>NC_045623.1:73988809-75331439 GCF_009829155.1 Mustela erminea
CTACCAAAGAGGACACAAAATTAAGATGTAAGGCTGAACTCGGATTAACTGAAAATCTATAAAGAATCAAACACAACCACATTCCCACATTGTACCACCCAGTAGCCAATAGCCAATTACACTTCAAAGGATAGAAGGAATATGACATCTCAGAGCAAAGCAATAGATTCTGGTTATTAGGTGCTCAAAAGACTTGGTTCAAAAACAAAATAAACCTTTAAAAAAATTTTTAATACAAAAATCAAAATTCTATTTACCTGGACAGTATTTATAAGGTTATTACCTTATAATACCTCCTTAAAAGAAGAGCAGAATACTATGAAAGCAAAAAATGGCTCTATGTGATTAAATGCCTGGCAAAAAAACAATTTCAATCAAAGAGTGAAAAGATAGGGGCGCCTGGGTGGCTCAGTGGGTTAAAGCCTCTGCCTTCGGCTCAGGTCATGATCTCAGGGTCCTGGGATCGAATCCCGCATCGGGCTCTCTGCTCAGCAGGGAGCCTGCTTCCCTCTCTCTCTCTCTGCCTGCCTCTCCATCTACTTGTGATTTCTCTCTGTCAAATAAGTAAATAAAATCTTAAAAAAAAAAAAAAAAAGAGTGAAATGATAAAGTCAAGGGAATACTCCTGAAAAGGGCCAAAAATAAGAAGAAATTTAAAACTGGAAAGGAATACAGGAGGATTTTATTTTCTTCTCTACTATCTGTTTAGCTGAGAACAGCGGATTCTTTAATAGTGTATTGATTGCTTAAAATTATGTCACATTTTGTTTCCTATTTGGACGATGACTTCCTTGTATCATTCCTTCCCCTTGAATTTTTTAAAGACTTTTCTATGGGGAAGGTGGGGAGGCACTGTAGGCTTTGGAATAGATTTTGAAAATAGGAAAAAGAAAATCAAAAAAAGCAAAGGATCTGAGGTCCACAGAATAAGAAGACAGCAAAAGTCAATTTTGAAAAGAAAAACCAGTGATAGTGGTCAACTACAAAATATCTAGCAGATTGAGGCTACCATTCAGATATGTCATGAGGAAATAGTAAAAAGAAGAAGATGGCCTTACCCATAAGTGTTCTATACAAGACTACCAACAGAGAAGAAGGTGTCAAGATGCCAAGTCAGTTGATATACCCTTAAATATAAGTGATACACACTTGAATGTGTGGACAACACAGTTGCACATTTCTTAAAAAACAAAATTAGATACTCACCTGACAGCGAACTAGCCAGGCTTCCTCTCCGCAACTTACAGTCATCCTGACTAAGTTGTCGTTGGAGTTTAGCTTTTCCGGTGGATGAAAATATGTCAGGATTACTGAGCTTCCGAAAAAGCAGGGGACTAAGTCCAGCTATCACATCCTTTAAAGAAAAAAAAAAAAAAGATAAAAGATAAGTCTGTAATGTCTTTTCTAAAAGTGTAAGGACTTTATATCAAACATCTCTACAACATTCATTGCAGTTAAAAAGTGCCAGCATTTTATACTTTCTGCTCAACAGCTAAAGCCAGAAACATACTTCTTAGTAAAAGCTGTTTTGGGTATGCTATGAAGGCTGTGGGACATTGATTATAAAATGCCAAAGGGGCACCTGGTGACTCAGTCAGTTGAACATCCAAATCTTAGTTTCCTTTTTTTTTTTTTAGATTTTATTTATTTATTTGACAGACAGAGATCACAAGTAGGCAGAGAGGCAGGCAGAGAGAAAGGAAGGGAAGCAGACTCCCTGCTGAGCAGAGAGCCCCACTCTGGGCTCGATCCCAGGACCCTGGGATCATGACCTGAGCCGGTAACAGAGGCTTTAACCCACTGAGCCACCCAGGCACCCCCAACTCTTAGTTTTGACTCAGGTCTTGATCTCAGAGTCATGGGATCAAGCCCCAAGTCAGGCTCCGCACTCAGCAGAGAATCTGTTTGAGATTCTCTCTCCCTTTCTCTCTGCCCCTCCCCCACCCTCTCCCTCTCTTACCCCTCAAAAAAAAAAAAGTAAAGAATAAGTCTTTTTCCATAAAGAGTACATGTCTAGTTATGTTTATTTATTTACTTTTCTCCTTCTGTTCACTCTTCCTTTATCTAGTTTTTAAAAATATTTTTTCATTTAAAAAAATCATAAATGGCAGAACTTCCTTTACTTCTTATACAAAGTTAGAAATGCCTCTATCATTCAATTAATGCTAAAATTAAATGTAGAGCTTTCTTTACAGGTCTATAATAAGAGCTAAATACATTTCAATGAAAAAGCATGAAGTACTCTGGAGAAAATGCAGACAATATGAAACATTGAAAGGGTCTCCCTTTTGCCTTTATTTTAATCCAGTTCATCCCAATCCATCTCAATGCCTGCTCCTCTTCACTCTAAGCAATGTTCAACATATCATCAAGATTCAGACATTCTGGAGGCACCTGGATGGCTCAAGTCAGCATCATGATCAGGTCATGATCCCAGGGTCCTGGGATAGAGCCTCACACCAGGGAGCCTGCTTCTCCCTCCCCTCCCAGATTGTGCTCTCTCTTGCTATCTCTGTCACTATCTGTCTCTTTCTCTCTCTCTCAAATAAATTAATAAAATCTTAAAATTCATACATTTTGAAGCAAACGCTCACCTAACTGGTAACTAAACTATTTTGAAAAAAATAAGGTAAATGAGACATATTTTTCATATTTCAATGAAGGAAGCTATAACAAACACAGACAAGTCGCACATCAAAGTGATATGGACAGTACAAAGACAAAAATGACAAACATAAAAAGAAATAACTAAAATCTAGGTTTCCTGCCATGTGAAGAACAAGACTCGGGTAACTAGTAAAAGCCACAGAGGGGGAAAAAATGGGAAAATGCCAGCCTCCTTAAGATTTAAAGGAAAAAAAAAAAAAAAAAACCCTCTAAGATCATACAGTGTGACTGATGGGTTCAAAAACATGGGAAAATGCCAATATTGGTTGGAGGTGGCTATCCAGAATCTAATTTAGATAAGCTCAAGGGGAAAAAAAAAAAGTAAAGTTAAAGAAAAATAACAGAAGAAACAAGGAAACAGTATTATTTTTTAAATTGGTAGTAAAAAAGGGCACCTGGGTGGCTCAGTGGGTTAGCTCAGTGGGCTGAGCTAAATAAAGTGCCTTTAGCTCAGGTCATGATCTCAGGGTCCAGGGATCAAGCCCCACATCAGGCTCTTTGCTCAGCAGGGAGCCTACTTCCCCCTCTCTCTCTGCCTGCCTCTCTGCCTACTTGTGATCTCTCTGTCAAATAAATAAATAAAATCTTTTAAAATAAATAAATAAATCGATTGGTAGTAGATGGATAAAATGATAAGGAGGGATATTTAAGCACTGAATCATTAAGGCAAATGATATGTCAAGATAGCTGTAACAGAGTGAGCAGGAAGGTGGAATTGGAAGGCGTAGCTAATACAGAAAGAAGGAAGTAAGAGAGCAGTCTACATTCCCACCATTTGGTATGTCAAGAATGAAACTGTACCTATGAATCAAGGACAAATCATGGAAGGAAACCAGGCTTGGACACTAATACTGATAACCCACCAAAAAGGGCTGGCCATTCACACAGGCAACACCCTCAGCAACCAGCTTTCGGTGGAAGAAAATAAGGAAGCCCTGAAAGATATCAAGCATGGAAATAATATCTCAGATGAAGACAATATGGAGAAGGAAAGGTCTCATCCTCAAAATAAATTACAAATGAGCTACATCAGAGAGCCGGCACTGGAATGCCTGCTACCGTGTATGAATGAGCAATTAGTCTTAGCCAGAAAAGGAGCAACTACCAATACAGGACTAGATCACTATCAATTAAAAGAAAGCCCTATCCTTTTCAATCATCCTATTTCCTACACACCCAAAGAAAAAAAGCTAGAAAACAGAAAAGTAAAAGAAAATCATGCTCCTTCTTATTCTAAGTCTCACCTGTCAAAACCTTGCAAAGGGAAGAAAATAGTAATTAAACTGGATATGAAATTCTTTTTTAAAGATTTTATTTATTTGACAGAGAGAGATCACAAGTAGGCAGAGAAGCAAGCAGAGAGAGAGAAAGAGAGGAGGAAGCAGGCCCCCCGCCTAGCAGAGAGCCCGATGTGGGACTCGATCCCAGGACCCCGAGATCATGACCTGAGCTGAAGACAGAGGCTTAACCCACTGAGCCACCCAGGCAGCCCTGGATATGAAATATAACTTTTAAATTAGTATTTTTTAAAGATTTTATTTATTTCTTTGAGAGAGAGAGAATTCTGGCTTTTTTTTTCTTTGTCATGTTATGATAGGAAATAGGATGATTGAAAAGGATAAGACTTTCTCTTAATTGGTAGAGATCTAGTCCTGTGTTGGTGGTGGTTGTTGTTCCTTTTGTGACTAAGACTAATTGATCATCCATACACTCTGTAGCTTACTGCTTTCTCTTTTAATTCAGAGTACTGAGTTGTGGCTATTTTGCCTATTGCCCTGGGAGTCCTCACAAAGATTCGCTATCTGTGTCTTGGCTCAGAACCATCTCCCTCCTCCACAATACCAAAGCAAATCTCGTTAACTTTACCCAGAAAGCTAGTGTACTTACACTGCACCTGTACTATTAAGGAAAGGATTCAAAGTAAAGGATTCACAGCTGAAACCTGGAGTCTACACTCCAGACTAAAAACTTGGATTAACCCTCATTAGGAGTTGCCTTTCCTACCTTTACCCACCAAAGACTGGTAGGTGAAAAGAACTCTGTACCTTCTGGCAGATTCTTCCTGATCTACCCTACCAAGAGTCAAACCCAGGTGCCACACTAATCAAAGTCCATCCTCTTAATCCATAACAAAAAAACCTTTGCTTATCTATACGTATGTGTATATATATATACACATATATAAACATGAACTTTGATCCATACCTCAAGCGTATCAAAAACAGACAAAAATTAAATGGATCGTGAATCAAACTATGAAATCTAAAAGTGTAAAACTTCAGAAGAAAATACAACAGTAAATTTTTGTTACTTTGTGAGTTCTTAGATAAGATACAAAATATAAGTTTAAAAAGAACAAATTTATAAATAAGACTTTATCAAATTTAAAAACTACTACTCTTAAAAGATACTGCTAAAAAATGAAAACAAATCACACACAAGGAAAAAATACTTGCAAAACACATGTGAGAAAGGACTGGCATTCAGTATATAGAGAGATCTTTCAAAATTCAATAAGAAAACACAAGTCAACAAAAAACATGAGCAAAAGACTGAAGAGACACTTAAACAAGAGGCAACTATGGCAAATGAACACACAAAACCATCCTCAACATCATTTATCATTAGGGAAACAAAAATTAAAATCAAATGAGAGGTAAAAAAAAAAAAAAAAATCAAATGAGAGACAAAACCAAAAACAAAATCCCACAGCTACAAGCTAACATCCCCCCACAGAAACAACTGAAAAAGCACGCAGAAAATGTCAGAACCACCTTTGTCAGAATTCTGGGAAATAGTCAAAGGTTTACAGCCCAGAAAATGCTAAACCAAGAAGTCAACTTGAAAATAGGAGGGGCACCTGGTTGGCTCCACTGGTTGGGTGTTGGGACTCTTGGTTTCGGTCATGATTTCAAGGTTGAAGGATCCAGTCACACTTTGGGCTCTGCACTCACCAAGGAGCCTACTATAGATTCTCTCTCCCTTTCTGTCTCCCTCTACCCCACTCATGCTCACACATGCGCTCACTCTCTCTCTAAAATAAATCAATAAATCTTTTTAAAAAAAATAATAGCAGGATAGCTTTGCGTCATTTTCACTTGCCCTTGCCCACCCACTCCTAGATATGGTCTGCAGATGTCAACTGGTGTTTCCAGTGCAGGACCCTGACCCCTGGTTCCAAAAGAAACACAAAAGACCTTTTTTGCAAATTATTGTTTCTATCTATTCCAACTTGTCTGGGGCTACCTGAAGGACTGACACAAGGCATACCTTTATTTTACCTAACTCTGAATCTGTTCATGATAGAAAAGCAAAAGGTATTGCTCAAAAACACTGTGAAAAGATCCAACCACCCACAGCGACCTGGGCCAAAAGATTATAAATGAGACATAAAATAAACTGCCTAAAATCATGGAGGAAAAGAGAAGAATTTCTTTGGGAAATTAGGGCAATTAAAAATACCTATGTATATAGGGTAATTCAGAAAACCCAAGGCAGGGACACCTGGCTGGCTCAGCAGGAAGAGCATGGGCTTTTGAGCTCAGGATCCTGAGTTTGAGCCCCATGTTAGGTGTAGAGATTAAATAAATAAAGTGGGGCGGGGGGAGCAAGCCCTGGGCAAAATGAATGCTCAGGGAAGACCTGAAAAGATTTTAAGCTTTCATCTCAGCCTGATCTCTAGTCTGGCTAAGCAGAGTCCATTTGCAAAAACCCCTGGAGGAGGTATGTTTGTTTAGCTTCTGGTGATCAAGGAAGTCTCCATCAAAACATAAGCTAAGAACAGAGACTTCAGCACCACACAGAGCAAGGAATTCAATTTCTAGGGGGAAAAAAAAGTTGGGAAAACTCACTAGATAAATGGACAACTACAGCCTTCAACAATCAAAAAACGACAAACTTAGAGAAAGGCAAGAAGGTGATTTCCAGAGTTACCAACATTCAAATGTCCATTTTCAGCAACAACAACAAAAGCACAAGACATACAAAGAAATGAAGAAGTATGGCCCATTCAAACAATCAAAATAAATTAACAGAAACCATGCCTGAAGAAGCCCAGCATTAGACCTAATAGTAAACTTTAAATGCCTGTCTTAAATATGCTCAAATTGTACAAATGAAAATCCAAAAAACAGTGCATGAAAGAAAAACAAGGTTGCATTTATAAGACTCTCAAGGAAAGACAATGTGAGCCAAGGATTTTATATCCAGGATAACTAACCTTCAACGTAAAAGGCACAGGCAAACTGTTATCAATATAAAATAACTGAATATTCTTCCAATAAGCCCTTCCTAAGGAATCTACTAGAGAAGAAGATTCATACAATCAAAATAACTAAAGTGATATTAATATGGTGATTAGCATTAAATATACAGTCATTTGTAGAATAAATAAATGTACATTAAAAGGGAGAGTACAGTACATAATGACTATGTAATTTGAAAGGATTGATATAGGTCAACCACAAAATGGAAAGGGGAAGGTGGAGACAGCTTATTCAAAATAACTTAGTTCTCATTAATCATCATTGGTGATAGTATATTAGTAATGCCATTAGAGACATATATTTAACATATGACAAAGTAAATGAATAATTCCTGGAAATTCTAATTGCTGGCTCAAAACCCTCTCAGGAGCTTCTTGGGTATAATCTGAAACTGACCCCTGTACTCAGAGGGCAGGGAGAGGCAGAAGAAAGAGGCAGAGAACTCCAAGTTGGTAGGTGGCAGCGTTATTAAGCAAAGGGAACTTACATACAAGGCTTATCTTGGGAGCAACAAGAAAAATGGATCCGGACACCCATCCGACAGAAATTGGTTTATAGAGGCTTTAACTAGGTGCAGTCACGTGTACCATGCAGGTGTTTTCAACACTACATCACTATCTCAAGGCTATGTCCTTGGAGCTGCCTGTGGGACCAAGAAAGTCAAGTGGAACCCATATCCTAAGGACAGAAGGTAAGGAACCTCCCAGAACCCAGGTCCAGCTCACAGGTCAACCAGTCACATCTTTTTGATGACATTCTCCAATACGCAATTCTTTCACCCCCTGAATCTTTGGAAATATGATTCTTGGTACAGAGGAGAAGAAATACTAATGTAATATACAGGAGATTAAGTTTAAAAAAAAAGAAATCTCTGTAGTTCTTTGCAAATATACTGTTCACTGACAACGTAGTTATGTATTTCTTAACTGCACCCACTGAAAATTTGTAGAAACAATGACCAATATAATAGCAGGGTCCTGAGATGGAGACCTGCCCTGTGACTGGCTACACACTCAGAGTATTCTGCTTCCATCCCTCTCCCTCTGCCCCTCCCCCTCAAATAAATATGCAAGTCCTACCAAAAAAAAAAAAAAGCCTATTAGGATCAGGTCTAAAAGCCTAAGTAATGAACAATGCTCTTTTCTAGACAACAAGACAATCTGAGCTTCAATTAGTACAAGAACACTTTATATATGGATTGAAACACAAATATATTTAAGTGTATAACCACAATGATAATAAGAAACTAATTAACTGGTCACCTTCTGAAGATGACAGGGAACCAATCTGTTATCTTAAAAACAGGTAATTTTAAAAGAAAGAATCAAGTCTTTCTTAGATGTACTATACCACTGAGAACTAAATAATACACGAAGGGAAGCATCTCCTTAAAATGTTATTCCATATAGTGATTGAAAACAAAATGATAGAACTGCATCACCATTTTGCAACTCCCAACTACTGAATATTAGCAATGAGCATCAACAACTGCTAAAATCAAAGAGCAAACAGCAGATATTATTACATGCCTCCTGTTGAAAGACCACACAACCATCCATAATCTTGCTAAAGGAATTGAACCTAAGGCCAATGAAGACTCTGTATCCAGCTGCAAACTGCAAGAAATACAAAGGACAAAGAAACGTTCTAAAATACATCTAAGTATGCAGAGCTACACTGTGGGCAACTCTGTATGTCAAACACCTGGGGGGGGGGGTTTCAACATATAAATTTTAAGGGAAAAGAAGAGATGGAAGGGAAACCAACAGATTAAAAAAGATTTTAGCATATCTAGATTTTTTAAATGGGCAAAACTAAATTGTAATGTTTTAGATGTGAACTTACAAGGAAACTATTACTTTTTAAGTCAGGACAGTGATTACTTTTGGAGGTACGGTGGGGCTGTGATTGAGGTGGGACATGGAGAGGAATTTCTAGAATGGCTGGCAAAAATTGTTTTTCTTTTTTTTTTTTTTAAAGATTTTTTTATTTATTTATCAGAGAGAGAGAGCACAGGCAGACAGAATGGCAGGCAGAGGCAGAGGGAGAAGCAGGCTCCCTGCCAAGCAAGTAGCCCGATATGAGACTCAATCCCAGGACGCTGGGACCATGACCTGAGCCGAAGGCAGCTGCTTAACCAACTGAGCCACCCAGGCGTCCCTCTTTTTTTTTTTTTAAGATTTTATTTATTTATTTGACAGAGACACAGCAAGAGAGGGAACACAAGCAGGGGCAATGGGAGAGAGAGAAGGATGCTTCCCACTGAGCAGGGGCTCAAACCCGAGACCCTGGGATCATGACCTGAGCTAAAGGCAGACAGTTAATGACTGAGCCACCCAGGCGCCCCCAAAATCATTTTTCTTAACTTGGGTAGTGGAGTGGTTGTAAGAGTGCTCATTTCATAATTTTTCATTAAGCTATACATTTGTTTTGGATGCTTTTCTGTACTTGTATTTTACAATAAAAAGGTTAAAAAGAAAAAATGAAAGAAGAAAAATAATCACAAAACAAGTAGCCTGCTACAAAAGTAAGGGTATATTCTGCTACACATGAAGTTAGAGCAGTGACAAAAAAACAAGCACTATAAAAAACATAGAAACATTTAGTGAGATCCAATACAAACGAGAAATTCTAAACCTTGATTTAACAATGAAAACAACACTACACAATAGACACTCTTATCCTTATTTCATATTCAAACTTAATAAGCTACTGGGAGAATTCAAACTTAGTCCAAAGCATGCTTTTTCTCCATGTTATATTTAAATGACACTAATAAAGAATTCAATAAGAATGACACTAATAAACAATCAATAAGAAAAATAAAAAGAAACAGTCTATAGAAAAACAAGAAAGTATGTGGATAAGGAAGTCACAAGACAAAAAATCCAAATAATAGATATAAGGGAAAAATCTAAATAACATATATAATTCACTAGCAATTAAGGAAATATATTTAAAACACTGACATGCCAAATAAGCCTAACAAATTACCAAAAAAGTAATAACCTGGTAACACCAAGAGTTGGCGAAGACATAGAGAAACATCAGTGGCCAAAGTGCAAATTGGTACAATCACTATAGAAAGTAATTTGGCAAAAATATCCAGTAAGAAAAACTCCTACATATATGCACAAGCAAATAAGCACAAGGATATTTACTGCAGCACTGTAATAGGGAAAATGAAAATGACCTAAGGGTCCATTATTATAAGAATGAATAAACTCATTTATTCATTAAAAATTAATGAAACTGGGGGCATCTGGGTGGCTCAGTCGTTAATCATCTGCCTTCAGCTCAGGTCATGATCCCAGGGTCCTAGGATCGAGCCCCACATCAGGCTGCCTGCTCAGTGGGAAGCTTGCTTCTCTCTCTCTTACTCCCCCTGCTTGAGTTCCCTCTCTCGCTGTGTCTCTGTCAAATAAATAAATAAAATCTTAAAAAAAGAATTAATGAAATGGATTTAAATATATTAACATAGATAAAGGTTAGCAAACTTCAGCTGCCAGGCCAAATCCTAACCATAGCCTATTTATGTCCAAACAAGAAGTTAAAAGTAGGGGCAGCCTGGGTGGCTTAGTGGGTTAAGGTCATGATTGGGCTCAGGTCATGATCATAGGGTCCTGGGATCAAGCCCCACATTGGACCCTCTACTCAAGAGGGAGCCTGCTTCCCCCTCTCTCTCTGCCTGCCTCTGCCTACTTATGATCTCTCTCTCTGTCAAATAAATAAATAAAATATTTTTAAAAAAAGAAGTTAAAAGTAGTTTTACATCTGTAAATGGTTGGAAAACAAATCAAAGAATAATATTTCATTAAATATTTTCAATATGAAGAAAATGAAAGTTATATAAAATTCCAATTTCAATGCCTATATTATAGGAACATAGTGCAGTTACCTATTTACCTATTATCATATATTTACCTATTATCATATAGATGCTGTCATGCTACAAAAGGAATGAGTACTTAAGAGACAGTATAACAAAGGCTAAAATATTTATTATCTGGCCCTATAGGGAAAAAGTTTGTTGATCCACGATATACATAATTTTCAAAAACAATGAGTGAAAAAAAGTAAGAATGAAAGGATAGATACAGTAACACATAATTCATATAAAATTTAAAAACAAATACTGCTACATCTTACTTATAAATGTCTTTCATAATGAATTTTTTCCCCCACTTGTGCAGCATCAAATACACACCACTTTCAGGATTGTGGTTTCCTCCTAGAGGAGGGAAGGGATGCTAACGGTAACTGTATTTACTTCTTTAAAATCTAAAACAGGGGCACTTGGCTGGCTCTGTCAGTGGAGCATACAACTCTTGATCTCAGGGTTGTGAGTTTGAGATCCACATTGAGTGGAAAGATGACTTAAAAGTAAAATTAAAAATAAATAAAATAAAAGGGGTTCCTCGGTAGCTCAGTCGGTTTAGTGTCTGCCTTCATTTTGGGTTGTGATTCTGGGGGGTCCTGGGATTGGGCCCCGTTGGGTACCCTGCTCAGCAGGGAGTCTGCTTCTCCCTCTCCTTCTGCCCTTCCACCCACACTTGTCCACACGCTCTCGCTCTCTTGCTTTCTCTCAAATAAATAAAACCTTTTCTAAAAAGTGAAAAACAGAAAAGGGGAGAAAATACCTTCAAATCATATATCTGATAAGAGTCTAGTATCCAGAATAAATATAGAACTCTCAACATCTCAACAACAAACAACTGAATTTAAAAATGGGCAAATAAATAAATAAATAAAATAAAAATGGGCAAAGAACTGAGTAAACATTTCTATAACAAAGATCAAGCATATAAAAAGATGTTCAACATCACTGACCTATAGGGAGATGCAAATCAAAAAGCACAATGAGGGGTGCCTGCCTGGCTCAGTCAGAAGAGCATGAGATTCTTGATCTCAGAGTCATGAGTTTGAACCCCACATTGGGTGTAGAAATTACATACATACATACATAAGCAAGCACAAAGAGGGCACCTGGCTGGCTCGGTAGGTGAAACGTGAGGTTCTTGATCTCAGAGTTGTAAATTTAAGCCTATGTTGGGTATAGAGATTACTTAACATAAAATCTTTAAAAATTTTTTTTAATTTTAATTTAAACATTATTTAAAAGCACAATGAGATATCACTTAATCCACAAGGATGGCTAAAAATTTTGTTAGAATGTGAAAATAACAAATGTTAGAAAGGTCATGGCCAAATTGGAACCCTGTACACTGCCAGTGGCAATGTTAAAATGGTACAGCCACCATGAAAAACAGTTTGACCATTTCTCATAAACTTAAACATAAAACTACCATATGCTCCAACCATTCCACTCCTGTCCATATCACAAAAAAACTGGAAAAACAGGTATTCAAACAAAAACTTATACACAAACGTACACAAAAGGTAGAAACAACCCAAAAGTCCACCAGTTGATGACAAACAAAATGTGGCACATCCATACAATGAAATATACTCAGCCATAAATAGAAATGAGGTACTGGGGCGCCTGGGTGGCTCAGGGGGTTAAGCCACTGCCTTCGGCTCAGGTCATGATCTCAGGGTCCTGGGATCGAACCTGCATTGGGCTCTCTGCTCAGCAGGGAGCTTGCATCCTCCTCTCTCTCTCTCCGCCTGCCTCTCTGCCTACTTGTGATCTCTCTCTGTCAAATAAATAAATAAAATCTTTAAAAAAAAAAAAAGAAAAAAAGAAATGAGGTACTGATCCATGCTACTGTATGGCTAAATCTCAAAAACATTATGCTGAGTGAAAGAAGCGAGACATAAAAAGGCACATATTGTATGATTTATATGACATTTATATGAAATGTCCAGAGCCCACAGTAACAGAAAATGGATTAGTGGTTGCCAAAGACTGGGGGGAGGAAGAAACAGGGAGTAACAAACTTAATATATATATTTCTTTCCGGGGTTATGAAAATGTGCTGGAATTAGGGGCACCTGGTGGTTCAGTCAGTTAAGCTTCTGCCTTCGCCTCAGGTCATGATCCCAGGGTCCTAGGATTGAGCCAGTGCTGGGCTCCCTGCTCAGCAGGGAATCTGCCTGTCACTCTCCCTCTGCCCCCTACTAAGGCTCTCTCTCAAATAAATAAATAAAATAAATAAAATCTTTTAAAAAAATGTTTTGAAATTAGACAGTGATAATGGTTCCACAATATCTTAATGTAGTAAATGTCACTAATTTTATGTCAAGCATATGTTACTGTAACTTAAAAAAGTCAAAGAACATGCTTCCTTCCAGGAGCCTATTATAGTGAGAACAGCTGAAACCCAGTCACTTTTCTCTCTGGCATCTCTTTGGCTTCTTCTGGCTTTTTTCCCTCTTCCCCAATGGCCCACCGACAAAGTGAGAAATGCCTGAGGACAGCCTTCTCTAGCCACCAAGACTGAAGGAGTTCAGAGGCTGGCAGTGACTAGTCCTGCCAGAGGCTAAGGAAAACAAGCTTTTCCAGATCTCCTAGATGTTCTTAGAAAAAGGCCTTTACTTGCATTCAAAATGGTTATTACCCAAAACTCTGTGGACCTACAAGAAATGAAAGGAGACTATAGTCCTAGGCTGTCTATACCCAAAATAAGAGGATTTCTATATAGTTCTAGGTAAGGGCTATATTGTGGTTTGAAGCCTGGAGCAGGGACTAGCTACTTGTTGACCAAACATGATCCACCATCCTCTTGGGCACAACTAGATTATTTCCCAACCCTTTAGCAGTTAGGCACGGCCCTGTGATTGAATTCTGGCAATGCAAGATGGGTGGAAGTAATCATTTCCAGACCAGGCCCATCAAAGCCTCCCACGAGATTTCCCCACCTGCTCCAGATGACCTTGGAAGTGATGTGCAGAAAAATGGTCGAGTTTAGATTCTTTTGAGTGTATCTGTTATAGCAACTAGTGTTCTTTAATATAAAAGACTACTACATGAGAGGTACTAATAAAATGTCCCCTTCTCTTATTGGTCAAAGGCAGGACTCAGATGTTCCTGGGTCACCTAAACAAAACCATCTTGAAACTATCTTGAACAAAACACATTTGAAAAAGCAGGGGCGCCTGGGTGGCTCAGTGGGTTAAGCCTCTGCCTTCAGCTCAGGTCATGATCTCAGGGTCCTGGGATGGAGCCCCGCATCGGGCTCTCTGTTCAGCAGGGAGTCAGCCTCCCCCTCTCTCTCTGCCGGCCTCTCTGCCTACTTGTGATCTCTCTCTGTCAAATAAAATAAAATTAAAAAAAAAAAAAAAACACGTTTGAAATAGCTTACGGACTTTTTAAAAATTAATACCAACTATTTCTATTCTCTGCTTTTTAATTTGCCTCAAAGAGTTGCGCAAATTAGAAGGCCTGACAAGTCTATATAACCTCTGCTTTACTGAAATATACGCAGAGAAACTATGTGACTTGTTAATCTTCAACATATTAAGGGTTAAAAAATTTGTGCATCTACTACTCAGGATCACTCTTAGGAAGTATTGCTACATTAAAGTTAGCAAACCTAAATGTTATCACAGAATTTTTAAATGTGGTTACGTTGGCCTGAATTTGTTCTTAATTACATTCCAAAACCTAGGGAGATTACATTATCTCCTAAACCAGTTACTTAACAAAAAATTCATAAAAGGTTCCCTAAAGGGAAAAATGCACAAATTAAAGCCTCCTTTTCAAGCTGAACAAAGTGAAAGAATAGTTCAATAAAACCAACAAATCAAAGGTCAAGACACATCTTTTTCTATTATATTTCTTTCTTTCTTTTTTTTTTAAGATTCTTTTTATTTATTTATTTGACAGAGATTACAAGTAGGCAGAGAGGCAGGCAGAGAGAGAGGAGGAAGCAGACTCCCTGCTGAGCAGAGAGCCCAATGTGGGGCTCAATCCTAGGACTCTGAGATCATGACCTGAGCTGAAGGCAGAGGCTTTAACCCACCGAACCACCCAGGCGCCCCTATTATATTTCTTTCTAAAACCAGATGAGAACACTAAAAAAATATGAATTCTATATTCACACATTCTGTGTGTGAACCTTAAAAATATGATGATAGTGGGGCGCCTGGGTGGCTCGGTGGGTTAAAGCTTCTGCCTTCGGCTCAGGTCGTGATCCCAGAGTCCTGGGATAGAGCCCTTTGGGCTTCCTGCTCAGCAGGGAGCCTGCTACCCCTCTCTCTCTGCCTGCCTCTCTACCTACTTGTGATCTCTCTCTCTCTGTCAAATAAATAAATAAAATCTTAAAATATATATATGTACATATATATCTGTATATATGTACATATGTATATATGAACAGAAACCTGAATGAACTCTGTCAAATAAAATAAATAAATACTCTTTTTTTTTTTTTTAAGATTTTATTTATTTATTTGACAGACAGAGATCACAAGTAGGCAGAGAGGCAGGCAGAGAGAGAGAGAGGAAGGGAAGCAGTCTCTCTGCTGAGCAGAGAGCCCGATGTGGGGCTGGATCCCAGGACCCTAAGATCATGACCTGAGCTGAAGGCAGAGGCTTTGACCCACTGAGCCACCCAGGCGCCCGAATAAATAAAAAGTCATAAATATATATATATTTTTTTCACAATAACACAATGAAATAGATAATAATATCATAATATGCTATATATAAGGGATAATTAAGGCTTGGAGAACTTAAATAACTTATCTCAGGTCACAGAGCTGGGATTTCAAGCCAGAAAATGACTCAATCTTAATCATTATAAATTCATTTTTTTTTAATATTTTATTTATTTATTCGACAGAGAGATCACAAGTAGGCAGAGAGGCAGGCAGAGAGAGAGGAAGAGAAGCAGGCCCCCTGCTGAGCAGAGAGCCCGATGCGGGGCTTGATCCCAAGACCCTGGGATCATGACCTGAGCTGAAGGCAGAGGCTTTAACCCACTGAGCCACCCAGGCGCCCCAATCATTATAAATTCATTCAGAAATATTTATTGAGTATCTTCTACATACAATTCTAGAAGCTAGAGATAGAGCAGTGTAGTAGATACAGTGTAGTAGATACAAATTCCTGCCCTCAGGAACCATATATTCTAATGTGGAAAAATGATAATAAACAACAAATATCTGACAATACCAGGTAAATAAAAGAAATGGAAAAAAAGAGGTAAAGGGAATGACTAAGTGTTACTTTAAAAGACTAGTCAAGAAAGGGTTCTTTGAGGAGGTGATAATGTGAACAGAAACCTGAATGAATTATAGCCAACAGACATATACATCTGGAAAAAGAACATCTCAGGTAAAGAAAACTACCAAGTGTAGAATTCTTCAAATAATAATTTTTAAAACATCCTCAGGCAGGAGCATGCTTAATATATTCAGAGACTATCAAAGCAGCCAGTATGACTACCTCTTGAACAAGAGGAAGAGTGGAAGTAAACTAGTGAAGGCCAAGAGGCAGATCATGTAGAATCTTATAGGACAAAGCAAGCTTTCCACTGTAATGGAAAGCCACCACAGGGTTTTGAATTAGGGGGTGACAAACTCTGATTTAAGCTTTAACAAGACAATACCGATCTTTCTGTATACAAAATATCATGGGGTGGGGAGAAGTAGGAACAAAATCAGACCGAGGAGACTTTTACAGTAATCCAAATGAATGATAATAGAGGCTAAGATTAGGGTAGCAACAAAGTTAGTGGGGAAAAGTCTCATGCAATTTTAAGGTAGCACCAACCAGACCTGATAAACTGAATGTGGAATATGAAGTTAAGAAAAGAATCAAAGAGGGGCACCTGAGTGGCTCAGTGGGTTAAGCCGCTGCCTTCGGCTCAGGTCATGATCTCAGGGTCCTGGGATCAAGTCCCGCATCGGGCTCTCTGCTCAGCAGGGAGCCTGCTTCCCTCTCTCTCTCTCTGCCTGCCTCTCCATCTACTTGTGATTTCTCTCTGTCAAATAAATAAATAAAATCTTAAAAAAAAAAAAAAGAAAAAAGAAAAAGAAAAGAAAAGAATCAAAGACAACTTCCAAGTTCTGATCTGAGTAAATGAGAGAATGGTAGTGCTATTTATTGACATAGGAAAGACTGGAAAGAAGCAGAATGGGAGTAAAAAAATCAAGAATTCAGTTTTATACACATTGAATTTGAGATCTATTGACTACCCAAATGAAAACAGACATAGTCACAGACAACTGAAATTAAGAGTCTAGAGCTCAAAAGAAAGGTCAGGGGGTGCCTGGGTGGCTCAGAGGGTTAAAGCCTCTGCCTTCGGCTCAGGTCGTGATCTCAGGGTCCTGGTATCCAGCCCCGGATCAGGCTCTCTGCTCAGCAGGGAGCCTGCTTCCCCATCTCTCTGCCTGCCTCTCTGCCTACTTGTGATCTCTGTCTGTCAAATAAATAAAATCTTAAAAAAAAAAAAAAAAAAGAAAAGTCACGATTAGATAAATAAATGTGGGAATCATCAGCACACAGATGGAATTTTAAGCGGTACAATCTGATGAGATCATATCAGAAGGGAGAACAGACTGTAAAAGCAGACTGAACCTTCCAAAACTCCACTGAGATAGGAAGAAAACCAAGAGAGCAAGGTCCCAGAAGCCAAATGATAGAGTGATCAACAGTGTCAAATGCAAATAGGTTGAGTGAGATGAAGACTGCAAATTGGCCACTGGGTTTAGCCACGATGACCTTGACATAAGTATTTCAGTGGAATAATGGAGACAAAAGTCTGACTGGAGTCGGTTCAATAAAGAATGAGCAGAGAGGGGCGCCTGGGTGGCTCAGTCACTGAGGATCTGCCTTTGGCTCAGGTCATGATCCCAGAGTCCTGGGATGGAGCCACGCATCCCGCTCCCTGCTCAGCAGGAAGCCTGCTTCTCTCTCTCCCACTCCCTCAGCTTGTGTTCTCTCTCTCACTGTGTCTCTCTCGGTCAAATAAATAAATTCTTTAAAAAAAAAAATGAGGAGAGAGGAAATGAAAGCAAAGATACAGACAACTCTTCGAGTAGTTATAAGGAGAAGCACTCTCCTACTTGTGGTCAATTATTTCATATCACTTGCTCTTTTGCCTGAATTACTGCAAAAAGCCTCCTAACTGGTCTTTGTTTCCACATACCCATTCAGTCCCAGTACTGTAGCCAAATAGACTGGATTAAAATTAATGTTAGTTCACATGATTCCTCTACTCAAAACTTTCCAATGGCTTCCCATCTCATTGAATGTAAAAGCTGAAATCCTTGCAACTGCCTACAAGACCCTTCACAAACTGCAAACTCTCCACAATCCAGCTCTTCTCTCCACCTTTCCCCTCTCTATTACTCACTCCACTCCAGCCACCCTGGCCTCCTCCTGCTCCTCAAATACAAATTTTAAAAGTGGAGCCACGCTTCTGGCCGAGGGTACTTCCCATTCTCCCTACCAAGTACGCCTTTTCTCAGATTATCTAAATGCCTCTGTCTCTTACAACCTTCAGGTCTTTACTCAAATATCCCATTCCAATGGGATGCCTTTCCTGATGCTATTCAAAACCACAAACCCTCAACAAAATGAATGTAGAGGGAACATACCTTAACATAATAAAGCCCAGTTATGAAAAACCAGTAGTGAACATCATACTCAATGGTAAAAAACTGAAAGCATTTCCTTTAAGATCAAGAACAAGATAAACATGACCACCCTCTCCACTTTTATTTAACATAGCACTGGAAGTCCTACCTGCAGCAATCAGACAACAAAAAGAAATAAAAGGCATCCAAACAGTAAGAAGGAAGTAAAACTGTTACTATTTGCAAATGACATGATACTGTATATAGAAAACTCTAAAGATTCCACCAAAAAAACTATTAGGACTAATAAATGAATGCAGTAAAGTTAAAGATACAAAATTCATATACAGAAACCTGTTATTTTTTATACACTAATAACAAAGTAGCAGAAAGAGAAACTAAGAAAATAATCCCATTTATAATTGTTCCAAAAAGAATAAAATTCCTAGAAATATATTTAACCAAGGAAGTGAAAGATCTATACTCTGAAAACTATAAGACTCTGATGAAAGAAACTGAAGACAACACAAACAAATGGAAAGATACACTACACCCATGGATTGGAAGAATTTATATTGTTAGAATACCCATGGAATCCCTATCAAAACACCAACAGCATTTTTCATGGAACTAAAACAAATAATCCTAAAATTCGTATAGAATCACAAAAGACCCCAAATAACCAAAGCAGTCTTAAGAAAGAAGAACAAAGCTGGAAGTATCACAATGCCAGATTTCAAGGTATGCTATAAAACTACAGTAATCAAAACAGTGTGGTACTGGCACATACATCAAAGGAACAGAAATAAACCCATGCTTCTATGGTCAATTAATCTAAGACAAAGGAGACAAGAATATACAACAGGGAAAAGACAGTATTTTTAATAAATGGTGCCAGGAAAATTAGACAACTACCTGTGAAAGAATAAAACTGGACAAATGGATTATAGGCTTAACTATGAGACCTGAAATCATAAAACCCGTAAAAGAAAACATAAGCAGTAATCTCTTAGACATTTGCCTTAGTAATATATTTATGGATAGGTCCCTCAGGCAAAGGAAACAAAAGCAAAAATAAACTTTTGGGGCTACACCAAAATAAAAAGCTTTTGTACAACAAAGGAAACCACGAACAAAACAAAAAAACAACCTACTAAATGGGAGAGGTATTTGCAAATTATGTACCTGATAAAAGGTTAATATCCAAACTATATAAAGAACTTACACAACTCAAAACCGAAAAAAAACACAAACAATCTGATTAAAAAATAGTCAGATGGGGCGCTTGGCTGGCTCGATACATGGAGGGTATAACTCTTGATCTTGGGGTTGTGAGTTCAAGCCCCATACTAGGTATAGCAATTACTTGAAAAAAAAAATGGGCAAAGAACTTGAATAGGCATTTTTCCAAATTAGACATACAGATGACTGACCAAAGACACATGAGAAGATGCTCAACATCACTAATCATAAGGGAAATGCATATCAAAACCACAATGAGATATCACCTTACACCAATACAAATGGCTAGTATCAAAAAAGACAAGAAATAACAATTTTTTTTTAAGATTTTATTTATTTACTTGACAGACAGAGATCACAAGTAGGCAGATAGGCAGAGAGAGAGGTGGGGTTAGCAGGCTCCCCGCTCAGCAGAGAGCCCGATGCAAGGCTCGATCCCAGGACCCTGGAATCATGACCTGAGCCAAAGGTAGAGGCTTTAACCCACTGAGCCACCCAGGCGCCCCAAGAAATAACAATTTTTGGCGAAGATGTAGAGAAAAGGGAACCCTCACGCATTGTTAATGTGAATGTAAATTGGTATAACCACTGTGGAAAACAGCATGAAGTTTCCTCAAAAAATTAAAAATAGCAATACCACACGACTCAGTCACTCCACTATTGGAGAAACGGAAACAGAAAATGCTATTTTGAAAAGATGTATGCACCGTTATGTTTACTGCAGTGTTATTTACAATAGCCATGATATAAAAGCAGCTCTTGATTTCAGCTCAGGTCATGAGCTCAGGGTACTGGGATGGAGCCCCAAGTCAGGCTCCATGCTCAATGGAAGTCTGCTTCAGGATTATCTCTATCCCTGTGCCCTTCTTCCTACTCACTTGCACACTGTCTCTCTCTCTCTCTCTCTAATAAATGAATGAATCTTTTAAAAAATTAAAACCAGAGACACCTGGATGGCTCAGTGGATTAACCATCCAGTTCCTGATTTCAGCTCAAGCATGATCTCAGGGTCATTAGATGGAGCCACACTGAGCTCTACAGTGGGCATGGAGCCTGCTTAAGATTCTTTCCCTCCAGGGGTGCCTGGATGGCTCAGTGGGTTAAAGCCTCTGCCTTCTGCTCAGGTCATGATCCCAGGGTCCTGGGATCGAGCCTTGCATCGGGCTCTCCGCTCAGCGGGGAGCCTGCTTCCTCCTCTCTCTCTCTGCCTGCCTCTCTGCCTACTTGTGATCTCTGTCTGTCAAATAAATAAATAAAATCTTTAAAAAAAAAAAAAGATTCTTTCTCTCCTTTTCCCTCTGCCCCACCCCCACTCTCTTGTGCATGTGCGCGCTCTCTCTCTCTCCCTAAAAAAATAAATAAAACCATAATCCTCCATCATTCTTTATCCCCCTTCCCTACTTTATTTTTTCATAGTATTTATCCCCATATAACATACAACATACTTTATTTTATTTTATTATCTGATATTCCCTCTACTATCACTTCTCCACCTTTGGCTAAGATCAAGTGTGACATTCCCTCTACTAGAATAGAAACTCCATGAAAGCAGGGCTTGTGGACTGGCTTTTCCACTCCTGTAATCCAAGAGTACTCAAAACAGACAAAAATGGTTGAATCAAAGAATGAATGAAAGGGACACCTGGGTGGCTCAGTGGGATAAGCTTCTGCCCGAAGCTCTGGTCATGATCTCAGGGTCCTGGAATCCAGCCCCATGTCAGGCTCCCTGCTCAATAGGAATCTGATTTTCCTTCCCCCTCTGCCCCGCCCCTCCCTGCAGGGGCAGGCACTCTCTCTCTCTCAAATAAATAATTTTTTAAAAAGAAAAGAATGAATTAAAGAAGCAGCAGTGTAAGATTAATAAATTTTTTTTAGAATGGAAAATATTATAGCCATGTTTGTATATTGATGACAACAGAACATACACAACATGCAACAGAAAAGGAAAACTAATTAATTTCAAGAATAAAACTCTTAATTGATGTAGAGGTTGGCCTTGATAGGAGTAGAAAGAGATTATCCACAGCAATAGGACAGAAGGCATAGAATGTGGGTACAAATAGAGGTAGGCTGGGTAACTTATAATGGGAGCTTGTGGAAGTTCTCTTCTGATTATTTTTGCCCCCTCAGTTAAATAGTAGATAAGGACGTCAACAGACAGTAAAGAGGACAGAGTGTTGGAGGTTTGTGGAAAAAATTAAACTATCATTTAAGAATGAAAGGACTCAGGGCACCTGGGAGGCTCAGCTGGTTAAGCAGCCAACTCTTGGTTTCATCTCAGGTCATGATCTCATGGGTTGTGGGATGGAGCCCAAGTGGGGCTCCCTCCTCAGTGGGAAGTCTGTTTGAACATTCTTTCCCTCTGCCCCTCCCCCACTCACGCTCTCTCCCTAAAATAAATAAATAAAATCTTTTTTTAAAAGGGAGGGGAGTGAATGGACTAGGGAAGGGGTGCCTGGGTGGCTCAGCCAATTAAAGCCTCCAACTCTTGATTTTAGCTCAGGTTGTGATCTCAGGGTTATGAGATCAGCCCAGAATTGCTTCAGCTCAGTGCTGGGTGTGGAGCCTTCTTAAGATTCTCTTTCTCTCTCTCTCTCTCTCTGTCCGCCCCCCGCCACCCCTCACCACCCCTCTAAAACAACAACAACAAAAACAAAAAAAAACAGTGAATGGACTAGAAAAATATCATAGGACTGAGGAGTCCTGATAGACTCTTTGAGGTTCCTGATCACAAACTAAGTTGTTAATATGGTCATTTTTTTCTCCAACCACATTCAGTTACTTAAACACAGGTACAAAATAGGCAAAGATGGTGTAATGATGTTTGGAATTTAGTCAAGTCTCAGAGTTGGTGCAAGGATAGCTGGAATTTACTTGTGGATAAGTCACATAAGACAGAAAGGGGAAATGGCAAAGAAACTGAAGGTACACGCACAGGAAAGATCAGGATAGTCCATGAAATGTTGTTGACAAAGAAGGAAAGTATAAGCATTAGGTGACTGTCAATGAAAAGATGGTTTAAAAAAAAAAATGGCTAGAAGTTCCAAAGACCTTGAACAATTTTTAAAGAGGAAATTCTAAAAGGAGTGTGAGGGGTGCCTGGGTGGCTCAGTCGTTAGGTATCTACCTTCAGCTTGGGTCATGATCCTAGCTAGGGCCTGGGATCGAGCCCCGCATGGGGCTCCTTGCTCTGCAGGAAGACGCTTCCCCCTATTCCACTACCACTGCTTGTGTTCCTTCTCTCACTGTGCCTCTCTGTCAAATAAATAAATAAAATCTTTTAAAAATAAATAAATAAAATAATAAAAGAAGTATGAAATAGAAAAATAGAGATGATGTGAATGTCAGAGTGTAGCAAGCTCAAAACTAAGATTTTAGAGGTGGGACAATTACTTCTAAAGACAAAATATACCTAATGAACATTGAAGTAGAAGGTTCAGGTTGATGTCGATTTTTTACATCAAATATTTACTATATATTCACTGTGTACACGGCTGTAGTACAGAGATGAGGAAAGAACCTTTGGGAGTTAACAATGAGATTCAAAACTAACAGAAAACATTGTCAACTATGTCTCACTAATGATGCATTTTGTGGAAACCCTTATTCCCAATAATGTCTAGCCTCTATTCTCCCTCAAGGACTTTTTCTTCTTTACCAAGGCTAAGCCTTGATCCAACAAACCCAGTTTTCAAACCCCTTTGGGACCTCAAGTATGTGTATTAATGATGAAAAACAGTTAACACCTGCTGATGAAAAGTAATAATTACCAAGGTACCATAGGGATTTCATCAAGAAAATATAAAGTTAGTTGACAAATTTAGCAGAGTCATGGCAGCTAAGACCAGCAATGAAGGAAATATACTGACTGCAATATTTAGCTGCTTCTGATACTCATGTCTGTAGGTCACCATCATTAACTGGGGTTTTTTTTAGGCCGATCTTTAGGCTAGGGGTCATCTTAGCCTAAAGCCAAAGAAAGGAAAATCAGGGAACACTGTCTTACCTGCTTCAATCATCCCAGGCCCTCTACCCCCGCCCCACCTTTAATGAAATCAAATCTTCCAAAGCTAACAGGTTTTTAGGAGCTGGCCTTTACCCATTTTACTTGTGGATAAGACAGGAAGAAGGGCTAAAAAATTTTCTACACTGAAAACTCAGAATTCTCAAATGTCCATGTCTCAGTCACCATGTTGAACATTCTATCCCCCACACAGTTACCAAAGTAATCCAACTAAAACACAAGTAAGACCATCCTGCTCCCATACTTATTACCCTTTTACATAGTATTAAAGACCTTCTATAATCCAGGCTCCTTCAGTTTCTTAACTCACCACCTATGCTTTAAACTTGAAGCTGCTACAATACCAAACTGATTTTAGTTCCCCACACATAATATGCAGCTTCCCCTCTGTCTACTTTCTTCTCTGTGCTTCTGCCAATATACTAACATTATAGCACAGAGGAAAGAGATGGTGCTGCTTCCCATAAAAAGAATTTTGAAAATTTCTCAATGGTGCTGAGGGAATTCTAGGAACCAAAATTAAATTCCACCTTCCTTCATCCTCAAAAATGTCTCATTTCCTTTAGTTGGCTATTTCTATCATACTACCATTATTACTCTAATCACCTAAATTCAAAATATTTGAATCATTTTTCTATTCATAAATAATTATTAGCACCTGCTGTGAGTAAAGCCATTGACTACACATTATGGCAGAAAAAATGATGATATAGTTCCTACCTTTAATCATTTAAAACTTAAAAACAAAAATGAGAAATACAAAATATGGAAGTATAAAAGTGCTAAAACACTGATTCATTCATCTGTTCATTGAGCAAATATTTTTATTCAGATACTACTATATACCATGTAATGGGCAAAACAATGTAATATAGAAACAAGGTGAGATAAGAATTAGTATTTAAATTAAGTACCTATCTACTATGTGCTTCTAATCATTTTTTCCTTTAATCTCAGAGAACCCAAGCTTTCACCTTCTGAATCACAGAAATTTGAGAACTGAAATTTCAGGAGATTTAAAGATGTATTAAGCACAATCAAGGATCCTCTTAGGTGGACCTCACATGGAAAACAACTTCAAAGAACAGTTTCTGAGGCATCTGAGTTAGACCTGGAAGCCTGAATAGAACTTCAATGGGAAGAAGCAGAGAAGAGTTTTTCAGATGGATGACAAACTAAAATAAGTATACAAAAATACCCATTAGTAAACAAATACTTACTGACTGCCCATTACTGTACCAGTTAAAACACTAAGGGTATACAATGATGAATAAGACAGTCTCTGAGGAGTTTCTTCTCTGAAGAGACACTTAAAGACAATTAGCATATTCATTGAGCAAGTATCTGTTTCAAGCACTACCACATATCTATGTTTCTAATAATCATTTAGACTAATAACTATGTTTCAAATACCATAGTGGGCCTTAGTTGTACAATAGTAAATAAACAATGTGGGCCTCAGAGAATTTATAAAGCCAAGTCTTGGGAACCAAGAGAAGGGGAACCTAACTTCAATTCTTCTAATAAATAGTGGTAAATATCAAGTAGACTTTAAATGCCAAGATCTCCAGAGTTTATTCTATAGAGAAAAAGCTAACAAAGGTTTCTGAAGATAAATGAAATGAGGGGCACCAGAGTGGCTCAGTAGGTTGTGTCTGCCTTCAGCCCATGTCATGATCACAGGGTCCTAGGATCCAGCCCCAAGCTCCACTCAGTGGGAAGCCCACCTCTGCCTTTCCCTCTCCTTTCCCACCCCACCTCATGCATGTGTGCTCTCTAGCTCTCTCAATTAAATAAAATCTTAAAAAAAAAAAAAAAAAAAAAGGAAAGAAAGAAAGAAAGGAAAGAAATGAAGTGATCATTTAACAAATATTTATCTACTACAGGAACTCAGGCAGGTAGTGAATATAATTTTTTTTTTTTACTAGAATGCAGAATAAACTAGAGGTTAAAACTAAAAGCAGAGTAAATACAGTTAAGGTATTACAACAACCAATACAAATTTATAAATGGTGAATTAGGGTGATGACTGTGAGAATAAAGATTTGAAAGGTGTCATGAAGGTAGAATCAGCAAAAACCTGGATAAGGGGGTCAAGGAAAAGGAGAAGTCAAAGACCATAGATACAATTTCAATTTGGATGACAAGAAAAAGGAAAGACAGGGGAAAGCACATTTCAAAGGAGAAATAATGGATTCTGTTTTAAGGATATAGCAAGCCACTGATTCATAGATCCAAGTCCGGCATCCTGTTCAGAACTTATTCCTAAATACCAATATAGTATGAAGTATAAAAAGCATAACTCCATGTCATGAGAAGAGGAAAACAAAGTCATCTGTGAGAATTTGAAATTTATTGATTAGCTAAGCTTACTCCCTGAATAAAGATAATCCATCTGACCTCATAACACACATGTGAAATCTTTATCTTTTCAAAATCAAATAATTACAAGTTATGGGCTTTCAAGGACACTATCAAATTATAAAAATCACAATATTAAGATCACGAAGGCTGAGTCTATAGTGAAAACATTAAGCACAAAAATGGAAATGTAGAGCTAAGGAAAGAGGTCAAACCTGGAAACTCAGATCACTCTACAAGGAGGTTCTGTGACACAAGGCCATGAATAAAAGACCAGAGACCCTGTTCCACATCCTTCTACCCTATTCATTGCCATGAATAGGGTAGACCTGCCAAAAAAACAGTACAATAAAGGAGAGAGCCAAGAAGAGAGGACATATCCTCAAGAAACATTTGGAAGAAAAAAAAAACAAAAAAGACAAACGGGAAGCAGTCGGGAGAGATAGAACTGTAATGGACATTATGAAAAAAGAAATAAAAATACCAAGAAGGAACA
The DNA here is from genome assembly GCF_009829155.1 of Mustela erminea. NCBI lineage: Eukaryota > Metazoa > Chordata > Mammalia > Carnivora > Mustelidae > Mustela > Mustela erminea. Next base: position 74,015,352 of record NC_045623.1, read on the forward strand.
CATGGGCAACAGTGACAAATAGTTCACAAAAGTGAGACAGAATGTGGACTGGGGTGAAGTCTAACAAATTTAGTCATTAAAATTCTCTAACTGCTACATATCTCTCTGCATAATTCTTTCACAATGAAAGCTTCATTATGAAAAACAGCATTATTTTTTCATTTGAAAAAGAAGTTTTAGTGTCCATTGTGGACATTCATACAGTGGAAAAGTACGCAGCAATGAAAAAGAACTATTTCTACAAGCAACAACATAGATGAATCTCACAGACATGATTTAATGAAAGAATCTAGTCAGAAGAGTATAAACTGTATGGTTCCCTTTATAACAAGTTCAAGAAGAGACAAAACTAATCCATGGTGACAGAGGCTGGGAAAGTGGTTACCTTTGGGAAGGGTAGTAACTAGGAGAAAACACAAAGAGGCACTGTAGGGTACTAGAAATGTTCTACATCTCGATCTGAGTAGTGGACACATGGGTGTATTCATTCTATAAAAATTCACGGGCTAGGGGCACCTGGGTGGCTCAGTCGGTTAAAGCCTCTGCCTTCGGCTCAGCTCATGATCCCAGAGTCCTGGGATCGAGCCCCGCATCAGGCTCTCTGCTCAGCCGGGAGCCTGCTTCCTCCTCTCTCTTTGTCTGCCTCTCTGCCTACTTGTGATCTCTCTCTGTCAAATAAATAAATAAAATCTTAAAAAAAAAAAAAAATTCACGGGCTGAATGAACTTTGGACTTATACATCCTATTTAAGTCATACCTCAAAAAAAAAAAGTAAATAACATACAAAATTAAAAATATACAAAGTTATTGGTGACCTTGAAGACAACAGTTTTGGAATAGTTTAAGAGTAGAACTCAAACTGTAAGGAGTGCTTTGGCTGGCTCAGTTGGAACAGCATGCGACTCTTGATCTTGGGGTCATGGGTTGGAGCCTCATGTTGGGTGTAGAGATTACTTAAATAAACAAACTTTAAAAAAAAAAAAAAAAAGCCAAAGTGTAATATGAGGAATGCATACAGGTGAGTAAGCTGAGACAGTAAATACAAACTCATTTTCCAAGAAGGTTGCTAATGAAGCAAAGAAGAGATAACAAGGTAACTTGGGTGGGCTACACAATGCAGGGTAATTGTATTGTTTTGTTCTTATCTGAGGTATAGGACAAAAAGAAAATTATATAATAACAAGGGCCTACCTCAGATGAGAGGGGATGAAATCAAGGACCTAAGTTCAGGGATGAGCTTCAGAATGGAGGATGAATACTTCCTTTTCTAGGATTGAAGCAAAGTATGAGTAAACACAGAAATTTTGAGATAGAGAAGGACCTGGTTGGCTCAGTTGGTAGAACATGTGACTCCTGATCTAGGGGTCATGAGTTCAAGTCCCACATTGGGCTGAGAGCTTGCTGGCTTGCTGGCTAAATAAACAAATAAAAAACTGTGAGATAGAAAAGAAGGGAAAATCAAGTAACCTTGAACTCTCTGGTAAAGCATGCAATAAGGTCAATTGGATCAAGTAAAATGAGTCAGGAAAGGATCAGAGCTTTAAATACATTTTAAAAGTTTTAAAGAAGTGGGTGCCCTGGTGGCTCAGTTGGCTCAGGTCATGATCCCAAGGTCCTGGGGTTGCACCCTGCATGGGGTTTTTTGCTTGGTGGGGCGCCTGCTTCTCCCTCTGCCTGCTGCTGCTCCCCCTGCTTGTGCTCACTCTCTCTCTGTATATCTATCTATCTATCTATATAATGAAAAATGTCTAAGTAAAATACTTATTTAAGTGATGGGAAAGAGGTAGGTCTAATAAAAGTCTTGAAAACGATAAGGATGAAGTTACTAGGATCTCAAGGAGGGCTCTGCAAAAGGAAAGCTGTTACTACAGTTCTTACTACAGAATATTTTTTATGCAAATCCTACAAGGTCAGTAACACATTCTCCTTTCACCACACTTCCTACAGCTACTGGTGGCAACTTCTCCCTGATAAAACTGAGCTTTATCCCTTATTTCTAAATACACCTAAGCCTGATGAATGAATTATACAAACACATCCTGTCCATTCAGAAACTCCATAAATTCTTTTACACTGCTTTCTAGCTCTGTTTTCCCATGAAGATGTTTTCAGTGGTAAACTCCCAGAAGACAGAGCCTATCCACATAAATTCAGGGCTCACGGCGCTGGATTTGGAATTGCACATATGCAAGTGTTTTTATAAGTGCGTTCTCATGAAATAGATAGTTACCAAAGAGAATCTTCAAGATTTGAACACTTTCCTACCAGACTATACGGTCATAGCCAAATCAAAGAATGCTTAGAAATGACATCGGTTTTTATAACTGTCAAGACAACCTCTAGGAAATAGGGTAACATTTACTATTTCATATTAATTTTCCCTACCTCACACTATTTACCCCTCTGGCTAACTCCTCAGAATCCCTTGAGTAAGCCTATTCTTTGCAGTTCATTTACTCCCAGGCTACATTCCAGCGTCCCTTCTTCACATCCAGAATCCCTGACTACAAACGCCCACAGGACCATTTTTCCAAATCCCAATTCCCCCATTTCCCATTCAACCCCAGGCCATGACTTCCATTTCTCCACTCCCCATTTTTCTGCCTTTCCAGACCTTCCTTTTCTCCCCACAAACTACAGTCCCCACCCCTCAAATGCCCTGGCCCAAGTCTTCCCGCCTGAGATCCCCTCCCCCACTGTTCCCATTCAGGCTCCCGCTCCCCATCCTTTCCCTCCCGGACGCCGTCTGGCCCCCGTACCTGCTCCCTGACCTCGGGCCCCGAGAGCCCGGTCCGCTCCTCCAGTAGCTGCCTCCCGGGAGGCGCCCGCCGGCGCGGCGGCAGGGGCTGGGGTTGGGGCAGTTCCACCGCCCGCTGAGCCCCATCCTCCCGGCGGCCGGCCGGCGGCGGCGGCTGCGGTCGGTCGCGGCAGCGGCTCCGCTTCATTATCTGTGGCTGGGCCCCGCGGGCGTCAGCACTGCGACTGTCCCAGCCCCGTACGGCCCCGGGCCGCAGCGCTGCCGCGCCAACCACCGCCCGCGGCCACCATGGCCGGGCGGGCGCCCAAAGCCACCGACCCCAGCTCGCCGCTCCTCCGCGCTTTCTGGGGCCTCAAGCGCCGCGACCTCCTCGGCGCTCCTTAGAGAGGCGTCAGCATCCCCGCCGCCTTGTCTTCTCCCACCCGGCACACGCTCGGCCGGCCACCCGCCGCCGGCTCTACAGCCAGCAGCCAGCCGGCCCGCCAGCCTCTGGCCCTGCCCCGCCCCTGCCCTCCCCGTCCCGCGCGCGCGCGCGCGCGCGCGCACGGGGAGCCCGCCCGCCGCCTCTGGTCGCGCGCGGCCTCCCGCGCACGCGCCAAAGAACTGCCACGACCGACCCGCCCGTGCCTCCCAGCGCGGAGAGTAGAACGGAAGGGGGCGGGGCTCTTGGCGCCGCTACTGCGGCTGAGGGCGCTCATTGATTCTTTCATTCATCCATTCATGAAATCGTGTGCCCCGCCAAGCTAAGCGCTAGGGATTTGAAAATGAGTTAGAACTGATGAGTGTCTTCAAGGATCTAGGGGAAGAGGGTCGAGGAACAAGTAGGAAACAAAATATACAATTAATGAATGGAATACTAATGTGTGCCCTTTTATTGAGCACTCACCAGCTGTTTTCACATCACACTTTGGATGCAGGTCTGCTCATTCTCCTGTTAAAATAAGAAGACCAGGGTGAAGTGACATGCACCAGGTCACTCAGCCAACCTGTGACCAAACTGGTCAGGACTCAAACCTTGCTTTTTGTCCCTTTCCAGTTTTCTGCTGCTTCCAGAAAGTAAGACAGGCTATGGAAAGTCCTATAAACGAGGAAGAAATGATGGATTCCTTCTGGGAGAAAGGGGAGGACAAAAAGGATTGTTCTGGAACAATCCTTATGACTCCCCACTGACAATTAAGTCATGTTATAGCCCAGTCCAGCCTGGCCACAGCCAGTCCAGCTGTGGCCTGGGCAGCCCTGCCTGCACTTGCAGTGACTCATCTTCACAGCAACGTGGCTGTAGCTCAGCCCTGTCTGGCCTCCTTCTGGCTTCAGCTGGTCTGCCACAACCTTGTATTTTTCCTCTTTAGTCTTGAACACGGTTTTCTCCTAGAAACCTTTCCTGAAGATTTTCTTCACCCACTTTCACCCACTTTTCCTAGGCCTTCTCCCTGAACCTTCTTAGAGAAGTAATAATAACCAGCATTATAGAGTGCCTACTGGAAACCAGACACTGTGCATTCAATTCATACACACAAAACAAGAGTTAAGTTATATTATTTCTAGTTTATAGTTGAGGAAACTGAGGCTCAAGTTGCCTAACATGCTCAATATGACGTAGTTTATAAGTGCAAAGCCACGACTCAAACCAAGGTCTGTCAGATACCAGGCCCTACACACACAATCAAGTATACTGCCTGTCACCAGTCTGCTGGTGTATACCCTGTTTCAGTTCCTCACCACCAACCATCCATTTGTCTCAACCAGAAATTTCATTGTCATCCTAGACTCTCTCCTTACGTTCTGCCCCCATGTCCAATTAACAAGTCCTTATTACTTCTGTAACCTTCCTTTCTCTCTACTGTCTCCTCTTTCCATTCCATTGACACCACCTCAGCTCAAGTCTTACCTTCTCTCACCTACTTGACTGAGAAACTTTCAAAACTTGGGACCCCCAGGTACCTCAGTTGGTTGGGCATCTCTCTTCAGCTCAGGTCATGATCCCAGGGTCCTGGGATCAAGTCTCATGTTGGGCTCCTTGCTCTGTGGGGAGCCTGCTTCTCCCTCTGCTTGCTGCTCCTCCTGCTTGTGCGCTCTCTCTCTCTCTCTCTCTCTCTCTCTCATTCTCTCTGACAAATAAACAAAATCTTCAGAAAAAAAAGAAACCTTCTAAACTTGTTCACCTACATACACTCCTTTTCTCTTCAAACCCATCCTCCAAAAAGCCAATAAAGGAATCTTCATATAAGATGATGTTATGCTTTGGGACGCCTGGGTGGCTCAGTTGGTTAAGCAGCTGCCTTCAGCTCAGGTCATGATCCCAGCATCCTGGGATCAAGTCCCACATTGGGATCCTTGCTCAGCAGGGAGCCTGCTTCTCCCTCTGCCTCTGCCTACCCTTCTGTCTGCCTGTGCTCGCTCTCTCTACCTCTCTCTCTCTCTGATAAATAAATAAAATCTTAAAAAAAAAAGATGATGTTATGCCTTTATTTAAAACAAATGGATTTCCATGGCCTCCAAGATGAAATGTTCACTTATTATATTTGACAAGACTATCCAAGATCTAACCTCTGTCTACTTCTCCTTCTCCTATTAATTTCTGCTGTACCAACTATTTACAGTTACACCAGCTGTCTATAGTTACCTGCATGTACGGGAGCTGCCACATTCTTGGTTACAAACATTAGAAACAACCTCTGAGTATCCTAGACCTAAAGGAGAATTTATTTGAAGGCTATATAGAGGGGCTCACAAAATTGAACAGAGACTGGAGAAGCAGGCTTATGAAACTGACAGGAAACAACAAGTTCTACAAACTGAAAATCAGGAACAATGTCAGGACACTGCTGTCACCACCACTCCCACACACACCACCAGACAATGTACTATGCTGCTGCCATGCACCTCTGCAAAAGGACTCTAATCTCTTCATAATTACATCACCATTCCAGATTCACAGTCTCTGGCTGGAGAATCCACTGACTCAGCCTTGGTAATTTAGGGACCAGAAATCCATTCTAACTTTTCACCTTCCGCTATAGGGACTACGAAAGTTAATGTGGCACAAAGACTCTAAAGTGGCCCTCGTGATCTGTCTCCTCACCAGCATTCATGCCTTTGTGTTATCCCTTCCCCTTGCATGTAGGTGGGACCCATGACTTACTTCTAAACTATACAATATAACAAAGATGATATGATATCTCTATCCTGATTACTTTACATTTTTTAAAAAAGATTTTATTTATTTAGGGGCACCTGGGCTGTTCAGTGGGTTAAGCCTCTGCCTTTGGCTCAGGTCATGATCCCAGGGTCCTGGGATCAAACCCTGCATCGGGCTCTCTGCTCAGCAGGGAGCCTGCTTCCCCTCTCTCTCTGCGTGCCTCTCTGCCTACTTGTGATGTCTGTCTGTCAAATAAATAAAATCTTTTAAAAAATTAAAAAATTAAAGATTTTATTTATTTATTTGAGAGAGAGAGATTACAAGTAGGCAGAACAGCAGGCAGAGAGAGAGGGAGAAGCAGGCTCCCCGCTGAGCAGAGAGCCTGATGCAGGGCTCGATCCCAGGACCCTGAGTTCATGACCTGAGCCAAAGGAAGAGGCCTGACCCACTGAGCCACACAGGGACCCCTTACTTTACATTTTTCAGAGTCTGTCTTGCTAGCAGACTTACTCTCTCTCTTCTAATGGTCTTGAAGAAGCAAGCTACATGTTCGGAACTGCTTATAGAGAGAGACATGTAGCAGGAAATTACAAATAACTGCTAGGAGCAAGAGGCCAAGGATCCAGGAAAAAAGTGAAAACAAAACAAACAAACTAACTAAAAAACCTCAAAGAGTTCTGTTCTACAACCAAAGGAAATTAATTCTACCAACAACCTGTGTGAGCTTGGAAATAGATCTTTCTACAGTTGAGTCTCCAGATGAGAACACAGCCCAGCCATACCTGAACCACAGAAACTGTGTGTGTGTGTGTGTTTTGGTTTGGTTTTGGGTTTTGGGTTTTTTACCTTTTAAATAGGCTCCACACCCAGCATGGAGCCCAATGCAGGGCTTGAAGTTATGACACTGAGATCAAGACCTGAGCTGGTATCAAGAGTCAGGCACTTAACCAACTGAGTCACCCAGGCACCCCAAATGTGTGTTATGTTAAACTGATAAGTATGTGGTAATTGGACAGTAATAGAAAACAAATACAGCCAAATACTCACTTTCTCAGCCTCCCATCAGTCAGAGATGACTATGTGATAAAATCTGGCCTGAAACTACTCTTATCCCTGTCTTCTCCAGCTTAATGAATGACAAGCCATTTTTGTTCAGTTGCTTAGGCCAAGACCTCAGAATGATCCTTGATCCATTGATCATGATCCAGAATTATTCTCTTTCTCATACACATCACACCCACTCCACTAGCAAATCTTATGCAAATTAAGAGGATATTACAAAATCTGGGAGAGAGGTGATGATCACAAACACTAAAAGAACAATAGTGGTGAAGGAAGAAAGTGGATGGATTTTAGCCTCATAAAGTAGAAAAACAGGCCCTACAGTCTAAAGAGAGAAGATGAGAGCATTTCTGAGTTCTGGCATGGGCAGTTGAGGTAGGGAGCAGTGGAGAAGAAATTTGAAGGTGATTATGGTTGTTTTAAATGTTTGTTCTTAAGTGAGAAGCCCAAATGAAAATCTCCAGTGCATTTTTTTTTTTATTAAATTGACTTAGAGCTTAGAAATGAGGGCTACCATAATTTAGATGTGTTACTAACATAAATTGTTCTGTAATCTTGGAGTATAAATGAGACCACATTTCTTTGCTTTTTTTCTATTTCATCACTCAGGCTCCTCATGTCATATTATCAGGAAGTCTAGTGCTTCCTCCTTGGTTATCTAAAAACTCCAAGGTTTTTATATATTCTAAAAGATATTGCAGTTACCTACTGTAATATAACAAACCACCTGAATATTTGCTGCTTAAAACAACAGCCATTTGTGGGCGCCTGGGTGGCTCAGTGGGTTAAAGCCTCTGCCTTCAGCTCAGGTCATGGTCTCAGGGTCCTGGGATCCAGCCCCTCTTGGGGCTCTCTGCTTGGCAGGGAGCCTGCTTCCCCCGCCCCTCCCCATCTGCCTCTCTGCCTACTTGTGACCTCTGTCAAATAAATAAATAAAATCTTAAAAAAATCAAAAATTAAAAAAAAAACCCATGCAGTCCATGATATATTGTTATGGCAATTCAAGCAGACCAATACAGAACATAAAACAAGGTCTTCCTAATCTGAAAAATGTTTTTTGAGGGAGGACAATTCCATTCCATCAGTGCCAAGATTGGCCAAAGATGCCTAGATCAGAGTTCCCACAACCAAAGCTTAGTCCTATACTATTTCAGTTCCATACATAGCACAGTCACTTACCAGAAAAACAAACATTCCCAAGACAAGTTTCCCAAGGAGCCCACATTCTAGAGACCAACAGTTTTTCTTCTCAAACACTCAAAATGCTCCCTTTGCCTGGGCAATGATTGCTTGCTAATCCTGGAGAACCTACACATATCCTCTTGCAGAAGACCTCTTTCAGTGATATTAACATGATCTAACACTTCCAAGAAAGACTCCCTAGGTAATTCAAAGGGGCCCGTATTATTCTTCTAAGAGTCAGCTTCAAGGATTCTTTATTATAATAATAGCAAAACCAGATCTTGTTCCCCAATATTCATTTTCCCCTTTTTTGATTATTGGACAAATGGCCACCTAGAATAAAGACAAGTTTCTTCAACCTTCTCTGTGATTCATGTAGCTCTGTGACTAAGTACTGCTCTGACCAATGAGATGTGAGCATAAAAGTTGAATGCAACTTTTGAATTATGTTATTAAAGGTATTACCTTTCTTCTTTTTTCTCTTCTTCCAGCCTATTGTTTAGAAAGCAGTCATAGTAGAACTCTATCTTGGACCACAGGGATGAGAAAACATCCTAGGATGGATGACAGTGCAACAGTGTAGAAAGTTCCAAGATGAGGGGTGCCTGGGTGGCTCAATCAGTTGACCATTCAACTCTTGATTTCAGCTCAGGTCATGCTCTCAGGGTCATGGGATCAAGCCCAAACCTTCGCCAGCTCTGTGCTCAGTGGGGAGTCTGCTTGAGATTCTCTCCCTTCCCCTCTGCCCCTCCCCTGCTGCATGCTCAAGTGAGCGTGCTCTCCTCTCAAACAAACAATAAATATATTTTTTTAATGTTTTTAATTTTTTCATAAAAAGCAAAGAAAGTTCCGAGATGAACTCATGGAGCACAGCCAGCATCCTTGTCCTCTGTACTACTATGCAATGGACAAATACACTTCTATCTTGTTTCAGTCACTGTAAATTTGGATGTGTGTTACATGTAACCCAACCTCCACTGTTATCACCTAATATGATGATTTCTAATAGCTGCTGTGTTAGAGAAGCTGGTGGTTCACAAACGTAATCTTGGGCAGGGCACCAGCTACAGATGGAAATTGAAGTCATATTCAATATAGCAGGATACACTTGTCAATAAAAAAGACAGGAGTCTTGGGGAAATCCAAGAATAAAAGTATAATCTGACCTCAGTGAATTTGGATGTGGAAGCATCTCCAGGTTCCTCAGCAGTAGGAGTTTAGGGCATTTTTATTTATTTATTTATTTATTTATTTATTTATTACCATGACTAAGTTTCCCTCTTGAGCTCTTCTTTAATTCATGCATGTTTTTTATTTTCTTCCCAGAATTAATTTTTTTTTATCCTCTGTAACCTATCATTGCTTTATATCATCACTTCTGCCTACCAATATTCTCTCCGTAGCCAAAATTTTGTCTCGATCATGGCCTTTTCTCAATTGATTGGTCTCTTTATGCAACTTTTAAAAAATCATTTCTTGCTTCTAATGCCTGATCCATTCCCTTCTTATTAATTCATTTGCTTAAGATTGAGAAACTAATTAGCCAAACTCTACCTGTCAAGTTACTTTATAGTTGCTGGATATCTTAACACATTATTCAGGGATACCTTCGTGGTCCAATCAGCAATGTCTAGGAATTGGGAAGTCGATGTTATGTGGTACAGAATATGACTGCCTAAAACCATCCCTAGACAGAGATATGGAAGGGATAATTTTCCATAAAGGGGAATGGTATTCTTATCTCGAATTATGAATAAAATTCTGGAATTATAGTAAAATGTCTTGGACAGATAAATTGGAGGAGAATAAAAGTGAGACCAAAAACCACTTTGGAGGGGCACCTGGGTGGCTCAGTAGGTTAGAGCCTCTGCCTTCGGCTTAGGTCATGATCCCAGGGTCCTGGGATCGAGCCCCACATCAGGCTTCCTGCTCAGTGGGGATCCTGCTTCCTCCTCTCTCTCTGCCTACTTTCGATCTCTCTCTGTCAAATAAATAAATAAAATCTTAAAAAAAAAAAACTACTTTGGAGTCTATATGGATAAATAAAAGTATTCAGACTCTTGTCACAGTTTTATAGGTAGAGCTAAAGGGGAAGGGAGAGACTGAAAAAATATTAAAGATGTAGAATTGCAGGACTTAATGAATAGTCAGAAAGGGGAAAAAAGCAAATGGGATGAGTCGTGGATGATTTTCAGGATTCTGGCTTAAATAATCTGGTCAATGGTGATGTTTTTAATATCCTTGAGAATACTGAAGGAAGAAAAAATTTCATAATTTCATTCACTCATTTATTCACACATTCAACAAGTATTTTTTCATCTTGCAGGGAGGGAAATATTGAACAAATACACTCACTGGATGTTAAAAGGAGGCATAATTTTGAAACATGTTAATTGTGCAGCCTCTCTGAGATCTACCAGATGAATGAATGGGTCTAAAATTCAGGGAACACTCTCAGTCAGACATATACGTGACAGAATGAGAATGCTAACAAGCAAATGCTCCCAACCTTCTCTCCCCCACCCTGAGTCTTCCCTTGGCCAAGAGAGTTCTGTGGATGCAAGGCTGCTTCTTTGGACTTTGGGAATGCAGAATAATGAGAAAGAGAACGAAGAAGAAGAATTTAAGGGATAAAAGAAGTAGAACTTAGTTCGAGAGACTAAGCTGAATTACTTAAAAAGAGCTATAAGAGGGGAGGAAAGGAAGGAAAGTAGACAGCTGGAGGTAAGGAAGCAAAGAGAAGAAAACTATATGGATGGCTGGGAGTACTTGTTTTGTGGTCTGTGGAGGAAGTGGGTAGGAGAGGAAGAGGAGCTGTAATAAGTATTGCTACAAACCCTCTTCTCTGTTCCCAAGCAATGCTGTAATGATTTGCATCATTTTTTTTTATTTGCATCATTTTGAAGTTACTTTTGGCTGCTGAACTATGTACTTCTTTAAATATGATTCTATGCAAATATTGTGCTATGTTACCCTCTCTCATTCATTAAGGGCTATATATAAATTTGGGAGCACATGGAAATTGAAGTCGTTGCTCTGTGTATATGTATGTCATTCAGGGTACGTAGCTGAGGTAGAAAGATTAAGGTCCAACATTTAAGGTAGGGATGATGGATGAACAGTTGTTTAAGAAAAGTGAGGAAGTCTACAACTTCTAAAGCATCTTAAAAATTCAGATGCTCCATCATTGTAAACGAATGGCAGCTTGAGACTAAAATAACCATGAGCATTATAATTTTGGAGCACAAAATTAATGCTATTAATGCACAGAATTAATGCAATGTGAAATAATAATATAACTAATAAAGATTAAGAAATAGAGAAATTTTTAAAACATGATTTCCTCGTCTTTCACTTTGGAGAGGGAAAAAGGTATTATTCAAAGCCAATAAATAATAGAGATAAAATTTTATTTATAAGTTAAAGGTTTGGGGGTGCCTGGATAGCTCAGTTGGTTAAACGTCTGCCTTCAGCTCGGGTTGTGATCCCAGGGTTCTGGGATCGAGCCCCACATCGGGCTCCCTGCTCAGAGGGGAGACTGCTTCTCCCTCTCCTTCTGCCTGCCTCTCTGCCTACTTGTGTTCTGTAACTCTCTGTCAAATAAATTTTAAAATCTTTAAAAAATAAATAAAAATTGAAAAAATTAAATTACACGTTTTGGGTTTTCTTAAGATTTTATTTAATTGTCAGAGACAATTAAAGAGACCTTTTAGTTTTTATATTTATTATATAACTTATTTTCTTTTAAAAAAGATTTTATTTTCAGTTTTTAAATTTTTGTTTTACTTATTTTAAAGATTTTATTTATTTATTTGACAGACAGAAAGACAGGGAACTACAAGCAGGGGGAACAGCAAACAGATGTGGAGAAGCAGTCTCCCTGCTTCTCATATGCACTAAAAAAACTCTAAAAAAAACTAAAACTAGGGGTACCTGTTTTAGTCCCTAAGCATCTACCTTCGGCTCATGTCATAATCCCAGCGGTCCTGGGACTGAGACCTGCATAGTACTCCTGGCTCAGCGGGGACCCTGCTTCTCCCTCTCCCTCTGCTGCTCCCCACTGCTTGTGTTCCCTCTCTCACTGTCTCCCTGTCTGTCAAACAAATAAATAAAATCTTTAAAAATAAATAAAATAAAAATTTAAAAACTGAAACTAAAATAAAATCTTTTTAAAAGAAAGGAAGTTATATAATAAAAATAAAAATTAGAAGTTTATCATCTTAAAAAAAAACTCTTGACTGCTCAGAGCAAAAAGGAATCTGGATATCATGAGGAGCAGAGCTACTCCAAGTGTTATCCTCAAGACTTGAACCAGTTGGCAAACTGTTATTGATCCAAAAAGTGAAAAGTAAAGAAACTGAGAGCAAGCTCTCACAAAACATTTATAACAGTTTGGCAGAGTAATTTTATGTCTGTGAATCTACTTGTAAGAAATTTTCTATGTCTTGGTCTTATTTCATTTTTTCTAGTTTTTTCTTTATTCTTTTTTTTACTGAGGTATAATTGACACACTATATTACATTAGCTTCAGATGTATAAGGCAATATTTTAATATTTGTATCTATTTCAAAATGATCTCTCAGTCTCCATCCATCTCCATTCATAGTTACAAATTTTTTTTTCTTGTGATGAGAACTTTTAAGATCTACTTGCTTAGCAACTTTCAAATATGCAGTATGGTATTAATAACTACCATGACCATGCTATACATTACATCCCCATGACTTACTTATTTTATAACTAGAAATTTATGCCTTTTGATTCACTTCACTAATTTTGCCCATCCCCTGCCTCTGGCAATTACCAGTCTATGAGCTCAGTTTTTTTTTGTTTTTTCAGTTGGTTTGTTTTTAGCTTCCACATATAAGTGAGATCACATGGTAGTTGCCTCTCTTTGTCTGACTCATTTTATTTAGCATAATGCCCTCAAGGTCCATCCATGTTGTTGCAAATAGCAGAATTTCATTCTTTTCTTTTTTTAAGATTTTATTTATTTATTTGACAGAGAGCAAGAGAGTACAAGCAAGGGGAGTAGCAAAGGGAAAGGGAGAAACAGTCTCCCCACTAAGCAAGGAGCCCAGTGTAGGACTCGATCCCAGGACACTGGGATCATGACCCAAGCTGAAGACAGATGTTTAGCCAACTAAGCCACCCAGATGGCCCAGGATTTCATTCTTTTTAAAGTATGACTTGCGGGCACCTGGTTGGTTCGGTTGGTGGAGTGGGTGATTATTGATCCCAGAGTCATGAATTCAAGCCCCACGTTGGCTATCCAGATTACTTAAAATAAAATCCTTGGGGGACCTGGGTGGCTCGATCGTTAAGCATCTGCCTTCAGCTCAGGTCATGATCCCAGTATCCTGGGATCCAGGCCCACTTCGGGCTTCCTGCTCAGTGGGAAGCCTGCATCTCCCTCTCCCACCCCCTCTGCTTGTGTTCCCTCTCTCGCTAGGTTTCTCTCTGTCAAATAAATAAATAAATAAAATTTAAAATAAAAAATAAAATAAAATAAAATCCTTAAGGGGCACCTGGGTAGCTCATTCGGTTGGGCATGGGACTCATGGTTTCAGCTCGAGTCATGATCTCAGAGTTGTGAGTCCCGTGTTAGGTGCCCTGCTCAGTGGGGAGTCTGTTTCTCCTTCTCCTTCTTCCTCTGCCCCTCCCTTTGCTTCTTCTCTCTAAAACAAATAAATAAAATCTTTAAAAAGTTAAAATTTTTAAACATTTAAATATTTTATTTAATTTAAAAATTAATAAAATAAAAATTAAAAAATTATGACGTGTGAGTGAATAATATTCTACAATACATATACACCACATCTTCTTTATCCATTCATTTATTGTCAGTGGACATTATCATATCTTGGCTATTGTAAATAATGCTGCAATGGACATGGTGGTGCCAGTATCTTTTCATATCAGTATTTCTATTTTCTTCAGATAAATACTTATGAAAAAAAAAAAAACACCTAGAAGTGGGATTACCAGATTACATGGTAATTCTATTTTTTTTTTTTTACTTTTTGAGAAAGCTCCATACTTGTACCTCAAGTTTAGTCAAGTTGTTTTTATTGAATTTTACAAAAATATCAGTCTATGCAATCAAAAAAATTATTTTAAGTCTCAGGTAGCTGAGAAGCACAGATCTAGAGCAGCAGCATCACCTGAAAATTTGTTAGAAATGCAAATTTCTTGAATTTCTTATTTTAGACACTGTGCTGTTCAGAACCCTCTGAGGAAATCAAAACTAAGCTAACCTGATGATTGAGTAGATGTTAGCCTGATAAATATCTCCAGAGCTCATACTCTTTATATTTTACTATGTTACCTCCATTTATTCCTTAATTCATTCATTTAGCAAACATTCAAAGAGTGCCTACTACATGTCAGGGCTTATTTCTGTTGAGTAAACTAAGATGAACATGGTCCTTGGCCCCACTGAATTTATACTCTAAGGGGAACTTCAATTTTAATAGGGGTTTAATTCTATGTCTTGAATTTCTATTAAGTTCTACTTTCTATTCTTCCATTATAATGTAGTACCAGACATCCTTATAACAAAATACCTTCTATATACTGCTGACTCTCAAACTTATAACTTTAGTTCAAATTTCTTAATTATCATTATTTATTATTTTCAATAATTTCATTTTCTGTCATTTACTGAAGAATATCACTCCAGAAATGCTGCCCTCTCTAATATAATTTTCCATCTCTTTTCTGGATCATTCTATCAGTGCACTTTAATGTTCCCCTTGTCCTCACCTCTACCATCAGCTACTCCCAATAAAAACCTAGAAGAACCTACTCCCAATATTTTTTGCTACTCTGTGCAGCAAAATTTCTTAAAAATATTTGTCTATTTGTGCTATATCTAATCCCACTCCTCCATTTTATTTTTTAAAGTTTTTTATTACTAAATTTGCAAACATAATACAATAATTAAGAGAATAGGGCCGCCTGGGTGGCTCAGTGGGTTAAGCCTCTGCCTTTGGCTCAGGTCATGATCTTGGGGTCCTGAGATTGAGCTCCACCTCAGTCTCTCTGCTCAGAAGGGAGCCTGCTTCCTCCTTTCTCTCTGCCTGCCCCTCTGCCTACTTGTGATTTCTCCCTCTGTCAGATAAATAAATAAAATCTTTTTAAAAAATAGTACAGTGAATCTTTAAAAAAAAAGGGGGGGGCGTCTGGGTGGCTCAGTGGGTTAAGCCACTGCCTTTGGCTCAGGTCATGATCCCAGGGTTCTGGGATTGAGTCTCGCATGGGGCGGGGGGTCTTTGCTCAGGGGAGAGCCTACTTTTCCCCGTCTCTCTCTGCCTGCCTCTCTGCCTACTTGTGATCTGTCTGTCAAAAAAATCTTTTAAAAAAATAAAAATTAAAAATAGTACAGTGGGGCGCCTGGGTGGCTCAGTGGGTTAAGCCGCTGCCTTGGCTCAGGTCATGATCTCAGGGTCCTGGGATCGAGTCCCGCATCGGGCTCTCTGCTCAGCAGGGAGCCTGCTTCCCTCTCTCTCTCTCTCTGCCTGCCTCTCCATCTACTTGTGATTTCTCTCTGTCAAATAAATAAATAAAATCTTTAAAAAAAAAAAAAATAGTACAGTGAATCCCTATGCACACATCCCAAATGTTCAATTATGAACATTTGTCATATTTGCCTCATCTTATCTCTTTTTGTATTTCTTTTTGTTGCTGTAGTATTTTAGATCAAATCCCTACAGTATGTCATTTCAATTCTAAATACTCATACATATTTCAAAAAAACCAGAAAATTTTCTTACATAACACAGTGTCACTATCACCTCTTACAAAATTAAAAATAGCTCCATAAAATTAACTGATAACTGGGCCACATCCAAATTGTTCAAATTGTCTTCAAAGTGTCTTTATACAGTTGGTTTACCCATTCTCTTAAATTCACCCCAATTAAGCTTCCCCCTACACCACTCCACCAAAACTTCGCTGGTCAATATCATCAGTATCTACAATGCTGTTAAACCTAATGATCAGTTTTCATCTTGTTTGACATCTCTCTCTGTTGCATTTTATATATTTGCTCCCTCCCTACTTCTTCTATTTTTACAGAAAATTGTAAGACAAACCCCAAGCACCATTACCACCCAACTTGTATAATTATCAACATTTTGTCATTCATGTTTTATTTATGCTCCACACTCGTTTTTATCCTCTGGAGTAGCTAAAGGAAATCTGAGATAATATATAATTTCAACATATATCTGTACAGATAAGAACTTTTATAACATAACCATATTATATTTTCACACCTAACAGAATAATAATTTCTTAATATCATCTAATACCCAGTCTGTTTTCAATTTCCTCCTTTTGTCACAAAAATATCTTTTTGCAGTTGTTTGGAAAATTCTTCTCAAGCACCATTCATACATTGATGTGGTTGATATATCTCTTAAGTTTCCTTTAATATAAAACAGTTTTCCCTCCCTCCTTTTTATGCCATTCATTTGCTGAAGAAACCAGGTTATTTGTCATATAGAATTTTCCACATTCCACATTTAGTTGACTGGGATCCCCGTGGTGTCATTCTTATATTCCTCTATCCCTAGTGTTTCTCTGTAAATTGGTAGTTATATCTGGAAGCTTGATGAAATTCAGGTTCATTTTTCTTGGAAAAAGTACTTCATAAGTGGTGCTGTGTAATTCTCCCTACATTCTGTGAGGAGACACATAATAATTTGTGGTTCTACTTGCAATGACAATAAGGCTGATGAGTACATTCAAATTCAAATAGTGAACTTGATCTATCCATTATACAAGATTTTCCCAACAACTATCCTAATGGTTTTGGAGACAATGAGAATTGTTGCCTAAATCTATTATTTCATGAAGGAATCTAAGTCTAATATTTGATTTAATGGAAAAGCCAACATAGTCCCTGATTCTCTGTTTAACAATTTTCATAATAGTGACTGCCCTGCTATCTCCAAAGGAGACCAGTGGATGTTAGAGGATTTTCGTGGTTAGTTATGGGCACTTGGTTTCAATCCTTGTTGGTTTTACTCTTCAGTGTTTGAATGCCCCATTTTTGGCCAGTGGGACATCCTTTGGGTTGCCTCCTGTATCTTTTCATCCTTTTGACAAACCGCAGGAGTCTTTGGTAGTTTCCTTGCTTTCTGGAAAAGAGGACATCACACAATAATCTTGCATATTTCCTGCATTGAACCTGGAATCAGTCCATTCATTCCCTCCTTCCTGTTATATTTTTTCACCTAACATTTGAAAAATGACACTTTTATCTAGCTATTTGTTTAAGCGAAAAACTTGGAAGTCATCTTTTATGCCACTGACTTCCTTATCCATTACATGCAGCCAATCACCAAATTCTCTTATAGAAAGCCCTCAACTGGGATGCCTGGGTGGCTCAGTTGGTTAAGCCACTGCCTTTAGCTCAGGTCATGATCCTGGAGTTCTGGGATGGAGTCCCACATCAGCCTCCCAGCTCCTTGGGGAGTCTGCTTCTCCCTTCTCATGCTCTTTCTCTCTCTCTCTCAAATAAATAAATAAAATCTTTAAAAAAGAAAGAAAGAAAGAAAGACATCAACTTCTTCATTTCTTATTTCTACTGCTACCTCTCTAGTCCAGGCCATTATCATCTTTCATCTGTACAACTGTAATAGCTTTCTGATTAGATTACCCATTTCTATTTGCCCCTTCTAATCTATTTTTCAACCAGCATTGTCTTTTTGAAAGTATAAGTCAAGAGGCTGTGTTTACTACAACACATGTTTTGACAATTTCCCTTTCTAAAAATTTCATCGAATTTGATAAAGAAATAGATAAATAAATAAATAAATAAAATTCCAGTTTGTGAC
Organism: Mustela erminea; assembly: GCF_009829155.1. Taxonomy (NCBI): domain Eukaryota; kingdom Metazoa; phylum Chordata; class Mammalia; order Carnivora; family Mustelidae; genus Mustela; species Mustela erminea. The sequence goes on from NC_045623.1 coordinate 74,033,338, forward strand.
AAATTCCTAGAAGACCAAAAGCTGACAGGGTCAATTGTCCTGGTAATGTTGTAGTTATTTGGTGAGGTGATAAATTTCCTAGTGTCTATTTTATTGTCGCCCTCGGCCCGCAAGGACGACAATGAGCCTGGTATGGTGTTAATGCTTCATTTCCCTTTATTTAATCAACTTCCTTAGCTTATATACAGCAGGGTGACCAATAAGGGGTCAAGCAATGGGGAGAGCCAATGAGAGTCCTGTTACTATGCTGATTAAATTTGATACAGCCAATAACTATGTCCTCCTTTAGGCGGGCTTCACCAGAAAGTTCATTGTATACTTGCAGCGTACTTTGCTAGCAGTGAGCCAAGCACCTTCTTGTAATGGCGGGGACTTCCCCAGCCGGAGGCAGTCCCCGACATTTTATTATGCTTTAAACTTACATACATGTTACACACATTTATTTTGCTTGGATATGTGCAAGACACATTTATTGATCACTAAATATCCATATGATTCCTTACATTTCCCATCATTCTTCGCAGTTAGTGGGATCATTTGACCAGAACTGACCAGTGAGCTATATGAAAGCAACTAAGATATGTAAGTTTCAAACGAAAATGTAAAAAGAGGGAGTATAAATTTGTCATGTTCTCCCTTCCCTGTAGGTGACTGCAGAGACTCACTGGAAACATGGAATTGTTGAGTTATCACATGGAAGACAGCTAACAGGTGATGATCTCAGGGTCTTGGAATCCAGCCCTGCGTGAGGATCTGCACTCAGTGGGAAGTTTCCTTCTCCCTCTCCCTCTGCTCCCACCCCCCTCATACTCTCTCTCTCAAATAAATAAACAATATCTTTTTTAAAAAGAAAATACACGTTTCTTAATAAGGAAAAAAGAAAGGCTATTAGAATCTCCAGAAAAACAAAAAGTCATAGTCCAAGGATGAAGCGATTTAAAATATGACCTATATTGAAGAATCAATAGCGGGGCACCTGGGTGACTCAGGGGGGTAAGCCTCTGCCTTCAACTCAGATCATGATCTCAGGGTCCCGGGATGGAGCCCCACCTTGGGCTCTCTGCTCAGCAGGGTGCCTGCTTTCTTCTCTCTCTGTCTGCCTCTCTGCCTACTTGGGATCTCTCTCTCTCTCTCTCTCTCTCTGTGTCAAATAAATAAATAAATAACATCTTAAAAAAAAAAAAGAAATCAATAGCAAATAGAATAGGAAAGTCCATTTAGCCCTGACATTTCTATTTTTATTATTAATGTTTTATAATTTTTAGGTTAGATTTTTAAAAATCCTAATGCAGGGATGCCTGGGCAGCTCAGTTGGTTAAACACCTGCCTTTGGCTCAGGTCATCATCCCAGGGTCCTGGGATTGAGCGCTGCTTTGGGCTCCCTCCTCAGCAGGGAGTCTGCTTCTCCCTTCCCCACTCTTGTGTTCTCAATGGCGTGCTCACTCTCTCTCTCTCTCTCTCTATCCCTCTCCCTCTCAAATATATACATAAAATTTTTCAAAAATAAAAATAAAATTAAAATCTTATGCACTTGGGGACATCTTTGTAAACTTTATCCGTAATTAACTGTGCTAATCTCAGATTGATTTCTTGGCCTTCTACTGCTTTGCTCTATCTTGCAGAGGATTGGCTCATGCAAATTATGTATCTAAAGTTTCCTAACATGGTTACTCTTATTTAGTGGGGAAGATGTTGGAGGCTCTCTGTTACAGACAGAATCTCCAACATAGGCTATGCCTTTTCCATGATTCCAGGTCTCCCCAGCCTCCCTTTCTCCCTCTCTCAGCTCCTGTAGGGCAATTCTTGAGTCTACGGTTTCAGTTCCCACTGAGTTTGTCTCAGGTCATGGGATCTGTTAACAACTCCTCCTCCTCTCATTCTCCAGCCCTGGGGGTGGTAGAGGTTTCCTGTTGTGCCTAATTTCTGACTTGCTTCCCCATTCCCTGTTACACTAATCTCTTTTTAATTAGCTCCCTATAGTAAATTCCTTCTATTTATCTACTGGAATGGGCTCTGTTTCTCTGACCAGACCCTAGCAGATATAAATAATCTGTGTAGTGTATATATACCATGAGAATTAATGTTACTCAATCATCCATCAAAGGACAAGGAAGTGAGCACTAAAACTAAAGAGTTCCCATAGCAGTGAGTTAGATAAGAGCTTTACCACACAGTTGTTATTATTGTTGATTATAGAATTCCAGAGGGCATTTCCCCAATATGAATCATTCTCTCCCAGTATCCAGTCCTAAATTTTACAACTATCTATTGAATGTCTGTTCATGCTGTATCCTGAAGGAGTAACAAAATGAATTAGACATAATACTTGCACTGAAGGATCTCAGAGTCTACCATAAAAACTAAAACATGTACAAGTCATGAGAAATAGGCAATGCCTATTGGCATTGGATGGAACAACATGAACAAAGGAGTGGACTTGGGGATATGTAGGTGGTCTATAGTGAATGGTAAATATTTTAGTTTGACTAGTAAAGTATGTGAATAGAAGTCTTGAGAAATAAGATGGAAAGGCAATAAATAGCCAAATCTTGGAAACTCTTTGAATACCAAACTTCAGAATGTAGAAGCTTTAGGCACTGGGCCATGGGTTGGCAAACTAAAAACCTGGCTTGCTGCCAATTTTTGCTAGGCCCACGTGACAGATCAACATTTGTAATCTATTTAATGATAGAAAACACTAATTTTGAACCCTAGTTAAATGAAATGTTAGCTCCCCTCAAAAAAGAACTCCATTCTCCTTATGAGTAGAACTGTATTACAAAAAATAAAAATAGAAACAACAACAACAACAACAAAAACACACAGAAAAGCCAAACAACCCAGTTAATATATTTTCAATAAAAGTTTGTGGAAATTTGGGGCACCTGGGCTGCTCAGCTGGTTAAGTGTTTGCCTTCAGCTCAGGTCATGACCCCAGGATCCTGGGATTGAGCCCTGCATTGCCTTCTGTGCTGGACAGAAGTTCTGCTTCTCCCTCTCCCACTCCCCCTGCTTGTGTTCCCTCTCTTATTGTGTCTCTCTCTGTCAAGTAAATAAAATCTTAAAAATAAATAAATAAGGGCAACTGGGTGGCTCAGTGAGTTAAAGCCTCTACCTTCGGCTCAGGTCATAATCTCAGTGTCCTGGGATCGAGCCCCACATTGGGCTCTCTGCTCAGCAGGGAACCTGCTTCCCCCTCTCTCTCTGCCTGCCTCTCTGCCTACTTGTGATCTTTGTTTGTCAAATAAGTAAATAAAATGTTTTTTAAAAAATAATAAATAAATAATAACAATTTTTTAGAAGTCTGTGGAAATCTGTTTTCTCTGTTGCTATATGAACACCTGTGTAATATCCTCAATTTTTCCACTTGGCCTACAAAGCCTAGAATTTTTTTTTAAATTTTGTTTATTTTTTTTAAGATCTTAGAATAGAAAGGTGAGTGAAAACATCAGATCAAATGATATAAGCATTTTAAAGCCAATTGCTTTCCAGAAAGAGTATCAACCTGCCCTTTCACCTGAGATCATGACCTGAGCGAAGGCAGAGGCTTAACCCACTGAGCCACCCAGGCGCCCCCCAAAGCCTAGAATTTACAGAAAAGGTTTGCTGACCTCTGTATTAGGCAATGGAATAGTCAGGCAGAGAAGTGCTTTGGGAAGGCTGGTTGCATTTGCATCACCATTTCAAGAATCAGTGGCAGGGAGACTTGAAGGGGCCTCAATACAAAAATCTAGTAAAGAGATGATGAAGGCTGTTATTAGTCAAAATGTATCTGGTTTCAAGTGTTCAAAACCTAATTCAATGAGGTAAGCACAGAACACACTGCTAATTTTCTATCCAATATCCATTCTTCAGTCTTCCATGTGAAAGAATACCAATTTTATACAGGACAGCAGTGCTTATAGCAGCTAAAAATTCTTACCTTTCTAGAGTGAAAATGTGGGTAATCTGTACTTAGGAGTGACCGTATGACCCAACTCTGACCATTGAGAGAATAAAAGAAAGTTTCAGAGTTAGGTTTCCAGAGGTATTCCTTTAGTCCTCTGTTCTTTATCCTTTCCTTCTCTTCTTGATAAGGCAGCAGCAGACTCTACTTGGGAGGTACAGCCTCTATTTTTTCTCACACTAAGGATAGTGGAACAGGAAGACAGAGAAGCCTGGTCTTTTATGACATTCTGTAATCTGAAACAGCTGCTCTTACCCTGGATGCCTGTTTCCATGCATTTTTTTTAAGATTTTATTTATTTATTTGAGAGAGATACAGTGAGAGAGAGCATGAGGGGGAGAAGGTCAGAGGGAGAAGCAGACTCCCCATGGAGCTGGGAGCCCGATGTGGGACTCGATCCCGGGATTCCAGGATCATGACCTGAGCCGAAGGCAGTCATCCAACCAACTGAGCCACCCAGGTGCCCCTCCATGCATTTTTTTTTTTTTAAGAGAAAAATAAATTCCTATATGGTTAGGCCATGTTAATTACCTAAAACTGAATACATCCCTAACTGATGAAGAGAATATATTGGAGGGATCCTAAAGTAACTCACAGATTGTATAAACTAAACTGGAGTTCAATAAACTGTTCTTGGAAGAAGCTGGAATGCTATAGATCTTCCTTCTTTATCTCATTATTATTCTCTGCATATTGAATTAATACTCTTCTTATCTAATCTGGCTTTCTCACTCCTCAGTCCATACAGCAGAAAACATGGCCAACAACAGCTTCTATGTTTTACATTAAATATTGACAGTAATGTGGTGCCTGGGTGGCTCAGTGGGTTAAGTGTCTGCCTTCTGCTCAGGTCAAGATCTTGAGCTCCTGGGATAGAGCCCTGTGTATGCTCAGCTGAGAGTCTGCTTCTCCCTCTCCCACGGCCCCCTACCCCCCAGCTCATGCTTCTTTTTCTCTCTTAAATAAGTAAAACTTTAAAAACAATAGTGAAAACTATTAAAAACTTAATAAATAGTAAGGACTGGTTTAATTATGATACTCTCTTATAATGTAATATTATGTAACCACTAAAAGGATGGCAATTAAAAAGTATATATAGAGAAAATGTTTCTAACATAACCTTAATAATATTAGCAATGCTCCAAGTACAAATTCAAATAAAAACAAGGTTTACAAAGTAAAAGTGAAATTTTACCCCAGGGTAACTAATGCCAAAAGTTTAGTGTGTTTTCAAACTTTTTCAGGGCACAGGAAATTGTATATCCTGGTACTTGTACTAATTGTTGTAGGATGAGCATTTTTCATATCATAAAATAGTCTTCTAAAATATTTTTAATGGCAGATCATCTACATACAAAGAATGTACAATTATTTATTCAACCATTCCCTTAGCTATAAAGCTATTATTAGTGTTTGGCTCCAAGTAATTAAAACTAAGTTGTCTTTTTTTTTTTTTTTAAGATTTTTTATTTATTTATTTGAAGAGAGAGATCACAAGTAGGCAGAGAGGCAGGCAGAGTGAGAGAGAGGAGGAAGCAGGTTTCCTGCTGAGCAGAGAGCCCGATGCGGGACTTGATCCCAGGACCCTGAGATCATGACTTGAGCCGAAGGCAGCGGCTTAACCCACTGAGCCACCCAGGCGCCCAAAACTAAGTTGTCTTAAAGGAAAAATTATAAGCTGTTAAAAGGATCCTGTGTTTTATAGAATGAAGAGGCAGGAATGCATAAAGTAACTAGAATGTGCAATGGAAAGCTCTGGAGAATGTTTTATCTCTGTTTCTTTTCCCTGCTTCTCTCCACATCCCTGCCTTATTCTCCTCTCTCTACAAACTGGTGTTCTCTGCTCTTCATTCTCTCTGGAGGATAATAGCCTTGACATAATTCCTGATTTTTCACACTCCGTCCATCCAAGATATCAGCTCAGAATTCCTAGGTGAGACAGATAATTAACCTAGTTTGGTCAGGTGTCTACCCTGGTCCAGTCAACAGTAGCCAATGGATCAAGGTCAATGGATCAATGAGACTGGAGTAAGGAGGGTGATGACATGAACAGGACCCTCCATTCTCAAAGACAGGTGAAACATCATGAGCTGAGAATATAAGTCAGAAGATGTCTACCATGGTCTCCGTATGTCAACTTCCCTTCTTAGAATAGATAGGTAAGTGAAAACATAAGATCAAATGATATAAGCATTTTAAAGCCAATTGTTTTCCAGAAAGAGTATCAGCCTGCTCTTTCACCTGCAGTAACTAGGAATTCCTGTTTGCTTATACCTGTTAACTTTAAGGAAACAGTGGTTAATTTGAAAGGGGAAAAGTGGTATCTTGTTGTTGTTTTAATTTGTGGTTTTTTTTTTTTTTTTTTTTAATCACTAGTAAGCCTGAGTATTTTTCCAGGTATTTATGGACTAGTGCTTCCTCTGTCCAGGGCAGAACTTTGTGTGGTTTCTTCCCATCTGCTTGGTAAAGAAAGTGAAGATTTCTGCTACCGGGCTGAAGAGTCAGGCTTTCTTACAGGGCAGATGAGTAAATGAGACCTCTGGAGCTGTTAGCTAAACATCTGCATTTCTTCTGGGCTACCCACACCTGGTCTCCAGCAACTGCTGTCTCCTGCCTGATTCCACTCCCTGCCTGTACCACCAGTTCTCCCAAGTCCTGCCCTCCTCTCTAGGAGCTATAGCTGAGTTTGGATAGAAGTCTGTGCTGTCTGGGGCGCCTGGATGGCTCAGACAGTTAGGCATCTGACTCTTGATTTTGGCTCAGTTCATGATCTCAAGGTCGTGAGATGGAGCTGGCATTGACATCTGTGCTAGGTGTGGAGCCTGCTTAATATTCTCTCCTTCTCCCTCTGCCTCTCCCCCCGACCCTGTCTTAGAAAAGAAAAGAAAGGGGCGCCTGGGTGGCTCAGTGGGTTAAGCCGCTGCCTTCGGCTCAGGTCATGATCTCAGGGTCCTGGGATCGAGGCCCGCATCGGGCTCTCTGCTCAGCAGGGAGCCTGCTTCCCTCTCTCTCTCTCTGCCTGCCTCTCTGTCTACTTGTGATTTCTGTCTGTCAAATAAATAAATAAAATCTTTAAAAAAAAAAAAAAAGAAAAGAAAAGAAAGAAATTTAAGAAGTCCTGGGCTGTCTGGACAGCTCTGTCTTCTGGGAAGTCAGTTCAGAAGTTAAGTCCCCACTAACAGGAGACAACACTCTAGTAGTCGGTACTTCAGTATAGACGCTGGACACTTATATGTGGCACCAGAAATAGCTACCCGGAGATTTTTAACTGTGCTGACCTTATGGATGGAACATGCAACTATGAAGACCAAAGTTTCATTCCCCTGCACTGCATTTGTCCGTGAAGTTGGACCCATCCCACTACAGCCTCTAGTGCAAAATTCTGTCATTGCATTTGACATATTGTGTTGTCATTTTCTGTGCTAATGTCTTTTTCCTCCCTGAAGTATTAACTCCTTGAAGATAGAGACAATATCTATCTTGTTTATCTGTGTCCTTAGTTCTATGAAACTCCTCTGCTAGACTTGCTCTGCCAACGTTTCCTCAGAGCTCCCCGGCTGGGGAGAATAAAAAATACAGACCATAGGTAAAGGCCCAAGATGGATTATTTGTTATTCAAAAAACTAAAGAACTTAAAGATTTTTTTTAAGATTATTTATTTATTTATTTGACAGAGAGAGATGACAAGCAGGCAGAGAGGCAGGCAGAGAGGGAGAGGAGGTAGCAGGCTCCCTGCTGAGCAGAGAGCCCGATGCGGGGCTCGATCCCAGGAGCATGGGATCATGACCTGAGCCGAAGGCAGCGACTTAACCCACTGAGCCACCCAGGCGCCCCAAGAACTGAAAGATTTTTGACTGAAGACTGAACTTACAAGACTGATAGTGAAGGGAAGCCAGCATTTTCTAAATGCTAGGCAATTTTATTATTCGGTACACTTTTGCTCCCTTGGTTTCTCTCCTACAGTTCTTGGGCTTTCTGCGCCATAGGAAAGATGGTAGCCTGCAGCCCCAGACTTAACAGTAACTCAGGAAAAAGAACCTGCCACCAAAAAGGAGAGGGCTTCTCACCTACAGTGTGGAGCTTAAGCCAAGGAGGAACTCCTATTAGCTCTTCTTGGTCACATGTCCCCTGCGGACCAATCACTGAGCCAGGAAAATGGACTTCTACAATGGGCTATGGCTGAGTTATGTTTCCTATAAAAAGAGGAGCAAGTTTTGTTATCCACATGGGTGAATGTAAAAGTTTGCTAAATAGCCAAGAGCATTAGCTACCAGAGCTAAAAATTATTGGTCTGCCTTGGGAGCCACTCTTCAACACTCTAAGTCCTGGACAGCCTGGGGCGCCAAACTCTAAAGACTGCCTTCTTGTACCCTGAGGGGATGGATTTAAAAATCTTAAGGGACCTTTTCAGCTTTATGGTTGAAAGAGAAGATGCTTTTTTAATCAAGCCTTGAATACTGGGCCTGGTCTGAAATAATCAAGAAAACTAGATAGCATCTCTGGTTAGATCTACTCCCATTAGTAAGTTTGCAGATAGGAAATTTGGCGTTTGGATAGAATTCTTGTAAGTCCCCAACCAGTTTCGGTTGTTTTGACACCAAAACACAGTCACACCCCCATTTATCTGACCACCTTCATTCCCAGTCCTCTTTCACTAAATGATAATGTGACCTTGAAATTCATTCTCCTCTAGCCATTTTCTCCATTTGCCTTTTAAGAGAGATTTGCTAGAAATTCGTTCATCCATTTCCTCAAAAATAATTTATTAAATCTCCTCCATGGGGGTGCCTGAGTGGCTCAGCCAGCTGAGTGTCTGACTCCTGATTTCGGCTCAGGTCATGATCTCAATGTCGTGAGATAGAGCCCTGCTTCTAGATACACGCTCTGCGAGGAGTCTTCTTGTCCCCCACCCGCCTTCTGTTTTTATGTGCTGGCTTTCTCTCTCTCTCTCTCTCTCTCTCTCTAACATAAATAAATAAAATCTTTAAAAAAGTAAATACCTGGGACGCCTGGGTGGCTCAATTGGTTAAGCAGCTGCCTTCAGCTCAGGTCATCATCCCAGCGTCATGGGATCGAGTCCCACATCGGGCTCCTTGCTCCACAGGGAGCCTGCTTCTCCCTCTGACTCTGCCTGCCACTCTGTCTGCCTGTGCTTGCTCTCACTCGCTCTTTCTCTGACAAATAAATAAATAAAATCTTAAAAAAAAAAAAAAGTAAATACCTGCTACGTACTAGGACTATGCTGGGCACCTTAAAACACCTTAAGAGTAGAAAGCCTGTAGAAGATTGAATCTGCAGATGTCGACCTGACCATATGAAGCCTTCTGCTGAGTCTTTTCAGACCAGACCTGACTCTCAGGTCTGCAGAACATTGAACAAGGCAAGACTGACTTACTAGGTGTGGTTTCCAGGTCCCCTGACCCATCCTCTTTCTGATTCAGTCACACACACAAAATGACAGGACAATTTTTTCAATCAAGTAAGTAAATGGGACTGTCTAAACAACTGGGGACTTGGAAAAGATACAGTTGCATTTTTTTCTCTGGAAGTGGAATGTAACTGACTTCGCACATGTGCATGTATATGCTCAATTTGCGTTTTGGCCCAAGGGTGGGTGGTTCTAACCCCACCGCCTATATTCGTGCAGCTGGCAATGTTCTTTCTCTGTAACTTAGCAGCAACAGTAATAGCAAGGTGAGCCCAATAGCAAGGTCAACTGTTCAAGGGTATCTCTGAGAACTATGGCTTCTTAGTAATGCCAAAGAAATAGTCCCCCTGGGTTTCCTCATCTCTGCTCTGTTATGTTGTCACAGAAAGTTATAAACACCATTTCCTTAGGCTAACGTAAGCCAACCCTCAGCCACAATTTTTCTGAAAACTACCGGATGAGAGTTAAGAGGTCTCAGGTGCTTGTAAATGGAGCTTATAGCTCGGTGTATCTACCCAGAACTCGGTGTGGACTCTTAAACATGCCCTTGCTCTGTATGAGACAGGAATACAAATGGCACTGGTTGAGCAACCATACAGCTGTGTCTTCTAGCATGAAACTTCAACCTGTCAAAGCCTTATAAGGATAGAAAAGATTATTCTGTGATCTTCTTACAACATAAGATAAAATCTTCCTCCAAAGCATTAGGACAAATGAAAAACAGAATGGGTGGGAATGCAGAGCCAATTACAGCGTTGCTTAGAAAATCCAGACATTTGGTGAGTGACAGTGAGGGGAAACTGAGACAAAACTGCAAGCAAAGCAAAGGGAGCAGCCAAAGCTGCCTCTTAGATACCCAGTGGCCATTGTACACAGAGCAGGCAGAGGCTGGATCAAGAAAAGAAAAGCTGATTGAGGTCTCATCTTGTGTAAGAAAGTCTCTGTTGCTTGTAAATGAATTGGGATTATGTGCTGTATTCAGTCAATAGATATTTTGATAGCGAGAAGTCTGGAAAATCATAATCACTCCAGTGTCCAGACAGTGAGAAGTCTGCAGTCTAGCTCCCAGGCAGGTCAAAAGAGGGCAGATTATGCTTAGTACACTGCATGGAGGTAGCTCAGAGTTAGAATGGAAATGAATGTCTCTGGGTGAAGAAAACAGACTATTATTTGTGAGACAGATGGTCTAATATCATGCGACTCTCTGCATTTACTTCCTGTGTCACCTTCAAGGCTTTGGCAAAGCCGTTTTGAAAGTGGGAGCCTCATGTCACCATGCTGCTGGGATTAAGGACAGCATTGTGATCTACATTTCCACATTCAAAGCTCCCACCCAGGAGCAGTTCAAAATAGCCTCTTAGATCTACACCAAGACCAGGTGTACCAAGTCTCAGCACAGATACAACCAGAAGGAAACATCACTTTCCTTCTCTGACCCTCATTTCCATCTACTTACAGGTATAGTGTGATGTCCCAGTTTAGCCCAAACTGCACTCAGAGTCTGGACTGTGATGGAGCTAGTGGGCTAGTGTGTGCTCTGTGTATGAGTTAACACAGGAAAGTTTCCCCGGGAAAGATGAGAGCTGGAAGGAGGAAACACCAAGGACGCATACACCAGAGGGACTGATGTCTACTTGGAGAGTGGGTGTCTTAATCTGAATTCCCCTTGAAACAGACCCTGAGACAAGGATTCAACAACAAGCTGTTTATTAGGAAACACCAGCAGGAAAGTGAGGAGTGAGAAAGGGAAGGAAAGGTCAATAAAGAACAAACTGTCAGGGCACCTGGCTGGCTCAGTGGGTTAAAGCCTCTGCCTTCGGCTCAGGTCATGATCCCAGGGTCCTGGGATCGAGCCCAGCATCGGGCTCTCTGCTTGGCAGGGAGCCTGCTTCCCTTCCTCTCTCTCTGCCTGCCTCTCTGCCTCCTTGTGATCTCTGTCTGTAAAATAAATAAATAAAATCTTGAAAAAAAAAAAGAACAAACTGTCAAACAAACTATCACAGTAGTTACTAGAGCTTAATTTCTTGGAGAAACTGTAGGAAGCTGTGTAGAATATAAGACTCAAAGTTACTGCATGTCAAGGGTGAGGAACTTGGATATATATACACCAACTCCCATTGGTCATTGGTTGAGGACTGCTGGGGAGGTGGGGCGAGCTCATTCCCTTCCCTACCACTCCTGTCAGTGGACTTGCAGCCTGCCTGATACAAAGGTTGAGTGACCTTCAGGCAAAAAAATGTATCTACAGGAGCATCTGGGTGACTCAGTCGGTTAAGCTGCTGCCTTTGGCTCAGCTCATAATCCCAGGGGTCCTGGGATTGAGCCCTGTATCAAGTCTCCCTCCCCTGCACTGGGCTCCCTGCTCAGGAGGGAGACTGCTCCTCTCTCTCCCTCTGCCCTCCCCTTGCTTGTGCTCACTCTCTTTCTCAGATTAAAAAAAAAAAAAAAAAAAAAAAAGACAGAAGGCACATCTTTCAGAATGCCAAGTCCTGGGGCACCTGACTGGCTCATTTGGTGGAGGTGCAACTCTTAATCTCACAGTTGTGAGCTGGGGCCCCAAACTGGGTGTGCAGATTACTTAAAAAAAAAAAAAAAAAAAAAAAAAGCCAAGTCGTTCTTTGTGTAAGGTTCTTACGTGTCTGTCTCAGACTTTGAGAATAAAAGGGAATCAGAGCCGATCACTTTCCCTCCCCCATGTAGACCTTCCAACTTAAGGTATTAGTGTCAGTAAGTATTTATGTATGTATGTGTGGGATCGCATCATTGTGCATGTTTCTGTCTGTCCATGATGTGTGTATACTATGTGTATGTGTTCGTGTGTGCATGTCTGTGGACAAGAGTGTCAGTCTGTGGGGATGGAGGAGTGGGGCTGCCTTGTTCTCCTTCGCAACTTTCATCAAGCCCAGAGGTCTCTTCTTTAAAGCTACCCTGTGATTTTGGATCTGAGAGAAATTACGGGGACAAATTATCCAGGCAGCCCTTCCTCTTGGAGCCAGTTGTATAGAGACTGGTGTGGTTCAATCATCAGATAGATGATTGATAGTCCAGCCAGGCAGAGCCAAGACCAGAGCCTAAAAAGCATATTTATGAACAAGAGCAGGGGAAGCAGGGACAGGAAGCAGAGAAAGTGGAAGGAGGTGAAGCAGATGTGGACAGCTCAAAAACTGAAGCCAAAAACAAACACACAAACAAAGGAGAAACAGGCCCATAAATACAGAGAACAAACTGGTGGCTGTCAGATGGAAGGGAGTTGGAAGTTGGGCAAAATGGATGAGGGGAATGGGAGCTATGGGCTTCCAGTTATAGAATGAATAAGTCACAGAGATGAAAAGTATAGCATAGGAAATATAGTCAGTGATATTGCAATAGTGTTATATGGTGACAGATGGTAGCTACCCTTGTGGTGAGCAGAGTATAATGTACAGGGTCAAATCACTATGCTGTACACCTGAAATTAATATCACATTTGTGTCAACTATACACGTTTTTCTACATATCGAAAAAAAAAAAAAACTGAAGCTAAGAACTGAATTGAGAAGCCCTTTTCTATAATATATAGGATCCAAATAATGATTTTCCAACCCTTTATCTTAGGAGGCTGAGATTAGCCAGGCAGAACTTTCTGGATGGTCCTGTTAGATGCCAGCCCAAGGTGAACAGGGCCAAGTTACAAAATAAACTCCTTGGTTGAAGGCAAAAACTCAGCGTGGCTTCCCTGGGATCCAGTATAACAGCCAGAGTATGACCAGATGCACACTGCACATACAGGAAATCCACTAGCCACTTTGGCCATACAGGAAGCAATAGTCCTTGTGATAACAATGGCATATGCTTGCATAGGGACAAACAGTTTATGAAGCCCTTTAACTGTATGATCTCATTTGGGCCTCATTTGGGCCCTTGGGGGCAGTGTCATATCCATTGCACAGTTAAAGTGATGTAAGCTTAGAAGTTAAGTGATATTCCTGTGGTTGTATAACTGGTTAGTGACACAGCTAGGACTAGAATCCTATGTTTGTCTGTCTCCAAAACCAGAAAATTCTGTCTCTTCTAGTTCCTTTCCTAAACTGGTGTCCTCAATGCTCCCTTCCTAAAGGCATGCAAGAGCTCCTGGAGGAGTGTCTGGTTGGCTCAATCAGTTAAGCATTTGCCTTTGGTTAAAATCATGATCTCAGGGTCCTGGAATCAAGTCCCCACATCAGGCTCCCTGCTCAGCAAGAAGTCTGCTTCTCCTTCTCCCTCTGCCTGCCACTCCCATGGCTTATGCCCATTCTCTCTCCCTCTTTCTTTCTCTTCCTCAAATAAATAAATAAAATATTTAAAAAACAAACCAAACCCAAAAAAAGGGTTCCTGAAAAAATAAGGATCCACCTCATTGGACCCTATAAAGCCCAAGAACTTAATTTTCCTCAAATAGATTGGGTCCTCAGCACAGCCACATAATGTTCTTCCCGACAATTCATCCAGGAATCCTTGTATGAGCTGGGATAGAGGGAACCCAGGAGCAGAATATCTCAGGAGGTGTCCAGATGTATTAGAAACCTTGCCCAATGTAATGCACCTGGGCTTGTTCAGCTCAGACAGAGAGAAGGAAGGCAGAAACCCCTCTAGGACTCTTCCATCAGAATCAGGGTGCAGGGGCTCCTGGGTGGCTCAGTTGGTTAAGTGTCTGTCTTCAGCTCAGGTCATGACTTCGGGGCCCTGGGATCGAGCCCCAAGCATCAGGCTCCCTCCTAAACGGGGAGCCTGCTTCTTCCTCTCTCCTCCGCTCGTGCTCTCCCTCACTATTACTCTCTCCCTCTCACAAATAAATAAATAAGATCTTTTTAAAAAAATCAGGGTGCAAGTACCTCTTGGGCTATGTTGAAGTGAGGGAGAAGAATTGAGGAGAAGTGAGGAGGGTGGAGGAGGAGTTGATCCTGGACTTGACTGATGAAATATACTTATGACAGATTTGCCTATTCTGGAGATTTCATGTAATACGTGGTCTTTTGTGACCGGTTTCTCTCACTGAGCATAATTTTTTCAAGGGTCATCCATGTTGTGGCACATATCAGTACTTCATTCTTTTTTATAGTTAAGTAATATTCTATCGAATAGAGATACCACATTTTGTTTATTTGTGCATTAGTTGGTAGACATTTGTGTTGTTTTCTCTCTGTGGCTATTATGAATAATGTCACTGTGAACCATCATATACAAGTTTTGTGCAGACATATATTTTCATTTCTTCTGGAGCAAAATTGTTTGATTATATGGTAACTGGTTTTAACATTTTATTTATTTATTTATTTAAAGATTTTATTTGTTTATTTGACAGATAGAAATCACAAGTAGACAGAGAGGCAGGCAGAGAGAGAGAGAGAGAGGGAAGCAGGCTCCCTGCTGAGCAGAGAGCCCGATGTGGGACTCGATCCCAGGATCCTGAGATCATGACCTGAGCTGAAGGCAGCAGCTTAACACACTGAGCCACCCAGGCGCCCCATTTTTAACATTTTTTAAAAATTTACCCTTTACTTTTTTAAAGTAAACTCTAGGCCCAACATGGGATTTGAACTCAGGACCCTAAGATCCAAAGATTCATGTGCTCTACCAACTGAGCAAGCCAGGCACCCCCAGGCACCCCTGCTTTTAATATTTTGATGAACTGCAGAACAGTGGCTGTTCAAATTGAAGGGTCTAATGAAGGTTCTAATTTTTCTACATCTCCACCAACACTTGCTATTGTCTATCTTTTTGTTTCAGTCACCCTATGGAAGTGAAATGATATCTCATTGTGGGTTTTTTGTTTTTGTTTTTTAAAGTTTATTTATTTCAGTAATATCTGCACCCAATGCGGGGCTTAAACTCCCAACCCTGAGATCAAGAGTCACATGTTCTACCAACTGAGCCAGCCAGGTGTCCCACCATTGTGCCTTTGATTTGCATTTCCTTAATGATTTTTCATGTGCTATTGGCCATTTGTATACCTTCTATGAGGAAATGTCTATTCATACATATGTTTTGCCCATGTTTTTAATCCTTTCTCATTTTTAAACTGGATTATTTGTCTATTATTGAGTTGTAAGGGTTTTTTATACATTCCAGATACAGTCAGAAGATGTATCCTAAGGATACAAAAATTTTGAAAAAATCTTCAATGTTATTCAATAATCTTCTTATTGTTGTTATTATTGTTATTGTTGTTGTTGTTGTTGTTAAGAGCCGGAAGCGTGGAAGGAGAAAGGGAAGGGGAGAGAGAGAATACCAAGCAGTCTCTCTGCTGGGTGCAGACCCCAGTGAGGGGAAGCTCTATCTCACAACCTGGTCATGACCTGAGCCAAAATCCAGAGCTGGACACTCAACTGACTGAACTACCCAGGTGCCCCAATAATGTTACTATTGTTAGTAGTAATATTGGTAATGTAGTTCGAATTTAATGATGTGTATTATATGGCAAAACTATGGAAAGATCCCAGATGTCCATCAACAGATGAATCGATAAAGATGTGGTATATATACACGAAGGAATACTACTCAGCCATCAAAAAAATGAAATCTTGCCATTTCCAATGATGTGGATGGATCTAGAGGGTATTATGCTGAGCAAAATAAGTCAATCAGGGAAAAACAATTATCATATGATCTCATTCATATGTGGAATTCAGGAAACAAAACAGAGGATCATAGGGAAAGAGAGGGAAAAATAAAACAAGATGGAATCAGAGAGGGAGATAAACCATAAGATAGACTCTAATCATAGGAAGAAAACAGGGTTGCTGGAAGGGAGGGGGTCAGGGGATGGGGTAACTGGGTGATAGACTTTAAGGAGGGCACAGGATGTAATGAGCACTGGGTATTATATAAGACTGATGAAACACCGAACTCTACATTGGAAACTAAAAATACATTATATGCTAATTAATTGAATTTAAATAAAAAACAAGTGTAAAAAATGATGTAGTTGTAGGATAAAGCAAATGAATAAATTTTATCAGTATTAAAAACCAGGATTTGCAGTAAACGAGAAGGGAGATACAATATGGAATTTAAAAATAAAGAAAAAATCCTATAATGTTCATTTTGAGTTGGAAATTATTATGGATTCAGCTTTGTCTTCTGAAAGCACCTAGAGGCTAATTTGTAATAGATTATATGGAGGTCTATACTATATTCCCTTCTGCCTGCCCTGAGTTCAGCTGAAGCTACAGTAAATAGTTCCAGTCATGCTTATGCATTCAAACCTCTGAAAGAAGTGCTGGGATTTAACAATCTCAACAGTCCTTCAAACAGTGAAGATGGAAGTTAGTGGATAAATATCCCAGCATTTTTGTCCCTGTGTTGGATAGTTCTGGGGCATATTTTAGGCTGTTCCTCGAAGGATTCCCAGCAGGATTGAGCCCAATTTGCTCACAACAGTAATGTTTTCATTAATACACCTTTTATGGTTTTTTTTTCCCTTTCCTGCTTCATTTTCCCACTTCCTGATTTATACTTACTGGTATCACCTTCCAAAGAAAATACTTGCATTCAAATCCTTGTCTCAGGGTTTGCTTTCAGGGGAATCCAATGAGGACAAACTCCAATAGTAATTGGTATACCTAGCACTGACATTGTGATCTTTAATTATTATCTTTCATTAAAATGAGCCACAATTTCTATCTTTTTAAAAGATTTTACTTATTTATTTGAGAGAGAGAGAGAAAGAGAGCACACGAGCAGGGAGGAAGGGTAGAGGGAGAAGCAGACTTCCCACCAAGCTGGGAACACAATATAGGACTGGATCCCAGGTCTCTGGGTTCATGACCTGAGCTGAAGGCAGATGCTTAACTGACTGAGCTTCCCAGACACCCTGAGCCACTATTTCTTAAAGAAATAGCTTATGAGAGGTATGGGGCAGGGAAAGTATAAGGTAAACCTGGGTTATCTTGTTGTGCCAGGAAACAAGGAATCTCTCAAAGTCTAATGGAAACATATCATAAGCACAAGGAAGCAGATTGAAGGAATTCTCATTGGCCAAATTTGGGATAACTTTAGAATCAAAAAGAATAATGGCTGTGATTTTAAAATACTGAATACATATTAATTAGCAAGTCCATAGCACTGTTTAGAGACAGAAAAAGAGACGGAATTAACTGAAAATAAACTTTATTATTATTATTTTTTTTACAGAGATAGACATAGCAAGAGAGGTAACGCAAGCAGGCGTAGTGGGAGAGGGAGAACAGACTTTCTGCAGAGCAGGGAGCCAGATGCAGGGCTAGATCTGAAGATCCTGGGATCATGACCTGAGCCAAAGACAGACGTTTAACAACTGAGCCAATCAGGCTCCAATCCACACTATTCTGAAAATTAGCAATTCTAAGAGATTAAGCACTCACCTTACCTTTTCTTTTTTTCCTCACCTTACCTTTTTTTTTTTTTTAAAGATTTTATTTATTTATTGGACAGATGGAGATCACATGTAGGCAGAGAGACAGGCAGAGAGAGAGGAGGAAGCAGGCTCCCCGCTGGGCAGAGAGCCTGATGTGGGGCTCCATCCCAGGACCCTGGGATCATGACCTGAGCCAAAGGCAGGTCACTGAGCCACCCAGGTGCCCCTCTCACCTTACCTTTTAAGCAGGTAAGGAAAAGTTTCTCTTTATGGGAAATCAGCTATTAAATGCAAAAGGAATAATCGAATTAAAAAATTGCCATTTTTCTACTCCCTGTAAAATACTTGTTTAAGGCGAGAAACCCAGGGGATGCTGAAATCACGAGTTAAAGCCTTTGGGGGACAAGATATTTGCACCATGCCAAACCATTACCAACAGATTATTTTGCTGCTAATTGCAAAAGAAAAATGTATCCTTACAACTTAGAGATCTGGGGGGTCATTAACCAAGTGATCAAATCTAGCATCACTATTAATTAAACAACCTAACATTATGGGCATCATATTGTTATACAGTATAAAGGACCCAGTAAAACCTACTAAATATTCTAATCTCAATATTTATTTATTTATTTATTTATTTATTTATTTATTTATTTATTTTTAAAGATTTTATTTATTTATTTGACAGAGAGAAATCACAAGTAGATGGAGAGGCAGGCAGAGAGAGAGCGAGGAGGAAGCAGGCTCCCTGCCAAGCAGAGAGCCCGATGCAGGACTCGATCCCAGGACCGTGAGATCATGACCTGAGCCGAAGGCAGCGGCTTAACCCACTGAGCCACCCAGGCGCCCCTAATCTCAATATTTAATTGAGTTTAAGCAAACTTTTAGTCCTAACTTCTAGTTACAGAAAAATAAGGGACAGATCAAGGTAAATTACACTACTAGGAAACAACTTTGTCTCCTCAACTCAGTAAAACTGCTGCACTGTGTGTTCTCCTTCCTTGAACTGTCACAGGAAATTCTCTTCATGCAATAAGCTGGGGTAATTATAGGGCTCACTTCATCTGATTCCCTTCTCTCAAGAATCACTCTCTTGTTCTACCTGTTTTTCAATATCTGAAAAATATTCTTCTAAATATTTTGTCCAAATTATTACCTTTTTTATGCTTGAGTGTAAATTATGGTTGGAAGTGAAAGTTTAGGAGGAGATACTTTGAGAGTATGTAAATATCCTGTTCTCTGACATCTTTTTACTCAATAGTTTCAGCATCCATGAACTATTTTTATTTATATCAGTTATTGTTGTGATTGTTGAAAATAGTGACTACCTATCATTCTTCTACATTTATTAGTTGATCTGTTACCAGAAACAAAAGCTTTCTCTTTTACCTCCTTCACTCTTTATTTAGTTACTTAGTTCAAGCGGTGGACAGACTCTGAGGTGGTTCCCATGATCCCTGGTGTTCTCTGCCTTATGTGGTACCTTCCTTTTGAATGTGAATGGGACCAGTAACTTGTTTCTAACCAATAGAATATGGCAAAGGTGACTGTATTTGTACGTAATTATTTGTTTGTGATTATATTGCATAAGATTGTAACTGTTTCACTAGGAGACTATCTCTAATTGCTAGATTGGAAGGAATAAGCTGTCATGTTGTGAGCTGCCGTGTTGTGAACCCACGACCCTCAGCTCATGACCTGAGCCAAAATCAAGAGTCAGTCTCTCAACCAACTAAGCCACCCAGCATAGTATTATTTTTAAAAGCTCTTCAGGTTATTCTAATGGGCAGCCAGGGCTGAGAACTATTGCCTTCGAAACAGGCAATTGTCTGAAAAGTACTTTGTGAAAAAAGACCTATTTGAAAAAAAGTCCTGTGAGGGGTGTGATTCTCTGGCTAAACCCAACTCCTAGAAGCCCTGAAACTGACCCGTAGAGGAAATATAATCCAGATCACAAGAGGTCTAGCCAGATTTGTCTCTCTTTTCTTAGCCAAAATAAAATCATGGCCATTAAATAGACGTCAAAACCAACATATGTTTTAGATGCAGAGTGGTCCTCAACCAAGATTCAAGGTTAAATTTTGAGGGAAGTAAGGAGAGGGTGGAGTGTGAACTTTGAGGTCAGTTCTCTTCCCATGTGTAAAGAAGCTACTTTACTTGTTCTTTGATATTCTGTTGATCTGCTTACCAAATTAGTATATACAATGGCTGTGGAATTACTGAACACTTCTGGGCTGTGCACCAAAAAGAATCATATACTTTCCTTCCATGACCCTCTCCTGAAGGAACCACTATATTTTCTGTCTTCTCTGCATCCCAGAGTTATGTATTTCTTTGGTTAATATGAGAAATTCTGTTTGTCTCTGCCTCTGGTAATTCTACAGCACATGTTCTGCTCAAACCTTAAAGCAGGTTCTCTTATCAACCATTTTTCTTCCCTAATCCTCATTTCCAACCACACTATTATTTCTCAGGAGAAATGGAAAAAATAAAAAGAGAGAAAAGAAAAATACAAATAGTATTGAACTTCTGATTAATAAATTTACTCTACTTCATTGTGAAGTAGTTTACTAAGTTGGAAAGTCTCCCATCTCTAGTCTTAACATAACTTTCTAAGGAAAATAATGGTATTAGCCAAACTAATTCTAATGGGCAACCAGGGCTGCTGAGAATCTTTTCAGAATAACTCAGAATCTTTAAAAAATAATGTATACTCTAGGGCACCTGCATGGCTCAGATGGTTAAGTGTCTGCCTTCGGCTCAGGTCATAATCCCAGGGTTCTGGGATCAAGCCCCACATGGGGCTCCCTGCTCCACGGGAAGCCTGCATCTCCCTCTCCCATGCCCCCTGTTTGTGTTCCCTCTCTCGCCGTGTCTCCCTCTGTCATATCAATAAATAAAATCTTAAAAAAAAAAAAAAAAAGTATACTCTAACCCAGTAGCAATTAGCTCCCTCTGGTGTCCAAATTTTAGTCTCTAAATACGATTTCCCATTAAAAAGGACCTAGAGATAGTTCTTTGGATAAATGGTCAGTTTCGGGCCAGGGACAAGAAACTTTAAGATGAGCCTAAAATATCTTGTGCCTGAAAGCAAAGAACTTATCAAAGACTACTGGTGGTATGTCAAAATGATACAGGAGCCAACAAGAAAGGGATTCCTACTTACCAAAAATGGGAAAACCTGAATATCAATGAAAATAATGACTGCAAGGAATTGAACCAAATAAAATAAATAAATATCTATTATTTCATAATGACACTAACATTTATTCTTTGGTCACCTTTGGTAGTTTTTAGGTCCCTAAATCATTACTCTGAAAAATTGATAAGTAATAGTAAACATCCAACTCTATCCTGTCTTTACTATATAGACTATACTTTGAGTATGATGTGGGAAATTTCTTTATAGAAGTATCATTGCTAGTAAATGAATGATAAAGAAGTGACAGAATTTAAAAGCCAATGTTTTGCCACCTCTAAAGAAATAATGGATTTGGCAATTATCTAGGCAACATTACACATATAAGATTATCTAATCATTACCACAACTCTAAGAGAAAGGCTCTCTATTCCTATTTACCAATAAAGTTAAATAGCTTGCCCAAAGGCAAATTGCCCCAAACCTAGGCACACTGACTCTGATTTGTACTCTTAAATATTTCATGGTATTTCTTCTTGAACGTAATTGGAAACTACTGAAGGAATATAAGCAAGGGTGGAAGATATATCTTCCCATGTGTAGGAAGATATAATCTCACGTGTGATATAATCCCATGTCTGATTTGCAGGTGGAGATGAATTGGAGCAGGAATAAACTTGAAGCAGAAAGAGTGAAGTGTTATTTATTCATTTGTTCATTTAATGAATATTTTTTAAAAATTTTATTTGTTTATGAAAGAGAGAGAGAGAGCATGAGCAGGGCTTATGTCTCAGAAGGAGACTTCCAACCAAGCAGGGAGCCTGATGCAGCTCTCAATCCCAGGTCCTGGGATCATGACCTGAGCAGAAGGCAGATGCTTAACTGACTGAGCCACCCAGGCGCCCCTCACTTAATAAATATTGAACAAATCCCATGTGCCAACCACTGTCCTAGATACTGAAAATATAGGAATACAAAATAGAGAAAAATAGGGGCACCCAATCTTACAACTCCCTTGCTCAGTTGCTCCCTCAGTCCGTCCGTCCTGGTCTCAAGGTTAGCCAGAGACACAATGTTTACAACCAATATACAAGGAAAAGTTGAGAAATCAGGGCATGAGAGAAGAGTGCCTAGGCTAGATTAAAAAAAAAAAAAAAAAAAAAAAAACTGGCCCTAGAGTCCCTCCATTTTCTGCTCAACAATCAGATCTCTGAAACACACGTAGTTCTTTAAGAACTCAAATAACTGAACTCAGACAGTTTAACTGGGTGGGTTGTTTTTGTTTTTGTTTTGTTTTAAATCCAGGTAGTTAATCTTAGTTTCAGGTGTACAATATAGTGATTCAACAGTTCCATACATCACTGTGTGGCTCATCACAACAAGTGCATTCCTTAATCCCCATCCCCTATTCAATCCTTCCTCTTGTCTGCCTCCCCTCTGGTGAACTTCTGTTTGTTCTCTATAGTTAAGCGTCTGTTTTCTGGTTTGTCCCTTTTTTTTTTCCTTTGCTCATTTGTTTCATTTCTTAAATTCCATATATAAGTGCAATCATATGGTATTTGTCTTTCTCTGACTTATTTCATTTAGCATTATACACTCTAGATCCATCCATGCTGTTGCAAATGGCAAGATTTCATTTTTTATAGCTAAATAATATTCATATATATATATATATATATATACCACATCTTCTTTATCCATTCATCTATGGATAGACACTTGGGTTGCTTCCATAATTTGGCTATTGTAAATAATGCTGCAATAAACATAGGGGTGCATATATATCTTTTCATATTAATGTTTTTAATTCTTTGGTAATTCAGGTTTTTATAAGCAGAAATGTGTGAAAGCCATTTGTCTTTGTCATTCAGAAAACAAAACTTATTATATACATTATACAGTATAGCTATTTTACCCAGAAAGAAAGTCAAAGCCCTTCCTGTATACAAGACACTAGGTGATATTGCTCTTAGCTACCTGTTTACTTTCATATCCTAAGACTCTTCTTCCCCTTGCTAATATTCCTCCAGTAACAATGGATTCCTTATTATTTCTTAAATATACTAAAGTATACTCTCACTATAGGACCTTTGCATTTACTTTTCTTTTCTTTATTTTTATTAACTAAACTCTATTCCCAATGTGGAACTTGAACTCATGACCCTGAGATCAAGAGTTGCATGATCTACTGATTGAGCCAGCCAGGTGCCCCTGAATTTATTTTTCTTTTCTTTTCTTTTCTTTTTTCTTTTCTTTTCTCTTCTTTCTTTCTTTTTTTAGAGAGAGAGACTGCACATGAGCAGAGGCGGGAAGGGGCAAGTGAAGAGGGAGAGAATCTTAAGCAGGTTCCATGCCCAGTGCAGAGCCCAGTGCGGGGTTTGATCTCATAACCCTGAGACCATGACCTGGGTTGAAATCAAGAGTCGGATGCTTAACCGACTAAGCCACACAGGCACCCCTGCATTTACTTTTCTGTCTAGAATTCTCCTTTACATGGCTCTCTCCATTCAGTCCTCTGATCAAGTGTCATCTTCTTAGAAAGGCTTTCTTTGACGACGTTGTCTAGAATAGTACCCCTTCCCTAATATGTCACTTTATCTCTTTATCCTTCTTTATCCTCTTCATAACACTTATCATCTCCTGATACATATTTATTCACTTATTTGTTGATTTCTGCCTTCTTGTTTAGAATGTAATCCCACAAGAATAGGAACCCTCTCCTTTTTTTTTTTTTTTAAAGGTTTTATTTATATATTTGACACAGAGAGAGATACAGCGAGAGAGGGAACACAAACAGGGGGAGTGGGAGAGAGAGAAGCAGGCTTCCCAAGGAGCAGGGAGCCTGATGCAGGGCTTGATCCTAGGACCCTAGGATCATGACCTGAGCCTAAGGCAGACGCTTAACGACTGAGCCACCCAGGTGCCCCTGGAACATTTTTTGTTCACTACTGTATCACCGCAACTTAAAGTGTTTGCTACATTGTTAGCCCTCATTAAGTACTGGTTGAATAAATGGATAAATGAAGCTCACTCTCATGTTTGCTTTCCCTTTTTCCTTTAGTCCCTCTCTGTAAAAACAGGGGAAAAAACGTTAGCAAGAATCTCAGCAAGCAGTAGACCTCCGCCACAGACTTTTCTGGGACATACTCTACTGAACAACTTTGCTGGGGCTTTTAAGAATGACTCTTTCAGTTCATTCAACCACTGTCATAAAATCCTCAAGGACCTTGAACCATTTTTTCTTTTCATTCTATCTGTGCGGCAAAACCTTAATCCTGGATCAATCAAAATGGTTGCTTTTCTGTATCCAGGCAGGCAGCAAAGCACTAATGAAGGAAAATCATTCAACTGGGTAAATCCATGCCACTATAAATTCATGGTTACTTATTTCAAGCAGTGAAAACGAGATAAATAAGAAAAATAATAGCTAAATGTTTATTCCTAAAAATGATATAAAATTCTTTATATGCATGAATGCGTTTAATACTTATAAACCACCATAAAGTAAATATTCATTGCATTTTATTGTTGAAGAAAAGGAAATGTAAATAACTAGCCAAAAGTAACACAGCTAGTAAAGGACAGAGTCTTTTTTTTTTTTTAAGATTTTATTTATTTATTTGACAGAGAGAGATCACAAGCAGGCAGAGAGTCAGGCAGAGTGAGAGGGGAAGCAGGCTCCCTGCTGAGCAGAGAGCCCGATGCAGGACTCGATCCCAGAACCCTGAGATCGTGACCCGAGCTGAAGGCAGAGGTCCAACCCACTGAGCCACCCAGGCACCCAAGGACAGAGTCTTAATTTTCAACTCAGGCATTGTGATTCTAGCACTTAAGCTTTTAACCCTTACTGCCAGAAAATTTCATTATGTTTCCCTAAACAACTCCGTCTCTACCACCAACTATAACCAACAGGGCTTTTTGGTTGCCCAGCTTCCAGAGGGATACTATTCATGTTTATGTTATAAGCAATCCTGAGAGGAAAATTTATAACCTTAAACTTAGATTCTAAAAGAAAATAGACTGAAAATCAGGAACTAAGCAACTCAAAAACTTAAACTAAAAATAAGAAAACAGTAATTTCAATGAAAACTAAAATAAGTAAATAATCAACATAAAAGCAGAAATTAATGAAGTAGGAAACAAAGATATAATTGAGAGGATCAGCAAAGCCAAAATTAGTTCTTTGAAGATGATTGAGAAATCTATAGTAAGACTGATGAAGATAAAAGGGAAAATGCCATTAATAAATATTAGGAATTAAAAAGGAGGGGTACCCGGGTGGCTTAATGGTTAAGCATCTAACTTGCTCTCCAGCTCCAGTGTTGATCTCACAGTTGTGAGTTCAAGCCCTGTGTTGGACTCCATGCCAGGCGTGGAGCCTACTTAAAGAAAAAAAATGAATTAAAAAGAAGCTATAACTATAGATACAACAGAGATTAAAATTTCAGAATATTATTAATGATAGTACTTTTTATTGTGTGCTAATGAATTTGAAAATTTTATTAAAAAGAAAAATTTCTAGAAAAACATAAATTAGCAAACCGGACTCAAGAATAAAGAGAAAACATGATAGTTTCATTAAGAAGATTGAATCAATATATAGAAATTATTGCACAAAGAAAACAATGGAACCACATAATTTTATAGGCAAGTTCAACCTCTTCCAATCTTACCCAATTTCAACCTTACTTAAACTCATGCAGAGAAAGAAAAGGAAAAAAGGAAACACTCTTAAATCTGAGTTAGAAGGTTAGTTAGTATCATGTTGATACTCAAATCAGAACAGAATAGTGTAAGAAAGAAAAAGTAAAGGTCAGCCTCACTTATAAATACAAATGCGCATATTCTTTTTTTTAATTATTTCTTTTAGGGGGTGAGGAGCAGAGGGAGAGGGAGAGAGAGAATCTGAAGCAGGCTCCATGCCTAGTGCAGAGCCACATGCAGGGCTCAGTCTCACAACCCTGAGATCATGACCCGAGCCGAAATCAAGAGTCGGACATTTAACTGAGCCACCCAGGCACTCCACAAACCTATATTTTTTTAATTAATAAGGGACTTACGCTTGTTGTCTATAAAATTAGTGTACAGGCATGAATTTAGTTTCTTTACCCAACAAACATAAAGTGTAATTCTTAAAAAGATATAATGTATGGTAACACAAAGATAAAAGTACTTAGGAACAAATTTAATAAAAGATATATAAGACCCTTATGGATAAAGTTATAAAACTTCTAAAATTTCTGAAATTTAAGGAAGTCTGACTGGTTCAAGGGAAGAGCATGCAACTCCTGATTTCAGGGTTGTGATTTCGAGCCCCACATTGGGTGTAGAGATTACATAAATAAAAACTTAAAAATATAAAAAAATATAAAATTTAATTTTGTTAATGGATAAGAATACTCAATGTTATAAAGATGTTAATTCTCTCCAAATTGTCCTACAGAGTTACTGAAATTCTAATAGAACCCCCACCTTGCGTATATGTGTGTGTAAAACTTGACAAGGTTGTTCTAAAATCCATGTAGAAGAACCAAGAGTCCCAGGAACAGCCAAGACACTGCTGAAGAAGAACACAGTGGAACCTTGTCCTACCAGACTTATTACAAAACTATAGTAATTAAAACAGTAGGGCATGGGTGAATAGACCAAGAAATTGAACAGAGAATTGATCCCAGGCCTAAAGGAAATGTAAAAAGAGAGATCTGGCATTTCAGATTAGTGGGGAAATATGAACTATTCAATAAGTACTGTTGTGATAACTGCTTATGCATATTAACAAAAAAAGAAATTGAACACCTATCTTAATCTACTTGGAAAAATTGTTTCCTGGAGTGCCTGGGTGGCTCAGTCCATCAAGTGCCTGCTTTTGGCTCAGGTCATGATCTCAGGGTCCTGGGATCGAGGCCCGCACTGGGCTCTCTGCTTAGCAGGGAGTCTGGTTCTCTCTCACTCTCTCTCTCAAATAAATAAATAAGATCTTTAAAAAAATCGATTCCTGGGGCGCCTGGGTGGCTCAGTGGGTTAAGCCGCTGCCTTTGGCTCGGGTCATGATCTCAGGGTCCTGGGATCAAGTCCCTCCTCGGGCTCTCTGCTCAGCAGGGAGCCTGCTTCCCTCTCTCTCTCTCTCTGCCTGCCTCTCCGTCTACTTGTGATTTCTCTCTGTCAAATAAATAAATAAAATCTCTAAAAAAAATTTTAAAAAATCGATTCCTAGTGACTTAAATGTGAAAAATAAAATTATAACACTTTTTTTTTTATTTTTCAGAAAAGTTTTAAATTTTTTTAAAGATTTTTTAAATTTATTTGACACGGAGAGAGATCACAAGTAAGCAGAGAGGCAGGCAGAGAGAGAGAGTGGGAAGCAGGCCCCCACTGAGCAGAAAGCCTGATGTGGGGCTCGATCCCAGAACCCTGAGATCATGACCTGAGCCAAAGGCAAATGCTTAACCAACTCAGCCACCCAGGTGCTCCAAATTCTAACACTTTTAGAAGGAACTATAAAATAACATCTTTTGACACTGGAGAGAGGAAAAATTTCTTAAGCAACACCTCAAAAATGCAAAACATAAATAGGCTGATAAATTGATAAAATTATGAACTTTCATTTATCGAAAGAGACAAGAAGACAAGAAATGAAAGATCTAGACAAACCACAAATAGAAAGAAAATACTGGCAACAAATATATACCCATACCTCGAGGATATCATGGGTTCAGTGAGAATATTGTACTAATATGAATTAAATGAAATTTTTGGCTTCCCAGTGCATACACAAGTTATGTTTAAACTGTACATATACATTTATATATATATATATGCATATAAGCATATATACATATATATACACATTGACACATTTAGGGCACCTGGGTGGCTCAGTTGGTTAAACATCTGCGTTTGGCTTAGGTCTGATCCACAGCAGGCTCCCTACTCAGCAGGGAGGCTGCTTCTCCCTCTCCCTCTGCCACTCCCCCTGCTTGTGCTCTCTCTCTCTCTGTCAAATAAATAAATAAAATCTTTAAAAAAATTAACTAACTAACTAAATAGACTACATGGTCATTTATTAAGTGTGGAATAGCATTATGTCTTAAA
This sequence comes from Mustela erminea, assembly GCF_009829155.1. Classification (NCBI taxonomy): domain Eukaryota; kingdom Metazoa; phylum Chordata; class Mammalia; order Carnivora; family Mustelidae; genus Mustela; species Mustela erminea. Next base: position 74,061,299 of record NC_045623.1, read on the forward strand.
AAGCACATATCTTTTTTTTTTTTAAGATTTTATTTATTTATTTGATAGAGAGAGCTCACAGGTAGGTAGAGAGGCTGGCAGAGAGAGAGAGAGAGAGAGGGAAGCAGGCTCCCCGCCGAGCAGAGAGCCTGATGTGGGACTCGATCCCAGGACCCTGAGATCATGACCTGAGCTGACGGCAGCGGCCCAACCCACTGAGCCACCCAGGCGCCCCAAAAGCACATATCTTAATTTAAAAATATTTTATTGTTAAAAAATGCCAATCATCATCTGAACTTTTAATGAATCATAATCACTGACAATAGATCTCCATAACAAATACAATAATAACATGAAAATTTTGAGATATCCCCAAAATATCCCTAAAATGTGACACAGAGACACAAAGTGAGCAAATGCTTTTGGAAAAATGGTGCCAAGAGAATTGCTTGATAAGGGTTGCCACAGACCTTCAATTTGTAAAAAACGCAGTACCTGTGAAGCACAGTAAAGTGAATAGCAATAAAATGATTGCACCTATAATAAAAAAAAAACCTCCTAAAAATCAATTTTAAAAAGCTTAACTAGAAAAAATGGACAAAAGACGTAAATAGCTATTTCATGGGAAAAGAAACTCAGTTGGCTATGTATTAACCTGCTTAGACTAACATAACAAGCTATCACAAGGCTTCTCTCTTGGTGTATAGTTAGCTACCACCTCTGGGTGCTCACTTGACCTCTTCTTTGTGTGCACAGTGAGTTCGTGGGTTTAAGGGGAGAAAGAGGGCTGGAAAGAGAAAGGGAGAGAGGAAGGAAACAAGTTTTCTGGTATTTCTTTTTATAAAATCACTAATCCCATCATGGGGGACCCATTCCCCTGACCTCTTCTTACCCTAATTACCTCCCAAAGGCCTCATCTCCAAACACCATCACATTCTTTTTTTTTTTTTTTTTTTAAAGATTTTATTTATTTATTTGACAGAGAGAGATCACAAGTAGGCAGAGAGGCAGGCAGAGAGAGAGAGGAGGAAGCAGGCTCCCTGCTGAGCAGAGAACCCGATGCGGGACTCGATCCCGGAAACTCGAGATCATGACCTGAGCGGAAGGCAGTGGCTTAACCCACTGAACCACCCAGGTGCCCACACCATCACATTCTAAGTTAGAACTTCAACATGAATTTGGGGGGGCGGGGCACAGACACAATTTAGTCTGTAGCATCTTATAAACATCATTTTAATGCCTGATCTCATAAGTGATCACATAATGTAAATTATAACAAAATGAAACATTTTACACTCACCAGGTTATACAAAATGTAAGCATCTAATGATATTAAGGGTTGGCACGGCTGTGGAGGAAGGGACCTCATTCACTACTGGTGGGAAGGTAAATAGGTTGGAGTTTTGAAAAGAGGTATTTTCTAGTGCAATTGAAGATGTACGTGCCATATATTCCAGCAGTTCTGCTCCCATGTATATACACTGGTTTCCCTTTTTTAAAGATTTTATTTATTTATTTATTTGACAGATTGCAAGTAGGTGAGAGAGGCAGGCAGAGAGAGAGAGGGGGAAGCAGGATCCCTGCTGAGCATAGAGCCGGATGTGGGCTCTATGTGGGGCTCGATTCCAGGACCCTGGGATCATGACCTGAGCAGAAGGCAGAGGATTTAACCCACTGAGCCACCCAGGCGCCCCTACACTGGTTTTCAAATTTGCTGGGTGCAATCCAATAATAAATTGGGAAATTAATTTTAGAGGTGCTGAAGTATAATTTTCCAAAAGGTAAAATTATGGCTGTCATAAAAATATAAAATTAACACATGCCAAAAATATTATTTATATTAATTAATGAGAGCCAACAGAATGTTACAGAAATGCTGTATGAATTACTAAGAACCAGGAATGTTGAATTTGCTGAGAGAAAAAATGGTTTAATATGCCATCGATTAATATAACTTAATGTTTTTGTGTTATCTTTTCTATAGAGAGGACAAGATTTTAAATGCCCATTTTCTTGCAAAATAGTTTGGTCAAATAGAAAGTCAGAGATCCCGATGGACTCAAATCCTTCCAAAGTCTGCTAGGCAATGCCCAGCCTTACAGTAAAAGTGCACCCAGATAATCGCTTTTGCTCATTTCCAAGTCCTGGATAATAATTTTTTCAGACAATGGGTCTCTTTTAGCACTTCTCGGTAATGAATCGAAAAGAAGAAATAAAAATTCAGTGAATTGCTGGCAGTAAGTATATGCTTCTGTGAAATTTTTGTTTCAGATATATACATCTATAGACATATGTGGTATTACTGGGTTTGAAGTAGCATGTTTTTGTTCACTGTCGGCCGGGGTCAAAATGTTTGAAAATCATGAACATTACATATTACGAGGTTCAACAGTGAAAAGAACTAGATGTTTGGAGTTCTCCCTTTCCTCAAAGTAGGCATCCATTCAAATGCCAGGCTTAGGCAAACCTAGAAAATGATCTGAGTGAATGGTAAAGAATAAAGAGATTGGAACGCCTAGGTGGATCAGGTTAAGTCCCTGTCTTTCGCTCAGGTCTTGATCCTAGGCTCCTGGAATCGAGTCCCGCATCCCGTTACTTGCTCAGCGGGGAGCTTCTCTTTCCACCTCTGCCTGCCACTCTGCCTGCTTGTGTGCATGCACTCTCTCTCTCTGATAAATAAATAAGATTTTTTAAAATAAGAGAAGATAGAAATATCGAATCATGTTGTACACATGAAGCTAAAGTTACACGTCAAGTAACATCTCAAGTTAAAAATATAAATATAGATAAAAATAAATAATAAATAAATAAATAAATATGCGCGCAGCGCCGGGGATTCATCTCTGTCTTTCCTCAGCACTAAAGTTCGGGGCATCTGGGTGGCTCAATGCCTTCCGCTTGGGTCGTGCTCTCCTGGTCCTGGAATCGAGCCCCCTGTGGCTGGGGTGTGTGTGTGGGTGTGGATGTGTGTGTGTCTGCTCAGCAGGGAGCCTGTTTCCCTCTCTCTCTCCGGCCTCTCTGCCTACTTGTGATCTCTCTCTGTGTCAAATAAATAAAATCTAAAACAAACAAACCCTAAAGTTCGCTGGTTATCTGGGACTCCACAAGAATGGAGAGAACGTAGGTTGAGGGGAACGGTCGAGCAGGCCAGCCCCAAAACGCAAGAGCTTGGACTCGTGGTTGTGCAGATCGCCTGCGGCGAATCCAACACCAGCAGAGGGTCACAGCCATCCGGCTCGGGGTGTCGCCTCTAGCCGCCAGCGGAAGAACACTGCGCACGCGCAATCCGACTAGGACCGGCGCCACGCTAGAGGCACTTGTCAACAGGCCCGGCCTCACCTCCAGCCCTCCGTCGGCCACAGTACCCAGTCTCCTCCGCCTCGTCCGCCCAACCGGGCTCCCCCCCCCACGCCCTCTCGGCGCCGGCGCTGGTAGCGACTGCGCGCGCAGGGCCTTAGCGGGCGCCGGCGGGAAGGGGAAGCGGCGGGTAAGAAGGGCCTGCGTCCGGGTGCGACTGTGACGGGGTTGGGAATGACCTCTTCGCTCTTACGGCTCTTGGGACCCCTGAGGAGAGGAGCCTCTTGAACCGTTTGCTCTGGCCGCTCAGGCGTGCCTCTGATAGTCAAGTGTTTTCGCCCTCACCTTTCGCTTAGTCTGGTCTGGTCGGCTCCTGCCTCTCATTTCCCCGCCCCCACCAGGGATTCCGAAGGCTGAGCCCCCAGCCTGTCAACTATCCCCGGACCAGTGGGAGATGCCTTCTCCGCCATTTAGGTGGCGCCGAATATTTATCGGCTTGTAGTGTCGTAGCAGCTTAGGGGTAACTCTCCAGGTCCCCGACTCAGGCACAAAGAACCTCGGTTTCTTGACGCTTGTTTTTTCTGCCACCCTTTGCTGAAACAGCTTCCCGATGCTCTGAAGAGTAAAGTCAAACATAGGTCCTCTTTAATTCTTCTGGGCATCTCCACCATTTCCTGATAATCTCTCCCTTTCAAGTTTGGGTCTCTTGAGGCACGTCCCTCACATCCATATGCAGTGTCGCGGAGTTATGCTCTTTCATTTTGGAAACACGGTTACACATGTGCCGCCTTTTGGAATGAAGTTCTTCACTGGTAGTGGGATATTGTCAGCAACTGCTAAGAAGCACGGTAACACGTTAGGATTTTTGCTGTCTGCTACCGGAGTGGATGGGTATTGACTGAACTCAGCAGGAGGCAGCATTTTAGCTCAGTGGCTGTGCTTGATGCCTTGAAGTTGGGGGCAGAGGAGGTACCTTGTAATCAAGTCGCTGGGGTCCAAAATCTGCTGACGGGAAGAAATCTGAAACAAAAAAAGCCTAACAGCCATGTGATGTTTGATAATATTCTGCAGGTCAAATTTCAGTATAGAGACAAATGCCCTGTTTGCTTTTATATGCCAGTTAAATGTAGTATGTTGACATTATGTAAATGCTAATGTGACGTTTTAGCAGCTGTCTTGGAACTTCTCAAATTTCTCAATTCCTAGATAATCATGATGATTAGTTTTACTTTGATGAGTTTGACTGAATGCTATAAAATTAACCACTTTTTTCTAACATCATCCCACACCTTTCTGTCAGTCTTATTACTAGTTTCCTTTGATGCCTGGGTTACAAAACCATAGTCATCTTGGATTTCCCTTGTGCTTCATCCCCAAATATATTATATTACTGGATCTCATGGTTTCTTTATTTAAAAAGTAAGTTGGATTCATCCGTTCCATTTTCATTGTTGAGGCTGTATAAGGCTGTTTTCAAGGACTTTGCTACCTCTCAGTTCATTCCCTGGAAGGTTCATATAACAGTTCTGAAACATGAATGTTGTCTAGTTACTCTTGAGTCTATAATGGCTAAATTTCTGTCCTTGGGTTTCAAAGCCTTTTCTCTATAACCTGTCCTAATAATTCCTATGCATGTGATATGGTGGGAATAGCCCAAGATTTAGAGTAATAAGACCTGTGTTCCAGTACTGAGACTGTCATTATACTGACACTGTGTCTTTGGGAAACTTTGAGCTTCAGTTTCCTTCTCTCTCATTTCAGATAACAATATCTTTTCTTCCCACCTCTTAATTATTGTGAGGATTGCAATTGGCAGAATGTGTGGAAAAGCTATCATAGTTAGACAAAAACAACATAAGCTATTGTTATTTCTCATTGTACTCGTTCATTTCACAAGTATTTGAAAAGTTAATATATGTGAGGTACCAGTGCTACTACTATGAAAGATAGTCCCTGCCCTTAAAAGACTCTCAGGAAGATTTCAGAGAATATATGTGTCTGTAGAAAATAGGTTTGGTAGTATCTGACAAGGTATAGTGTGATGTAGCCAAAAAATAGGTAAGTTTAAAAAAAAAAAATAGGTGAGTTTAGGATGGCCACCAAATCCAGGGAGAGAGGAACAGGGAAGGTTCTGCAGGAAATTATGTTCGAACAGAGTCTTGGATTATAACAAAGACCCAAAAGGAAAAGGTGGGGAAGGGTGCCTTGAAAGAGACACTTTTAGAGAACTGAAAATTGTTAGGTTTTGTTGGAGTATTAAGTTCAAAGAGGAGTATGGGAGATAGGACTGGACAGGTAGACAGAGGTGAGATTTGAAGGACTTTGTGTACTAAGAGAAGTGTGCCAAGTGAAGGTTTGTAAGCAGACAGTTGGCCCAATCACAGTTGGTTTTTGAAAATTCATTTTGGTTAGAGTATGTGCTTTCTTAACTACAGTGTACAAAAACTTCTGCCTTTGTGCCTTTTCTTAACCAGCTGAGCCACCGAGGTGCCCCTGTGCCTTTTCTTTCTTTATTTCACCCAGAAGGGCTTATGCCCTCTCCTCATATGTTAATCTTTATCTTGCAACATCCAGTCAGGTCCCATTTCTACTGTGAATCATTCTCCATTTATTTTAGGCCCCATTGCTTATTCCCTTCCCTGAAACCCATATTTGTTTTGTGTGTATTTTATGTCCCTAAGTAGATTTTAAGCTAAAGGATAGGGAATGTGTGTCAGTAGAAGACATGTTAAAGACAAAAATATGTTTTCTGGTCTCCTATTTTGTTTTTCAGGGTAGGATCAGATTATGGGCAACAGTCCTTTTAATTAATCTGTCAACATGGCTAATGAGGACTGTCCCAAGGCTGGTAATAGTCCATTTTCATCTGATAAACATGCCCAACTCATCTTGGCCCAGATCAATAAAATGAGGAATGGAGAGCATTTCTGTGATGTGCAGCTGCAAGTTGGGAAGGAGACTTTTAAAGTTCATCGGCTGGTTTTGGCTGCCAGTAGTCCTTACTTTGCAGCTTTATTCACTGGAGGAATGAAAGAGTCCTCAAAAGATGTTGTACAGATTCTAGGAATTGAAGCTGGAATCTTTCAAATACTTCTAGATTTCATTTATACAGGTATGTTACATGAGCCTAAAGTTTTGAGTGAAGAATGATATAATCACTCATGCATTGCAATGGGAATATAAATTGATACAACTTCTATGGAAAGTAATTTGACAATATGTTATTATGAGTGTTTGAAAGTTTCATATCTTTTGACCCAGTATTCCTTTTCTAGGAAGGAATTATTCATAAGGAATTACTTAGTGATACAATATTTATGTACAAATATTTTTACATAAATTTGTATTTGCCAAATATGGCAAATATTTATGTACCAGGATGTTTTACTGTAACATTATTTATAACTACATAATTGAATACAATCTAATTATCCCTCAGTAGATTATATGATTAAATAAATTATGACATATGTGTGTATCATGGAATATTTTTTTAGATCTCTCAAATTACTTAAATATATACTATGGAAGAGTGTTTACAATATTTCAAATGAAAAAAAATTGAATATAAGTACCGCTCTAATTTTGTAAAGAAAAAAAAATCATTTGTCTTGGTGCACAGGAAAAAGACCAGAATGTTGGTGTCTATCTCTGGATGACAGAATATGAAAGATCTGTTTGTTTGGTTTTTTAAAAGATTTTATTTATTTATTTGACAGACAGAGAGACAGCGAGAGAGGGAATATAAGCAGAGGGAGTGGGAGAGGGAGAGGCAGGCTTCCCACTGATCAGGGAGCCCGATGAGGGGCTGGATCCCAGGACGCTGGGATCATGACCTGAGCCAAAGGCAGAGGCTTTAAACTACTGAGCCATTCAGGTGTCCCTATTTAAAACAAATTTTTGAGTACCTAGTGGGCAGTAGGCATTGAGAATATAAAAGGGAAAGCCTTCCCCCAACAGACTTTATAAATCTTGTTGGAAATACAAACTTCAGCCAAATAATTTAGTGGGGTGAATATCCTAAAAGGGATTAAGGGATAAGATTGAATGGAGAGTTTATCCTTATCAGGTAGGAGCATTACAGGGTTTTTCTTCCATTCTAAATATAATTAACTATTTAGTGTTCTCCCAAAGTCATATATGTTAATATAAAAGTAAAGACATCTAGAAAGAAAGTGGTGTACGTAGTTACTTAAATGTTAAGTATTTAAGGAGCGCCTGGGTGGCTCAGTGGGTTAAAGCCTCTGACTTCGGCTCCGGTCATGGTCCCAGGGTCCTGGGATTGAGCCCCATGTCGGGCTCTCTGCTCAGCAGGCAGGGAGCCTGCTTCCTTCCTCTCTCTCTCTGCCTGCCTCTCTGTCTACTTGTGATCTCTCTCTGTCAAACAAATAAAATTTTAAAAATAAAGTATTTAAGGGAAGCCTGGGTGGCTCAGTGGGTTAAAGCCTCTGCCTTCGGCTCCGGTCGTGGTCCCAGGGTCCTGGGATCGAGCCCCACATTGGGCTTTCTGCTCAGCAGGGAGCCTGCTTCCTCCTCTCTCTCTGCCTGCCTCTTCACCTACTTGGGATCTCTGCCTGTCAAATAAATAAATAAATAAATCTTAAAAAAAAATAAAGTATTTAATAACATCTCATATGTCATGGACTCTTGGTTATACCTAGCATTAAAGAATAATGTTTGTATGGCACTTTATCAGATTGAAGATGGGGACCCTGTCTTATTCACCCCAGTGCCTCAGTAAATATTAGATGCATATAACCTTATGTTAAAAGCATGGACTTTGATGTCAGTCTCTACCCTCAATCACTTGACCATGTCACTTTGAGACAAATTATTTAAACTTTCTGATTCTTGAGGGCACCTGGGTGGCTCGGTTGGTTAAGCATCTGTCTCTTGATTTCAGCTTGGGTCTTGATCTCAGGGTCTTGAGTTCAAGACCCACACTGGGCTCCATGTTAGGTGTGGAGCCTACTTAAAAAACATTTTTTTAAAAGATTTTATTTATTTATTTGACAGAAATTACAAGTAGCTAAAGAGGCAGGCAGAGAGAGAGGAGGAAGCAGGCTCCCTGCTGAGCAGAGAGCTGGAGGCAGGGCTGGATGCCAGGACCAGGATTATGACCTGGGCAGAGGCTTTAACCCACTGAGCCACCCAGGTGCCCCTAAAAAACATTTTTTAAGTGTGTAATAAAGTAAATAAACTTTCTATTTCTGTTTAATTGATAGAAAAAGGAAAAATAATAACTGATAGAGAAAGGAAAAATAATAACACGTATTATATGGGTTGTAGTGACGGTTAAATGAATGTATGAAACAGTTAATGTTTCTGTCCATTATAAGTGTTCCATAAATGTTAGGTATCATCATTTAAGTTTTGTGTTCTTTCTACAAATCCTTTGTTGCCTTTTTGCTTAGGATCTATCTACTCACCAAATACTAAGCTTTAGCCGTGGAATTAAATATAACGCTTTTTAAATATAAGTCAAATGTTTGTTTTTACTTTGTTGGTTATTTTGTCTCCCTACTTCCCTAGGTATAGTGAACATAGGTGTGAATAATGTCCAGGAGCTGATTGTTGCAGCAGACATGCTACAGTTGACTGAAGTTGTTAATCTGTGCTGTGAATTTCTAAAAGGACAAATTGATCCATTGAACTGCATTGGAATATTTCAGTTCTCTGAGCAAATTGCATGCCATGATCTTTTGGAATTCACAGAAAACTACATTCATGTCCATTTCTTGGAGGTTCACAGTGGGGAGGAGTTCCTAGCGCTTACAAAAGATCAACTGATCAAAATTTTGCGAAGCGAAGAGCTCAGTATTGAGGATGAATACCAGGTCTTCTTAGCTGCTATGCAATGGATTCTGAAGGACCTGGGAAAAAGAAGAAAACATGTGGTGGAAGTGCTAGAACCAATTCGATTCCCTTTATTACCTCCTCAGAGGCTTTTAAAGTACATAGAAGGTAAATTTTTTTGCATATATCAAATGCGTGAATATCCAGTGGCTTTCTCTCTGTTTGAAATGTGATAATGTTTTCGTTTTTCAGTTCAATAATGGACATTTATTGAATTATTTCTATATGTAAGATACAACTTTTGTGTTTTGCAGATAGTAGTATTTCAGTATTTCTACCCATTATTTTAATCAAATTCTGACATACCTTTCTTGAGTTTAAATACTAAGGGAGATTAGAATTATAGATAAAATTATTGACAGACCTAAAATACCACTGCTGTTTTTGGTAGTACTGATTATTTCAGTGTAAGATTTCTTCTTATTCCTCTAAAAATTATAGCAAAACCTGACACGTGAGGAAAATTCATATGCTAAAAACAAAACCCAAACTCAATAAATTCTGTACATCTTCTCATTATAAACTTAATTTTATATTGATATAATATCATAGCTTCTTTTTTCTTTTCCCAAAGATTTTATTTATTTATTTGACAGAGATTACAAGTAGGCAGAGAAGCAGGCAGAGAGAGAGGGGGAAGCAGGCTCCCTGCTGAGCAGAGAGCCTGATGTGGGGCTCCATCCCAAGACCCTGAGATCATGACCTGAGCCGAAGGCAGAGGCTTTAACCCACTGAGCCACCCAGGCGCTCCTTATTTAAAACACCTTATTTAATATATATACTTAATATATATACTTAATTTATTTTTTTTTTTTTATTTTTTTTTTAAAGATTTTATTTATTTATTTTTTTGACAGAGAGAGATCACAGTAGACAGAGAGGCAGGCAGAGAGAGAGAGAGGGAAGCAGGCTCCCTGCTGAGCAGAGAGCCCGATGCGGGACTCGATCCCAGGACCCTGAGATCATGACCCGAGCCGAAGGCAGCGGCTCAACCACTGAGCCACCCAGGCGTCCCTATACTTAATTTAATATATATACTCATAACATTGAACTCCTAGCCAATAGCACTATAACTCATGCCTGAATGAAACCTAATACATGTATTTACTCCATAAAGCACATCACAGGCTTCTTGCAATTGGGAACACTAGATAGTACTTACTTCAACAGTATGGGTGGGGTCATTTTCAACAATATCACCAAGAAAAAGCCCAAAAATGTGAAAACCACAGCACTAAAGAGACTGTGAAAAGGACACTTATTTATAATATGAGAGCTGAAATATGAGGCAAAGTGTCATCTTGTTCAGTTCCTACCTAGAAACATGCATGTCAGGTGATTCAAATTTTTTTCTACTCTGTAGCATGTCTATGAATGACTAGGAAAGCACCATGAGTGTTAATTTGGGTTACAAATGCTTTTTTTTTTTTTTTTTTTTAAAGATTTTATTTATTTATTTGACAGATCACAAGTAAGCAGAGAGGCAGAGAGAGAGAGAGAGAGAGAGAGAGGAGGAAGCAGGCTCCCTGCAGAGCAGAGAGCCCGATGCGGGGCTCGATCCCAGGACCCTGGGATCATGACCTGAGCTGAAGGCAGAGGCTTTAACCCCTGAGCCACCCAGGCGCCCCCTTACAAATGCTTTTTAATGAGTAGATGTATTCATAAATAAGGAATCCACAAACAATGAAGACTGATTTTATTTATTTATTTATTTATTTATTTTTATTTATATTTTTATTTATTTATTTGACAGACAGAGATCAGAAGTAGGCAGAGAGGCAGAGGTGGAGGTGGGGGAAGCAGGCTCCCCATTGAATAGAGAGCCTGATGCGGGCTTAATCCTAGGAATCTGAACTCAGAACCAGACCCAAAGGCAGAGGCTTTTTTTTTTTTTAAGATTTTTATTTATTAATTTGACAGAGATCACAAGTAGGCAGAGAGAGAAGGGGAGCAGCCTCCCTGCTGAGCAGAAAGCCTGATGAAGGGCTCAATCCCAGGACCCTGTGATCATGACCTAAACCAGAGGCAGAGGCTTAACCCACTGGGCCACACAGGTGCCCCAAGACTGACTATATTTAAATGCTAAAATAAGAAGAGAGAAATTATCCAAATACATTTTTGCTTGAATCATATGAGAATTTAGGAGTGGGACAAAAGCTTTCATGGTTGAGTTGTCTTTTCCCAAGTTCTGTAAATACAGTGTTATAGGAAAGTTCCTTTGCTAGGAGCAAGAGAAAGTTACCTAGAATTGGGGCTTCTTTTCCTATAGCTTTTTAGTCTTATAATATTCAAATCTTGTACTGCTTTATTAAGCATGCCCAGTAGTTGTCAGCTAAAGGTATTTCTTGGAGTAAAGCTGCAAGGAGTCAGAGAAATGGAAATGGAGGATTTTTTTTTAAAGATTTTAAAATATTTCAACTTTGAAACTTTTTCTTTTTGATCATATTAGAGAAAAAGCTGGTGATTTATGTAGAAAAATAATGAGACTCTACCACAAAATTCAGAGAGTAAAAGACTTAATAGAAATGGTTAAATTGGGGCTCCTGGGTGGCTCAGTTGTTAAATTTCTGCCTTGGGCCAAGGTCATGGTCCCAGGATCCTGGGATCAAGCCCTGCATTGGGCTCCCTGCTTGGCGGGAAGCCTGCTTCTCCCTCTCCCTCTGTTTGCGTCTCCCCCTGCTTGTGCTCTCTCACTCTCTGTCAAATAAATTAAATCTTAAAAAAAAAAAAAAGAGGGCACCTGGGTGGCTCAGTTGGTTAAGCCTCTGCCTTCAGCTCAGGTCATAATCTCAGGGTCCTGGGATCAAGCCCCACATCGGGCTCTCCGCTCAGCGGGAAGCCTGGTCCCCCCCCCCCCCCGCCTGCCTCTCTGCCTACTTGGGATCTCTCTCTCTACCAAATAAATAAATAAAATCTTAAAAAAAAAAAAAGAAAGAAATGGTTAAATTATGTTATGTGAAATATGTAGATTTTCCCCCGGTGTATGTTTTTTGCATTTATCACTGGAATAATTGAGGCAATTCAACAGTACTAACTATATGATAACATCTCTTTCTTGCCATTTTAGAGAATGACTACTTTCTAAAAATTGTATATCCTCTTATAAATGTTTAGGTAATAGAGTGTAATAAAACAACAAATTCCCCCAAAGTCCACTACCCAGAAATAACCAGTTATAATTAACATTATTAAACATCATTCTAGGTATCTATATAGGAGGATGGATGATGGGTGGATGTATGGTTGGATGGATAAACAGAAAAAAATGTAAGAGTCATTCTGTACATACTATTTATAATACAAAAAGTGTGCTTAACTCTCATTAAAAATTAATGAAGAAACTGAAGTAGTAACTAATTTCTGATGAATGTTTCTTTATCTCAAGAAACACTCATTTTAAAAAGTTTTTATCAAGTTCAGGACAAAAGATGAAAATCATTAAAAGATGAAATAAAAGTTTCATTTGTGTTTCAGTTTTATTTTTATTTATTTATTATTTTAAATTTTAATTCCAGTATATTTAAACATATAGTGTTTTGTGTTTAAATTTTTAACAGTATAGGGGCGCCTGGGTGGCTCAGTCATCAGGTGTCTGCCTTGGGCTCAGGTCATGATCCCAGGATCCTGGGATCAAGCCCCGCTTCAGGCTCTCTGCTTGGCAGGAAGCTTGCTTCTCCCTCTCCTACTTCCCCTGCTTGTGTCTCTCTCCCTGTCAAATAAATAAATTTTTTTAAAAAATTAAATTTTAAACAGTATAGACTCATTAAGAAAAATAAGGTAATTAGCATTATTTTTCTTCCTATGTCACCATTCAAGGTTTATACCTTTATTTATTTATTTTTAAAGATTTTATTTATTTGACAGAGAAGAGACAGAGCAAGAGAGGGAACACAAGCAGGGGGAATAGGAGAGGGAGAAGCAGGCTCCCCAGTGAGCAGGGAACCCAGTGCAGGGCTGGAGCCCAATGCAGGGCTCAATTCCAGGACCCTGGGATCATGACCTGAGCTGAAGGCAGATGCTTAACGACTGAGCTACCCAGGTGCTCCAAGGTTTATACCTTTATATAGTTTTTTTTTTCAGTCATGATTTCCCTAGCTCTGTGCTTTTGTTCTGTATTTAAATGAATTTGGTGCTGTCTACCAGTTTTTCAGTCTTTTTATTCCCAAATTTTCTTTTTCGACTTGTCTTTTGGTTGGCTGGATTTCATCATCAAGTACTTTTTTATTTATTTTATTTTATTATTATTTTAAAAGATTTTATTTATTTATTTGACAGAGAGAGATCACAATTAGGCAGAGAGGCAGGCCTGGGGGGCGGGGAAGCAGGCTCTCCGCTGAGCAGAGAGCCCAATGTGGGGCTTGATCCCAGGACCCTGGGATCATGACCTGAGCTGAAGGCAGAGGCTTTAACCCACTGAGCCACTCAGGCGCCCCTCAAGTACTTTTTTAAAGAAAAGTTCATGATTACTGTATTTCCTGAATTTTTTCATATTGAGAATTTCTGCCTGTTGCTTTTTTAAGTTAACAGTAATTTAGATGGGCATAATTGTTTTTTTTTTTTTTAAGATTTTAAAAATTTGGGTGGCTCTGTCAGGTAAGCACTTACCTTTAGCTCAGGTCATGATCCCAGGGTCCTGGAATTGAGCCCTGCATTGGGCTCCAGCCCTGCATTGGGTTCCCTGCTCACTGGGGAGCCTGCTTCTCCCTCTACCTCTGACACTCACCCTGCTTGTGCTCTCTCTGTCAAATAAAAAATAGTAAAATCTTGGGGGGAATAAAAGTAATCTCTACACCCAACATGTGTCTCAAACTTAATCAACCTGAGATCAAGAGTTGTATGCTCTATCAAATGAGCCAGCCAGACACCCCATGGATGGGCATAGTATTTTTTTAAGTTTATTTATTTATTTATTTGACAGAGACAGAGCAAGAGAGGGAACACAAGCAGGGGGAGAGGGAGAGGGAGAAGGAGAAGCAGGCTTCCTGCTGAGCAGGGAGCCTGATGTGGGGCTCCATCCCAGGACCCTGGGATCATGACCTGAGCTGAAGGCAGATGCTTAACAACTGAGCCACCCAGGCACCCCATCTTTTTTTTTTTTTTTTCCTTAAGATTTTTATTTATTTATTTGAGAGATAGAAAAAAAACAAGCACGTGCATGTGCCTACTAGCAGGGGGAGGGGCAGAGGGAGAAAGAGGATCACAAACAGAATCCTCGCTGGGCGAGGAGCCCAACCCAATGCTCAGTCTCACAACCCACGGAATCATGACCTGAGCTGAAATCAGGAGTCCAAGGCTTAAATGACTGAGCCACCCACTTACCACCATTTCTCACAGTATAGAAAGTAGGTTTCACTATTGGTCATTTCCATTTTACAGATAAAGAAACTGAAGTCCGAGAGATTATGTAGTTTGACCCTATCACATATTTAGTAAATGGTAAGGCCTGAACTTGAACCCAGATTTCTCTCATTCTGCAGCTTAACCTGATACTCCTTAACCCTCCACCTCCAGCCCTCCCACCTCCACCCTTCCACTGGCATTAAGAAACACGAATGTGGGCATTACCTATAGGTGCTATTTCAGCAGAAGTGTCATAGTTTTAGCTTTAAATCATAACAATTGGAATCTCTCTGACTCTTCTACCAGAGAGATAACAGCAGTTTGGTGAAACCATCAACCCTCAGTTTGGCCATCTAGGTGCTGGACACCTGTGCATATGAAGAGAAGACCCAAGAAAGAAGAGATGAATCTCATACCCCTGATGCAGGGCTGGATTTCATGAGCCTGAGATCATGACCTAAGCTGAAATCCAGAGTCAATTGCTTAATTGACTGAGCCACCTAGGTGCCCTGGGCATAATATTCTTTTTTTTCTTAAGATATATTTATTTAGGGATGCCTGGGTGGTTCATTTGGTTAAGTGTCTGCCTTCGTCTCAGGTCATGATCCCAGGGTCCTGGGATTGAGTCCCTTGTCTGGCTCCCTGCTCAGCAGGGAACCTGCTTCTCCCTCCCCCTGCTGTTGAGCTCTCATTTGCGTTCTCTTTCTCTCCCTCTCAAATAAATAAAATCATATATATATATATATATATATATATATATATATATTTATTTATTTATTTACTGACAGAGTGCACACACATGCATGCACTCAAGTATTGGGGCGGTGGGAGGGGCCCAGGGAGAGGAAGAGGAGAGAGGATCTCAAGCAGACTCCCTGCTGAGCTTGGAGCCCAACACGGGACTTGATCCCAAGACCCTGATATCACGACCTGAACTGAAATCAAGAGTCAGATGCTTTACTGACTGAGCCACCCAGGAGCTCTGGTCTTCATCATTTTATTGGAACTTCTTTGTCTCTTATATTTATCATCCTCTAATGTTAAAATACTTTGCTCTGTATTCACAGCTGTTTTCTCAAGTCTTTAAATTGATGGTTTGATTTTTCATCATGTCTATTGTGTTTCTTGTTTCTAATTTATTAAGTCTGTAATACTATCATTTCAAGTTCTCACTTTGTTTCTTTAGCAAAGCCTCTAATTCTGCCTTTGAGTTTTTTTGGTTTGGGGTTTTTTTTTTTAGATTTTATTTATTTGACAGACAGAGATCACAAGTAGGCAGAGAGGCAGGCAGAGAGAGAGAGAGAGAGGAGGAAGCAGGCTCCCCACTGAGCAGAGAGCCCAGTGCGGGACTCAATCCCAGGACCCGGGATCATGACCTGAGCTGAAGGCATAGGCCTCAAGCCACTGAACCACCCAGGAACCCCCCTTTGAGTTTTTTTTTTTAATAGGATCTCTATATATTTTTTTCAATTTTTATTTTAAATAGGCTCAACGTCCAGTGTGAGGCTTAAACTCATAACCCTGAGGTTGAGAGTCACATGCTCTACCACCTGAGCCAGCCAGGCACCCCAGATCTGTATTTTTTTTTTTTTTTTAAAGATTTTATTTTTATTTATTTGACAGAGAGAAATCACAAGCAGGCAGAGAGGCAGGCAGAGAGAGAGGAGGAAGCAGGCTCCCTGCTGAGCAGAGAGCCCGATGCGGGCCTCGATCCCAGGACCCTGAGATCATGACCTGAGCCGAAGGCAGCGGCTTAACCCACTGAGCCACCCAGGCGCCCCCAGATCTGTATTTTTAAGTAATTCTAAATAATTAATTAATTCTAAATAATTGATTAAGTAATTCTAAAATTTTAAGTAATTCTTCACATGCTGTGAAGCATGTGTGGGAAATCTGTTTGTGTTTGTAGCTAATGTTTTATTCCAGAATGAGTTATTTCTTCTCTTTTCCCTGGGGTATATTTTAATAGTGCTATTGTTACTTATTGGTATATTGCTCATGTATAACATGGGTGACTCTCTTCAAACCAGTTTACTCTGATAATGGAAGAGCTAATTCTCCTTGACACCCTTTTTACTTTAGTGTAACTTCCAGCTAGAATTTGAGGACTGTGTTGTGTTCTTGCCACTTCTTTCGAGACTGAGGTATGAAGGTGGTGGCAGAACAGAGATCTGCTAAGGCTTAGATATTTGCTTAGGGACCTGGACTCTGAGCTCTCCCTAAGGTCCTATTATTGATTTTGTGTCAGGGCTTACTTAACCCAGCTAAGGATATGTCTCATTAGTGTGGACATCTAACCTGTACCCTGTTAGATGGCAAGGCATGGTGATTCTGTCTTTACCTCGATGGTCCTGTAAAGGATTTCCTGTAATGGTTTTTCCTTTGACTTCTCAGTTCTGCTTCTTACCTGCTCCTTCTACCTTTCCAAATTCTTAGTCATTAGTGAGAATTCTCAAGATTTGGTTAATTGACCTTTTTTCCTCAATATTGCTTCTGGGATATAGGAACAAAGCTTGGAGATAGTCCCTTGCCAGCATGTATGGTGCCTTTGTGTCAATTAGAAAATAGTCCCTCTCAAGGAGCCAGGTCTTATGGATTGGCAAGTGGGACATAGGTTGGCTTTCATCCCCACTTCACCTCAGCTAATCATCCTTGAGCAGGAAGAGTCTACCCAATCATGCTCAAAGTCTCTTCGGGAGATGGACCTCATCCCACTGGAATCTTATGTTTCTTGATTTGACTATCATTTTTAAAATTTTGTGACATAATTTTATATCTTTCTGTTGTTAAGCCATAAGTATAGAATATGGGGCTATTTTATTTTTCTGTTTTGTTGGATAATCATGATCCTGTTTTACCTTGCCATCTTTGTTTAGAAATCCTCACACATGTGTTTTTAAATTAGGTATTATGAAGCATATTGTTAAAAACAATCTTTGATTTAAGGAAAGTTTATTCTTTAGTAACAATGAGAAAAATAATATTTGGTATTGTGGGAGACAATCACCATTGCTTGATGATGAGTTTTTATATTTTTTGATAAATATGTTTATCTTTATGGGAACATGTCTTTTCAATATTTATTTAAAAGTTTATTAAAACAGTGTCTTGTCAAACTTGCTTTAGGAGTATCTGATTTTAATCTTCGCATTGCATTGCAAACACTTTTGAAAGAGTACTGTGAGGTGTGCAAATCTCCCAAAGAAAACAAGTTTTGTAGTTTTCTGCAGACATCCAAGGTTCGGCCTCGGAAGAAAGCAAGAAAGTACCTGTATGCAGTAGGTGAGAATCTTTTAAAAGGTGATGCAAATAATCTTTTTTTTTAGGATTAAAACCTTTAATATTTTGTTATTATTTTACACATCAGAATATGCAAGTGTGTCAAATAGGCATATTTAATTTCACAAATAGGCTACAAATTAATTGTGTTTTATACAGTGGATACATCTAAGAATAAATAGCTGTTTATTTGACATCTATTATTCTGTGATCCAAATTGTTGGGTTCTTAGATTGTCCAATTATTGCCAAATAACTGACTTACGAAATACTGCTTTAAAAGTTAAAAATGTGAATTATAGTGAAAAATAGGGAAAATCTCAACATTTTTAACTATTCATGGCATCTTAGATGATTAGGGGTAATAGGAACCAGTGGTCACTAAAGTGTAGGTGGATAGGATAATCCACAGAAGTATCAGGTGAACATATTAAAACATCTTTTTTATTTTAAAAAGCAGTAAGTCTTATTAACATGTGAAGTATATATAGACAGATTATCCAAATTTATATGCATATATTCATATATTCATAACATAATTTATCATCTGTATATAATTATGTATGTTTATATAAAATATGTAATTTTATATTTTATATATTTATAATTTTATATTTTACATATATATAAATATGTAATTTTTTAGTGCATGCTGCAGTTTTTTTACTGATGGTATGTGCTGTTCAACTCACTATTTTTAATTGAAAAATATACTAATAGAAGTCATAATGAGACTTCCAAACTAGACAGATAACCAGCTCCTTTTATGTTTTATCTAACATTTTATGACCAAAACCAGGTGGTAGAATGCTGGTTGACTTCATTGCATTTAAGCCATCATCTTTCAGGACTTGGAGCATATAAGAATATTTGTATACATGGCAGGCTGTAAAGTACTTTTTCTTTGCTATGAAATAATTATGGATTAAATGTCTAGATGTAGACGGTTAGATTTTTCTCATTACTTTCATTTACATATTTAGCAGTAAGTGATTCACTGTGTATCTCCTTTCCTTCATTCAGGCGGATATACTCGGTTGCAGGGGGGTCGTTGGAGTGATAGCAGAGCCCTCAGCTGTGTAGAGCGTTTTGACACCTTTAGCCAGTACTGGACCACTGTGTCTTCACTTCATCAGGCTCGATGTGGGCTAGGAGTAGCAGTTCTGGGAGGGATGGTTTACGCTATTGGAGGTAATAATGAAATGTCTTTTTTCTCTCATTAGTTGCTAGCTGTAAATTGGCTGCATTCTTATATGACTTATATATATTTCTAGGTACTATGGGGTATGCATATATATGGTTGTCCTCAATAAATATTTAGTGAATAAATTAATGAAAAGAAGAAAAAGGAAACAGAAGATATTGAAGATATCATGACTGAGATGCAGGGCCACATGCTCTATCAACTGAGTCAGCTAGGTGCCCCAACTTGGCCTACTATTATTAATACTATCAACATTGCTATCCCAAGATATTTTATAATGTATAATGTTAAGACGATTTTTATTATCAAAGTAATTCAGGTTTGTGGTAGAAAATTTTGCTGAAATTGAAGCATATAAAGAAGTAATAATCACCCATACTCTGATCATATCGCCCAGAGATAATCACAATACTTGGTTTATTTCCTTCTACATACATACATATCTGGGTTAATATTCTAATTACTATTTTTTAAAATTAAGATATAATTCACATACCATAAAATTCACCATTTGAAGTATATGGTTCAGTGATTTTTAGCATATTTACAAAATTGTACAACTATTACCACTGTTTAATTCCAGAACATTTTTATCACTGCCAAAAGCCACTCTTATTATTTAGAGAAATTTTTATATCAGTGTAGGGAATTGTTTACGAGCTCTGTTTCCAGACTCTAGCCAAGGGTCAATCTTGCAAGCAGGCCTTTCTAAGGTTAGGAATTCTCAGGCCTGCTGTGCTGATTCTTTTCTGCACCGTAGTTTTATATGTTCAGGATTCTAGGCCCTCATAAAATTATATATGTCGCAAATGCTTTTTGAAACTCTGCTGCTTCATCTTTCACTCTCTTTATGGTATTTTTTAAAAGATTTTATTTACTTATTTGATGGAGAGAGAGACAGTGAGGGACAGAACACAAGCAGGGGGAGTGGGAGAGGGAGAAGCAGGCTCCCCTCCGCTGAGCAGGGAGCCTAATCTGAGGCTTGATCCCAGGACCCTGGGATCATGACCTGAGCTGAAGGCAGAGGCTTAAGGACTGAGCCACCCAGGTGCCCCCTTTTCTTTTCTTTTCTTTTCTTTCTTTTTTTTTTTTTTTTTAAGATTTTATTTATTTATTTGACAGACAGAGATCACAAGTAGGCAGAGAGGCAGGCAGAGAGAGAGGAGGAAGCAGGCTCCCCGCTGAGCAGAGAGCCTGATGCGGGGCTCGATCCCAGGACTCTGGGATCATGACCTGAGCCGAAAGCAGAGGCTTTAACCCACTGAGCCACCCAGGCGCCCCTTCTTTTTTTTTTTAAAGTATATTTTTTTCCTTTATTATATCTTTTGATAAACATATTTTTCATTTTAACGGGGCTAACTCTGTTATTTATTTTCCCTTTATGGTTAGTGTTTCTTGTATCCTTTTAAAGAAATCCATCCCTACTACAAAGTCATGATGATATATACCTTTATTGTTCTCTAAAATTTTAGTTTTAGAACTAAATGTATGTCTGTAATCTGCCTGGAATTGAGATAATAGGAGTAGGGAACAGTTTCATCTTTTCCTTGTATATGTAACCAATTATCTCAGCATAAAAAGCTTTTATTTGCCTATTGCTGTGCAGAGCAAACTTCGTCATATATCAGGTAATCATATATGTGGGTATCTGTTTCTAGAATTTCTTTTCTGTTTTGGTCTCTCTGTGTATTGCTATCTCAATTACTATGGCTCTGGTTTTTTTTTTTTTTTTAAAGATTTTATTTATTTATCAGAGAGAGAGAGGGGGAGAGAGCAAGCACAGGCAGACAGAATGGCAGGCAGAGGCAGAGGGAGAAGCAGGCTCCCTGCCAAGCAAGGAGCCCGATGCGGGACTCGATCCCAGGACGCTGGGATCATGACCTGAGCGGAAGGCAGCTGCTCAACCAACTGAGCCACCCAGGCGTCCCTGTTTTGTTTGTTTTTTATTCATTTGAGAGAGAGACAGAGACAGAAAGAGGGAGAGGCAACGGGAGAGGGAGAAACAGACTCCCTGCTGAGCTGGGAGCCCGACGTGAGGCTTCATCCCAGGACCTGGAGAACATGACCTGAGCTGAAGGAGACTCTAAACCGTCTGAGCCATCCAGGGACCCCACTACAGCTCTGTTTTAATTCTGATAAGCTTATCTGATAGGACAGTTTCTTCCCTTACTATTACTATTGTGTGAGAGTGCATGGCTATTCTGGGCCCTATGTACTTCCATGTAAATTTTAGAGCTAGTTCATCAAATCTGTTTTCTTCTGTCAAATCTGTTGTTAAAAATAATGTGTGATTGGGGCGCCTGGGTGGCTCAGTGGGTTAAAGCCTCTGCCTTCGGCTCGGGTCATGATCCCAGGGTTCTGGGATCGAGCCCCACGTCGGGCTCTCTGCTCCGTGGGGAGCCTGCTTCCTCCTCTCTCTCTCTGCCTGCCTCTCTGCCTACTTGTGATCTCTGTCTGTTAAATAAATAAATAAATAAATAATCTTAAAAAAAAAAAATAAATAATGTGTGACGATGGACTACTACTCAGCCATAAAAAAATCTTGCTGTTCGCAATGATGTGGATGGAACCCAGAGAGTATTATGCTAAGTGAAATCAGTCAATCAGAGAAAGACAATTATCATATGATCTCATTCATATGTGGAATTTGGGAAACAAAACAGAGGGTCATAGGGGAAGAGAGGAAAAAATAAAACAAGATGAAATCAGAGAGGGAGACAAACCAATAAGAGACTCTGAAGCATAGGAAACAAACTGAGGGTTGCTGGAAGGGAGAGGGGTGAGGTGTTAGGGTAACTGGGTGATGGACATTAAGGGAGGCACGTGATGTAATGAGTACTGGGTATTATATAAGACTGACAAATCACTGACCTCTACCTCTGAAACCAATAATATATGTTAATTAATTGAATTTAAATTTAAAAATGTTAGTTGGAAAAAATAAATAACAATAAAGTATGATTTCACTTATATGAGGTACGTTAGTCAAAATCATAAAAGACAGAAAGTATAGTAGTGGCTGTCTGGGGCTGGGGAGGGGAGAATAGGGACTTATCGTTTGAATCAGGATAGTATTGCAGTTTTATAAGATGTAGAGAATTTGGGGAGTGGATAGTGGCATGGCTACACAAAAATATGAATGTGTTTAACATCACTGAACTCTACACTTAAAAATGGTTAAGATGGTAAATCTTATGTTACTTGTATTTTAACACAATAAAAAGAAGTGTGTGTCAAATTGTGATTATGTTAAATCTATAAATCAGATTGGGGATAACTATCTATACATTCTCTCTTCTAATTCATGAACATGATATATCCCTTCATTTATTTAGCCTTTCCTTAATTTAAAATTTTACCTAAATGAAATTTATAAATTCTATATGCCAGAAGTTTTGTACGATCTTTGATTAGACTAACTTCTAGGTATAGTCTATTTTAAAATTCTATTTTAAGCGGTACCTTTTTAGAAATTTTTATTTTCTCTTCGTTACTAGGTAAGGATTGGATTAAAATTCAAATTATACCAGAGCCAGGTATCCAAACTAATACATGAAAAAACATAGAAGTGTTAAAGTACAGATTTTATCCTCAAAAATTACATGGATTATTTGGGTGGCAAAATTAGAAATAATAGGAAAGTCATGCCTTGCTTCATTAAATGGGCTTTAATAAATTATAGTGCTATTGATTTATAATAATACTGGGGAAACTAATTTTAATGAATAGCATAAAATCAGACTTAATAGTTGAATTTCTGATAACGTGGAATGCTACTGAATATTGATTGTATTATGGTTCTAGGCTATTAGCATTATTATTAAAACTTCTGATATGTGTTTCTTTTATTTAACTCAGGTGAAAAGGATTCAATGATTTTTGACTGTACTGAATGCTATGATCCAGTTACTAAACAATGGACAACTGTAGCTTCAATGAATCACCCCCGCTGTGGTTTGGGAGTGTGTGTGTGTTATGGGGCTATTTATGCTTTGGGTAATTATGCTTTTTGGTTTAAGGATATCTGGTATTATTTAAATTCTTAGATTTTACTTTAGACATTTTTCTTCCCTCCAACAAGAAACTTGTGTCTTTTCAGCTTTATAAATTTTAATTTTCAAGTTTGAGTTACTTGGGGAATATTGTCAAGTGTGGAGCTCTAAGAGGGAGATGGAGATAAAGTGTAGTAAGATGTCCAGTGAAGCACTTCAGCTAACTAATTATAAATCTCATGATTAGGCTAGCCATTCTGAATGTGCAGAAGTTGTTTCAAAATACCTGTTTTTCAAAATACCTGTTTCAAAAGGTAGTTTTGCAAAATACCTTATTTCCTAAGCAACGTGATGCTTTTGTTTTTATTTTGTTTTGTTTTTTTAAATCTCTGATGAAAACTAGTCAGAGAATTAAGATTCAAGTTTTATAGTCAGATTCCAACTTTTTGTATGATCTTAGACAAATAACCCCTCTGGTACATATGATTATCATTCACATTATAAAGGTGCCAGATTAGAGGCTTTCTAATGTATTTTTCATAGATAAGACTTCTTTATCCAGAAATGACATTTTTCTTTTTGGTTACAGGTGGATGGGTTGGAGCAGAGATAGGTAACACCATTGAACGATTTGATCCTGATGAAAATAAGTGGGAAGTAGTTGGCAACATGGCTATGTCACGCTACTACTTCGGGTGTTGTGAAATGCAAGGTATTGCTTTCTAAAAATTTTTTTCTGAAAATGTATTTTATTTTTGGGGGGAGCGGAAAGGGGAGAGGGAGAGAAGAGAATCCGAAGCAGGCTCCATGCCCAGCACGGAGCCCAGTATAGGGCTCAGTCTCACAACCCTGAAATCATGACCTGAACTGAAGCAAGAGTCAGATGCTTAACTGACTGAGCCACCCAGCTGCCATCCTCTTTTTCTCCTAAAAATATATTTTTTGAAAAACTAAGCTTGAGCCTTTATTTTCACAAAACTATGTTTTATGTCTACTAGAGCTGACTAATTGACGCTAACAGTATGGAAGTATTGTTTTTAACATTTTATATGTTTTAATCTCTTATATCTTTACATCTGTATTGCCAAAATAATCATTTTTTCCAAAATAAACAAAAGAAGAATTAAAAATTATTAAAAATGAGCTGAAGACCTGACTAGGAAAATAAGCATTTGAACCTTCATCCATCTTTGTCACTTTCTAAGTAAGAAATACTTACTTAGTATTTCTAAGTAGGATGAGAATATAAAAAACAATCTTCTCTTTTGGCATTTTCAGTGTTTTCTTACAGGGCACATTGTGATTCAGTCCACATAGAATATAATGCCATGACAGATTTGAAAAATGTTGTACCATAGTGTGCCTGGGTGGCTCAGTGGGTTGAGCCTCTGCCTTCGGCTCAGGTCGTGATCTAAGGGTCCTGGGATTGAGCCCACATCAGGCTCTCTGCTTGATGGGGAGCCTGCTTCCCCCCTCTCTCTTCCTGCCTCTCTGCCAACTTGTGATCTTTCTCTCTCTGTCAAATAAAATCTTTTTTAAAAAATGTTGTACTACACATTAAAACAGTGTACAAACATTATTTTAATTGTCTGCTATACTCTGAGAAGTAGTTGGTAAGCATTGTCAAGTAGAACTGGATTCTTGGTCTAGATTGGAGAGCAGATTTATATACCTGTGGAGTAGTGAGCAGTGTGCTCCTTAAAACAACTCGACCTGCTATTCCCAGCTCAAGTTCTTTCTGCTTTGTGAGTACCTTCTCAGATTTTCCACTAGAATTTAAGTGTTCAAGTTACATACATACAGACTATATCCTGTTGTGTAATACTATAGTGTTCTCTAATTGTTTTATATTTATGATTTTTATCTTCTCATATAAATTAAGTGTTCTGAGAGTTTTCAGCATGGTGGTAGGGGCTGGTTTCTCTTCTACTAGCAAGAAGAGGTTCTCAGAATACCACCTAGGTGTTGGAGAATTCAGTTCAACTCTAATACTGTGTACGCATACCTGGAGATAGCATCACATTCCACAGGTAGAAGCTCAGTCCTACAACACTCATCCTCCCCAGGCTATTACCTGTGCTTTGGAGTGACAGGCTATAGATAAGAGATTCCAGTGGTCCCTCCTCTTCAGGTTCAATTAATTTGCTAGGGTAGCTCACAGAACTCAGAGAAAATGTTACTACTAAAATGACATAACATAGGAGCAGCTAGATGGAAGAGATGCAAAGTCAAGTTATACGAAAGGAGCACAGAGTTTTCATGCCCTCCCTCTCCAGATACACCACTGTTCCCACATCTCCACATACTCACCAATCCAGAAGCTCTCCAAACTGTCCTTTTTTTTTAAATGAATTGTCTTTTTTTCCTTTTATTTTTTTCAAAGGTTTTATTTATTTAGTTGACAGACAGAGATCACAAGTAGGCAGAGAGGCAGGCAGAGAGAGAGGAGGAAGCAGACTCCCTGCTGAGCAGAGAGCCCAATGTGGGACTCGATCCCAGGACCCTGAGATCATGACCTGAGCCAAAGGCAGCGGCTTAACCCACTGAGCCACCCAGGCACCCTTTTTTTTTTCCTTTTAGTTTTATTTATTTATTTGACATAGAGAGACACAACAAGAGAGGAAACACAAGCAGGGGGAGTGGGAGAGGGAAAAGCAGGCTTCCCACCGAGCATGGAGCCCAGTGCAGGGCTGGATCCCAGGACACTGGGATTCTGACCTTAGCCGAAGGCAGATGCTTAACTACTGAGACACCCAGGCACCCCAAACCTGTCCTTTTGGATTTTTATGGAGGTTCACTATATACATAGGCACAAGTGGTTAAATCATTGGCCATTGGTGATTGATTCAACCTCTACACCTCCTCTCCTCAGAGGTCAGGGGCTGAGACTGAAAGTTCTCACACTCAAAGGAGTCTCTTGACTCCTTTGGCAACTACCTTCCATTCCTTAAGTGCTTTCCCAAAGTCGCCTCATTAACATAACAAAAGACACCTTTCTCATTCTGGATGCTTTGGAAATTCAAGGATTTAGCTTGCTGTGAGCAAAGAATTGTGGATGAAAACCATATATAGATGAGAAATGTATTTTGGTCATCTGAATGACCAACTATATATTCCTTTTTTTCATTATTTTATTTTATTTATTTATTTGAGGGGGGTAGATAGCATGAGCAGGAGGAGGGGCAAAGGGAGAGGAAGAAGTAGACTCCCGTTGACCAGGGAGCCCCACATGGGTCTGGATCCCAGGACCCAGGGATCATGACCTGAGCCAAAGGCAGCCGCTTAACCAACTCACCCACCCAGGTGTCCCCCAAATACATATTTCTTATAAATCACAGTATTGTACCTTCTAAAATCATAGAGCTAGAGAGGCATCTTGGAGATTATCTATTTTAATCCCTTTATTTATAGATGAGCAAGCAGAAGATCAGGAAGGTTGTGAATTATCTTTTCCCACAGCTGATTACTGGCAAAGCTGGAGCTAGAACCCAAGTTTCAAATCAAATATAATAAGCAACTCACAGTGACTTACATTCTAATGTACTCTAGTGATAAGATCCTGAATACCTTAATCTTGCCATATAACTATTCTAATTTAAATTCAATTCTCTATATCCATTTGAGTAACAGGTAGGCTGTTACCAAATAAAGCTATATCATTCCCAGTTTAAGTGCATGGTATTTTTTTAGGGGAAAGAAAATCCCTCTCCCTTTCCTTTTTTATGTCATGTTAGCACTGATTCTGGAACTTGAGGTCATCAAGTAGATTATGAGCTGGAAAACCATGTCTGACTGACTGTTTTGTTATAGCATTGTAAGTTCTTTGAAAAACAAATGCCACTTAATTTTTTTTTTTAAGTTGTATTTATTTTAGAGAGAGAGCATGTGTATGGGGGTGGGGGAAAGGCAGAAGGAGAGGGAAAGAATCTTAAGCAGACTCCATGCTGAGCATAGAACATGACAACACAGGACTCAGTCTCCCAACCCTAAGATCATGACCTGAGCCAAAATCAAGAGTTGGACGCTTAACCAAGTGAACTACATAGATACCCTTTAAATGCCACTTTAAATTATACCTCTAATTCTTTGTAACATGCTTAAATATGAGCTATGATATACCAGACAGAAGACAAATTTCTCTCTTAAAGGATAATGTGAGCCCTACATTAAATATGGTCTCAGCATAGCAGACATAAATCATAAGTCTTATGTTTTATAATTATTTACATTCTATTTTCTGTAGCATCTGAATAAAAATATTCTGTTTCCAGGTTTAATTTATGTAATTGGGGGCATCAGCAATGAAGGAATAGAGCTTCGTTCTTTTGAAGTGTATGATCCACTTTCTAAGCGTTGGTCTCCACTTCCTCCGATGGGAACCAGGAGAGCCTATCTTGGTGTGGCTGCACTCAATGACTGTATCTATTCTGTTGGAGGGTGGAATGAGACACAGGATGCTCTTCATACCGTGGAAAAATATTCCTTTGAAGAGGTAGGTTGGACAATTTCAAATGCTTTGATAACCTGTTCTGTTGTGATGTGCATTCTTTTATTCATGATATTGATCATTTGTAGTTTTTCTTTTCTTATCAGAGAACCAACTTTGTTGGTTTTAACAGGTTTGTTTGTTACAGGTTTTTTTCTATTCATTGCCTATCTTTAGTTTCATTGATTTCTCTATCTTTTTTCTTCTGTTTTTTTGTTTTGTTTTGCTTTGTTTAATTTACACTTTTTCGGGGCACCTGGGTGGCTCAGGGTGTTAAAGTCTCTGCCTTTGGCTCAGGTCATGATCCCAGAGTCATGGGATCGAGCCCCGCATCGGGCTCTCTGCTCAGGGGGAGCCTGCTTTCTCTTCTCTCTCTGCCTGCCTCTCTGCCTACTTGTGATCTCTTTCTCTCTGTCAAATAAATAAATAAAATGTTTTTAAAAAATTTTGTACTTCTTTTCTAAATTCTTTTTCTTTTTTTTTTTAAATTTTATTTATTTACTTGACAGAGATCACAAGTAGGCAGAGAGGCAGGCAGAGAGAGGGGAGGGGGAGAAGCAGGCTCCCTGCTGAGCAGAGAGCCCGAGGTGGAGCTCGATCCCAGGACCCTGAGATCATGACCTGAGTGGAAGGCAGAGGCTTTAACCACTGAGCCACCCAGGCACCCCTTTATTCTAAATTCTTAAAGTAGAAGCTTAAATGATTGATTTAAGACCTTTAAAATCATTATAAAAAAGAAAGGTCTAAAATCGATGTATTTGAAACTATAAATTATTTTCAAGCTTTGCTTTAAGTGCATCCTCCAAATTTTAATATATTGTATTTTGTTTATTTACTCATGTATTTTGTTGTATATTAATTAGCATTTATCTTTAAATATCTTCTAATTTCCCTGGTAATTTCTTTTTTGACCAGTGAGTTGTTAGAAGTATGTTATTTAGGTTGCCTGGGTGGCTCAGTTGTTAAGCGTCTGCCTTCAGCTTGGGTCATGATCCTGAGGTCCTGGGATCGAGCCCTGCATCGGGCTCCCTGCTAGGCGGGAAGCCTGCTTCTCCCTCTCCCACTTTCCCTGCTTGTGTTCCTGGTCCCGCTGTTTCTCTCTCTCTGTCAAATAAATAAATTTATTTTTTTAAGTACGTTATTTAACTTCCAACTATTTGGGGACTTTCCAGATCTTTGTATTACTCATTTCTAATTTAATTCCATTGTGATCAGAGAGCATACTTTATATGATTTCTGTCTTGGTAAATGTTCCTTATCCACCTGAAAGGAATTTGTATTCTGCTGTTGTTGAGTGTAGAGTTCTATTAATGTCAGTTAGGTTAAATTGGTTAGTGTTGTTCAAATCTTCCCTACTCTTTTTAATATTTTTTTTGTTTATTTTTTTTATTTGAGAGAGAGAGCATGAGAGGGAAGAAGGTCAGAGGGACAAGCAGACTCCCCATGGAGCTGGGAGCCCGATATGGGACTTGATCCCGGGACTCTGGGATTGTGACCCGAGCTGAAGGCAATAGCTTAACTAACTGAGCCACCTAGGCGCCCCTTCCCTACTCTTTTTAACTTGTGCAATTGCTTTGTCAGTTATTAAGAAAGCTTGTTGAAATCTTCAAGTATAGGAATGTAGGAGCCAAGGGCAGGCTTCCCCAAAATGTACCACTTTGGCATCTTGATTATTTTATTATTTTTTAAAGATTTATTGATTGATTTTTAGAGAGAGGCACTCAAGAAGGAGGAGGGTTGGTGGGAGAGAAACAGACTCCCCTCTGAGCCGGGATCCCATCACAGGGCTCAACTGCAGGAACCTGAGATCATGACCCAAGCTGAAACCAAGATTCAGATGCTTAACTGACTGAGCCACCCATGCGCCCCTGGCATATTGATGATTTTAAATAAAAGTTACTTAAGAGACAGGCTATATAAGAAGGACTTTTCTGGGGCGCCTGGGTGGCTCAGTGGGTTAAGCCGCTGCCTTCGGCTCAGGTCATGATCTCAGGGTCCTGGGATCGAGTCCCACGTCGGGCTCTCTGCTCAGCAGGGAGCCTGCTTCCCTCTCTCTCTCTCTGCCTGCCTCTCCATCTACTTGTGATTTCCTCTCTGTCAAATAAATAAATAAAATCTTTAAAAAAAAAAAAAAAAAAAAAGAAGGACTTTTCTGACCCTCCTCTGTCCCCCTAAAAACAGGAAATAAATCTCTTATTTGAAAGGTACCCTCCTTGAACCAGGAGGTGAAAAGACATCTGTGTGGGGCGCCTGGGTGGGCTCAGTGGGTTAAAGCCTCTGCTTTCGGCTTGGGTCATGATCCCAGGGTTCTGGGATCGAGCCCCGCATCAGGCTCTCTGCTCGGCGGGGAGCCTGCTTCCTCCTCTCTCTCTGCCTGCCTCTCTGCCTACTTGTGATCTCTGTCTGTCAAATAAATAAATAAAATAAAATAAAATAAAATAAAATAAAAAGACATCTGTGTTACCCAGATAGGAAATTTAGACCCAAGAAGAATGTATAAATGATCCTTGTTACTGGTTTACTAAGTTATTATCAGAGCCCAAATTCTCTTTAGAATTCCTTACTAGTTGAAGCTCCTAAAGTTACTTTTCCTTTGTCCTATCAAAACCCCACAGATTTATTGTCTCTGTCTAAAAAGTATAAAAACTGCTTTGTTCACTTCTTTAGGTCTCAATTACATTATTGGGCCTGTATATGTAAGTAATAAAACTTTTTTTTCTCTTGTTAATCTGTTTGATGCAAATTTAATTCTTAGTCCAGCTAGAAGGCCTTAAGAGTAAAGGAAGAATTTTTCCTTCCCTGTAAATTTTTTTTAAAGATTTTATTTATTTATTTGACAGAGAGAGATCACAAGTAGGCAGAGAGGCAGGCAGAGAGAGAGAAGTGGGGAAGCAGGCTCCCACTGAGCGGAGTGTCCAATGCGGGACTCGATCCCAGGACCCTGAGATCATGACCCGAGCTGAAGACAGAGGCCTAACCCACTGAGCCACCCAGGCACCCCCTGAACATATTTTGAATCTCTGTTATTAAGTGTGTACAAGTTGAGATTATTGTCTTCTTGATGAATTGATCCTTTCATAGTCATGAAATATTTGTCTTTATCTTTAGTAATATTCTTTGTTCCTAAGTCTACTTTGTCTGATATTAATTTGACTAACTGATATAGCCAAGCTATTTTTTGATGATTATTTGCGTGGTGCATCTTTTTCTTTCCTCCCACTTTAAATCTATCTACATCTTTACAAGTGCGTCTCTGGTAAGATAACATAGAGTTGTAATCTCTTTTTTTATCCAGGTTGACAATCTCAACTTTCAAAAGGAATCTTTATAGAGTTTTTCCTATTTATATGTAATGTAATTGGAGATATGGTTGGTTTTTAGACTCCTCTTTTACAGTTTTACTCTTTGTATAATTCATTCTTTGATCCTTTTTTCTCTCTTTTCTGTCTTTACATTGACTGTTTTAGTATTCCATTTTCTCTCTTTTATTATCCAATTAACTATAACTTTGCCTTTTTCTTAGTGGTTACTGTAGGGGTTTACATTGTGCGTTACATGTATTTATGCTATATATATACCGTATCAAGGAAACCTTTGAATAATATCATATTCACTTTCTTATTCTTTTTTATTTTAAACCATTTTTATTTATTTTTAGCTTTCTCTCTCTCTCTCTCTCTTTTTAGATTACTTATTTATTTATTAGAGACAGTGAGCAAGAGAGAGAATACAAACAGGGGGAATGGCAGAGGCAGAGGGAGAAGCAGGCTCCCCAATGAGCAGGGAGCCTGATGTGAGGCTGGATCCCAGGACCCTGGGATCATGGCCTGAGTCAAAGGTGGACACTTAACTGACTGAGCCACCCAGGCACCCCAACAGTCAGTTATATTTAAAATTAAATGTTAATGTGAAAGTCTTTGATAATTATGCATATATTAATAATTCCTAGTCCTATTCTTTTGTGTAGAACTAAGTTTCTACCTTATAACGTTTTCTCTTTGCATGAAGAACTTCCTTTAATAGTTCTCTTAGTGCTTGTCTGCTGGCATTTATTCTCTTAGTGTTCATTTTCTGAAACTATTTTTTCACCTTCATTTTTGAAAGATACTTTATTGAGTATAGAATTTTTTCCCTACCATCTAAAAGGTGCTGTTTAATTATCTGCTTGCTCTATTACTGATGGGAAGTCAGTAGTCATTCTCATCCTTGTTCCATAATGTGTCTTTTTTTCCTTGGAGGCTTTTACAATTTTCTGTTCATCATGGGATTCCAGTAATTTTATTATTGTGTATCTTTTTGGAGTTTTGTGTTTGTTTGGAATTCATTGAACTCCTTGAATCTGTGGGATTACAGCTTTCATCAAAATGAATGTTTTCAGCCATATTTCCTCAGATATTTTCCTGCTCTTTTTCTGAGACTCCAAGAACATGCATGTAAGACCACTTTAATATTGTCCCACAGGTCACTGAGGCTCTGTTAATTTTTATCTCCCATCTTTTTTCTCTCTGGTTAAGTTCATTTTTGTTTTACAGCTTCATTGAGGTATACTTGATAAAAATTGTGTAGATTTAAGGTGTATAATGTGATGTTTTGATATATGTTGTGAAATGACTACCAAATCAACCTAATTAACATACTTATCACCTTATATTTTCCTGTTCATTTTTTTTACTTTTTTTTTTCAAGATTTTATTTATTTATTTGACAGACAGAGACCACAAGTAGGCAGAGAGAGAGGGGGAAGCAGGCTCCCCGCTGAGCAGAGAGCCTGATGTGGGGCTCGATCCCAGGACCCTGAGATCATGGCCTGAGCTGAAGGCAGAGGCTTAACCCACTGAGCCACCCAAGCACCCCAGCCATTCTAATTTTTAAAAAAATTCCAGTGTAGTTAAACATACACTATTGTATTAGTTTCAGGTTCTCTTTTCCTTTTCTCATGTGTGGTAAGAGTTGCTTTCTTACCAAATTTCAAGTATACAATATAGTATTATGAACTATAGTCACCATGTTTTATATTAGATCTCTAGAACTTATTCATCCTGCATAACTGAAATTCTGTTCTCTGTGCTTCAGTTTGGATGGTTTCTTTTGCTGTGTTTTCAAGTTCATTAATCTACATTGTCTCACTTCTAATATGCAGTATCTAATGACATTTAGGGAATTTTCCATTTCAGATATATATATTTTTTGGCACTAAAAGATCTTTTTGATTGTTGTTTTTAATGTCTTCCATTTCTCCCCTCATTGTGTTCATCTTTTCCTTTAGATCCTTGAACATATTTATAATATCTGTCTTTAAGTCCTTGTCTGTTGTTCTCATTATCACCATCACTTTTGGACCTGTATCTGTTGAACTTATTCTTCCTGTTTGAGTCACCTTATTCCTGCTTTTCCACATTTCTAGTAACTTCTGATTGGATGGTGGACACAGTGAATGTTATATTGCTGAGTGTTTGGATTTTATATCTTCTTTTAGGAAGTATTGAGTTTACTTTTGGTAAGCAGCTTAATTATTTGCCAATCAGACTGATTCTTTTGAGACATATTCTTAAGCTTTGTAGGAAAGGTCTAGAGTAATGTTTCCTTTAGGTCTCCTACTAAATAAAGAATGACCCTTCTTATGTCTCTATTGAATGTCCTAGCTGTTCAGCAAGGTGTCTTTATTTTGGCTAGTCAAAACTAGAATGTCATCCAGCTTTGCGTGAGCTCTGGGAATTGTTCAGTTTATAACTCCAGTAATGGAAAAGAGTTTTTCTACTCACAATACTTTTGACACCAAATGTGTATGTTTTCCATACCAAGCTGTTTCCCAGTTCTCTTATGTTCACCAACTAGGTACCCTCAAGTCCATTCATTTCTGACCCTAAAAACTCCACAGGCTAAGAGGTCACTTTCAAAGATTACTCCTCACTTTACACACCAGTTTCAAGTAGTGGGTCCTCAGGTTAACCACTAACTTATTTACACTTGTCTGACTTGGCTACAAGTTGGGGGTTCCCATAATCCTTTCCTCAGGTTCAGTAATTTGCTCTAATGGTTTACAGAACTCAGGCAAACACTGTGTAAGTGGTCTATTGTAAAGGATTCAAATGGATAGCCAGATAAAGAGGTATATAAGGCAAGGTCCAGAAGGTCTTGAGTGTAGGAGTCTCTGTAGAATTTGGGTGTGACACCCTTCTGACACATGGATGTGTTCACCAACCTGGATGCTCTCTGAACACCATAGTATAGAGATTTTTTTTTTAAGATTTTATTTATTTATTTCACAGAGATCACAAGTAGGCAGAGAGGCAGGTGGGGGAGGGGAGGGGAAGCAGGCTCCCTGCTGAGCAGAGAGCCCAATGCCGCGCTCCATCCCAGGACCCCAAGATCATGACCTGAGCTGAAGGCAGAGGCTCAACCCACTGAGCCACCCAGGCGCCCCAAATTTACTTTTTATTTAAATTCAATTAATATACAATAATTATTGGTTTCAGAGATAGATCTCAGTGATTCATCAGTCTTATATAATACCCAGTGCTCATCATATCACATGCCCTCCTTAATGTCCATTACCCAGTTACCCCTTTCCCCTCCCCTGTCCAGCAACCCTCTTTTTCCTTTTTTTTTTTTTTTTTAAGATTTTAAAATTTTTATTTGAGAGAGAATGGGAGAGAGAGCACAAGAGTGGGGTGAGAGGCAGAAGGAGAGGCAGACTCCCCACTAAGCAGGGAGCCCCATGTGGGACTCAAACCTCGGACTCCGGGACCATGACCCGAGCTGAAGGCAGACACTCAACCAGCTAAGCCACCCAGGCGCCCCTCAGTTTGTTTCCTACACTTAAGAGTCTCTTACGGTTTGTCTCCCTCTTTAATTTGGTCTTGTTTTATTTTTTCCTCTCTTCCCCTATGATCCTCTGTTTTGTTTCCTAAATTCCACATGTCAGGGTGCCTGGGTGGCTCAGTGGGTTAAACCTAAATTCCACATGTCAGTGAGATCATATGATAATTGAATTTCTCTGATTTATTTATTTTGCTTAGCATAACACCTTCTAGTTCTATCCACATTGTTGAAAATGGCAAGATTTCATTTTTTTGATGGCTAAGTAGTATTCTTTTGTATATAGATACATCTTCCTTCTTCTTTTTTTAAAGATTAAATCAGCTATAGATATTTTTGTGAATATCTGTGTTTTTTTCTTTTGTTTTTTTGTTTTTTTGTTTTTTTTTTTTTTTAAAGATTTTATTTATTTATTTGACAGAGAGAAATCACAAGTAGATGGAGAGGCAGGCAGAGAGAGAGAGAGAAGCAGGCTTTCTGCTGAGCAGAGAGCCTGATGCAGGACTCGATCCCAGGACCTGAGATCATGACCTGAGCCGAAGGCAGCGGCT
The DNA here is from genome assembly GCF_009829155.1 of Mustela erminea. Lineage (NCBI taxonomy): Eukaryota > Metazoa > Chordata > Mammalia > Carnivora > Mustelidae > Mustela > Mustela erminea. The sequence goes on from NC_045623.1 coordinate 74,096,101, forward strand.
TAGCCCACTGAGCCACCCAGGCGCCCTTTTTCTTTTGTTTTTTAAAGATTTTTATTTTATTTATTTGACAGACAGAGATAACAAGTAGGCAAGAGGCAGATAGAGAGGGTGGGGAAGCAGGCTCTTGCTGATCAGAGAGCCTGATGCGGGGCTCGATCCCAGGACCCTGAGATCATGACCTGAGCTGAAGGCAGAGGCTTAACCCACTGAGCCACCCAGGTGCCCCTATCTTTGTGTTTTAAAATATGAGTATTTTGGGAGCACCTGAGTGGCTCAGATAAGTGTCTGACTCTTGATTTCAGCTCAGGTCATGATCTTAGAGTCATGAGATCTAGCACTGCGTTGGGCACCGTGCCGGGCGTGGAGCCTGCTTGGGATTCTCTCTCTCCCTCTGCCCATCCCCCTGCTTATGTGCACACTCTCTCTCTCTTTCTTTCTAGGTAAATAAATAAATAAAACATGAATTTTTTCAGCAATACCAACTTTGTCATACATTCTGTAATTTAAGATCATCTAATAGCCTTCAATTTTTAATAGAGGTCCTTCAGTTTCAAAGGATGGTCTCCGGTTTTGGTATCTCAGAATTTAATTAATTAATTAATTAATTATTTTATTTTATTTTTTTTTTAAAGATTTTATTTATTTTTCAGAGACAGAGGGAGAGAGCGCGAGCGAGCACAGGCAGACAGAGAGGCAGGCAGAGGCAGAGGGAGAAGCAGGCTCCCTGCCGAGCAAGGAGCCCGATGTGGGACTCGATCCCAGGACCCTGGGATCATGACCTGAGCCGAAGGCAGCTGCTTAACCAACTGAGCCACCCAGGCGTCCCTAATTAATTATTTTAAAGAAGATTTTATTTGTTTATTTGACGGAGAGAGATCACAAGTAGGCAGAGAGGCAGGCAGAGAGAGAGAGAGAGAGAGAGAGAGAGAGAGGAGGAAGCAGGCTCCCCGCTGAGCAGAGAGCCCGACGTGGGGCTCAATCCCAGGACCCTGGGATCATGACCCGAGCCAAAGGCAGAGGCTTTAACCCACTGAGCCACCCAGGCGCCCTCAGAATTTAATTTAAATTCAGATCAGCAAACAGGGGCACCTGGGTGGCTCAGTCGGTTAAGTGTCTGCTTTTGTCTTTTTTTTTTTTTTTTTTTTTTTTTTTAATTTATTTATTTATTTATTTGACAGACAGAGATCACAAGTAGGCAGAGAGGCAGGCAGAGAGAGAGAGAGAGGAGGAAGCAGGCTCCCTGCTGAGCAGAGAGCCCGATGCGGGACTTGATCCCAGGTCCCTGAGATCATGACCTGAGCCGAAGGCAGCGGCTTAACCCACTGAGCCACCCAGGCGCCCCTCTGCTTTTGTCTTAGGTCATGATCCGAGGGTCATGGGCTCAAGCTTGTCAGGCTTCCCACTCAGCAGGAGTCTGCTTGAGATTCTTCCTCCCTCTCCTTCTGCTCCCTCCCCATGTGCTCTCCCTCTTTCTAAAATAAATAAATAAATCTAAAATAAAATGGCAGTCAGTCATTAAATTCAGATCAGCAGACATACATTGAGTGTCTATAATGTACTAGTGCTAGGCTGAGTCCTAGGATGTGAAGCTTTTTAAGTTCCTGTCCTCTAAAATTCACTTTCAAGCATTGATGAATAGTTGGTGTTCACCCTTTGTTTCTGTAAACTTTGTTCATCGTATACTTTATTTCCAGATAACTTGCTCTTTTTTCTCTTGATTATTTTTTGGGACCTTTATTAGCTTTCCCGTTTTCTGGGTATAGACATTTTCTCTGGAGAAGGTCATTATGAATAATTTTGGTTGTAGCAGGTTATTGAAATTTCTTCAGGGAACAGTGTATACCAGGAGTTAGCAAACTTTTTATTAGACAGATAGGGCACATGGGTGACTCAGCCAACTGAGCAGCTGACTCTTGGTTTCAGCTCAAGTCATGATCTCAGGGTGTAGAGCCCACAGTGGGCTCCACGGTCAGTACCAAGTCTGCTTAAGATTGTTACCCCTCCTTCTCTCCCCCCGTCTGCTACTCCTCCCATTCACCCTCTTTCTCTCAAGTAAATAAAATGCTTTTTTAAAAAAAGAGAGTATTTTAGGCCTGCAGGCTACATACAATCTCTTCTTTTGGCACATTCTTGTTTTGTTATTTTTCAATTCATTTTTATTTTTATTAAGTTTTTAAAATTAAAACATTTTTTTTAAAAGATTTTATTTATTCACTTGACAGAGACACAGAGAGATCACAAGTAGGCATAGAGGCAGGCAGAGAGAGGGGTGAGGCAGGCTCCCCACTGAGCAGAGAGACTGATGCGGGGCCCGATCCCAGGACCCCAAGATCATGACCTCAGCCGAAGGCAGAGGCTCAACCCACTGAGCCACTGAGGCACCCCTAATTTCTTTATTTTAATTCCAGTGTTATTAACATACAGTGTTATATTAGTTTCAGATGTACAATATAGTGATATAGTGATTCACCAATTCTATACTTTACACAGTACTCTTCATAATAAATGTACTCTTTAATCCCCATCTCCTGGTTCACCCATCCTCCCTCCCACCTCCCCTTTAGTAACCATCAGTTTGTTCTCTATAGTTAAGAGTCTGTTTCCTGGTTTGTCTCTATTTTTTTATTCATTTTCTTGTTTGTTTTGTTTTTTTAAATTCCACATGTGAGAGGAGCCTGGATGGCTCAGTGGGTTAAGCCTCTGCCTCTGGCTCAGGTCACGATTTCAGGGTCTTGGGATCGAGCCCCGCATCTCTGCTCAGCGGGGAGCCTGTTTCCCCCTCTCTCTCTGCCTGTCTCTCTACTTGTCATTTATTTATTTATTATTATTATTATTATTAATTTTTATTTATTTATATGACTGTCATATAATGTCAAAAATACTTTATTTCACTCACATGTGGAATTTTTTTTTTTTTAAAGATTTTATTTATTTATTTGACAGAGAGAGATCACGAGTAGGCAGAGAGGCAGGCAGAGAGAGAGAGAGGAGGAAGCAGGCTCCTGCTGAGCAGAGAGCCTGATGCGGGACTCGATCCCAGGACCCCGAGATCATGACCTGAGCCGAAGGCAGCGGCTTAACCCACTGAGCCACCCAGGCGCCCACATGTGGAATTTTTAAAAAAGATTTTATTTATTTATATGACTCTCATATAAATTTATATTTTTTATTTTTCAATTTTCAATTTTATTTATATAAATTTTATTTATATAAATTTATAAATTTATTTATATAAATTTTATTTATAGGACTGTGTCATATAAATAAATAAAATCTTTTTAAAAAATTCCACATGTGAGTGAAATCATAAAGTATTTTTCTTTCTCTGACTTATTTCGCTTAGAATTGTACTTACTCCATCCACGTTGTTGCAAATGGCAAGGTTTCATTATTTTTTATGGGTGAATTATATTCCATTGTGTATACACACACACACACACACACACACACTGTTCTTTATCCATTCATCAGTCCATGGACATGGGAATTGCTTCCATAATTTGGCTATTGTAAATAATACTCCAATAAACATAGGGGTGCATGTATCCCTTTGAATTCGTGTTTTTGTATTTTGGGAGTAAATACTCAGTAGTGCCATTCCATTGTAGGATAGTTCTATTTTTAACTTTTTGAGGAAACTTTGTATTATTTTTTCCAGAGGCTGCACCAGTTTGCATTCCCACTAATAGTGCATGAGGGGTCCCTTTTCTCCATATCCTCACCAACTCTTATTTATTGTGTTTTATTTTTATTTTTTAAAGTAATCTCTATGCCCTATATGGGACTCATACTCATAACTCCAAGATCCAGGTCATATGCTTGACCAACTGAGCTAGTCAGGTGCCCCATCTTATGTTGCTGATTTTAGCCACCTGACAGGTGTGAGGTGATAGCTCATTGTAGTTTTCATTTGCATTTCTCTGATGATGAGTGATGTTGAGCATCTTTTCATGTGTCTGTTGGCCATCTGCATATTTTCCTTGAAGACATTTCTGCTCATGTCTTCCACCCATTTTTTAAATTATGTGGTGATGATGATGATTATTTTGGGATTGAAATGTAACAGTCAGTACTTTATATATTTTGGATATAAACCTTTTTATCAGATATGTCATTTGTAATATCTTCTCCCAATCAATAGGCTGTCTTTTAGTTTTCTTGTTTTCATTGCTGTGCAGAAAGAAGTTTTTTATTTTGATGTAATGCCAACAGTTTATTTTTGCTTTTATTTTTTTCTTGTTTCAGGAGACATATCTAGAAAAATGTTTCAGAGAAATTGCTGCCTGTACTCTTCTAGGATTTTTTTTTTTAGATTATTTATTTATTTATTTGACAGACAGAGATCACAATTAGGCAGAGAGAGAAGGGGAAGCAGGCTCCCTGCTGGACTCTGAGTTTGAAATTTAAATATTTAAAAAGAACTAGAGTATTTGATTTCTCAGCAGTTTTCTCTATTGTCATCTTATGATTCTGTTAACTTTTTTTTTTCCTCTTAACCAGGAAAAGTGGGTTGAAGTTGCTTCAATGAAAGTGCCTAGAGCAGGCATGTGTGTTGTGGCAGTCAATGGGCTTCTGTATGTTTCTGGAGGTCGATCTTCGAGCCATGATTTCTTGGCCCCAGGTACCTTGGACTCTGTCGAAGTTTATAACCCTCATTCAGATACATGGACAGAAATCGGTAACATGATCACCAGTCGTTGTGAAGGAGGTGTTGCTGTACTATGAAATATAAAGTATAAGGGAGCACAAGAAACATTTTAAAAATATAGGATCTGATCTTTTTGCAAATCACACATGTATTTGGTGATAGGACCCTTTGATTCTATTGAGTTTTCCATGTATATGGTAGATAAATGACTAAAGAATTATTTTTCTAAGAATTTGAGTAAGGAGAGACATGGAATATTATCCTAAATTAATAAAGAACTCACTCAAATTTGCCATGCTTACCAATAGGAATGCTGTTTATGCTCTAGAATTCTCTTAGGGGTAGAGTCCTGTTTGTAAAAATGATTTGCTAGAAGCTTCTTGGCAAATAACCCCATTAGCTGCTTCTCCAGTATAAGCCACGCTGTAACATGACCCATGTGTGATGTAAGAATATCAGTGAGACAGTTTGAAGATGTCTGTACATTCAGTCTATGGCACAATTTTCCATGACCACAGTTGAACCTACAGAGAAAAGCCAGTGACACAACTCCCTTTTATTTGATACCAAACTTTTTATTGGCAGCAGATACACTGGGAGGGACATGTAGGAAATATCTAGCTATCTTTATAGATGTTTATATAGAAAGACAAGTTTTTGCCTGTTGATAACAGGATTAAAAAAGCTTTTGCTCACTTATGTTGTCTTAGTGCTGAAAATGCAAGTGAGGAATTACTAGGACGTTCTTCATTAAAGTCCTTTAGTGCAATTCGTTAATATAATGAGTGACAGAGCCCAGTGAGAGATAGGTACCTATTAAATTTCTTTCCTATTTTCTAAATAGTTATAAAAAATTATCTGCTTGGTTTGGGGAAGAGGGAGTTTTATTAGACTATCAAGCTTTGTGAAGCTTACTTGTACTTGGGCAATCCTAAGTATGAACTTAGTACAAAATCTACTGCCTGGTTTGGAGAAGGTGAAATTGTAGGTACCTATGAAGCTTTTTACAGACATTGACAATAGTGTTAAGTTGAAAGTCCTCTGATCCAAAACTGCTTTTCAAACTTTCCATTTTTTTCCCCCCTGAGAAACAGTCTAAAGAATTGTTCTCTATTTCTGAGAGGAACATTCTTTTGTGTACATGGTCATCACTTTTAGTTATTTCTACCAGTTGCTTGGAGCCATATATATTAAAAATCTTACATACATTTAGGTTAATCTAGCGATTCCAGGATTTGATTTGTATATTCCTGATTTCCCCTTTCTCTTTTTTTTTTTTTTAAGATTTTTAAACAATCTCTACACCCTTTGTAGGGCTTGAAGCCACAACCCTGAGATCAAGAGCCAGTGAGGCACCCCTGATTCCCCCTTTTTCTTTCTTAAAGTCCTTCAGTATATTATTACAGGCATCACAGCTTATTTAGATAGAAAATCTTTGTTGGTAACCATTAAAGACTCAGGTGGCACTCATATCCAAAATATTTGGATTGGCCCACAAGAGTACTTTCTTTTATAATTTAACCATATGCATTTATTAAGAAAAGCTTATGTAGTGTAGTGTGTACCTGTGTCCCTTTGTTTGGGGTATCCTAAAAGTCTAAAGGGTCATAGGCGCCTGGTGTGATCTATAAAATGTCAAGGAATGAAGATGATTTGTAGATTATTTAAACTCCAATTCATGTGCCTTTAATATTTCTCTACAGAGAATTTGCTTTCTGGTTCAAAAGAGATTTACAAAATACTCCTATAATTTCTCATTATTGCCTGGTGCCAACCTGAAATGGCACTGTGAAGCAAGGCATTTTGTAGTGCTGTGGCAGAAACATGTCAAGACAATCTGTGTTTGGGCTTAATGGGTCCAGACAATCCCTGTAAAAAGATAATTGTAAAAATACTTATTATATTATTTTCTAGGTGATGATTTTAAAAATAATGTACTAATAAAGTATGTTGATTTTTGCTTTTTCCTTTTCCTTGTATTACTTATTAACTTAGTTTATTAGCAGTGTCCCTAGATTACCCAAATGTAATAGGATTCCCCAAGATTTTTACTGTTTGTTTTACCTGTAGGGACTTGCACATTTAGTTCTTACATTTAAATGTTTACTGAGCAGCTATTAATGTGATCTTCCTCCAAAATATTTGACAATCTAATATACTTCTAAACATCCTGTCCAGTGTAAAGTCAGATGTACTTTAAAGTCAGTTTTTTTCCCCAAAGATTTTATTTATTTATTGGACAGAGATCACAAGTAGGTAGAAAGGCAGGCAGAGAGAGAGGGAGAAGTGGGCTCCCTGCTGAGCAGAGAGCCCGACGTGGGCTCCATCCCAGGGCCCCGAGATCAAGACCTGAGCCAAGGGCAGAAGCTTAACCCAATGAACCACCCAGGTGCCCCTAAAATCAGATGTTTTGGGTTTTTTTTTTTTTTTTTTTTTTTTTTTTTTAAGAATCATAACACTGTGGGGCACCTGGGTGGCTCATTGGGTTAAGCCTCTGCCTTCGGTTCAGGTCATGGTCTCAGGGTCCTGGGATTGAGCCCCGCATTGGACTCTGCTCAGCACGGAGCCTGTTTCCCCCTTTCTCTGCAAGCTGCTCTGCCTACTTATGATCTCTGTCAAATGAATAAATCTTTGAAAAAAAACATACACTGTAATTCACTTGCAAAGTGCATTTACCTGCCTTTGTGTAGTGAAATTGAGCAATTAATTTAAAAGTTACTTGCCCCTATTCTGAAAGATGATGAATTTGACATAAATTTTAACTTTGTATAGTCCTCATGCAATTTAAAAGCAAACAAGTTTCCTTACCAAAACACTTGAGTGGAATTGGGAAAGATCTGAAAAGAATCAGCTTTCCCTCCTTCAAAATCAAGTTCTTGTAAACTATTCTTTGGATTAATAAAGAAGGATTATGTGGTGGTTTCAGCTATGGTCTTTCATTGGTAAGCTTCTCAATGCTCAGAATAAGGTCTATCTCTGTGGTGGTGTACTTGTTTGCTAGGGCTCCTGTAACCAAGTACTACACAGAAGTTTAAATGGAATTTATTGTTTTATAGTTTTGGAAGCTGGAAATCTAAATCAAGGTGTTGGTAGTTGGTTCCTTGAGTGCTAAAAGGCATCTATTCCAGACTTCTCTCCTTGGAATGTAGATGGCTACCTTCATGTACATGTGGCATTTTCCTTGTATGCATGCTTATAAGTTTTCCCTTGTTATAAGAATATCAGTAATATTACATTACAGCTTACCTTTAGGATTTCATTTTAGCACTGTAACCTCTGTAAAGACCTGTCTCTAAATAAGGTCACATTCTGAGATATTGGGATGAGGACTTCAACACACAATTGAACTTACAAAGTCAAGTTAACTGGTATTTCATACCTGTATTATATAAAGATAACATATACCAGGTCATAACGTTTACTGATTTGTATCCTTAATGCCATTTAAAATGTTTTTCCTTTTTTTTTTTTTTCTTAATTAAAGATCGTATTTCACAGAGAGAGAGACAGTGAGAATGGGAACACAAGCAGGGGGAGTGGAAGAGGGCAAAGCAGGCTTCCTGCCAAAGCAGGGAGCCTGATGTGGTGCTCAATCCCAGGACCCCAGGATCATGACCTGAGCTGAAGGCAGACACTTAACGACTCAGCCACCCAGGACCCAATGTTTTTCCATTTTTATAAGACTAAGAATCTCAAGAGAAAAAATTTTCTTATTTAAATTTTTTTTTTAAAGATTTTATTTGACAGAGATCACAAGTAGGCAGAGAGGCGGGCAGAGAGAGGAGGAAGCAGGCTCCCCGCTGAGCAGAGAGCCCGATGCGGGGCTCGATCCTAGGACCCCGGGATCATGACCCGAGCCGAAGGCAGAGGCCTTAAACCACTGAGCCACCCAGGCGCCCCTTTAATTTTTTAAAAATTTTTATTTATTTATTTAAGAGACCAAATTTTCAAGTTAGATTCTAAGGTGTTGCTTTTGCTTGTTTAAAAAAGCTTCTCTATGAGTTAATTTGTAAAACTAGATAGCCCCGCTGTAAGAACATCAAGATGGCTCCAACTTGACTTTTCCTAATTTATATATACTAGTAACTTTATTCTTTTAAATAAAATTTTTTGACTAGCTGGTATTATTTGGATATGGAGTTGTGTCTATAAAAAGTGGAAAGTATGTTCAGCTTTCCTTTAAACATGGCTTCCCCTCATGACACTGCTCCCTACTGACTTTAGAGCAGCCACAGATCCTTTTCAGCTCATATAAATAGATTATACCAATGAAATGGGGTTGGAAATGCAATTCCCAGGGCAACTGCAATGAAAACTCCACACTGGAACCACCTATTATTCTCAGACACTAATGGATACAAAGTTTTCCTCTTGTGGGACAATGTGCCTCTTTTTTCAATGATCATAAGGCTCTAAGAAAGGGATTTCCATTTTTATTATTTTACATTCAAAACAAAACATTAAAATGTATAATTCATAAAGACTAAAAACTGTAATCTAAAGTGAAAATGACTTGTTAGGGATTTTCAAACTGTTGTCAAGTAATTTCTATGAAATGAAGATTTTAGAAACGAAAAAAATCTGGAAGAATAAATAACCACCGATAGAGGAAAAGGTTGTTAAACAGGATAAGTAGAAAAAGATGATGCCAAAATACAGCCTTCTAAGGCTTATAGCCAACATGCTAACGTCATCTACAAAGTAGTTTTGTATTTATTCTACTTGACCAGGTCTCTTGGGTCCTTTCTCTGGATAAATATCTTCAACTAGTAAAGTGATTATAAATGAAAACAAGGCAACTAAAGTGACTACTATCTTAAGGGCTTTGAACCAATTGGGATAATGTGGCAAAAGAAAAAGTTCAATGTGTAATGCTATCCCCAAACCTATCATTACTGTGACTATAGCTTCACTGAGTCTTTCAGAAATAAGAAAAGCAAACCATGAAAACACAAGAGGAGCTGTACTATTAGCTAAATTGAGGAAGTCTGGTTTCGCTGTACTACCTTCTGGTAGAGCAAAACCCCATCTGATCCCTCCCAAGAAAGCTAGGAAACTGGCTCCATAAGCCATCTGAGTAAAAGCTAACACAGGAATATAAGTCTTTGTCATCACCATGACCAGTGGTGGAGTAATAAAGGGGATTAGTCCGCCCAGAGTTATGTATAATGCTGGCTTTGGGCTGTCAAATAGGTAAGTGATGGTGCTTGATGGCTTGGCTGGAAGTACTTCTTGCTTCTGCTTCTTAAAGCTGCATGGGGAAGTATGATAGTATTGTGTCTTCCTCATATACACTGGAAATGAAGAGAAAAACCAAGGCCTTGGAAACAAAGGGGTAAAGTTCTGTTGGTGACATGTCTTGAGAGAAAATGTTTCTATTCTGCTGGCTCCTAGTCGGACTGGAAAAGGGTACTTAAACATCTACAGAGAAAACAAAACAAACAGACAAAAACATATTTTTAGATAACTGCAGTGTCTCAGTTAATCCCAAACTGAAACAATATAAAAACAAACCATCTGCTTTGTATTAGAACATCAAACTTTACAGATGTAAAGGTTGAATTACAGGGTGCTGTTAATGCTAGCTAAGACTAGCAGTTATACAACATGCAAAAAAAACTACTGAAAAGAAACCGAGTGATGTAATTTGGCCTACCACTAATTTTGTCCCATGAGAGGAATATCTGAAAGAACAGGTAAAGACTATATCTTTAGTATCTGTCATTTTAAACTGTCTCTTCTATTTATAACTTGCAAAAGCAGCAGCACTAATTACTGTTGGAATGCTGTTTTATATAGAAAAAGTAATCCAGCTTCCAATTTAGCTTTAGAAACACTGAATACTGGGGCACCTGGGTGGCTCAGTGGGTTAAAGCCTCTGCCTTTGGCTCAGGTCATGATCCCAGGGTCCTGGGATCGAGCCCTGCATCGGGTTCTCTGCTCAGTGGGGAGCCTGCTTCCTCCTCTCTCTGCCTACTTGTGATCTCTGTCTGTCAAATAAAATAAAATCTTAAAAAAAGAAAGAAACACTGAATACTTTCCATAGCTCCATGCCTTCCTATATGTCTTTTTTTTTTAAATTTTTAAATTTGTTTTATAAACATATAATGTATTATCAGCCCCAGGGGTACAGGTCTGTGAATCGCTAGGTTTACATACTCCACAGCACTCACCATAGCACATACGCTCCCCAATGTCCATGACCCCACTACCCTCTCCCTTCCCCCCACCCCCTGGCCCCCCTGAGTTTCTTTTGTGACATGAAGAGTCTCTTACGGTTTGTCTCCCTCCCAATCCCATCTTGTTTCATTTATTCTTTTCCTACCCTCCAAACCCCCCACGTTGCATCTCCACTTCCTCATATCAGAGAGATCATGTAATAATTATCTTTCTCTGATTAACTTATTTCGCTAAGCATAATACCCTCTAGTTCCATCCACATCATCGCAAATGGCAAGATTTCATTTCTTTTGATGGTTGCATAGTATTCCATTGTATATATGTACCACATCTTCTTTATCCATTCATCTGTTGATGGGACATCTAGGTTCTTTCCATAGTTTGGCTATTGTGGACATTGCTGCTATAAACATTGGGGTGCATATGCCCCTTCAGATTACTGAAGATTCATTTGTATCTTTAGGGTAAATACCCAGTAGTGCAATTGCTGGGTCATAGGGTAGCTCTATTTTCAACTTTTGGAGGAACCTCCATGCTGTTTTCCAGAGTGGCTGCACCAGCTTGCATTCCCACCAACAGTGTAGGAGGGCTCCCCTTTCTCTGCATCCTTGCAAGCATGTCATTTTCTGACTTGTTAACTGCCTTCCTATATGTCTTTGCCTAGAATTCTAACATACATTCTTTTTTCTTTTTCTTTTTTTTTTTTTTTTTGAGATAGGGAATGGGGTGGGGCAAAGGGAGAAGGGGAGAGAATCTCAAGGCTTCAAGCTCATTGTGGAGCCTGATCCCACAACACCTGAGCTGAAATCATGAGTCAGACACTTAACCAACTGGCCACCCAAGTGCCCCCTAACAACTACTTTTTTGTCTAGGAAATCTATCTTTTAAAATTCAGCATGAAGCTTTCCCCAATCTGAATTAATACTCCTATACTTTATGCACACTCCCATCGTAATTTTCACAGGGAATTTAAATCATATGTTTATCAGGGTGCCTGGTGGCTCTATGGGTTAAGTGTCTGCCTTTGGCTCAGGTCATGATCCCAGGGTCCTGGGATTGAGCTGCACATTGCAGGGGGTCTGCTTCTCCCTCTCCTACTCTTCCTGCTTATATTCTCACTCTCTCTCAAACAAATAAAATCTTAAAAACATCAACAACAACATATGTTTGTCTGTCTCAATATACTTGAGAACAAGGCCAGTAATTTTTTCTTTGCCTTTAGGAAAAAAAAAAAAAAAACAACCCAGGGCACCACTGGGTGGCTCCATCCTTAAATATCTGCCTTAGGCCCAGGTCATGATCTGAATCCTGGGATTCAGCCTGCTTCTCCTCACACTCCTCCTGCTTGTGCTCCCTCTCTTGATCTCTGTCAAATAAATAAAATCTTTAAAACAAAACAAAACAAACTTCCCCAGTGCCTTTCATGGTACATGCCCAAGGTAGTAACCTTTACTGCTGATTCTGTGCTTTGGTGAGCATATTCCAGACTTCAAATAGTTAACAGATGAACAGTAACTCAAAAAGCACTGGATGAAAGAAGAAATGAAAGTTATTTAAGAATCTTGGTGACTCCTTAAAATGCCAGGAATGATTCCATCCTGGGGCCTTTTCCTTTTTTTTGAAATGTTCTTCCCTGAGCTACTTGCGTGGCCGATTCCCTCTCTTTTTACCTCTCTATTTTTTAAAAAAGATTTGTTTATTGCGGGGAGGGCAAGACAACATGAGTTTGGGGAGGGGTAGAGGGAGAGAATCTTTAAGCAGACTCCCCCCGAGTATGGAGTCCAATTCGGGGCTCAATTCCAGGACCTTGAGATCATGACCTGAGCCGAAATCAAGAGTCGGATGCTTAACCGACTCAGCTACCAAGCACCCCTATTTTTTTTAAAGATTTTTTATTTTATTTTTTTTTTTCTGTGTGTTTTTTTTTTTTTTTTAAAGATTTTATTTATTTATTTGACAGAGAGAAATTACAAGTACACTGAGAGGCAGGCAGAGAGAGAGAGAGAAGGAAGCAGGCTCCCTGCTGAGCAGAGAGCCCGATGCGGGACTCAATCCCAGGACCCTGAGATCATGACCCGAGCCGAAGGCAGCGGCTTAACCCACTGAGCCACCCAGGCGCCCAAAGATTTTTTTATTTTTAAGTGATCTCTACACCCAACATGGGGCTTGAACTTACTACTCTGAGATCACAAGTCAGCATCTCTGGCCCCTCTATTTTTTTTTTAAGATATTAGTTATTTGAGCGACAGCAAGAGAGAAAGCATGAGCAGTGGGGGAGGGACAGAGAGAGAGGGAAAACCAGACTCCCTTCTCAGCAGGGAGCCCCACATTAGGCTGGATCCCAGGACCCTGAGATCAGGGCCCCAGCCAAAGGCACCTGCTTGACTGACTGAGCCCAGGCCCCCATGACCCCCCTATTTTTAAGTGGAATCCTAAGCCTATTGTTGATATTCCCTATTCCCCTTCCCTGCTTTATAGTTTTGCAGAAGACTTACCACTTGCAATATCAAATATTTTACTTATTTGTATTTTACCCACTCTTTACCCCATCACCTAAACATGTAAGGATAAGGATTTGTCTTTTTTTTTCCATTGCTATTGCCCCAGCAAAGTAGTGCCTGCAAGTATTTGCTGAATAAGCCAACCTTTGAAGATGCTTGAGAAAACTTCTGGATAAAATGAAGCATACTGGGTCCCACCGTAAAGTCTTGCTCAGGAAGATACCAGGCAGTTGTGATTAACGCATTTTTACAGCTAAGCGGAGGAGCTGAATCAGAAGCATGTTGCTGTATAGAAAACAAAATGTTACTAAATTTTCTTTATTTTATGCATAATTTTGTATAAGTAGGAACCTGAGAATTTTTTCCATATTACACATTTGCCTTTGAAAACAATCATTAATGCTTTCTGGAAATCAGTAATACATTAAGTAAATAATCCTTTTCTTCTCGGAACCATTCTTTTAGCTTTTGCTATTTGGTGTAACAGAAAAAGTATTGCACAGAGACAGATCTGTATTTTACAAACACTTCTATAATTCCCCAGCTGTGTGACCTTGTATAAATTGCTTCCTTGAAGTGTAGTTTTCTCATCTTTAAAACCGAAGGTTATACCTTCTCTGTTCTCTTTTATCACCTTATGTGTTTACAGCTCAAAATAATGATGGTAGCAATTAATACAATTTAGCTGTGAACCAAGAACTGTAACTATGTATTTTATATGCATTAACTCATTTTTTTTTTTTTAAGGAAGTATTTTTAAGGGTGCCTGGGTAGCTCAGCGGGTTAAGCTGTTGCCTTCAGCTCAGGTCATGATCTCGGGGTCCTGAGATCAAGTCCTGCATTGGGCTCTCTGCTCAGCAGGGAGCCTGCCCCCCCCCCCACTGCTCTCTATCTGCTTCTCTGCCTACTTGTGATCTCCCTCTGTCAAATAAGTAAAATCTTCTTTAAAAAAAGTATTTTTAAGTTATCTCTACACCCACATGCTCCCACTGAGCCAGCCAGGCACCCCTGCATTTACTCATTTAAAACAATAACCTCATCACCTTGATTCTGAGAGACAGTATAGCCTGTTAGGTTAGAGTGAAGATTCTGGAATCAACAATTTGTGTTGGGATCCTGACTTCACCACTTATATGGTATGTGATTTTGCAAACATATTAAATTTTGTCATGTTGCAGTTCACTCACTTTTGAAATAAGAATTGATATATGTAGGGGCGCCTGGGTGGCTCAGTGGGTTAAAGCCTCTGCCTTCGGCTCAGGTCATGATCCCAGGGTCCTGGGATCGAGGGAGCCTGCTTCCTCCTCTCTCTCTCTCTGCTTCTCTGCCTACTTGTGATCTCTCTCTGTCAAATAAATAAAATCTTTTTTTTTAAAGAATTTATTTATTTATTTGACAGAGAGAAATCACAAGTAGGCAGAGAGGCAGGCAGAGAGAGGAGGGAAGCAGGCTCCCCGCTGAGCAGAGAGCCTGATGGGGGCTCGATCCCAGGACCCTGAAATCATGACCCGAGCAGAAGGCAGAGGCTTTAACCCACTGAGCCACCCAGGCGCCCCTAAATAAATAAAATCTTAAAAAAAAAAAAAAAAGGCTCTTTTCCTCTCCGGCTGCTTGAAGCTCAGCCGCCATCATGAATGACACAGTAACTAACTATCCGGACCAGGAAGTTCATGACCAACCGACTACTTCAGCGCAAACAAATGGTTATTGATGTCCTTCATCCTGGAAAGGCAACAATACCTAAGACAGAAATGCGGGAAAAACTAGCCAAAATGTACAAGACCACACCAGATGTCATATTTGTATTTGGATTCAGAACCCATTTTGGTGGTGGCAAGACAACTGGCTTTGGCATGATTTATGATTCCTTGGATTATGCAAAGAAAAATGAACCCAAACATAGACTTGCAAGACATGGTCTGTATGAGAAGAAAAAGACCTCAAGAAAACAGCAAAAAGAACGCAAGAACAGAATGAAGAAAGTCAGGGGGACTGCGAAAGCCAATGTTGGTGCTGGCAAAAAGTGAGCTGGAAATTGGACAACAGAAGGAGTAAAGATGCTGCAGTGGCTTTATCTTTGGTGATTGTGCAGATTTTTCATGAGAGGATTAATAAACTAAGAACGTTAAAAAAAAAAAAGAATTGATATATGTTTCAATTAGCAATAATCGCGCCTCGGATAAACCTCATTGGCTACGATACTGCCACTTTGCAAAGCTAGGGAAGAATTGATATATGTAAAGAGCTGCAAACGGTCCCTGAAACCAAGTAAGCATTCAAAAAATAAAAGTTATATTCCCACCCTACACAAGAGGAAATGGTTAAGAACTCTAAAGTGAGCAGCCAGTAAGTGGTTGAGAATATGAATCTAGATCTGTTTACACGAGTTTCATTGTTAACCAAGAGAATGAACTGTCTAAAAGATCCAAAAACCACAGTTGCTACCTAGTTAAATATTTTAATGAACTATTTCTAGGTCACAACTCTTAGGGATAGGTAGAGAAATCCTGCATACCAGCCAATGTTTTCACTCTGCAATAAAGACTTAGGGAGGTAAGTTATGCCGGGCCTCTGAGTACATCTTAGATGGCACTTTACATCCACTTCCTGACTTCCAAACACACATATCTGCAGGACCCACACACTCACTGTTGGTCAAAAGCATAAGGGCTTTCCTGACCACCCCACTTAAAAATCTCAACGCTCTCTCCACAGTTGGAACTCTCTGCACTGAGACCATGCGCTTTCCAACTCATGGGTGTTATATGGAGACCGATAGCCTATATCCCGGGGACGGCAACTGCTGAGGAAGGCAAAGACCTAAGGGTCAATCCACTCAATTTAGGTGAAAACGCCCCATACTGCCACCGTCCCAGAGGAAAGAGTTGCAAAATGCAAGCCTCCTGAGAAAAGGGCGCGCTTTGAGAACCCAAGGATCGTCGGGAAACTGCCTGACATTCCCAGCGGCTTCGATTTAATCTCGACCCTCGGTACCTCCCCCACCCCCCCAATTTGCACATTGTGGCAGCAGCCCTGCTGTTAAATATGTAAGTATACTTGCCAGTGTCGAATCGGGAATTGGAACGCAGAGCAGCAAGAACATCCAGGTACTCACGAAAAGGCACTTCCGGTAGATGGGGCTTGGCAGTCCCCTCCACTTCCTGGGAACAGAAAAAAAGAGTCCGGGTGGGGACTTGACCAGTGCTGACTGGTTCCCATGCCGGGTGTTCATTTTGGGTCTTTCTTTTTAAAAAATCTTAATTCTGGAAGCCAGCTTTTAAAGTCCGTAGGGTACTTGAATGGTCCTTGCCTCCCCCCTCCAGGTTTCTCAGGCATCAGAATCTGACCCTCAGAGTTCGGACAGGTAGAGCACAACTACTAAAACAATCCCAAAGTGATGGTGTTGTAGGAAGGTAGGAAAGATTTGGAGTTTAGGCCAAGTACAACTTGGCCAAATTGTTCGCCATTTCTGGAACTCATAACAGGGTTTTCTAGGATGGATGGGGCACATCTGTGTTTGGGTCCTGAACTACTAACACTAAGAAAAAACTTTTTTTTCTTCAAGATTTTATTTATTTATTTGGCAGACGGAGATCACAAGTAGGCAGAGAGGCAGGCAGAGAGAGAGGAGGAAGCAGGCTCCCCGCTGAGCAGAGAGCCCAATGTGGGGCTCGATCCCAGGACTCTGGGATCATGACCTGAGCTGAAGGCAGAGGCTTTAACCCACTGAGCCACCCAGTCGCACCCCTAAGAAAAAACTTTTAACTTCCATTCTCTTTGCTTGGAACTGGAGACTCCGTTAAGAAATTTAAAAAACAAAAAAAACAAAAAAAACAAAAAAACACGGGGCGCTTGGGTGGCTCAGTGGGTTTAAGACTCTGCCTTCAGCTCAGGTCATGATCCCAGGATCCTGGGATCGAGCCCCCCATTGGGCTCTCTGTTCAGCGGGGAGCCTGCTTCCTCCTCTCTCTGCCTTCTTGTGATGTGTCTGTCGAATAAATACAATCTTAAAAAAAAAAGCACAAAGGGCAGGATTTTCGCTTCCGTAAGTGTGGTAATAACAGTTTTGGGCTTAGGGTTGATCTGAAAAGTTAGATCGTTCTTCTGTCACCCTCTGCTTTAACTTCTTTTATTTGTTGGCTCCGTGACCTTGGACAACTCTCTTTTCTTCCCTGGGCCTCCATTTCATACTCTGTCAAAGGACACAGCACCAGACAATTTGAGCGGCCTTCTGAAAACAGAGCTGCAACGGCCCACGCTGGCCAGTTGCTCCATTCCTCCGGATCCTGGGTAATGAAGCTTCGTGGTTGTCGGCCATCATACGGCTTAATGTCCCGTGCAGAAAGCGCCCATTGCGAACTCTTCCTAAGAGTAACCGCTTCTAACAGCGATAGGCTTTCACTTTTGTTTCCTTCTCTATCATGGCAGCACCGCCCCTTCTAGTAGTGCGATATCCAATGAGACTTTGGGTCAGAGAAACAACTTCTCCGCCCCAGCCTGGGAGCCGGCTCCAGACACAAATCCGCCCTGCGCTGGGCCAGGGGCGTGACGCCAGCCGTCGGGCGGAACTACCACTCCCAGCGGGTAGCGCGACGGACTCAGCGGCGCAGGCCTCGGGAGCAGGACGGTGTGGTCCGCTGGGGGCTGGAGTCCTAACGACGGGCGCACGTGAAGGAAGGAAGGAGCGGAAGGTGGGAAGGGTCGGAAAGCACGATCCTACGAAACTGGTTTGCTAGTACTTGCATGGGTAGTCTGGGGACGCGAGCATGCCCAGAAGTGGGGTACCGGAGGGTGAAGGGGCGGGGAAAACGGTACACACACACCCACCCACTCATTCACAGGCATCCAGGCCCTGTGCGGGGCCGGGGAATAAGAAGAGGGGTTCCAAACTCGGCTGGTCGCCCTCTCTGAGGCGCCGCGAGGAAAGGCAGAGCATCCAAGTCTGCAGAGGGGTGGGGGTAACCATGCACACTCCGGAGCCGCGGTAAGGGGGGTTGGGGACGGCGCAGGGAATAACTGCCGTTCACGCGGCGGAACGTTGGAGGCGTGGGGCGCCCGCAGGGTCACCGGAACAGGGCTCCTGCGCTTGCGCTCCTGTGGGCGGTGCGAGCGGGTGGGCGTGTGTGAGGCGGGGTCGGAGTGGGGGAGGGCCAGCCCCGTCGTCGCTCCTCCCCCCCTGCCCCTCCAGGGCCGTGTGGGCCGGGCAGCCATTTTGGGAAGAGCTTTGTTATGGTTGTGAGCTCTCCACCTCTGCGGGATCAGGAAGCTGGGGACGCGCCCTTAGACGCTGCCTCTGGCCCCTAGCTGTAGCCCCACTGCTGCCGGGTAAGTGGGGGTTCCACACAACGGGGCGGCAGGGGATCTTGAGTCGTTCCGGCGCGGGGCTCCGCCCGGTGCTCAAACGATCGGCTGTTGGAACTAGTTGAAGGAGGCTCTCACACAGGTGGTTGGTGTAGGTCGGGGTGGGGGAGAGAAGCCGAGGAGCCAGCGGTCCTGTGGTTCGGAAGGGCCACCTCCCCCCACACGAGGAGCTTTGCAGTCGAGTGTCGCCGCGGCTTTGCCCGAGCGCTCCTACTTCAACTTTGGTCTTCGGGTCGGAACGCTCACCTGCGGCTCTCTGGCTCCTCTCCAGGCGTTCCGGCTTGTCGATGGTTGAGTGGCTTGGTTTACGGGTTTATTTTTCTTCCTTTAGAGCCAAGGGCTTTTGTTTTCCAACGAAGGAAAATTTAAGGAGGAAAAAATCGTGTAAGTCAGCCGTGGGGCATCTGATCGGAAAAGAAGAGCTTTAACCACCAGCGTTTCAGTTCTTGATACCGAGTCCAACGTTTTCTTTGATTTAGATTAAGTCGGTATTCAGCACCTACGGATTGCCTCCCTACCCCGAAAAACTAGTCGATCCTGGAAAGTTTTAAGGAGGATTTTTTTCTGTTTTAAATCTACCTCTCTCCACTCCCGTGAAATTCAGAAGAAAGGCTGAATCTAAAATGGCTGTAGTAGCTTGGGGAAGTGCCCTAAGCTTCGGTAACTTAAATACGTTACCATGTCTTAAATTTTTGGTGGTTTCTCCCACGAGGATAGCAGCTGAATCCTTTGATATTTTGGTCTTCTTGGAATTGCTGTCTTGTCTTGAAGAGTCCTTTTAGGTAAAAACAAAGGTGAGGCTAAAGAAGTTTGCTTACTCTGAAAGTTTACGTAAGAGTGGGTGCGGTTTTGTTTGGCTTTTTTTTCCCCCCTTTTTTTTTCTTTCTTTTTTTTTTTTTTTTGTGGTTGCTTATAGTTTTGAAATTGTGCTATGATGGTAATTTTATCAGCTAACTTTGTGCTCCGAGGTTGGTTTGCAATATTTGTCGAAATACGCTCTTAACGTTGATACTTATTGCCTACCAGGGAAAAAAAAAGTTAATGGTGGTTCATGTTTGAGTTTAGTAACAAGGCACACGTTTCTTTGTAAATTCCTTCCAAATGTAGAGTGACTGGTAGTTTTCAAGAGACTTAGATTTGTATTTTCGTGGACTTCTGGCATGTAATATTTGAAAGGGAGTCAAGAGTGCTCTTAAGTTGAGGACAGTTACTGCAGTGGTGAGACGAGTGAAAACGAACTTTAGATATGTAGCTCCTGATTGTTGTGCCCTTTCAAACAAAAGGCTGTCTTTTTGTTAGCCTTTTTTTTTTTAAGATTTTATTTATTTATCAGAGAGAGGGGGGGGGGGAGTGAGCACAGGCAGACAGAATGGCAGGCAGAGGCAGAGGGAGAAACAGGCTCCCTGCTGAGCAAGGAGCCCGATGTGGGACTCGATCCCAGGACACTGGGATCATGACCTGAGCGGAAGGCAGCTGCTTAACCAACTGAGCCACCCAGGCGTCCCTTGTTAGCCTTTTATTATTATTTTTTTAAGCCATTAGATCCAGAAGTTTAACTGAGAACACAAAGGCATACAATGGAAACCAAGAACAGATAACTTCAGTGTTTGGAAAGGTGCTTCAGTTTCAGGTTGCTATCTGTCTAAAAGATAGAAATAATAAAATGCTAGTTGTGAATGAGAACTTGAGAATTAATAGTAAAATAAGCTGTCATCTTCCCTAGGGAGTCAGTTTCATTTTACCTTCCTCCATTCTTTCAACACAAAAGTTTACCTTTGTTAGTTCCCCTGGGATTTTTTTTGTTCTTAAATTATTTTGGTGATTTTATAAGAAAAACATTTGAAGTGCTCTTTAGGAATTACAGGTCCTTTGCTTTATGTTTTGCCATTTGCCTGCTGAACCCGTAAACTTGGGTACTCAAAATGGTTTGTACATTTTGATACAAATATTTTTTTCATTTGATTCTGGATGGTATCTTACCAGTTCTTGAAATGGGGAGTCGATGTTAGTAAGCTTTTTTATTTTGAATAAATGCAGCTCACCAATTTTCTCATCAGTAGCTACTTAAAAGCTTGGCTGAAGCGGGCACATGCAACCATTTTAATAACTTTGGAATGATAAGGAATCTGGAAGACATTTCTGCTTATAATACATTTTTCTGCTTATAATACATTTTTAAATTCTTAGTTAAAGATATAATACACAATTATGAATCATGCTTTAGCAGATTGCATATCTTTGATATATGGTTAAATTGTATGTACTTAGTAACAGTGATAAGTAATGTGCAGGGACCTAAGCAGTCTGTTTATAAGTCATTAACCATTATGGGTGCTTTCTTTTTTTTTTTTTTAAAGATTTTATTTATTTATTTGATAGGCAGAGATCACAAGTAGGCAGAGAGGCAGGCAGAGAGAGAGAGGAGGAAGCAGGCTCCCTGCTGAGCAGAGAGCAGGATGCGGGGCTCGATCCCAGGACTCTGGGATCATGACCTGAGCCGAAGGCAGAGGCCTTAACCCACTGAGCCACCCAGGCGCCCCTATGAGTGCTTTCTTTAAGACTGTTGGAAAGGTGAGAGGCACAGCAATTTTAAAGGATCCCAATTTAAAAACTACTTCATGGAAAAACCATGTTTATGGTTTTTCAAATAGATGGGAGGAAAAATCTAGGTGGCACATTGATATCATGTTACCTCACATATTACTATAGTTGCCATTGTCTGGAATTTAATATTTGGTATGCTGAGACTTCATTGTCCTAGTCATTTCTAAATCAGACTCTGATTTTTATTTCCCATTGAAGTCTGCCCAAAAACAAAACCAGCTACAATCAAACTTGAAAAGTAGTTGTGTAAGAATAGCTGAACTTCTTTCGTCCACAGGTAGTCAGTCAGTCTTAACTAAGGTAAAATATTGCTAATGTTATGTAATACGAATTTGGATAGGTGATTTCAAATATACTGGGCAAATATTTCAAGAAGTCAAATAGTTCTTTTCCTTTATGAAAGCAGTCAGCTTTTTTTCCTTTTCATTTCAAGAAATGCTACAGGCTCGCTCTACTGTGGTGCCGGTTTTGGTGTGCTAAAGGCTAGAAATACCTAAATAATCATAAAACATACATTTTGTCAACAAAGAACTAAGTAGTTTAACAGATAAGTGGAATATGTTACAGGATGACAACATAGAAAACTTTCTCAGAAAGTTGGCTTTTAACATACTTGTTATGTTTACCTTCCTTTTCTATGATAAAACTGTGTTGCCTTACGTTAACTAGATGTCAGGCTAACGAATTACCAGAATGAGCAAAGTTTTAGTACACTTTCCTGAGCAGTAGTTCTGTTCGTGTGGAAATATATTTTGTTTTCAGAAAAATAAATTCATTTAAGTTTAGCTATGCTTCAGATTTCAGACTCTTGTTTCTTCTGGTTGTAAGTTTAAATTTCATTATATAAAAAATTCTCTTCTGAATTATTACTGCCTTTGAAGTATATTGAAAAGTTGTTTGGGGGGGGCTCTTTGGCTATTTAATTAAAAGGTAGAGCCATTCCAGTGTTCCTGCTGTATGTTTATGAATTATTAGCTCTACTTTTTAATTAGTCTTATGAGGTCTGATGGGAAGGGTAGTTTATTGTGGGCTTCATAAGCTAGAGGCTGTAATAGAGTCCAACATATATAATCTCATTCTTCAAAATGCTTTTTAGAAATAGATAATATTAACCCTTCTACAGTGAGTGTACACAGGTTCCAAGAAGTTAAGTAATTTACATAATACAATGAGATATCTGGATTCAGGCAGCTTTCTCTGATTCTAAAGCTCAGTTTCTGCCACATCATATAGAGAGATGGTATGGTAATTAAGGGCCTCACCTGTACAGCCTGGATTTGAATCTCCACATTGCCATTTACTGCTTGGTGATGTTGGGAGAGTTTAAAGTGAAATTTTTGTGCCTCTTTCTTCCTTTGTAAAATGGGGGATAATAGTAACTTCTCAGTGTGATTGTGGAAAATAAATAAAATACTGTTTGTAGAGTTCTTAAAACCATGCACTTCATAATTGTTAAACTGTATAAAATTGTCTACATGAATGCCCTTTTACCAATCAAATGAAATTCATTAAAATCTGAACAGATTGTTGCACGTGGGTGTTCTTATTTTTCTTTCTTGGGTATTTTTGTGTTGATTTTTCTAGTTTATTTGAATCAGAATCCAGTTCCCATATACTATAACTGGCATTCTTTCAAACCTCTTAATTTGTACATTTCTTCTGTGTTTTTCCCTTGTGCTTATTGAAGAAACTGGATTGCCATATTTGAGATTTTCCTGAATTCTTATAAATTGGTAGTTGGATATGAGGCTTACACTGAGATTTGTTGGGGGCGGGGAGGAGAAGACTAACTTCGTAGGTGACTGTGTCTTTGGGGTCGATTTTTTTTTTTTTTTTCATGGTTTGTTCAGTGGTTCTCATACATATAATTTCCTTAAAATTTCTCTATTGAGCAGTACAGAATAATTAGAAGAGTATGTATGTAAAAATGGAACGTTTGGTTTGCCAACTTAATGTTATCTTTTCCCAGGCACTGTTTTCCCTGTCCTCTTTTTCTTCATAGTATGTATTTTTGTATATAAAATTGAGCTGAGTATGCTGGGTTTGCAGTGGTTTTGTTTTCTGGTTTTGTATACTAGTGAGTAGTTTTCTTAGCCTGTTTGGTTTGAAAATTTTTCTTCTCAAAACTTCCGCAGGGCACCTGGGTGGCGCAGTTGGTTGAACATCAGACTCTTGGTTTCAGCTCAGTCGTGATCTCTGGGTCCTGAGATTACGCTCCACCTCAGGCTCTGCCCTCTGTGAGGAGTCTGCTTAAAACTCTCTTCCTGTCCCTCGGCCCCTCCCCTCTGCACTTTA
The DNA here is from genome assembly GCF_009829155.1 of Mustela erminea. NCBI lineage: Eukaryota > Metazoa > Chordata > Mammalia > Carnivora > Mustelidae > Mustela > Mustela erminea. Next base: position 74,119,690 of record NC_045623.1, read on the forward strand.
TCGCTCAAATAAATAAATACATCTAAAAACTCTTTTTCCCCTATTGCTTATGCCCCCCTCCCAACCTCCTTATTCTTAACACCTATTGAACTTTCGCTGTCGGCCAGGCACTTCTCCCCCTCACACCCCAGGGGAAAACATCCAGGCATATTCTTAACACTACCTTTATTCACCATTTAATCATCAACTTTCCAACAGTCTCCAAATCTTAGATAAAGATTTGAAGCAAAAAGGGGTGGAGTGACTTGCCCAAAGTTATACAGCTAGTAAGTACCTGGCAGAACTAGCTAGATCCAGTCTGCTCTTCTACCTTAAAAGTAATGTTTGGATTGAAAGCAGAGTTTACTCTTGAGAAGAAATTTGTAGAAATGCTTGTAAATAACATGAGCTTAAAGTAAAAATATATGTCTGGTGATAAAGTGTTCACTACTATTACTCCCCTCAGTTATAAAAACAATATATAGTTTTTTAGATGTGACAAATAGTCTGTTCCCCATTAGGAAACTGGTTCCTTTCAGGGTCAGTGTAGCTGCAAATATTTGATAAAAGTTATCAAAACTAAATGGCTTGTTTGTAGTGTAGTTGATATAGTGACTTTTGGAGCAAATGCTATAAAAACATTTTTGCTGGTTTTAAAACCTTAAGAGTTTCAGGTACTTGAATAAATCTAGTGCATTAGTTAATAAATAAGTTTCTGTAACATACTATTCTTACTTGGAACTTTTGTGATTTAAGTAAATTCCATTTCTTTTCTTTCTCTCTCTCTCTCATTTTTTTTTCTTTTCTTTTTTTCTTTTTTTTTTTTTTTTTTTTTTTAAGATTGTATTTGTTTGTCCGAGAGAACCAGCATACAAGCAGGGGGAGCAGCAGGAGAGGGAGAAGCAGGCTCCCTGCAGAGCAAGGAGCCTGATGCATTGAGGGACTCCATCCCTGGACCACAGGACCATAGGACCATGACCTGAGCCAGAGGCAGACCCTTAACTGACTGAGCCACCCAGGCGTCCTGTAAATTCTGTTTCTGTCAGTGGGATAGTTGAGTGTTTAGTTATGATTGCAGAAAGTGTTCATGACTGTTGAATGAACAGTATTGGAAAAGAGATTACCTGAAAAAGGTTAATAAATTTTACTCTTGAAAAATTTTGCATTTTGTGAAATTATCTTTAGGAAATGTTTTTTGTAACAATGAAGCAGAAGTGACACAGTGATTAAAATTTATTATTGATGGTAAGACTGGCAAGATTCTTGTGTTGGACATTCTAATTGGGTCTTAAAGTGATCTTTAGTGTTTCTTTTTGACCCTTTACCTTTTTAACCACTCCCCCTCATATATTGCCTTTTTGTGAATCTTAGTGGGAGAGGAAGCCGGAAAGGCTGTGTGTATGTAACAGTGTGTACACACATATACGTACCTTATATATACACTTTCTGTCCTGAACACCTGGCAGTTGTGACCCAAGTTGTGCCAGTCACAGACACTTGTCTGGAGACTTGGATCTGGAGGAAGAGATGGAGAGAAGCAAAAACAGTTTAGAATCTATTCCGTTGGCTTGTGGCAGTAGCAGTGGCAGTACTAGCTGGGCAGTTTCTTAAGCAGCTCTTCTGGTGATGTGTGACCTTGGCTGGTGATTTTTTGACTGCTTAGCTTTACATGGTTTCTGTGTGTTTGCAAAGTCAAGGAGGCTCTCAGTCATTCTCTGAACTCCCAGTATATTTCTGGTAAATTCCTTTTCTATTTAGTCTACTTAAGTATAGTTTCTGTTTTTCAACCAAAAACCCTGATTTATAAAATTGGCTAATATAATTTGCACCTTCTAGAAGATTTTGTTTGTGATTTCCTCTGTTTAGGGTAGTCTCCTATCTCAAGAAGTGAAAAACTTATATGAATGACTTTTTTAAATACAGAACAAGAATTTTCCGTTTTATCCACTCCCAAATTTTTAAAGTTTAAAAGTTGAAACCTTTTAAAATTTAGCTGGAGTAAGGCCTGTGCACTGTTAGTGTAGTAAAGCTCCTCATGTAATTTTCTGTCTTTTAAAGATTACTATAAAAGCAGTGTTATGCTGGATAGAATATTAGGAAATATATATGTGCAAAAATAAAAATATTCTCCTCATCTAGAAATCACTACTGTAACTTTTGGTATACTTTTTCCAGTTCTTTGTATAAGCACATGTATGTAGGTTTTTATTTTACTAAAATGAAATTAACTTGCAACTTGCTTTTTTAATTGGTGATACCCATTCTTCAGTGTGAGTAAATGTTCATTTCTTCTAATATCCAGGTACAGTTTTAATTCCTGGGGCGCTTGGGTGGTGCAGTTGGTTAAGCATTTGACTCTTGGTTTCAACTCAGGTCATGATCTCTTAGGTCATGGAATTATGCTCCACGTTCAGCAGGGAGACTATGTGAATGAACATTCTCTCTCTTTGCCCCTTCTCCCCTGCCCTTAAATAATCTTAAAAAAAAAAAAAAATCAATTCCCCCAGCTGATCTAAAATAGAACCATACAGCTAGCTATTCAGTACTATTATCTGATCTAAGACCTTGTTACATGTAACACTTTAATTTCCTTAGATCTCTTTAATCTGGCATAGTCCTTGTTTTTCAGTGAGACTTGAGTTTGAGACTGCTCTGTCATGAAAATTGTTTTGTACAGTTGCATTCTGTGTTGTCTTTTAGTTTGTCCCTTTAATTCTTCTATTTTTTCTCCAAAGTGTACATCTAAAAATTTGATAGATTCACATCAAAACATTTTTGGCCAGAATACATTGTAGCTATATCATTCTGCATTCTATTTATTAAATACATAATACCTCCTTGACCTAATTTCATAATGCTAAGATTGAGCCTTAGATTAAGATAATAGTAGTCTGATCCAGGGCACCTGGGTGGCTCAGTTGGTTAAGTGACTGCCTTCAGCTCAGGTCATGATCCTGGAGTCTGGGGATGGAGCTTCTCCAGCTGACCTCTCTCTCATTCTCTCTCTCTCAAATAAAAAAATAAATCTTAAAAAAAAAAGTCTGATCCATATATTAAACAGTGAGTCTTCTTGCAACAAGAAAATAATTTGCATGGTGTTACTTTGCACTAAAACTTCTCAGTCCCTTATCAATCATTGTCCTGATTTTTTAAAGACAGCTTTATTGAGATTTACATAATCTAAAGTTTACATTAAATAAATAAATAAGATTTTATTTGAGAGAGAGACTGGGAGAGCAAGCATGAGCAGTGGGGGAGAGAGGCAGAGGGAGAGGAAGAAGCCAACTCCCCACTGAGCGAGGAATCCGATGTGGGGCTCAATCCCAGGACTCTGAGATCATGGGATTAGTTAACCAACTGAGCCACCCAGACACCCCAAATTCACACATTTTAAATGTACAGTTCAGAAGTGCTTGGGTGGCTTAGTCAGTTAAGCATCTGCCTTTGGCTCAGGTCATGATCCTGGGGTCCAGTATTGAGCCCTGTATCAAGCTCTCTGCTCAGCAGGGAGTCTGCTTCTTCCTCTCCCTCTGCCTACTTGTGTGTTCGTTCTGTCTCTCTCTCTCTCTCTCTGTCAAATAAATAAAATCATTTTTAAAAATGAATATGTACAATTCAGTGTTTTTTTTTTTAAAGTATGTTCACAGAGTTACACAGCCACAGCCAAATTTTAAAATACTTTTATCACCCCAAAAAGAAACTCCATAACCATTAGCAGTAGGCTACTGCTAATCTTCTTGTCTCTACATGGTTGCCTATTATGGACTTTTCATATAGAATTATACAGTAAGTGATCTCTTATGTCTGACTTTCCTCACTTAACAATGTTTTTAAGGTTCCATCTACATTGTACTGTGTATCAGTGTTTTATTTGTGTTTATTTATGTATCCTATTCTGTTATATGAATATACTGCTTTTTGTGTGTCCAGTCATCAGAATTGATGGGCATTTGAATTGTTGAATTGTCGCCTCTCTGTGGCTCTTTATTATGAATACTGCTGCTATGAGCATACAAGCTTTCGTGTGAACGGATTTTTACATCATTCTTGGATCTTTTTGGAGTGCACTTGGTAACTCTGCATATGGTGTGCATATGGTAACTCTGTTTAGCTTTTTGAGAATCTGTGTTCAGGGAGCCTGCAGCATTTTACACTCCCACCAGCAGTATATGGTCGTTTCAGTTTCTCTGCATCCTAACATTTGTTATTACGTCATTTATTACAACCATCTTAGTAGGTGTGAAATTGTATCTTCATTGTGGTTTTGATTTGCATTTCCCTTGTGGCTAATGATGTTAAGCATCTTTTCCTATGTTTAGTAGTTATTTGAATATCTTTTTTGGAGAAATGTTTATTCAGATCCTTTGCTTTTTAAAAAATGTTATTTTTTGGAGATTTTATTTGACAGAGAGTGCACACACATAAATTGGGGGGAGGGGCAGAGGGAGAGAGTTTCAGACAGACTCCCTGCAGAAAGTGGAGCCACATTTAGGGCTCAATCTTAAAACCCTGAGATCACGACCTGAGTGGAAATAAGAGTTGGACATTTAACCATCTGAGCCACCCAGCTGCCCTTGTCCACTTTTTTAATTGGGTTATTTGTCTTTTTATTGTTGTTTGTAAGAGTTCTTTATTTTATTGATACATAACCGACATGCAACGTTATATTTATTTCATGTGTACAACATAATGATAAGATATTTGTATATGTTGTAGAATGATCACAGTAAGTCTAGATAATATCTATCACTATATATTGCCAGAAAATTTTTTTCCGGTTATGAGAACTTTTAAGATCACTCAGCCACTTTCAAATACTGCATTGCAGTATAGTTATAATCACCATGTTGTATGTTACATCCCCATGACTGAAATTTATAACTGGAAGTTTATACCTTTTGGTGTTTTTGTAGATTACACAGATAAGAGAGATCAGGGTATTTGTCTTTTTCTGCTTAACTTCATTTTAGCATAATGCCTTTGAGGTCCATTTATGTTGCCACAAATGGGAAGATTTCTATTTCATTTCTTTTCTTTTCTTTCTTTCTTTTTTTCTCTTTTTCTTTTTCTTTTTTTTTAAATGAGAGAGAGCATGAGCAGGGCAGAGGGAGAGGGGCAGGGCTTCTGGCTGAGCAAGGAGCCTGACACAGGGCTCAATCCCAGGACTCTGGGATCGTGACTTGAGTCGAAGGCAAACACTTAACCAACTGAGCCACACATGGGTCCTGATTTCATTCTTTTTTATAACTAAATAATATTCTATGTGTGGTAAGGATGATCCATTTTCTTTTCTTTTTTGAGATTTATTTACTTTATAGAGAGGAAGAGCAAGCAGTGGGGAGGGTCAGAAGGAAAGGGAGAGAGAAACTTAAGCAGACTACAGGCTAAGTGCTGAACTACATGCCGGGCTCCATCTCAGAACCCTGAGATGATGACCTGAGCTGAAACCAAGAATTGGATGCTTAACCAGCTGTGCCACCCAGGCTCCCCTCTTTAGCCATTCATCCATGGTGGACACTTGGGTTGTTCTCATATCTTGTCTAAGTCTTTGGGTTGTCTTTTCACTTTCTTGAGGGTGTCCATCTTTTGAAGCACACTTTTTAAGTTTCATTTATTTAAGTAATAGCTACATACAACATGGGGCTGAAACTCACGAGAAATCAGAGATCTCAGAGATCAAAAATTGCATACCCTTCTGAGCGAGTCAGCCAGGTACCCCGAAGCATAAACATTTTTAAATTTTGTTAATATCTAATTGATCATTACCTAACCTAAGATCACAAAAATTTGCTCCTGTTTACTTTTAGCTCTTAAATTCAGACCTTTTGATCCACTTAAAGTTAATTTTTTAAAAGCATTATTTATTTATTTTAATGAGCACAAGCAAGCTGGGGGGTGTGAAAAGGGAAACAGAGAATCCTGAAACAGATTTTGAGTTGAGCACAAGCCAATGCAGAACTCAGTCCCAGGATCCTGAGATCATGACCTGAGCCAGAATCAAGAGCCAGCTGCTTTACTGACTGTGCCACCAGATGCCCTTAAAGTTAATTTTTTTTTTTTAAGATTTTATTTATTTATTTGACAGACAGAGATCACAAGTAGGCAGAGAGGCAGGCAGAAAGAGAGGGGGAAGCAGGCTCCCTGCTGAGCAAAGAGCCTGATGTGGGGCAAGGGGCGCCTGGGTGGCTCAGTGGGTTAAAGCCTCTGCCTTTGGCCCAGGTCATGGTCCCGGGACCCTGGGATCGAGCCCCGCATCAGAGTCTGTGCTCAGCGGGGAGCCTGCTTCCTTCTCTCTCCCTCTCTCTGCCTGCCACTCTGCCTACTTGTGATCTCTGTCTGCCAAATAAATGAATAAAATCTTAAAAATACTCCCAAGATGAATCAAAAGACTCTTTTTCTTTTTAATACACTTAAGGTAGTACATCACAGTAAGATGGGTGAGGAGGGGAAGGACACTTTTGAACTGGGGAGTTGGGAAAAAGACCCAACGTGATGCCTTGACTGCAGGTGCGCGGTGTTCTCCAGCAAACTTCCCGCCGAGCGTGGAGCCAAATGTGGGGCCGCATCCCATGACCCTGAGACCACGATCCTAGCTGAAACCAAGATTTGGACACTCAACCCACTCAACTACCAGGCCTCAGGTTAATTTTAAAGAAGTGAGCTTGGAACTAGAAGGTAGGGAAGTTCCTTTCAAACTCTTCAAGTCCACTTACCCCTTTTAGCTGGTCATTTGGCATGAGCCTGATAATCTTTTGCAGAAAGAACATCTTGTGGCTTCTTTGCTTTCTTTTTCTCAGCTAGATGTGGATATGGCAGGTCGTTGGAGTTTCATGGCTCAGTAGTACATGTTTTGAATTATTTTTCCTATAATGGAGTTAGATTTATGGGTCCTGTTCTTTTAGGTATTCTCATGGCTAAGGACATGAGATTGAAGTTTTATTAAGATGAGGAGCCATGTGCTTACCAGCCACATTTCAGTATGTGTTTTTTTCTTATCACAAAAAGGTATTATTTTCAAGTCTTTGAGTTTTGCCTGGAAGCCAGATTTGGTTAACAAAAATAATAAGAGGAGTATAAGAAGAAAGGAAAAAAAAACACCCTGTATTTAAATTAATTAAATTCCCTATTTAGTACACTTGTTCCATAAGACTTTAAGGAGTTAGTTCTAATTTTCTAATTTTAGGAAGTGTACTTTATAACTGGAGAATAAGAACCACAATGTAATTCAGAAGGCAGTGAAGTTAGAAGACTTGATTCTAGGCCTGACCTAACTGATTATTAGATGTGTTACCTCAGATAAGTCCCTTACCATTTTAGACCCTGCCTTCGTTTGTTTAAGCTCTACACCAAATATGGGGCTTGAACTCATGGCCCCAAAATCAAGAGTCACATGCTCTACTAATTAAGCCAGCCAGGCGCCCCTGCCTTTTTGTTGTTGTTGTTGTTAACCTCTGGAATGGACGGCTAACCTGGTGTCAGTGGGAGGAAGGAAGAAAGGATAAAGTGTGTTAAGAGTTATACAGATTCGTTTTAAGAATTCTCTCAGAATAGGGGCACCTGGATGGCTCAGCTGGGTAAGCAACTGCCTTCGGCTCAGGTCATGATCCTGGAGTCCTAGGATCGAGTCCCACATCAGGCTCTCTGCTCAGCAGGCGTCTGCTTCTCCCTCTGACTCTCCCCTTCTCGTTTTCTCTCTCTCATTCTCTCAAATAAGTAAAATCTTTAAAAAAAAAAAAAAAAGAAAGAAAGAAAAGAAAAGAAAGAAAAAGAATTCTCCCAGAATAGTACTAAATAATTCTTCTGGCTTTGTATTTAGTTTTATCCATCCTTTGGTTAAAATGTGATGTTTCTCATTTTTTAAATATTTGGTTTATTAATCTTCAGATCAACATGTGGAATAGTATCACTTTCATTTTAGAGGTAAAGAAACTGGGAGCTACCCATCAGATTTTGGAACTAGGACGTATCTGTGTTCCTTGGAGTTATAAGAGAAAAGTAATTTGCTATGGACCAAGGAATAAATGGGGAAGTGAGAGGCACCTGGGTGGCTCAGTGGGTTGAGCCTCTGCCTTTGGCTCAGGTCATGATCTCAGGGTCCTGGGATCAAGCCCCACAATAGGCTCTCTGCTCAGCAGGGAGCCTGCTTCCCCTCTCTTTGCCTGCCACTCTGCCTACTTGTGATCTCTGACTGTCAAATAAATAAATAAAATCTAAAAAAAATAAATAAATAAATGGGGAAGTGAGAAAATGAAGACACTAAGGATACATTGCTCTTGACAGAAGTTTATTAAGACCGAAGGGAAGTAAACATAAATAACTAAAGAGAAATAGACTCTAGGAAGGGGTTTTGCTTTAAAGTTCGGGGAGAAGTGGGTGTGGGTTTTGTTGTTGTTGTTGTTGCTGTTAATTCAGGTGAAACCAGTGTAGATGGAGGTTGAAATTACCAGAAGTAGCAGATGGTGACGCTGCTGGACTGTGAAGAAAATGATAGATTGAAATCAAGAACACAGAATAGTAAAGGGAGCCTAAGGTAGAAGAGATTGAGGGAAGGTCCTTGGCAGGGACATTCTCTCCTTGCATTACAAGCTTATAATTAAAGGATAAAATGAGATCATGTTGTGAAGTACTTTGTAGATTTCCAGGTGTGTATAAGTGCCTGATAAGTCATGGGTTTAGAAAAGGTAAGATATTGAGCAAATGTTTATGAATGGGTGCTTGGATCCAGTATTCAGATACAGATAATCCTGATATATATGTTGCAGGGAGAGAGCAAAAGCAGTTACTAAAACCTGAATAAAAATTGATGAGATAGAGCATTGTTTATACATATATATAAATTTTTTTAATATTTATTTATTTGTCAGATAAAGAGTGAGAGTGAGCGAGCACAAGCAGGGAGAGTGGCCGGCAGAGGGAGAAGCAGGCTCCTCACCAAGCAGGGAGCCTGATGTGGGACTCATTATGACCTGGGTCGAAGGCAGACGCCTAACCGACCCAAGTGTCCTGAGCATTGTTTATATTTAATATTGACTATTTCTCTTGACTTAAACTGCTTTATTATACTTTTTTAAATTGTGGCAAAATATACTTAAGATTTACTGTTGTAACCATTTTTAAAATTTTTTATTTAAGATTTTATTTATTTGTCAGAATACAAACAAGGGGAGCAGCAGGCAGAGGGAGAAGCAGGCTCCCTGCTGAGCAAAGAGCCTGATGGCAGGTCTGAAGCCCAGGACTCTGAGGTCATGACCTGAGCCAAAGGCAGATGCTTAACTGACTGAGCCACCCAGGTGTCCCTCTTGTAACCATTTTAAAGTATAAAATTTGGTGGCAATAAATACATTCACAGTTTTTTGCATCTGTCACCCCTGTCCAGTTACAGAACTTTTTCATTATCCCAAACACAAATCTCTCATTCATTAAGCAGTCACAGTTCCTTCCTCCCAGGCTCTGGTAACCACTAATCTGTGTTCTGTCTCAGTGGGTTGGGTATTTCATACAAATGGAATCGTAATATGTGTCATTTTGTGTATTTGGTTCTTTCACTTAGCTTAATGTTTTCAAGGTTCATCCATGTGGTAGCATGTATCAGTACTTCATTCTTTTTATAGCTTGGTAATAGTCTATTACATGGATATACCACTTATTGTTTCTCTAATCATCTGTTTGGACATTTGGTTTCTTTCTTCTTTGTCGCTATTATGAGTAAAGCTGCTGTGAACATTCACTTACAAGTTGTTGTGTAGATGTATGCTTTCATTTCTCTTGGATATATACCAAGGAGTGGAAGTGTTCATTTATATGGTAACTCCCATGTTTAACTATTTGAAGAACTGCCAGTTGTTTTCAGCAGTTAGACAATTTTCTGTTTCTGCCAGCAGTTTCTGAGGGTTCCAGTTTTCTGCATCCTTTCTGTATTGTAATTTTTTAAAGATTTTATTTACTTATTCATGAGAGGTAGAGGCAGAGGGAGAAGCAGGCTCCCTGCTGAGCAGGGAGCCCGATGTGGGACACCCATCCCAGGACCCTGAGGTCATGAGCTGACCCACAGGCAGATGCTTAAACATCTGAGCCATCCAGGCACCCCTATTGTAATTGTTTGTTTTTTTGTTTGTTTTTAAGATTTATTTATTTGACAGGGGCAGGGAATGCAAGCAGAGGGAACAGGAAAGGGAGAAGCAGGCTTCCCACTATGCAGGGAACCTAATGCGAGACTTGATCCCAGGACCCCAGGATCATGACCTGAGCCAAAGGCAGATGCTTAACGACTGAAGGTGCCCCTCTTTATTAATTTGTAAAAATTAATTCCTTAAACTTTGAATCCTTACCACCTGCTGGGTACCATGTTAGATGAGTTTTAAAGAAGGGCAAGGCAGGATCCTAGAAGCCAATAAGTTTTTGGCCTGCTTGGGAGTTAAGATCAGCGTTTATAACTATTTTGGAAGGAACAAACATTAAGTGCACTAGAAGGCACAAAGTGCCTTGAAGATTTCAGAAGGGGAATTCCTTGTGGGGAAACATTTATTTCTTGACGCTCAGACGGAGGACCTTAAATCCTGTTCTGTAGTTGGTAGGAAGACAAAATTTCTGAGCCAGGGTTTAGGAAGAGAGATCTAGCAGCGAAGAGTAGAGGCTGATGCAGAGGGTGGAAGAGACTAGTAGTCCCTATGAAACCAGTTTTCTTATTGGTGATTGGAACCTGGAGTGATAAATAGAAATGGAAACTTAGGGATGGAATAGACAGGACTTAGAAACTCAAGAAACTCATATGTTTATAGCCTCCCTAGATCTCCTCTCTTCTGACATTTAAACATTGTCTACCAGAGACTGACAATTCCCACAATTCTGTCTCCAGGACAGACCTTTCTGAGCTTCAGAACATGTACTTGATGTCTCATATTAAAATTACATACTTGAGGGGCACCTGGGTGGCTCAGTTGGTTGAGTGACTGCCTTCAGCTTGGGTCACAGTCCTGGAGTCCCAGGATCAGGTTCCACGTTGGGCTCCCTGCTCAGCCGGGAGTCTGCTGCTCCCACTGACCTTTCTCCACTCATGCTCTCTCTCTCCCTGTCAGGTAAATGAATAAAATCTTTAAAAAATTAATTAATAAAATTACATATTTTAGGGGTACCTGGGTGACTGGTTAGTTAAGCATCTGCCTTCAGCTCAGGTCATGATCTTAGGGTCCTCCTGGCTAAGTGGGAAGTTGTTTCTCCCTCTGCCCCTCCTCCTCACTCATGGGTGCATGCATGCACACACTCTCTCAGATGAAGTGTTTAAAATATATGTATGTAAATTTATATATACGTGTGTGTGTTTTGTGTTTTGTTTTAAAGGGGTGCCTGGTTAAGTTGGTTAAGGATGTGACTTGATCTCAGCTCAGGTGTGTGTTTTTCTTTTTCTTTTTTTTTTATAAGATTTTATTTATTTATTTATTTGACAGAGATCACAAGCAGGCAGAGAGGCAGGCAGAGGATGGGGGAGGCAGGCTCCCCGCTAAACAGAGAGCCCGATGCGGGGCTGGATCCCAGGACCCTGGGACCACAACTGGAGCCGAAGGCAGAGGCTTAACCCACTGAGCCACCCAGGCGCTCCCCCCCCTTTTTTTTTTTAACTTAATTGGAGAGAGAGAAGCAAGCAGTGTGCTGGGAGGGGCAAGGAGGGAGAGTAGAAGAGAGGAACAAGCAGACTGTGCTGAGCACGGAGCCTGACACAGGGCTCAATTCCAGGACCTGGAGATCATGACCTGAACTGGAATCAAGTCCAACACTCAACTGATTGAGCCACCCCCAGGTGCCCCTAAACCAAGATTCTTTTTTTTTTTTTAATGATTTTATTTATTTATTGGAGAGAGAGAACGTCAGAGGGAGAAGCACACTGCCTGCTGAGCAAGGAGCCCCATGTGAGACTCAATCCTAGGACTATGGGATCGAGACCTGAGCCACCCAGGTGCCCCCTAAACCAAGATTCTTAAGACAAAAGTCATCCCGCAGTTATGTTTTGTTTATAAAAACCTATTACGTGGATATTGTTATCATGTATTTATTACTGGGAGTTAGAGGTATAGACATACATTAAAAAAAACAATTCTAGGGGTTTCTGGCTGACTTGATTGGTGGAACATGTGACTCTTGGTCTCAGTGTTGTGGGTTTGAGCCCCACATGGGGTGTAGGGATTACTTAAAAATAAAATATTTAAAAAACAAAAACACAAACAACTCGGATTACACTGAAGGAACAGCAACCAGTCAGCTTTTACTCCTTATATTAGGAATGATATGGTCATTTATGTAGTTGCATAAGCTAGAAATGAGCCCATATTTCTCCTTTATATCCATATCCCATCAGTTATGAAGTTCTATTTATTTTTCTTCTTAAATATCCTGTGAATTGGGTGTGTCTTGTAGTCACTCCTGATTTTAAAAATCTCTAGTCTGGGCCACTGAACCAGTTTCAAGAGGTCATACTTGAATTAGCTTGAATTAGCTGTTCTTTTGTGCACACCTTTTTTTTTTTTTTTTTTTTTAAGTCTGAGCCAAAATGCTAACCGCCCCGTCCCAGTTCACTAACGAAGCACTTCTTTGCTAACCAAGAGCAAATTACAGGCAGAGATTCAGTTTCTCTTCTTCACCTGGAACCTTTTTGAAAAGGAGAGTTTTCTGATTTACATTTAAGTGTCTTTGCTATATAATAATGTATACAGGTCTATTCAAGTTTTCTGCTGTGACAGATTTGCCAACTAATAGAAGTTATCTAATTTAAGATTTTCAAATTTATTAGCATATAAATTGCTAATGTTATTGTTTTGCTCATAATATTTCTTAATCTGTTGTTTATGTCCTCTTCTTCATGATGTCTTTTTTATTTGTATCTTTTCCCCTAAGCAGTTTTACCAGTTTGTCTCTTACTAATCTTTTAATTAATTATAAATTTTTAAAATTATCTCCATTATTTCTGACCTTTTTTTTTTTCAGCTTTCTGGCTTTTGAGGTTTTCTAGGGGGGTTGTTTGGTTTGGTTTGGGTTTTGATTTTTCTTTTTTTTTTTTTTTTTTTTGGTCTTTGTTTTTGTTTTTTGAGAGAGGGAAAGAGATGACCTAAGCCAAAATCAAGAGTGGAAAGCTTCACTGATTCAACCACTCAACTGTCCCTTTTAGTCTTTTTTTTTTTTTTTTTAAGTGGTCTTAAAGCTTATTTTCCATTAAGTACTGTTCCACCCTATTATATTGCAGATTTATTTGTAGTAGTTTTTTGTAGTTCTGCTTAAGTGTGTTGAAAGTTTCTTTATCAGAACATCGTTTCTCCCACAGTAAGTTTTGATCAATACCCAGTATGTAGCTAAATTCCAATTACCTCTTCTTCCCTTACATGAATTCCTTCCTCACTGCACCCAGGTTGCAATACCTGTATAAAGCACCTTGCTACATGGAAGCCCTCAACTTCTTGCTTGGCCTTGTCCCTCTGCCAGGAGTCTTCCTCATTCTACTCTGGCTCCTGCACTCTGAATTGGGCTGCCCTTCTAATTGGACATTCACCTTGTGTTTCTTAATGGGCTCTGACATCCTGCAGTGGTCTCCTGCCATACACACATTTCCCTATCCTTCATCCTGCATGGACACACTTCACATCCTGATTAGGTCCCAGCACCCTGCTCTGTGCCTCTGCTGCCCATAGATCTTACCCTTGTTTGACCCCGCCTAATGGCTTTGGACAGGATCTCTTGGGGGGAAGAAGGAGAGTGGGCACTGCAAGAGAAATGTCATTTTCTTTTTTTTTTTTTTTTAAAGATTTTATTTATTTGACAGAGAGAGATCACAAGTAGGCAGAGAGGCAGGCAGAGAGAGAGGAGGAAGCAGGCACCCTGCTGAGCAGAGAGCCCAATGTGGGACTCGATCCCAGGACCCTGAGATCATGACCTGAGCCGAAGGCAGCGGCTTAACCCACTGAGCCACCCAGGCGCCCAGAAATGTCATTTTCTAAGTTTAATACAGTATGGTTACAGAACATAGACTATTTTACTCTTTGGAACAGAGACTTTAGCTAGTATAAAATCAGCTTTTATGACTTTTATATATGCTGAAGGAATATATGTACTCTGGATGATTGATAGGTATTTATGTATATGTATTCACCTTATAAATTGCAAATCTTTTACTTTTTTTTTTTTCAAGATTTTATTTATTGATTTGACAGAGAGAGATCATAAGTATGCAGAGAGGCAGACGGGGGTGGTGGTGTAGAAGCAGGCTCCCCGCCAAGCAGAGAACCCGATGCAGGACTCGATCCCAGGACCCTGGGATCATGACCTGAGCCAAAGCCAGAGGCTTTAATCTACTGAGCCACCCAGGCGACCCTCTTTTATTTAACTTTTTTGTGCTTGTTCTGTTAATTACTGTTTTAAGTATTATAAGTATATAGGAAGTGTAGAGACCAGTGAACTTGTGGAGACTGGGGGGAGTGATGGTACCTGGAGAGAGCTCAGAAGCTATGCACACTTTTCTCACCTCACCCGATGTATCTCTTAAATCTGGCTGTTGGTTGATATCCTTTATCATATTCTTTTAATAAACTGGTAAATGTTTAAAAAGGTGTAGACAGCAAGTGAATAGCCATGTATTTATCACTTACCTTCAGAAGTAATGCATTACAAGGATGCCTGGATGGCTCAATTGGTTAAATGTCTGCCTTTGGTTCAGGTCATGATTCCAGGGTCCTGGGATTGAGTAAGGCATTAGGCTCCTTGCTCAGTGGAGAGCCTGCTTCTTCCCCTCTCTCTGCTGCTCCCTCTTCTTGTGCACGTATGCTCACTCTCTCTCATTCTCTCTGACAAACAAAATCTAAAAACCAAAATAAAACAAAAGAAAGAAGGCATTGCAGTTGAAGCCACCCAATACCTGTTTTTTATTCTTTTCCTTTCATTTCCCCACAGAGGTATTTACTGTCCAAATTGGGTATTTCTTATTCTTGTAAACTTGAGAAATATCCTCCAAACTAGACTTTACCAGTGTAGACCAGGATTGCCTACAGATGCAAGCCTCTTCTTATATCAAAAAACTTTGTAGCTCATAGAAGAATGTTGGGAATTTGCCAGAGAAATGTTTATGTCATCTCTTACAGCATATCTTAAGTCAGAGCCTAAGAGCTTAAGTCTTTCCATTGATAACTAGGTATCTGAAGAGGAAGGAATGCTATAACAAATGACTTGTTTAAAAAAAGATCTAGTTGTGGGACGCCTGAGTGGCTTAGTTGATGAAGCATCTGCCTTTGGTCCAGGCCATGATCCCAAGGTCCTGGGATCGGGTACTGCATTGGGCTCCTTGCTCAGCAGGGAGCTGCTTTCTCTCTCTCCTTCTGCCTTCCCCATCCCCTGCTTGTATCCTCACACTCCTTCTCTGTGTCTAAATAAATAAATAAATAGATAGATAGATAGATAGATCCAGCTGTGGTGCTATTAGTTGATGACTACGGTAATAAGCAAGTTATATGGCTGTGTGATTACTTAGAGTAAGTTATTCCCATGTATGAGAGAAAATGTAGATCTAACACATTCATTAATTTGCATTTCTGAATTACCTTTGGCAGCTAATAACGGATGAGGTTATATAAAACAAACTCAGTTCAGGTGACTTGTCTAAAACCCATTAAAAATTCTTAAAATAATTATAGCTAATTATGTTGTCATTATAGATGGTGACACATTAAATTGATGTCTAAATTGGTCTTAAAATTTTGATTAGTAGTACCTTTTACTGACTGATAATTTGTATCCCATTTTAGCAATTCTGTGTAACAGTGATTTTGCTTCTTGTGATACTGTGCTATTTTGCTTTTTTATTTATAGTGATAGATTCCTGTGGCCTTTTAAGTGATTGAATAATGATGGAAATGGATCCAAAATAATAAATGACTACTCTACTAAAGCAGTAGAAGACTCCTCGTATCACCTTCCAGCTCAATTCAGTCTTCAGGAGGAGGCGGAACAAGTGAAATAGAGAAGACTGAAGAGAAGAAGACCTCACTTTGGAACTGTTTACTCCTTGACTTCTTTATTTCTACTTGTTTTAATTTTGCTGTGAATTTAAATAGTGAAAACCAAAGAAATAGAAGATACATTTGGGAGCTTTATATAACCCAAGAAATTTGCCTTGAAAGCTGCTATTCTTTGGAGGAAAACATACTAAGTTCCTGTCTGATTAAAAACAAACAAGATTCCTATGTCCCTTAGATTCTGAAGAATAAAACAGATATAAATACATATCCGCACACTTTTTAGCAGCTCTGTAGGAATAATGAGATTTATAAATTAAGGGCTTTGTTATGTGGATGTTTTGCCACTGGAATTAACTGCTCAGAAGATCTTTTATTGCTCTCTAATGCTATATTTTTGATCTGTGGCTTTGATGGCATTCGCCCACACATGAGTTTATCTCTTTCCAGTTATGACCTTGTTATGAACAGTGTTTGCACTCAATGTGCAAATGTCCATGTATTATCTATTTAAACAGCATCATAGTGCCATCACTCAAGGAAGTTGAATGAGGTGAACATAGACATAGCTCTTTCCCCTTCCCCCCATTTTTTAAATGTAACAAATACTTTTTATGTTCCCCTTCCCCTTCCCCTTTCCCCTTCCCCTTTTTGGAAACGTGTCAGGAACTAGATAGTTTAAGATGAGCAATTGAGGAGACTTGAAAGAGTGATACAGACAGAGCCTGGCTTCCTTGTGCTTTATCACAAGGCGTGCTGCTGGCCAGCCTATTTAAGCACCCTTTTAACAAGAGAACCTCGTGGGAAATCCAGCTGGCAGACTCAAGGAGTTCGGGAAACAGGACCACAGAGGTTACACTCTGGGGTAAATATTCTCCTATGTCTAACTTCAGAAGAAGACTATGTATGTGTATCTTGGAAAATAGCTACTGTTTTCTGGTGTATTTAATTTTGAAGAGCCTTAGTGGGGTAGTGGGAGACACCAGTGGATCTCCTGGGAAAACTGGTGCTAGTGGGTATTTGAGGGAATTAAAAGAACAAATCTTGAGGGATTGTATCTTTAAGATCTTTTCTGCTTTTGCCACGAATTACCAGAGTACCAGAAGCATATTAATCTCTTCATAAGTACCAGTAGTTTTAAGTAGGTGTTTATTCTTAAAGTTCTTCTGTTAAAACTCAAGAATTCATTAGTCATATAACCTTCCAGGTCTGTGTCATACTTTTCTGTTTATGTGTTTTTCATAGTCATTATTCATGGACTGTTGCTTTTGTTTAGAACTTCTTTGAGGTTATAGAGCCAGATAAGTAGTCTTAGAGAGGCTCAGAGATAGCAGGTCTTTCTGTAAAGAGGGAATCTTAGAGTAATCACAGACTCTTTTTTACATTGGTATCAGGTCCCTGCAAGTATAACTGATTTGAGTTTTCTCATTTTCAGATCCTGGCCATGAGGTTGGATGCCTCACCTTGCTGAAAAGAGACACTGGACCTAAATGGCGCAGCATGACTTTGTTCCTGCTTGGCTAAATTTCTCAACACCACAGTCAGCTAAGGTACTGTTCTTCATTACTATAGTAACCTTCCAAATACCAGTTCTTTTTATTCCCAACTTATTGATGGCCTCTGTTTTACTGTCTAGCTGTTTTTGTGTATTCAATCTTGCCTGAGGGTTTAAAGTATGTTTTCATAGACATATTATATATGTTTTCATAGGATATAAACATTTTAAGTTATTGTGGACCCCACGATTGCCAGGTATCTCCTCATCCCCTTATTTCATTATATGCTAAGCTTTCCTCATGTGGCACACTTAAGACTTCCTGGATTAGAAGCGCCTAGGTGGCTTAGTTGGTTAAGTGTCTGCATTCATCTCAGGTCATGATCTTAGGGTCCTGGGATCGAGGCCTGTGTAGGACTCCCTGCTCAGTGGGGAGTTTGCTTCTCCCTCTGCCTCTTCCTCACCCTCTCCCCCCACCTTACTCATGCTGTTCTCTCTCTCTCTCTCTCTCTCTCTCTCTCAAATAAATAAATAAAATCTTTATTTTAAAAAAGGTTTCCTGGATTAACTGCACTACACTTTGGAACCAAAACATACCTGCTGATCTATTATTTAGGTATAGGGGGCAGAGGTAAACACGAAATGGTTTTTTGGGGAAATGGACCTTTGGTGTAAATGCACATTGTAGTAGTAGATGAGGAGGATGAAAAGGGAGAGACATTGACTATTTACATGGATCTCAGATTAAATCCTAGAAATTCTGTTTTAGGGGTGATAATCTACTTAATGATTTCAGGGGAAACTGTATGTTACATTAGGAATAAAAACAGCCAGTTCATATAGAGTAAAGTAGCCCAGAGTGGATTAGTTGTACTCACAGTGCAGAGAAGAATGGCCTCAAATATTGGGGCACCTGGGTGGTTCAGTTGGTTAAGTGTCTGCCTTTGGCTTGGGTCGTGATCCCAGGGTCCTTGGATCAAGCCCCACATCTTGCTCAGCGGGGAGCCTGCTTCTCCCTCTCCCTCTTCTTCTCCCCCTGCTTGTGCACTCTCTCTCAAATAAATAAATAGAATCTTAAATTAAAAAAAAAAAAAGAAATAGCCTCAATTATTGGTAAAGAAACCTTTGGGAAGCTAATAAGCTTAAAAATGCTTCCCATTGGGACGCCTGGGTGGCTCAGTTGGTTAAGCAGCTGCCTTTGGCTCAGGTCATGATCCCAGCGTCCTGGGATCGAGTCCCACATTGGGCTCCTTGCTTGGCAGGAAGCCTGCTTCTCCCTCTGCCTCTGCCTGCCATTCTGTCTGCCTGTGCTCACTCTCTCTAGCTCTCTCTCTGACAAATAAATAAAATCTTTAAAAAAAAAAAAAAAAAAAAAGCTTCCCATTTTGCCAACTAATAGAGGAGGGACACATGCTGTGTAATCTAAAAAAAAAAAAAAAGGCCTATCTTCCCTTATTTTTAAAAAATTTTATTTATTTATTTATTTATTATTATTATTTTTTAAGATTTTATTTATTTATTTGACAGACAGAGTTCACAAGTAGGCAGAGAGGCAAGCAGAGAGAGAGAGAGAGAGAGAGAGAAGCAGGCTCCCTGTGAAGCAGAGAGCCTGATGCGGGGCTCGATCCCAGGACCCTGAGATCATGACCTGAGCTGAAGGCAGCGGCTTAACCCACTGAGCCACCCAGGCGCCCCTAAAAATTTTATTTATTTTAGAGAAAGAACACAAGTGGGGGAGGGGCAAAGTGAGAGGGGGGAGAGAGAATCCCAAACAGACCCTACACTGAGCATGGAGCCAGACACAGGACTCAGTCCCAGAACCTTGAGTTCATGACCCAACCTGAAATCAAGAGTTAGACACTTAACCGCCTAAGCCACCCAGGCGCCCTCCCCTGTTTTTTGTTTATTTGTTTTGTTTTTAAGAATTTATTTCATAGAAAGAAAGAGAGTGCCCCCACTTCAGAGTGGGGGTTGGGGCAAAGGGAGAGGGAAAGAATCTCAAACACAGGCCTCTATCTCATGACTCTGAGATCACCACCCAAGCCAAAATCAGGAGTCAGACTCCCAACTGACTGAGACCCTTGCCCTTACCTTGTTTTTAAATGGGAATTTTGGGGCAGATGTTCCTGATCTATTTAGACCCATAACATTTTGCTCTAAACTTTATTTTGAGTCGTCCTTTGGAGATTCCCAAGATCTCCTAATTGACATAATCTGACCCAAAGCTTGGGGGATGGTGGGCCTGAGGGATTAGTTGTGGGACCCAGGAAGGCATTATTATTTACAAATAATAATCTAGCACAGTGAAGTAGAGTAAAAAGAATTGGGAAATGAGATTTCACTATTTCCAGTAAAGCTGCAATGAACAAAGTTCTGCAGTGTTGGGATAAGGATAGACAGAAAGCAATGGAATAGAATAGAGAATTCAGAAATACTTCTGTACATAGATATTTTTTACTAAAGTGCCAAGGTAACTTAATGTGGAAGTGATACTCTTTTTTAGCAAATGGTTCTAGAACTGGAGATAGATAGATATGAAGTGAGAACCTTGACTTCAGCCTTTACTTCATACCACATGCAAATAAACCTGAAGCGGATCATAACCTAAATTAAAGAGCTAAAAACTATAAAACTAAGAAAATAGATGCAAAGATGTCTGTGCCTCAACCTGTAGTTTTCCTCTATGCCTTTGTCAGTTATATCCATATTTTTCATACCTTTTAAGACTTTCTGTCTCTCTTTTGAAATTAAAGAATGCTCTAAAAATAGTAATAAAATTTTAAAATTTAGTAAAAAGAATGTTCTAGAATAAAATTATTTGGAATAGGGAGGTAAATGAAAGTTCATCTAGAACTGCTTCCTTTTCATTGTATAACCGTAAAGACTTATTTTCCCTGACTTCTTTCCTCATGTGTAAATGCATAAAATGAAGCTGATGCCAAATTATAATTCTCTTATGAATATTAAGTAATTTTTAAGTAAGTGTTTGGGTTTTTTTTAAGATTTTATTTATTTATTGGGTAGAGTGAGAGCACAAGTAGGCAGAACAATAGTCATGGGGAGGGGGAAGCAGACTCCCTGCTGAGCAGAGAGCCCAGTGCGCAGCTCCATCCCAGGACTCCAAGATCATGACCTGAGCCGAAGGCAGAGGCTTAACCCACTGAGCTACCCAGGCGCCCCATAGAAATAAGTGTTTTATAAAACTATAAAAACCATGTAGTTGTTACTCACGAAAGTGCTGTGGTATTTAAACCATTTCTCTCTCTCCATTTGCAGAATAATAAAGTTGCTTAGAATTTTTTTTAACCAAGCATGTTGCTTTTCCTTTCCTGTTACAAGGTTAACCTAGTATCTTACGTGTAAAATTTGAGAGCTTATTTTAATGGATATTGACAGAGCTTTTTTTTTCTTTTATCCTCTCTGATGCAAATAATTGAAGAAATTGTTATCTTCTTAATCTTTTTGCCTCCCTATATTTGATCATCTTAGTCACCTACAGCCACCTTCGAAAAACACGGAGAGCACCTACCCCGAGGAGATCGTAGGTTTGGAGTAAGCCGTCGTCGACATAATTCCTCTGATGGCTTTTTTAACAATGGACCTCTGCGAACTGCAGGAGGTGAGCCATGCCCAGCTTCCATGACTATATTTAACTATAGTTAAGCCCACATAGAGGCTACATGTCCATGACCTTGATAGGCTGTTCTTAAAACAAGTTTCCCAGTTAGATCTTCAGTTGTCGTTATTCAGTTACATTGGCTTTCTAACGTTCTTGTGCTCTCGTGTGTCATTTATTCAATTGAAGATCTCATATAGAAATTACATTAAAAGGAAAAGATAATTCTGTGGACTTAATCTTTTATTTAAAGAAAAAAAGGGTCTCCTGAAGGGCTTTTGGAGTACTGCAAATCAAATCAGGAAGCAAAAATCTAATGTGTTACTTGTCCTTACTATTCCAGATTCCTGGCACCAGCCCTCCCTGTTTCGCCACGACTCTGTGGACTCTGGTGTCTCTAAGGGAGCATATGCTGGAATCACAGGGAACCTATCTGGTTGGCATGGTTCTTCCCGAGGTCATGATGGCATGAGCCAGCGTAGTGGGGGTGGCACAGGGAACCATCGCCACTGGAATGGCAGCTTCCATTCCCGGAAAGGCTGTGCCTTTCAAGAAAAGCCACCTACAGAGATTAGGGAAGAAAAGAAAGAAGACAAGGTGGAAAAATTACAATTTGAAGAGGAAGATTTTGTAAGTATCAAGGTTTAAATGTGTGGTTAAAACCTAAACAAATAATGTCATAAATAGAAGACCTTGTTAATAATGAGAAAGTGTTGAAGAAATTACTAAAAAGGAAGTCCCTAAGTTTAGATTTTTATTGCTTTTAGAGGGAAAGAAGTTGATTAGTGTAAAGGTGATGACCAAAGTTCTTAAGTAACTTTTAGCAAATCTCCATTTTTCATCTTTATGCTTTTGAAACTTTAAAAAATTCATTTCCTTTAAGTTTTATAAGGTTCAACATTCAAAATTCAATGTTCAGGTTATGTAAAAACGTGGTCTTCATGTTGACTTGTCTTTCTCTAACTACCATAAGAGGTTTTTTACTCTTGACTTTTTCCTCTTAAGTTGTGATGTTATAAATATGCAGTTGGGAGTGCCGATGTATACAGTAAAACTTTGCCATTGTGTATTGAATTATATGACTTTTGGCTTCTCAAAGTAGAGTTTTTAGTGCACCTTAAAAAAAGTATTCTGGGGGCGCCTGGGTGGCTCAGTGGTTAAGCCGCTGCCTTCGGCTCAGGTCATGGTCTCGGAGTCCTGGGATCGAGCCCCGCATCGGGCTCTCTGCTCAGCAGGGAGCCTGCTTCCTCCTCTCTCTCTGCCTGCCTCTCTGCCTGCTTGTGATCTCTCTCTCTGTCAAATAAATAAATAAAATCTTTAAAATTAAAAAAAAAAAAAAAAAAAAAAGTATTCTGTATTGTATTTATTTTTAAGATTTTATTTATTTATTTGACAGAAAAAGACACAGCAAGAGAGGGAACAGAAGCGGGGGAGTGGGAGAGGGGGAAGCAGGCTTTCCACTGAGCAGGGACCCCGATGTGGGGCCCAGTCCCAGGACCCTGAGATCATGACCTGAGCTGAAGGCAGAGGCTTTAACCCACTGAGCCACCCAGGCACCTTTGATTGACAGAATTTAATAAGAAGGCCCATTATCAATTCTGTGGCATTCCCAGTGGGAAATAAATGGAGAACAGAAAAAAAATGTGAAAGTAGCACTATCTATGCCTGCTGAGTGATTTAAGTGGAAGTTTGCTGTCAGTCAAACCTGAGCCAGGTCAGTAAGGGCAAATTAATACTGCATTTATGTTTTAAAATACCTTTTTTTTTTTTTTTAAGATTTTATTTATTTATTTGACAGAGATCACAAGTAGGCAGAGAGGCAGACAGAGAGAGAGAGGGAAGCCGACTCCCTGCTCAGCAGAGAGCCCGATGCGGGATTTGATCCCAAGACCCTGAGATCATGACCTGAGCCGAAGGCAGCTGCTTAACCCACTGAGCCACCCAAGTGCCCCTTTAAAATATCTTAAGTGTACATAAAGATATGTACATAAAAGGAGGAACGTATATATAAAAGGAGAAACATAAAAATGTACATAAAGGAGAAAAGTGGTCAAGTATACACATCATCAAATTAAAGCTTCCCTAATCCTACTAACCTCACTACCCTCCCCAAACCCCCCCAGAGGTGATCATCACCTTGACTTCTGTGCTTTATCATGTTTTTGGTAAACTTTCACTACATGTATGTATCCATAAACACTCTACACTAATATCATTTTCCTTCATTTTGATGTTTATATGGATAATATCGTAGTTCTCTTTTATTTGCTTAAAATTGTTTTGAGATTTATCTGTATTTGATACATAATAACAGTAGACCGGTGGTTCTCAACCAGGAGCAAATTTGCCCCCATTGCCTATCCCCCCCCCCCAACCAAAGGCACGTTTGGCAATATCTGGAGAAATTCTGGTTGTCACACCTGGAGATAGTGCTATGGACATCTAGTATGTAGAGATCAGGGCTGTTGCTAAACATCGTATAATGCACAGGACAGCCCCATAACAAAGAATTGCCCAACCCCAAATGGCAGTATTAACATGATTGAGAAACCTTGCTTTAATTTTTCACTATTATATAATATTCTATTGTGTGACTATACTGGATTTATTTATCCATTTCCCTGTTTGCAAACATTTAGGTTGCAAACAATTGTGGTTTGGAGAACAAATCTAAAGGATTGGAACTGAGGTAACTAGAGAAGGAAGAGTAAGAAATTTCAATTTCGATTTAAAGCAAATTGATGAATAATAAATAATTTCAAAAGGAAAAACAGCGTAATTGGAGGGAGAAGATAACATTCTTTTTATCAAAAAGATGAGTAAGATCTGGAGATGTGCACATGGAAAAAAAGATGATACATGAGGTTGTTGGATGGGTAAGAATGGAGAGTGATGTATTCAGAGAGGGCCCTAGAACCTATGGAAATAGCTGTAAGGAGGCTGGGAAGTAAATGGTTGAAGAAGAAAAGTGTAAGTGTACATACACTCAAGAACACTCAAGAAGTGTACACTTAAGAAAGTGTAGTTAACCAAAAATAGTAAAATCAAGGTATTTTGGGGACAAATATTTTATATATTTTTTATATATTTTATAAATTTTCTATATATATTTCTATACTGTACAATGTATAATTAGAAAAGTTATTTTTTGTTTTAAAATGGTATTAGTTTGATGTAATAAACCATCTTACAGTTACCTTGGACAAGTTAAATAACCCTGATTTTCTCAGGTGGCTCAGCCATTAATCGTCTGCCTTTGGCTCAAGTCACAATCCCAGGGTCCTGGGATCAGGCCCCACATTGGGCTCCCTGCTCAGCAGGAAGCCTGCTTCTCTCTCTCCCACTCCCCGTTTGTGTTCCCTCTCTCTATCTCTCGGCCAAATAATAAAACCTTAAAAACTAATTTTCTCTGCATTGTTACATAGATAGTAATGTCTACCTTGCAACATTAAACAGTAAAGATCACCTATGTCGATATTAACTGGGAGCATCTAGCTGCCTCAGTTGGTAAAGCATGTGACTCTTGATCTCAGGGTTATGAGTTTGAGCCCACATTGGGTATAGAGTTTACTTTTCAAAAATTCTGTTGTATTTTTATGTGCTTGCAATAAGCAGTTGGGAAATGAAGTTTTATAAAATGCTTTTTGTAAAGCCAAAAAATAAAAACTTTTAAAATTGCTTAGGAATAAAATGTTTAGTAATAAATTTAACCAAAGATGTGAAAGATCTCTATACTAAGCCAAAAAATACTGCCAAGAGAAATTAAAGATCTAAATGGAAGAGTTATCATTGTGAATGGGAGGCTTTGAATTAGAAGACTGAACGTGGTTAGGACAGCAGTTCTACAGAGTCTGCATAACACCAACCAGCGTGTATTCTTACAGAAATGGACTAAGTTATTCTAAAATTTTTATTGATGTATCACTTCTTTTTTTTTTTTAAGATTTTTATTTATTTGACAGATAGAGATCACAAGTAGGCAGAAAGGAAGGCAGAGAGAGAGAGGAGGGAGCAGGCTTCCTGCCGAGCAGAGAGCCCGATGTGGGGCTTGATCCCAGGATCGAGCTCAGTCCCTGGGATCATGACCGGAGCCGAAGGCAGAGGCTTTAACCACACTGAGCCACCCAGGCACCCCTAAAATTTTTATTGAAATAAAATTTTTTATTGAAAGACCCTAGAATACCCAAAGTGATCTTGAGAAAGAATGGAATTGGAGGACTTACTCTAATTTGAAGACTTAGTACAAACCTATAATAATCAAGATGTTACATTATTATAAGAATAAACTAATAGTGGAGCAGAATAAAGAGCTCAGAAATAAACGTACATTTATATCATCATTTGATTTTCAACAGATACTATAACAGACCAATAGAGAAAGAAATGTGTTTAACAAATGGTACTAGAATAACTGTGTGTATATAGTGAGAGAATAGATAGATAGATATCCCCTACCTCATAGCATACAAAAAAAAATTAATTCGAGAGGAATTATAGACCCAAATGTAAGGCCTAAAACTATAAAGCTTCTAGAAGAAAATTTGGAGGAACTTCTTTACGCCTTAGAGGGTAGGAGAAGATTTCTTTGGACAAAGAGAGCAATAACCTTAAGGAAAACATTGGTAAATTGGATTTCGTCAAAATTTAGAACATCTGCTTATCTCACAGACTCAAAGCAAATACAGAAAATATTTATAAAGCATATCTGTGAAAAGGGACTTGTATCCGTAATATAAATAACTCTTATAACTGAATAATAAAAAGACAACTCAATATATATTTTTCTTTCTCTCTTTGAGACAGTGAGCAAGTGGGGACCTGCAGAGGGAGAGTGAGAGAGAATTTGGGGCAGACTTCAGACCAGTGGTGAGCTGATGGAACTTGGGGCTCGATCTCACAACCCTGAGATCAGGACCTAAGTTGAAATCAAGAGTCAGACACTTAACCAACTGCGCCACCCAGGCACCCATCTTTCTTCTTTTCTTTTCTTTTCTCTTTTTTTTTTAAAGTTTATTTAGGGGTGCCTGGGTGGCCCAGTCACTTGAGCATGGGACTCTTGGTTATAGCTTGGGTTGTGACCTAAGGGTTTTGAGATTGAGCCCTGCATTGGGCTCTTTGCTGAGTGAGGAGTCTGCTTTGAACTGTCTCTCCCTCTCGCTTTGGGCCCCTACCACTCTAACCCCATCGTAGGTCTCCTGTACACGAGCTTTTCTCTTAAAAAAAAAAAAAAAAATCTTAAAGTTAATTTAAGTAATTTCTACACCTGATGTGGGGCTCAAACAACCCTCAGATCAAGTTGCAGCTGAGCCAACCAGGTATCCCAACAACTTAATATTTTAAAAAAACAAGATTTGAACAGATTCTTCACAATGGAAGATACACGAATGGCCAGTAGTCACATGAACAAAATGATGAGTGTCATTAGTCACAAGGGAAGTGTGTAAATTCAGATTATGAGATACTGCTACCCATTCACCACAATGGCTAAAATGTGTAAGTTTGAAAACATTAAATTTGGTGACATTTTTAAGTGTTTGGAACTCATACATAGGAAGAGCATGAAGTAGAAACCATTTTGGGAAAGGGTGTGGCAGATTTTTGTAAAACTAAACATAAGCCTATCCTGTGACGCAGCACTTACAGATATTTACTCAAGAGAAACAAAGGTATATGGGCATTTATTATAATTTTATTCATAAAAGCCCCAAACTGAAAACAGTTTAAATGTCTTTGACACAAAAATAGAAAACTTGTGGGCGTCTGGGGGCTCAGTGGGTTAAGCCTCTGCCTTCAGCTCAGGTCATAATCCTGGGGTCCTGGAATCAAGCCTCGCTTCAGGCTCTTGCTCAGCGGGGAGCCCGCTTCCCCCCCCCCTCTGCCTGCTTGTGATCTCTCTCTCTCTCTGTCAAATATATAAATAAAATCTTAAAAAAAAAAATAGAAAACTTGTGGTATAATCATGAAATGGACTACATGTATTCATTAATAAGGAGTGACTAATAAAAAAACATAATGAATTGCAGAATGGTACATACTGCCTGATTTTGTTTATGTGCTGTCCTAGAATAAGCAAATAATCTATGGTGGAAAAGAAAGTCAAAGCAGGGGCTCCTGGGTGGCTCAATGGGTTAAAGCCTCTGCCTTCGGCTCAGGTCATGGTCCCAGGGTCCTGGGATCGAGCCCCGCATCAGGCTCTCTGCGTGGCAGGGAGCCTGCTTCCCTTCCTCTCTCTCTGTCTGCCTTTCTGCCTACTTGTGATATCTGTCAAGTGAATAAATAAAATCTTTAAAAAAAAAAAAAAAAGTCACAACAGTGGTTCCCTGTGTGGAATGGGGATTGTCTGGGAAAGGGCATGAGGGAACTTTACTGTTGAAGTAGGTAATTTTGTTTTTAGAGAGGTTGAGGAGTTATAAACATTTTTCAAAACTCCTGGAATTGTATACTTAGTATATGTGTGTACCATTGTATGTAAATTTTATTTAAAAACAGATTATCATCACCAAGCATGGTAGAAATAGATAAAATAAACCTCCTGATGTGATGCACTGAGGATGCAACCTCACCTCTTTAAATCCTTACAGGAATGCGTAGCCTGAATCTAACCATGAGAAAATATCACACAAACTCAAGTTGGAGTTCTTCTATAAAGAATTACAAAAGATTCATCAAAAGAACTAGCCTCTACTTTTTGAAAATGTCATGGGGGTGCCTGGGTGGCAAAGATGGTTAAGCGTCTGCCTTTGATTCAGGTCATGATCTCCAGGTCCTGGAATTGAGGCACTGCATTGGGCTCCAAGCTTGTTAGAAAGTCTGCTTCTGCCTCTCCTGCTTGTGCTCTGTCTCTCTGAAATAAATAAAATCTTTTAAAAAATAAAAATTTTATCATGAAAGAAAAAATTCCAGATTAAAGAAAACTAAAGAGATAAGACAACTGAAGGAATCCTGTGAGGAGGACCTTGCAGGCTCAGTTCGTGGGACTCTTGACCTCAAGATCATGAGTTCAAGCCCCGTGTTGGGCATGGAGCCTACTCCCAAAAAAAAAAAGGCAGCATACGATCCTTTGGACACTGGATGAGGGGAAAACAGTGTACATTTTTAAAATTCTGTTTTGCTATAAAACTAATCAGTGTTATAGTTTGAATAAGTGTGACAGATTAGATAGTATTTGTTGATCTTAATTGCCTAATTTTTACAATTATACTGTGATTATGTTAATGTGTTTTTAAAGAAATACGTATTTAAGGATGAGTGGTTTAGGTTGCAAATGGTTCCGGAAAAAATATATTTAGAGAGAATGTTGGAGTAAGTGGTGTAAAATATTGACATGAGAATCTAGACATCTGTGCAGGATGTACAAAAGGATTTTTGTTTGTTTGTTTGTTTGTTTAGATTTTATTTATTTATTTGACAGAACATGAGAGGGCACAAGCAGGGGGAGGGACAGAAGGAGAGGGAGAAGCAGGCTTCCCTCTAAGCAGGGTGCCAGATGCAGGACTTGATCCCAGGACCCTGGGATCATGACCTGAGCCGAAGGTAAGATGTTTAACTGACTGAGCCAGCCAGGCACCCAAAAGTGAAATTATTTCTGGGGCACCTGGGTGGCTCAGGACGGTCTGGCTGGACCAATGAAGAGAGAAACCACACAATAATTTGAACAGGGAAAGTACAGGATTGGGGTAATGAGCGGTTGGCTAGTAATAAAGAGAACACTAAAGGCTATGAAGGCCAATATAAGGGACTAAAGAATATGAAGCCAATATAAAGGATAGCTGATAACCCTAGGGCTAAGCTAGAGTGCCCAAGGGAGAGTCTCCCTCTTCCCCCATCACCACCAGACCTTGTTAAAAAGGACTTAGTTGGTGCTTACTGAGTGACAGAACAGTTGCTCGGGTGTTTTCAGGGAACATGCTGAAATCTGCCCTCTTGAGTACCCGGTAGAGCTGTTCAGATACCACTCTGCTACAAAACCACTCAAGTCAAAGCTCACATGGACTTTAGAACCTGGCTTAGCAGGAGCTGGGTGCCGCAGGAGCCTGCTGAGGAAGCACACTGGAACAAGAAGCAGAAATCTTTTTCTTGCTCTATACTGACAAAAAAGTTAACTTTCCACCTGGCAAGGGAAAAATGTTAAGTGCCCAGACACGTTTATACTGAGTAGGCAAAAAGGATGACTTTGGAACAAAGAAACAATAAGTTGGTAAATGGCACGGAGTACTATCATTATTTATATTAACCAGCCAGTGTATTCCCCTTCTAGAATGTAGCCCCTCACTGAACACAAAACAGTTGGAAATAGGATCCAGATTGAGCTGTGGAGGTGGAAATAGTAGAGACAAAGGAAAGTGAAGGTTGAGATAAAAGGGAGGGAGGAATGTAGCCAGGGCATGAAAGAAACTAAGCCACCATATTTTTTAACACTTTATGAAAATAGCACAACAGAGAGCTCTAAAGCTTCATGTCAGAAAAGCTGTCTTGACATTGGCGAAAACTAATCATATGTAAATGAACATAAAGGGTCAAGAGAATAAGGAGCAGAATAACATCCTTAACAGTGCAGAGTACACCTGTACAGCATGTCCACAAAACAGATAAGAACCTTTTAAAATTTACTTACTACAGTGTTACCATGCTGTTTTAAAATTTAAATGATACTAAGAAAATGGCATAAGAACAACCTAAACCAGAAAAATGTGCTAGAAATCAGGAAAGAAGTATTGAAAAATTTGTTGGGGTGCCTGGGTGGCTCAGTTGGTTAAGCATCTGCCTTCAGCTCAGGTTATGATCCTGGAGTCCCACGTTGGGCTCCCTGCTTGGCGGGGAGTCTGCTTCTCCCTCCAACCTTTCCCCCCTCTCCCTCCCTCCCTCTCTCAAATAAATAAGTAAAATCTTTCTTTAAAAAAGTAATGAAAATTTTGAGGAAAAGGGAGACTAAACAAGGAACACAAGAGAATAATCCGTGTTTTTCAAGGATTACAAGAGGAAAACAAGAATTACAAGAGGACAAAATTTATTAAAGATTTTATTTATTAGGGAGAGAATAAGGGGGATTTGGGGAGAATGGAGGGAGAGGGACAACAGACTCTGCTGAGCCAGAGCCCAGTGTGGGGCTCAGTCCCATGACCTGAGCCAAAATCAAGAGTTGGGCATTTGACCAATTGAGCTACCCCGGCACCCCAGAAGAGGAAATTTTTTAATGAGGGAGGCACAGCCAGTTAAGTGATCGACTTTGTTTCAGCTCAGTTCATGGTCTTAAGAGTCCTGGGATTAAGCCCCAAGTGAGGCTCTACACTCTGGCAGGGAATCTGTTTGGGATTCTGTCTTCCTCCCCTCCTACCCCTCTCCACCCTGTGCGTGTGTGTGTGCTCTTTATTTTTTTCTTCTCTTTCTCAAATAAATCTTTTTTTTTTTTTTTTCTTTAAAGTTAGAATTGAGGGGCTCATGGAGGTCTCATGACTCAGTCTCAGGGTCGTGAGTTACAAGCCCCACATTGAGGGTAGAGTTTACTTAATTTTTTAATGCTTCATTATTTTTAAAAATAATAAAAGAATGAGAAATGATACGGATTTAGTCAAAAAAGAGCATCTATATATGTGTATGTATATATACACACGTGTGTGTGTGTGTGTGTGTATAAAGATCCTGTACACACACATACCCAGAAAAAAAAAAAAAACGCTTAAAGGCTAAAAATTATAATTCAAGAATAATTTCTTGAAATACAGTAAAATTTGAGCTGTGAATTGAAAGGACAGAACAGCCAGCACCTAAGTAGGCTTATAAAATGCTAGTCTCGGGGCGCCTGGGTGGCTCAGTGGGTTAAGCCGCTGCCTTCGGCTCAGGTCATGATCTCAGGGTCCTGGGATCGAGCCCCACGTCGGGCTCTCTGCTCCGCAGGGAGCCCGCTTCCTCCTCTCTCTCTGCCTGCCTCTCTGCCTACCTGTGATCTCTGTCAAATAAATAAATAAAATATTTTTTAAAGAAAATAAATAAAATGCTAGACTCAAGTGAAAAAGAAAAATACCCCTTAAACATCAAGTCCCCAGTGACTTAGAAAGAAAAATCAGACTTTGACAAAGTTTTATAATAGAAGTCAGTGGGGCGGCTTCATTATTCTCAGTGGGTTAAGCCTCTGCTTTCTCCTCAGATCATGATCTCACTCTGTCTCTCTCTGTCTGCCTCTCCATCTACTTGTGATTTCTCTCTGTCAAATAAATAAATAAATAAATAAAATCTTAAAAAAAAAAGTCAATGGAATAACAGTTACCGGAGTCAGAATGTTAGCCAATAGTTTTATACCGTCAAATGTGTATAGAGGGGTTCTGTAGTCTCTCCAACCAGCTTCCAATTTATAGGAAATCTAGAGGTATAACATTTATTTAAGTAACCTGTAGGTTAAGAGAAGTGAGAGATGTTTTTTTGGAAACAAAACTATCATTTTGAGGGACATATACTTGGGTGGTAAAAGCAAAGAGGTGATCACCATAACTTAGGATAATGGTTATTTTTAGAGGGGGAGAAGTTTGTTGTTAGAGTTTTTGTTGTTTTTTTCTCTTATTTCGTTTTTTTGAATGAAGCTTATAAAATGTTTCTGGTTTGGCTGGTAATGTTCTGTTGATTAAACTGAGTGAATTAAGTGGTGATTACAAGAACTTTTTGCCCATTTGTTTTATGCAGTTTTTTTGTATCTGTATATATATATTTTTTAAAGATTTTATTTATTTATTTGTCAAAGAGAGAGAGAGCGAGCGAGAGCAAGCACAGGCAGACAGAGTGGAAGGCAGAGGCAGAGGGAGAAGCAGGCTCCCTGCGGAGCAAGGAACCCGATGTGGGACTCGATCCCAGGACGCTGGGATCATGACCTGAGCCGAAGGCAGCTGCTTAACCAACTGAGCCACCCAGGCGTCCCTGTATCTGTATATTTTACTATTTTTAAAAATCAGTGGAGGGGCGCCTGGGTGGCTCAGTGGGTTAAAGCCTTTCCCTTCGGCTCGGGTCATGATCCCGGGGTCCTGGGATCGAGCCCCACGTCAGGCTCTCTGCTCAACAGGGAGCCCTGCTTCCCTTACTCTCTCTGCCTGCCTCTCTGCCTACCTGTGATCTCTGTCTGTCAAATAAATAAATGAAATCTTAAAAAAAAAAAAAAATCAGTGGAAAGAAATAAAAGATACCATATAAACAGGGGCAGTATCTTTGAAAACCCTGAATAGAATGTGACTAAGAACACAAACCTATTAAAATGGGAAAATACAGCTTTTATCCATGGGGACTCCCTCTACCTGTACTTTTCCATTCAGAGGAGTGTAATCTGTCCTTCATATTTTGTCATTAATTTTCTCCATTTATATGGTGAGTTGGTTCTTATGTTTCTGTGCTTGTTCTATGCTTGTGGTTCTCACCTTGATGGATTGAAAATACATACCTGCTGGGGCCCCATCCCTAGACATTTTGATTCAGAAGCTCAGTGGAATCTGGGCATCTTTCTGTTGTTTAATGTTCTATGGGTAATTTTGCCAAAAAGCCATTTTCCTACTCTATTAGCATATTGTAAAGTTTAGGCTTGGATACCAGTGTCATACTCATACCTCCTGTACGTAGTTGTTAGTTGTAGTTAGTTGTTAAGTGTTAACTGCTCTTAACACTTCGATCCTTCCCCTCATCTCTTTC
Source organism: Mustela erminea (assembly GCF_009829155.1). NCBI lineage: Eukaryota > Metazoa > Chordata > Mammalia > Carnivora > Mustelidae > Mustela > Mustela erminea. The sequence continues at coordinate 74,152,430 of NC_045623.1, forward strand.
TCTATTCTGTTACCTTCATTATTCTCCTGAACTGTGGAATGGTCTCCTAGTTGATGCTTAAGCCTTCAAATACATCGTTCAAGCTGCTACCAGACTGTTGTAAACTTAATGATTATGGATATGTTTACTGCGTGAGAGATAGATCTTTAATACCTACAGAATAAAAGTTTCCCTAAAAATTCTGGCTACTTTACCTACTTTGCCAGATACCTCTATCACCACAGAACGTTCCCCTCCTTCCCTAGTGCTCATCATTCTAAACTATTTGCAGATCTCTGAATATTCTGTTATTTTTCGTGCTTTCCTGTCTGGGTGTTCACTGAGCATCCTATTCCTGAAATCACCCATTTTCCAGCTTTGGAATTCATCTTTAGATTCTTCTTAGTCATTGAACCTCTAATGAAACCTTTTCTGATAGCACTTCTCTTTCAAGTGGAACTGACTATTCCTTCTTCCCTAATATAAATTTTTATCAGACCTGGTAACCTTTTGTTGTGCTTATTTGTCTACGAGTATATATCTTTGTAGTGGGACTGTGACCCTTGTGGGCATGGGTCCCACAAGGGTCACAGTCCCACTTGACTGTGGGACTTCATTGTTTTAATTGTCTTAATTGCCTTTATATTCCTAGCAAAATCCCTGGCACATCGTCTGTCTCTGCCCTATAAAGCAGTCTTAGGAAAGCTACATATACTATATATTTCACTGACCAGATTGTCCTTAAATCTGAGAAAAGTGATCTATATTCTTGTCCATTCAGTTTTCTGTGCCTCCTTATATACCGTGCATACCCTATTGGAAGATAAGAACTTGCACATTTAGTCTGTTTAGTTAAAAATATTTTTTTAGTCCTCTTATGTTAAAGGAAATGAAACCCAAGATAGCCTAACACTAATATAAGATCTATGGATTTAGCATTTCAGGATCTTCTGCTTACTTGTCGATTCTGAATACAGGGTTAAGTAAGTGCTGCTGATACATAATTATCGGATAGGTTCCATGGTGATGGCTGCTTTGTGAAAAGTGCCAAAATATTAGCTTTCTTTATCAACCATTAATATCCCTTTTTTCCTAGCCTTCTTTGAATCCAGAAGCTGGCAAACAGAATCAGCCATGCAGACCTATTGGGACCCCTTCTGGAGTGTGGGGTAGGTAGATTTTGCCATTTTAAAGGCACAGCTTTACATTTTTCTTAGCATGGAGAGGAGCAACAATTCTTTATCTCTTTTTTGTTTGTTTCTTTCTCTTTTTTTCTCATCTCATCCATTTGCACATGGTAACTAACACTTGTTATCTCTTACTGTGCCCACCCAAAATAACATTGAAATGTAATGGTCTTAAGTGTCATGATACAGATGATTGAGAGCCTGTAAAGCCCTAAATTTGAAAACAGATTTTAAGCAGAGGGAGAATTATCTAAAGCTTATGAGAAGTAATGTTTAATTAACATTGCTAATTCATTTATAACAACTAAAGTGAATTTTTTGTGTTATAATTGTTTCCTAAATATTTGGCAGGCAAATATAGTGGTATTTTCTAAGCATTCTTTCATATTAGTAGATAGTCTTCTAAAGTCTTGTCTGAAAAGGCTGTATAATACCACATTCTATAGACGGTTTTGTTCAGTTAGGTTCCAGTTGTTGAGGGTTTTTTTTTGGTTAAGGAGATTGAGGGGTAGGTTTGGCTTAATGAATGTGGCTTGTTGTAGAGAGCAAGGTGAAAACAAATACATACGATTATGTGTAAATGTTGAGAATAACTAGGCTTATAAAAAATGAAGAGACAAATCAGTGTATTTCATACCAAACCTGATCTGTAGTTTTGGAATCGTTGGCATTTACAAATGAGACTCTCCTCATCCCTACCTTAGACCTATTTAGACCTGTTTAGTAGTTAGGCATCTTATTGGGATGGCTTTAGTATATCTGAATACTGGTTTTGGATCTTGAATTATAGGATTAAAGGTGCTTATTGTGCCGTTTCCCCTTTGTTAATAGCGTAAAGGTTTGCTCCACTTCGCCTCATCAGAAGATCCCAGGGTAGCCTCCTTTCCCCCAATTTTGGCATTTCTCTCCATTCCCATGCTGACAGGAACTGCCCCACTTGGATATATTCTTGTTTGGTGTGTGCCTGAGTGATCACACAAGACAAGTTATGCCCCTGAAGGACTACTAACACCTTTGGTTGTTACATTGATTTATGAATTTAGCTTCATATGCTGCCTTTTTCCTTTAATCCCCAAGTAGTGTCATTTTTGAGAATATCTGTTAAGTGCAAACCAGGAAATGTTTGTCCCTCAGTTTCAGCAGTTCTTTGTTGAAAGTGAGGACTTCATCTATACTGTGCTTAACCATTATTTGACATTCTTTTGTCTCTTCACTATTGTATTTCACAGAAAACCCACCTAGTGCCAAGCAACCCTCCAAAATGCTAGTCATCAAAAAAGTTTCCAAAGAAGATCCTTCTGCTGCCTTCTCTGCTGCATTCACCTCACCAGGATCTCACCATGCAAATGGGAGCAAATCATCAACCATGGTTCCAAGTGTCTATAAGAACCTGGTTCCTAAGCCTGCACCACCTCCTTCCAAGGTATGGTTTGGAATCAGTGTAGGAACCCTATATAGCAGAGGTTTGGGAATAAATCAGGGAAAAAATTAGTAAATTTATTTTTTCCATTGAATCATTCATCGGATATTCATTCAGTACCTAATAAATGTATAGTATTTTACTCTGTCTCCAAACTCTACTTCTTCTAACTGGATTTTTTTTTTTTAATTTTATTTATTTATTTGACATTTGACAGGCAGAGATCACAAGTAGGCAGAGAGGCAGGCAGAGAGAGAGGAGGAAGCAGGCTCCCCGCTGAGCAGAGAGCTGGATGCGGGGCTCGATCCCAGGATCCCAGGACCCCAGGATCACGACCTGAGCTGAAGGCAGAGACTTTAACCCACTGAGCCACCCAGGCGCCCCTCTAACTGGATTTTTAGTAGGCTTCTCATACTACTCGCTCATCTCATAAACCTTCTGATTTGTTTGCTGTTTAATAGCATCAACATCCATCTGATCACTTGGCTGAATATTTCTTTCCTACTTCTCCTCATCACTCATTCTCATGTACCAAGCAATTAAAATTCCCTGTCACTTATTCCCTCTATGATGTCCTATGCCCTTGTCACCTCCCATGTATTATTGTAGTGCACCCTTCTGTTTTCTCATCTCTCTGTATTCATCTTGCACAAAACTGTCAGAATGATCATCCTAAAACAGTTTGAATATATGACATCCTTTCCTCAGTCACTTCGACAGTCCCAAACCATCTATATAGCAGGGTTTGGTAAACAACTTCTTCTTTTTTTTTTAAGATTTTATCTATTTATTCAACAGAGATCACAGGTAGGCAGAGAGGCAGGCAGAGAGAGAGAGAGACGGGAGGAAGCAGGCTCCCCACGGAGCAGAGAGCCCAATGCGGGGCTTGATCCCAGGATTCTGGGATCGTGACCTGAGCCGAAGCCAGAGGCTTTAACCCACTGAGCCACCCATGCACCCCGGGTTTGGTAAACTTCTCTAAAGAGTCAGATAATAAATAATTTAGGCTTTGCTGGTCACCTGTGACATGCGGTCTTTGATACATTTACCTTTCTTCTCTTTTCCTTCTTTCTTTCTGTTTCTTGTTTGTTTTACAATGCCTGAAAAGTGTAAAAATTATATTAATAGCTCATGGGCCATAAAGAAACAGGCCTCTGGCCCATGGGTGTTCCTTACCAACCCCAATCTTATAATACAGTGTCCGAACTCCTTAGCAGTGGCATGTATAATTCTTTATAGCCTAAGCCTAATCCATCTTTTATATTTCACTACCCTTTCTTTCTCTTACCTGGAAAATTATTCATCCTTCAAATTGATGTCATCTGCTGTGGGAATACTTTTTTTTTTTTTTTTTTTTAAGATTTTATTTATTTATTTGACAGAGAGATCACAAGCAGGCAGAGAGAAGGAGTGAAGCAGGCTCCATGCCGAGCAGAGAGCCCAATGCAGGGCTTGATCCCAGGACCCCGAGACCATGACCTGAGCCAAAGGCAGAGGCCCAACCCACTGGGCCACCCAGGTGCCCCTGGGAATCCTTTTCTATCACACATATCTAAAGATCTCATTCATCTTTATATCTCTGATTGAATAGCACTCTGTCTTTTATCACAGTATCTATAACACTTAATCACATCACTTTATTTCCTCACAGAAGCACATAATAATTGCTTTATGAATTCTAGCCACTATACAGAAGTAATTAGAATTGACTTCATTATTGAGAGGAAAACCAGTAAGCATTTATTCATTTTCCTTTGTGTGTAAGCACTGTGTTTGGTGGTTCTAAGCAATACAGAGAAGTACCAACACTGGTTGTGACTATCCATGAGCTGAAAGTCTAATTGAGATAATAAGATAAAACAGTATGAACGGTTATGTGATACCTATGAAATAAAATAGTAACAGATGCTGATAACATTTTAAACAGACTTGGAGGGGCGCCTGGGTGGCTCAGTGGGTTAGGGCCTCTGCCTTCGGCTCAGGTCATGATCCCAGGGTCCTGGGATCGAGCCCCACGTCGGGCTCTCTGCTCCGCAGGGAGCCCGCTTCCTCCTCTATCTCTGCCTGCCTCTCTGCCTTCTTGTGATCTCTGTCTGTCAAATAAATAAATAAAATCTTAAAAAAATAAACAGACTTGGAATAACTAAATAAATTAAACACTAGTGTTAAATTCATAGGAGCAAGATCAGTTCAGATTATGACCATCAAGGACAATTCTGCTGAAAACTTGTCATTTGAACTGATCTTTGAAGGATGGGCCAGATTTGGATAGGCAGAAAAAGGTCTAGAGAGTTTTGCACATCATAAGAGAAGTAGTGGTTAAATACAAGTTCTGAAACCAGAAGACACTGCAATAGTTGAGGGATAGCAAATGATTATAAATACTCCTGGGAGCTCTAGGAAAATAACCAGACTAGGGGTCCTTATCCTAGTGGTAATGAATGAAGCTTTCAGGGTAGATAACATCTCTAAGGAAAAAGAGTAGAAGAGTAAAGAATGAGAAATTAAAACTTAGAGGAGTATTTAATAATTTATAAATATTAGGAAAATAACGATATGGTCAGTAAGATTAAGAAACCATAATTCAGACATGAAAAAAATACTGTCACAAAAATCTGGTAAGATGACTTTAAGTTAGAAACTGGGGTTGTCAACACTTGACAATTGCTGCTGACAAGTTGAGGAAGAAAAGAAAAAGGGGTTTTGACCTTAGCAATTGGAAAGGTTTAGGTCACTTTTGAGTTGAGGTTTAGGAGAGTAGTGTAAGATTCCAGGGCCTCTGGAATTAATGTGGGTAGAAGTAGAGGTAGTGGCAACTTTGAGACTTGATAATAAAAGAAAATAGAATATAGGTGGTGGTAAAGTTAAGTGAAAGGATGAAGAAAATCTGTAGGAAAAAGCCCTTGGAATATACTTGAAAGAGGTCATTAAAGAATCATGGTCTGGGGTACCTGGATGGCTCGGTCATTAGGCGTCTGCCTTCGGCTCAGGTCATTATCCCCGAGTCCTGGGATCGAGCCCCACATGCGTCTCCCTGCTCCGCAGGAAGCCTGCTTCTCCCCTCACCCACTTGCCCTGCTTGTGTTCCTGCTCTCACTCTCTCTCTGTCAAATAAATAAAATCTTTATTAAAAAAAAAAAAAAAAATCAGGGGCACCTAGGTGGCTCAGTGGGTTAAAGCCTCTGCCTTTGGCTTGGGTCATCATCTCAGGGTCCTGGGATCAAGCCCCGCATCTGACTCTGCTTGGCAGGGAGTCTGTTTCTCCCTCTCTTTCTGCCTGCCTCTCTGCCTGCCTTTCTGCCTGTCTGTCAAGTAAATAAATAAAAAATATTTTTAAAAAAATAAAATTAAAAGAAGAATCATGGTCTAGGAAGAAATGAGTAGAAATAAAACTGATTGGCAAGTGGAATTCTCTTTGAAAGGGTTGAAGATACTTGTTTGTCTGATGTAGAAGGGAAAGAATGTAATTTAAGTCAAGAGAGCAATTACTACGTAGGAAACAGTATAGCGTGGAAATTAACATCAGGGCCTTGGAGTAGATAGAGTCCACTTTGTGCCTTCTTTGTGATATGACCATGGGCAAGTTTCTTAAGTTTCAAGTCTCAGTTTTATCATCTATAAAATGGGGTAGTAGTACCTATCTTTTAAGGTTTTTGTGAGATGTAAATGAGGTTTTGTTAGGTATTTAAAACTGTCATATATTAAGTGCTAACAAATTATGGCCATTATTATCAACACACTTTGTTCCATTCCTTAAGAGGTTTTATAAGTGTTACTTCATTTGAAATGTCTGCAAGCCTTCTCTTAAACTATAGAGAGTATAAAAATGAGTTAAAACAATATCATATCCTCTAACACTTAAGAAAGCTTTTGAGTGTGAAAAAATGGCAAGGACAAAAGTAAGGACACAGAGCTTAAGATTAGTTTAGCACTGTTGTATAGGACTATCGTAAGTCAAGGATAGAATGAAAATCAGAAAACTAAGCTAAAGGCTATTAATGTCCTTGCAGAAGGTCATAAAGCCTGAACAGGGGTGATGAAAGTGGGCAGAGATGGGAGGTGGCACACAGTGGGAAGGAAATAGGACACTGTGCATTCTTCTCTGGAAAACCAGGATAACTACGGAGCCATTCATTGGAGTTAAGAGAGATAGATCAGTTTTCAGGAAAAGTTGATGAGAGGTTCTGGGTGTGTGAAATGCGAGGTATTAGAGGAGGGAAGAGGTGAGATGACTGGGAAGCAGACGTGGATTTATCCAGTCATTTTCTCTAGGCATTCAGTGGTTACTACACATTGAGTATCTGTGTACTAAAAACTGTGTCACTAGAGGCATAAAATAATCTTAAAGAGTTTGTTATCTAGTAAAGAGACAGATACAGAAAATAAATGTTCTCTGCCTGGAGAGGGTCCTCAGACCCTTCATAGATAAGGTCATACTTGAACTGGGTTTTGAAGTGGAAAAGGAAAGAATGGCCATTTATTTGTATTCTTTTACATGTATAACATTTCTATAACATTTACTCATCTAATCCTAGGATGCAGAAAATTATGTAATATAAGGTTCCATAGCTAGTGAAGTGATGGAGTCAGGACTCTTAAACCAGGCTTGTCTGACCTCAATCTGGGGCTCTTTCGGGTGCTTCAAATTGCCTCCCATCCTGAAGTACTAAAAAGGAGGGAGGAAGTTGAGAATACAGGTTTTAGAGTCAGACTTCATGCCACTCTTTAAGGCTGTGATTTTCAGCAAGTTATTTGATTTTTGCTAAACTTGTTTCCTTAAAAATAAACTGGAGCTAATTATATCGGTCACATATTGTGGTAAAAGAATAAAATTAAAAGTTTCAAAAGCACTTGGAATATAATATTGCACATCCTAAGTAGTCCGTAAATAGTTTAAAAACAATAGGGGCAACTCAGTTAGATGAGCATCTGCCTTTGGCTCCAGTCGTGGTCTCGGTTGGAATCGATTCCCGTGTCAGGCTCCTTGCTCTTTGGGGAATCTGTTTCTCTCTCGCCCTCTGCCCTTTCTCCACGTATGTTCTCCCTCCCTCTCTCTCAACTAAGTAAATTTTAAAATCTTAAAATAAATAAATAAATAATAAAAACTGTAAGAGTACAGGGTACCTGACTGACTCAGTCCACGGTGCATGTGACTCTTGATTTTGGGGTCGTGAGTTCGAGCCACATGGCATAGGGATTACTTTAAAAACAAAACAAAACAAAACAAAACAGTCGGAGTTCATTAGGGAGCAAGTAGATGGGGTTTTCCAGCAGAGGAACCCGTGTTACCTAAAAAAGAAAGAAAGATAAAATGTGCCATGTTTCTGAAAAGACAAATGCTTAAATATGGCTGGTAGTTGGGAACTGGTTGTAGGGGGGAGTATTAGTTAAGACAGTCCAGTCATGGACTCTTTTTCTTTCAAGATTTTTTTTCTTTCAAGAATTATTAATTTGAGGGGCGCCTGGGTGGCTCAGTGGGTTAAGCTACTGCCTTCGGCTCAGGTCATGATCTCAGGGTCCAGGGATCGAGTCCCGCATCGGGCTCTCTGCTCAGCGGGGAGCCTGCTTCCTCCTCCCTCTCTCTCTCTACCTGCCACTCTGCCTACTTGTGATCTCTCTCTTTCAAATAAATAAATAAAATCTTTAAAAAAAAAAAAAAAGAATTATTAATTTGAGAGAGAGCAGTGAGAGTGAGAGAGCACAAGCAGTGGGGGATGGGAGGAGTGGTGCTCCCCCACACTGGCCTTCGCCCTCTCACCATCTGTAGAAAATGATAAAAGAAACCACTTACTATGATGTTTTGGGGGTCAAACCCAGTGCCACCCAGGACCAATTAAAAAAGCCTTAGAGGAAACTGGCCTTGAAGTACCACCCTGATAACAATCCAAATGAAGGAGAGATGTTTAAACAGATTTCTCAAGCTTACAAAGTAGTCTCTGATCCAAAGAAAAGGGAATTACATGACAAAGGAGGCAAACAGGCAGTCAAAGAAGGTGAAGCTGGTGGTGGTTGGGGTCCCCCATAGACCTCTTTGATTTTTTTTTTTTTTTGGAGGAGGAGGAAGGATGCCAAGAGAAAGGAAAGTAAAAATTTGCATCAGCTCTCAGTAACCTTAGAAGATATATATTAGATAACAGTGCAGCAAGACAGCTAGCTCTGCAAAAGGACATGATTTGCGATAAATGTGAAGGCTGAGGTGGTAAGAAAGGAGCAGTCGAATGTCCCAATTGCTAAGGTACTGGAATGCAAATTAGAATTCAGATAGGACCTGGAATGGTTCACCAAATGCAGTCTGTGTGCGTGGAGTGCCGGGGCCATTGGGGAATGTATCAGTCCTAAAGATATAAAAGCTGCAATGGAAGGAAGATAGTTTGAGAGAAGATTCTAGAAGATAATACTGACAAAGACATGAAAGATGGCCAGAAGATACATTCCATGGTGAAGGAGACCAAGAACCAGGACTGGAACCAGGAGTAGATCAGAAGGACCATGCTATTTTTACTTGGTGAGGAGAGGACCTTTTCATGTGTGGACATACAGCTGGTTGAAGCACTGTGTGGCTTTCAAAAGCCAGTATCTACTATTGACAAACTGCTGTCATCACCTCTTATTCAGGTCAAATTGTCAAGCATGGAGATATCAAGTGTGTGCTAAACGAAGGCATGGCAGTTTATCATAGACCATATGAGAAGGGTCACCTAATCATCGAATTTAAGGTGAACTTCCCTGAGAATGGGTAATAGCAGTCTCTCATTCTCCAGAAATTGTTTTTTTGTTTTTTTAAATAGCTAGCTTTGGAATATAATACAACAAAATATTTGGTTATTTATTGAAAGAGCTATTTTATTAAAATAGGGATAGAGATGATGGGGCGCCTGGGTGGCTCAGTGGGTTAAAGCCTCTGCCTTCGGCTCAGGTCATGATCCCAGGGTCCTGGGATCGAGCCCCGAATCGGGTTTTCTGCTCAGCAGGGAGCCTGCTTCCTCCTCTCTCTCTGTCTGCTTCTCTGCCTACTTGTGATTTCTGTCTGTCAAGTAAATAAAATCTTTTTTTAAAAAATAGGGATAGAGATGAGTATTGCAGAGAATTGAATAGTAAGTAATAATGAGCAAGTGTAAGACAGCAGATACTGACTTATGCAGAAAAACTTGGCAATAAGAGGATGATAGTGTAAAAGAAAATAAAGGTTTGGGGTTTTTTTCCCTAGCTTCAATAAGGTGGCTTAGCATGTTTATAGATAAAGGGGAGGAACTTATTGGAAGAAAGGAAGAAATGATAATTCTGAAAGGAAAGAGAATGAACACATGTAGAATGGTGGAAAGGGGGTAGGAAGCTATTGAACTTGCGGTGCAAAAGGAGAGAGTTAGGGAAAGTTTGGATCTGGTGACTTCTGATTTCTTAGTCCAGTATGAGAAGGCAAGATCATTTGAGGTGGAGGGAGTTGGGATTGATTTGGAATTTGAAGGAAAGAAGAAGACATTTAAAAACCTGTGGTTGATAGGTGGTTCACTTTGGTGGATTTGTATGTATAAAATTCCTCTAATAAAAGAAGACATGAGGCATAGGTTTTCTCTGTTGAGCAGCCAGCTATATAGCATAGTGTTGTTTGAGTTGTTGAAAATTAAGATTGAATTGGAATAAAGTTGGGCAGAAATGTAGGTATCCTATTGCATGTAACACTCTGGTACAAACTTTCCATACCACTATGGCAAAAACGCAAGTTTTGGAGTGCCGTGAGGTGCCAGTGTTAAAGACAAAGCATCTGATAATCATCTACAACTCTGGGGAAGCTAGGGGAATTATCATCTTTGATAATGAGCCTTACATAAGCAGCCATCATTTTAGATTTCTTGCATCCGTGCGAGAAAAAAATTAATCTCCATTCCACTTGGCTTGTTGTCTCTCTTATCTGCTTGCATATTCTTTTTGGAGACACTACAGAAAAAACAATACTACATATTACTTGAGTAACCTTAGACAAATTATGTAACCTCCTTAACCTTAGTGTCATTTTTTGTAAAAAAATTGACCTAGGGGCACCTGAGTGGGTAAGTGGGTTAAAGCCTCTGCCTACCTACCTCTACCTACTTGTGATCTCTGTCAAATAAATAAATAAAATCTTAAAAAAAAAAAAAAAAAAAAGTTGACCTAATAATTATACCTGATTGGGTTAAGAATGAAAATGGTATGACAATCATCTGGTAAGCCCCAATTATATTAATTCCTTTCCTGAAGCTTAGAGTATCCTCTTTAATACAACAAAAAAATTCTTTTCATTCAGATCCTTCTGTTGTCTTGGCGGTTTCTCAGTTTTAATTGTTTCATTCTGGAAAAATGGACATTTTTCACTTGCTTCAGCCTCACTCCATTGATGTGCTTTATCTTTCCTGTTCTCCTCAGATAATGTGATTGACTCAGAGAGGGGGGCATGCCTGGGTGGCACAGTCGATTAACCATCCAGCTCTTGGTTTCTGCTCAGATTGTGATCTCAGGGTCATGGGAGTGAGCCCTGAATCAGGCTCCATGCTGAGTACAGAGTCTGCTTGAGATTCTCTCTCCCTTTCCCTCTACCCCTCCCACTTCGGCTGCGTGTGCTCATTCTCTCACTCTCTCTGTATCTCAAATAAATAAATTAAATCTTTAAAAAAAAAAAAAAGAACATTCCAGTCATACTACAGTGCCCAGTCATAATTGGGATTAGGGCCAGAGTGACAGAATGGGCCTAGACTACACAAAGCCAAGCAAAGAAGGGACCAAACCAGAATTGTCTAGCCATTTATATTGCCCACCCTGGCCTAGAAGTAGCTTCCTGTCATTGAAGTTCTTGGAAAATAGCCTTTTTTTTTTCTTTTTTCTTTAAAGAATCAGGATTACATTCGTGGTTAACAAATATGCCATAAAAGGGGAGCATTTTAGGGTCCAGTAAGTTTGGGAAATGCTGCCTCTTAAATTCACATGTGTTCACATTCACAAATACTATAAATGTATAGGAAAGAAACCCATTGAAGTTTACTCACCTCAGCATCTCCCAAACTTAGCTGAACTAGAGCTCTCTTTTTAAGAATTCCTGTTAATATCCCATGACACTTCTGGTTCCCGTCTGCTTTTTTCCTTCAAGTGCCTAACCTCAGAAAGAGGTTGCATACCTCCCCGACATGTTAAAATGGGTAAGCTCTAGGAATTCGTGTTACTGCATGACATTTTATTCTTTGCTTTATGTGATCTTCCAGGCTGAGGTGTCCATACTTGTGCTGACTGATTTGTTCTTTCTTCCCATGTAGCCCAGTGCATGGAAAGCTAACAGAATGGAACACAAATCAGGATCCCTTTCCTCTAGCCGGGAGTCTGCTTTTTCCAGTCCAATCTCTGTTACCAAACCAGTAGTACTGGCTGGGGGCACAGTTTTAAGCTCTCCTAAAGAGGTGAGTGAAGATAAGGCCAAGCAGCCTTTTCTAAAATTGTTATTTCCCATTTACTAAGGTAGATGGTGTGACATGTAAAGCTCTAATTCCATTTCCTTTGTAGCTGTGTTTAGCTCAGTCATTTCTTTCTTTTTTTTTTTTTTAAGATTTTATTTATTTATTTGATAGAGAGAGATCACAAGTAGGCAGAGAGGCAGGCAGAGAGAGAAGGGGAAGCAGGCTCCCCACTGAGCAGAGAGCCCGATGCGGAACTCGATCCCAGGACCCTGAGATCATTAACTGAGCCGAAGGCAGTGGCTTAACCCACTGAGCCACCCAGGTGCCCCAGCTCAGTCATTTTCTTTACTGGTGATTCCCATTTGCCTCTGAAGATGGGCGGTAGCTGAGTGGAGTGATTGCTCTGTGGTAGACTGGGGTCAGCCTGTGGTAGACTGGCATGAAAGATCAAAGAGGTACTATAGGAGCCATAGAGTCTCCTGCAGGAGCCCTGCAAATCTGTGGGCGTCTGGGTGGCTCAGATGGTTAAGCATGCACCTTGGGCTCAGGCTGTGCTCCCAGGGTCCTGGGACCAAGCCCCACATGGGGCTTCCTGCTCAGCAGGGAGCCTGCTTCTCCCTCTCCCTCTGCTCTTCCCTCCTCCTCGTTCTCTCTCTGTCTCTCTCAAATAAATAAAACCTTTAAGGGGAAAAAAAAAAAGCAAAGCTAAAGTCTGTTTTTTAAACGAAAAAGAGAGTTTATTTTTGGTAAAAGAGTGATAATTAGGCTTCCAGATTCTAGAGATCAGTACCATGTAGAAGTGACCCAGAGAGGCCCAGTTCTTGCTGTTTGCTGTCAGGAGCAATCTGTTTGTGGTATTTGCCCAGAGTCCCTCCAGCACTACTCCTCCGATTGAGATCAGCTCCTCTCGCCTGACCAAGCTCACCCGCCGAACTACCGACAGGAAGAGTGAATTCCTGAAGACTCTAAAGGACGACCGGAATGGAGACTTCTCAGAGAACAGAGACTGTGACAAGCTGGAGGATGTAAGAGCATGAGGTTTTTCTGGGGCAACATAAGGGTTTTCCTGTGTTGCATATGTACTTTTTTTTAAAAAGTCTTTAATTGGGGGCACCTGGGTGGCTCAGTTATTAAGCATCTGCCCTTGGCTCGGGTCATGATCCCAGGGTTCTGGGATCATGTCCTGCATCGGGCTCCCTGCTTAGTGAGGAGTCTGCTTCTCCCTCTCCCACTCCTGTTCCTCTTTCTCTCTGTGTCAAATAAAATCTTCAAAAAAAAAGTTTTTAAATGTCCCTCCTTAAAATGCTTTCTTAAAAGCCACACCCTGTAATTTCCAGGAGTCCCAACATTGGCCAGCTGTCAAGTGGCAACTCCTAGCTGCAAGGGACTCTAGAAAGGGGAACTTTCTAAAGCTGAGCCCAGTAGTTCTTGAGTCCAAATTGTGAAGAAGACAAGAGCATTGATACCGAATCCATATCCAGTAGCACTTACCACCGTTGACAGCCTGAAGTTAGGCTCCCTAAGGAGGTGGTGTGCTTGAGAAGCCCTAGGACGGTGAGCAAGGCCTCATTTTTGAATGGGGACTACCTGTGCGCTGAAGTTCCCTGGAGAGCACGTCACTCGGTTCTGACTCTTTAATCTTGCAGATTGTGTATCTTGCCACAAAGGGTCATTGAACCAAGTGTGTCCTGTCCTTCTTTCAGTTGGAGGACAACAGCACACCTGAACCAAAGGAAAATGGAGAGGAAGGCTGTCATCAGAATGGTCTTACTCTCCCTGCAGAGGAGGAAGGGGAGGTCCTCTCACACTCTCTGGAAGCAGAGCATCGGTAAGTGAAGATCAGATCATGGGGCATGCTGTGTATGGCCTGTAAGGAGCTTGAACATCCTTAAGACGTCTCAGGTGGAGTCTGACCTACAGAGAGAAGTGTTCTTGGGCACCATAACCTGTCCTCTCTTTATGCCTCAGCTTGCCTGTTGCCTACTGGGCATTCCTTTACGGGTTAGCTTTTTCACAACTTTTCCTCTGCGAGGCTTTCATGTAGTTTAGTTTCAGATTCAGTTTATAGAGGGGAACCTATTTCCTAGGACTATTGTACTGGCCCTTCGACCCTCCTAACCCAAGTGAGCCTTTATCAGACCCCTTTAAAAGGCCTTGGGAGGGGCATCTGGGTGGTTCAGTGGTTAAGGATCTGCCCTTGGCTCAGGTCGTGATCCTAGAGTCCTGCAATCAAGCCCCACTTCTGGCTCCCTGCTCAGCAGGAAGCCTGCTTCTCCTTCTCCCACTGTCTCTGCTTGTGTTCCGCTCTTGCTGTGTCTCTCTCTCTCTGTCAAATAATTAAATAAAATCTTTTAAGAAATTTAAAAATAAGGCATGAGAACCCCCTCCATGGGTGGAGCTTGTTCTTTAAATGAGGGCCTTTAACACAGAGCTCCCAGCTGTTTGGGCACCTGGGTGGCAGATGGGGCCTGCCATGTGTGGCAGTACCTTCCTGAAAGGAAGTTCCTGTCCTAAAGAACTTTAGAAGTCAGCAGGATCACGAATATGAAAGAGACCACAGTGCCATGAAGTTGAAAGGGAAATTAGGTACATGTAGAGATGTGCTGATTTGCTTACAAGTGACAAAAGTGAGTTGTTTTAAGATTTATTTGAGAGAGAGAGAGAGAGAGTTGAGGGGAGGACCAGAGGGAGGGGGAGAGAATCTCAAGCAGACAACCCACTGAGTGTTGGACCCCATGCAGGCCTCGATCACATGACCCTGAGATCATGACCTGAGCTAAAATCAAGAGTTGGCCGCTCAACTGACTAAGCCACCCAGGTGCCCCCAAACCGAGATTTTGGAGCACCTTGGTGGCTCATTTGGTTAAGCATCTGCCTTCAATTCAGGTCATGATGGCAGGGTCCTGGGAGTCCCCCATCTGGCTCCCTGCTGAGCAGAGAGTCTGCTTCTTCCTTCCCTTCTGCCTGCCATTCCCCTTGCTTGTGCTTGCTCTCTGTCATATGAATAAATCTTCTTTTTTTTTTTTTAAGATTTATTTTTTTATTTGACAGACAGAGATCACAAGAAGGCAGAGAGAGGCTCTGCCTCTCCACTGAACAGAAAGCCCGATGCGGGGCTTGATCCCAGGACCCTGAGATTATGATTTAAGCCGAAGGCAGAGGCTTAACCCACTAAGCCACCCAGGCGCCCCAAATGAATAAATCTTTAAAAAAAAAAAAAAAATGAGATTTCTTCCTCTTGTTTTGTCGGAAAGAGCCCTTTACATTTTGACTCTCCTGCAGCCTTAATTTCTGCTGCTTTTATCTCCTCTCTGCAGCTCTTATACCCTATAAAAAGCAACTGTGGAGATCCCTCATTTAATTCAAATACCTAAGGAGCCATAATTAAAGCTTATCCCACATGGCAGGGGTGGGGGTCCTGGAGTAGAGCTGTGTCAGGCTCCACACTCAGCAAGGAGTCTGCTTGAGGATTCTCTCCCTCTCCTCCTGTCTCCCTACTGTGTGCACACGCTTTCTTTCTCTTTCTCTCTGGTGTAAATAAATTTAATTTTAAAAAAAACTTATCCACTGGGAAGAAAAGAAAAATCCCAAGTGGGGTACGATTGCCCCTAGGCAAGTAAGTTTTCTCTGGAAAGTTGTGGTCTTTCCACTTAACACTTAAAGGTCTTCTTTTTTTTTTTTTTTTTTTTTTTTTTTGCCTGACTTCCCTCTACTAGATTATTGAAAGCAATGGGATGGCAGGAATATCCTGAAAATGATGAGAATTGCCTCCCCCTCACAGAGGATGAGCTCAGAGAGTTCCACATGAAGACGGAACAGGTACGTCATAAACCTTTCCTGGAGACCTGTTAATGATTAGGAGAGAAAGGAACAGGGCAGTAATTGCCCTTAAAGAGCCTCAGTTTAGTGTGAGAGAAAGACCTTGGAAAAGAAAATATAAAGTAAGTTGCCATAGTAGAAATACAGAGGAGCGAATCACTGCTTAGGCAACAGGGATTTCCGGTAGTGGATATAAAAACTAGGTCAGTAGTTAGCAGATTCCAGAAAGTAGTATGTTCTTTCATCCTGGCAGCTCTACCCCCTTATCAGAACCACAAGGCTGTGTTCCAGAGTAATGGGCCGAGCCCTGGGTCTCTAGGGAAGCAGAAGCAGGTTTATCCCCCCCCACCCCTCCCCCACCTCCAGCCCTGTGGTTTTCCTTTGATATTCTGGCCAGAACCAAGAAACAGCCTCTTTGAATTATCCAACAAATGGTTGGCTTCTTTCTCTGAAACACTGCCAGACCTTGAGATTTATAGCAATGAACAAGATAAATGGAGTTACAAACTTCATGAGGCTTACATTCTGGTGGTATATTTTCTTTACATTTTTTACTTCTCCGATTTTTATTTAAAGCACAAATAACAATAGGATTAAGGCCTGTAAAGAGAAATTACAGCTGACATAAAGACACTGCTACTCAAAACTATTTTTCTCAATTGTTACCACCTGAGAACTTGTAGAAATAGAGAATCTGAAACCCTACCTACTGAATCAGAATCTGCATTCTTTAAAAAGATCTGTAAATGACTGATTCGCACTGTAAGTTTGAAAAGCACAGCTATAACAAATCTTGGGATGGGGGCGCCTGGCTGGCTCAGTCATTATGCATCTGCCTTCAGCTCAGGTCCTGGGACCCGAGCCTGCTTCTCCCTCTCCCACTCCCCCTGCTTATGTTCCCTTTCTCGCTGTGTCTCTCTCTGTCAAATAAAGTCTTTTTAAAAAAAAAAAGAAAAGAAAAAAGAAATCCTGGCTCTCCCCTTCTACATTTTGCCTCGAATTCAGTACCGGCCTTTTCCAGGTCCCACTGCCAGTGTAGTTTTTGACGGTTTTCTTTTTTCTTTTCCTGCTAACCACAGCTGAGAAGAAATGGCTTTGGGAAGAACGGCTTTTTGCAGAGCCGTGGTTCCGGCCTGTTCTCCCCTTGGAGAAGCACTCGTAAAGCAGAGTTTGAGGATTCGGACACGGAAACCAGTAGCAGTGAAACATCAGATGACGATGCCTGGAAGTAGGCATATAAGTCCTCACAAATCTGACCCAGTAAACTCAGCTTGTGTGTTTAGGGAGTATACAGAAGAAATCATTCTTTTCCTTTTCTTATGTTGTTGAATACTTCATGCACAAGGGAAAATAGTCATATCCCAAAGAGAGAGCAATTGGCTTGTTTAGCTTTTGTTGTTCTTCCCTGTATCTGCTTAATAGAAGTTTGTGTGATGGGAAAGATTTTTTAAATACACACACACACACAGACACAGTATCTATGGGGCGACGCACAGGTGGGAGCTGGCAGTGCAGAGAGGAGACGCCGGTCTGCAGCAACAGCTTCTACTACCAGCCCTTGGGGCACTCACCCCTGTGCTCAAGCAATCATTGTCAATGACAAAGTGACTATTGAAGTTATAATTGTATTAAATTAATGCTAATAATTTGGATATTTTATTTTATTTTTGGCTGCTCGGGTAACGTTAGCCCTTAACCAAGCATACATGGTTTTCTTTTTTTCTTTTCTTTTTTTTTTTTTTTTTTCCTTTTTTTGGGTACAGCTGTAAAATATTTGGATATAGGAAATGTTGTGTTATTCTTGCAGCCTTGATATTCAGGGTGGATTGTAAAATATAAATTTTTGTGAGATTTCAAAGATTAAGATTATTTTGATAACATTATTTACAGATTTAAAAGATGTGGTTATCACAAGTCTGTTGAAGGGGAAAACTACTGCATAAAATAACTAACTTGGAATAAATATTTTGCATCAGTTTGGATTGTCTTGTGTAAGAAGTATATTTCCTTTAAAGTTAGAGAAGTGGATTCTTAGAGGGAAATACTTCTAGAAGTCTGAGGGAAATCTCAATTCAGACACCACTGTTTCTCCTTTTAGCAGATACTTTTTTGATGCAGAAAAATTTGTGCAATAAATTATCAGTAATAAAATCAGAAACCCAAGTTTCCTTCCTGAAACTGATTTTCATTTGCCTGGGTATTTACCAGTTTGCATATTTACAAGGAAGGTTCTGTGCCTCACTTTTCCTGCTAAACAGGAACATGGGAAAGGGTTTGAGCAGTGACCACTGGAAGAGGCACAGTTTTTCATTCAACATACACTTAACAGCTCTCCCTGTACAGTCAGGCATTTTGCAAGGCTCTGGGGGTGCAGGGAATGCCCAGCCCAGTAGGGAAGAGAATAAACCATTATATTCAAAATGAAGCCTTGGGCCAAAATCTTACGGACAGGTAGAAGCTAAAGCAAGCAAGCAGTGACACTGGCACTCTCGCCATCCCTACAGTGCATGGTCCCTGGTGGATATAGTGGTCTAGGATTGCCCTTTAGTGGGAGACAACCAGCAGAGTAACAGCCCTGACTGCTTGTTGGAAAGAGAACTAACTTGTTTCTCCAGAAAGGATAGAGGCTAGAGGCAGAGAAACCAACATGACATTGGCTAGATTCTAAAGGCTAGGAGGGCAGAGACCCCATCTACCACACTGAATTACATAGTCTCTTCTGCTGGGGTTACAAGCAGTCCATGTAGAAATGGTGGTTGAGACAGAGCAATAAGAACTGTATCATATTTCATTGGATATATCTTTTGAAGCATTATGTACTAATAAGAAAACTTGCCGGGTCCCTGGGTGGCTCAGTTGGTTAAGCTTCCAACTCTTGATTTTGGCTCAGGTCATGATCTCAGGGTTGTGGGATCAAGCCTTAGTCCAGCTCCTTATGCAGCAAGGAGTCCGCTTTCCAATCTCTCTCTCTCTCCTTCTCTCATAAATAAATCTTAAAAAAAGAAAAAAAAAAAAAAAAGGAAAGAAAACTTGCCAGGTGTGATACTCTATTGTCAGTCTCAATTTCACTGTTAAAATTGGAGGGGGGGAGTACATCTTAGAATCAGTGAAATACTATAAAATGAATTAAGTTGCAGAAGTATTAAACTGGAAATAAGTTGGTTGAGATAGAGATACCCTGCCTGTTTGGGGTTGAGCTTTGCCACTTACTACTAGCTTTCACAGAACAAATTTCTTAAAATGTGCCCTTTTTCTTGCTTGGAATTAAGCTGGCTGAGATCACATGCTTTGAAACACTTGTAACCTGTTGCTGATCACACCTTGGCCTTAACATGGTGAGAGGGCTGCTACCGTAAGTCCCTGTCTTGTTTAGAAAAGGGAGTTTGTTTCTCCCTTAAGGGAGAAACGGGCCTCAGAGCTCCTGCTGGTGGATGCATGTATTTGGGGAGGTGGCAGAGATCCGATCAGCACAAAAGTCCCCTGCCCTGTCTTGAATGAAGGGCTACCTTTCTATATTTGATTCTCTCATCTGATAGATTCATTGTGTTCTCCCAGAACTTTCATTCCTTGGGCTGTGCTAATTATCTTCCCTCTCTGGACAAAACCCCAAACAAACAGGAATGGGATGAGGGAAAAATTGTCAGCCTTGGTGTGATTTTGGTTATGCAAAAGCTGTGGTTGCTTCCCAAGGGCTGAAGTACAAGGGAAGGCTGAAGCCTAGGGGGAAGACAAGTTTCCTAACAAAGCCTAAAAGGGCAGAAGGCTTCCTCTCCCAGGTGTTCCCTAGAACGGAGAACACTAACTTGGGTGATGTTCACTTGGGCAGAACAAGAATGAACAAAATGATACTTCCCTGCCAGACACTGTTGAATAACCAGTGATGGGGAGGAGGAGTATGTGAGAGGGGCCCAGCTAGTCTGGGATGCAGCTGTTTGTTCCCCTTTATATCAGCAGAGAAACCAAGATGTGGCCAAAGGACTTGCACATGCTCATATAATGCAGTGGAGCGACTTTGTGACACTTTTTCAAGCCAGGGCTCCTCCCAAAGGTGATCAGCCTTTCCCCACCCATGCTCTGGACCTGCCTAGACCTGTGGTTGCTGCCCGGGGAGCTAAGTCTCCTCCCCAAACAAAAACTTAATCATGTAAACGCAGCAAACTTGGCCTTTACTCTCTCTGCCTCTGGGTTTGTTTCATCCTTCTCTCCCTTTCCCCTGCTCTCTGTCCTCTCTCTTGCAGGTCTTGGCTGGCGTGTCAGGAAAGGGGTCCCATCCCATGGCCTCCGATTCTGGGGAGCCGGGGCTCCTGTCCTGTGGGTCCTGTGACATGGTTTTCCGCTCCTGGACGCTGTTGGCCACTCACACTCAGCGTTTCTGCATTGGCCGTCTGACCCGAGAGGTAACACCCAGAGACCACCTCTCAAAAGGGCCGCCTCCATGGCCACATGGGTGGGTATTCAAGCAACTCTGAGCCTCAGTTTTCTTCACCCCACACCCTGTCCTGTCGCCAGGTAGTACCACAAGAACACCAGGGACTCCCAGACCGGGAGGCCAGCAAATTGGCTCTTAAGAAGCTAACAGAAGAGGTACTCCGGACTTTCCCCATTTGGAAATTTTAGCATCCTCCCTAAATCTACAGATCACGCAGATCACGGGTCAGATTACCGCGAACACTGCGGCTGTACCTTCAGGAAATGCGGCCTTGGATAACAGAGGTCCCCAGGGGATTAGAAGGGCCCCGAAGCCAGACCGAGGCGCAGACTGGGGGCCGCACCCACGAAGCTGCTGGAAGCCCCAGCGAGCGGCTTCGGGCGCTGCAGGGGACTCAAGCAAAGCGAGTGGCGGAGAGGGAGTCACAGAGCCGGGCCCTGGAGAGACGCAGTGAGGGTGAGGGAAAGAGACGGGGGATAACGGGCCCTCCCTGCCCCAACCCCTTGGCTTTGAGTTTGTCCGACCCATTGCGACTCCGTCCCTTAACGCCTCAGAACTGAGCCAACGCCTCCAAGGTTTGGCCCAGACCCGAGGCGGAATATCACGCCTTTTCGGTCTGGAGCGGGAGCTTCGAGAACTCCGGGCAGAAGCCGGGCGAACGCGGGGAGCTCTAGAAGTGCTAGGGGCGCAAGTTCAGCAGCTACAACCGGAGTCCGGGTGAGACCCGGCGCGGGCGAATTCGAAGCGCCGCTGAACCGGCCCGGGGCCGGGGGAAGGGGCGGGGCCTGACCTGAGGGCGGAGCCGCGGCGGGAGGCGCAGGCGCCCACGCAGCTGGAAGGTCGCAGGCATTAGGTAGGGAAGGGGCGGAGTTTTCGGAGGCCGAGTCTCGGGAGCCGCAACACCTCAGCGCGCGTGTACCCCTGTGCCAGGGCCCGGCTCAGCGCCTTGCGAGAGGCAGAACTCTGTTGTCCGGTGCTGCGAGCCAACCCAGGGACTCTGGCTGCCGAGATCGGGTGAGGTCCCGGACCCGGGTCGGCAAGGGCGAAGCGCTGATCAGTCCTGGATAGACGGTGCTGCATTTTTGTCCCCTGCTCCCTCCCTAGGGCCCTGCGGGAGGCCTACGTTCGAGGCGGGGGCCGGAACCCCGGCGTTCTGGGCCAGATCTGTCAGTTGCAGGCGGAGGCATCAGCACTGGAGCTGCGGCGGTTGCGGACCCGCAGAGGTGAACAGGAGGGCCTCTCCGAAGCGGTGGTCTTAATTCTGGGAGGAGAAAAGGGCGGTTGAACTGAGGGGGGGGGGGCGTCTTTGGCATGGGGACCACCTGAAGTTGGAACACCTGGGTGGTCTTTGTGGCAATGGCTAGAATGTTACCTGACAAGTCCGGCGTTGTCCATAGAGACCTAAAGCTGGAATTCTCAGAATTGCACAGCTGGTTACCAGAGGTTGGAGGTGGCAGGTCGGACTTTTTCATTGCAGGAAAGGGGGCAGGCGCCGCCCTGGGGGAGCTTCTAGTAGTGGAAACCGAAAACCGGCGCTTGGAGGCAGAAGTCCTGGCCTTACAGATGCAGAGGGGTGCAGGCCCTGCGTCCTGGGGTCAGCGAGCACCCTTGTCCTACACCACCTAGCTCTCCCCCGCTGAGTGCAGAGGAAGGGGTTAGAGGGGCCGTGCATGGGGAATGAGGCGCGTTTGTGCCCTGTCCGTTCCTGCCCTCGTGCATCTCCAGGTGTCCGTGCATGTGGGTCCGGCTCTCAGGGAAAGTTTGTCTCAACCCTGTTCTTGCCGCATCCTGCTCAGGCATGCCCTACTCTTAACTCCGGTCCCAGGGCCTACGGAGCCTCGAACTTTGGTGAATCCCAGCCCATGCCTGAGAAGGAGGGAAGATCCCCCGCGCCTCCCGCCGCCGGTGGCTCCTCCCCTGCCGCCCCTTCCACACTCCACAGGCATCCTATTGAGTGGCACAGAAGAGGCCGTGAGGACCCAGGGACTGGGGCCAGGGCCGCTCTGTTTTGTGTAGTTGGGGAAGCATGGGCACCAAGGAGGCATTCCGCAGGAGTCAACTCTTCCCCCACCTACAGCTGCAGGTTCCTGGAACCATGACCAAGAACCTAGGTCTGGATCCGTACTTCCTTCTGCCGGCCTCTGATGTTCTGGGCCCTGCGCCCTATGACCCTGGGTGAGGCCTGCTCCCTCCTTTGACATTCTCTGTGACTTGGTCCTCACTGGGCCATCTTCTGATTAAGCAGACCCACTAGGAAGAGCTAGGGTTGGGGAACTGATGGGGTGAGGGGCAAGGATGAGGGGATAGGGTTCAGAGGAGTTGGGGGTTGTATAGATGGCAGCTGAAACCTGTGTTCTTCAGGGCTGGGCTGGTCATTTTCTATGACTTCCTTCGGGGCCTTGAGGCCTCTTGGATTTGGGTGCAACTAATGACTGGCTTGACCCGAGATGGACAGGACACAGGAGGAGCCACAGCATTGCCCCCAGCCCTTTGTTTGCCTCCACCTCCAGCTCCTGGGCCCATGGGCAGTTGTGCCATCCTTGCCAGCAGGCAGCCTGTACCCAGGTCAGTAGATGGAGATTGACTTTTGATGCTTTTTGTCACAATTGAGTCTTTTCCCTCATCCTGCTGAGTTTCCCCATGTATATACAGGGCCACTGGCTGAGCGCTGTCCAAGGAAAGAACAGTTCTGGCTTCTGACATCTTGTGTTGGTTGTTCTAGGCTGCCACCTTCAGCATCAGTATCCCTGGTCTGTGAGCTACAGGCCTGGCAGGGGCTGGCATGGACTAGGGAACCACAGCCAAAGGCTTGGGCCTCACTAGTGCTATTTGACCGGAAGCAAAGGGTGTTAAGTGGCCGTTGGCGTCTTCCACTTCGGGCCCTTCCTCTGGACCCTAGCCTTAGCCTTGGGCAATTGAATGGGATTCCCCAGGTAAGTGTGGAGGACAAGGACTGGATGTCCTCCCCTCCAGGTACAGCCGCAGTACCATGTCATCTCTCTCCAGGTAGGTCAGGCTGAGCTCTTTCTGCGACTGGTTAATGCAAGAGACGCAAGTGTCCAGACGCTGGCAGAGATCAATCCCGCAAGTGCCCAGGAGTACCGGTACCCACCTCCGGTGAGGGCTCACCTAGCACTAGGGATACCGCAGTATGATTGGTGTGGTTAGTTGCCAGCATGTTCCAAGCTATTTCTGTGAATTAACTCCTTTAACTATCATACATGTGTTAGGCAGACTATGTAAACAGATGAGGAAATCAGAGCTGCACAGTGAGGCTGACTTGTTTTACCTTAGGGTAGTTAAGATATAAACCACTTGCTAAAGATACACTTCTCCCTGTTCCACAGATGTCCAGCTCACCTTCACTGGAAGCAAGCTTCCTTGCCCCAAAAGCTGGCTTTGTTGACCCCCCTCCTCCTGAAGAGCCCCCTCAGCAGCAGAGTCAAGGATAGATGGTTTGGGCCCTCATCACGGTTCTGACCGCCACCGCCGGCTTCCTGAATCTAGGAGAATGTGGGTGGGCACGAGTAGCTTTAGAGGCTCAGAACTAGGACTTGTTGCCAGACCTGCAGCTTTACTACTCCACGTTCTAAGGGGGTCTAGAAGCAAACACCAGATACAAGCTCAAGATAGGAGATCCAACCATAGTTTTGCCACCTTCCACAAATACTTGGCCTTTATCAGTTTTCCTCTTATAAAATGGATGTGAGGATTAAATGGATATTGGGTATTTTCAGTATTGCCTGGAATATAAATTCTTTGAAAGCAGGGGGCATTCTTTAATTTGTTAAAGGAATGTCATCAATTCTTTTTTGGGGGAGGGAGGGCTAAAGCCCATCTTGTTGCCATACTTCGTTCAGGACATCCTCTGGGAATCCTTCCAGACTATAAAGGTCCCCATTGAACTAGGAGCTCCCATACCTTCCACACTTATAGAGGGTCACACATAAAATCTGGTTGAAATTTGATATTGGGTCCCAGTGCCAGAACCCATTGCCAACCTTTTAGTCAAAGGCCTAAAATCTTTAGGACTTTAGCATCTAGCGCATCTATCTTCAGGAAGTTCAAAGCCGTAAGTTACCATAACCAGCCCAGAAAAATTCCATTTTCTCTGCTATCTTTTAGGAAACAATGTATCAACTGGAAAACGGCCTGACATTGGCTATTCAAAACGGCAGATTCTGACCTATTGTCTACCTACTGTCTGACCTATTGTCTAGTGCAGTGAAGCAGCCCTCTGGGTGGTCAGAATTACCAAATCCCTTTAGGTCATGTAGGGCAGACACAGTTTGGAATTCAGATCCAAACAGTAACTTGTGCGTTAAGTGGTTCTTTTTTTTTTTTTTTTTGCGTTAAGAGGTTCTTAAACTAAGGGTCAATGCTGAGGTAGCTCAAAGGCAGCACTTAGCATTGCACTCTGTACATCAGTGAGGTCCCAGTGGGATGGCTTTAGTACACGTGCCCTGCGCACCAACACCCTGACTACGCAAACAGAACTGGTGGGCATTTCTGCCTTTCAACCCCACATGCCACAATGAAATGCTTCAGGTAGTTCAGGATCCCACTGAAAGATCTTTAAGCACAAGTCCAGACCAGGAGCATTTTTTAGCATCTTTATTTGAGAAGTCAAAACTGCAGATGGGTAACAATTTGGATTCAAGTTAGAAGATATATTTCAGCCTTTCTGCACAGAAAACAAAACTCCACCAGCCAGCCTCCCCACAAATTCTTCCAACCACATCCAAAGTGTCCAGTCTCTCTCTCAAGCCACTTTCAAACCAGAATACTCAATTCTCTACAGTTAGCACACTAGTTTTCCTCAGCAATCACTCCCCCCTCCCACCCCTCCTGCACAAGTTTTCTTCAGAGTTCTTTTTCCAGAATGATTGACCCTCAACTGGAGACTAGGTGGGAACAGTTATCACTTAAGGTCTGGCTCAGGCAGTTATCAGCTCATGAAGTCCACCGAACAGTATCAACACCAAACAGCAAGATCTTTACCAAGTCTTGTTTTTGTAGCCCCCACCAAGAGACAGCACCACTTAAGGCTTGCAAGACAGTGGAGTTCATATTTAAAATGGGAAAAATGTAGCACCACTAGAAAACAAAGGGCCGATGGCTGTGCTTGATTTGATCACCTCCATCTTAGACAGGAGCTTGGATGGAAACTCCCAACAGAGATCAATCAGTACAGAAAGGGGCAGGGACCCAGAATGCTCCAAGGCACAGAGTCAGCCAGTATTTAAGAAAAAAATCATCAAAGCCTCAACCTTTGCTTACAATCTTTATTGAAGTTATACAAAAAGAATCCCCCCAAAGTGAAAAAATACATTATATACAAAAACTTTCCCTCAGGAGGAAGGCTCTACGCCCTCTCTTTAACATGCAGTGCTTTCAACTGTAGCTCCGGCCTCCACTGTCCCCTCCACTGCTGCCCGGCTTTCAGCCTGATTCTCAGCCTGGAAGATAAATAGGGAGCCTGGGCATAAATGAGCCTAGTTTCAGCCCTTCCGTCTTACACAATCGAGTAGGCAGAGAAAGTGAACAGGTCTCCTAAAGCCTGCTTTGCTCCCTACACTCCTAACAGGATGATTACCACAAAATGTAAGGCCATTTCCGAAAGTCTCAGGGCTGACAGAGCCAATGTTCACACATCACTTGGAAAGGGAGCAAGCAGAAATAACCCAATGGTCTTTCCAATTAAGTGCCTTCTCATACATTCGTTAGAGCAGGACCTGTGATATGTATATAGCTTCCATTCGTCAGTGAGACATCCCACATTCCAAAACCAGTTTCCTGCACAGTTTCTATGAGGGCTGCATTCGAGTAATCCAAACAGGCTCAAGGTGAGGAACATGCACTTAGGACGACTAGTTTCCCAGGCCCTGAGAACAAGGGGAAATAATCCAAGAGTCCAAGCTCTCTTAATTGCCCACCTCCTCCTCCATGTTTTCTGAAACTTCATTTCCACTGGAGATGGCATCCCCACTGCCTCCATTCACCTCCAGCTCTTGTTTGGCTTTCTTTGCATCATCTTTTCGGGGACTCTCTTCCTCTGGTTTCCTCTGAAGATAGAATTGGAAAGGCTTCACAAATGTGCCGAGGTTTTCCAAAGTACCGCAAAACTTAAAAAGCCCTTCTCTCCTCCCCCACTGCTGCCACCCCATGGTGCGAAGATCCCGACATCAGGATCCATGCCTCTCAAGGTCTCACCCTTGGCCACAGGAAGCAGACGCCAACCTGTGCTCGGTACAATAAACTGGTCAGCCACAACATACCAGTCTAGCCTCTCTAGGGGAAGGGTGAGGAGTAGATCTGAATAGTAACCAAACCCCAAGTTTGTGAATCGGGAAACAGTCTCCCACAAGAGGAAAAAACAACAGTAACTATAGGCAGAAGATGGGATACCACAGGATTTTAAGTATCAGCAGGTCTGCTGCTGAACGACTACTATCAAGGAAAACCTGCCAGCCTCCCAAGAAGAGCTGATCTAACCAATTCTCAGAAGCTTTCCTGACAGTCCTGGGCCAAAAGAGGCCTGGAAAAACGGTTAGAAAATATACTCAAGTGAAAACTAACTTCATTCAAATCCTCACCAACTTTGCCAAGTGAATGTCTTATTCACCAAATATTAGGGAATGTATTCCTGGTGTGTCATGTGAGGGAAAACAACAACAATTTAAAAAAAAAAAAAAAAAGCGGACTAGAAAGAAAATAGAAATGACCACATGCAGATTTACCTTCTTTCTGACAAGGTGGGAGATATCAGTCACACAATTTGATGAGGAAGCACCATCTGCTGGTTTTCTACTGGCAACCTTGACAAAAAGGACTCTGTTAGCAATGTGTGACTACGCAGGACACACACAGGCCTAATACTAAGTGACAAAAATCTCCTGAATACTCACCATGGAGACTGAAGTGCCTCCTCCACTAGGAGTGAAACCTGAAGTAGAGCTCTCCACCTGTTCGGGAGGGGACAGACCCAAGTGGGTCCCAAGACAGAACCCACCAGGTCACCTACACACCTACAACAGGTGCCTACCGTCCAAACAGCTGACCAAGACCTCAAATACTAGTGGGCCTCCACATACCAGCAGTATCATCCACCCCCTCTACCTGCACCTGCCACCCCCAAACCGGGGGCTTAGGCACAGTGTAAATATTAAATTAACCCATCCATATCATATCACCTGTGGCGTAGAAAGCTCCCTGACATTCCAGCAGCCGCTCAGTACCTTGCTATCTATACAGAGGAGTTCTCAGAGGGGATAGTAATAGCTTATATTTGTTAAGCAAATACCATTTGTACTGTCAGAAGTATTTTAACATACAAATACTATCCCCGTTTTACACAGGAGTCAACCAAGGCAAAGAAACATTAAGCAACATGCCCATGGTCGCACGTAACAAGTAGCAGATACAGAACTTAAACCCAGTCTGGCTCCAGAGTGTATTCTCTTAAGCATTATACTACTTGATAGGGAAACTAGATAAATTCTCACATTCCTTCTAACCACCAACTCCCTGGAAATCGTATCACGGTTCCTAGACTAATAGAACACGATACCATGATGCCTTCCAACAGTATCGAACATGCTATTATCAAAACTTTAAAAGAAACCAAACCAACCAGAGTTGCTTTCAGAGCCAATTCAGCTACATTCCCACTACGCTGGGACTCCTTTGCATCTTCTATCTTCTCTCTAATTTCAGGTAGCAGTTCCTTCAGCTCCTCAATTTCCTTCTCATATTCAGTAGATGATCCTTCAGCCTCCTTCATCTGCTCACTTAGTACAGCTACAAAGAACAGGCTGAAGTGATCAGTAACTGTTACCACCAAAGGATCCATTTTGTTCTAATACTGTCGAACTGGAGCCAGTCAAGCTTATCGTCAAGTAGCTGATGCTCACTCACCCATTCTTTTCTCAATGACTTCAATAGATTTGCTGAACTGTGCCACTGCCTCGTCATACTGAGAGTTGTACCCATAGGCCAAGCCCAGCTGGTAGTGGGTCTCTGCAAGGAGCCGATCATGGGCTTCCAGGTACTGCTCCTGCAGGTTTAAGCAAGCCTGGAACTCCTCCACAGCTTGGACATAATTCTCTAATGAAGGGAAAAAGAATAGCAAGCAAATGGACAGCACTTAATATATAATACTTCCAAATTCTAGACGATTCTATAGGAAGGCTCTCCTGTTTTGTTTTTATTTTTTAAAGATTTTATTTGACAGAGACATACTAAGAGAGCGAATACAAGCAAGGGAAGCAGGAGAGGGAGAAGCAGGCTTCCTGCATAGCAGGGAGCCGGATGTGGGGCTCAATCCCAGGACTCTGGTACCATGACCTGAGCCAAAGGCAGCCACTTAATGACTGAGCCACCGAGGCGCCCCTGCTCTCCTGTTTTAATTTACATTTTCTTTGTAGTCCCTCCAGGATGCTGGACTATACAAGCACCTAACGGCAAGGGGGAGGGGGGTGCAGGGCAGGGGGGCGGATTGTGGGGAATCCCTACTGAAGAGATTTTGGAAGAAATTCTTTACTATTGTAGGAACTATAGGAACCCAAACCCACTCTCCTTTTAAAGCCAACTGCCAGGGGTGCTGGGGTGGCTCAGTCAGTTAAGCATCTGCCTTCAGCTCAGGTCATGATCTCAGAGTCCCGGGACAGAGCTCCACATCACACTCCTTGCTCAGCAGAGAGCCTGCTTCTCCCTCTCCCTCAGCCCCTCCCCCTACTCATGCTTTATAATAAATAAAGTTAATTTAAAATAATAATTAGTATTTATCTAATAAATCTTTTTTTATTTTTTAAGATTTTATTTATTTGACAGACAGTGGGCAGAGAGACAGGCAGAGAGAAAGGAAGGGAAGTAGGCTCCCCACTGAGCAGAGAGATGATGACCAGAGAAGAAGGCAGAGGCTTAACCTACTGAGCCACCCAGGCACCCCAGTAAATCCTTATTTATTTATTTTTAAAAGATTTTATTTATTTATTTGACAGAGATCACAGGCAGAGAGAGAGAGGAAGGGAAGCAGGCTCCCTGCTGAGCAGAGAGCCTGGCAGTTGGGCTCGATCCCAGGACCCTGGGATCATGACCTAAGCCGAAGGCAGAGGCTTTAACCCACTGAGCCACCCAGGCACCCCCCAGTAAATCTTTTTTTAAAGCCAACTGCCCACCACTGAAAATCAATCAAGCGGAATTTTAAGGAATTAGAGGAAGACCTGGGGGAGAAAGACACACATTAAAGAGTAGAATGGAAAATGTTATTACCAGATTCAACACTAACTTCTCCAAGTTTAAGATGGGCCTGTGCAGCATAAAGCTGAGCTTCCTTTGTTTCTTGCCTGAAAGGAAAAGATGATCAGAAACCTTAATAGCGTTTGTCCAAACCTAACCGATACTCTACTTCCAAGCTCCAAACTCCCAACCTGAGCCTAGAAACATCAAAAAGTGTTACCTTTTAAAAATTATCTTTGCTAAATCCAACATATCCCAGGCAAGCTCTAGATTCCCGATCTCCTCCTCTTCATTTTCTTGAGGAGACTAAAAAGTATATCCAAATCATTGGTATTAGGCAGAAGTATAAGAAAGGCACATCTTCAGATCACAAATCTAAATGTATAATATAACACAGCTTAAAAAAAAAACAACAACAACAACCACATGATATATGACTTAAAATATGGACTTCCTCTGGGGCGCCTGGGTAGCTCAGTGGGTTAAAGCCTCTGCCTTCAGCTCAGGTCATGATCCCAGGGATAGAGGCCTGCATCGGGGTCTCTGCTCAGTGGGGAGCCTGCTTCCTCATCTCTCTCTGTCTGCCTCTCTGCCTACTTGTGATCTCCTTCTGTCAAATAAATAAAATCTTTAAAAAAAAAAGAAAGACAGACTCTTAAAATTTGGACTTCCTCCCTAAAATCTACAGAATGGGTCCCTATAATCCTCCTATCCCAAGTCATCACCTTATGTCAGTGATAGAAATCTAACAGTAACATGATGGGTCCCATTCTAACATCCTCGGATTAAATGGATCTGTGTATTCTAGGCATGAATAGGGAGTTCCCAGTCCCTAACCAAGAAATGACCATGATAATCATGCCTACCCTAGTAAGCTACAGTCCTACAATAAGAAAGCAGATGATGATACCGAACAAATAATGATTTACCTTATTTTCAAGAAGTGATTCATTTGGCGTTTCTTCAGCCTTGTCATTTTCTTTATCCTCCTCTTCTGAGCCTTCAGTTTCTGCAAGCAAAAATTCCTCAATACTGAGAATACTAAGGATATCTTCCTTCTAACTAGTCAAAGATCCCAGTAAATCCCTGTCAACCTATATTCTGAGGTAGAACAGGCCAGATGCCGTCAGTTAATATTTGAGCAATATAAATATTAAGCCAATAATTACAGTGTAACCTAGATTTAGATTGTATAATCTTACAGTGTGTCTGTGGTTTACACCTTCAGTGATCAGAAGGCCGTTTCTCTTCTAAGAAAAGTCAATCTGGATCATTCAGATGAAGACCAATTAGCTACTGTAGTATTTTATTTGCTAGAAGCTCCAATCTACTTAGCCAGAAGCAGTTGGAGAACTCAGTGTTCCTGGTGTCTTTAAGCAGCCATTTGTTATATAACACTAACACGCTGAGAAAGTACAAAAAGTTAAAATTACCCCAGTCCGTTCAGAGCAAGAATGCTCAAGAGACTAGCTTTCCCACAACACAGCTGTGGAGAGAAAAGCATAGTCCTTACCAACTCTCACCAATGAGCATGCCACAGACTCCAGCCAGCTCTAGCACATACAGAATTCAGTGAGCAGTACCATGACCAATTGTTTTACTCCAGTGTAATGTTAAAATCTGCAGCCATATTGACACTCTATTTCACCATACTGACATACGTTCACAAGTCAACTGCCATTAAGGACAGGCTGCTAATAAATAGCTCTATGCACCAGTTAAAAGTTTAGAACATCATGTAATTAAAAATGGGCTTTTAGGGACACGTAACAATTCTTGAATTGGGCATACTGTGCCTACCTCTGCCATCTTTCATTAAACATTTTTAACACAAGCAAAAGAGCTCAAATACTGTCTCCTGACAAGCTATGATGGGAACATAAATATGCAATTGGGCCTCAGAGCCATTAAGTCACTCTAAGACTTTTTATATTCAGCAATACTGCTTTAGAATGGGCACAGGCACAGAAAATTCCTAAACATTATAAAATGAGTTAAGACAATCTAAAGTCCTGTAAGAAGGGCGCCTGGCTGGCTCGGTTGGTGGAGCACACAATTCTTCATCTCAGTGTTGCAAGTTCTAGCCCCAAGCTGCGTGTAGACATTACTTTAAAAAAAAAAAGAAAATCCTCTAAGAATCAGTTAGAAGTTAACTGACCTCTATAGCAAACGGTTTTTATCAAATGACTCACTTTTCCCGTTAACCATGTAATTTAGTGCTTCTAAAATAAATACCCACCATCATACACAAGTATCTCTCTGTACCCAAATTTCCAAGTTATCTGTGTACTTCGTACTCTGTCAAACTAATTGCTGCTTTATTAACTTTGACAATGAGGCCCATTCTCAAGAATTCTCAAGACGGGTGAATCTATGAAACAAACATTTTACCTTCCTGATTGTAGGAAAAATTGACAAAACATGTATTGTTATTCTGTATTCTTAAATTATCTGGTATCTGTTCCTACGCATACCAGAATGCCAGGTAACATCTAATTTGCCATAAAACCTGAGTTTTATTAAATCAAATTTTTAAATTAAAATTCTTACGATAATCTGAGGAAAATACTGGTTTCCCTTGAGAAATCTATACTACCTTCATGGAAGGGTGAAGAAAAAGTGAAGTTAATGAGGAAGCCATTACTTTAAAAAACACTTTCCAACCTAGTAACCTATACCCAGGTATTAATGGGAATGCCCTGATATCCTGCGTGCACTGATCTGTTAAAATACTTTCCAAGCTTCTTTGAAAATGGAATCTTCTTTGTATCATGCCTATTATCATCGTTTGGAAAAAGGGGAACAGTTTTATATCATTTCTCTGATTTGTAGCCTATTCAAAAGTTAAGGGCATAGAATAGCACAAAGAAGAAAACTCCTCTTAAAGAAAAAAAACAATCTCTGCTGATTCTCTGGATATTCTAGCACTTAACAGGGTTAAGTCAGGTAACACTACAGACTGACCAGTATAGTCTGTCTAAGCATGGCCAAGCTCTGTGCCTACAATTTAAAAACTCTGTTCACTTACCAATCAGACCACTTATCTTTATTAGGGCTATGGATGGCCTAAGAGATGGTAGGAAATGGGATTTTAAGAGAAAACCTCGGCTCCATAGCTCAGGGGTTAGAGCACTGGTGTTGTAAGAGAAAACCTCTGGGGTGCCTGACTGGCTCAGTCAGTAGAGCATGTGACTCTTTCTTTTTATTTATTTATTTGACAAAGAGATCACAAGTAGTCAGAGAGGCAGGCAGAGAGAGGGGGAAGCAGGCTTCCCGCCGACCAGAGAGCCCAATGTGAGGCTTGATCCCAGGACCCTGAGATCATGACCTGAGCTGAAGGCAGAGGCTTAACCCAGACTGAGCCACCCAGGTGCCCCGAACATGTAACTCTTGATCTCGGGATTGTGGGTTTGAGCCCTGCATTGGGTGTAGAGTTCTTAAAAATAAAATTTAGATGTGCCTGGATGGCTCAGTCGGTAAGCGTCTACTTTCAGCTCAGGTCATGATCCCGGGCTCCTGGGATCAAGCCTGCTCAACAGGAAGCATCTCCCTCTCCCCCTGCTTACATTCCCTCTCTGTCAAATAAAATCTTTTTTAAAAAATAAGATTTTTTTAAAAAGGAGAGAGAGAGAAAACCAAATGTAAGACGCTTTGCAGGCTAATGCTGCCACATATAGAGGAATAGAGCACAGAGAGTCAAAGTTTAGGCCTTAGAACCAGAGGTTTGGGTTACCTCAGCCCTCCTCTTATTGGCAAATTACTTAAGGTCTTTCTGCCATTTCTTCATTTGTAAAATATGGAAAACTGTACCTTCTTTTGAGTAGCATGGTACCCATGGCACATACTAAAAAAAAAATGCAACTGATGATCCCTAGGGCTTTTTTTTTTTTTTAAGATTTTATTTATTTATTTGAGAGAGAGACCATGAGAAGGGAGAGGTCAGAGGGAGAAGCAGACTCCCCGAGCAGGGAGCCCGATGTGGGACTCGATCCTGGGACTCCAGAATCATGACCTGAGCCGAAAGGCAGTTGCCCAACCAAATGAGCCACCCAAGTGCCCCATCCCTAGGCTTTTATAAGTACTTTAAAAAGAGTGACCAGAGGGGCGCCTGGGTGGCGCAGTTTAAGAGTCTGACTTGATTTCAGCTCAGGTTGTGATCCCAGGGTCATGAGATCAAGCCCCTCATCAGGCTCTGTGCTGAGCAGAGGGTGCTAGTTTCTCCCGGCCTCACTCTCTCTCTCTCAAATAAATAAGTCAGTCAGTCAGTCAATCAATCAGTAGTGACCAGAAAGTTACTGATAAAAGGTGGGTTAAGGGAGGAGATATAAAGTCACCTTCCTCACTGTGAGGTAGGCTTGGGAAGAACTTACATTCATATCAGATTTGGTCTGAGTCTAGTACTATGACTTACGGTGTTTGACCCTGAAAAAGTAACATAACCCCCTAAGCCTCTATTTCCTCATGGCTGTAAGTGGAGTAATACTACCTACTACATAGTATTTTGGAATAAAAAATAATGTATGTGGGAGAGCTATAACAATGCTGCTTATGATCCAGTTGAATAGTTTTTGAACTGGAGAACTAGGACCTCTCTACTGTAGCTTGTTATTCAAAGTCCAACTTATAAGAGCCAGCAGAACTTTTTATCTTTAATCACTATCACTAAAGATTAAGACATGGTAGTTTTTTAAAAATTAAAGAATTCAGTTCTGTGCTTTTTCCATAAAGAACTCCTAAAACCCAACAAGCAGCCCAATGGTGCTACCATTTAACCAGCTCACTTCTGGTTACCATGCCTGTGCTGGCTGGAGTGCAACGACATGCACATAGGTAGAATATAGTTTACCAGAATGAGCTGCAAATACTGATAGTGGGTCTTTGAAAATCTAAAACTAAACAGAACCCTTAGTCTGTCAATTACACGAAGTGGTAACCATTAACTGGAATATACCTGTGGTTATTAATACCAACATTAGATGAGCCTTACAGACAGCAGAATCCTCAAATTACAGTACAACTCAAGTCAGACGTGCCAATTATGTAATTGCTAATTAGAGGCTTATACATCTTGATGGAACTGAACCAAAATTAGACCAATAATACTATGCAAAGCATCCACACTTTATAATGTTCTAAGTAACAAAAACTTCAGTTTAGCAGCCAAAGCAAGCATGAAATGGGGGGAAAGCAGCAAGAGGGCTAATTAGTTAAGATTTTTTGTTATCTTTTGGAGGGGGCTAATTTAAAACGAATGTAAATAAGCCTCAAAACACTTCCTGAAGACTAAAAGTAGAAGAGGGTCACCAGAATTCTTTCACTATGGTTAATGGCCTTCATTTAAATGGCATGCCTGCTTAAGTGTACCAATTCACTGGATTCTACTGCTCTAATCCTGCTTCCTAAAGCAGAGAAGAGGAACCATGTGAACAGTATATTAAATAATCCAGAGGCATGCAAGTGAACATCCATTCAGCATTCTCTGCCAGCCTGGCCCACTGTTTCCCTACCTACCCCACCAGCCCCCATCCACCTCTATTGGCTAGTATGGTACGAGTTACTGATAGCTAGCCAAGTCTCAGAAACCACAGAGAAGCCCTATTTTGCAGTTAGTAAAAAGCGTTAGTTTATAAGCCAGCTGAAGACTTGCTTTTGATTTAACTTGCTCAACTTATCACAATCTTCTTAAACTTTCCCCACTTTCATTTAGCCCTTTCCTAATCCAAAGGCAGACGGAAAATCCTGAATGGAAGGCTGACTTTTACCCATGATTAGTGAGTCAAATCCAGAAATGTACTCCACCCACTGCAGCTCTGGCATATCCCGGTTACCTTCACCCTCTTTCATCTGTTCTTCTCTGTCTTGTGTTTCTTCATTAGCAGCTATCTTAACTTTGTCTTCAGGGGACTTCTCAGTAGCCCCCCGGGCTACCTTGGTCTCAACCCCATCTCCAGCTGCCTCAGATTCTTCTATGGGCAGCTTGGTCTCCTCCTGGCTAGGAACCAACTCTGCCCTGACCTTCTCCTCTAGTCCTGAGCCCTCTTTTCTTTCAGTCAGTCCTTCTGCATTAGTCTGTTGTTCAACAGGAGTCTCACCTCCTGCAGCTGACAGTCTATTGACTGAACCATCCTTAGGGAGAACTGTGGCCTCCTGCCCAGGCTTCTCAGACACTTCGGACCCAGCTTCTGCAGCTGTGGCCTCTGCAGCCTCTACTGTCACCTCTGGCGACTCTCCAGTAGGAGGCATTTCTTGCCCTACCAGTTGCTCAAGCACACCCTTTCCTGGCTCATTTTCAGAGGCAGCTACCTGTTCCTTTGGCTCTTCCCCACCCACATCCACTGGCTTTACTGCTGAATCTATAGGCTCTGCTTCTGCCTCCACTGCAGTACCCTGCTTTTCAAGAGTCGTAACAGGCTGCTCTCCTGAGGCTTCTTTTGGCTTCTCCTCTATGCTCACAATTACTTCTCCCTGCTTCTCCTGACCTCCTTTTTCTCTGGATTCTTCTTGGATGTCAGTTCCACAAACTGATTCTCCTTCCCCAGCATCTGGTACTTCCTGTTCTGGCTTCCCAGAAGTGACCTTGGCTTCATTCAGTCCTTCTGGTGCTGCTATTTCTTTTGCCTCAGTGGTTTCAGTTAACTGATCTGAAGTGGATTCAACTTTTTCCCGTAGTTCCTCTGCAGGCTCACTTATATCCATGTCTTCTCTTCCACCCTTCTCCATTTCAGTCTCCTGCTCTTTATCAATTTCAGGCTTTACCAGAGACTGGTCTTCTGGTTTTTTTGCTTCTTCTTTTTCTCCCATGGCGTCATAAACCTGTTCTCTCAACTCTTCCCTTGCTTCCTCTACATGGTTAAAGAACATGAAGCATAAACATGTCTTCGAATTTAGTGATTAAGGCATAAATGGAAACTAAAAATACATTCCCTTTAAACCCTCAAACAGCCTGGCTTAAATTTTAGCAGATGGCCTAAAAATTATCTGCCCCCTTGAGAAAAAGCAAAGGGAAAAGTCCCAGATAGCAGAGCAACTTACAGCAAAAGAAACCCAAGCTCCTTAAATGAGATACTGTTTTACTTGAGCATTCTGAATATCAGTTAGGTTAAGAGATGCCAAGCTTTATGCTCTCCTCCAAACATTATAAACCTCCATCTAATACGTAAAACTAACAGCCAAACTCCATTTAGAATTTAAATTTAATTTTCTTAGATACAAAAAATGTAAAAAGACTCCAAAAGCACTGCTGTTAAAATAACTGAGCTGCAGACTTTTAAAAATTTGCATCTAAAATTATTTAAGGTTGTTATGTATTTAAAATATCAATTTAAATAACCACATTTATTGGGGAAATTAACTTTTCCTTTTATAAAACCCTGTCAGTTTCAGTAATTGGCTGTCTCCACTGTAGTCTCCACCAGATGCAGGTATCACCCCAGGCAACTTAGGAGAGACCATCCAGGACAAGGAGAGCCCTAGTCCCATCACTTGTACACAAGAAATATACGTCGCATCTCCTGAACATCACATGCAACTCCACATACCATCTATGTTATCATTATTTTCTACCAGAGATTCGTCTTCTGTTTTTTCTCCTTCCTCCTCTTCCACATGCACACCTTCTAGGGCATTTCCCAACACACCATTCTCCATTCTAGAAGAACAAAAGGAGAAAGCACTAAAGGTATGATGGTTAGAACCTAACAGGTTTTCTAAGACAGAAATTATCTAAGACAGAAATTATAAAAGAAACAGAAAAGCAATCAAGTGTAGAGAATACAAACTTTATTCATGGAAGAAAGGCAGTGATCAAAACTAATATAAATTAAGGCAGTAAAAGCACTTCAAGAAAGAAAAAAGCATGCCCTTCATCCCACCACCCAAAAAGCACCAATGACTCTTGTCAAAAGAACAAGATCAATAGTATGTATTTGCTTTACCATAGGGCCAAAATATCTCCCAAACTTCACATCTACCCCTATTTCTTTAGTTTGCTTTAAAACATTCTGGCAAGACTTGTGACCAATCAGGATGACCTACAAAATTAGAAAACTTACCAGAACTGAGATTAAATGAACCATATAACATTTGCTAGTTTGTATACCCTTAATATATTTTATTCTGGTTAATAAACTTCAGTGGAAAATATGCAACAACTTTCTAGTAGGGAGGACTACTGGTTTTATTTATGAGACATTTTCATATAGTAGTGTTTTCAAATTATCCTTCATTCAGTCCTTATTTAGGATGACTGTTTTGTGCTTAGAGTGCTTTTAATGTTCTCTCTCTATACTGGACTTTATGGTCCAAAAATAAATTATGATTATTCACTAACAGAAAAGATCTCTGCTTCCAAAGCCCCCAAAAGTCAAAACCCAAGCCTTAGTTTACTCTGTATCAAGTGCCTTCCAAAACTTCCATCAGTATTTCATGTGTCTTCTAAACCCCTTTCTTAGTAAAACCAGTCTCACCCAGCTCATATGAAATCCCAAAGCTAGTAAATAACCTTGACAAACAAAGAAACTTAAGTTTTTAAATAGACCATAATGTGATATAAAACATCCCACTTAAAAACAGTGGTTTGAGGGGCACCCGGGTGGCTCAGTCAGTTACACGGCAGACTACTGATTTCAGCTCAGGCTATGATCTCAGGGTTGTGAGATGGAGCCCCACAACGGGCTCCAACCTCAATGGGGAGTGTCGGCCTTAAGGACTCTCCTCCTCTCCCTCCACCAATCCTCCTCCACTCGCTCTCTCTCAAATAATCTTTAACCAAAAAACAAAAAACAAAAAAACCTGTGGCTTGAAAAACATACCTTGCCAACTCCAGAAGTGATTTCCCATAGAAAAAGAAGGCTTCTCCACACTCATTAGCTGTCTCTCCATACTTCTTACCTCTACAAAGAGAACAAATATCTAAGATCTGAACTGACATCTAGTCTAAAATACTTATTTCTAGTTCTGTAAATTAAAAAATGACATTTCTTCAGTGACACATCATTTTAGGAAACCAATACTCCCCCCTCCTCTTGCTTTCAAGTCAAATTCAAAGGGACTTTAAAAAACAATGTATGGGGCACGTGGGTGACTTAAGGTTCCAACTCTTGATCTCAGCTCAGGTCTTCATCTCAGGGCCATCAGTTCATCAGCCCCACACTGCGTCGGGTACCTGGCTGGCTGAGTCATCTGCCTTCAGCTCAGGTCATGATCTCAGGGTCCTAGGATTGAGCCCAATATCAGGTTCTGCCCTAAGCAGGAAATCTGCTTGTCCTCTCCCTCTGCCCCTCCTCCCACTCGTTCTCGCTCTCTCTCTCTCTCTCTCAAATAAATAAATAAGTAAGTAAATAAATAAATAAATAAAAACAAGGGGCACCTAGGTGGCTGCCTATGGCTCAGGTCATGATCCCAGGGGTCATGGAGGATGGGATGGAGCCCCACACCCAGCTCTCTGCTCAGCAGGAGCCTGCCTCCCCTCTCCCTACTGCTCTGCCTACACTTGAATGCTCTCAGTCAATAAATAAAACCTTTTAAAAAAAATGAACAAGTGAACATAGCGCCACATTAGGCTCCAAGCTGAACACGAAGCCGACTTTAAAAAAAAAAGTGCGTGTGTGCACCCACACATGTACGAAATTAATATATGGCCTGGTCTTTCTCTCTGTATGTATGTTTCAAGTGACATCAATTTGCTGCAGTTATAGTATATAATCTGAGAGCCAAACTACATTAATAGGTATTTCTCCTGCTATAAGATGAGTGTCAGGGCACATGGGTGGCTCAGTCATGAAACCTCTGCCGCCTTTGGCTCAGGTCATGATCCCTGCATCCCGGGATCACCCTACATGGGGCTCCCTGCTCAGCAGGGGCTCTGCCTCTCCCTCTGTCTCCTCTGCCTGCTGCTCCCCCTGTTGTGCTCCCAGCAACAGGCTCCCTGCTTGGCGGGAAGCCTGCTTCTCTCTCCCACTTCCTCTGCTTGTGTTCCCTCTCTCACTGTCTCTCTCTCTCTCAAATAAATATATCTTTTAAAAAAAGAAAAAAAAAAGGTAAGTGTCAGTATGGGACAGAATGAACAGTTAAAGGACTTTTGGCAGAGCCTTAAAGAATGAATAAGGTATATGGAAAGACATCATGTTATTAGAGATAGGAGCTTATTCTCTGGAGTCAGATTGCCTGGGTTCAAATCCCACCTCTAGACCTTAACTGACTAGCTGTAGAAACCTTAGACTCAGTGCCTTAGTTTTCTCATCTATAAACAGAAATGTTGAGAACTGTTCAAAGATCTAAGAATTGATTTAATAATGCCTATAAAAGTATTTAAAACAACGCTTAGAAATATAAATAGCACTATACGTAAGTTTTAGCTATTAATACCTAGACAGGGAAGAGGGAAAGGAAAACAAATCACAAGTGTGATAAAAGAAAAGGAGGAGGTACTTTACATAGAGTAAGGAGACTAGTTTTCATGAAGGAAGGACTAGCAGAAGTCACTCAAAGTCAGGGACGCCTGGGTGGCTCAGTTGGTTGGGCGACTGCCTCTGGCTCGGGTCATGATCCTAGAGTCCCGGGATCGAGTCCCGCATCAGGCTCCCCACTCAGCAGGGAGTCTGCTTCTCTCGCAGACCCTCCCACTTCTCATGCTTTTCTCTCTCTCATTCTCTCTCTCAAATAAAATCTTTAAAAAAAAAAAAAAAAAAAGTCAGGCCACCTAATGGCCTTTACAGCCTAGGGAGAATAACTAGAGAAACTAATCACAAAGTATTATGAGGGTCATGTTTAAGTATAATCTACTAGGGGGGGCGCCTGAGTGGCTCAGTAGGTTAAAGCCTCTGCCTTCAGCTCAGGTCATGATCCCAGGGTCCTGGAAAGGAGTACCAGGCTCTCTGCTCGGTGGGGGAACCTGCTTCCTCCTCTCTCTGCCTGCTTCTCTGGCTACTTGTGATCTCTGTCTGTTAAATAAAAAAAATCTTTAAAAAAAAAAAAAGTATAATCTACTAGATTAGAATACTGCATGTCAAATTTTCCCCCTAAATATCCTTAAAGGCAGGAGAGTGAAAATACTGATCTCTAGATTATCTGGTAAGAAAATAAGCTAAGAAGTATGTTTATTTGTGCTTCTTTTTTAAAACTTCAATTTCAGCAGTTTACACTGTAAATTAATCATATGTTTTTATTATAAAAATACCAACTTAGCATCAGATCAAATCTGCCCCCTACTCATAACATACCACAGGATATCAGAGCCTCAGTTCCTCTGGCCCAGATGATGACAAACTAAGAAGCCAGAGCTCAGGAATTAAACGAGATTAACGCAGACATCCAAGAATAAGATTCTAGTCTACATGTTGGGAAAGGGAGTGAGGCTAGAAGAATGAATTGACAGGACCCTGACTGACTAAGAAGGAATGAAGAAGCTAGAAGCTTTTAATCATGGTGAACCTGAAATCTAGTTTTACTAATAAGCATTTCTCTTTTAGGATTATTTATTTATTTATTTGACAGACAGAGATCACAAGTAGGCAGAGAGGCAGGCAGAGAGAGAGGAGGAAGCAGGCTCCCCGCAGAGCAGAGAGCCCGATGTGGGGCTCGATCCCAGAACCCTGGGACCATGACCTGAGCTGAAGGCAGAGGCTTAACCCACTGAGCCACCCAGGCGCCCACTAATAAGCATTTCTTATAAAAGGGATTTCTTCAGGGGCACCTGGGTGGTTCAGTCACTAAGCAGCTACCTTTCAGCTCAGGTCATGATCCCAGGATCCTGGAATCGAGTCACCCATCAGGCTCCCTGCTCAGTGGAGAGCCCGCTTCTCCCTCTTCCTCTGCCTGCCTCTTTGCCTACTTGTGATCTCTGTCAAATAAATAAATAAAAATCTTAAAAAAAAAAGATGTGCTAACAGTCAGCATTAGTGCTAGGGTGGCCAACCATCCTGGCTTGCTTGGGACTTTCAGGAGTTTCGCCAGACATAGAGCTCCCAGTGTTAAAATTAGAAAAGTTCCAGAACAGGGGCACCTGGGCACCTGGGTGCTCAGTCAGTCAAGCGTACAACCATTGATCTCAGGTCAGGTCTTGATCTCCTGGTTGTGAGTTTGAGCCCCATGCTGGGCTCCATGCTGGGCTCCACGCTGGGCGTAGGGCCTACTAAAAAAATGTCCCAGAACAAAGTAAGATGAGTTGGTCACTCCAATTAATGGTGACTGGGAAACAAACTACCTTACTCAGGGAAAAAAATGAAAGAGATTGCTCGGTAATATTCAAGTCTTATTGTTAGTGATGGAAATACACATGTACATGAAAAATATCAAATTTTTTAAAACTCCGCCCCCACCATAAGACAACCTTTTAACAAACACAATATAGCACAACCTAGCAAAACACAGTACTTACAAAAGACTAGCTGCTTCCTGGAATGCATTGACAGCTGCTGGAATATCCCCCATCACCAGATGTTTCTGTCCTAAACCCAACAGTTTCTTAGCTTCATTATCCACATCCAGACTGCAAGAAAAAATTATTTCAAATGTCAAATACTTCTTAAAATCAACATATTCTGAATACCTGTTACATTTAAGCCATTGTACTTTAACTTCTTTTTTTTTTTTTTTTAAGATTTTATTTATTTACTTGACAGAGAGAGATCACAAGTAGGCAGAGAGGCAGGCAGAGAGAGAGGAGGAAGCAGGCTCCCTGCTGAGCAGAGAGCCCGAAGCGGGACTCGATCCCAGGTCCCTGAGATCATGACCTGAGCCGAAGGCAGCGGCTTAACCCACTGAGCCACCCAGGCGCCCGTACTTTAACTTCTTTAAACCTTTGAGCACACTCTCCAGCAGGCTTAGCCAACTCACTTTATCACTATAAAAGCAAAAGAAATCATAAAGCAACATTCAAGAGCTTATATCGTATGCTACTATAAATATTTGCTAAGTAACAAACAAACAAAAAAAAATCATGAAAGAATCATATATTACACACAGCAAGTTGTACTGCTTCTAAGAAAAATACATCAAGAAACATTTAGGTAGGGGCGCCTGGGTGGCTTAGTGGGTTAAATCCTCTGCCTTCAGCTCAGGTCATGATCCCACAGTCCTGGGATCGAGCCCCACATCGGGCTCTCTGCTCAGCGGGGGGCC
This sequence comes from Mustela erminea, assembly GCF_009829155.1. Taxonomy (NCBI): domain Eukaryota; kingdom Metazoa; phylum Chordata; class Mammalia; order Carnivora; family Mustelidae; genus Mustela; species Mustela erminea. Next base: position 74,195,042 of record NC_045623.1, read on the forward strand.
TGCTTCTCTCTCTCTGCCTGCCTTTCTGCCTACTTGTGATCTCTATCAAAGAAATAAATAAAGTCTTAAAAAAAAAAAAAAGAAAAAAAAAAGAAACATTTAGGTAGACAGCAAAGACAGTGATCTCAATATCAAGACAATGTGGAACTGACAAACACAAATAGATGAAATGGAACAGAGTAGAAAAACAGAATAGAAAAACAGATCCACACATACGACCACTTGAAATTTTGACAAAGATACCAAGACAATTCAATGAAGAAAGAATGATCTCCTGAACAACTGGTGCAGGAATAACTGGATATCCACTTGCAAAAAAGTAAATCTCAACCTTATTATCACGGCACATACAAAAATTAACTTCAAATGAATTACAGACTTTAATATTTATTTATGTTTCTTTATTTGTCAGAGAGAGAGAGAAATGAGGAAGAGAGCACAAGCAAGGAAGCAGGGGGATCCAGGAGTGGGAGAGGGTGAAGCAGGCTCCTCACGGAGCAAGAAGCTCAATACAGGCCTCCATCCCAGGACCCTGGGATTGTGACCTGAGCCAAAGACACACTTAACCAACTAAGCCACCCAGGCATTCCTGGAATAGACTCTCTAAATGTAAGATTGAAAACCATAGGGGCGCTTGGGTGGCTCAGTGGATTAAAGCCTCTGCCTTCGGCTCAGGTCATGATCTCAGGGTCCTGGGATCGAGCCCCACATAGAGCTCTCTGCTCGGCAGGGAGCCTGCTTCCTCCTCTCTCTCTCTCTCTCTCTCTGCCTGCCTCTCTGCCTACTTGTGATCTCTGTCAAATAAATAAATAAAATCTTTTTTAAAAATAAAAATAAAGGGGCGCCTGGGTGGCTCAGTGGGTTAAAGCCTCTGCTTTCAGCTCAGGTCATGATCTCAGGGTCCTGGGATCGAGTCCCGCATCGGGCTCTCTGCTCAGCAGGGAGCCTGCTTCCTCCTCTCTCTCTCTCTCTGCCTCTCTGCCTACTTGTGATCTCGGTCTGTCAAATAAATAAATAAAACCTTTAAAAAATAAAAATAAAAAAATAAAAATAAAAACAGTGATTGTCAACCTAAGTGAACTTAGGAATTATCAGTAAGTTTTTTCTAAAAAACACACAAGCCTGAATTCTATCTTAAGCTTAACAAATAAAATCTCTAGGGATGCAACCCATAAATCTACCTTTTGAATAAGCATCCAAATAGTTCGGACAACCAAGCTATTAAGCTTACCTCTGGTTAAGAACCACAGTCATATCAAGACAAGGAAGTTTATGTAGAAGTAGATGTGGGCCCAATATAAAATTTAAAACTTTTAAACTAGAATAACATAAAATTGAAAGTGGCAACCTTCTAAAATAGAGATCTAAGTCAGTAGAAGTATTCAAAGAAAGAACAGGTTAGCATTTGCCAGGCATGTAGTAAGTAAGGAGCAGAACTAACTTTCAAGTCTAGTATTTTAATCAAATGTGAAAAACCTGAAGACATCATTATCAGGATTCCACACTTTAAATTACATACAAGTATCTTAATATTCGGTCTTAACTGTTATCTATTAAAAATAATACTGTCCTTTGGGGCACCTGGGTGGCTCAAGTTAGTCAAGTGTCTGGCTTTGGCTCAAGTCATGATCCCAGGATCCTGGGATCAAGACCCACATCAGGATCCCTGCTCAGCAGGGAGTCTGCTTCTTCCTCCCATCCACCCACTGCTTCCCTGCTGGTGCTCTATCAAACAAATAAGATCTTTAATAAATAAAAGTAATATTGCCCTTAAATTATATAGTTCTTAGTTTATGTTCCAGACATAAATCTAACTGTACTCTGTAAATAATCTTACCTCTCAACTTTATTTGCAGAGGTAGAAGGAGCAGGAGCATCTTCTTCAATCCTGTAATGAAAAATTAAGGGGAAAAAATTAAAAACGAAGGCTATTTTAAAGCATGGAAATTAAATAAAGAAAAATATAAACCCCTAAGATCTTAAAAATACTGATTTACCTACATAATCAAATGTTATCTTCATTCATTCAAATATCTGTTAAATGCCTATTTGTTAGGCAAAAGATACATAGTATAGTGAACAAGACAGTTACATCCTAGTTTTGAGTTTATGATCAGGTGGAAAAGAGTGAGGTATGTTATAATGCAGCATGTGCATTCCTTAAAAACCTCACATTCCATTAAACTCATTAAAAATAACGTTTCTCTTTAACTAACATATAATGCATTATTTGCCCCAGGGGTACAGGTCTGTGAATCAGGCTTACACATTTCACAGCACTCACCATAGCACATACCCTCCCCAGTGTCCATAACCCAGCCACCCTATCCCACCCCCCAGCAACCCTCAGTTTATTTCATGAGATTAAGAGTCTCTTATGGTTTGTCTCCCTCCTAATACCACCCTGTTTCATTTTTTCCCTCCCTACCCCCCATGACCTCCCACCCTGCCTCTCAAATTCCTCGTATCAGAGATCATATAATTGTCATCCTCTGACTTATAAAAATAATATTTGTTCTTAAAGAAAAAAAGAGGGGCGCCTGGGTGGCTCAGTGGGTTAAAGCCTCTGCCTTCGGCTCAGGTCACGATACCAGGGTCCTCGGATCGAGCCCTGCATTGTGCTCTCTGCTCAGCAGGGAGCCTGCTTCCCTTCCTCTCTCTCTGCCTGCCTCTCTGCCTACTTGTGATCTCTGTCAAATAAATAAATAAATAAAATCTTTTTAAAAAAGAAAAACTTCCAAGAACATTCAGTTTTGAAGTTTTGGTGGCGGGGGGCACCTGGGTGGCTCAGTGGGTTAAGCCTCTGCCTTGAGCTCAGATCATGATCTCAGGGTCCTGGGATCGAGCCCCACATCAGTCCCTCCTCTCTGCCTACTTGTGATCTCTCTATCAAATAAATAAATAAAATCTTTAAAAATCGTTAAAAAAAGTTTTTTTTTTTTAAAGTGGGTTTTTTTCTTTTAAGATTTTATTTATTTATTTGACAGTGATCACAAGTAGGCAGAGAGACAGGCAGGGGGGGTGGGAAGCAGGCTTCCTGCTCAGCAGAGAGCCCGATGCAGTGCTCGATTCCAGGACCCTGGGATCATGACCTGAGCTGAAGGCAGAGGCTTTAACCCACTGAGCCACCCAGGCGCCCCAAGAAGTGGGGTTTTTTTTTAAAGATTTTAATTATTTATTTGACAGAAGAGAGACTCGGTGAGAGAGGAACACAAGCAGGGGGAGTGGGAGGGGGAGAAGCAGGCTTCCCGTTGAGATGGGAGCCTGATGAGGGGCTCGATCCTAGCACCCTGGAATCATGACCTGAGCCAAAGGCAGACGCTTCACCATCTGAGCCACCCAGGCAACCCATGAAAAGTGTTTTTATTTATTTGACAGACAGAGATCACAAGTAGGCAGAGAGGCAGGCAGAGAGAGAGAGGAGGAAGCAGGATCCCTACGGAGTAGAGAGCCCGATGTGGGGCTCGATCCCAGGACCCTGGCATCATGACCTGAGCTGAAGGCAGAGGCTTTAACCCACTGAGCCACCCAAGCGCCCCCATTATGTTTTAATAAATATCTTTAAAACATTTCAAGGGCACCTGGGTGGTTCAGTCAGTTAAGCGTCTGCCTTTGGCTCAGGTCTGCCTTTGGCTCAGGTCGGGATCCCAGAATCCTGGGACTGAATCCCAAACTGGGCTCCCTGCTCAGCAGGGAGTCCATTTCTCTGCCCCTCCCCTGGCTGTGCTTTCTCTCTCTCTCTCATAAAAAAAAAAACTTAAAAAAAAATAATTTCATAGTTGTGTTTACTGAAAACACCTAGAAATACTGACCAAATCAGCCGCAATGAGTACCCTACCCCTGAATACCTAGGGGGTACCAAAAATCCGTCTCTCACTAAAAGGAACCAAGACTCCATTGAAAAATAATAGATTCTAAGCTTGGGCAGGGGAAGTACAAAGGTGAGTTTGGCTTTCATATCAGAAAGCAAGGACTATCTAATATGACTGGAGACATATATACTTATTGTCATTCAAAAAGAATTATAAATCAAATAGAAGGAATCCAGGGAAAGGCAGAATATGTGTATCCTTTTTTGCAACTTTTCTATAAATTTAACATGTTTCATAATAATGTACAAAAACATTACCAAAGTACACTCAAGAGACAGCCTAAATAAAATATTGGGACACCTGGGTGGCTCAAGTTAGTCAAGTGTCTGGCTTTGTACAAAAACATTACCAAAGCACACTCAAGAGACAGCCTAAATAAAATCCCACTAATCAAAAGAAGTGTCAATTGAGGGGTGTCTGGGTGGCTCAGATGGTTGGGCATCTGCCTTCAGCTCGGGTCACGATCTCCAGGTCCTGGGATCAAGCCCCATGTCAGGCTCCCAGCTCGGCAGGGAGTCTGCTTCTCCCTCTCCCCCTGCCTGTGTTCTCTCTCTCTCTCTCTCTTTCCAATAAATAAAATTTTTTAAAAAGTGTTAATCTGAGCATCAACAAAAATAATAGCTACAATAGACTGAAAACTTCAAATATACTTAAATCAATGAATTCTCAATGATATAAACAAAAACAAAGAACTCATTATCTTTGGAGAATGATAGGAAACCACTGCACTATTTTGAAAATTGGTAAATAGGGGTGCCTGGGGGCGCCTGGGTGGCTCAGTGGGTTAAAGCCTCTGCCTTCGGCTCAGGTCAGGATCCCAGGGTCTTGGGATCGAGCCCCACATCGGGCTCTCTGCTCAGCGGGGACCCTGCTTCCTTTTCTCGTTCTCTGCCTGCCTCTCTGCCTACTTGTAATCTCTGTCAAATAAATAAATAAAATCTTTAAAAAAAAAAAAAAAATAGGGGTGCCTGGGTGGCTCAGTCAGTTGAGCAATGGCCTCTTGATTTTGGCTAGGGTCATGATCTCAGGGTCAAGCAGGCTCCAGGCTCATCAGGGAGTCTGCTTCTGATTCTCTCGCTCGCTCTCTCTGCCTTTGTCCCTCCCACCAGTGGCGCCCTCTCTAAAATACATCTTTTCTAAAAATATTTAAAAACTGGTAAATAAGAAAAATTTACAATACACTTGTATTTGCTACTTCTTTATAATGCAGTTATACTGTAGGTTTTAGACAAGTTTTAAGACATGGTTGATTTCAGTTACTATTTGGGAATTTTATAGACTGATCCCATGCACTTAGTATTCATTTAAATCCTTGGCATTTTGGGGGGCTCTACGCTTGGCGGCGAGTCTTCTTCTTCCTCTCCCTCTGCCTCCCACTCAGGTCATTATCTCATGGTCCTGGAATAGAGACCCAGTGGTGCTCTCTGTTTGGCAAGGAGTCTGCTTCTCCCTCTGCCTTAAACTTGTGCTCTCACTCTCTCTCTCAAATGAATAAGTAAAATCTTAAAAAAAAAAAAAAAAAAAAAAAAAACCTTAATCGGGGTGTCTGGGTGGCTCAGTAGGTTAAAGCCTCTGCCTTCGGCTTGGGTCCCAGGGTCCTGGGATCAAGGCCTGCATCGGGCTCTCTGCTCAGCAGGGAGCCTGCTTTCCCCTCTCTCTGCCTGCCTCTCTCCCTAGTTGTGATCTCTGGCAAATAAAATCTTAAAAAAAGAAATCCTTAATCAGAGAGAGACAAATATCATATGATCTCACTGATATGAGGAATTTGAGAAACAAGACAGAGGACCATAGGGGAAGGGAAAATGAAACAAGACAAAACCAGAGAGGGAGACAAACCATAAGAGACTCAATCTCAGGAAACAAACTGAGGACTGCTGGAGTGGAAGCGGGTGGGAGGGATGCGGTGGCTGGGAAATGGACACTGGGGAGGGTATGTGCTATGGTGAGCGTTGTGAATTGTGTAAGACTGATGAATCACAGACCTGTACCCCTGAAACAAATAATATTATATGTTAATTAAAAAAAAAATCCTTGGGATGCCTGGGTGGCTTAATCAGTTAAGCTGCTGCCTTCAGCTCAGATCCAGGCTCTTGGGATAAAGTCCGAGTTGGGCTTCTTGCTCATCGGGGAGCCAGCTTCTCTCTCTGCCTTTGCCTGCCATTCTGCCTGCTCATGCTCTGTCTCTCTCTCTGACAAATCAATCAATCAATCCCTGGCATTTTTATCTGCTCTATCATCACTTTTAACATATATCCCAAAAGTATTACCCAGATAAGGACATATATCATTTAAAAATGTACCCCTAAAGCACGCCAGATCTCAAATGAAAGCTGGGAATGCTGTTAAGTAATGAAATGGAGAGGGGCACCTGGGTGGCCTAGCTGGTTACGTGTCTGACTCTTGATTTCAGCTCAGGTCTGGATCTCAGGATTTTGAGTTCAAGCTCTGCACTGGGCTCCACAATGGGCACAAAGCCTACTTAAAGAAACAAAACTGGTGAAATGGAGAAAAGTACACTGGGGAAAGAGGCAACCTTCCTAGTATTACTCAGAATTGGAATACATACTGCAAGAAAACTAGAAGTATGAGAATAGAAGCTATAGAAGAAAGAAGGGCTCCCCTGAGTAGACAATTATTGAAAACTCTCCAAAAGGTTAAAAACAACACAAACGGAATGGAAACTATTACAAAACCAGAGAGGGAGACAAACCATAAGAGACAAACTCAGGAAACAAACTGACGGTTGCTGGAGTGGAGGGGGATGGGAGGGATGGGGTGGCTGGGTGATGGACACTGGGGAGGGTATGTGCTATGGTGAGTGTAGTGAATTGTGTAAGACTGATGAATCACAGACCCGTACCCCTGGGACAAATAATACATTGTATGTTAATTTTTAAAAATGATCTGGTTTAAAAAAAAAAAAAAGAATGGAGTCTATTAGTTTTCTACAGCTGGACTTTCTTCTTCTTTAGCTCTAACAAATTTAGGGGCACCTGGGTGGCTCAGTTGATTAAGCTATGTAACACAAGCAATATGGACGAAAACAAATGATCAATGAAAAAATAGCTTATTCCTGGGATGCCTGGGTGGCTCAGTCGGTTAAGCAGCTGCCTTCAGCTCAGGTCATGATCCCAGGGTCCAGGGATGGAGTAGCACATCTGACTCCTCGTTCAGCGGGAAGCCTGCTTCTCTCTTTGCCTGCTCTGCCTGCTGCTCCCCCTGCTTGTGCTCTCTCTGACAAATAAATAAAATTCTCTAAAAAAAATAGCTAATTCAATTCAATATTTAAATCTAATAGATATTTTAATTTTAGTACCTACTGTGCACACTGGAGACAGTCTCCAACCAAACAGTTAAAAAAGTAGAGGGGACGGGGGCATCTGGCTGCCTCAGTCTGTAGAGCAAGGGACTCTTGATCTCAGGGCTCATGAGTTCAAGCCCCACCTTGGGTGTAGAGATCACTTAAAAAAATAAACTTAAAAAAAAAAAAAAAAAGCAGAGGGAACAGTTTGTTTAGAAGCACAGAGAAAGGCAGGAGAGATTAAATGACAGGTGAGGATTAACTGTATTGTATTGGAGTCTCATTCTTAGAACATGGTTTAAAGACAAAAAAAATTTTTAAGTTGTCATTTACTTTCAGCAGAATCCAAAATCTTTGCTTCCAACTCCTAATTCTTTTGTGATTATATTGGTCAGCAAGTCTGATGAAAAGCCCTGGGGAATGAGGAAAAAACTGGGTTGAAAATAAGCCAGAGACTTCATAGCTAGAGCCACAGGGGTGAAGCACAGTTTAAAAGGCAATACTTCTAGCTGCAGGTAAGAAAGTAGATAACCTTTACAGAAGCCTAGAATGATGGCCTTGGATCCTTATCTACACTTCTAGGCATAGCCGGTTATGTTCACATAGCTTCACTAAGGGGTTATTTTGGTCAGATTTAACACAAGCTTCTCAAATTACCTATGGTTGAAGGATCAGATTTTTTATTTCCAGTGTACAATAGTTTATTTGATTTTTTAAAAAAGATTTTATGTATGTATTTGAAAGAGAGAGAACAAGAGCACATAAGCTGGGGGAATGGCAGAGGGAGAGTGAGAAGCAAGGGCTCAATCCCAGAACCCTGCCATCATGACCTGAGGCGAAGGCAGTTGCTTAACCAACTGAGCCAACCAGGTGCCCTTTTTTTTTTCTTCCCTACCAATCATTTGCTCCTTGCTTTTTTTTTTTTTAAATCCCTACACCCAACATGGGGCTCAAACTCATAACCCCTAAGATCAAGAGTTACACGCTCAACCAATGGAGCCAGGCAGGCACCCCATCAGATGATTTTTTTTTTTTTTTTTTTGGACAGACCACAAGTAGGCAGAGGCAGACAGAGAGAGAGAGGAAGCAGGTCCCCCAACGAGCAGAGACCCAGATCAGGGGGCTCAATCCCAGGACCTTGGGATCATGACCTGAGCCAAAGGCAGAGGCTTAACCTACTGAGCCACCCAGGTGCCCCATGAATGTTTATTAAATAATGCTTACTCCAAATTTTTATTCTTATCTCTTTGTAGACCAGTAACAGTTCAAAAACCAGTATTAGTCTACCACCACTACTAGTCCACGGACCATGCAATGTGGTAGTATCAGACGTCTAAATAGAATATAAGCCCTAAAATCACAACATGAATGCTGTATATACATGCTACAAACACTGAGGCACTCCAGTGGCAACAAAAATACAAAAATGTTTTATACTCCACATGGATGAGGGGTGAGGAGCAATACTATATAAATTTCACTTAAGCCATGACAGAAGTTAACAGGTATCAGATTCACCCTCCCACCTCAAACAACTAAAAAAAAAACTGGCCAAGAACACGAAACACCAGTTTTCAAACACTGAACAGCTAGTAACACAGGACATTGATCTATCTGAGAAAAGGGAAACAAATGAGATAAGCCCCGTTTAAGTGTCCCCAACTTACTGCTTAGAGAATTTTGTCCACAGTACAGAGGAACCCGAAAAGAGTCTGTTTCACAGAACTGAGATAAGAGTCTGGGGTTTGGGGCACCTGGGTGGCTCAGTGGGTTAAAGCCTCTGCCTTCGGCTCAGGTCGTGATCCCAGTGTTCTGGGATCGAGCCCCACATCGGGCTCTCTGCTCAGCGGGAGCCTGCTTCCCTCTCTCTCTCTGCCTGCCTCTCTGCGGACTTGTGATCTCTCTCTCTGTCAAATAAATAAATAAAATCTTTAAAAGAAAAAAAAAAGAGAGAGTCTGGGGTTTGGAGAGGCCTAGGTAGCTAGAATTTACAGAACAGAATGGAGAAAAGACAGCAAGCTCCAGATACCCACAGAAGGTTCCCTCCAGTCCTTGGCTAACTACTGATCACCTTCTACATAAGAAAACTATTGAGGCCTAGGTAAGAGTTACTAGAAAAGATGAAACAATCTTCAGAGATCACACAGGGTCTAGAATAACTCATGTTCCCAAAAGCCAGGGTAGAAATACCTGTACCACATGAGGCAAATACCATTTAGTAACAAAATTAAGTTCCAGGCCTGCCTAACAAAACTTAAAGGCAATCCTCAACAGGACTGAATTATCCTTTTTTTTAAAAGATTTTATTTATTTATTCGACAGACAGAGATCACAAGCAGGCAGAGAGAGAGGGGGAAGCAGGCTCCCTGCAGAGCAGAAAGCCCAATGCGGGGCTCGATCCCAGGACTCTGGGACCATGACCTGAGCCGAAGGCAGAGGCTCTAACCCACTGAGCCACCCAGGCGCCCCCAGGACTGAATTATTTCCAAATAACTGCATCCCAACATCAAAATATATTTAAAGGAATTAAAAAAAAAAAAAAAAAAAAACACTCAGCAACAAACCTCACAATGTCTGATAAGTTATGTAAGTAAAAAATGATCAGGCAAACAAAGGAAACAGGGAATTAAAATCCATAGTGGGGGAAAAAAGGTAATCAAGAGAAACATACCCAGGAAGGACACAGACAATGACATTAAGACAATCATTTTTAATGTACTCCACATGTTCAAGAATGTAAAGAGAAGCAGGAGTATGAGAAAAATAGAAAGTATTTTTTTAAAAAGTCAAGATTCAAATCACACTTCTGGAGACAAAAATACACTTGACACGATCAATCAGACTTGAAGAAAATCACTAGAAATTTATAAAGCCAGCAGTGGAAACTATCCAAAATGAAAACAGAAAGACTTAAAAAAAAAGTCTGAATTTCAGGGTGTGTGAGTGGCTCAGTTAGTAACGCAACCGACTCCTAACTTCCACTCAGGTCGGGATCTCAGGGTCGTGAGACTGAGCTCCACAGCGGGCTCCATACTCAGTGTGGAGTCTACTTGAGGTTCTCCCTCTCCCCGTCCTTTCCCTCCTCTCTCTCTAAAATAAGTATTTTTGGGGGCGCCTGGGTGGCTCAGTTGGTTGGGCAACTGCCTGCGGCTTGGTTCGTGGTCCTGGAGTCCCACATCGGGCTTCTGGCTCCATGGGGAGTCTGCTTCTCCCTCTGACCTCCCCTCTCATGCTGTCTCACTGTCTCTCTCTCTCTCAAATAAATAAATAAAATCTTAAAAAAAAATAATATTTCTTTTAAAAATTTATTTATTTATTTGACAGAGGTAGCACAAGTAGGCAGAGCAGTAGGCAGAGCGGCAGGCAGAGGGAGAGGGAGAAGCAGGCTCCCCACCAAGCAGGGAGCCCAATGCGGGGCTCAATCCCAGGACTCTGGGACCATGACCTGAGCCGAAGGCAGATGCCTACAAACTTGAGCTACCCAGGCACCTCTAAAATAAATTTTTTAAAAACAGAACTTCATGACTATTACACACTAAGGAGACTAACATACATGTGGACTGGGGTCCCTGAAAGGATAGGGGGAAAGAAAATATTTAAAGGAATGGAGAAAATATTTAATTAAAGAAATGATGGCAGAGGCACCAGGGTGGCTCAGCTGCTTAAGTGTCTGGGATCGAGTTGTGGTCCCAAAGTCCTGGGATCTGGCCCCACACTGGGCTCCTGCTCAGTGGGGAGTCTGCTTCTCTCCCTCACTGTCCCCCCCTCCACTTGTGCTCACATGCTCCCTCTTCTTCTCTCTCAAATAAGTAAATAAAGTCTTAAAAAAAAAAAAAATTGGGCACCTGGGTGGCTCAGTCCATCAGTCTCTTAAGTGTCTGCCTTCAGCTGAGGTCATGATCCCAAGGTCCTGGGAATGAGCCATGCCATCGGGCTCCCTGCTCAGTGTGGAGTCCGTGCCTCTCTCTCTCCCTGCCTGCCCATGCTCTTGCTCTCTTTCACCCTCTCTCAAATATATAAATCTTTTTAAAAAAGAAATGATGGCAAATACAAAACAAATACCATAAAAACTATAAACAATAAATTTCAATATTTATTTGAAAGATGGATAAAGAGCATGAGCAGGAGGGCCAGAGGGAGGAGAGAAGTCTCAAGCAGACTCCATGCTGAGCACAGAGCCTGATGCCAGGCTGGATCTCACAAACCTGAGATCATGACCAGAGCTGAAATCAAGAGTCAGACGCTTAACCAACTGAGCCACCCAGGCACCCAACAATAAATTTTTTAAAAATGAACAATGGCAGAAAACTTGCCAATTTTGATGAGAAATATAAATCCACAGACCCAAAAACCAACAAACCCCAAGCAAAAGAAACATGAAAAACACACCGAAGTATTTGTCAAGTTCTAAAAACCAGAGACAGAGGAACAACCACAGACGTGCCTGGCTGGCTCAGTCAGTGGAGGATCTGACTTGATCTCAGGGTGGTGAGTTCAAGTCCCATGGTGGGCATGAATCCTACTTTAAAAAATAAAAGAAAGAAATAAGATATAAAATCAGGCAAAAGAAAATGATACTTATATAATCATAGTAAAAAATATAAGAATGGGGGCGCCTGGGTGGCTCAGTGGGTTAAAGCCTCTGCCTTCGGCTCAGGTCATGATCTCGGGGTCCTGGGATCGAGTCCCGCGGCAGGCTCTCTGCTCAGCAGGGAGCCTGCTTCCTCATCTCTCTCTCTCTGCCTGCCTCTCTGCCTACTTGTGATCTTTCTCTGTCAAATAAATAAATTCTTTAAAAAAAAAAAAAAAAGAAAGAAAACCTCCTCTTTCATACAAAAGAGAGGACTTACCACCAATGCACAATTATGAGAAAAAATGTTAAAGGAAATCTAGGCAGAAAAGAGATGCTTATGTCTGTTAAGTGTCTGACTTAAACTCAGGTCATGATCCCCAGACTTCCTGCTCAGTAGGGACCCTGCTTCTCCCTCTGCCTGCTGTTACCCCTTCTTCCCTGTTTGTGCTCTGACAAATAAATTATTTTAAAAAAAAAGGGGGGGGGGAAATCCAGGCACAAAGAAAGTTATACCAGGTAGAAATTTGGATCTATGTCAATAAGAAGCACTGACCATGGTAAATGAGGGCACATGGAAAACATTCTTTTATTTTTTAATCTGTTTTTTTTTCAACTTTAATGAACATTTGGCTGATTTCTAGTTTTTGGCAATTATGACAACTGATGTGAATATTTCTGTGCATGTAGTTTGGTGGCCAGCTTCACATTTCGTTTTAGTACAAACTGAAAAATGAATCAAGTTTTTAAAGATTTCAGAAGCAAAACAAGCATTCCCAAAGTTATTAACATAAATATTTTAGCAATAAAATCACATATGAGGGGCGCCTAGGTGGCTCAGTGGGTTAACCCTCTGCCTTCAGCTCAGGTCATGATCTCAGGGTCCTAGGATTGAGCCCCACATCGGGCTCTCTGCTCAGCAGGGAGCCTGCTTCCCCCTCTCTCTTTCTGCCTGCCTCTCTGCCTACTTGTGATCTGTCAAATAAATAAAATCTTAAAAAATAAAATAAAATCATATATGGAAACATTTCTAAATAACTGGTTTTTAAAAAGTTTTCTCCACTGCATGTTTCTTTTGAAAAGCAGTTACTTTCTCACTGTTAAAATATCAACTTTTATCTTAGGGCATCTGGCTGGCTCAGCTCCTAATCTCCTGGTGGTGAGTTCAGGCCCCATGCTGGGCACAGAGCTTACTTTAAAAAAAAAATTATCTTTTTACAAATTTTTTATTTTCAGTTATCTGCTAGTGGGTTTACTACTGACAGCGATTTTTTTAACTACCTGATGTTTCTAACAAAGCTAGGAATACAAGCTATAAATGGAAGTGTCAATTCTGCTATTTTCCTGCTATTTGTTTATGCTTGCATTATTATCTTCAATTCACCATTTCTAAGCAGGAATCTTTTAAACACACTGTCCACTTTGTAAGAGCTAGTTTAAACTGGAAAAAAAAAGTCATATCTAGACTTACCGTTGCTATCATTTAACAGTATATACAAATATTGGATTATATTGTACCCTGAAACTGTCAATTATATCCCATTCTTTTTTTTTTTTTTTTTTTTTTTTTAGATTTTATTTATTTATTTGACAGAGAGAAATCACAAGTAGATGGAGAGGCAGGCAGAGAGAGAGAGGGAAGCAGGCTCCCCGCTGAGCAGAGAGCCCAATGCGGGGCTCGATCCCAGGACCCTGAGATCATGACCTGAGCCGAAGGCAGCGGCTTAACCCACTGAGCCACCCAGGCGCCCCTATATCCCATTCTTAAAAATCCTAATGTTTTGGGGCGCCTGGATGGCTCAGTGGGTTAACCCTCTGCCTTTGGCTCAGGTCATGATCTCAGAGTCCTGGGATCCAGCCCCGCATCAGGCTCTCTGCACAGCAGGGAGCCTGCTTCCTCCTCTCTCTCTGCCTGCCTCTCTGCCTACTTGTGATCTCTCTGTCAAATAAATAAATAAAATCTTTAAAAAAAAAAATCCTGTTTTATCATCTCCCTGATATGAGGAATTTTTTTTTTAAGATTTTGTTTATTTATTTGACAGAGATCACAAGTAGGCAGAGAGGCAGGCAGAGAGAGAGAGGAAGGGAAGCAGGCTCCCTGCTGAGCAGAGAGCCCAATGCGGGGCTCAATCCCAAGACCCTGGGATCATGACCTGAGCTGAAGGCAGAGGCTGAGCCACCCCAGGCACGCTCACTTTAAATTCTTGCCACAAACATAATATAAGGACAACACTGGCAATCCTACCACACATCCTGTAGAATTTTTTCTTCATGAATATTTTTTCAATCTCTCCAAAGTGACTATTTCTTCTTCAAATCTCCTACAACCTACTACAGTCCTCTCCCTTACTTCTAACCAGACCTTACTTCACGCTTCATGGAACAGAAACAATTAGGCCTTCTTTCACCACACCAAAACTACCAACCTGTCTGCATGTGTACCCCTATTTTCTGTTATCCTTATTTCTATGAATAAAGTTTCCATGCTAGAATCTTCATATAGCTGGTCCCTTGTCACTCACATATCATGGAGTGAATCCTTGACCATGCAAACACTAAATTAATCATCCAGTTACTTTCATCTTAAAAATGGGTAAATTAAGATAAGCATCTGTACAATATTTTGTCACTAACATTCTCTAATCTACGTATTTATAGTCTATACCAAGTAATGGAAGCTTCATCTGAGAAAACGGACCTCCTCTGTCTCCTTAAATGTGGTATCTCTAGTAACCAAAATAAATATTCAGTAAATATAGAGGAAACACACTTAGGACCTGGGAGACAAGAAAAGTGCTTCACAAAATTCTCCTTAAAGACTGACCAGGGACACCTGGGTGGCTCAGTCTGTTAAAGGTCTGCCTTATGCTCAGGTCATGATCCCAGGAGCCTGGGATTAAGCCGGGCTTCGGGATCCCTGATCAGCCGGGAGCCTGCTTCTCCCTCTCCCTCCACCTCTGCGTGCAGCTCCCCTTGTTTGTGCTTCCGCTCTTCTCTGTCAAATGAATAAAATCTTAAAAAAAAAAAAAAAAAAAAAAAAGTCTTGGGGTGCCTGGGTGGCTCAGCAGGGAGCCTGCTTCCTCCTCTCTCTCTCTCTGCCTGCCTCTCTGCCTACTTGTGATCTCTGTCAAATAAAATAAAAATCTTAAAAAAAAGAAAAGAAAAGAAACAGGAAACCAGAATCCCCAGTAGCTCAGTGGGTTGGGCCTCTGCCTTTGGCCTAGGTCATGATCTCAGGATCTTGGGATCAAGCCCCACGTGGGGCCCTCTGCTCAGCTGGGAGCCTGCTTCCCTCTCTCTCTCTGCCTGCCTCTCTGCCTACTTGTGATTTCTCTGTCAAATAAACAAAAGTCTTAAAAAAAAAAAAAAAAAGAAAGAAAGAAAGAA
The DNA here is from genome assembly GCF_009829155.1 of Mustela erminea. Taxonomy (NCBI): domain Eukaryota; kingdom Metazoa; phylum Chordata; class Mammalia; order Carnivora; family Mustelidae; genus Mustela; species Mustela erminea. The sequence goes on from NC_045623.1 coordinate 74,210,172, forward strand.
AGAAAGAAACAGGAAACCAAGGCCCACAGTGTCAACCAGAAACATAATAGTTTTCCAGGCACCTAATTATATTTATCATCATCTATCATCCTCCCTACTAAGTTTTAATTTACCCTTACAAATAAATATAAGCTCAATGTCCACCTGATAGAATGGATAAAAAGTACAGTCTATTCATACAGTGGAGCACTATATACCACAAAAAAATCACTAAAACAGTATGTAATGTGTATGATTCTCATAATGTTGAGTATAAGCAACTAGATATCACTACACAGTGCATAATTCATAAAGTTCATAAATTTATAAAGTTCAAAAACTGACAAAACTAACCTATTGTTAGAAGTCAGAAGAGCTACCTTTGAAAGGAGGAATTTGATTGGGGGGGAGGGGTTGGGTTCCATAGTGGGTTTTTTTTTTTTTTTTCCAAGATTTTATTTATTTGACAGAGATCACAAGTAGGCAGAGAGGTGGGGTGGGGGACGCAACCAGGAAGCAGGCTCCCAGCTGAGCAGAGAGCGGATTCAAGACTTGATTCAAGGGCCCTGGGATCGTGACCTGAGCCAAAGGCAGAGGCTTTAACCCACTGAGCTATCCAAGCGCCCCCATAGCATTACGTTTCAAATTTTCCCTTGTGAAATCTCACTTAGCTATACGTTTTCCATTTGTGCACTCTTTGTAGTGTGTTTTACTTCAACAAAATGTACTGAAAAAAAGATAATTTTTGTTTTAAATTTAATGACTTGGGGCACTTGGGGTGGCTCAGTTGTTAACCATCTGCCTTCAACTCAGGTCGTGGTCCCAGATCAAGCCCCACATCAGGCTCCAGGCTCAGCAGAAAGCCTGTTTCTCCCTCCTACTCCCCCTGCCTGTGTTCCTTCTCTGTCTCTCTGTCAAATAAATGAAATCTTTAAAAAAAATAAATTAAATAAATTTAATGACTTGCCTCATACTTTTAAATAATTATTCTTAAAACAAACAAACAAACTAGGGGTGCCTGGGTGGCTGAGTTGGTTGAGCATCTGCCTTTGGCTCAGGTCTTGATCCCAGGATTCTGGGGTCAAGCCCCGCATCTGGATTCCTGCTCAGCAAGGAGTCTGCTTCTCCCTCTCCCTGCCACTTCCCAGGCCAGTGCTCGCTAGTCCTCTCTGTTAAATAAATAAAATCTTAAAAAAAAAAATTTTTTAATATCAAATTTAAAAAGCAATCAATTAATTACAATCAATTAAATACTTTTGAATAATTAAGACCTAACTTGTGGAGCATGTGGATGACTCAGTCTGTTGAGTGGCTGACTCAGGTCATGATCTTGGGGTCCTAGACTGAGCCCCTCAAGAGACTCCCCACTCAGAAGGCAGTCTACTTCAGAATCTCTCTCTCCATCTGCCGCTCTCCGCCCCCCCAACACACTCTCTCAATAAATATACCGTTAAAAATGAAAGTTTTTAAAAGTTTTATTTAGTCTTTTTTTTAAAGATTTTATTTATTTATTTGACAGAGAGAGATCACAAGTAGGCAGAGAGGCAAGCAGAGAGAGAGAGGAGGAAGCAGGCTCCCTGCTGAGCAGAGAGCCCGATGTGGGACTCAATCCCAGGACCCTGAGATCATGACCTTAGCCGAAGGCAGCAGCTTAATCCACTGAGCCACCCAGGCGCCCCAAAGCTTTATGTAGTCTTAAACTTGTCTATTTTTTTTTTGCTGTCTGTGCTTTTGGTACCCTATCCAAGACCAAGTCCAATATCACGGAGCTTTTATCTAAGCTTTCCCTCAGGAATTTTGGTTTCAGGCCTTACATTTAGGTGTTCAATCCATTTTCAGTCCAGTTTCATATATGGTGTAAGATAAGGGTCCAATTTCATTCTTCCGCATCAGCATATCCAGTTTTCCTAACACCATTTGTTGAAGAGACTATTCTTTCCTCATAGAGTGGTCTTGGCATCTTTGTCAAAGATCATTTGACCCTACGTGAGGATTTATTTCAGGACTTTCTATTCTATTCATTGGTCTATTTGTCTGTCTTTATGTCAGTTACCACAGTTCTCATTATTGTAGCTTTGTAATGTTGTGAAATCAGAAGTGGGCTCTCCAACTCTGCTCTTTTTTAAAAACTGCTATGGCTTTTTGGGATCCCTTGAGATTCCTTATAAATTGTAGGATGAAACTACTGTATCTGCAAAAATACCATTGAAATTTTGATATAGATTATGTGGAATCTATAAATCTCTTTGGTAGTATGAACATTTTTTTAAAGATTTTTATTTTATTTATATAAACAATAAATTTGTAAATAAATAAAATCTTTTAAAAGAAGGAAGACACCTGGGTGACTCAGTTCATGACCCCAGGGTCCTGGGATCAGAATCCCTGCTTGGAGGGAGCATCAGATTCCCTGCTCCATGGGGAGCCTACTTCTCCCTCTCCCTCTGCCTGCTTGTACTTCTCTGTCATATAGATAGATCTTTTTAATCTAGTGTGCTTGAGCAAGGGGAGGGGTGGAAGAAGAGGGGGAGACTCTCAAGCCAACTCCTTGCTGAGAGCATAGCCAGATGCAGGGTTCAATCCCAGTAGCCCGAGACTATCACCTGAGCTGAGAAACCAAGAGTCAGACACCCAAACGACTGAGCCATTCAAGCACTCCAGGACACCTTAATATTAAGCATTCCAAACAGGGCAAGTCTTTCCGTTTATTTGTATCTTCTTGAATTTTTCAGCCATGTTTTATAGTTTTTACTACAAAAGTCCGTTCAAGGGGCGCATAAGTGGCTCAGTCAGTTGGGCCTCTGACTCTTGGTTTTGGCTCAGGTCACAATTTCATGGGTTATGAGATGGAGCCCTGTGTTGGGCTCCATGCTTGGTGGTGGTCTGCTTGAGGACTCTCTTCCTCTGTCCCTCCCCCTACTCTCATGCACCCAGGCTCAAACTATCTCTCAAATAAGTCTTTAAAAAGTTTGTACAAGTTTTTTCACTCCTTGGTCGGGTTTATACCTAGTATACAACTCTTTGATTCTATTTTAAATGGCATCGTTTCCTTTTCAGATTGTTATTCTTGTATAAAAACATAACTGATTTTAAGATTTTTATTTTTAAGTAATCTATACACCCAACATGGGTCTCAAACTCAACCCTGAGATCAACAGTCACACGCTCCACTGACTTGAGCCAGGTACCTTCCCCAAAATGCAAAGTTTTAGTAACTTAAAACTTTGTAAGGAACCTGTGTGGCTCAGTGAGTAGAGGATACAACTCTTGATCTCAGGGTCTTCCATTTCCAGCCCAATGTTGCACGTAGAGATTATACAAAAAATAAAACCTTAAACAAACAAAACTGCAGAATTCATTCATTAGTTCTAACAGGTTTTTTTGTGTGTAGTCTTTAGGGTGGACCTCATTTAAAATTTTATTTACTTATTTTTTTTTAAAGATTTATTTATTGAAGGGGCGTCTGAGTGGCTCAGTAGGTTAAGCATCTACCTTCGGCTTAGGTCATGATCTTGGGGTCCTGGGCTTGAGCCCTGCCAAGAAGGCTCTCTGCACCCACTTCCCCTTCTTTCTCTGCCTGCTGCTCTGCCTACTTGTGATCTCTCTCTCTCTGTCAAATAAACGGGGGAAAAAAAAAAAAAAAGATTTATTTATTGAAGAGAGAGACAAAGAGACCGAGACAGAGAGAGAAAGAGGGCATGCCAGCAGGGGGAGGGGCAGGAGAGAAAGACATAAGCAGACACTAGTACAGAACCCCATGCAGTGCTCATCTCATGAACCGGAGATCATGACCTGAGCCGAAACCGAGAATCAGACACTCAACTGACCAAGCTACCCAGGTGCCCATATTTTATTTATTTTTAAAAATCTTAATTCTAAAAAAAATAATAATAAAAATAAATTTTAAATTTAATTCTAGTTAATATATATCTATGTTGTATTAGTCTCAAGTGTGTAATAGTGATTCAACAATTTTTTTTTTCTAAGATTTTATTTATTTACTTGACAGAGTGAGACACAGTGAGAGAGGGAACACAGTGAGAGAGGGAGAAGCAGGCTTCCCACCAAGCAGGGAACCCAATGAGGGGTTCCATCCCAGGACCCTGGGATCATGACCTGAGCTGAAGGCAGACACTTAATGAATGGGCCACCCAGGCACCCTGACTCAACAATTCTATACATAGATTGGTCCTCATCATGGTAAATGTACTTTTTTTAAGTTGGCTCCAGGCCCAGCATGGGGTTTGAACTCACAACCCCAAGACCAAGAGTCCCAAGGTCTATAACTGAGCCAGCCAGGTGCCCACGATAACTGCACCTTTAATCCTCTTCATCTATTTCACCCATCAACCCACCCACCTTCCCCCTGGTAACCATTAGCTTGTTCTCTATAGTTAAGAGTCTGTGTTTTGGTTTGTCCTTCTCTTTGTCCAATAGTTTTGCTTCTTAAATTGAGTGGACCTCATTCTTTAAGGTGGTAGTGAAAAATGCTCTTGGACATGTATATAATTAGCATTACCAAGGTTAATGGGATATGATGATGAATTAATTGTCTTAAGAGTACAAGGTCAGGAGTGCCTGGGTGGCTCAGTCAGTTAATTATCTGACTTCAGCTCAGGTCCTGATATCCATGTTCATGGATAGAGCCCCTTGTGGGGGTCCACTCAGCAGAGTCTGCTTCTCCCACTCCTTCTCCCTCTACCCCTCCTCCCCACTCGTGGGTGCACTCTCTCTCAAATAAATAAAAAAGTACAAGGTCATACTCCTCTTATTGAAAAATAATTTCAACATTTAGTCCATTTGTTTTTCATTCTGACCTCAAAAAAGCACCCTGACATTACCAAATAAAAATTCAACTAAAGGGCGCCTGGGTGGCTCAGTGGGTTAGGCCGCTGCCTTCGGCTCGGGTCATGATCTCAGGGTCCTGGGATCGAGGCCCGCATCGGGCTCTCTGCTCAGCAGGGAGCCTGCTTCCCTCTCTCTCTCTCTCTCTCTGCCTGCCTCTCTATCTACTTGTGATCTCTCTCTGTCAAATAAATAAATAAAATCTTTAAAAAAAAAAAAAAAAAAAATTCAACTAAAACAATCTAATAGGTTTTTTATTGCTTTCCCCCCAAGATCCACCAGAGGGACTCTTCTCCCACTTACACATCTGAGCTGGAATACCTATCTTTATTCCTCCACCCCACTGAAAAATAGGTACTCAGGTATTCTAGCTAAATCTTTCAAACAAATAATTACAACATTAATTCATCATAAATCCATGGAGCAGGGGCGCCTGGGTGGCTCAGTGGGTTAAGCCTCTGCCTTTGGCTCAGGTCATGATCTCAGGGTCCTAGGATCAAGACCAGCACCAGGCTCTCTGCTCAGCAGGGGGCCTGCTTCCTCCTCTCTCTCTGCCTGCCTCTCTGCCTGCTTGTGATCTCTGTCAAATAAATAAATAAAATCTTAAAAAAAAAAAAAAATCCATGGAGCTAACTCACAAGACATTCTCTAATCTTATTTTAAACACCAAAATACTAAGCACTAACATAACCCCTTACACACCAACACAGAGGAAACAAACCACTTGTGGAAATAGAAATGACAAACCCAGAACTTAAAGATTACTGAGCTAGGGGCATCTGGAGGAAACAAACCACTTGTGGAAATAGAAATGACAAACCCAGAACTTAAAGATTACTGAGCTAGGGGCGTCTGGGTGGCTCAGTGGGTTAAAGCCTCTGCCCTCGGCTCAGGTCATGATCCCAGGGATCCTGGGGTTGAGCCCCGCATATGGCTCCCTACTCAGTGGGAAGCCTACTTCTTCCTCTACCACTCGCCCTGCTTGTGTTCCCTCTCTCGCTGTCTGTCAAATAAAATCTTTTAAAAAAAGATGTCTTGGGGCGCCTGGGTGGCTCAGTGGGTTAAAGCCTCTGCCTTCGGCTCAGGTCATGATCTCAGGGTCCTGGGATCAAGCCCCACATTGGGCTCTCTGCTCAGCGGGGAGCCTGCTTCCCCCCCTCTCTCTCTGCCGGCCTCTCTGCCTGCTTGTGATCTCTGTCTGAGAAATAAATAAATAAAATAAAATCTTTTTTAAAAATAAATAAAAATATATATATATATTTAAAAAGATGTCTTTTAAGAAAACTGTAAAAGAAAATACTAATAGTAAGATTTTATTTGAGAGACCGTGCACACATGAGCAGTGGGAGAGGGGCAGCCAGAGAGGGAGAGGCAGACTCCCCACTGAGCAGGGAGCTGGATGCTGGACCTGACCCCAAAAATCTGGGATCATCAAGTGTGCTCAAGGCAGATACTTAACTGACTGAGCCACCCAGGTGCCCTAAACAAGCCATTTATTTTCTTTTTTCTTTTAAGATTTTACTTATTTGAGAGAGCACGCAAGCAAGTGAGCACAGGCAGAGGGAAAGTGAGAAACAGGCTCTCCGCAGAAAGGGCAGCCTTATGAGTGACTCAATCCCAGGACACCAGGACCATGGCCTGAGCCGAAGGCAGACGCTTAATTAACTGACTGAGCCACCCAGGTGCCCCTAAAAAAGTCGTCTCCTTCCCCCAATTTTATTTATTTATTTATTTATTTATTTGACAGAGAGACAGCGAAAGAGGGAATACAAGCAGAGAGAGTGGGAGAGGGAGAAGCAGGCCTCCCGCTGAGCAGGACCCTGGGATCATGACCTGAGCCAAGGCAGACGCTTGAGAACTGAGCCACCTGGACGCCCCAAGAAGTCATTTTAGACACTTTACCTCTGAATACCCCATTACCTTACTTAACTGAGAAATGCCATCTTTACTGTTCCCTCAGACTAGCTAATTAGGTTTTCATGTAATTTACTCTCAAAGTAAGCTTTTTCATGGGTAATGAAATTATAAAAATTAGGGACGCCTGGGTGGCTCAGTGGGTTAAGCCGCTGCCTTCAGCTCAGGTCATGGTCCCAGCGTCCTGGGATCGAGTCCCGCATCGGGCTCCTTGCTTGGCAGGGAGCCTGCTTCTCCCTCTGCCTCTGTCTGCCATTCTGTCCGCCTGTGCTCGCTCTCTCTCCCTCTCTCTCTGACAAATAAATAAATAAAATATTAAAAAAAAAAAAAAAAAAAGAAATTATAAAAATTAAATACTGGGGTTTAACCCAGACTGTGCCACTTATGAATTGGGAAATTATTTCACCACTCTAATCTTGATTCTTCTTACCTATAAAAGGAAGTTAACTACTTCACAGCAAACTCATGTGGATCAAGTAAAAATATTCAAAAAAGCACTTAATACATACAATTGGTAGATTTTAGTTTGCAACTCATGGCTGGAACTTAATAGTTTATTTTCCTTTCTGGAGGCACATGAGTACTTTCTCAGTGTATGACCTGCCAGGAAGCTGGAGACTAGCTCACCACTACCTTAACTTTAGCTATACACAGGTAACATCTGAATATCTGCAATTCATACTGGCTGCATAATTTTATCTCAAAACCAAACCAAACCCTTAATACTCTTAAGGGCTGAGAGGGCAAGGATCTCTAAATGGAACGACTGCTAGAGTTGTCCAGCACACCATAAAATGGTCTCCTGAGCATCAGTCTCAAGTAAGGAGTTCCTTATTTTAAAAAGGGGGGGGGGGATACCACATGACTCACAAAGCACAAGCTACTCCTGTCCTATCAAATCAATGAATGAGGAAGCCGAAAACGGAGCTTGAAACTAAAATCGTATTTTCTCTAAGTTCCCACGTGATCCTGAGGGTAGTTTGACCACTGCTAAACGTGAAGGAAAACGAACCAAGTGGTAGGCAGCGTAGGTAGAGATAAATAAGTCTCTAGTAACTTGGAATGTACCAACACCATCAGAGTGTTAAGTCTATAAACTAATCATAAAACCTCACAGCAACCTCTCTATAGTGGAAGAAGCGAACTTCTAAGGTGTATAAGGGAAAAAATAAAACCAGGCTCTTAAAATCAAGGGATTGGGCATTTAGACCCACCAGATGGAAACGGCACTTGCTTCCTCTAATTAACGGAGTGTCCCCTTTCACTGTTCAAGAAATACCTTGTCTGACAAGCACTGTAACGCTTTCAAAGCAATCGTTTCTACCCAGTCCACCTAATACATTTCGTGCATACAACCGCCCATTCACCTAGCAACCAAACACTGACTGAAGTAAGGAGTTCCACACAGCGCTAGGTGAAGATGCTTTGCGTCCCACCTACCATGTAGGTGGGACGCAAAGCATCCCACCGAAGCAGCCAAGTTTCTCGCCAGCACTCCCTAGACCTAAAGAGTCACTATGCTCTCCACCAGAGGCCTAAGAACGAGGATAGATGAGAGGAGGAGGGCAGGAGATGGGCGAGGAGACAGTAGCAAACAAGCTTCACCACGCCACACCGCGGAAGTTGGATAATCTGGGCTAACCGCACAGCCCCAAACAATGGAGTTTTCCCGCCTCCTCAGGACCCCGCCCCCTGCTCCCCAGCCCGCGGAGGAAAGCTAACCCTAGCGCGCGTGGCCCCGCCCCCTGAAGGCCCCGCCCCCTCCCGAGCCCACCAGGCCAGCCTTCCTCCTCGTGCAAGGGTGGTTTTTTTTTTTCCCCGTGGGGTGATTTTTTTGGTGGGTTTTTTTTTTTTTTTTTTTTTTTTGGCGCCAAATCTGTTAGTTATTTTCCCGGGTTGTTTAGGGACACTACTGGATGCGCGAGCCAGGAGTGCGGGGACAGCACGGACAAAAAGACAGACAGGAACCCTGTGGCCCCGCCTCCTCCCCGATAGCCCCGGGCCGGGGGAGGAAGGAGAGGGGCAGACGATGGAGCAGCCGCCGCTGCCCCCGGCAAGATGGCGGCCGCGAAAAGCGGGGCAGGGGGCGCCAGCCAACTAATGTTACTGCTAATGCGCGAGATTCTCTGCAAAGGGTGGGTTTCTACAGTCCGGGCCTCCCCGAACTGCGACGGCTGCTCGGTGGGAAGCAAGTCCTTCCTCTCACCGGCCTGTCCCTCCCGGGGAGCCCCAGTCCACCACCCCCTCCCCGTGGACTGGCCAGTGCCTCAAGCTCTCCACGGTCCCGCTTACTTGTCGGCGGAAACCAGCTCCGCAGCGATGGCGGCAGTGGCTGTGGACTCTGCGGCCATCGTTCCCCTGAGGTGGTGGACCAACGGGCGGAATAGAGTCTGTGAGGAAAACAGGGAATTGGGGACGCCAGAGACCTATTCAGGGACAGAAAATGGCAGATTGGAGACCCCGCGCGGCTGGGCCCCTTTATAAACCAGAGCCCTTTGCCCCGCCCATCCACTTCCGGATCCTCCCCCTTGAGTTTAAAGGGCCAGGACTTCCCCAGTCCAGCCCAAGGACACTCTCGCCCTCGCCGTTTCTATCTGCGGGCTACCTTCCCTCCCTGACCCGCTTTCCCCCAAAAAAGCAACTTCCTGCTTCTCTAGCAAGTTGCATAAGAACTGGAATCTTGGTACTACAACTCCTGACTGGGCGTCGGCCAGCGGCTTGCACATAAGGGGAAGCTGGTGCTGCTCTGCATGTTTGGAGCGTGTAGCCGAGGATCTCTTTCCCGCCCTGATTTTCAGGAAGGTGACCAAAACTTTCTACCCGTCCTCTCAGTCCTAACGGATAGACACGTAAGAACCGAGCACGGGTACAGCAGCAACGGCTAGAACTGATTTCGGTGAGAGACTCGTGGCTCTGAGCCTCAGCAACAGTTGACGCAAGAAAATGCTATCCTAGGATTGGCTACCGCCGAAACTTACGGCGCTTGATTCAAAGTCAGAAGCGCAGCGGGACGCTGACTCCTCCCCTCGGGGCCCTCCCCCTTCGGCTGGCCCAATCCGCTGACGCCATCCTCTTAGGCCCTACCCAGACTCCAGATCCCGCTGGTTTAGTGCTCCCAGCTCTTCTCCTCCATTCAGAGCTACCGTTTATCGTTTGCCCCTGTGTGCCGGAGTACCGTGCTTAGACACTTTAAAACTGTTGGCGGTTTTATTTAATATTATCAACGCTATTTGTGAGATCGGGATTATCAGCCCCATTTGGTAGAAATAGAAACCAAGATTCAGGAAGGTGTAACTTTTTCAGAAAGTTGGAAGACAAGTCGGCTATGGAAAGCAGAGTGCCACATTTCCTGCAACTGGCAGAGTGGAGGATGACTGGTAGGCTGCAGTGGCTGCACTTTCTCACACCTGGAGTATCATCCATCGCCTTCCAGCCTGGCCTTCCCTACAGTGATCAACGGGGATTTTATTTCTGTCCAGGTGTTGATACCCTGGGAAAGACTTCCCTACAAAGAAATCTTCCTCCAGTATGTAAAGGGTCAGGCAACTTGAAATCTGGGGGGCATAGAGCTGGACTTGGAAATACCAATTCTCTGGTGGCAAACAGACCTGGGATTCCCATTATTAGCTGGGTGACCTCAGCCAAGTCATGTAATCTTTTAAAATTGGGGCGCCTGGGTGGCTCTGCCTTCGGCTCAGACCATGATCCTAGGCTCCTGGGATCCAGCCCCACATCCGGCTCTCTGCTCAGCAGGAAGCCTGCTTCCCCAACTCTCTGCCTACTTGTGATCTCTCTCTGTCAAATAAATAAATAAAATCTTTTTTTAAAAATTGATGTAAAATGAGGACAATATTAGTATTCACCCATTAAGGATATTGTGAGAGTTAGAGGAAATGCTTGTTTCAACAATCAGCACTGTACCTTGCTCAAGTGAAGCAATCATTAAATGGCTATAACAGTCTGAGAACATGGTGACTGGAGGGATTGACTGGAGGGTTGTTTGGGGGAGGGGGAGATCTCTTCAGAGTCCTTGCAAGCAGAGTGAGGGCCAGAGAAATCCAGTCTAGTACCTTGTGTGATCCACTCATATGTTAAACTAATATTTACAGAGCAACTATGATATGAAAGGCTTTGCACTAGGCTCCAAGGACAAAACACATGCTCTCTGGCTTTGAGGAACTCAAAGTTCCTGTACAAAAAGTCAAGTTCAAGATAGATATTAGGGGGCACCTGGGTATCTCAGTCTGTTAAGTGTCTGCCTTCAGCTTGGGTCATGATCCAGGGTCTTGGGATTAAGCCTGAAATAGGACATCCTGCTTAGCCAGAAGCCTGCTTCTCCCTGTCCCTCTGCCCCTTTCCACCCCCCTCCACCCCACTCGTGCATATACTCTCTCAAATAAATAAAATCTTAAAATAAAAATAAAATAAGATTGGGGCGCCTGGGTGGCTCAGTGGGTTAGGCCGCTGCCTTCGGCTCGGGTCATGATCTCAGGGTCCTGGGATCGAGTCCCGCATCGGGCTCTCTGCTCAGCAGGGAGCCTGCTTCCCTCTCTCTCTCTCTGCCTGCCTCTCCGACTACTTGTGATTTCTCTCTGTCAAATAAATAAATAAAATATTTTTAAAAAAATAAATAAATAAAATAAGATAGATATTAGGAGCACCTAGTGTCTCAGTGGTTAGGCATCTGCCTTTGGCTGGGGTTGTGATCCTGGGATCCCGGGATCAAGCCTGGAGGAGGGCTCCCCCTCAGTGGGGAGCCTGCCTCTTTCTCTTCTGCTCCCCCTGCTTATGCTCTCCCTCTCTGGTCTTTGTCAAATAAATAAATAAAATCTTAAAATAGAATAAATAGATATTAAGCGGTGCCTTTGTGGGTCAGTTGGATGAGCATTCTGACTCTTGATTTTGGCTCAGGTCATGATCTCAGGGGTATCAGATAGAGATCCCTGTGGGGCTCTGCAATCAGTGCAGAGTCAGCTTGGGATTCTCCGAGCTCTCCCTCTGCCCCTTCTCCCATCAAATAAAAAAGTAAAAATATTAAAAAAAAAAATTCTCGGGGCGCCTGGGTGGCTCAGTGGGTTAAGCCGCTGCCTTTGGCTCAGGTCGTGATCTCAGGGTCCTGGGATCGAGTCCCGCATCGGGCTCTGCTCAGCAGGGAGCCTGCTTTCCTCTCTCTCTCCCTGCCTCTCTGCCTATTTGTGATCTGAGCTGAAGGCAGCAGCTTAATCCACTGAGCCACCCAGGCGCCCTGAATACTTATATTTACCTCCATTCCCTGTTTAAGCTGTCTACATAACAATAAAGGAAATTCTTTTATTTGTTGTGTGTTTCCTTCCTTGTTTTTAAGGTAAAACAAGATCAAAGAGAAGGGGAGAGGAAGCAACAGCAATAAAATTTTAAAAGCTGGAAAAGGGATGGACAAGTAGTAATTGACCTAGCAACTAAGAAAGGAGGGTCCCAATGGGGAAAAAGCCAAGAAGCAACCAAATTGACAATAGAGAAACCATGAATGCTCAGGAATTGGTTGCAGCAGGTACCTCTAGGAATAGAGGATGAAGATAAGGCTGAAAAAGGGGGGTTATGTTGGAAAGTTTTAAGAAGCAGTTAGACTCTCTAAAACTACTCCCCCAAAGCAATAGAAGATTAGAAGTCTATTTTTCCAGAGAGGATAAAACAAAAACTGAGTGAAAGTTGAGGGTAGAAGGATATTGAAAAGAAAGGGATTAAATGATTACATACAAAATCTTGAGACCCTGTGATAGTTGTCTCTCCATATGCATTTTCCCTTTTTTTATAGTAGTAACAGAACCCTGATTTTAATTTATGTATTTATTTTATTCTCAGTGCAAGGCTCTGAGAATAAAAACTAAAATAATCACTGTCTCATGGAGGTAGTGTTCACATGATGACATTTTGGTCAATGGAAAGTGAACAGAAAAATGTTTGCAGCTTCCAGAGAGACACATTAAAGGGAAGGGGCTTGTCTTTCACAAGATTTGGTGGTGATCCATCTTGGACCATGTTAATCAGGTCAATGCCCCAGGAATGACAAAGCAGTAATAGAGGACAAACCTAGGTTCCTAGCATCATGGAGCCACCATACCACCTCTGAGTTGCTTATTCTTAAAATGTTATATAAGACAGAAATAAACTTCTTAGGTATATTATCACATACCAAGCAACAACTGCTAGAATTGCAAAATAAATAGCGATAAATCAATAATTATAGTTGAGAGGCACCTGAGTGGCTCAGCTGGTTAAGCTTCTGCCTTCTGCTCAATTCATGATCTCAGGGTCCTGGGATCAAGCCCGAAGTCAGGCTTCCTGCTCAGCCAGGAGTCTGCTTCTCCCTCTCCCTATGCCCCTCCCCACTCTTCCCGGGCTCATGCTCTCTCTTTCCCTCTCTCTTTCTCTCTCAAATAAATAAATCTTTGAAAAAATAAATAGAAAATTATGTTCAAATGTCACTCAGAAATCATAACAAGCACACAAAAAAGTCGAAAAATTGAAAACATGACTAATATTCTTAATACACTCAGGTGACTAAATATATATAGAAATCTATACTAAAAAAATCTATACTTGGGGTGCCCGGGTGGTTCCGTAGGTTAAACATCTTCCTTCAGCTCCTGGGATCAAGCCCTTCATCCAGCTCCTTGCTCAGTGGGGAGCCTGCTTCTCCTTCTTCCTTTGCCTGCTTCTCCCCCTACTTGTGCTCACGCTCTCTCGCTCTCTCGCTCTGTCAAATAAATAAATAAAATCTTTTTAAAAATTTTTATACTCAAAACAGCAAATACACATTATATTCAAACATTATAGATCATTTACAAAAATGGTCCATATTTTAGGCCACGAAGAAAGTCTCAATAAATTCTAAAGAATCGTCATTATTATTATTTTACAGACTATCTTCTCCAACCACTAAGCTTTATTGCATTGCAAATTGACATTTATACAATTGACCCTTGAACAAAAACATGGGTTTGAATTGCGTGGGTCTACTTATACGTGGATTTTTTAGAGTGTAGCACGGTAAATGTATTTTCTCTTTCTTAAGGTTTTCTTTTTTAAAGATTGGTTTTATTTATTTATTTATTTGACAGAGAGAGAGAGCAAAAGAGGGAATACAAGCAGGGGTAATGAGAGAAGCCCTCTTCCTGCCAAGCAGGTATGAGGTGGGACTCAATCCTACAACCACAGGCAAAGGCAGGTGCTTAACAACTGAGCCACCCAGCATCCTTCCCTATGGTTTTCTTTTCTTTTTTTTTTTTTAAGATTTTTTTTTTTAAGATTTTATTTATTTATTTGAGAGAATGAGAGAGAGCATGAAAGGGGAGGAGGTGAGAGGGAGAAGCAGACTCCCCGCAAAGCTGGGAGCCTGATGTGGGACTCGATCGTGGGTTGCCAGGATCATGACCTGAGCTAAAGGCGGTAGCTTAATCAATTGAGCCACTCAGGCACCCCTTTTATAAATATTTTATTTATTTATTTGACAGAGATCACAAGTAGACAGAGAGGCAGGCAGGGCGGGGGGGAAGCAGGCTCCCTGCCGAGCAGAGAGAGCCCGATGTGGGGCTTAAGGTGGGACTCGATCCCAAGACCCTGAGATCAGGACCCCAGCCGAAGGCAGAGGCTTTAACCCACTAAGCCACCCAGGCGACCCTTTACTTATGGTTTTCTTTTTTTTTTTTTTTTTTTAAGATTTTATTTATTTGACACAGAGAGATCACAAGTAGACAGAGAGGCAGGCAGAGAGAGACGGGGGAAGCAGGCTCCCTGCCAAGCAGAGAGCCCAATGTGGGGTTCCATCCCAGGACCCTGAGATCATGACCTGAGCTGAAGGCAGAGGCTTAACCCACTGAGCCACCCAGGCCCTCCTTATGGTTTTCTTAATAACATTTTCTTCTCTCTAGTTTACTCTATTGTAAGAATACAGCATGTAATGCGTGTAACATAAAAAATACAGGTTCATTAACTTGTTATCGATAAGATTTCTAGTTCACAGTAGGCTATTTAGTTTTGGTATAGTCAATAAGCTATTATGTGGGGTTTTGTGGAGGGGGTAGGAGGGAAGAGGAATCAGTGCCCCTAACTTCTACATTATTCAAGGGTCAACTGTATATAGTATAAATAACAGTGCAAATATCCATCCCTTGGGTTAAAAAAAAATCATGAAGCAAATTAAATACTTAGAATTGAGTGATAATGAATGTGTTATATGTCAAAATTCATGGGATATAAAGCTGCATTTTTATGAATTCTAGCTTTTTTTTTTTTTTAAGATTTTATTTATTTGACAGAGAGAGATCACAAGTAGGCAGAGGCAGGCAGAGAGAAAGGAAGGGAAGCAAGACCCTGGGATCATGACCTGAGCAGAAAGCAGAGGCTTTAACCCACTGAGCCACTCAGGCGCCCCTGGACTCTAGCTTTTAAAAAATTTTATCAGTAAACAAAAATAATGACCTATTAATTCAATTTATGAAGTTAGAAAAAAAGCAATAGATAAATCTCAGGAGGGAAAGACATAAGGACGATAGGGCAGAAATCAAGAGAGAGAATAATAGGGGCACCTGGGTGGCTCAGTGGGTTGGGCCTCTGCCTTTGGCTCGGGTCATGATCTCAGGGTCCTGGGATCGAGCCCCGCATCAGGCTCTCTGCTCAGCGGGGAGCCTGCTCCCCCCTCTCTCTCTGCCTGCCTCTCTGCCTACTTGTGATCTCTGTCTGTCAGATAAATAAATAAAATCTTTAAAAAAAAAAAAAGAGAGAGAGAGAATAATAATAAAACTAAGGACTGGTTCTTTGAAAAAAAATTAATGTACAAAAAAGTATATTGAGGGGTGCCTGGCCTGGCTCACTCGGAAAAGCATGAGACTCTTGATCTTGTGATTGTGAGTTCAAGCCCCACATTGGGTGTAGAGATTACTTAAAAATAAATAAATAAACTATATAGTTTTTTAAAGTATATAGATAGAAAATGCAAAAAGGAAAATGCAGAAGAAATAACTGTGGAAACTACAGAAACAATTTAAAAATAATAATTTAAAAATATGTTAACAAATTTTAAAACATAATGGAGTGGTCCTAGAAAAACATGAAGTGCCAAAATTGGCACAAGAAGAAAGAGATCTTAAATAGACCAAGAAATAGGGACGCCTGGGTGGCTCAGTTGGTTAAGCAGCTGCCTTCAGCTCAGGTCATGATCCCAGCGTCCTGGGATCGAGTCCCACATCGGGCTCCTTGCTCAGCGGGGAGCCTGCTTCTCCCTCTGCCTCTGCCTGCCATTCTGTCTGCCTGTGCTCGCTCTCTCCCCTTGTCTCTCTCTGATAAATAAATAAAATCTTAAAAAAAAAATAGACCAAGAAATAATAGAAAACTAAAAATCGTAGTCAAAGACCTCCCACCATTCCCCCCAAAATGCCCAGATGGTTTTATAGGTGGGATGAACACATCTTCAAGAAATATTTCCAGATATAATAAAAACCAAAAACTTTTCTTTTTTTTTTTTAAGATTTTATTTATTTATTTGACAGACAGAGATCACAAGAAGGCAGAGAGGCAGGCAGAGAGAGAAGGGGAAGCAGGCTCCCTGTCGAGCAGAGAGCCCGATGCGGGGCTCGATCCCAGAACCCTGAGATCGTGACCTGAGCTAAAGGTAGAGGCTTTAACCCACTGAGTCACCCAGGCGCCCCCCCAAAAAACTTTTCTATACTAGTAATAGAGTCTTGATTTTTATTAACAAGATGTAAGAAAGACCTCCAGTTAAAGATGATGGGTCAAACACATACATTTGTATATAGGGGGAAGAAAACAAACCAAAAAAAAGCTAACATAATCTTGATTCCAAAATAAGAAAATATGAAAAATGAAATCACAAGCCCCTTTCACTTATGAATGTTATTGTATAGATCCTAAATAAAATATTAGCTAACTGTGCTAATTATGATGGGGTAAGTTTTACTGCAATTACAAGTAACTCTAAAATTTAAATGGCTTCATACATTAAGATTGTTTCCACTCATCATCTATTTCAGGTCAGCTGGAGGCTCTGCTCTATGTCATCCTTACTTGACCTCAAACTGATGGAACAGTGCCCATTGCTTGTCACTGTTTCAGAAGGAAAGAGAGAATGTATTGGAGCTCACACTTGCTCTTTTTTTTTTTTTTTTAATCTATTTACTTATTTGAGAGAGAGTAAGAGTAGGGGAAGAGAGAAGGACAAGCAGACTCCGTGCTCAGCATGGAGCCCGATAAAGGAGCTCCATCCCCCCAGCCTGAGATCATGACCTGAGCCAAAATCGAGTCGGATGTTTAACCAACTAAGGCACCCAGGTGCCCCAAAACTCCTACTTGTTCTAAAAGCTTTCACCTAGAACCAACACATATCACTTTTCTCCCTTTTCTTTTTTCCCCCAGTAAGCTCTATACCCCACATGGGCTTGAACTCATGAGCCTGAGATCAAGAGCTGCATGCTCTAACTACTGAGCCAAACAAGCACCCCATTTTTGCCTCCTTTTCAATGGCCAGAACAAGTCATGTTATTGTCTCTGGAATACTAAAGTTTCAAAGCAAGAGAAACCCTGGATCTTCACAAATGGTATCAACTCATTTTTGCTCTGACATAATCAAGTGGACCTCATGATCATAGCTCAAGTGTTGTTTGCATTCTTGTCAACACAAACTATTCAACTGTAAAGTCAGTTAAAAAGGGATATCCCTGGGGTGCCTGGGTGGCTCAGTGGGTTAAAGCCTCTGCCTTCAGCTCAGGTTGTGATCCCAGGGTCCTGGGATTGAGCCCTGCATCAGGCTCTCTGCTCAGCAGGGAGCTTACTTCCCTTCCCCTCTCTCTACCTGCCTCTCTGTCTACCTGTGATCTCTGTCTGTCAAATAAATAAATAAAATCTTAAAAAAAAATAAAGGGGGATATCCCTGAGGCACCTGGGTGGCACAGCTAGTTAAGCAATTCACCCTTGGTTTTGGCCCAAGTAGTGATCTCAGGGTTATGAGTTCAAGTCCTGCCTTGGGCTCCAAACATCCTCTTGAAGGCTAGTGTCCTTATCTTTTTCTTTTTTGGTTAACTATCAGATCTCATTTTTTTTAATTAACATATATTATTAGCCCCAGGGGTACAGGTTTGTGAATCACCAGGTTTACACACTTCACAGCACTCACCATAGCACACACCCTCCCCAATGTCCATAACCCCACACCCTCTCCCTACCTCGCCTTCCCCCAACAACCCTCAGTTTGTTTTGTGAGATTAAGAGTCTCTTATGGTTTGTCTCCCTCCCGGTCCTATCTTGTTTCATTTATTCTTTTCCTACCCACCAAATCCCCCACATTGCATCTCCACTTCCTCATATCAAGGAGCAGATCTCATTTTTCAATGGCTTCAGTTATATTGTATGAAGTTCTCCAACATCACTTTCAAGTAATACATCCCCTACAAGACTTGCAACTTCATTTTGCCATGGATGTGTGCTGGGTTATCCAGTGATTATAGACAAAGAAGTCAACAGAGCAGTGCTAAAGTTAAGCCAGGTGAAATGTGAGTCAAGAATAATTTTTAAGCAGTTTATTAGTGAATAATTTTATGTTATGATACCTTCTGCTTCCTGATATGGGCTGAATCATGTCCTCTCCAAATTTATATACTTAAGTCCTAACTCCCAATACCTTAGAACGTGGCTATTGGGAGACCGATACTGTAAGCTGGTGCTGGAGAATGTGAAAGAAATGTGACTGAGATCTCGAAAAGTGGCAAGGGCAAAAATTCCAAGCTGCTACATCTCCAAGATGTTCCTGTGTGGGGACTTGGCCATCATGGTCCTATAGAACCTGCTCATCACCAGCAAGTAAGTAGGGGCCTCTTCTCCCAACAAATTCCCTCCTTCATCCTACAAGGACCCAACCTTTATAATAAGAATAGTAAAGTTATTTTTTCTAGTGCCCCCCCAAAAAAGAAGAAATTTGGACATACATAGAGAAGAGAATATAAAGGCACAGAAGATAGCCTATAAGCCAAGGAGAAAGGCTTGGAACAAATCCCTCCCTCATGACCTTCAGAAGGAAGCAATCCTGCTGATACCTTGACCTTAGACTTAGCTTCCATAAGTGTGAGAAACAAGTTTCAGTTGTTTAAGTCACCCATTCTGTGGTACTGTTACAGCAGGCCTAGTAAAGTAATACGCATTTAAACTACCTCATAACTGTAGAAACTTAGATCAAGTATGTCAAGAAACTATGGAATTGTATAGCAAGCCACAAGGTCAAGGAAGATGTCAAAGACAAAGTGACAGCTAAACTCATCATAAGTAATTGGTGTTAACCACACAGTGGGCTAAGTGGTGGGTTGTTCCAGATAGAAAGGACCAGAGAAAAAGACTAACTTCCAGCATGTTTCCCTCCATTTACTTTTTTTTTTTTAAGATTTTATTTATTTATTTGACAGACAGAGATCACAGGTAGGCAGAGAGACAGGCAGAGAGAGAAGGAAGCAGGCTCCCTGCCGAGCAGAGAGCCCTATGTGGGACTCGATCCCAGGTCTCTGGGATCATGACCTGAGCCGAAGGCAGAGGCTTTAACCCACTGAGCCACCCAGGTGCCCCCTCCGCCTACTTTTTTTTTCCTCCATCTACTTCTTTTTTTTAAATTTTTATTTATTTTTATTTTTTTATTTATTTATCAGAGAGAGAGAGGGGGAGAGAGCAAGCACAGGCAGACAGAATGGCAGGCAGAGGCAGAGGGAGAAGCAGGCTCCCCGCCGAGCAAGGAGCCCGATGTGGGACTCGATCCCAGGACGCTGGGATCATGACCTGAGCCGAAGGCAGCTGCTCAACCAACTGAGCCACCCAGGCGCCCCTCCTCCATCTACTTCTTAATCCATGTGATCCATCCTCTCCACAGCACCAGTGCTGTGTTGCTGAGACACTCATCAAACCAAGTTAGTCTTGCTCTAAACTCTTCCTTGACTTCCTGCTATATTCAGAATAAAAGCAAAATCTTAACTGTTTCCTGTTCTCTCCATCACCAGGCCTTAACCAATTTCAGCATTATTTCATGCCATTCTACCCCCACTCACTTTCAGTTTCTATCAGAGGACTTTTTTAGGTTTTTCCAACACCTTCTTCCAGTTTCAAGGCTTTCCCCATAACCTACCTAATTTGCATAGAAGACTACTCCCACTCACCTCTTTTAACTAATTAATCCCTATTCATCCTTCATATCTCAGCTGATTAAATCAGCACACTCCTCACTCAGCTTTTCATAGCACTTCTTCCACATGTAATTAAGCAAATTATGCAATTAAAGTCTGTCTGCTCCGTTAAACTGTAGGGACCTGTGTGTCTTGGTCTCCTGGGTGCGGCATCGTGTCTAACTCACAAGTAAGTACCCAATAAATACTTGAATGAAGAGCAATGGTGCCACTGGAAATCTAAAATTAGTTTTGCGTGACTTAGGTTCAGAAGAATTTTTCAAAAACCCTCCTAAAACCTCAGTGGCCTTTGGCCAGACTAGAAAATACCTAAGATAGGACCTTAAGATAGGTGCAGAGTGACAAGTTTTCAGACTCACTCTACCTCCTTCAGCTAGCCTACACACACTGACTTAAGTGTCTGAGAGAACGCTTCTATCCACAGCCACCTTTCCTGCTTTTGCAACCTGGGACTCCTGAACTTCTGAATAGTTCAGAAGTTTTGGCTTTTGGCTCTTCCTAGTCCTAAAAGTAGGTGCTGAACAAGGGGGTGAGGTGGGGTGGGAACTGAAGACCCAGCCCCAGAAATGCCAGGAAACCACAGGACTCTTACTACCTTGATCTCTCACCTTCAGAAACCTGGGACAGCATGTAGCACTGAGAGCTGCCACTAGAAGGCGCTACTCCCTCAAGGTACCTAATTCAAGAAACTAGAAATGGCATTCAGCCACACATCCGTTTCTCCAGAAACAAAAAAGGAAGGAAGTCTGGGCTTGGGGCAGGTGGCATCCAGCGTCGCTCATTCCAGCATTCCTAAAGGAAATAATTTCCATCTCAGGTCTGACCAGACAAGTAAGACAAGCAAATAGTGTGGATGCTCCAATAGCTTTATTAATTCCTTTCTGCACGTGGGAGGACCTTGTAGCTGGAGAGCTGGGAAGGAAACCAGGAAGTGGGGGTCTCAGTATGGATCATTAAAGGGGTACAAAGGGTGCCCTGCATCTCTCGGGACCTTCTTCCCATCCACCTGGAAAGAGAGACAGACAGATGGCTCTATTAGCAGGAGCTCGCATTCCAAAGACATAGTATCTTTCCCTGAGTCTTTCTGATCACCACCTGTATAGAGCACTATGCCAGATAGTAGTGCAGGACCTGGGCCTCAGAGAATGCCAGTGTCAACAGCACTCCAGCAAACCATAGCCTCGTATATACCTGCCCCTGAGCCTAAGAGCTTAAGGTCTCAGCTGAAATAAGGAATATTTATTTTCTTATCTGTAACAGGCTTCAACCCAAACTCAATCCCTCTACCAAGGTTAAGAAAGCCTTCTAGGTTCCTCTCATTTATACCATTTACTGAGAACTTGCTATGGTGGCAGGAACTGGGATCATTTTATAGACAAAAAACTGAGGCTTGTAAAAGTGAAATAACTTGTTCTAAATCACAAGATATCGAGGCAGGACTGGGGCTCACAGGCTATAATGCTTTACCCTGAACCATCCTATTTCCCTAAGCTTAATAAAAAGGAGCCCGCTGTGTCCAGGACAGCAATCCTACCAACAACAGCCCACCTCTCCTCTGACCACCAAAGTTGAGGCCAGACTGGGGCCAGAATTCCTCCCCAAATCTTACATCCCTAACTCTGACAGCTGATATATACTCACTGTGAGCATGGGCACAATGTATCGCCAATTTTTATTCAGGGCATCTAGCTGCTTCATCTCCTCCGGGCTAAACGTAAAGTCAAACACCTGGGGATGGGAAGTGGGGGTCAGGAAAGTCAGTTTTGCGTGCAGAAGTTGATATTCCAGAACACTGCCTTCTTGCCAGGCAGAATCAGAGCCAGACTGTGCACCATGGGTTAAAGACAACACAACACACCACCAAGTACCTGAATGTTCTGGAGGATACGTGAAGGGGTGATGCTCTTGGGAATGCAGATCACTTTCCGCTGCACCTGCCACCTAAGGTGGGGATTGAAGCGCATGAGGAAGAGGAGTCAGTCCTCAAAAGCACTGTCTCCTCACCACGCAGCCTTCTCAAAAATCCTGGAGTCCCTGAGCCGCAGGGGAATAGGGGACATGCCTCAGGTTAGCTTCCCCCCAATTACATGGCAGCCATTAGCAGCTTCAGTCAGGACAAGGCCTCAACCCTGGCCTCCCAACCCAGGGACCCTCACCCACCTCCTTTCCCCAACACTGCCCGCACCTGAGCAGGATCTGAGCTGGAGACCGGCCATACTTTTCAGCCAGGGCCAGGACGACTGGCTCCTCAAGTAGGACCGGTTCATCAGGATCACGCCAAGCTCGATCAGAGGAGCCTAGGGGGCTATAAGCAGTCACCTCCAGGCCGCGTGCTTGGCAGTGGGCAATCAGCTCCTTCTGAGCCAAGTATGGGTGACATTCCACCTAAAACAAGAAAAAATCCACCACTACAGGCTGGCCCCGCCCAGCTTGCAGGGTCCCACCCAGTGGTGCACCATCTCTGCCCATCTTGCACCGCTGACTGCCCCACTTTCGCTTGGCCCACTTTTCCCATTCTCCATCTTCCACCGTCCATTTCATTCTCTTACCACACTTCAATGTCTGTCTATATTTTCAGCTTTCTAATATTCTTGTATTTGATATAAACCAATACATACTACTTGTTGTTCCTGACATAACCTTACCCTTTATATGTATATTATTCACATTTACTTCCATTGTGCTTGAATCAAAAAGACTTTTTTTTTTTTTTGAAAGATTTTATTTATTTATTTGAGAGAGAGAGAGAGAGCACAAGTAGGCAGAGAGGCAGGAGGGGGTGGGGTGGGGGTTGGTAGCAGGCTCCCAGCTGAACAGAGAGCCCCATGTGGGGCTCGGTCCCAGGACCCTGAGATCATGAGCCGAAGGCAAAAGCTTTACCCACTGAGCCACCCAGGCGCCCCAAATCAAAAAGACTTCTTAGCACCCCCCCTTTAAGATTTTATTTATTAGAGAGACAGAGAGAGAGCACAAGTAGGCAGAGAACCAGGCAGAAGGAGAGGTGGAAGCAGACTCCCTGCTGAGCAAGGAGCCTGATGCAGGACTTGATGCCAGGACTCTGAGATCATGACCTGAGCTAAAGGCAGCCGCTTAACTCACTGAGCCACCCAGGCGCCCCTAGCCCTTTTCTAATTCCAGTGTAGTTAACTCAGTATCTATCTATCTACTTATCTACCTACCTCCCTTCCTTCCTTTTCAAGATTTTATTTATTTATTTGAGAGAGAGAGAAGCACTCCCTGCTCGAAAGGAACCCGATACAGGGCTTGATCCCAGGACTTTGGGATCATGACCTGAGCTGAAGGCAGACACTTAATGGATTGAGCCACCCAGGTGCCCCACTGCCCTACTCTATGTAGAGAATTTCTACAGCAACACTTCTGAAAACTTGTTAACCATCTCCATGAGGAGACCCATCATCTGCTCACTCATGTTTTTGTTCACACACACACCCCCAAAACCAACAGATCTGCTCTGTTATGCTCACCTGCAGGACAGCTGGGCGCACAGAGGCCACACTGAGCACATCATCGATCTGTCGACTGCTGAAGTTGGATAGGCCCAGTGCCCGTACCAGCCCCTTAGCCACCAGTGCCTCCAGAGCCTTCCAGGTCTCCTTGTAGTGGGTAGAATCATAGCGGATAGTCCCATCGGCATTCTTAGGGAAAGGGTTGTCTCCCCGCCTAGGTGAAAGACAGCGCCCCAACGAGTGGGCACAAATACAAGGCTTCTGCCTTACCTGACCATCCAGTCACTCTGTGTCCTCATACTAAACCCAGAAAGGGCCAAACGCCAAGAATAAGAAACAAGCGTGGTTTTTCGTCCATTCAGGTCATGACTCAGGCATTTACTCTCTATAGAATGCCCATTCCCTCTCCTCTTTTCTCTAGACCCAGACTGTATCTCCTCTCCTCTCCTCTGAGAAGTCTTTCTGAATTCCTTCTTCCTCCTCCTCCTTGTAGGCTCTGGCAACCGTCTTCTAGGACAGCACAGAGCTGACAGTGAGGCTCCTTTCACAGCCTCTGCTGGAGCTGATTCTCCACTGCAACCCCAGGCTTATTAGCTCAGCAGAAGCTAGCAGTTTCTGGAATGAACAAAGGGAGCAGCAGGGACCACTCCCGTGCCCCTGGGATACCCACCATGGGAGGTTACGCTCCTTTTCTGTAGCTAAACTCCCAACACAGTAACACAGAAGGCTGGGTTCCCATGGTGAGCTGAGGCGGGATCCCCTCCTGCTCTGCTACTGTGCCTTACAGGTCACTAACACGACTCCCCCAACACCCGACTGCCCGGATGAAGACCCTGGCAAGGCTCACTCAAATGCGTAAGGCCAGTGTATCAGGTACAGGTCCAAATACTCCAGCTGGAGGTCAGCCAGCGTCTTCCGGAGGGCAGGCTCCACATCCTCAGGGTGGTGTTTAGTGTTCCACAGCTTCGAAGTCACAAACAGCTCCTCTCTTGGCACCGCCTGGTCCACGGGGCAGGGCCCACAATGAGAGGAGCCACAGGCACCCAGTCTCACCCACCCTCACCTCTGTGAGAGAGGACTTAGAAGGAAGATGCTGCCGGATCCCTCCAGCCAGGTGTCCAGCCTTCCCACCCCAGCCCTCTGTAGCCCCTATCCTCACCTTGCCAGGTCCCACATTCTCCTTCAGGGCCTCCCCGATCTCGGTCTCATTGCCGTAGATAGCAGCACAGTCAATGTGGCGGTAGCCTACACTCAGGGCGTACTTAACAGCTGCTTTCACCTGCCAGATGAGAGAAGCAGAGATTTCAGCTGTTGCCCTAGGCCAGAAACTGCCCTCCTGAGGGACACTGCTGGGGGAGGGGGAGGGGCAGGAATATACCACTCCAGTCATCAGAAAGTAGGGGTGAGAAGATGAAAGATGGTTCTAGGGCGCCTGGGTGGCTCAGTGGTTTAAGCCGCTGCCTTCGGCTCAGGTCATGATCTCAGGGTCCTGGGATCGGGTCCCGCATCGGGCTCTCTGCTCGGCAGAGAGCCTGCTTCCCTCTCTCTCTCTCTGCCTGCCTCTCCATCTACTTGTGATTTCTCTCTGTCAAATAAATAAATAAAATCTTTAAAAAAAAAAAAAAAAAAAAAAAAAAGAAAGATGGTTCTAGTCTAGGGGACCAGAAGCCTCTTCAGAGACTCTAAACCTTTTGTGCCAACCCAATAACCCCCAAGATTTCCTCCTACCCAAGCAATCTCAGTGTGGCCCAGGAAAAACTAACATTGTATTCCCAGTTAGATGCCCAGAAGAGGGACGAATACATTGACAGGGAACAGAAGTATAAGTCATAGAGACTGGTTCTCTAGACCTGAGGAGCTGGTTAGAGAAACATGATACACAGGTAAATAAGCAGAAGCAGAAGAGCTCTGAGAGAGGGGAAAATTTAAGGAAAACAGAAAAGTGAGATGGAAGCTAGACCCAGAGCCCTCTGTCAGGAGAGAAGAAAGCAGACAGAAGTAGGACAGGTCAGTCAATTCTGCTAGAAAACAGACTAGACACATGGCATCAGAAGCAGCACCAAGGGAGCCAGGGCCTTGCCATTTATGATCCCTGCCTAGGTACCGCTCTTACTATCCAGATGTACTCTCCTCAGCTCTCCCTTCATCCCCTCATGTACTTCCCTTATTCCATACCCCCACCCCCGTCTTGGCTGCCCAGTTCTGATCACCACCCTCTGCCCTTTCCTAGCTCCTGGACTTGCCCTGGGCCATGTCAGTGTCTGCCTAGGACATAAAGACCCTGGCTCCAGGGTTCTAGGCTGTGGGAGGAAGGAAAGCAAAGGGAAAAGAGGCAGTGCACACCACACATACCAGCCTAAATCCCAGAGAGAAGAGGTTATATTCTCCCTGCCAGACTCCCTCTCAAACTTAATCCCTAAACTTCTTCTAAACTCTGACTCAAATTTCCAAAGAACAAGGAAGCAGCCCTGGGAAGATGCCCCACCCCAGGAGGGAGCTGCATCTCTAGTTACGACAACCCTAGGAAAGCAGGTCTCTATTCCCACACTCCCTAAGCTGGAAGAGTCTGTATCAGGGTTTATTAAATTTCAGCTAGCAGCTGCCCTTTTTTTTTTCCCCACCTACAAACGATTTTTACATCTTTAAATGGTTACATAAATATGTAATCGCTCCCATTTTGCCACTTGTCCAGCAAAATTTAAATTATTAAGCATCTGGTTCTTTAAGAAAAAGTTTGCTAACCCTTGATCTGAGCAGCTGACATAGCTATTCTTCAAACCCCAACACCTGCCATGTGCCTA
Source organism: Mustela erminea (assembly GCF_009829155.1). NCBI lineage: Eukaryota > Metazoa > Chordata > Mammalia > Carnivora > Mustelidae > Mustela > Mustela erminea. Next base: position 74,236,389 of record NC_045623.1, read on the forward strand.
CCTTTGGACTGAGCACTGGGGAGTAGCCCCGCCCTTAAGGAGCCCCGTGTGAGAGAGGGAGAAGGATGACAGCACAGAGTATTAAGTGCCGTATTAGGGGGCAGCACAGGGCCAGGCACAGGGAGGTCCCATGTCTGCCACAGCACTCAGTGCAGATCCAATCAGGGAACGGGTTCCTCCCTATTCCCTTGGCCCTTCTGGGCCCCTCAGCCCTTCCTCTGAATCATCAGGAAGCCAAGGGCTCACTGCTGGTCTCTTCTTCCCTTGTCTCTTCCCACTGCCCTGCAAGCTTATCTGATACTACATGAAATGGAGTATAGCAATGGGGCAGCTATAGAAAATTCAGTGACCCTCTCCCAAATTCTGCCTTTTCCCTAGCAGAGGTGTAAGAAGCCCTCCTCTCCTTCCTCCATCTCTCACCTGGCCAGGATCACTCTTCCAGGTGCCCAGTCCAATCAGGGGCATCTTCTGCCCAGTATGCAGGAGGACACATGAAGTCGCCATTGCCCCCTGAAACACAGATGGGAAGAGAATGGAGTGGGGTCAGTGTTGCTGCTTGATCCTCACTGGTCAAGACTCCTATAAAACATGGGTGGTAAAGGGAGCAAGAGGGGACAGAACAAACAACACAGTTGTTTGTGAGCAGAGGGCAGCTAAGACAGGGTAGCCCGAACCAACTAAGGCCAGGAGCTCCTGGACAAACATTAAGCAGACCACCGGCCTGGGTGCCCTTCCTTCTGCCAGGCTAAAGGCCTGTGTTAGAGACTTCCGATACCAAGAGACCAAGGTGAGTGACTCCCTGAAGTACCCAGCCTTGACTACATAACGTCTCGGGCCGGGGCAAAACTGGCTAAAGCCATTATTAGTCTGAGTGAGACCAGGTGACAGACAGGATTCAGGACAGGTCCCTTCTCTGAGGATGAAATGAACAGTCCCAGGAGGCTATCAGAAACTACAGATGCTCCTAGTCCCTGACAGAGAGGTCTGATTGCCATGCAGCTAGGCCTGAGTGGGCTCTTTAACAGTAAGCAGACCATTTTTTAGATGAAAAACAAAACAAAACAAAAAACTCAAGAGAGGTGAAGTTAAATTAAAAAAGAGAGAGAGAGAAAGATGAAGTTATTTGCCCCCAAATCAACAGCTGAGAAGTGACAGAGCGAAGGATCCAAGGAGGAACCAATGGATAAAGGCAAGAAAAGGGCAGGTCAACACAGACAGTCATAATATTTATGTTCTGTGCCTCACGGCACATATCACAGCATGCTACAGAAAAGCAAATGACTTCTGTTAGGGCAAGGACTAGGAAATGCTGACATTGGCTTTTAAGAGTAAGTTGGGCTTTCCCAAGAGCCAAGGGGAGAAGGCTTTCCAGGAACGGGAATTAAACACAGCAGAAAGTAAGTTACAGACACAAGAAAATTTCCAACTGAACAAAACAGGTGGATGACTGGAGCAACCCTCTTTGGAGAGCTCTGAAGATCAGAAGTCTCCGAATGGCCCAAGAATACTCAGTCAGTCCGCAAATGACGAATATGACGAATGTTCCCAATGTTCCGAATGTTCCGGGCCTTGTGCTAGGCCTAAGAGACACACATATTCAAATAGAGTCCCTGCCATTTTGGAGTTTACGGGCTGGTGTGATGAGGACAGTCGGTTTCAGCACAATATGTAAGACAGGACCACAAACTGTACAAGGGCTACAAGCAAAGAGCAACCCTTCAAGAATGGCTTCCTGGAGATACTATCTGAGCCTTTTTTTTTTTTTAAGGTTTTATTTTTAAGTAATCTCTGTACCCAATGTGGGGCTCAAACTCACAACCCCACAATCAAGTTTCACACTTGGGATGCCTGGATGGCTGTCAGTTAAAGTGTCCAACTCTTGATTTCAGCTCAGGTCATGATCTCAGGGTTGTGAGATCCGGCTCTGCACTGGGTGTAGGGACTTAAGATTCTCTCTCTCCCTCTGCCCCAAACCCCCCAATCTAAAAAAATAAAATAAAATAAAATAAGGAAAAAATTTTCTCTCTCCCCCTCTCACACCTGCTCCCAAAAAAAAAAAGGTGCATGCTCTACCCACTAAGCCAGCAAGGTGCCCAAGTCAAGCCTTGATGAACAGGAATTATCTAAGCAAAAGAGAAAAGAGAAAGAATGCTCCCCCTAAGAGCCAGTAAGGTAGAAATAACCTTTTCCCTTGATCTCATCAGTACTAGAGATATCACTCCCTTTGGATTGATTTCATTGCCAGCAATAACTTAATAAATATAACCTTTGTTTCCAAGTCCTGAAAATATTATGGCAGAGCAGGAAATAAGATAAGTTATAAGTATAGCTCACATATCAAAATTGTCATTCCTAATACTTCCGACTCTGGAAGAATTTTATAGCCTAGCATAACCTGGTTATGGAGACCACCTTTTTCTGCTAGAACAAAAGCAAAAATGTTCAGTCTGAGTAGCAAACCACAGATCACTGAAGGCAATGCTGTTTCCACACTTCCCGGGGACACAAACTTCCCAAGGGATCAGGCAAGCATGTCTGGACTTCACAGGAGGAACTGGCCTGCCAGCTGCCACCAGGGTCTGTGGCTGGTTTCCTGGGCTCGTTCCCCAACAGGGGAACTGTTGGCCTCTCCCAGATTTCCCAGCAAACACTGGAGAACTCTGAAATTACACATGGACTTAAGGCTGAAAGCCTGAACAAAAGCCTGGTCTGAGGCAAAAAGGAAGAAACCTGATGCTTGCTTCTTCCCTTCTTTTGATGGTGAAACTGAAAACCCAAACGGCTGAGGCATGGGAGAGCAGGGCTCATAGAAGGAACACCTAACGAAGAGCTTCAAAGAACAAGAGCTCCAAAGGGGAGAATGGAGGGGCCGCAGGAGAGAGCAAATGTTTTTCTCTGAGACAGAAGTCAGACTCTGCCAGCTCTTGACTTCCTCATCTTCTGCCTCACACATTGGCATTCCAGCCCTCTCCTGCCTTAACAGGCTCTGAAGTTGTAAGGAACTGCCTGGCTTGGCCTCTGGCAGCACTCAGAAACCCTCGTGTTAACTTGGGAGAGGTTTTACCCATGAACGAGAAAACCTGGCTGTGTGTGGGGAGGGGAGGTATAAGGACTCAGGTTTTAGGGGCACCTAGCTGGTTCACTCGGTAGAGCATGCAATTCTTGATCTTGGGGTTGCAAGTTCAAGCTCCACATTCTTTAAAAAAGGAGGGGGCTGGGTGGCTCAGTGGGTAAAGCCTTTGCCTTTGGCTCAGATCATGATCTCGGGGTCCTGGGATGGAGCCCCGCATCAGGCTCTCTGCTCAGCAGGGAGCCTGTTTCCCCCTCTCTCTCTGCCTGCCTCTCTGCCTACTTGTGATCTCTCTGTCAAATAAATAAAATCTTTAAAAAAATTAAAAATTAAAAGAAAAAAAAAGGGGGACCCAGGTTTTATTATTCCCAAGTCAGCACCTACACCTATGTTCCTTCTTTCTGGGGTTATCTTCCCTTCTAGAGGAGGGCTCTATAGCTCCTGCCTGGATGCAAGAACTCGAAAACACAGTAAAAAGAGGAAGCAGTGTTTACATGAGTGTTCTCTGGCTGCACGGACCTTCCTTCTACTTCCCATACATGTCGGTGTCCCTCAGAGTTCCGTCCCCAGTCCTCTTCCCACTCCCTAGCTAAGCTCATGTCTTCAGCTACCACATTAAGCACTGATTCTGCCCACCCCAGTTCTGGATATTCAACTCCCTCTGGACATCTCCACCAGTATGTCCTATAGGAATGTAAGACTCAGCATGTCCAAAACTCTACTTGTCAAATACAGCAGCGAAGCACAAAGGGAACAGTTCAAGGCCTGGGGTTGCACACACCAAAGTTTGAATCAGCACCTTTCCCTCATTTTAAAGAGATGCTGTATCTAAAGCACTTTGCACAATGCCTGACCCATGCTCTTTTGTATACTCTCTTACCAGGGACTCAAGGCCCTGGATAACAACTTGTTAAAGCAAACATGTTCGTGGTGTAATCTGTGGGGTCTTGAAAAGCCATCTAAATAATGTTTTTCGGGGCGCCTGGGTGGCTCAGCGGGTTAAGCCTCTGCCTTTGGCTCAGGTCATGATCCCAGAGTCCTGGAATGGAGCCCCGCATGGGGCTCCCTGCTCGGTGGGGAGCCTGCTTCTGCCTCTCTCTCTGCCTGCTTCTCTGCCTACTTGTGATCTCCCTCTGTCAAATAAATAAATAAAATATTTAAAATAAATAAATAAATGATGTTTTTCAGTTCATGTGGCATTTCTGCCAAATAGATAATGGTATTATCTATCAGATTATGGTTTTGACAGGTGATGGGTAGGATCATATATCCTTATCTGTACTTCTAAGAAACTAGTATGGAAAAGCACTTTAAATATGTAACTGTGGCCAAGATTTAGTCTATTTGGCTGGGTTAAAAATCCTGTTAATATTGGTAAATATTTTTTAAAAAGGTATAGTCTGCTCTGGACTGTATCGTCAAACCTAAGACTTCCGGAACACTTCATGTACTTCTTGATGTATGCGAAAAGAATTTTAAAATACCAATTTCTTTTTTTTTTTTTTTTAAATACCAATTTCTTAAGTCTTTCTCCAGCCCAGCCATATCAACCTCCACTGACCGCTACTGCTCTGAACCACCCATTTCTCTGCTTCCAGTGTGGCCACTCTCCCCACAATCCATTCACTAACTGACCATGTGACCCCAGGGCTCAAACTCTTCCAACAGTCCTTGCCGATCTTCAGGATAAAGTCTACATTCCTTAGTAATACCTGTCTTAACCTGGCTCCCATCTTCCTCATTTTTCCACCTCTTCATTGCGAACTCCAGATTTCAGACTTTGCAGAACCAGCCACCACTTACTTGAGTCCCGGAGCACTTTGCTTCCCAAAGTCCCAGCCTGGCCTGGCTAGGGGCAGCTCACCCTTCAGCTGACACTTGCTGCTCCCATGCATCACCCAAAGCTTTGCGCATAGGTGCCGTTGTTGGTTTATACTGCTTTCCCTCACAAACCAGGGTACTCCTTCAGGTCAGAGCATATCATCTTTTTGAGCCCCTCACTCCTGGAGTGCCTGCCCCATAGATACACATAGAAACTCACACGTGAGCCCACCCACACACACACACACAAACACACTAAACACACACACAATGGCAAAGGGGAGAGAGCGTGACAGCTTAGGTGGGGGGGGGGGGGTACATTTGAAGAAGTCCTGCCTTCATCACCTTCTTTCTTTCCTTCTTGGGTAACCTAGAAAGAATCATCTCCAGAAAATATCAAAGCACTTTACCATTTTCAGAAAAACAAAACAAAACCCAGTTGCTTCATACAGGATGATACTGGGATTGCTCCTGTACAAATAAGAAAACTGAGATCTTGGGGAAGGTACAGGCTTGATCAGAAACATCGAGACTCTTTTAGAGGGTCTTGCAGCCTAAGTATAGGTAAACTGAAGGGAAGAGTTAGTTAATAATAACTCCATCTGATGACAGTTCAGATTCCATCCGGTCTCCCTGTAACAGAGGTCTGAGGCAACAGAAAAACATGCCCTAACTTCCCCAAACCCAAGGCAGGTGCCTAAGTAAGCTAAGTCTACCCACTTCGGCCATTTCCATAAGTATTTCTGCAATCCCACAGAAAGGCCAGAGTTCCTGCAAAAATCATGCTGATAAGCAAACAAAAAGAGGCCAACTAAAACTTGCGGAGCGCTTTAAAAACTTTATTTTACTTAATCCTCACTACAGTTCCGACGTAGAAACTCACTTCATCGGTCTGAAAACTGAGATCCAGAGAAACTGAGGAATTTTCCAAGATCACACAGAGTTCACATCCGAAACCAGCGACTTCCTCCAGCGACCCCGCTCTCTGGTCTATTCCGGGGCAGGGAAGAGGAGTTGGGGGCTGCAGCAGGAGAAACTCACCTCGGCTGGAGCACAGAGCGTGAACAAGGCAGTGTGATCTCTGCTCCGTTCTGCGTCCTGCCCACAATCCAAGAGGTCTCAGCTTCCGGAACCGGTGGGTTGTAAGCAAAGTTGGTCTAACGGTGAAGGCAGGGACCCGGCTTGAGCCTGGCGGTGGAGAGGAAGCTCCACCCGGTGGAGGGGAGAGGGCCGGGCTTTCAGCATCACGCGCAGCGGTGGACCCCACCCCTGCCCCCCGTGAAGAGCGGGAGGGCGGAAGCCAGAGCTGCGAGCCTGCACCATCTCCTCCTCCCGCTGCTACTGGTCGGATTGGCTGTTTAGACACACTTCACTGCGCAGGTTTGGAGGACTCTGCGCCGGGTGAAGCATCAGCCGCCGGCCACGTGGGGAGTTTCAGCGGCTGGGGAGGCCGTACCTCTGCTGGCCCACAGTGCACCGCGCGCCGTGGCAACGTCGCTCTAGGCTGCTGGGGATCCTTCCGCCCGCGGCGGGGGAGGCTCCGGGGTGACACGTTGCAGGTGCAGCTGGTGTCTCCTCTGTTTGCGGATTCGCGGAACCAGCTTGCTCTCCTCTCCCGCAGAGTCGGGTTGGCCGGGTTTCCAGCGTATACCTGAACTGGCCCCGTTATTTAGTCAAGCGAGCAGGCTGGGAGAGTAGCCGCAGCGTAAAAGTTGTACCAAGGAAGACCTCGGGCCCCTGGGCTCCCAAGAGGCAGGAAGGTCGTGGTCCCTGTGTCTGGACTGTGGACCCTGGCCGCGCATTAATGTGTCAGTACTGTGCTAGACTTTATAAACATGTTTTTATTGAATTTTCACAACAACCCTGTAAAAGCAATGTATTTTTTGTAAGCCTTTTAATTGAAGTATAGTAGAGCATAAATAGAGAAAAATGCGCAAATATTAAACGTACAGCTCTGCGTTTTTGTGGGTTTTTTTTTCCCCCAATGTAACTGTTAACCAGGTGAAGATAACAGACGTTACCAGCACACTGGAAGCCGCCTGTGAGGGAGATATTCATGTTGCATTTTACAGGTTAGACTCAGCCAGGTAAAACAGCTTGCCCAAAGTCACACAGCTATTAAGTTACAGATTTTATGTTTGAAATACCCCGTGCTGTTTGGACTGAGAGGTGTCTTGCATTTTATGTTTTCCACTCTGAGTAGCTCTTGGCTTTCACTCCCCACACTTAATTTTCCCTGCCCTTCTATTCTTCCCCATCTTTTATTGCCCCCTGGATTATTCCCCCACTGTTGCCTCAATACAGGTGATGTCCTGATAGACCAAATGTCCAAATTTTGACGCCATCTGTCTTCATAAAGACTTAGATTCCAGCTTATGTGATCAGAATTTTATATCCCTCAAACTGATCTTAGCCTAGCAAAGAGTTGCCTTCAAGAGACACATGCCAGGGGCGCCTGGGTGGCTCAGTGGGTTAAAGCCTCTGCCTTCCGCTCGGGTCATGATCTCAGAGTCCTGGGATTGAGCCCCGCATCAGGCTCTCTGCTCAGCAAGGGCGCCTGCTTCTCCCTCTCTCTCTCTGCTGCTCTGCCTACTTGTGATCTCTGTCTGTCAAATAAATAAATAAAATCTTTAAAAAAAAAAAAAAGGAGAGAGAACATGCCATATATCCCATCCCTCCCACCTTTCTGCAGGGTCTGATAGACTCCCTATCTTTTTCTGCTGTCTGAATTCTTAAGAGTCTGAAGTGCGACTGCTAAGGTCTTCTTCCCCAGCATTGGGGCTTTTGCTCTTAGTTCTGGTGCCAGGGAATGTTTCATACAAAGCACAAAGCTATCCCTCCAAGAGTTTTCAAAGTGGCAGTCCTCAGATTGTAAAACAGATCCGCTCAGGCACACACCACCCCTTTTACAACCACCCTCCCATTTTACAAAAGACAAGCCTCTCAGCCAACTTCTAAAGGGTCTTGACCCATGTGAAAACAAGGAGGTGAAGAACAGCCTGAGAGGTAGGAGACCACATGAATGAGTTGTCTCAAATTCCAAGGGAAAGGAGTAGTTAGGTAGGCAGGATAGTAGGAATGTGTTGTTTTGGCTGTCCAGTGTCCATTCCTCCCTCTTTTGGAGAATTTACTCCTCCTCACTGGATCCAGTTCAACAGTCATTAATTCAGGTACCTGTCCTCCCCAGCCAACATGTATGTGAATGACCCAAGATATGCTAACTGGATATTCCTTTCGAGAGTTTGAATTATTAATATAGTCATCAAAAGACTAAAATCAGCAGAATTTCATGCTTTTCATCATGAAATGCATTTCACTAGCACCTTGCCAAAGCTGTCAGGCAATCTGAGCTAATAGGACTTCCCAAAGCCACCTGCATCCTGCCAATTCCCTGCCATACCTTCCCTTTGGTCTTTCAAGTTCTCCTATAGCCTTCTCAAAAAGCTGTTTTTCCCTTTGGTTAGAGCCAGTTTTTGTTGCTTACAATCAAAGAAGCTTAAAAAATGTAAATGAGTAAAAATAGTATCAGTCGGGCAGCACCAGTGGCTCAGTCCTTAAGCTTCTCCCTTCGGAACAGGTCATCATCCAGGATCCTGGGCTCAAGCCCCAGGTCAGGCTCTCTGCTCAGCGAGAAAGTCTACTTCTCCCACTCCCACTCCCCGTCCTTGTGCTCCCTCTCTCCACTGTCTCTCTCTGTCAAATTAATAAAACATTTTATTTATTTATTTATTTATTTATTTATTAAAGATTTTATTTATTTATTTGACAGACAGAGACCACAAGTAGGAAGAGAGGTAGGCAGAGAGAGAGGGGGAAGCAGGCTCCCTCCTGAGCAGAGAGCCCGATGCGGGGCTCATCCCAGGACCCTGAGATCACTACCTGAGCCGAAGGTAGAGGCTTAACCCACTGAGCCACTCAGTGTCCCTAAAATCTTTTTTTTTTTTTAGATTATTTTTGTTATCTTTAAAAAAAAGATTTTATTTATTTATTTGACAGAGAGAGACACAGTAAGAGAGGGAACACAAGCAGGGGAGCTGCAGAGGGAGAAGCAGGCCTCCTGCTCAGCAGGAAGCCCAACGTGGGGCTGATCCCAGGACCCTGGGATCATGACCTGAGCCAAAGGCAGACGCTTAACAACTGAGCCACCCAGGTGCCCCAGTAAAATCTTGGGGGGGAAAAAAAAAAGCATTAAAAAAATGATACCAGATGCTGCAGGAAGAAGAGGAAGAGGAAGTAAATCACAGGGAACTCTAAAAAAAAGAGGTAATGAGGAGTGCCTGGGTGGCTCAGTTGGTTAAGAGTGCCTTCAGTTCATGTCATGATCCAAGGGTCCTGAGATCCAGCCCTCCCTGCTGAGCAGGGAGCCTCCTTCTCCCTCTTCCTCTACCACTCCTCCCTGCTTGTGATCTCTGTATCAAGTAAATAAAATCTTTTCAAGATTTTTTTTATTATTTATTTGAGAGACCTATAGACAGAGATAGTGAGAGAGAGCATGAACAGGGAGGAGAGAGAGAAGGAGAAGCAGACTCCCCACTGAGCAGGGAGCCTGATGTGGGGCTCCATCCCAGGACCCTGGGATCATGACTCCAGCCAAAGGCAGAAGCCTCACTAAAGATCCCCCAATAAATAAAATATTTTTAAAGAAATAAAAAGTAGATTTTAAAAATGGAAAGAGAAAAAGTCAAACTGGGACTGAATGAACGTGAAGAAAATGTGAATGTGCTTTTTCACATCTCAGTTTTTATATAAAATGCAAGAGGAGTGGTTCAAGTTAGATATACATATGATCTGTTTAAATTTATGTTGATTATCAAATCCAGATGTGACCTTGGAACTGCTACAGCCATTTTGGTTCCAGAATGAGGATAAAACCAGTACAAAGAGGAGGACAAAGCCAAGAGAATGTCAGGGAAGTAGAAACACCGAGCCTTGAATTATCACACTGTGTCTAGAATTTGCCCTATCCCTGGACTTATGTAAGATAATAAAATTTCCTTTTTGGTTAAGGCTCTGAATCAAGATTTTCTGATACTGGGCACCTGGGTGGCTCGGTGGGTTAAGCCGCTGCCTTCGGCTCAGGTCATGATCTCAGGGTCCTGGGATCAAGTCCTGCATCGGGCTCCCTGCTCAGCGGGGAGCTTGCTTCCCTTCCTCCCTCTCTGCCTGCCTCTCTGTCTACTTGTGATCTCTCTCTGTCAAATAAATAAATAAAATCTTAAAAAAAAAAAAAAAGATTTTCTGATATTTGTAAGTGAAAATATCCTGATGGAGACATGCGGTAGTTTTTCAGCAGAAAATAGAGCCAGGAATTTTTGCAGAGGCAACAACGTATAAAAAGTTCAGAGGTAAGAAAAGGAGGTTGTTTAAGAGAATGGCAAATGGTTTGGTATAACTCTAAATTAAAATCCCTATGGGAAAAGTGGAAGTAATGAGGTCTGAGAGGTAACTAAGGTTCTGAGTGCTAAGCTAAAAAGCTTAGAGTTTATCCTGAGGAAAATAGGAAAACATTCTAAACAGGATTATGCCATGATCAGATGTGGATTTAAGAAAGGTCATTTTAGGGGTGCCTGGGTGGCTCAGTCATTAGGCCTCTGCTTTCGGCCCGAGTCATGGTCCCAGGGTCCTGGGATTGAGCCCCTCATCAGGCTCCCTGCTCAGCCAGAGCCGGCTTCTCCCTCTCCCACTCCTTTTTCTTGTGTTCCCTCTCTCTCTGTCTCTCAGTGACAAATAAATAAAATCTTCAGAGAAAAAAAAAAAAAGAAAGGTAATTCTAGTAGTAGTGAAGGGAGTGACAGGTACAATTGCGAAACCGGAAGCAGGGACATTTGATGGTGGGTGAGAGGTGATGAGGGTGTGTCTTAGAGGAGCAGCTCACATTCAGTCACAGAGAGGACACATTTTAGAAATATTTAGGAGCAGAACTAGCAGTATTTGCTGATCCATTAGATGTGGGAAGTAAAAATAAAGGAGGGATCAGAATGACTTTTAGGTTTCTGGCTTGAGTACATTAGTAGATGGTTTCCTAAATGCACCATATTTTCTCTCACCTTTGGGTCTTTGTGTATGCTGTTCCCCTACCTAGAACATGCTTTCCTTCAACTATCCCCTACTCCCAAAATATCTCTTCTGAGATATTTTCCCTAACTAGCTTAGACTGAATTAAATGTTCCTCTTCTGTTTTCCTAAAATCTCCTGTACTTACCCATAGATAACTTAAGACTCTATATTGCCCTTAACAGAAAACCTAATTTAAGCTGTCTTCAACTGTGAAGGAAATAAATTTATGGACTCACAGAGGCAGGATTAGGTTTGGTGTGATTCAGAAGCTCAAAAATGACACCAGGATCCCTTTTCTTCCATTTTTTTTTTTCTCTCTGTTTTCCAATCTCTCATATTCATCCTGAAGTTGACCTCCTCATGGTGGCAAAATGGTTGTGGCACTTCTCACCTTCATTACAGCTACCACCTTCTCCAAAGAACCAATTTCTGGGAGCTCTCTCAAATGACTTTCCACAAGATCACCAGAAACTGCCTATAGCCTCCCATAAACCCAAACTGAGTCACAAGGTAAGAATAAAATGGCATGAAAGAAGAAGGGACACCTGGGTGGTTCAGTGGGTTAAGATTCTGACTTCAGCTCAGGTCAAGATCTCAGGGTCCTGGGATCGAGCCCCGCATGTGGCTCTCTGCTCAGGAGGGAGCCTGCTTCCCCATTCTCTCTGCCTGCTGTGCTCTCTCTCTCTCTCTTTCTGTCAAATATATAAGTAAGTAATAAAATCTTAAAAAAAAAAAAAAGAGCCATATAGAAATTCTGGGAGTAGAATATGATATAGCAGTGAAAAGGAACTATTTCTTTTTTTTTTTTTAAGATTTTATTTATTTAACAGACAGAGATCACAAGTAGGCAGAGAGGCAGGCAGAGAGAGAGGGGGAAGCAGGCTCTCTGCTGAGCAGAGAGCCTGATGTAGGGCTCCATCCCAGGACCCTAAGATCATGACCTGAGCCCAAGGCAGAAGCTTAACCCCCTGAGCCACCCAGGCACCCCTCCACTCTTTTTTTAAAAGATTTTATTTATTTATTTGACAGAGACAGTCGGAGAGGGAACACAAGCAGAAGGAGTGGGAGAGGGAGAAGCAGGCTCCTCACTGAGCAGGGAGCCCAATGTGGAACCCAATCCCAGGACCCCAGGACCATGGACCTGAGTCGAAAGCAGACACTTAATGACTAAGCCACCCAGGCGCCCCAAGAATCCAACTCTTGATTTTGACCCAGGTCTTAGTCTCAGTCAAGCCCTCGTTGGGTTTCATGCTGGGTTGCAGTCTACTTAAAAAAAAAGAGAGTGCCTAGGTGGCTCAATGGGTTAAAGCCTCTGCCTTCAGCTCAGGTCATGATCCCAGGATTCTGGAATCGAGCCCCACATTGGGCTCTCTGCTCAGTGAGAAACCTGCATCCCCCCCCTCTCTCTCTGCCTGCCTCTCTGCCTACTTGTGATCTTTATCTGTCAAATAAATAAATAAAATCTTAAAAAAAAAAAAAAAAAAGAGGGTGCCTGGGTGGCTCAGTGGGTTAAGCTGCTGCCTTCGGCTCAGGTCATGATCTCAGGGTCCTGGGATCAAGTCCCACATCGGGCTCTCTGCTCAGCAGGGAGCCTGCTTCCCTCTCTCTCTCTCTCTTGCCTGCCTCTGTCTACTTGTGATCTCTCTCTGTCAAATAAATGAATAAAATATAAAAAAAACACTATATGAATATTTCATAGAGATTATCTCATTTAATCTTCACAGCAACCTTAGGAATAGGAACCAGTATCATCCCCCTTTTGCAGTTGAAAAAAGAGGCTAAATGATTTGTGCAGGGTCACACAATAAATGGAACCACAGCCAGCATCTCTTGCTCCAAAATCCATGTTTTTTCCAGGATACTACTTGGTGGGGCTGGATGAATAAATGTCTGAAATATGTACTCACATAAGGTCCAAAAACTTAAAGGTAGAGTTGGGCCTTAATAGGTCAGTGGTTCTTATGAGCAACATCTCTGGAAGGTGTACACCCCTAGGCACTTGTACAGGTGCCACAGGCTGGAAATAGAAGTGAACTAGGTTGGGCACAGAATTTCCCAACAATTATTCTTTTTTTTTTTTTTTTAAGATTTTATTTATTTATTTGACAGGCAGAGATCACAAGTAGGCAGAGAGAGAGAGGCAGAAGCACACTCCCTGCTGAGCAGAGGGCCTAATTTGGGGTTCGATCCCAGGACCCTGAGATCACGACCCGAGCCAAAGGCAGAGATTTAACCCACTGAGCCATCCAGACGCCCCTCCCAACAATTATTCTGTCTTGTTGTAGATTTGTGTGATGCATCACCCTGCCAGATCTGATGTAGCTGTGGAGTTGAGTGACCCACAGTATCAATCATGTAGTGTAGTATTTCTCTGCTTTGGTATGCCAGGTCTTTCTCCACACCACTGCTTGGTTATGTGTAGCTGGAAGGACGAGGGAGTTAAGGTCTCCAAGAGAAACCCTCAAAAATAAGAGGGACAAGGATCTTTAGGTAAATACTCCAGCCAACACAGTCTCCACTAGGATAATTTTGAGGTGTGGTTTTCATAGTTTTTCAGGAGCTTCCCTAGGTGGATTGATCCCAGTTGCCCATAGTATTAACTGGTTAATATATTGTTTGTTCCCCCCTTTTTGACCTCATTCCCCCCTCCCTTCTTTCTGGTTTCTAGAGTCATTTCCCAAATAAATGACCTGTGCCCAGTCCTTTGTCTCAAGTTCTGACTTCAGAGAGAGCCCAACTTTAAGACACTTAACTATCTAGATATTTCTTTTCTTAAAAAAAAAAAAAATACACACATGTATGTATGTGTGTATGTATGTTTCCTTTATAAGACTGATATATGGGGCACCTGGGTCGCTCAGTTGGTTAAGTGTCTGCCTTCGGCTCAGGTCAAGATCCCTAGGTCCTCAGAAATGTCCCACTCCCTGCTCAGAGGAGAGTCTGCTTCTCCCTCTTTCTTCCTGGCGCCCCACTCCCTCCACCCACCCAGCACTCCCTTGCATGTGTATCACTCTTTCGCTCTCTCTCAAAAAAAGAAACAAAGACTGGTACATATTCTTTATTGCAACTTATATAAATTTTGAAAATACAAAAGAACTGCCCCATTACCTAAAGACAACCACTGTTACCTTTCAGCATATGATAAATTATTTCTTTTGTGTTCGTGTGCCTATTTCTGTTTTTTTTTTTTTAAGATTTTATTTATTTATTTGACAGAGATCATAAGTAGGCAGAGAGGCAGGCAGAGAGAGAGGAAGGGAAGCAGGCTCCCTGCTGAAAAGAGAGCCCAACTTGGGGCTCTTGATCCCAGGACCCTGAGATCATGACCCGAGCCGAAGGCAAAGGCTTTAACCCACTGAGCCACCCAGGCGCCCCCGTGTTTCTGTTTTTAAATGTTATCGTAATCTAAACTACTAAAAATGATTATTCTGTCTATTAGTTTGTGACTGAATTGTAGAAATTCAGTTTGTTCTCAGCGATGTCTATGAATATGGGAAAAACAGATTTTAAAAAATGTATGCAGGGGTGCCTGGGTGGCTCAATCAGTTAAGTATCTCCCTCTGCTCAGGTCATGATCCCAGGGTCCTGGGATAGAGCCCCACATCAGGCTCCCTGCTCCATGGGGAGTCTCCTTGTCCCTCCCTCTCTGCCGGCTGCTACTCATGTTTGTGTGTGTTCTCTCTCTCTGTCAAATAAAATGTTTTAAAAAAATGTATGTAGGGGTGCCTGGGTGGCTCAGTGGGTTTACCCTTTGCCTTCAGCTCAGGTCATAATCTCAGGGTCCCAGAATCAAGCCCCACATCAGGCTCTCTGCTCAGCAGGGAGCTTGCTTCCCCCTTTCTCTCTGCCTACTTGTGCTCTCTCTCAGTCAAATAAATAAATAAAAAAATTTTTTTAAGGTATGTAACAGTAGGACCAATGGTATTTGGAAAGTGACTCATAGAACATTAACTAGAAAGTGTTGAAAGCTATTACTTTAGAGATGGCATTTTCCCATGAAATTGTATCATTTGGATAGGTAGAAATGGAAGGAAGGAGTATTCCCAGAACATCAATTAGCAAAAGCACGTTGGCAAGAAGAACCAAAGTACACTTAGCAGGCAAGCCACTTCAGATGCAGAGTAGATTCATGTAGAACACAGAACACTTAGTCAAAAGGTTTGAACTTTGTAGAGACAGTAAAGGTTTTCTTTTTCTTTTTTAAGATTTTTTTTTTTTTTTTTAATCAGAGAGAGAGAGAGGGAGAGAGAGCGAGCACAGGCAGACAGAATGGCAGGCAGAGGCAGAGGGAGAAGAAGCTGGCTCCCAGCCCAGCAAGGAGCCCGATGTGGGACTCTATCCCAGGACGCTGGGATCATGACCTGAGCCGAAGGCAGCTGCTTAACCAACTGAGCCACCCAAGCGTCCCGACAGTAAAGGTTTTCTAAGCAGGAAAAAGACACAATTAAAGGAGTTCGTTGGGAAGACTGAGTAAGATATAAAAAATAGATGAAGTGATGTTTAGATATTTGGCATCAGGGACGCCTGGGTGGCTCAGTCGTTAAGCGTTTGCCTTCAGATTGGATTGTGATACCAGGGTCCTGGGATGGAGGCCCATGTCAGGCTCCCTACTCTTCATTTCGGCTCAGATCTTGATCTCAGGGCTATGGAATCGGTGAGCCCCAGGCAATGGAGGCTCTCTGCTCAACAGGGTGTCTGCTTAAGGATTCTATTTCTTACTCTCCCACTGCCTCTCCTAAAGTTGTAAGAAGTGGTCAGATTGAGGATTCATTTTTTAAATTATTGTTGTTACAGAATATGGAGGAAGGAGGACAAAAGGATGATCCCTGGAATTTTGACCTCATAAACTAGGCAAATGTTGATGTCCTTTACCAAATGGGAAAAACCAGGAAAGCAGTACATGATTGGGAGGGAGAAAATAATACTTTTTAGGGAACGTCTGGGTGGCTCAGTGTTTAAGCTGCTGCCTTTGGCTCAGGTCATGAGCCCAGGGTCCTGGGATTGAGCCCCGCATCGAGCTGCTTGGTCACCTGGGAGCCTGCTTCTCTCTCTGCCACTCTCTGCCTGCTTGTGCTCTCTCTGACAAATAAATAAATAAATAAAATCTTAGAAAAAGAAAATAATTGTTTTTGGACAAGTTGAATTTGCAGATTCTTTTTTTTTTTTTTTAAGATTTTATTTATTTGAGAGAGAGACAGTGAGAGAGAGCATGAGCAAGGAGAAGGTCAGAGAGCAAAGTAGACTCCCCATGGAGCTGGGAGCCTGATGCGGGACTCGATCCCGGGACTCTGGGATCATGACCTGAGCCGAAGGCAGTCGTCCAACCAACTGAGCCACCCAGGCGTCCCGACAAGTTGAATTTGAAATGCCTGTAAGACACAAAAGAGGGGAGACAAGTAGAAATTTTTTTTTCAAAGATTTTATTTATTTATTTGGCATGTTGGGGAAAATCTTAAGCGACTGGGGAAACTCAAGTGGCACACGGAAATCTGGGAGAACACAGCTTTATTTTTGCTGGCAGGGTCAGTAGGATCGTTCCCCAAAGACTGAGCACCCGGCGGGGTCAGGGGTGAGTTTTTATGGTTATGGGTGATGGGGGATGGTAACGGGACGTTTTACGCAGTGTCTCAGAGCCGATTGGCCCCCTTTATGCAGAAGTATAATTTATACAGAAGAGTCTCAGGAGAGTGCTAAATCACCCCAGGGAACTTGTTTTCTTTTCTTAATCAGGAGAGATGGCCATTTGGTCTTTTTCTGCCTCAGCAGGAGGAATGGAGAGCAGCGGACAGGAAGGAGCTGAGGCTCGAGGGTCTCTATACGCCTCATGGCCCCTTCTTGATGATCAGCAGGTGGTACCTGGGAGGTCATCATTTTCTAGATTTAAGGGAATGTATCCTCAGAGGGTGAGGATATGGGCAGTCTTGTACTGAGGGACAGTATCTGTAATGAAACGGACGAGGCTATTGAGGAGACAAGGACCGAGGGTAACTGGGAGGAGTAGGGACAATAAAAGGGCTGCTAGGGGTAATAGCCAAGATGTCCATGATTGTGGATTGAAACCCCAAGATGTGAGTTCTTCCTAACGACACTGGATCCATTCCCGGAGCTCGCGAACCTTGGAAGTGACGATCCTGGGCTGGCTGACATAGTAACAAAATTCTTCTTGCAGGAAGGGGCAGGTTCCTCCTTTTTCTGTGGTGAGGAGGTCAGGGCTTGTCAATTTTGGAGAGCCACTGCTGCGAGACTGAAGAGTTGGGTCTGAAGGGATGTTAATGAATCTGCGATGGGTTCCATGTCGTCACTGAGTTCCTGCGAGAGCTTATATTAAAGTTAATAGAAGTTACGAGACCTGAGGCACCGGTAGCTACTCTGGTGAGGATGCCAGCAGCTAGGTGGAAGGGTAGGGCGATCGCCCATAGGTCTCAGTTAAGGGGGAGAGGCCCGGGACTGGAACTGGGGGTCTGAGTATAGTGAAGCAGAGGGAGATAAGAACACAAGTATGCAACCAGAGGTGGTGTCACCTTCATCATGGCACCTGAAGAGAAGGTTGTCTTCACAGGATAGGAAGATGCTGGGTGGGGGGAGGGGCGTGGTAAGGTAGAAGTGCCTTGAAGATGGAGCAACCGTCATCATGGGGTTGGGAAAGACCCAGAAGTAAGAAGCAGGTAAAATGATGAGCTGGAGCCAAAGGTATGGGGCTGCTTAAGGGACCAGTGGTTATACGGGAGTTGGTGGTATTGGGCAGTGGCCAGGTGGACGGAACGGGAACCCGGAACAGGGCTGACTGAATAAGAGGGAGATAGACCCAAGAGGCAGTGTTGGTTGGGTCCTGGGAAGTATTTGACTATAGTTGTTGGTAGCTATATTGGTAAGTTATCTAGTGAGTCCCTGCGTGTCTGGGAGTTTTGTGAGTTGCTGAAGGGAAGTTAGGTTGATTCTCCGGTAGTGGGGTCAGTGGGGCTGGGGTCCAACTGGCAAAATCTTTTAGTCTAGTTAATCCTTGGTTTCTGAGAACGATATCCTGGACGCTGCCCCCGCCCGAGGAACCAGCCTGGGCTAGGTAAGTCCAACATTACTGGACCTGATTTGAGGTATATTGTACAGACCAAAAGGTCTGTGTCAAGGTTGCCGTCCAGAAAGTCTGGCCAGGGCCACGGGAGGAGGTGCAAGTAGTCGGAGTTCTCCCCCAGTAACAGGCCTTAGTCATTAGGGTAAAGGATTGAAAGTATCGAGAACTTCCAGAGCCTTTCATGCAGTTACACTCAGAAAAGGCAGGAGAAACTTAGTAGCCCTAGTATGAGACCCCAGCTGGGTTGAGGAAGGAGATATATTTTAGAATTTAGGGACCCTTCTTTAAAGTGATCTTCAGAGGGTTTGATGGTGACAGATGTGTGGTCCAGGTAGCTTGGTCTGGGTTTGCTTTTTTTACTTGAGAATGGTGGATCCATGCGTGATGTTGGTAACCTTGAGGGCAGTGGGAATTATGAGAATTACTTACTCTATGTGGGCCAGTCTGGTGAAGGGGTTCATGTTTCCAATCCTTTACCCAGACCTCATTTCCAGGGAGAAGGAATGGGTAGGGGTTCCTAGGGATATAGGGGCCCTCTCTAATATGTGGGCGTGTAATTCTGTGAGGACTTTTCCTAGGGATAACAGTTGGTCCTGGAGGTGTGTGTCTCCTAAGATGTTAAGGTTGCCCGGAAAAGAAGACAAAAGTTGGGGCACCTGGGTGGCTCAGTGGGTTAAGCCGCTGCCTTCGGCTCAGGTCATGATCTCAGGGTCCTCGGATCGAGTCCCGCATTGGGCTCTCTGCTCAGAGGGGAGCCTGCTTCCCTTCCTCTCTCTCTCTGCCTGCCTCTCTGCCTGCTGTGATCTCACTCTGTCAAATAAATAAATAAAATCTTTAAAAAAAAAAAAGAAGACAAAAGTGGAGGTGGCCTGCCGTAGAGTATTTCAAATGGGGAGAATCCGTTTTTCTGAGGGGTACAGCAGGAGCGGAGTACTGCTAAGGGAAGTAGATCTGTCCACCCTAAGGAGGTCTCGGCATATAATTTGGATACAGTTTCCTTGAGGGTACAGTTCATATGTTCTACTTTCCCTGAGCTCTGAGGCCAGTAGGCTGTGTGGAGTTTCCAGGAGATGTTGAGGGCTCAAGTTAACTCTCAGAACTTCAGAGATAAAAGCCGGGCCACTGTCACTGTGTATGGTAAGCGGGATCCCGTACCGAGACACGACCTCCCGGAGGAGTACTCTAGTGACTTCTCTGGCCTTCTCGGTTAGGGTTGGATATGCCTTTACCCATCCTGAGATGATACAGACCAGAACTAGCAGATATTTTATACCTCAGTAAGGGGTCATTTCTGTGAAGTCCAATTCCAGGTGTTCAAAGGGAGCTGTCCCTGTGCGCTGTGCTCCAGGGGGAGGGGAAGGTTTCATTTTTGGGTTTTGTCTAGCAAAAGTGACGCACTGATCTGTGACCGACTTGCATAAGGTTGAGAGTCTGGCGATGCAGAAATGTTTTGCCAGCAGTTTTTCAAGCCCTGTTTTTCCCAAGTGTGAAGTTGAATGTTGTCCATTGACGGCATAGGGGGCGATGTTTGCTGGAATGAAAAAACGCCCATCTGAGAGGATCCACCACCCTTGGGAATGGTGAATTAATTGCTCCCTCAGTTTTGGCCTAGTCATCATCAGCTGCTGTATAAGTGGGATTTTGTAAGGAGGGAGTAACGGGTGCTGTAATGGTAGGTTATCCATCTTGGGCAGCTTCCCCGGCTGCCTGGTCAACTAAAAGGTTCCCTGTAGCTGGCTCAGCATCTCCTTTTTGGTGTCCCTGACAGTGGATGGCAGCTAAGCTCTGGGGCACCCACACTGCTTTAACAACTGGAGGATTTCGTTTTTGTTCTTGATGGTTTTTCCATCAAATGTGAGGAGTCCTCTTTCTTTGTAGATTGCCCCTGTATATGTAGAGTGGCGAAGGCATATCTTCAGTCAGTATACATGTTGACCTTTTGTCCTTAGACAATAAGAGCACCCGGATGAGAGCCCAGAGTTCGGCTCTCTGAGCTGACCATCCCACAGGGAGTGCTTTGGCTTCTAGGACTTCTGTAGCCATGGTAATGGCATAACCCACTTTTCTTAGGCCATTGCTTAGGAAGCTGCTACCATCAGTGTATAGGGTAAGGTCAGCATTTGTCAGAGGGGAGTCCTGGAGGCCCGGCTGGGTGGCGTAGACTTCAGTTATGATTTCCAGACAGTTATGTTCCTGTTCCCCTTCCACCATTGGGAGGTATGTGGCCGGGTTGAGGGCCTGCACAGTTTGTAGGTTTATGCGAGGATTTTCTAGAAGTAGCGCTTGATACTGAGTGAGACTGGCGTTTGATATCCGTTTCTGACCCTGACTGTTCAGAAGAGTGATCACTGAGTGGGGAACTTTTACTGTGAGCTGTTGTCGTCCTAGAGTGAGCTTGTCAGCCTCCTCGATGAGAAATATGGCGGCTGCCAGGGACCATCCGGAGGCGTCAGGGTCTAATTTCTTTTTTTTTTTTTCTTAAAGATTTTATTTATTTATTTGATAGACAGAGATCACAAGTAGGCAGAGAGGCAGGCAGAGAGAGAGGGGAGGAAGCAGGCTCCCTGCGGAGCAGAGAGCCCAGTGTGGGGCTCGATCCCAGGACCCTGAGATCATGACCTGAGCCGAAGGCAGAGGCTTTAACCCACTGAGCCTCCCAGGTGCCCCCAGGGTCTAATTTCTTTGACAGATATGCCGTAGGCTTTTCCCAAGGGCCTATTGGTTGGGTTAGAAGTCCTAAGGAAGGGGCATCTGGGTGCAACAGTGGGTTAAGCCTCTGCCTTCGGCTCAGGTCATGGTCTTGGGGTCCTGGGATCGAGCCCTGCATCTGGCTCTCTGCTTGGCAGGGAGCCTGCTTCCTCCTCTCTCTCTGCCTGCCTTTCTGCCTACTTATGATCTCTATCTGTCAAATAAATAAATAAGTAATCTTAAAAAAAAAAAAAAGATGATGGGCCGACCTGGTTTGGGGGTGCCATCTGCACCAATCATATCAGGACCTCAAGTCTCACAGAGGGGCATGTGGTAAGTGAGATCTCCTGTGTTCAGAATTGGTGCGTAGTGTTTCGGGGTTCGAGCTCTAGGGAGGAGTCCCCATCATGAGTAGCTGGGGGTGGAACAGAGGTTGGTAATGAGACCACTGATGGTTGGGGAACCGGAGGCGGTGGGAAGACTGCAGCCGTTGGCAGAATCAGAGGTGTTGGAGAGTCTGTAGTTGGCACTGGAATGGAGGAAGGTGAGGATGGTATAACCCGTGGTGAGACCGAAGGTGGCGGGGTGCCGGGTCCCACCTCAGGAGCAGTCGGGGGAACCAGAGGAACACATGGTGGTAGGAGCTCTTCCTCTGAATCCCCCTGATATATGGCTTTATTCTGAGTATCTCTGGCTGGTTGAGCAATGAGGATTGTGCACTGTCCCTTACTATTGATACTGAACCATACCTATGGGGGAAGGGTTCTAGCTATTTCTAGCCAGGAGTCAATATATGCAAACTGATGTGGGTGCCCTGGGTTTTCTGTAACTATGCGATAAACATGTCGGATGGTGGGCAAATCTAAGGTTCCTTCTGAGGGCCATCTAACATCGAAACTAGGCCATTCTAGCTCACAGAGGGTCCTGAGTTTTCCCGGGGTCATATGAACCTGGTAGTCACCACTAAAGTCTTTTTTAAAGTTTTTAAGGAAGCAGTCTAAAACACTGGGTTTACTGGGTTTTCCTCCCATCGTGAATGATGTCGCAGACAAAGGGAGGGGAATCTCAGATGCTGTCCTGCTCGCGTCCTTCTCGGGAACTTAGGAGTGTCTTAGCTAAGGTCTATCTGTATCAGCCCCGGACCAGGCTACTCTGTGGCGTAGATGACCGTTATACCATATGACACTCCACAAGACTCAGGGAGCAGCCCACTCAGACTCCGTAGCCGAAGCGGTGGAGCCATACAGACAGACTGACACGGTGAGGCACTCTTCACATTCAAACAGGTTGGACAACCCCCTCTGGGTGTCCCTGACTAATGGGAGGTGATCTGGCTCCCCTTCCATCACCAATGGAAGGGCCTGACTCCAGCAGTGGCCCTGGGGCTTACCTGGTCCAACAGATTGGATCCAGCCAGTTGTCCCCAGTCATCTGTTGTTGGTTTGGCAGCGTGGAGGCAAGCCGCAGCTGTCCGGGAGAACCCATCTTTGGGTCCACTGAAATCCGCGGGGCACGCCTTAACCCTAGGGTAGGTACTCAGTTGTCTTCTGTGGCCCATCTCCTGTCCCACACCAGTGCCACAATGGGCCAGTGCGGTTGGGTTTCTTGGTCAGGGAACCAAATGATGGGGGAGTCTGAAGCGACTGAGGAAACTCAAGCGGCACCGGAAATCTGGGAGAACAGAGCTTTATTTTCGCCGGCAGGCTCAGTGGGATCGTTCCCCAAAGACTGAGCACCCGGCAGGGTTAGGGGTGAGTTTTTATGGTTGTGGGTGATGGGGGATGGTAACGGGACGTTTTTCACGGTCTCTCAGGGTCAATTGGCCCCCTTTATGCAGAAGTATAATCTATACAGAAGTGCCTCAGGAGAGTGCTAAGTCATTCCGGGGAACTTGTTTTCTTTTCTTAACCAAGGGGGACAGCCATTTAGTCTTTTTCCGAACAATGAAGAGCAGCGGACAGGAAGGGGCTGAGGCCCAGGGGTCTCTATCCGCCTCAGACAGAGAGAGAGAGAACACAGCAGGGGGAGTGGGGGAGGGAGAAGCAGGCTTCCCGCTGAGCAGGGACCCCGATGTGGGGCTTGATTCCAGGACCCTGGGATCATAACCTGAGCCAAAGGCAGACGCTTAACAACTGAGCTCCCCGGGTACCTCACAAGTAGGCTTTTTTAATATACCAGTCTGGAGCCCAGTCGTGAGGTCAGGACTGTATAAATGATGTCTAAGTTCCTGAAATTGGGGAACTTAGGGAGTGAGTGAGACATAAGAGAAATGAGGACCAAGGATTGCAATGTGGAAGGCCCTGTAACATTTAGAAGTCAGGAAAAGAACCCAGAATGAAAGAAAAATCAGTAGAGTGCAAAATCCCAGAGGTCAAATCAATCTTTTCTTCGAGGGGAGAATAATTAACCATGACAAATGCTGCTGAGAGGTCATGTAAGATGAAAACTGAGGCTTGAGTATTGGATTTTGCATAATGGCAGCCATTGGCGATCGTGATGCAGAAGTTTCTGTGAAGTATAGATAAAGCTTAGAGTGAATTGAGAAAAGAACTGGAGGAGGCACCTGGCGGGCTCAGTCAGAGGAGCATGTAACTCTTCAATTTCAGAGTCTTGAGTTTGACCCCCATGCTGGATGTGGAGATTAAGTAAATAAATAAAAAGTGAAAAAATTTAAAAGAATTGGAGGTGAGGAAGTGGACAAAGTGCCTATATGATGAGGGAACAGAAAGCAAGCTGAGGGCAAAGTACAAGCTGACACCCTGGTGCTCCCCCCCCCCCCCCCCCCCCCCCCCCGTGGGATATGTGTGACATTCCTCAGGCACTTCAGATGAAAAAGGGACAGGCAGGGCTAGGTAGGGAGAGATGGATAGAGATGGATAGGGAACTCCATATCAAGCTCACAGAAATCCCCAAACTGTGGAATTGTAAGGAAACCAGAGATAAAGGAACACTCCAGACCTCACTGCCTTATGTGTCCGAAGGAGGAGTCTTATTTATGTCACTCCCCTGCGGTCAGTAGAAGATAAACAGACCTTAAAAAAAAAAGCCAGTAAAGATGTTACCTCTAGTCCTACTTCCACAGAGGTGCTGTCAAGTAGAGAAGTAAAAAAGATTTAAGTTCTCTGGTTAACTTTCTGTAAAAGACTAACCCTAAAAGTCCTCAGTGAGGGCGCCTGGGTGGCTCAGTGGGTAAAGCCTCTGCCTTCGGCTCAGGTCATGGTCCCGGGGTCCTGGGA
This sequence comes from Mustela erminea, assembly GCF_009829155.1. Taxonomy (NCBI): domain Eukaryota; kingdom Metazoa; phylum Chordata; class Mammalia; order Carnivora; family Mustelidae; genus Mustela; species Mustela erminea. The sequence goes on from NC_045623.1 coordinate 74,260,330, forward strand.
TCAAGCCCCACATCGGGCTCTCTGCTTAACAGGGAGCCTGCGCAGAGAGCCTGCTTTCTCCTCTCTCTCTCTGCCTGCCTCTCTGCCTACTTGGGATCTCTGCCAAGTAAATAAATAAAATCTTAAAAAAAAAAAAAAAAAAAAAAGTCCTCCGTGACAACCCTGTCAGGACCCCTCTCATTCCTGAGAGTTTTTTTGGTATCCTTGCTTAATACATCACTCTCCTTTGTGAGATTGTCTCCCATCACTGACTGCCTTAAAACTAACGAAGGAAAAAAAAAAACTTAACTCACAGAGATCTCAGTCCTGCAAGCCAAGAGTCTCCATCAGGTTACAAATGTCTTATTGATTGACAAGAAAAAAGCATTCCTTTTTTAAAAAAAAATATTTTATTTATTTATTTGACAGAGATCACAGGTAGGCAGAGAGTCAGGTAGGCAGAAAGAGAGGCGGCGGGGTGGGGCGGAGCGGGGTGGGGAGAAGCAGGCTCCCTGCTAAGCAGAGAGCCCGATGTGGTCCGATTCCAGGACCCTGAGATCACGACCTGAGCTGAAGGCAGAGGCTGAACCAACTGAGCCACCCAGGTGCCCCAAGAAAAGAAAGCATTCTTACAGGTCTCTGGAAGTTAGGTTGTTGATAGACCATAGACTCAATTTCCTGGAGCCCTAACAGCACTCTCCCATCCATAGTGATATGGGAAACAAAGGTAGAAGAAAACGTAGATAAAACTACTTTTTCTTATAACCTGAAGCCCATGGACAAATAACTTGAGGCAGTCAGGAGGTAAAAGTTCCTCCCAGGAAACTCCCAACTGTATTAATACTTTGCTAGAGGCATAAACAACTTTAGCTTGACAATACCTAGGCCGCCAGGATCCTAAGAGTCTTCTTTAGCATATCAAAGTCCTTTTGGACACCTCCCTTTTTCCTTACTTCCCCCAATCTCAAGTATATAATTATTCACTCCACACAGCGCAGGTGCACCACCCTTTCCTGCCCAGGGGTCCTGTCCTTGTCCTTTAATAAAGTCACCTCTTTACACCAAGGATGTCTCAAGAATTGTTCCTTTGACATCTACTTTGGACTTCACCAACATTCAAAAACGACCTCATATAGGCAAACCTTTTAGGGACTTTGCTCTAGCAAAATGGACAGTAGTTCCAAGAGTAATGAAGTTAAGGGTGGGGTCTTTCCCCCCTGAATTGGGAGACACACTATTACTGTAGGTTATGTGCTGATGAGGCAGAGTGAGGAAAATTGACAATTTAGGAGAAAGAGAAAATAACTGCAGGAGCGGTATCTTCGAGTAGACAAGAGAGCGTGGACTCTTCATGTGTTAGCTAGGAGACCAGACTAATATTTTGAAAGTAATTGGTGCCTCCTGATCTCCCAATATCTCATTTAATCCTCAGAGTAATCCAGCACATTGGTATTATCATCCTCAGAGTGAAGTAAATTCAGTGTCAGAGGTTTAGTGACTAGCTTAAGGGAATATAGTGGTGGAGATGGGATTTAAATTTTTGGCTAATTTCAGAGAGAGTATACATTTCACTAAGCTCTACAAAGATCCTTGAATCAATGAATGAGGAGGGCATATGGAAGTGTAGTAATCAAGAAACTGGAGGCGCCTGGGTGGCTCGGGTTAAGCCACTGCCTTCAGCTCAGGTCATGGTCTCAGGGTCCTGGGATCAAGTCCCCGAATTGGGCTCTCTGCTCAGCAGGGGGCCTGCTTTCCCCCACCTCCCCCACCCGCCTCTGCCTACTTATAATCTCTGTCATATAAATAAAGAAAACCTTAAAAAAAAAAAAAAAAGAAAGAAAGAAAGAAAGAAAGAAAGAAACCGGATAGTAGCTGTACAGTGCCTAGGAAGGTGAGACTCTCAGCCCTGAACCTCTAACCTTGAGGCTGCCTAACTGGGTTGGCTGTGAATCATCTAGGACAGTTACTGTTTAGCTACAACTGTGTTTAAATCCTTGCCGTACCCCTTAGTAGCTGTGTGAGCTTGGGCAAATTTCCTGCCCTATGAAACAGAGATTTTAATATCTTCCTTGCTGATACATTTTTGGAGTAAATGAAACAATGGATGAAAGTGCCCGCTGGTACATAGTGGGGATTTAGCAAAGGGTAATGATTCTTATTTGTATTCAGAGTAAATTGCTGTTAAGGGAGGCTGAAGTAAGAGAACCATCATCCCTCCCCACCCACCCAGTGAAGCTGCTGAAATGGCTCCCCAGGCCTGAGAAATATGGCAAGACTCTTGAATGGAGGAGGACTCTGCAGAAAGGTTCCACTTTCTCCAGCTCTCTCTCTCTCTCTTTCACTTGCACACGTGTGCATACACACCTTTATGGAGGGCACCAACACTTGGTGTAGAAGCTATGGTTTCATCAAGGGCAGGAATCACAGTCACAAAGATTAATGCTGCTGTGAAGTGGTGGGAAGAAGGCTGCAGCTGACTGAAATCATTGGTCTGGGGCTGGAAAACAGAGGGGAAGAGGAGGCAGCGATGTGGGCAGGTTTGGCAAGGCAAGGGCGCAGAACCGCAGCAGGAAGCTGACACCCTAAATCATATGGCTGTGTGGATTTCCCCTGTCAACTTCACTTCCCAATTTTACATCCTTCCATTGCACATGTCACCCACAGAGGCCACTCGGTGTTAAAAAGTGTGTAGAAGTGATTGATTTATTCATTGAGTTGACAAACATTTAATGATACCTACTGATGGGGGGGGGCACCTGGGTGACTCAGTGGGTTAAGCCGCTGCCTTCGGCTCAGGTCATGATCTCGGGGTCCTGGGATCGAGTCCCGTGTCGGGCTCTCTGTTCAGCAGGGAGCCTGCTTCCCTCTCTCTCTCTGCCTGCCTCTCCGTCTACTTGTGATTTCTCTGTCAAAAAAAAAAAAAAAAAATCTAGGAAAAAAAAAAAAAGATACCTACTGATGGGGGACAAAGGTGGAAGGAAATGTAGATAAAATTAAATTTCCTTATAACCGGCGGCCCAATGACAAATATTGAGGCAGGCAGAATGTGATATTCTCCAGAACTCCCAACTGTTTTAACCTTAACGCTTTGTTAGAGGGAAAAAACGACCTTAGCTTGAGAAGAGCTCAGCCTCCAGGATTTTGTGATTCTTCTTTAGCATATGAAAACCCTTTTGGAAACTGCCTTTGTCTTTACCTACCCCAGCTGTTCAGTATGTAATCAATTGCTTCTCACCGTACCAGGTCAGTTCTTTCCACCCACGGATCACGTCCCTGTGCTATAATAAAAACACCTTCCTGTACCTAAAATGTCTCAAGAATTCTTTCTTGGCTGTTGGCTCTGAACCCCAATATTTCCATTATCACCTACCATGTACCAAGAATTTTCTGGAAGGGTAAACAGTTGCTGGTCAGGGAAATAAAGGGAACTAGGGAAGGCCAGTATAGGCAGAGAAACTAACATGTGCCAAGTTGTGGAGAAATGAAGCAGGATGTTTCATTCCAGGAACTCTATATGGTTTGATAAGAAGGGGACATGGATGGACACCTGGGTGGCTCAGTCGGTTAAGCGTCTGCCTTCAGCTCAGGTCATGATCTCAGGGTCTTGGGATCCAGTCCTTTGTCAGGCCTTGTTCAGTGAGAAGCCTGCCTATCCCTCTGCCTGCCACTCCCCCTGCTTGTGTGCTCTCATACTCTCTCTGACAGATAAATAAAAAAAATCTTAATAAAAAAAGGAAAGAGGGGGGACGTAGAGTTCCAGGCAGAAAAATGGGAGATGAAATTGGGGAAGTAGATTGAGGTCCATTCATAAAGAGCCTTTAGATGCCACATAAAAATGTCTGGATAATTGACTAACCATTTGGGGATAAAAAAAGTTGACCTCCTGTGACACCTGGGTGGCTCAATCAGTTAACCTCAGGTCATGATCTCAGGGTCCTGAAATCAAGTCCTATTTCAGGCTTCTTGCTCAGTGGGGAGCCTGCTTCTCCCTTGACCCCTCCCCCTGCTTGTGCTCGTGCTCTCTTTCTCTCTCTCTGACAAATAAATAAAATCTTTAAAAGAAAAACAGTAGAACTCCTACCTCATACTAGACACAAAGGTAAATTTCAGAAAGTTTCAAGGTTTCACTATTAAACAACAAGCAAATAAAAGAAGAGACAGGAGAATTTTTTTATAATCTTGGGGGTAGAAAAGGCCTTTATTTTACAGCCAAAGTTAGAAAATATAAAGGAAAATATTGACAGTTTTTGATGTGGGAAACAAAGGCAGAAGAAGAATTGTTAAATTCCCACTACTTACAGTCCATTGACAATTTCTTTTTTTTTTTTTAAGATTTTATTTATTTATTTGCAGACAGATCACAAGCAGACAGGCAGAGCAGAGAGAGAGGGGAAGCAGGCTCCCTGCTGAGCAGAGAGCCCGACATGGGACTTGATCCCAGGCTTGAACTGAAGGCAGAGGCTTAACCCACTGAGCCACCCAGGCACCCCAATAAATTCTCCATTGACAATTTCTTAAAACAAGTGGAGTGATATACCTCTATGGACTCAACTGCCTCAGTGTTAATATTTTGCTGAGGGCAAAAAGGAATCATTGCTGGACCCTCCTGGATCCTGTAAGTCTACCTGAACATACAAAAATTCCTTTATCTCTACCCCACCAAGATATTTGTTGGCAATCATCCTCCAACCATATGACTCACCGCTATACATCTGAAGGGCCTCATGACTCAGGTTTTACTAGACAGTAATAAATAACTTCCCCAACAATAGCCAGCCCCCTCAAGGTCCTGGAAACCTTGCTTCCAAATTCCTTATTAGAGACTTAAGCTATCCCTAACCCCCTCCCAACTTGAAAGTATATAATGGGCCCCTGTCATTACTCTAAGGCAGCTCTTTTTGCCCAAGGGTCCTAGCCCCAGGCTTAAAAAAAAGCACATTTTTGCAACAAAAACATCTCAGGAATTCATTCTTAGCCATTGGCTTTGAACCCTAACATCTTTCCTACATCAGTTTTCACTAAATAAAAGTGAAAATTGTGCAGCAAAAAGAACACAAGATTAGAAGACAAATGATAAAGTAGGAAAAGAGTTTGCAATAGTTAATGGTCAAAGGGTTCAAATCTTCCTTTGTAAAGTACTGCTATAAAATCAACAAAAAGAAAACACATTTAAAAAAAAAAAAAAAGACAAAGTTCTTAAAAGGTAGTAGTTCTCAATAGTTAAAAGAAAAATGGCTATAAAAAGGTTATTCATCGGGCGCCTGGGTGGCTCAGTGGGTTAAGCCGCTGCCTTTGGCTCAGGTCATGATCTCAGGGTCGTGGGATCGAGTCCCGCATCAGGCTCTCTGCTCAGCAGGGAGCCTGCTTTCTCCTCTCTCTCTGCCTGCCTCTCTGCCTACTTGTGATCTCTCTCTGTCAAATAAATAAATAAAATCTTAAAAAAAAAAAAGGTTGTTCATATACACTGACAATGAAATAAATACAAATCACTCTCCTCATCAGACTGATAAAAAGATAAAGCCCCAGTGTTGGGGACAGTATGAAAAAAGATCTACCTGTTCGTATACTGATGATGAGAGTGCAAAATAGTATAATCTTTCTATAGGATAATTTGGTAATATATGGTAAAATTTTAAATACACATCTCTTCTGATAGAGCAATTTTAAGGAATTTAGTCAAAGGAAATAATAGAGTGACAAGGATATTTACTGTGTTGTTTTCTTTAAAAGATTTTATTTTATTTTTAAATTTTATTTATTATTTGTTTGACAGAGAGATTACAAGTAGGCAGAGAGGCAGGCAGATAGAGAGAGAGGAGGAAGCAGGCTCCCTGCCAAGCAGGAAGCCCGATGCGGGGCTTGATCCCAGGACCCTGGGACCATGACCTGAGCCGAAGGCAGCGGCTTTAACCCACTGAGCCACCCAGGTGCCCCAAAAAGATTTTATTTTTTAAAAGATTTTATTTATTTATTTGACAGAGATAGAGCCCACGCATGTGCATACAAGCAGGGAGAGCAGCAGTGGGAGAGGGAGAAGCAGGCTGCCCCAGGGACAAGGAGCCAGATACGGGACTCCATTAGAGGACTCTGGGATCAGTACATGAGCCAAAGGCACATGCTTAACTGACTGTGCCATCCAGGTGCTCTTTACTATGTTGTTTAAAGGAAAGAAAAATTACCCAAATGTTCTAAGAAGGGAATTGGCAAAAATAAATTATTGTACATCCATACAACCAAAGTAATGTAGCCCTGCAAGAAAGTGGATCTGTAAGTGTTGTAGTGGAAAAATGTCTATGATATTTTAAATGGGGGGCGGGGGAGAGAAACAAAAAAGGTTACCAAAAGCAGGTTTGGCACTAGTTGAATTTGGCTCATTCAGCTCCAAAGATTAAAGTCCAGGGCTCCTGGGTGGCTCAGTCATTTAGGCCTCTGCCTTTCACTCAGGGATTCAGCCCCACTGAGGGATCTGTGTTCAGCAGTGAACCTTCTTCTCTCCCTTTCCCTCTGTCTGCCTCTCCCTCCGCTTGTGTGCTCCTGGGCTTGCTTGTTCTCTCTCTCTGCCAAATAAATAAATAAAATCTTAAAAAAAAAAAAAAAAAAAAAAAGATCAAAGTTCTTGGGCTTCAAAAAGCCAGGGTGCCAGTTCCTGCCCCTGGATCAAGGTTGTGCACAGTGAGGGAGGAGGTTGGCCCAGAGCCTAGCGTGGGGGTGGGGATTTCTTCTCCCACTTCCCACAACCATGACAAAGCCAAGGAGCCAGATCCCTGCACTGGAGCCCAGATTTCCTTCTCTGGCCAGGATGTGGGTGAAGGTTAAAGCTCTGGGTACTTCCTGATGCCCTTCCTACTTCATTAGGGTGAGAAGGTGATTTCTCTGAGCTCTGTTACTGCTAGGCTTTGGAAATGTGTTTTCCTTTTTCTGGGAAGTCTAGCAGATAACCCTTTACTATAAGGCTGTCCTTTTTTATTTTATTTTATTTTATTTTATTTTTTAAATATTTTATTTATTTCGACAGAGAGAGAGCACAAGTAGGCAGAGCAGCGGGCAGAGGGAGAAGCAGGCTCTCGCTGAGCAGAGAGCCGGACATGGGACTCCATCCCAGGACCCTGGGACCATGACCAGAGCCGAAGGCAACCACTTAACCAACTGAGCCACCTAGGTGCCCCAAGGCTGCCCTTTTAGTCATAAACTAGCTATAGCCAAAACACTTGCTTTAGTCATGTCCTACTGAGTGCATTTCTGAGGGGCAAAAAGATTATGAGATTTTTCCTAGTAATACAATAGTAGGTGCTTTTTCTTTCTTTCTTTTTTTTTTTTTTTTAAGATTTTGTTTATTCATTAGAGAGAGACAGAGACAGAGAGATAGCGAGAAAGAGAGCACCAGCTGGGAGGAAAAGGGAGAAAAAGGACCCTGGGACCATGACCTTAGTCAAAGGCAAAAGCCCAACCAACTGAGTCACCCAGGCACCCCCAACAGTAGGTACTTGATAAGCACTAAGCGTCGTGTAAGCCTGGGCTTCCAGTAAGGTCCTTGGAAGCAAAATAGTTTCTTCATTTGGTAAAATACTATAAGATCTGAACATTGGACAGACAAGCTATTATAACTTAAATGACCAATTAGTAGCTAATTAGAGCTCTGGAACTCCCAGACAAGGCCCTGTCTGGAAACCCTCTCGAGACTGAAGTAGAAAATCCAATGTGTTAACACTTACTGATCAAAAATATTCTCCAGTGAAAGTCTCCACACTGGCACTTCCTGCCTAAAAGTACTTAGGGCCCCAGTTCTTAAACTCTGAAAAATTGCCTGCCCTCCCCCAACTCCCCTCCAGAGAGAAGGAAGACAGAAGTCACAGTGCAATTCTCAGGCCTAGTTTAGTTCTACTCCTGTCAGCAGTTCGGGCCACCATCCAGACCAGAGTGGCTGTGATTGTCTCATTTTTCAATGGAGCTGACTCATAATGCCTTCTGCCTGACACCCGCCCCCGCAAGGAACTCAGAAAGTAATATTAAATATGTGGGATGTCTGTTTTTTATTTTATATTTAATCTTGCTAGCCTATGTTAGAGGGCAGCAGGAACCTCAGTTCTTGAAAGTGGAGAAATGCCTACCTATTCAACACTTTCTCTGCTGTTGACATGAATAAGGAACTAGCACACATATGACAGATACAAATGAATGGGGTGATGGCAGGATTCTATCAGCTTTCCGGCTCCATCTTGGTCCCTTTTGGATCCTCATGACATTCAAAAGTAGGATCACTAAGTGTGTGTCTAGCCACCTGAGAGCAATGCCCTTTTCCCAGAGGCTTTCAGGCATTTATTCCACATTCACTGAGCCAAGTGCTGGATGCTGGAGGCAAAGAAGTAAAGATGTGGCCCTGCCCTCAAGGAATGGACAGTCCAATGCAGTGGTTCTCAATCTGTTTTCTCTTTGATGCTATGGGGTACTTGCTATCAGCCTATCTTTAACTTACTAAGATCATGGTCCATGGCCGGGAAGGTGGGGGGCAGGAAAAAGAAATAATCAATGATTATGGAATGATGTGATGTGATAGGTACTGTCTGTGATAGAAATAAGCACAGAGCACAGGGTATGGTGGAAAGGAGGAAGGAGCCTCCTGAGCAGGAGGAAGGAGCCCTGAAAATCAGAATAGGAATGGGGATGGGGCACCTGGGTGACTCAGTGGGTTAACCTTCTGCCTTCAGCTCCAGTCATGATCTCAGGGTCCTGGGATCAAGCCCCACATCAGGCTCTCTGCTCAGCAGGGAGCCCACTCCCCACCCCACCCACCACCTACTTTCTGCCTGCCTCTCTGCCTTCTTATGCTCCCTGTCTGTCAAATAAATAAATAAAATCTTAAAAAAAAAATCTTCCTGCCTTAAAAAAAAAAAAAGAATAAGAATGGGGAGGTTGTCAGGAAAGGTGTCCCAAAATGGTGACACCTGAACCAGGTTTTGAGAGACAAGCACGTGTTAGGTAAATAAGAATCTGTGACTAGGATGTGGGAGATCTCTAACATTATGGTACACTCAGGGATGACACATAGTTCTTTATGCTCTTTAGAGCAACATGGAGGGAGAAGGGACAAGATGTCAGATGGTGGAGAGTATGTGTATCAGGATAAGGAATACTATGCTGAACACTATGCTAAGCTATAGGGCTCTGGGGAGATAATCAGCAAGAGGTTTGTAAATCACATAAGGAACAGCTAGGGAAATGGGCCTGTTTAACTTGAGAAGACTTAGGGGAAATAAACCTTCTGGTTTATAGCATGTGTTATGCCCGAATAATGGGTCTGTAATTGAAGGAGCAAGACTGATACAAAGCGAAGGTCAAGCAAAGCTTTATTTTGCGCCAAGCATCAAGAATCAAACTGGACGGCCAGGGCCGCACCTCTTACAGAGAGGGCGACCCCGCTCTCCTTTACCGACTAGCTTTTAAGGGCAAAGGCCATGCGGTTGGGCCTGGCCACGCACAGGTGGCCAATGAAATTGTAACACACAGAGAAAACTGCACAGTGTTGCTAGGTGACCAACTGCAAGGTGAAAAATTTCACCTTGGTTAGGATTGGCACCCAAAAGTTTCCCAAAGGGTGGGGCCCATACTCCTTGGTAGCTAGGGAGACAGTAAGCATCCCTCCCCTACCCCCGGCCCCCCCTCACTGATCCTACGTCTCCACCTGGCCTGACCCATCCTTGTATCTGTGCATTGTTAACTGAGGCTGGTTTCCTGGACTTGTTTTTAAGTAAGTCCCCGGGGGGAAGGGGAGCAGGGACAAGTTTAAGGGTTAAACAACAAGGTTATTGTTTAACCTCAATGGAAGCTTCTGGCTATAGCATGTACATGTTTTTTATTCTGTGTTGCGTCAGAATTAGAAAAGGCCAATTTTGGGGGCACCTGGGTGGCTCAGTCAGTTAAGTGTCTGATTCTTGATCTTAGCTCAGGTCTTTTTTTTTTTTTTTTTTTTAAAGATTTTATTTATTTATTTGACAGACAGAGATCACAAGTAGGCAGAGAGGCAGGCAGAGAGAGAGAGGGAAGCAGGCTCCCCGCTGAGCAGAGAGCCCGATGCGGGGCTCGATCCCAGGACCCTGAGATCATGACCTGAGCTGAAGGCAGCAGCTTAACCCACTGAGCCACCCAGGCGCCCTGGCTTGGTGAACCATACATGAAAAGCCGGTTCTTGGCAGGGAATCAGACTTCCAGTAGCCTCTTTGGTGAGGTGCCCAAACTGTTCAACCTATGGGATGGCCCTGCCTCCTATCTCACTCTGGTCTGAAGAGTTCTCAAATTAGGGCCTGCTTGTCAGCCCTGATGTTCCTCTGGGGAAGGTGGTAGGAGAGAATGTGAAGATGCCTCTACTTGGAGAATTACGGCTTACAGAGGTGCTGAGGGAACTTGACTAAGGGTGCCAGAACAGCAGGATTCCAGCTTGTGGTTAGAGGTGTGGCTAAGGCTAGAAATGAATCAGTGAAGCTCTCCTTTTCCATCTGTATGCTTTCTCAGAGCCTTTTGTCCTTTGTCTCCCTTTCTTTCCCATCTGTCAGTGGCTGAGTGGCCCTCAGAAGAAGAAGCCAAAAAGTCATTACAAAGGGTGTGAGCCTTTTTAGTCTCAGTATCATCAGTCTCCTAATTGCAATGTTTTTGACAGTCAAGGCATTCTTCTGGAAGCTTTAGCCAAGATATCTAGAAGTAAAGTATGAATACATAAGTATTTATAAGTAAGTATTCGTACTTTACAGGAAGTAAGTTATTTTTTTTTCCTGTTTCCGGGCAGAGAAGACCCTACCAGCCAGAACAAATGGGCCAGAAGTTTCGATATGCTAGGAGTCCTCAAGTCATTTGACTTTCTTAGCTCAACCTGGTGGTGAGGTTCTCAACCCACCAATGTGCTTCTCAACACAACAATGTGTCCCCCAGGTCACATTTGGTAATGGGGGGGGGGCATGGTTTGCTACTGGCATCTAGAGGCATGGTACTGGCACAAAAACAGACACATAGATCAATGGAACAGAATAGAGAGCCCCGAAATAGACCCTCAACTCTACGGTCAACTAATCTTTGACAAAGCAGGAAAGAATGTCCAATGGAAAAAAGACAGCCTCTTCAATAAATGGTGCTGGGAAAATTGGACAGCCACATGCAGAAAAATGAAATTGGACCATTTCCTTACACCACACACGAAAATAGACTCAAAATGGATGAAGGACCTCAATGTGCGAAAGGAATCCATCAAAATCCTTGAGGAGAACACAGGCAGCAACCTCTTCGACCTCAACCGCAGCAACATCTTCCTAGGAACATCACCAAAGGCAAGGGAAGCAAGGGCAAAAATGAACTATTGGGATTTCATCAAGATCAAAAGCTTTTGCACAGCAAAGGAAACAGTTAACAAAATCAAAAGACAACTGACAGAATGGGAGAAGATATTTGCAAACGACATATCAGATAAAGGACTAGTGTCCAAAATCTATAAAGAACTTAGCAAACTCAACACCCAAAGAACAAATAATCCAATCAAGAAATGGACAGAGGACATGAACAGACATTTCTGCAAAGAAGACATCCAGATGGCCAACAGACACATGAAAAAGTGCTCCATATCACTTGGCATCAGGGAAATACAAATCAAAACCACAATGAGATATCACCTCACACCAGTCAGAATGGCTAAAATCAACAAGTCAGGAAATGACAGATGCTGGTGAGGATGTGGAGAAAGGGGAACCCTCCTACACTGTTGGTGGGAATGCAAGCTGGTGCAGCCACTCTGGAAAACAGCATGGAGGTTCCTCAAAATGTTGAAAATAGAACTGCCCTATGACCCAGCAATTGCACTACTGGGTATTTACCCTAAAGATACAAATGTAGTGATCCAAAGGGGCACGTGCACCCGAATGTTTATAGCAGCAATGTCCACAATAGCCAAACTATGGAAAGAACCTAGATGTCCATCAACAGATGAATGGATCAAGAAGATGTGGTATATATACACAATGGAATACTATGTAGCCATCAAAAGAAATGAAATCTTGCCATTTGCAACAACATGGATGGAATTAGAGCGTATCATGCTTAGCGAAATAAGTCAAGCAGAGAAAGACAACTATCATATGATCTCCCTGATATGAGGAAGTGGTGATGCAACATGGGGGCTTAAGTGGGTAGAAGAAGAATCAATGAAACAAGATGGAATTAGGAGGGAGACAAACCATAAGTGACTCTTAATCTCACAAAACAAACTGAGGATTGCTGGGGGGAGGAGGGTTGGGAGAAGGGGGTGGGATTATGGACATTGGGGAGGGTATGTGCTTTGGTGAGTGCTGTGAAGTATGTAAACCTGGTGATTCACAGACCTGTACCCCTGGGGATAAAAATATATGTTTATAAAAAATAAAAAATTAAAAAAAAAATCTATCAATGACCCTAGATATTTCTATAGAAATTACTGTGGCACTATTAGTGGGGATTTTCATATAAAGAATTGTTAGTAATTTGTTTCATTAAGAGCTCTTGAGCCTATTAAACTAAAATCCCCTGTTGCTTAATAAAGTATAAAAATAGTAAAAAAAAAAAAAAAAAAGATTTTGTTTGTTTATTTGACAGACAGAGATCACAAGTAGGCAGAGAAGCAGGCAGAGAGCAAGGAGGAAGCAGGCTCCCTGCCGAGCAGGGAGCCTGATGCGGGGCTTGGTCCCAGAACCCTGGGATCACGACCCTAGAGCGGAAGGCAAAGACTTTAACCCATTGAGCCACCCAGGCACCCCTAGAGGGCAGAATATTGCTAAACATCCAGTTATGCACTGGACAGCCCCCTTACCCTCCCAAAAAAGAATTATCCGACTCAAAATACTGATAGCACTGATGTTGGAAATTATGGATAAATGCTTATGTTTATAAGGATTTGGTTTTGAGGGGTAAAAAAAGATTTGAGCAGTAGTCCTTGAGCATCGTATGGCTGGAGGTAGAAGCCCAATTTAATTGTATAAACATAGGCTGCTGGGTGGCACCTGGGTGGCTCAGTGGGTTAAGCCTCTGCCTTCGGCTCAGGTCATGATCTCAGGGTCCTGGGATCGAGCCCCGCATCGGGCTCTCTGCTCAGCGGGGAGCCTGCTTCCCTCTCTCTCTCTGCCTGCCTCTCTGCCTACTTGTGATCTCTGTCTGTCAGATAAATAAATAAAATCTTTAAAAAAGAAAAAAAAACAGGCTGCTGGTCTGCTGTTAGTCTAGCTTACCGTTATGCCATGGTGGACCCTTGGGCACTTCCCCTTTAATGCTCTGGTCTTGACTATATCTATGCATTCATTCCAGTTCTCCTAAAATTGGGGAGATGGAAGATGGAGGAAGAAAAGAAAAATCAACACTTTGATTATTTTTCTAGTTAGGTATGGGTGGGTGAAAACTGGAGACTAAAATTATTCAATATCTGGGGCACCTGGGTGGCTCAGTGGGTTGAGCCTCTGCCTTCGGCTCAGGTCATGATCTTAGGGTTCTGATATCGAGCCCCGCATCGGGCTCTCTGCTCGGCGGGGAGCCTGCTTCCTCCTCTCTCTCTCTAGCTGCCTGTCTGCCTACTTGTGATCTCTGTCAAATAAATAAATAAAATCTTAAAAAAATTTTTTTAAAATTATTCAATATCTTAAATATGTACCTCTTTATTTTTTTTTAAAGATTTTATTTATTAATTTGACAGAGAGAAATCACAAGTAGACGGAGAGGCAGCCAGAGAGAGAGAGAGAGGGAAGTAGGCTCTCTGCTGAGCAGAGAGCCCGATTCGGGACTCGATCCCAGGACTCTGAGATCATGACCTGAGCCGAAGGCAGTGGCTTAACCCACTGAGCCACCCAGGCGCCCAAATATGTACCTCTTTAAAAAATATATTTTATTTATGTATTTGACAGAGAGAGACACAGCAAGAGAGGGAACACAAGCAGGGGAAGTGGGAGAAGGAGAAACAGGCTTCCCTCCTGGGCAGGGAGCCCAACTGGGGCTCAATCCCAGGACCCTGGGATGATGATCTGAGCTGAAGGCACACGCTTAACAACTGAGCCACCCAGGCGCCTGGTGTGTATCTCTCTCTTTTTTTTTAAAGATTTTATTTATTTATTTGACAGACAGAGATCACAAGTAGGCAGAGAGGCAGGCAGAGAGAGAGGAGGAAGCAGGCTCCCCGCTGAGCAGAGAGCCCAATACGGGGCTCGATCCCAGGACCTTGAGATCATGACCTGAGCGGAAGGCAGAGGCTTTAACCCACTGAGCCACCCAGGCGCCCCTGGTGTGTACCTCTTTTAATTATGAATAGCAGCTCAGTATAAAATAGGACAATGAAAGAAGAATAAAAAATACCAAAACATACTTGATTTTATTTTATTTTTGAAAGTTTTTTTTTTATTCATATGGCAGAGAAAGATAGAGAGTGAGAGAGAGCACAAGTAGGGGGAGCAACAGAGGCAGAGGGAGAAGCAGGCTCCCCACTGAGCAAGGATCCCAATGCAGGACTCAATCCCAGGACCCTGGGATCATGACCTGAGCCGAAGCCGAAGTCTCTTAGGCGACTGCATGACCCAGGTGTCCCCACACTTGATTTTAGTGTTGGAATCTGGGGCACCTGAGTGGCTCAGTTGGTTGGCTTCTGCCTTCACTCAGGTTATGATCCCAGGGTTCTAGTATTGAGCCCCACATCGGGGTCCCTACTCAGCAGAGAATCTTCTTCTCCTTCTCCCTCTGCGGCTTCCCCTGCTTGTACTCACTCTCTCTCTCTGTCAAATGAATAAATAAAATCTAAAAAAACATAAAATAAAAATAAAGCTGGAATCTGAAAATGTAGGAATTGGGATATCAGATATACATTTTTTAAGGTTTTATTTATTTATTTGAGAGAGAACACAAGCACAGGGAGCAGCAAAGGGAGAGGGAGTAGGTTCCCCACTGAGCAAGGAACTGACAGGGGCTTCCTAGGATCATGACCTGAGCCAAAGGCAGATGCCTAACTGACTGAGCCATCCGGGCACCCCCAATAGTAGGTACTTGATAAACACTAAGCGTCATATAAGCCTGGGCTTCCAGGAAGATCCTCAGAGGTAAAATAATTTCTTCATTTGGTAAAATATTTTGGGATCTGAACATTGGACAGACAAGCTATTACTACTAAGTGACTGAGCTACCCAAGCACTCCGGGGTATCAGATTTGTACAAATAAAAACGAAATAAGTAAAAGTCAATGTAGTCTCAGAAATAAGTTCAGGGGTGCCTGGGTGGCTCAGTGGGTTAAGCCTCTGCCTTCGGCTCAGGTCATGATCTCAGGGTCCTGGGATTGAGCTCCCCCATCGGGCTCTCTGCACAGCAGGGAGCCTGCTTCCCCTTCTCTCTCTGCCTGCCTCTCTGCCTACTCTGCTCTCTGTTGAATAAATAAATAAAAATCTTAAAAAAAAAAAGAAGTTCAAATAAAGATTAGGTAATGAGCTCATTAAAATCATTAGTTTTTATTTATTGATTGATTGATTACAAGATTGTATTTATTTATTTATTTAATATTTTATTTATTTGACAGAGAGACAGCAAGAAAGGGAACACAAACAGAGGGAGAGGGAGAGGGAGAAGCAGGCTTCCCTCTGCGCAGGGAGCCTGATGTTGGGCTCGATCCCAGGACCCGGGGATCATGACCTGAGCTGAAGTCAGACACTTAACCAACTGAGCCACGCTGACATCCCTAAATTTGTTAGTTTTTAAAGAAAATTTTGGTGGGGGGCGTGCAGAGGGAGAGGGAAAAGGAGAGAATCTCAGCCAGACTCCGTGCTGAGTGTAGAGCCTGATGGTCGATCCCATGACCTGAGATCATGACTTCAGCTGAAAATAAGAGTCGGATACTCAACCAACTGAGCCACCCAGGAGCCCAAAATTCATTAGTTCTTTGATGGACTCAAATGATGGGTTGGAGCCAAGCCAACAAATTTTGACACAGATAATAATGATGATGATGATGATGATGAAGATGATAAGAGTGATTTCTGTTAAGTACTTTGTAAGAGATAACTCTGTCACACCATTTTCGTGAGGAGAGAACAAAGGCTGAGTGAGGGGAGTTACATGGGATCTCAGTTATCTATGCTTGTGTAACAAACAATACTGGAACTTAGTAAGCAAGCCAAGGCAGGAACAATTCCATTTTATTCTACATGAGGAATACCGTAGTTCTATGCAGCTGAATTGCTGCCCCCTTCTAGGGGTCATGGACAGCCCAGAGAGCACCAATATAAGCCTAGGGGTCATGGACAGCCCAGAGAGCACCAATATAAGCATCTGGAAGTCAGTCATCATAGAATTGTTCAAGTCAGGGCCCAGGGACTATTAGACCTACTGAAGAAGGGATTCTGGTAATGGGTAGAAGGTTGGATGTTGAGCTCCATGTTTAGTACAGGGCACTGAGGGCAGGGCCTAGAACAGTACGTGGCACATGGTGGGAACTTAATTTTAAATTAATTAACTGTGGTTTCTTCCAACTCTGAGAGTCTAGGGCTCTATATTTTTTGAGGATATAATAGTTTATAAGTAAATATTTAATCATGCAAGTAACCAAGAGTTTTAATATGTATCACTTCATGAAAGGTCTGCAATACTGAAAGCATTACTACAAACGGGTTTGCTGGGGCACTTGGGTGGCTCAGTGGCTTAAACCTCTGCCTTTGGCTCAGGTCATGATCTCAGGGTCCTGGGATTGGGTCCTGTGTTGGGCTCTTTGCTCAGCAGGGAGCCTGCTTCCCCCTACCTGGCCAGTCTCTCTGCCTCCTTGTGATCTATCTCTGTCAAATAAATAAGTAAAATCTTCAAAAAAAAAAGTAATAAAAAAACCCAGAAAAACAAATAGGTTTGCTGTGTTACCCAATTCCAGGGACACTATTCCTGGAAAACATAAAGTGAACATCACCTTCCCAAAGCTCTATGACACAGAGCACCTTACTGTAAATATAAGGCAAGTTTAGTAAAATAAATTGCCATGTCTTGTAAGAGTAGAAGATAAAAACAATAACTGAGACTTTTTCTAGCATTTCAATATGCTTACATGGCCACATTCAGAATCTTAAGTTTTTCTTTCCAAATTCCATCAAGATCAGTCACTCTAGTTGCCTATCCAATATCCTTCTCCCTTTCTTTCTTCCTAACAGAATCCCAATTTTATTAGGAGTGGTAACATACCTGACTAATAGACACATTTCCAGCCTCCCTTACAGCTAGGAACAGCCATGTGACATAGTTCTGGGAAATATGTAAAACTGAGAGTTTCTGGGAGTGCTTTGCTTCCTCATTATAGTCACCACCCCCTTCTGGCTGCCTTGTCCTTCACCCTGGAATACAGTATACAGTTGGAAGTAGAGCAGACATTTTTTTTTTAAGATTTTATTTATTTATTTGACAGACAGAGATCACAAGTAGGCAGAGAGGCAGTCAAGAGAGAGGAGGAAGCAGGCTCCCCGCTGAGCAGAAAGCCCGATGCAGGGCTCCATCCCAGAACCCTGGGATCACGACCCGAGCCAAAGGCAGAGGCTTTAACCCACTGAGCCACCCAGGCACCCCTAGAGCGGACATTTTGTGACTATAAGATAATCACAAGAATAAAAGCTGTATGCTAGGGGTTTGGATATAGAAAGTTAAAAGAAGGGGTGCCTGGGTAGCTCAGTGGGTTAAGCCTCTGCCTTCGGCTCAGGTCATGATCTCAGGGTCCTGAGATGGAGCCCCACATCAGGCTCTCTGCTCAGCAGGGAGCCTGCTTCACCCGCTGCCTTTCTGGCTACTTGTGAGTCTCTCTCCGGCCCCCACCCCACCCCTGTGTCAAATAAATAAATAAATAAAATCTTAAAAAAACAAAACACCTTTTGTTGGAACACCTAACTGGCTCAGTTGGTAGAGCATGCAACTCTTGATCTCAGAGTGGTGAGATGGAGCCCTGCATCAGGCTTTCTGCTCAGCGGGGAGCCTGATTCCCCCTCTCTCTCTGCCTGCTGCTCTGCCTACTTGTGATCTCTCTCTCTCGGTCAATAAATATATAAAATCTTAAAAAAAAAAAAAAAGAAGAAGAAGAAGAAAGAAAGTTAAAAGAAGTCTGGTTGGGGTGCCTGGGTGTCTCAGTCAAATGTCTGGCTTCAGCTCAGGTCATGATGCAAGGGTCTTGGAATCAAACCCTAAATTGGGCTCTGGGCTCAGTGAGGAGTCTGCTCGTCCCTCTGTCTGTACCCCGACTTTTACTCTCCCTCTCTCTCAAGTAAATAAATAAAGTCTTTTAAAAAAGGGTGCCTGGGGGCGCCTGGGTCGCTCAGTGGGTTAGGCCGCTGCCTTCGGCTCAGGTCATGATCTCAGGGTCGTGGGATCGAGTCCCGCATCGGGCTTTGCTCAGCAGGGAGCCTGCTTCCTCCTCTCTCTCTCTCTGCCTGCGTCTCTGCCTACTTGTAATCTCTGTCTAATATTTAAAAAAAAAAGGGTGCCTGGATGGCTCAGTGGGTTAAGGTCTCTGCCTTCAGCTCAGGTCACGATTCCAGTGTCCTGGGATCGAGTCCCGCATGGGGGTGGGTGGTCTCTGCTCAGCAGGGAGCCTGCTTCCCTTCCTTTCTCTCTGCCTGCCTCTCTGCATACTTGTGATCTCTGTCTGTCAAATAAATAAATAAAATCTTTTAAAAAAATCTTTTTAAAAAAAATGAGAAAAATTAATCCCCTATTTCGTTAAGTTTGTTATTTGAGTTTAACTGTTACTTGCAGCTTTGTTCATTTCTTTTTGTTGTTGTTTTTAAAGCCTTTTTTTATTCGACAGGAAGAGACACAGTGAGAGAGGGGAACACAAGCAGGGGGAGTAGGAGAGGGAAATGCAGGCTTCCCGCCAAGCAGAGAGCCTGATTCAGGGCATGATGCCTGGCTCTATCCTAGGACCCTGGAATCATGACTTGAGCTGAAGGCAAGACGCTTAACGACTGAGCCATCCAGGCACCCCACCGTTCAATTCTAAGCAACATCATCCTTGATAAGTTTTTCTTAAATTGGTATCTGTTGGCCTTTGTGTGTCCCAAATATAATTTTGTAAGTTGAATTCTTATAAATTTAAGGACTCAAGTGTTCTCTAAGAACTGTTAAATGTAATGTTTTTCTTTTAGGTATAATTTGGGTTTTTTTGCTTTTGTTTCTTTAGGATTTATTTATTTATTTGCGAGAGAGGGAGCATGAGCAGGAGGAGCAGAGGGAGAGGGAGAGGGAATCCCAAGCGGAATCTGTGCTGAGCAAGCATGGAGCTAAACAGGGGGCTGGATCTTATAATCCCGGGAACTCAAGATCTGAGCTGAAACCAAGACTCTGACCCTTAACCCACCATGCCACTCAGGTACCCCTTAGAGATAATTTATTTCCATTTATTTATTTATTTAAAAAAAGTTTTTTTTTTTTTAAGATTTTATTTATTTATTTGACAGAGAGAGATCACAAGTAGGCAGAGAGGCAGGCAGAGAGAGAGAGAGAGGAGGAAGCAGGCTCCCTGCTGAGCAGAGAGCCCGATGCGGGACTCGATCCCAGCACCCTGAGATCATGACCTGAGTTGAAGGCAGCAGCTTAACCCACTGAGCCACCCAGGCGCCCTAAAAAAAGATTTTATTTATTTATTTGACAGACAGAGATCACAAGTAGGCAGAGAGGCAGGCAGAGAGAGGGAGGAAGCAGGCTCCCTGCCGAGCAGAGAGCCCAATGCAGGGCTCAATCCCAGGACCCTGAGATCATGACCTGAGCTGAAAGCAGAGGCTTAACCCACTGAGCCACCCAGGCGCCCTGATCATTAAAAAAAAAAAAAAAAAAAAACATGTTCTGAATTATCCGGATGTCCTCATAACCGAGTGCTGCCCTGTGATTCTGATTTCCATGATTGTATTTATTATTACAATTACAAGAAAGCGTTTAGCTTTAATGGCATATAGGTTTACCGTTAATGGTTTATAGGCTTAACTTTAATGCTTTATAAATTTACGATAGGCTTTTATTAGGTTAGCAACTCCTAATGTTAAAATGATGGCTGTTACAGGACATTTGTTTTATACTCCTACTGCCTTGCAGTATCTAGTTAGGTATGAAGAAGGGGCAATGGCTGTTCATGAATCAGTTAACTGTGCTTACCGTAGCAACTCAGTGCGGCAATACAACAATACTTTGTTAAGGGAAGACCAGATGACGTCAAACAACACCTTATGAACAAAGGTTTCATTCTAGTTTAAATAGAGAAAGTGGTGGGAGAATTGAGTCACCATCACAAGGTGTAGGCAATTATAGGTATGCAGAACGCAGGAGGAGACGCACTGCAGCATTAAGGCCATATTCAGGGAGGGTAGGCTTGTAGGAATCTCATCTTGTATATTTCTTTTTCTTTTTTTCCATCTTATATGTTTCAATTTGCAGCAGTTAGCAGCAAGAGTAGTGGTAATAAACAAGGAAAACATTTTCATGAAACTGTTTTTGGTGGTTTTTATTGTTGTTGTTGTTGTTGTTTAATTTGAGAGAGAGAGAATAAGAGAGAGAGAGGAAAGGTCAGAGGGAGAAGTAAGCTCCCCACTGAGCAGGGAGCCTGATTGGGGGCTTGCTCCCAGGACTCCAAGATCACGACCTGAGCCAAAGGCAGTAGTTAACCAACTGAGCTACCCAGGTACCCTCATGAAACAGTATTTTAAATTATTTCTGGGTGATTGGGTGGCTCAGTAGTAGATTAGGCTTCTGCCTTCAGCTCTGGTTATGATCCTAGGGTCTTGGTATCAAGTCCCAAATAGGGCTCCTTGCTCAGCAGGGAGCTTGCTCTCCCTCTGCCTGCTTCTCCCTCTGCCTGCTTCTCCCTCTGCCCCTGCTCTCTCTCTGACAAATAAATAAATAAAATACTTTTTTTTAAAGACTGTATTTATTTGACACAGAGAGATCGCAGGTAGACAGAGAGGCAGGCAGAGAGAGGGAAGCAGAAAGCCCAATGTGGGGCTCGATCCCAGGATCCTGGGATCACGACCTGAGCTGAAGACAGAGGCTGAATCCACTGAGCCACCCAGGCGCCCCAGTAAAATCTTAAAAAAAATAAATTCTTTTCTTTTTAAATAAATTATTTTCAATATTGCATCATGGGGCAATATTGAAATATTAAATATTAGTCTGAATAAAAAGAATAAAATAAAATTAATGAAAGTTAAATAATTTGATAAATCAGCCCTAAGGTTGGAGTTCCTCAAGAATATTTTTTCTTTCACAAGGAACTTCATGTTATTAATTGTTTGAGAATACTACTTTAACACAACAGGTGGAGGGAGCTAGATCTGAAAAACTGTGCTGGGAACTAGTGTTTCATCCAGCAAAAAGCTGTACTTACTTGAACTGGCAGAGAAAAAATTTAAGGGCCTCACTTCTAAGAAATAGAGCAAAGTATGATTCATGCCAGCATTTTTTCAGTAGCTGCCCTGACACCAAGCAATTCTTCCTAACAAAGCCCCACCTAATGCCTTTAGCAAACAGCAACTTAGTAACATACATATATATTTTTTCTTTTAAAGGATTTTAGAGAAAATTTACTAAGTAAATTTCATGAGTGGCAGCTTGTGTGTCTACTATTTGACTTCTTTTTTTTTTTAATAATTTTTTTTTAAGATTTTATTTATTTATTTGACAGACAGAGATCACAAGTAGGCAGAGAGGCAGACAGAGAGAGGAGGAAGCAGGCTCCCCGCTGAGCGAGACACCTGCCCCCCCCACTCGGGGCTCAATCCCAGGACCCCAGGACAATGACCTGAGCTGAAGGCAGACGCCCAGGTGCCCCACAAGATGCTATTCTTTTTGAGTTGCCTTTAATTGCTTTTGTCCTTCTTCCTACTCTCATAGAAATTCTCTGAGGTCCTGGTCTTGGTTACCGTCCTCTACAGGATTTCATTTACTTCCACAGTAATACCCCTGATTTAAGTAATACCCCTGATACTGTGAGTGATGTGAACAAATATAATTCATTAATTTATTTAACAGATATCTATTGTACCAATCGTGATAAGGAGCATGCTGCTAAGTATTGATGAACAAGTTTCCACATTTCCAGCTTCCTACTGACCATCTCCCCTTGGAATCCTAAATTCAATATGCCCCAAAGTGGGATCTTTATCATCTCCTCCAAACTGTTTCACTACATGTCTTTGAGTTGTACCACACTTTGCCTAATTTCCCTGGGACTTATCCTTGACTTCTCTCTCTCTCTCTCTCTCTCTTTTTTTTAAGATTTTATTTATTTATTTGACAGAGACACAAGTAGGCAGAGAGAAGAGGGAAGCAGGCTCCCCACTGAGCAGAGAGCCTGATGCAGGGCTCCATCCCCGAACCCTGAGATCACCACCCGAGCTGAAGGCAGAGGCTTTAAGTTTCTTTATTTGATGCCCAGATTTTGAAAATTGCCATTAATCCCTCTTTCATGGTCACTATGGCCTTCGTTCAGGCTCTCTACCTCTTTTCCCTGGTCATGGCAATAGCTTCCTTATTTATTTCCCTTTCCCACATTTTCTTGGTACCTTAAATCTATTCACTTTGCAACTGCCAGAACGATCAATAATACAACCCAATAATATGACCCAATATTTAAAACTCTGAATTTCTTGGGTGCCTGCGTGGCTCGGTTGGTTGAGCATCTGCCTTTGGCTTAGGTGATGATTTCAGGGTCCTGGGATTGAACCCTGCATCGGGCTCCCTGCTCAGCGGAGAGCCTGCTTCTTCCTCTCCTTCCCACTCAAGCTTATGCATCTCACTTGTGCTCTCTGTCACTATCTTTGTCTCTCTCTCTTTCAAACAAATAAATAACATCTTAAAAAAAAAAAACCTCTGAATTTCTTTCTATACTTATATTTTAAATTTACCTGCTGGATAAAAGTTGAACTCCTTAGCCTGGCTTATGGGATACATCATAACTAATCCGTGTTTTTTGTCTCTAATATTCTAGTCTTTGGAATTTACATTATACTACAAGTGAACTTTTTGTACTACCCCAAATACATTATATTGTCTCCTACTGCTTTTGCTGTTTTCTCTGCTTGAACTCATCTTTCACTGTTCTTTTTTTTTTTTTTTTTTAAGATTTTATTTATTTATTTGACAGACAAAGATCACAGGTACGTAGAGAGGCTGGCAGAGAGAGAGGAGGAGGCAGGCTCCCTGCTGAGCAGAGAGCCCCATGTGGGGCTCATCCCAAGACCCTGGGATCATGACCTGAGCCGAAGGCAGAGGCTTTAACCCACTGAGCCACCCAAGTGCCCCTCACTCTTCTTCTTTACTCTTTAGTGATCCTTCAAAGTACCTGAATAGATGGTGCCTTATTCATCTTTATGTGTCTAGCAAAGTACAGATCTCCTGTAACTAGAACAATAAACATGTGACCAAACCTCTGTGCTGCTGATTCTCCAATCTGTGTCTCTAGGAGTGATCTCTGGACACCGATAACCTGGATGTCTAAAGAGCATTTCAGTGCTGTTTACCAAACTGCTTACCTTCTCCATTAAGAAAGGAATCAGTAAGTAATAGTGTGAACTCATGACATACAGACTGGCCAGACCACAGTATGGCAAAACTCCAATAAGTACCACTTACATTTTATATAGTCTATATAAACGTCACATTGGCATATTGTACTACATGATGATTCTGCTGTGAGGATGGCCTCTGGCCCAACACCTATTAGCTCTGATTTTTGACAATTACATTCTTTGGTACTTCAGCTGTAAAACTGTATTCAATAAATGTTTGTCATTATTTTTAAACCTCAAGCCTACTTCTCCTCCAGTGTTTTCTAGGTCTCTGGTGACTGACATTACTCCTTTGTTACCAAGATAAGAAACCAAAGAATCGGGGCGCCTGGGTGGGTCAGTCGTTAAGCGTCTGCCACCTTTGGTTCAGATCATGATCCTAGGGGTTCTGAGATTGAGCCTCTCATTGGGCTCCCTGCTTGGCAGGAAGCCTGCTTCTCCCTCTCCCACTCCCTCCGCTTGTATTCCCTCTCTTGCTGTCTCTCTCTGTCAAATAAAATCTTACAAAAAAGAAAGAAAGAAAGAAAGAAACCAAGGAATCAGATTGAACTTCCTCTTTTTTCTCGCCTTAAATCCAGTACTAAGGCCTGTAGAGATATTTTTTCTTTCCTTCTTGCCATCTTGCTAATGTCACATTACAGTTCTGAGACTTCTCTTATCTGGACCATTGCATTAGCCTCCCAATCAGTCTCCACTTGCCTCCCAGTCATTATTTTACCTATCACATAGTTGCTAGAATCGTTTTCCTAAAACATGGTTCAGACCGGGGTGCCTGGGTGGCTTAGTTGGTTAAACATCTGCTTTCGGCTCAGGTCATGATCCCTAGGTCCTGGGATCGAGCCCATGTCATGCTCAGTGGGGAGCCTTCTTGTCCTTCTCCCTCTGTCCCTCTTCACGCTTGTTTTCTCTCTCTCTCAAATAAATAATAAAATCTTAAAAAACAAAACAAAACAAAACAACCAAACCCACGGGCGCCTGGGTGATTCAGTGGGTTAAAGCCTCTGCCTTTGGCTCAGGTCATGATCCTAGGGGTCCTGGGATTGAGCCCCACATTGGGCTCTCTGCTCAGCAGGGAGCCTGCTTCCTCCTCTCTCTCTCTGCCTCCCTTTCTACCTGCTTGTGATCTCTGTCTGTCAAAAAACTAAATAAAATATTAAAAAAAAAAAAGCCTTTGTCTTCGGCTCACGTCGTGATCCCAGGGTCCTGGGATGGAGCCCCAAGTCGGGCTCTCTGCTCAGCGGGGAGCCTGCTTCCCTTCTTCTCTCTCTCTCTGCCTGCCTCTCTACCTACTTGTCATCTCTGTCTGTCAAATAAATAAATAATCTTAAAAAAAAATAGTTCAAATAAGTTAACTTCACCTCTCAAAAATCCTAAGTACATTCCAAAATTAATTAAGCATGCTTCCTAGGCCAGTTACTGTGCTAGGTTCTGGTACTCTACAGATAAGCAGAACAGGTAAAATCCTTCGAGACTACTACTGCTAAACAAGGAGGGACAGGAGCTTGTGGGTGGCTCAGTTGTCAAGTAGCTGCCTTAGGTTCAGGTCATGATCCCTGGGTCCCTTTGCATCAGGCTCCCTGCTGGGCTGGAAGTCTGCTTTTCCCTCTTTCACTCTCGCTGCTTGTGTTCCCTCTCTTGCTGTGTCTCTTTGTCAAATAAATAAAATCTTCAAACAAACAAACAAGGAAGGACAAATATATGTTTAAACCTAGACACATAGGTAGATACTAGTTCCTATAGAAGGATAAAAAAGAAAGACCCCTTGCTCCCATTTCCAAGTCTTTGCTGTTCTCTGAGGAAAGAGATTCCACAATCACTTACTTAGACCACAAGTGTTCAACAGATTTCTTATCTTTTCAGAGCTCTGTCCTGGTATTTCAGTTTTTTATTTCCTTGGGATTAGGATAGGCTGTTAAGATTTCCTTGGGCCAGGAGAACTCTCTTGGTTTTTGAATGAGAAAATAAGCCCAAGTGCCCCAGGGGACTGGCACATGGTAATTTTTTTGTGGCTGAAATAGGGCTGTGTGTCGTTGGTTTCACCTGCCCATAGCAATAACCATCCACTATTAAGCTCTGAACTTCTACATTTCCCCTGCTGCCTCTAGAAGGAAATGAATGATGGCCAAATACTTGTTCAGCTCAGGCAGAGAAGGAAAAAAACAAACAAAAAATGACTTATGTTGCTAGATAGGATGATAAATGCCAAAAAATTTTGAGATGCTCAGCCAGCATGACGCATGTTCTCATTTATTTATTTTTATTTTTTATTTTTTATTTTTTTTAAGATTTTATTTATTTTTTTGACAGACAGAGATCACAAGTAGGCAGAGAGGCAGGCAGAGAGAGAGAGAGAGAGGGAAGCAGGCTCCCTGCTGAGCAGAGAGCCCGATGTGGGACTCGATCCCAGGACCCTGAGATCATGACCTGAGCTGAAGGCAGCAGCTTAACCCACTGAGCCACCCAGGCGCCCCTATTTTTATTTTTTTAAAAAAGATTTTATTTATTTATTTGACAGGGGGAGAGACCATAAGAGAGGGAACACAAGCAGGGGGAGTAGGAGAGGGAGAAGCAGACTTCCTGCTCTGCAGAGAGCCCAGTGCCAGGTGGATCCCAGGACCCTGGGATCATAACCTGAGCCAGAGGCAGAGGCTTTAACCCACTGAGCCACCCAGGTGCCCCCATACTCCTATTTTGTATCAGGTGCTTTGTTGTGTCTTGGGGACACAGAGATGGGTGTAACCCAAACCTTACTTTCCAGAAAGTCAGTCTAGCAAGAAGAGGTAGGCATATAAACATGTAGAATAGCTTAAGACCTATTTTGTAGAGCTTCTGGCAATATAGGATATTTAGGGGCACAAATTCTGGGGATGAGCAAAAGCCAGAATAGCTTCAGAGGAATTCTGGGGATGAACCATGGTCAGGAACAGTTTCAGAGGAAGTAATGTTTCAGCTGAGTCTTCAAAGACATTTTCTCTAGGCCAACTAGGAGGGATCAGATTCTTCATATTTGAACAAAAGCCTGAAGTCTTGAAACAGAAGCGCATTGTTCTCTGTGTTAAAATCAACCTAGGAGCAAGAAAAGTTAACTGTTCTAACGTATAAGAACTCAGAATTGTGCTAAGTAATCAACAAAGATGATCCAGAAGAATTAACAGTATTCCCATTTTACAGGTGAGAAGAGTAAAAAGCTCTTGCCTGAAGGCCACACATACAATGACTTTGAGTTTTAACTCAGGAAACTGACTACAGAGCCCCAATTTTTAAACCACAAACCAGAAGAGTGAAACGAACAGATTTCAGAAATATCCCCCCCCCCCCCCCCGCAGCAGCTTTGGAAATAGTGGGGTGGGAGAAGGAAAGCTGCAATCCTGTAAATCAGAATAATGAGGGAGGTTGTCTAAGTACTGAGACAGCACTCGGGTAGAGGCTGTGGGGATCTGGGTGGTGTATTTGAGAAATGCTTGGATAGTTTCAGTGCTTGTGGTGTGGATTAGACGTGATCCTCTGTGGAGCAAGAGGGCCATTACCCTGGTCTGGGCCTTGAGGGGAGGACAAACAGGGGGCCTCCCACAGACATTGCTAGATTAACCGAGGCGGTTGGTTTTGGAGATGGACGCCCTGGGCCCTCAGACCCCAACCGTTGGCACCATGCAGGGGTATCCACGTCTTCCGTGCCTGAGCCCGCCCACAGGGAGGGAAAGTGCTGAGTCACTCTGGCGGGGCGCGTTGGCTCGGGGCGGGGCTCGGACCAGATCCCCCTCCTCTCTCCTCCTCCTGCACCCCCGGCCCTCTCTGACTCTCGCGAGAGCCCTACAGGCTATAAAGGCAGCGCCCCGCGCACGTCTCACGCGTCTTCTTCCTGCCTTGTCTTCGGCGCTTTTGTTCGTAGAGCGGGTGAGAAAGTTTTCTCTTACGGCTGTCGTCGTCTTTTTCTCATTGTTCTGGGTTCCCACCCTCCCACCCTGCTCCCCTTGGGTGCTGGTACGGGGGAGGTGGCTGGGTGAGGTCTGACGCTCGAGAGTGGTTAGGCGGAACGCGCACCCTCCTGGCGGCCTCCCTTACGGACGCGGGGACCAGTTTAAACCCTTAGGCTAACGTCGGCTCGAGTTTTCCTCCTCCCCCGGCAACCCGAGCACAGGGCTCTCGCTTATTGGTTTGGCGTGGCGGCCGGGCGGACTTGTGGTAGTGGTGGGCTCTCCTTAGTTAATCTTTGGGGCCGGTTCGGGAAGCTTCTAGAATGGACTTGGAAACTGACCTGAGGCTACCCGCCCGACGTGTGGTAGAGGTGAAGGCTGTTGCTTTTCTGGCTTTATTTTTGTGTGTGTGTTTGCGGAATAGGGGTTGTGGTGATTCCAAATCCGTCTGTGAAGACCGCGGCTTTTTTTTTTTTTCTTTTGTACTTTCGAAGTGTTAAGGTGGGGTCGATAATGGGAGCGGCGGGAGGGAACCTGAAGTCGGTTTTGGGGGGTGTGGCTTTCGCCAAGAAAGTTACGGGCTGGTCCACCCAGGCCCACCCCGGCTTGAGGTCCAACGGCTTTTATCCCGCTGAGTTGGACTTCAGTGGACGCGGGGACCACCTCGAAAAGCAGGTTTGGACTAAAAGGTGGTTTATGTTACGGTCACACTTTTATACATTTGGTCCCCAAATTGCAGCATGATGTACTAGTGTTTTTGGTCTGTTAAAGGTGTTAAGCAGTAGAAAGTTTTGTAATAATGGATGATTACGACGATTTTTTTGGTTGTAGTATTATGTACCAAAGAATACCGGAACATGGAAGACTAGCTTCTTGGGTCTTAAAGCTGATGGATTAGTGGTTTAGATCTTAACTCCCTGTCTTTATGTTGACCTGGGTAAATCCAGTGTAGCATTGCTTTTTAGCAGTACGTATTTTAGTTTTTTTTAACCCCCCTTACCGTAAGGATTTGTTTTTGTTTTTAAGTAATCTCTAAACCTAACCTGGGACTGGAACCCATAACCCTGAGCTCAAAGTCACATGTTCCACCAACTGAGCCAGCCAGGCTCCCCAGCAATAAATAGACTTCTTGTTCCATTTACTGTTGATCCAGAATCCTGGCAGAAACCCGTTTTGAAAGTACTGCTAGAGCTTAAACACAACTGCTAAGGTTTTGTAATTGAGCAGATGGCAGAATCCTGGTTTTGTGTCTTGAAAAGTTGGATGGGCTTTTAGGGTGGTTTTGGTTTCCGGCAGATGGACCTGGAGAAAGGTCAAGGGTGTTTCCTGAATTATGAAGGCAGATGAAGGTGCACTCTAGGGAAAGGGCAACATAGCATGGCCACTTTAGAAATCAGACGTTCTTTTCGTGGCAATGTTCGTTTGGGCTCAGCTCAGGTTTGAGGCTGAATCTTCCTCTGTGCTGCTTTTTGTGTAATGAAAATAGAGGAAAATGCTTTTTCAAAGATGATAGTAAAGTAATAGGGGTTACTTATGTTTTAAAAAATCGCTGCTTTTCAGTGAAAACAAAAGCTAATATTCAGAAATACATTTTTTATTTTGAGATTGTGACCCTGAGAATGAAGGGGAAGAGGGGAGGAATATGGGAGTGGAAGAGAGAATCACAACTGTAATCTCAGACCTGAGATTATGAACCCAGCCCAAATCAAAACTCAGGGATGCTGGGGCTCCTGGGTGGCTCAGTGGATTAAGCCTCTGACTGCGGCTCAGGTCATGGTCTCAGGGTCTTGGTATCCTGTCTCAGGGTCCTGGGATTGCTCAGCAGGGAGCTTACTTGCCCTGCACCTCTGCCTACTTGGCTATCTCTGTTGAATAAATAAAATCTTAAAAAAAAAGTCAAGGGTGCTGAAAAGCCTGAGCCACCCACACGCTCCTTTAGTGTCTGATCTTTGTTTCAGAAGTTGGAAAGCTCAGTTTATGCCTCATACCCATATAAAAATTAATGTGTATACTAAGGTCACTGGACAACTCTTTTTCTATCATTTCACAGCTAAGTCTCTGAGTTGAAGAAGGGTGTTACCTAGAAGAATAAGTAAGGCTTCTTTCCAATTCACTTCCTCTTTCATATTTTCTAGCCAATAGCAAGATGTCTTCAGGAAATGCCAAAATTGGGCATCCTGCCCCCAACTTCAAAGCCACAGCTGTTATGCCAGATGGCCAGTTCAAAGACCTCAGCCTATCTGACTACAAAGGTAAGAGTAATAACAGTAGGCTCGTAAAAATGGAATTTTTACAATCTAGGATGGCTCATTAGATTCTGTATCTCAGTTAGACTTGATTGTAAAATGATTTATATATCCTACGTAGGTCACAGTCTTAGGGTAGGAGGCTGTGCCTTCCTGATGAAGTAGTGATTACCAACTGTGGTCCGTGATAGATACTCTAGAGTCAGACTGCTTATGGAAAAAGCCCATACTTCATTATGCCTGACATACTATCTTAATTTATTTTTTAGAACTCCTCAATTATATTGCTGTTCTAGGGGATATTCTCGTTATGTCATTGAAAGCTCAAGCCTTTGGAGAGTAAAAGTGTTCAAGTTTATGAAACCTCTATGTCAGAGCTGCTGTATCATTAGGCAGAGGCTTAGGCACATTCCCTTGACAGTTAGCCCCAGGAGAAGAGTTGATGTTGCATTTGGGACAGTTCTCTTCCCTGTTAGAGTTTAATGCAGACACTTGGTCAGTTCTGATGAGGGTATTCCTTTGTTTTTGCAGACCTGGAACAGCAGGGGTATTTTGGGGTAGTCGGTACATGGAGATTCCTTAAGTGCAAACTTGAATCTCGGGTGTAAAGTGTACCTTTTTTACTGGTGTAGTAATTAGTTTCTGGACTCAGCTTTTGGGTAGAACATGTGACTAAGGTTTCCTAACACATCACACTTGTTTGGAATGAGAAGCAGTTAAGAGGGGCCCTATGGAGGGAAGCTCCTGGCAAACAAGGTAGCACCACAGGGAGGTGACCCTGGCCCAAGGGTAAAGGCACGAGGTTTAGAAGGAGCTGTTCTTTGTCCTCTAGGGCTTGACCTGCTGAGGCTTCATGGTGCTTGTTAGGTAAAGCCCTGGAGAGGTTTAGATGAGTGAGTTGCTAGTGATTCTGGTTTTCAGAGTAAATGTCAAAAGGAGCAGCTTATTCTGACTTGCAGACATTGCTGCTGCCTGGAAACCAGTGAATATTTGGAACTCTTTCAAAATAACTCAGCCTATTAGTTGTGGTGAGTGGCTGGTTGAAGATGTACTTCCACTGGTAATCTGCATAACCTCAGCAAAATTTAAACTAGAGATCCTGTTATACCTTACTAGGACTTTGGGAACTTTGCCTCAAGAAAATTTTCTTTTCCGGTTAGGTTTGTTAGGAACAGGTTTATGGTGATTTATTTATTTATTTATTTAAAGATTTTATTTATTTTTATGACAGATCACAAGTAGGCAGAGAGGCAGGCGGGGGGGGGGGGGGAAGCAGGCTCCCCGCTGAGCAGAGAGCCCGATGTGGGACTCAGGACCCTGAGATCATGACCCAAGCCGAAGGCAGCGGCTTAACCACTGAGCCACCCAGGTGCCCCGGTTTATGGTGATTGAGATGATGACTTAAACCTTGTGTCCACAGTTACTGTGGTTCATTGTGGAAGAAGTGCCAAAAGCCCTGGTTTCTTCTTTTTTGGTCTCTTGAATGACTTGCAGCACAGACTTAAGCAATTGAGCTCTTTCTGATT
Organism: Mustela erminea; assembly: GCF_009829155.1. NCBI lineage: Eukaryota > Metazoa > Chordata > Mammalia > Carnivora > Mustelidae > Mustela > Mustela erminea. Next base: position 74,291,541 of record NC_045623.1, read on the forward strand.
ACCAGTAGGTAATCTTACCCTAGGTTTTGGCTTTCCTTTATTGGAGAACTTGGTGTTTACTGATTTTAACTATCTAGAGATTAAAATCATACTTAACAGGGTTCATCTTATAGTTGGCAGCTAATGGGGAGGCAGGAAAATAAAGCTTAGAACTGAAAGAAAGTCTTTTCATGCAGGTTTTCCTACCACAAGAAGTTCCAGAAGTAGCTGCTAGGAAACATTTGTGTTGCGTCTAGGCATTTGGCAGTTTGCCTGCCATCGACTGCCTTTGGCTCAGGTCATGATCCTGGAGTCCCGGGATCGAGTCCCGCATCGGGCTCCCGGCTCCACGGGGAGTCTGCTTCTCTCTCTGAACTTCTCCTCGCTCGTGCTCTCTCTCACTGCCTCTCTCAAATAAATAAAATTTAAAAAAAAAAAAAAAGATTTTATTTATTTGAAAGAGAGAGGGGAGATACAGCAAGAATAGGAGGAGAGGAGAAAGACTCTCCACTGAGGAGGGAGCCCGATTTGGGATAGATTCAGGACCTTGGGATCATGATCTGAGGCTAAGGCAGAAACTTAACTTACTGAGCCACCCAGGCAACCGTGGTATTGAGTTTTGTTGTTTTTTTTTAAGATCTTAAGTTTTTAATTTTTTAAAAATATTTTATTATTTGACAGACAAGTAGCCAGAACAGCAAGCAGAGAGAAGGGGGGGGAAGCAGGCTCCCCGCTGAGCAGCGGGCCCGATCCCAGGACCCCGAGACCATGACCCGACCTGAAGGCAGAGGCCCAAGCCACTGACCTACCCAGGCGCCCCTTAACTTTTTAAATTTTTATTATTTATTTATTTATTTAAAAGATTTTATTTGTAGGGGCGCCTGGGTGGCTCAGTGGGTTAAAGCCTCTGCCTTTGGCTCAGGTCATGATCCCAGGGTCCTGGGATCGAGCCCCACATTGGGTTTTCTGCTCCGCAGGGAGCCTGCTTCCTCCTCTCTCTCTGCCTGCCTCTCTGCCTACCTGTGATCTCTGTCTGTCAAATAAATAAATAAAATCTTAAAAAAAAAAAAAGATTTTATTTGTGTATTTGACCTCACAAGTAGAGAAAGGGGGAAAGCAAGCTCCCTGCTGAGCAGAGAGCCCGATGTGGGGCTGGATCCCAGGACCCTAAGATCATGACCTGAGCCAAAGGCAGAGGCTTAACCCATGGAGCCACCCGGGTGCCCCAGAAGATTGATTTAAGAGCAAGAGTATGCTTTCCTTTGAGAGGGAGGGAAGAGGGGAAGAATCTCTGGACCCTCTTCTGTGGGATGAGTCCACTTCGAAATCATGACCTGACCTGAAGTCTGAAGTCCAAGAGTTGGGTGCTCAACACATTGAGCCATCAGGGTGCCTCAAGATTTTCAGTAATTTCTTTCTTTCTTTTTAAAGATTTCATTTATTTGACAGATCACAAGTAGGCAGAGGGGCAGGCAGAGAGAGAAGGGGAAGCAGGCTCCTTGCTGAGCAGGGAGCCTGATGTGTGGGACTCGATCCCAGGACTCTCAGATCATGACCTGAGTGGAAGGCAGAGGCTTTAACTCACTGAGCCACCCAGGTGCCCCGAGATTTTAAGTAATTTCTAAACCTAGCATGGGGCTTAAGCTCAGAACTCCAAGATAAAGAATTATCAGGGGCATATTGGTTAAGCATGACTCTTGATTTCAGATCAGGTTGTGATTACAGGATTGTGAGATGGAGCCCCATGTTGGGCTTTGTGCTGGGTGTGGAGTCTGGTTAAGATACTGTCTCCCCCTTCCCTCTACTTCCCACTCCCTCCCCACAGAGCCCTGTACTCCACCTGGTACCCCCTTTTTTTTTTTCTTTGTAAAGCAAGGAAGTGTGTTTCAAAGGCAAACTTTTGGTTCTTTCCTGCCCCCTAGGAAAATATGTTGTGTTCTTCTTTTACCCTCTTGACTTCACCTTTGTGTGTCCCACGGAGATCATTGCCTTCAGTGACAGGGCAGAAGAATTTAAGAAACTCAACTGTCAAGTGATTGGTGCTTCTGTGGATTCTCATTTCTGTCACCTGGCATGGTAAATTTTTGGTCGATTTTGCCTGTGAACTTTGAAGAAAGTAGCAGCTGGAAGTGGGGTTTTTTGACAGTAGACTTGCTGAAGTATTGTCTTCTGGCTTCTGATGGAAGAGATTGCAAAGGCTCTGACTTCCTCTTTTTGCTCTCTTACTACCTGGCTGCAGAGGAGCAGCAGCTTGGGTTGCATTTGAGTGTACTCTGGTGACCTTAACTATCTTTAGGCACTCAATTTCCTCGGGAAAAGTTTGGTCTTTGGGGGGAAGTAAGATTAGGAATGCTAAAAGAGGGAGGGAATAGGTACAAATTACTCAAAGAGTTTGAGTGAATGTGATTGTATATGTGCTTTTTGCTTTAGGATCAACACACCCAAGAAACAAGGAGGACTGGGACCTATGAACATTCCGTTGGTATCGGACCCCAAGCGTACCATTGCTCAGGACTATGGAGTCTTAAAGGCTGATGAAGGCATCTCGTTCAGGTATATGCCTGCCAGGGGCTGACATTTCATCAAAACTACCTGATTGACTTGAGGGACTTTTGGAGAAAGGTAGGGCCCTGATCTATAGACTTCGCTCCTTTCATTGTTGTGTATGTGTGTTTTTTTTTTTTTTTTAAGATTTTTATTTGTTTGACACGGATAGAGCAGAGAGTACAAAGTGGGGGGGTGGGTGGGAGAGGGAGAGGCAGGCTCCCCATGGAGCAGGGAGTCCGATGGGGTTGATCCCAGGACCCTGGGATTATGACCAGGGCTGAAGGCAGACACTTAATTGACGGAACCACCCAGGCACCCTGTTTATTTTTTAAATATTTTTTATATTTTTTAATTTTTTAAAAGATTTTATTTATTTATTTGATAGAGGTTACAAGTAGGCAGAGAGGCAGGCAGAGAGAGAGAGGACGAAGCAGGCTCCCTTCTGAGCAGAGAGCCGGATGTGGGGCTCGATCCCAGGACTCTGAGATCATGACCTGAGCTGAAGGCAGAGGCTTTAACCCACTGAGCCACCCAGGCGTCCCTTAAATACTCTTTTTAAAATTTCTCTCTGTACCTTATGTGGGACTTGAACTCAAAACCCTGAGATACGAGTTGCACATTTCGCTGACTGAGCTAGTCAGCCACCCCCATCACTGTGTATAATAAAGTATACAGGATGATGATCTCATTTCATTCATTTTCTTTCCTTTTCTCTCTTCCTCGTTCTCTGCCTGCCTCCCTCCACACCCAGTGTGGGGCTCTAACCCACAACTCCCAAGATCCAAGAGTCACACCTTCTGACTGAGCCAGCCAGGTACTCCTTGTTTTATTCTTTATGTAGGAAGACAAAGTCAGTGCAAGTCTGGGAGGCCAGCACATTTTCATTCCCATTGCTGCTTTGTTCTAACAAAGTAGTTTGTAAACCTGTACTGCATGTCCCTCAAACCTTTAATCTCTTCTTCCCAGGGGCCTCTTTATCATTGATGATAAAGGCATCCTTAGGCAGATCACTGTAAATGACCTACCTGTTGGCCGCTCTGTGGATGAGACTCTGCGACTGGTTCAGGCCTTCCAGTTTACCGACAAGCATGGGGAAGGTAAGCCAATCTACCTGGTGACTTTGACAACAGACAACAGAATTGTGGTAGAATAGGAAAGATGGCAGAACAATGTCTACGAAATGAAAGCATGTCTATAAGAAATAAACTGTAGTGGGTTGTAGGGTGAGGTAATGGAAAAGCCCGGGGAGGGAACTATATAAAGGCTGTTTGTTCCAGCTGTATTGTCCCTGCTTCTGCCCTGCTCATTTAGATTCACTGCTGCAGCTTTTAACTTACTAAAGGAGTGTAGGAGGATACTCCTAGATGTGTATAAAGGAAAACAAAAGATGGGAGAATTTCATAGATAGGGCATGCCATTCTTGACTAGTGTTTATTGGGAGAAAAGCTTTAATCCCTGTGATCCATATTCATTTTATTAGTTTTTTATTTAAGATTTATTTGAGAGAGACAGATAGTGAGAGACCACGTGAATGGGTAGGTGAGGGAGAAGCAGGCAGGTTTCCTGCCAAGCTGGGAGCCAGACGACTTGGGGCTTGATTCAGCAGGGCGCTGGGACCATGACAGCAGACAGGCAATGGATGGAGCCACCCAGGTGCCAGTAGGTTTTTAAATTATTTTTTTAAGATTTTATTTATTTTTTAAACTTTTTTTTTTAAATAATTTGATGGAGATCAGAAGTAGGCAGAGAGGGAAGCAGACTACTTGCTGAGCAAAGAGCCTGATGGGGCTCTTTCCCAGGACCCTGAGATCATGACTCAAGCCAAAGGCAGAGGCCTAACCGACTGAGCCACCCAGGTGCCCCTTTTATTTGTTTATTTGACAGGGACGTAAGCAGGGGAGTAGAAGGAGAGAAGCAGGCCGCTTTCTGAGCAGGGAGCCTGATGTGGGGCTCAAGCCCAGGACCCCAGGCTCATGACCTGAGCTGAAGGCAGCCATTTAATGTCTGAACCACCCAGCCCCGCCCCCCACCTCCCTTAAGATAACCTATGGCTAATTTTGAATTTTGGAAAATAAAAGGACTAAGATAACTTGGCCAAAGACTAGACAGATAAAGCTGTAATGCATTTATATATTTAAAAAAATTTTTTTTTAAGGATTGATTTGAGACAAAGAGCATGTGAAAGGAGGGAGGGAGGGGTAAAGAGAGAGAAAATCATGCTGAGCAGGGAGCCCCTGAGATCATGACCTGAGCTGAAGGCAGCCATTTAATGTCTGAACCACCCAGCCCCGCCCCCCACCTCCCTTAAGATAACCTATGGCTAATTTTGAATTTTGGAAAATAAAAGGACTAAGATAACTTGGCCAAAGACTAGACAGATAAAGCTGTAATGCATTTATATATTTAAAAAAATTTTTTTTTAAGGATTGATTTGAGACAAAGAGCATGTGAAAGGAGGGAGGGAGGGGTAAAGAGAGAGAAAATCATGCTGAGCAGGGAGCCCCTGAGATCATGACCTGAGCTGAAGGCAAAAGCTAAACCAGTGGAGCCACCCAGGCCCACCCATGTTTTTTTATATATATATATATATATATATATATATATATTTTTTTTTTTTAAATAATTGTCAGCAGAAGCACGGATAGCTGCAGGCAGAGCAGGCAGAGCAGGCAGATGGGAGAAGCAGGCTCCCTGCTGAGCAAGGAGCCAGATGGGGGACTCAATCCCAGGACCCTGAGATCATGACCTGAGCTGACGGCAGACACTTAACAGACTGAGCCACTCAGGCGTCCCTGTTTTTATCTTAAATTACACTGTATTGTAGTGTGGTACTTAAAATGTGGAAATAACCAAATTATATAAGTTTATGTAAAAAAATTTTTTTTTCAAGATTTTATTTATTTGACAAGAGATCACAAGTAGCAGAGAGGTGTGGGGGGGGAAGCAGGCTCCCTGCTGAGCAGAGTGTCCGATGTGGGGCTCGATTCCAGGATGCTGGGATCATGACCGGAGCCAAAGGAGGCAGACACTTAACAACTGAGCCACCCAGGTGCTCCATGTAAATTTTTTTTTTTTAAAGGCAGTTTTATTATTATTATTATTATTATTATTATTAGAGATTTTATTTATTTATTTGGGAGAGAGAGGAGTGCATGAGAGGAGAGAGGTCAGAGAGAAGCAGACTCCCTCCCGAGCAGGGAGCCTGATGGTGGGACTCGATCCCGAGACTGCGGGATCACAACCTGAGCCAAAGGCGGTCACTTAACCAACTGAGCCACCCAGGTGCCCCCCATGTAAAATTCTTTAGAGAAGTTAGGGCTAGGATGTTTGGAGATGAAATATCTAGGTTCTCCTTTAGGTGTTTGAGGATAAAAGATCATGTTTCTTCTATAAGTTTGTTCTCATTACTAAGCAGTTTGAACTTGGGAGTTTTTTTTATCTAGCGTTTGTTGGAGTGTAGGCCACCTTTTTTCTTATTCTGGAGCACTAGTATTTTCCTCATATTTTCATTGTTTCGTGATAAAGTACTGAACTACTTGATCCCAGCGTTTGAGTTAGTAAGGCTGTAGCTTTTTGACCCCCTCCCCCCATTGGTATATAATTGTTGCTGGACTGAGATAACCTTACCCTAACTAAGACTTAGTTAGGTTTTTTTTTTTTTTTTTTTTAAGATTTTATGTATGTATTTGACAGAGATCACAAGTAGGCAGAGAGGCAGGCAGAGAGGAGGAAGCAGGCTCTGCTGAACAGAGATCCCGATGTGGGCCTCGATCCCAGGACCCTGAGATCATGACCTGAGCCGAAGACAGAGGCTCAACCCACTGAGCCACCCAGGTGCCCCCTTAGTTTAGTTTTTAAGGACTTAGGTCATGAGGCTGTTAAGTGCTGGGTAAATGGGGGAGTGGAGATCTTGAACCCCATAACCTCCCAAGCTCGATGCAATTGGGGACAAATAGTTGTGATCAAGTGCTACTGAGGTAAGATGAAGTATGTAGATGTACTTGGATGAATTTGCCTTACTGCATCTCATTTTCTTTTCTAGGTGATAAATCGTTCAGACTAGTTTTCTAAGGCCCATGTCCTCTCTCCTATTAGGATACAGAACAAGGAAGTTGTTACGAGTCTGAATTAGTGGTTTCTGCTTGGGGGACCTGAAAGTGATGGTTTTGCTAGAGTTGGAGGCTAATAGGGATTAGTGGGTGATACCCTTAGGCACCCTTTGTAGAGTGTGTGGGCTTTACCTTAGCACATTGAAGGAGCAGATGGTTCCTGACACTGCCCCCTGGTGGGGGATGAGATCAGCACAAAGACAAGGAGGAGTGAGGGAATGGCGCAAAGACCTGCGTGTAGCCTAGACTGGAATCCGCTTTCTTAATTCTGAATTTTGCTTCTTCAGACTCTTGTTTTCTTCAGCTCCCCATCCCACTAGAAGAGGCACAGCTTTGTGTGCAGCCTTTATGGTTTATATGAAGGTTAATGCTTGAGAGCCTGTGAATACCAGGCATGCGGAAGTACGCTTACTTGACAGGGAGACAGTACAAGTAGGCAGAGCAGCAGGGAGAGGAAGAAGCAGGCCCTCTGCTGAACATGGAGCCCAATGCGGGGCTCGATCCCAGGACCCTGGGATGATCTGAGCCAAAGGCAGACAATTAACTGACTGAGCCACCCAGACACCCCTCTGCATGTATGTATTCTACATGCCAATTTTTATTGAGGTATAATTAACAACTACAGCATCAGTTTTTAGGTGTACAACACAATTTTTTAAAAATTTATTTTGGGGGTGGGGAGCATGAGAAGGAGGGAGGGTCAAAGAGAAGCAGACTCCCACGGAGCCGTGAGCTGGGTACATATTTGATGTTGGGACTCCAGGATCATGACCTGAAGGCTGTTGCTTAACCAACTGAGCCACCCAGGTGCCCCCATAATGATTCAGTTTCATTTGTGTATTTGTATTTCCTACATTTCCTGTTTACTTTCCAAGTTTTTATTTAGAGACCAGATAGAGTAATAATTAGTTTCAGGTGTAGAATTTAGTGATTTCATCACTTAGAAGATACTGGTGGTCCTCACAAGTGATCTCCTTAACACCCATCAACCATTTAACACATGCCTCCTCCCCCGTAACCCTCAGTTTGTTCCATATAATGAAGAGCCTACATTCGATTTCAAAGACGCAAAAGCCAATACTTAAACATAGAACTAACTCACAGTAAATGTTGAAATTGGGATCCAAATTCATAACCATCTATTTTTTAGGTAATGTTGAAAAAAATTATTTAGGGCTTTCTGTGTTGGAGGTTCTCATACTGAGGTTACTGTGAGTGATGCCATTTTCTCCTTGGAGAGTCATGGTATTTCAGTTGTATTTGAAAGCTGATTATGTGGGACTCAACTATTTCTTCTGGCCTCCATATTGATTCTGAAAACAAAACACTGCTGCTGGGTATGAGTGAAACAAGTGTGGGTCTTCTCTGTCTTGTCACTGGTAACTGGCACATAAACTAATTTCATTTTTTTTAACTGTTAACTTTTTAAAAATTTTGTTTAAGATCCCTGGTGGAGGGGAAGGGGCAAAGGGAGAGGGATAAGCAGACTCCCCACTGAGGAGGGAGCATTTAAAAGCTAGGCTCAATTCCTGAACCCTGGGATCATGACCTGAGCTGGAGGCAGCCACTTAACCAACTGAGCCACCCAGGTGCCCCATGAAGTTTTTTTTTTTTTTTTTTTTAAAGGTTTGTTTATTTATAAATAAATGGGGGGGTGGGGAGGGTGGGCGTAGAGGTAGGACAGAGGCAGCTAGGATCTCAAGGAGACCACTGCTGGGGGGAGCGGTGGCGGGTGTCCCAAGACACAGGAGATACCATGACCTGAGCTGAAACCAGGAGTTGGCTGCTCAACTGAGTGAGCCACGCAGGCGCCCTTGAGTTAATTTTTTGTAGACGGTGTGAAGTAGGGGTCCACCTTCATTCTTCTGCTTGTGGAAATCCAGCTGGTCCTAGCAACATTTGTTGAAAAGCATTCAAGAGTCGCCCCCCCCCCCAATATAATTTTGAATTTTTTATTAACATAAAACGTATTATTAGCCCCAGGGAAACAGGTCTGTGAATCGCCAGGTTTATACACTTCACAGCACTCAGCCATAGCACATACCCTCCCCAATGTCCATAACCCAACCACCCTTCCCTTACTCACTACCCCCAGCAACCCTCAGTTTGTTTTATGAGATTTAAGAGTCTCTTGGGGAGTGTGGGGATGGCTAAGCGGGTTAAGGCCTCTGCCTTCGGCTCGGTTCACCTTCTCAGGGTCTTGGAGTCGAGCCCCGCATCGGGCTCTCTCTGCTCAGTGGAGAGCCTGCTTCCTCCTCCCGCACTCTCTGCTTGCTTCTCTGCCTACTTGTGATCTCTGTTTGTCAAATAAATAAATTTTAAAAAGAAATCTTAAAAAAGTCTTCATGGTTTGTCTCCCTCCCTATCCATGTTTAATTTTTTCTTCTCCAGCCCCTCAAACCCCCACTTGGCTTCTCAAATTCTTGATATCAGGGGATCATATGATCATTGTCTTTTCTCTGATTTATTTTGTTCAGCATAATAACCCTCTAGTTCAATCCACGTGGTTGCGAAAGGCAAGATTGCCTTTCTTTTGATGGCTGCATAGTATTCCATTGTGTGTGTGTGTGTCCACACACCACATTATCTTTATCCATTCATCTGTTGATGGATATGTTCTTAACGTAGTTGGGCTATTGTGGACATTGCTGCTCTAAACATTCAGGTGCATGTGCCCCTTTGGATACCACATTTGTATCTTTAGGGTAAATAGTAGTTCGATTGCTGGGTTGCAGGGTAGCTCTGTTTTCAACTTTTTGAGGAACCTCCATGCTGTTTTCCAAAGTGGTTGCATCAGCTTGCATTCGCATTGAAGGTTTTTTAAAAACGTGTGAAGCATACATGAAACTAAATGCCTATGCACCCACTATATACTGTTTATTTTTCCTTTAAAAGAGTTTACTTTTTGATGGAGACACAGCAAAAGAGGAGGAACACAAGCAGGAGGAGAGGGAGAAGCAGGCTCAGTCCAAGGATCCTGGGATCATGACCTGAGCCAAAGACAGAGGCTTAACGACTGAGCCACCTAGGCACCCCACTGACAAATCTTACATTGTTTTGTCATGATACTTCAGACAGATTATTTCTAGAACAAGGCATAAAATCAAAGCTGTTACTTGTCTTTTAAATATCAGGTGCTTGGGGCGCCTAGGTGGCTCAGTGGGTTAAAGCCTCTGCCTTGGGTTCAGGTCATGATCCCAGGGTCCTGGGATCGAGCCCTGCATGGGGCTCTTGGTCAGCAGGGAGCCTGCTTCTTCCCTCTCACTCTGCCTGCCTTTCTGCCTACATGTGATCTCTGTCAAATAAGAAAACTAAAAAAAAAAATTTCAGGTGCTCTACATGAATAAATTAAGGTGTAATAGGGCTGTGGTGAGGATTAAATTACACGTTTATAGTTAGGCTTGCACTGAAAGGCTGGAATGATTTCAGACTGTAGCATAGGCTTCCTGGTTCTGGTATGTTCAGCCTAGCCTCTTAAGGTATCAGATTTGGTATTGAGCCTTTTGTCTCCATTTGTTCACGGGAGGAAGGTGGAGCTCATGATTGAGCAGGTTATTAACAGTACTTCTCTCTTGCAGTGTGCCCAGCTGGCTGGAAGCCTGGCAGTGATACCATCAAGCCTGATGTCCAGAAGAGCAAAGAGTATTTCTCTAAGCAGAAGTGAGCGCCGCGCCGTTTTAGGGCTGGGCTGTAGTGGGTGGCCATGAAAACAAAATCTCTTTTGTACTATTGTTACGCTTAAAACACAAGACTTTAAACTTTGTGCAGATGTGGTATGGGATGGGACAGGCCTGCCCTCTCTGGAGAGAATGGCCTGAACTGTGTTACAGGGCAGGCCAATTGTGATGTACAGTAGTAGGGCAACACTTCTGATTTTCTGTTGTTTCTATTAAACTTGAACTGAGACTGTGTTTGATTCTTAATGGGGGGGGTGCTACTAACTTGATTTGGAGAGGAATTTATGTTCTGCTTTCCCTTTTTTCGGAGAAAATGAGGGTGAGAGCTTCAGAATCAAAATTTTGGGGGGGACAGGGGAAAATGCAGGAAATGGAACTGAACCCAGGTGGTGATAATATTTTCACTATATCTGGGGGAAGAAAGCAAGACCTGCAGGCATGGGGCACCTGGGTGGCTCAGTGGTTTAAATCCTCTGCCTTCAGCTCCTCAGGTCATGATCCCAGAGTCCTGGGATCGAGCCCCGCATCGGGCTCTCTGCTCAACGGGGATCCTGCTTCTTTCTCTGTTTCTGCCTGCCTCTCTATCTACTCATGATCTTTGTTTGTTCAATAAATAAAATCTTAAAAAAAAACCAAAACCAAACCTGCAGTTATGTTGGCTAAAGCATTGCAATGTTTTATGGGTTAAAGAATAAATTACAGGCTTTAGGAAGTGAGGCCTCAATGAGATGATAGGGGACATTTACTTTCATACTATTGGGAGTGCTGTATGAGAACTGAAGCTTGGCCTTTTAATGATAAATGCCTGGTACTGGGTTTATGAAAGATCAGAAGTAGAGACTTTGAAACTAAAAGGGGGAGGGAAACAGATCCCTAGTGTTCATAGAGTAAAGTTTTCTGTATGAAAAGCAGAGTGCTGGGATACCTGGGTCACTCAGGTGTGTCTTGAGACTCTACTCATGGTGCCAGCGTCTTGGGATCAAGTGCCCTGTTCGGCTCCCTGCTCATGCTGCATGCTTGCTTGCTCTCAAAATCTTAAAAAAACAAACCCACAGCGCTGAGCATTTAAGTTGCTTTGGATCCTAGCTTTGATTTGAAGGTAGGCCTTTTTTGGCCCTTACTGTCCTGAGGGAGGGAGGGAGGTTTAGGGAGAAGGTGGGTGCCCTCTGAGCCCTTGCGGCTAAGGGAGAACGGAGTCTGTTGGGTATTCTGAACTCTTAACTAGAAACCTGTCAGCTACTTCAGTCTATTCTCTCTCCAAGCAAGACCTCTGTAAGCAGCAGTACAGGATTGCCTGGGCATTTAAAGACTAACACTTAAAAGAAAAAAATTTTTTTTAAAAGGATTTACTTGACAGAGCCAGAGAGGGAGAAGCAGGCTTACTTCTCATTTGGGGCTCGATCCCAGGATCCTGGATCCTGACCCGAGCCACCCAGGCGCCCCTCAACACCACTTTTTTTTTTTTTTTTTTTTAAGATTTTATTTGATAAATCACAGGCAGAGCAGTAGGCAGAGGGTGAAGCAGGCTAAGCCCTCTGAGCAGAGAGCCTGACGCTGGGCTCGATCCCAAGACCCTGGGATCATGACCTGAGCTGAAAGCAGAGGCTTAATGCATTGAGCCACCCAGGCGAGCCCCTGCCCCCCCCCCCCCCAACTTGAATAAGCCAAACACTGTTTCAGAAGTGCTTCACATGTATTATCTACAAAAAGCCTATGGGGCAGATGCTATTAGTGAATGATAACCCTTTAGAAAGCCGGTTTTAAGATTGTTTGACAGCACAAGTAGGGGGAGGGGCAGAGTGGGAGAAGCTGTCTCCTTGAGGAGCAGGGAACCAAATACGGGGCTTGGTCCCAGGACCCCAGGATTGTGACCTAAGCTGAGGGCAGACATTCAACATACTGAGCCACCCAGGTGCCCCCAAGACTTCATAACAAGTAGCATTTTGGAGCATTGCAGAGAAATGCTAACAGGAATAATCCCATATTCTAAACCAGGTGGGAATTCTGGGTGTTTAATTTGTTTTGACCAAATTCTGAGCCTTATCTTCATTGAAGATCTCTGTAATTCTTCTATCAAGAATATACCTAAAATTAAACCTTGCCTTGCCGAAAAGCAAAACAAGTCCCAGCAAGTACCACTTACCAGTAGCGATCTCAGGAGGGAGGATGTCAAGGGCCAGGGGATGTTGGTGGTGAGACACGGGAGCTGAGCCAGCCCTGAGCTCTGCTGGGATTCTGGGTTTTTTTGGGTCTGAGTACTGTAAAAGGTAGTTCAGCAGGCCTAGAGCTAGGATCCTCTGAGGGCTGGGCCAAGCCCAACAAGGCTAAACGTTGGGCAGGTGGAGTGGAAAAGTAAGCCTTCTGCTCTTCTGAGTAGCGCTCTTGTGGTGTCACAGCATCCCTGTACGTCCAGTCACGCCAGTGGAAATTAAACCCTTCAAGCAAGGTGATTCGGTCAGCTCTTTTAGGTACACAGTCCAGAGGCTTTGTGGGTTGCAGATCTGGCACCTGTATTCCTGGCAGGAGCACCACTCCTCTGATGGCAAACCAGCCCCCATATCGGGGGTGTATGCACACACCTGATATGTGCTGGAAAAGGGTTAAAAAAAAGCAAGGTCATGGAGGTTACTAAGTCCAACTACGGTCATTGCAGACTAGGTTTGTTCAATTCTCGACACTGATTCCACATTGAACCTCTCTTAGAACTGGGCTCCCCCATTTCCTCTCGCAGACCACCCTTTTCATGACCTTACTGTGGCCATGAGGAAGGTGCATTCCTTAAACTGAGCCACCTCCCTTAGCTTCCCAGTCTTACCACTGGTCTTCTAATCACTGCTCTAACCCATCCTGTAACCAGATTTTTAAGAACAGCCTAGGTTCTCTGAGCTGATGGGTTCCCAGGTAGGCTCCAGAAAGCATGTGTCTGGCTCCTGACCAACCTGCCATCCGGACACCAATACCTGACATCTTTCTCTGGTACTGTGTCTACCAAATCCTTACCCAAGAGAGAAATGTTAAGAGTTGGTATCTTGAGGGGCCTTCACTATTTTCTCCCAGTCCCTACGCATTCATACTTGCCCTCTGACCTGGTCCCCCCAGGGGTCAGCCTCCACATCCTTTCGTTGGTAGTAGTAAGCAGCCCCTGCCACATGGGCTGCAGTCTGGGCCAGAATCTTCGGGCGCCGATTGGGGTGTACCTCATAGTCAGCGATGACTTCGATTTGCAACTCTGGGAGGTTCTGGGATAGAGACGGAAGCTCAGTTCAGCATGAAAAGAATCATGACTTTGCCCCAGAAAGCTCTTACTTGTGTTAAGGTGCTGTCCTCAGAAATCATTTGAAGTTAAAGCATGACCTTAAACTTGGGTGGCTGCAGGGGTCCACTGTGAAGAAAATGATCTGTCCAGGAGGGTCCACATTTGAAAGGAAATAAGGTCTTACTCAGAAGCTTCTATGATGAGGGGCTGGGGCGCTTAGGTGGTGCAGTTGGTTGAGTGTCATATTCTCAGTTTCAACTCTGATCTCTGAGGGTCAGGAGACAGCCCTCTGTGTCAGGGTCCACCCTCAGCACAGAGTCCGCTTGAGATGCTCTCTCCCTCTGCCCCTTCCCCCTGCACACTCTCTAAAATAAATCCTTAAACAAAAATTTATTAATGAGGGGTGGCTGGTCTCTGCCTTCCAGAGTCCCAGTGTGGATGAAGACTTGGCCCAACTTCAGGGAGATACAATGTATGTATATGTATTTTAGGTGCACATGTGTGGTGGGGAAATACTTCAGGCTTAAGGCAAAGGGGTGAGAGCTGCTTGGCGGATGCTGGGCTTGTTCCTATTTCATTGGGAGGCCAAGAGAACTCTGGTTTGAGGGTCATATAATCAATTGCCCATCTGAGTAGGGTGAATGAGATTGATTCCAGACCTGGGGATTGCTAAAAGTAGGTGGCTGAAAAAGGGGTAAGAAAGCAGAATGGGGAGAGAGCGTAATGTCAGGGATGGTTTTCGGATATCCTTCTATCTGGGAAGTGGCTCTTGGGTCTATGTAGGTCTAGTCCTGCAGTGAGCTTAGAGGAGCTGGAAGCAGCTACAGGTTTGGAAGCTGGGGGAATATAAGAGCCTTGCTCACCTCTCTAACTCGGCCCAAGTGGTAGGCCACACATTGGTCCACAGGGTCAATCAGTCGTTGGAGGTGGCAGCTCTGCAGGAACGGTTTGAGGGCCCGGTCAAACATGGCGGGTGTGCTGAGTACTAGGAAGGCCAGGGTAGGTCCTGGCAGGGTTAGGTGGAAGGTTGGAGGCAGGAGTGCATTATACCATGCCACCTGGAACAGAGAGAAAATTCAGGCCACACAGGAGGGCCAATTTAGGCCTCTGCTAGGCCCCTACCTCATCCGAGCATTCAAGGCCTCCTACATCTTGCCTCAGGCTCCATTTCATTCATTTAGTCAATGGATTTGTACTGATCCTGAATGATGTGTATTTATAGGGGGACTTCTCCATGGGGGAATATGACAGGGAATTTGGAATAGAGAGGCAGAACATTCATGAACAACTAGGAACCAAAAGAAATCATACCGCAATTAGTGCAATGACAGGACCAGATGAGGGTCCTGTTAAATCAGAAAAAGCTTCTTGGAAGCTGTTTTGAAGGGTAGGAAGGAATCTGACGAATGATGTGGGGAGGGAGAATCCATTATAGGTTATAAACAGAGGTCACAGGATTAGCAAAGACATACAAAAAGGGCATATTTGGAAAACAGCAGATTGTCCAGTTTGATAGAAGTGAAGGGGAGCAAGAAAGGGGTGGATAGATCAGTAGGCATGAGATTATGACTGGCCTACAGTACCAATTTAAGGAATATGGGTCTAATTTGGTGAGGAAGGGCTAGCCATCAAAGATTTAAGGAGTAAACAGACATGATTAGTTTTAGAAAGATCTGGCTACAGTGTGGAGGATGGACTGCATGCAGAATAACAGCAAGCAGGTTACTGCAGTAATCCAAGTGAGGAATCCTGGCCTGGACCACCAGAGCACAGAGGGGTTAGAAGGAAGGGAATGGATTAGGGAGATTCAGGTGACAGATTCCAAAAGTCTTGGTGTGTGACTGGATGTGGGGGAGGGAAAGGGTAAGAAGTAGGAGCCCAGATGACTGGCTCTGTTCAGTACGGTAATTCCCATTACCCACCCATGTCTACCTAACCCACCAGTCATTCTCACTCTCTCCATACCTGGATGGCCATCCACCACTACCTCCACACCTTTACTCAAGCTGTTCCTGATATTTGGGATATACATAATCATCCTTCCTTCTTTTCTCATGTAGCTCAACTCCATTTTTTTCTGGTTAGTCCTTCTTAAGCTAGACCCAACCTACCTCTTCCAGCACTGCTGTGGGCCACTCAGTGGAAGGGGTGGGAGTGGGCTGCTCTTAAGCATCAGGCAAAGGGCTCAAGCTGAGTTGATTTAGCTTTGTACAAGCACACAGCTTAGTACAGGGGGCACTGGATAAGGGGGAAATGGATCTATGTAAACAAGAGTAGGGAGGTGGTGGTGCCAGACTTCTGTGTCAGGCAAGTGCAGTTTATGTATCAAGCCCAGCGCTGGTGATTGGCAACATCATGAATTATTCTTCTGTTGGTAGATGAACAAACCAGCCGATTGTTTGCTTGTTCAACAACAGGAATGCCCTTTCCTCCTCAGATGGCCTAATGTTAGCTATGCAAAACTTCCAGGCCTTGCCCTATCCTAATTCCTTCAGGAAGCTTCTAAAGTGACTGGCTCCAGAGGTCACTTTTTCCTCTGAATATGGAGGTGACAGGACCACAAAATCACTAGATTATGTTTCTCCCATTTATCAGTATGGCATTATATGGGCGTAAAAGGACAAAGGTGCGACCGTTTCTCTACTTTTTTTAAATGGAGTCACGGTTAACACCCTGTCCCGGTAGGTCAGAGGGACATAGGGCCAGGGGAGCTCGGGAAGGACCAAAAGACTCGGGGTCACGCCGGTAGCACCCAGGCCAATCATACACCTCGCCCAGCATGGCAGGAGGGATGAACCAACCTGAAAGGGGTAAACCTCGAAGCCAAAAGGGCACAACGTGTCCTCGATCTTCTGCTTCAGTTCTGCGACCTGCGGCTCCATAGCTCACGCTACGCGCAGAGCTTGCTGGGGAATGGAGTCTTAAGGATAACCTGGTCCGTTAAGTTCGAGGTACTTTGGACTCCATTTCCCAGGAACTACTGGGACCAGCAGCGGGATAGCGTTGACTTGGTGCAATGCATCTTGGGATATGTAGTTCACATGGTCCTTTGAGAGCAACAGTTACAGAATCCAAAAGCCTCGGTTTCCCGGCAAGCTTCAGGGTTTGAGTGTTCGTGTCGCTTGCAAAACGTAGTTCGGTAACCTCCATCGCCGGTTGTCTCCGTGAGAGAAGAACTCAGTTTCCCAAGTGGCAGTGCGGCTACAAGTCCGAAGTCGCGCTTCCCGGGTCTGTAAGGAGTGTTTGAACTGGGTGGCGCCTGTAGTTGTTGCATGGTTCGGCGCGATGATTCCTGAGTATTGGATCTGGAGTGGTCTCGACCAAGATTCGGCACTCTCAACTCTCACCTGATATCTGCGTATCAGTGTATTTCTCTTTCCCCCTAGTTTCCCCAAGCGCCGTTCCCTTGACTAGTCCCACTTTTGACCTGATACCTTTAGTATTACATCCCCGATACCCACTCTCTGACGTGTGACTTTACCGGGCTGTGCTTCGGGTATTCTGAGCTGTGAGAGCAAGGGCACAAGACGCCAGGACGCAGCCTCGCCAAAGGTTATGAGTAGGAGCCTGAGCTGGTCTGAGCACCTCGACACACTTCTCAATGCTACTGATGGAAATGTGGCCAGGATTAAGGTGAGGGGGCGCCTGAGGGCCCCCATTTGGAGTTTTGGGTTTAGGGACACTCAGAGCTTATTGGTCTGTGCACCTGTTTCTTTTGTAGCAGCGGCTGTATCCTCTTGGAGTCTCCACAGCAGGTAAGTGTTGTCCCTTTGCTACCCTCTAGCCTTTTCTCTTTCCAGGTTCTGCCTTTCTCTAGTGCCTGTACCATTCACTATTCCTTCCAGATTCCAACGGTTTTCTTTCCTGAACAGACATTTGTTTTCCCCCCAAAGATAGGCCTCAAAATTGTCCCTTACTTACTCCCTCAACAGGAGACCTGGCTGGGACCTGGATTTCCCCTCATCACTTGCCTCCACAGACTGGAGTCCAAACTCGACAGCCTTGGGGTCTAGAGACTCTCTTTGTTCCAGAGAAGCTGAGTTGGGCTGAGGCCCACAGGACAATTTCTCTCCGGGATGAAGTTAGTATTTTGCGATCCCAGCTTCAATCCCAGGCTCAGGTAAAGCATGGACTTCTAGGTTTTATGTGTGGTGTTTGTATGAGATGAGGATATCAGGGATTGGGGAAGCCCTTTACATAGTAGCTCATGTAGTTTTTCTTGCCTGGGTAGGTGACTGAGGCACTAAGGCAGGCTGTGCGGGGGCTGCTGGAAGAGCAGGAGCAGCAGAAGTACCAGATCTGTGCTCTGGAAGGTATCTGGCCAGTTATTTTTTTCAGATGGATAGCTCATTATGTATGCACACGGTTTTGTTACACACCTGTGCACTTACTTGTGTCTTGATTTGCAAGTGGAGTGTCTGGGCTCTTGTACAAAGCTCTCAGAAGGGCTGACACTTAACTCGTCCCTCTACAGCTTCACTAAAGTTGCTGCAGGGGGGCCCAGAGCGGAGGGCCCTCCTCCTGGAGCAACGCCTGGAGGGGCTGAGAAGGGAATTACAGGTTCTTCGAAGCCAGGTGCAGGAACAGGCCCAAGCCCAAATACAAACAGGACCACGAAAGTGCAGTGCTTCTAGTGGCCTTCGCCAAGAACTGCAGAATGAGTATGTGATGGGCAAGTTCTCTCCTTCAGGCCTCTAACTCCTGGTAGTGTCCTCTGGGCTTGTTGATTGGCTTTAGGATGACTCTGCTGTCATCTGTGCAGGCGGCAACTCCTGTGGGAGGAGTCAGAGGTTCTTCGGGAGGAGCTGAAGCTTCTGCGGGACCAGCTGAGTGAGTAAAAGATTGGGGGTAGGTACAGATTCTCCTGTTCTCTTTTCTGGAGGGTCTTTTTGCTATCCCAGTAAGTGGCCGTAGCTTTGATTGCTTGAGATGCTCAGAAGTCTGGCCAAGTGTTTTGTCTTGCCTCCGTGGTGTGAGTCTAGTCTCCCCAGTCAGCTTGGAAGTTTCCCAGTAGTTACACCAGAATGCTCCGTCTCAGTTTTCAGCACCAGGCTGGGCACAAGGCATGGAGGGGAAGGGAAAGAAGTTGGAGAATAGCTTCCTTACATTTTTCTCTCATCTGAAGGCCAGCACCAGGAGCTGCTGCTGAAACAGATGGCTGAGGGGCAGCAAGCTCAGGCCCACAGCTCAAAGGTAGGGCTAGGATTGGACCTATCGCTTCATATTTCCCTGTGGAGGCCCCTTCCTTTCTTCTCTTTCTACTCTGATCTGCAAGCAGGCCAGGATACTCTTTTCCACCCTTGTCTGTTTCTCTTTTCCTTGTGCTGACTCTATCTCTCTCCAAAACTCTTCTTCCCAAGCCCTCTTCTCCAGGTTGAGAAACTGTCATTGCCCACATGAGAGTTCCATGTGTGCTGCATATGCCAGTGGTGGGGAGGGTTATTACTCCTGGAGAGGGTGAGGTTTGGGCCTACCTGGGTCTGTGGTCTGGCAGATGTTGGAGCAGCTGCAAAGTGGCCCGGAGGGCAAGGGTCATACCCTGGAGGCTGCCAGGACAGAGGCACAGGATGTCCGGCGTGAGCACAACCTCCACAGGTCAGGGGATATGGGTGTTTGTGGAAGTGGAAGGGATTTGTCTCAGAGGCCAGGCATTGGGGACCAGTATTCAGTTATTGTAGATTTTTTAAAAGATGTTATTTATTTATTTGGGAGAGAATGAGAGAGAGAGAGAGCATGAGCAGGGGACAGGCAAAGGGAGAGAGAGAATCTCAAGCAGACTGTGCCGAGTGCAGAGCCCAGTGTGGAGGTCGATCCCACAACCCCAAGATCATGACCCAAGCTGAAATCAAGAGTCAGATGCTCAACGGATTGAGCCATTCAGGCACTCCTCAACTATCCTAGATTTGACATTGGTTGGTGGGGGTGTATGAGTGTCTGGGTTACAGCCCATAAAGATAATACTGGGCATTCTTTACTTGATACAGGGTCACTGAGGTATCTTCATATGTTTAGAGGATGAAGAGGGAGGAGACCGGAGTTCTGGCCTCAGGATGGAGGACAGTTCTGTGCTGGGAGTGTCCCCTTGTCCTACAGTCACCATCTCTGCCTATGATTGTTTCCCTTTCCAGGACTTCCGTTCACATCTTCCAATCTAACCTGCCTGTGGCTGCCACCTTCGCCATGTCTCTTTCTTCATCTCGCTCTGAAGTCAGTCTTCCGGACAGTTACAGTAGCTGGGAACATTTAAGGAAGCTAGGTGGAGGTAAGGGCAGGGATCCTAGGTGTGGGTGAATCTGAATCTGAAGGTTCATGGGTGTCTGCTGCCTAATTTTTTAGTACTGGGTAGAATGGAGTCTCTGCCTCTTTTTTTGTGAATCCATCATCCTCTGTTATTACTTATCCCAAGTTAAACCTGTATGTTCCTCCTCATCAGGCGGGCACAGGGCTTAGTTCGGTGTGTATTATAGTGCTTGCTGATGGTTTGTTTTCTCTTCCTTTTCTCTCAGATCTTCAGAGGAGCACACTTTCTAAACTGGAGCCCAGCAGCTTACAGCTCTAGGCCCAGAGCCATGAGCAGGAGAACCTCTTCTTTAAGGGCCTCACAATGTTCCTGAGTGACCTGTAAGGACTTTTATGAGTAGTTTTGCTCACTTTTCCCCTCCAAGGCCCTGTTTCTGGCCCCCTCTACATCTCTTCTCTTGATCTAGCTAGTATCTGCCCTCCTTACTGGGGCTTGTCACTGCCTGCCCATCCTTGGCCACCAGCTGCAATAAAATGTTTTAACCCTTCCTGATATCTTCTGTGAATCAGCACCTACATGGGATACTATACCTTTTCTTCCTCCTGTTACTTGACTGCTTCCTGCCATCTCTCTCTGAGATCCAAGTTCATAGATATTTATAGCTATACCTTCTGAGTTCAAACCCTGCGCTCAGTGGAACTTGGAAGGAAATCGGAGCTCCCGTTCTGGTGGGTAGAATGAGGTAGGACAGTGCTCTGGGGCAGTATTGCCATAGGGATGCAGAGGAGAGCAAGGCATTCAGGTAGGCCCTGGACCTGAGTAGTAAGAGGCTTCCTCTTCTCATCTCCAGCTTCTGCCTCTTAAGGCTTACTTCAGTCCCACCATACCTCCTCAACTTCAGCAGCCCAACCCAGCTTACATTTCTGTAGCAGTTTCCTGTCTCTTTTCTTCCAGTTTCTACCTCTAATCCAGTGGCTTTTAGAATTATTTGGCTCTGGGGCACCTTGGTGGCTCAGTGGGTTAAGCCTCTGCCTTCGGCTCAGGTCGTGATCTCAGGTCCTGGGATCAAGCCCCGAGTCGGACTCTCTGCACAGCGGGGAGCCTGCTTCCTCCTCTCTCTCTGCCTGCCTTTCTGCCTACTTATGATCTCTCTCTCTGTGTTGAATAAATAAATAAAATCTTAAAAAAAAAAAAAATTATTGGGCTGTGACCTCCACTAAGAAATACAGTTTACACTGTAGTAAATATATACATGTATATCATTTAATAAGTATATACATGTATATTTACCAAATGAAAGAAATTTCATGATTTATTTTTTATTTTATTTTATTATTTTTTTAAATAAATTTTTTATTTTTTATAAACATATATTTTTATCCCCAGGGGTACAGGTCTGTGAATCACCAGGTTTACACACTTCACAGCACTCACCAAAGCACACACCCTCCCCAGTGTCCATAATCCCACCCCCTTCTCCCAACCCTCCTCCCCCCAGCAACCCTCAGTTTGTTTTGTGAGATTAAGAGTCACTTATGGTTTGTCTCCCTCCCAATGATTTATTTTTTTAAAAAGATTTTATTTATTTGAGAGAGAGAGTGTGTGGGCGAGCATAGAGGGAGAGGGAGAAGAAGACCCCTTGTGGAGCAGGGAGCCTGACTTGGGACTCAACCCCAGGACTCGGAGATCATGACCCAAGCAGAAAGCAGATGCTTAACTGATTGAACCACCCATGTGTGACCAAATTTCATGAAACAATACTCATTGAATCACTAGGAGTGATGTACTCTGGTATTTCCTATTATATTAAAAAACTAGGCCTTGTGGTTATTGGTTCTAATCCTTTCATCACTGGGTTGCTTCCTGGGAAGTATATCTTTCTATGTAGACTAAGGGCAGCTTTACTTTCACCTTACCTGGAGTTTGTATTCTGGACAATGTAGTCTTAAAATTTCCTTAGAAGTAGCAGTATCCCACTAAGATCTCATGAGTTCTCTTCCACTGCTAAATATAGACAAAGGATAATGCCATTTATCCACCCAGTGGATATATATATATATTTTTAAAGATTTTATTTATTCATTTGACACAGAGAGATCACAAGTAGGCAGAGAGGCAGGCAGAGAGAGAGAGAGGAGGAAGCAGGCTCCCCGCGGAGCAGAGAACCCGATGCGGGACTCGATCCCAGGACCCTGAGATCATGACCTGAGCCGAAGGCAGCGGCTTAACCCACTGAGCCACCCAGGCGCCCCACCCAGTGGATATTTATTGAGCATAATACATACCAGCCCTGGTGTGTATTTGCCCTCAGCTAAGATACGCAGTGGGCTCATAAGGTCCTAGCTCTTAGCTCCATCTAGCTGGGAAGAGGAGACAATTATCTGAAATAAAAGCATAATAAAAGGCTGAAATGAGTTGGTAGGAGCCACTTCCTCTTATGGGATATATTTAAGGCCTTGGCCTAACTAGCAGACAGGTCACAAAGAGTGTACCTTTGATACCTAAGGCATTCCTTGGTTCCTTCTCCTCAGTATTAAGGAGATTGCTGAGGGGCACCTGGGTGGTTTAGGGGGTCAGGCTTCTAACTCTTGATTTCCACTCAGGTCATGATCTCAAGGTCTTGGGATTATGGGAGGAGTCTGCTTGAGATTTTCTCCCTCCCCCTGCCCAACTCTCTCTCTCAAATAAATACATAAATCTTAAAAGAAGAAAGAGATTGCTGAGAGTGGAATGGTAGAGATCAAACTTGGCTCAAACAGAACTTGTTCAAAAAACTAAATACTTACCATTAAGACTCATCTTCCTTCTCAAGGTACAAGTAATTCCCAGTCTTTTACATCTTTCACTGGGCATATGATAATGTCTGGTATGATGGCATTATTCAATTCTGCTTGGTAGAAAGCTGTACTTATTTATCAACTTCTTCGCATCTGGCTTTATGGGAGACAGGTTTGCAAGGATGCCTGGGCTTCAACAGAAAAATTCAATAGCAATGTGGAACAATGGTATTTGAACTGTCACCAGGTGGCAGCACATCATGTATTGCCGGAAGAATGCTAGGGAAAAGTCTTTGGGCCAACGGTCCTGGGCTGGGGTAATTTCTTTTCTCTTTGTGGAGATACTGTGAGGGGCGCGTGGAGATACTGTGAGCTACCAATTAATCTAACTAAAACGGTATCCCGTTAAGGGTACTATGCTCAAGAACCTTTGACAGCTCTCAGAGCATAAAAAAGAAAGGACAAATTAAGCATTTAAGCTCAATTCACATTTAACCTCCATTCTTTTTTTTTTTTTTAATTTTATTTATTTATTTGACAGAGAGAGAGATCACAAGTAGGCCGAGAGGCAGGCAGAGAGATAGGAAGGCAGAGAGGAAAGGAAGCAGGCTCCCTGCTGAGCAGAGAGCCCGATGCGGGGCTCGATCCCAGGACCCCAGGATCATGACCTGAGCTGAAGGCAGAGGCTTAACCCACTGAGCCACCCAGCCACCTCCATTCTTATCTCCTATCACATATCTTTCTTTTAAAATTTTTTTCTTTAAGTGTAGTTGACACACAATGTTACATTAGTTTCAGGTGTACAACAATAGTGATTGGACAAGTTTATACATTATGGTATGTTCACCACAAGTGTAGCTACCATCTGTCACCACACAACACTAGTATAATATCATTGACTATATTCCTTATGCTGTGCCTTTTATTCTCATGACTCTTTCTTTCTTTCTTTCTTTCTTTCTTTCTTTCTTTCTTTTTTAAAGAATTTATTTGATCGAGAGTTCCCAAGTAGGCAGAGAGGCAGGCAGAGAGAGGAGGAAGCAGGCTCCCCTCAGAGCAGAGAGCCTGGTGTGGGGCTCTATCCCAGAACCCTGGGATCCTGACCTGAGCTGAAGGCAGAGGCTTTAACCCACTGAGCCACCCGGGAGCCCCATGACTTTTTCTTCCATAACTGAAAGCTTGTCTCTCCCACTCCCCTTCACTCATTTTGTCCCTGTCCTATCCAGCAACCATCAGTTTGTTTTCTGTAACTTTTTGTAAAGATTTATTTGACAGAGAGATGGCGAGGGAGGGAATGCAAGCAGGGGGAGGGGGAGAGGGAGAAGCAGTCTTCCCGCTGAGCAGGGAGCCCCAGGCAGGGCTGGATCCCGGGACCCTGGAATCATGACTGAGCCGAAGGCAGGTGCGTAATGACTGAGCCGCCCAGACGCCCCAGTTTGTTCTCTATCTTTACGGGTCCAGTTATGCTTTTTGTTTATTCATTCGTTGTTTTTTAGATTCCACATATGAATGAATTCATACACAGGTTTCTTAAACTTTATTGCCAGAGGAATGCACACTACTTATGCTCCTATTCAAATCTCACTCATCTGTCAAGACCCTTCCAGTAGAAGGCAAGTCTAAAGATATCTGAAAGGCTGTCTCTAATCCAAGGGAGTACTGGTTGGTGCGAGAAGGCCCATGCCCCAGTGTTTCTTTGCCTGCTTTAGCATTGGGAGCTCTAGCCCTGTTCCAATCTGCTCAGGCGTGAGATTATGAGGACCTTGAAGTCCAGGTATATGGGAAGCATGAGGAAGGAAATATGTGCATGTTGAACAGTTGAGCAGAATTCTTACTCCCTACGCAGCTCTTTCAAAATCTTCAGTTTTCAAGCCGGCTCAACTGTTATCTCCTCCAAGAAGGCTTCACTGAATAGAATCTCAGTCTTGATTAATAGTTGCCTCAGCATTTTAACCCTACGCATTGTTCTTACCATCTCAGGTAGCTAATAATAGTTGATCATCAGTTTTTCCACTATACTGAGGTTCTGCAGGACTCTGCGTTCATTTTTATCTTTTCTTTATTCAGGTAGTCCTTACTTAGCTATACCCTTCACCAACCGAAAATCCGCGACAGTCGAATCCATTTTCTGTTGGTTTTATTAATTACCAATGATTGTTCCCTCTCGTGTTTACTGCTCTCCTCCCACCGCCCGAGGCTTGGGGACTTGAATTCCCCCAGGTGTATTCCCTCCTCCTTGGTTCCGCCTACCTAAACACACTGCTTCTTCTGTTTTTAACCTCCTTTTCTTTCCTATTGGTTCTCTTCGTCTCCCAGAGTTGGCGCTGAGGGCTGTTGATTGGCTTTCCCGAACGCCTATTGAGGCCACCCTCATACCACGTGGCATTCCTAGTGCTAATTGGGTAATTCCTCTAGCTCGTTTATCAAAGATTGACGATTGATTGGCTGCTCGGAGGCTTGAGGAGAGGGGCGTGCTCGCTTTTAGCCCCGCCCCAGTCCCCCTGCCTGGCGGGGCAGGCGTTTCAGTCGCGGGCGGCTGCGGAGCTGGTCGGAGATTCAGCTCACTTTTCAGGCTCGCCGTTGGGCTCATTCTCTTGGCCCCGCCAAACAGACGGGGGGAACGGTCCCGACTGCGGGGCCATGGCAGTAGCCTCCTCGTCCTTCGCTGCCGCTAGTTCCGCCGAGTCGCCTGCTTCTGCGCGAGAGACCCCCACCACCTCCGCGGGCTAAGAGCCTCAGCCGCCTCGGAGCTGTGAGGACTACTATGCTCCCACTTTGCTGCTGCCTCCGCCTCCCGCCCGCGCAGACACCCCTCTGGCTGCTCAGTCCCGCCTCAGGTAACGCCGAGAGAGCGCATAGGGCACAAACCCCGGGCGCCCCGGCCCGCGCGCCCGGGCGCACGGCTCCTCCACTGCCGTGGCTCCAGAGCATTGGCACTAGGGTCTCTCAGCACCGACAGGACCTCTTTGCTTCCCAGGATCCTCTGAGGGGCTGGGGATACTCCTCGATCCGTTTTCCTTCCCTTTTCACTTTCTTCAGGGTCCCGGGACAGCTCCCATCCCTACCTCCGCTTCCTCGCCTCAGAGGCCGGGAAAGCTTTAGAAGTTCCTTGGTAGCAGGGACCCGGTCCTTGAGTCCTCTCAGGGGCTTTTCTCACTTCAGAGAC
Organism: Mustela erminea; assembly: GCF_009829155.1. Taxonomy (NCBI): domain Eukaryota; kingdom Metazoa; phylum Chordata; class Mammalia; order Carnivora; family Mustelidae; genus Mustela; species Mustela erminea. Next base: position 74,317,293 of record NC_045623.1, read on the forward strand.
TCAGGAAGAACTCTTGCTTCAGAGAGCTCCAACTCCGCACTGAGAACCTTCCTCGTCCCTCAGAGATCAGGACTCCCTCACTTTACTTCCCTCAAACATACTTTTTCCTGGGAACTTTCCCTTTTTACGTTGGAAAGTACTCTGCCCGCCCCCCGCCCCAAGACAGTACTGCCTCCCCCTCTTTTCTCTTCTCTTTCATCCTTATTCTCCCCATCCTTCCCTTTCGCTCTTCTTTTTACCCTTCACTTGGAAGATTCTGGACTAACCCAGTATTTAGATTTAGCTAGACACGAAACTCATGTTTGTTTGATTTAAAGACCTTTCCGTTTACAACTCTGAGAAAACCTTGCTGAAGAATTTGGACTTTATTCCGTAGGTATGGGGAGCCACCGAGGGTTTTGTAAGCAAGGGGTTGTTGGTATGACTGATTAGCTCTGGTGAGCGTGTGAAGGAAGAATTGGAAGTGAAGACAGTGTGGAGGCAGAAAGCCTAGGTAGGCAGGCAACCACTGTGCTAATCCAGGCCAGAGGGGATGAACTGGAATAGTGGGAGGAAAATGAAGAGAATGACATGCACTTCTGGGACGTTTAAATTCCATGAGGTTTCGAGTTGGGAGCGGTAGTGGGAGGTTTCTGACTTCGCTGCTGGGCTGCACTGGTAGTGTTAATTGTAACACGGAACATGAAGAAGCATTTAAAAAAAAAAAAGATTTTATTTTTTAATTTAAAATATTTTATTTATTTATTTGACAGAGATTACAAATAGGCAGAGAGAGAGGGGAAACAGGCTCCCTGCCAAGCAGAGAGCTCAGTGTGGAACTCGATCCCAGAACCCTGAGATCATGACCCCAGTGGAAGGCAGAGGCTTAACCTACTGAGCCACCCAGGCGCCCAAGATTTTATTTATTTATTTGACGGAGAGAGAGATCACAAGTAGGCAGAGAGGCAGAGAGAGAGAGAGAGAAGCAGGCTCCCCGCTGAGCAGGGAGCCCAGGACCCTGGGATCATGACCTGAGCTGAAGGCAGGGGCTTAACCCACTGAGCCACCCAGGTGCCCCTGAAGAAGCAGTTTGGAGGGAAGGCCATGAATTTTGTTTTGGATATGTTTAATTTGAGGTGCTTTTCAGATATTACTGTGGTTTGCTGGAAATTTGGGTCTGAAAATTGGGAGAGAGGTTGGAACTGAATACATAAATTTGAGGGCACCTGGATGGCTCAGGTGTTTGAGCAACTGCCTCGGGCTCAGGTTATAATCCTGGAGTCCGAGAATCAAGTCCTGCGTCAGGCTCGTTGCTCTGTGGGGAACCTACTTCTCCCTCTCACCCTCTCTGGTCTTGTGCTCTGTCACACCCTCTCTCAAGTAAAATACAATCTTAAAAAAATGAATATGTAAATTTGAGGGTCAAGAGAGAATATAACAGGGATATATTTGAAGACTTAGTATGGGATGGTAATACTGAAAGAAGAGACGAAAAGGGTTATGGACCAGAAGGAACATCATTGTTTGAAGGGTAATAGACATGGAGAAAGAGAGGTTGAAGGAATGGGACAAGAATAAGAACAGAATAGTATTATAATAGAGACCAAAGGAAGAAGGGTTTCAAGATGGGAGGGGATGACCGTCACTGTCAGGTGCTGCAAAGCTCAAGTAGAATGACGATTAGAAGGAAACCACTGAATTTGGCAATTAGGAGATCACTTGTTTCCTCTAAAAGACACTTTGACTTGTGCAATGGTGGAAATGCAAGCAATAGATCATGATGGATTGAGGAACAAATAGGAGGCAGTGAGTAAAATTACTCTTTCAGCAAGTGTGGTTGTGAAAGAGAGCTGATGGTAACATTTTTATTGAGAATATATTCTATGTCAGGTACTGTAAAGATGCTTTATAGATCCCAACAGCCTTGTGGTGTAGGTATCAGTATTCCTCTTTTACAACTGGGAAGACTGTAGGCAAGAACATGAACTTTCCACTATGGCACTTTTTTTTTTTTTTTTTAAAGATTTTATTTATTTATTTGACAGAGAGAGATCACAAGTAGGCAGAGAGGCAGGCAGAGAGAGAGGAGGAAGCAGGCTCCCCGCTGAATAGAGAGCCCGATGCGGGACTCGATCCCGGGACCCCGAGATCATGACCCGAGCCGAAGGCAGCAGCTTATCCCACTGAGCCACCCAGGCGCACCCCCCCCCTTTTTTTTTTTTAAAGTATTGGTGAAACAGTTTTGTAGGTTGAGGGGAAAATTTACCTAGGAAATATCTTGGGTATTTCATTCTTTTATTTTTTAAAATGATTTTATTTATTTATTTATTTGAGAGAGAGAGAGATAGTGAGAGAGAGCATGAGTAGGGCTCCAGGGCATTTCATTTTTTGATACTAAAAGGTTAGAAGTTAAGAAGGATAATGGTGTGGTAGAAGGAAAAGAAGGTGGGGGAATTTGACAGATGGTCTTACTTTCTTGATGTGATTAGTTACCTTTAGAGAGGTCACTTATTTCTGGAGACTGAGGAGCTACAGTGAGTATTAGGGCCATGGAAATCTTCAATGGAAAATGAAAATAGATTAAGAATAAAAAAAAAGATTGCTGACCACATTGTGGGCCCAGTAAAAGTTAGATATAATATGTTTGTAAGGGGCCCAGTAGCATGGATTTTGCATTATCCCCAGCAGTTTAGGAGTGGGAGTGCAGAAAAGATAAGGTTGAGTTGATCCAGAATTGGAATATATAAGAAGAGAAGATAAGATGGAGAGAAACTGTACAGTGCTAGTGATATTGTGGGAGTTATGGTGGAGTCTGAGAGTCCAAGCTGGGGTTTTAAGAAGGAAATCCTTCAGAGGGCCCAGTATACTTGGAGAATAAGGAGACAACCAGAAATGTGGTTGAGGGGTGCCTGGGTGGCTCAGTTGTTAAAAGTCTGCCTTCGGCTCAGGTCATGATCCCAGAGTCCTGGGATGGAGCCCTGCATCAGACTCCCTGCTCAGTGGGAAACCTGTCTCTCCTCCTCTGATTCCCACCCCCAACCCACTTGTGTTCCCTCTCTCACTGTGTCTCCCTCTGTCAAATAAATAAATAAATTCTTTCAAAAACAAATGTGGTTGAAGACCAGGTTCTTTAAGAAATACAGAATGGGGGCACCTAGGTGGCTCAGTGGGTTGAGCCTCTGCCTTTGGCTTGGGTCATGATCTTGGGGGTCCTGGGATTGAGCCCCACATCGGGCTCTCTGCTTGGTGGGGAGCTTGCTCCCCCCACCCTTCTCTCTGCCTGCCTCTCTGCCTGCTTGTGACCTCTCTGTCAAATAAATAAATAAAAGCTTAAAAAAAAAAAAAAGAAATACAGAATGGGAGGGGTGCCTTGCTGGCTTAGTTAGAGGAGGAGTGTGCGGCTCTTGAGGTTGTAATTTTGAGCCCCACAATTGGTGTAGAGATTTCTAAAAAATATATAATAATAAAGAAGTACAGAATGGGACAGCTGAGAGTTTGTTATTTCAAGATTTGAAAAAAACAGCGTATAGGGGTGCTTGTGTGGCTTAGTTGGTTAAGCGTTTGCTTTTGTCTCAAGTCATGATCCCAGGGTCCTGGGATTGAGCCCAGCATCTAGCTCCCTGCTCAGCAGAGAGCCTGTTCTCCCTCTCCCTCTCCAGCTCCCCCTGCTTGTGCTCTCTCTCTGTCAGATAAATAAAATCTTAAACAAACAAACAAAAAACCTCCAAAAGCTCTAAGATATAACTATTATAATGCTGTTGAAGGGGAATGGAAGTATAGGTTATTGAATTAGGGGGAGGTTGTGGGGGGCTGTGAAGTGTGCTGAATATGTCAATAGTATGGATATCATAATTGTCTAGTATGATAGCAGGAAATGGAAAAGAGGAGATAGTGGGTTCTATAGGTGGGGCTGCTCAGACCTGAGGGACCCAGGATTGAATTAGAGGTTCTTTATTACTTGTTAGAAAGTAGTACTAGGGGACACCTGGGTGGCTCAGTCGGTTAGGCGCCTGCCTCCAGCTCAGGTCACAATCCCAGAGTCGTGGGATCAAATCTCTCATCAGGCTCCTTGCTCAGCATGGAGCCTGCCGCTTCCCCTGCTTGTGCTCTCTCACGCTCTTGCCCTCTGACAAATTAGAAAAAAAAAAAAAAAAAGAATGTAGTACTAGGTGATACAGATGTTTGTGTGAATTAATGTCAAGATCCTGTGCCCTGGATCTATGATATCTTACTCTCTCATACAGATATATATTTGGGATGGTCTCAAACAAAAATCTTTTGAGATTTGGTATATGGTAGGCCTATTTAATTCTGTTTAAAAGTGTATATATGTTGAGAGACTAAGCTAAGGACTCTTTACCCCAGAATCCCCAGTAACATTTTATGCTTACGTTAAATTTTTTTTATTAATGTTTTATTTATTTGTCAGAAAGAGAGAGCACACACACAAGCAGGGGGATGGTGGCAGGCAGAGGGAAAAGCAGGCTCCGTGTTGAGCAAGAAGCCTGATGTGGGACTCATCCCAGGATCCTGAGATCATGACCTGAATCGAAGGGAGAGTTAACTGACTGAGCCACCTAGGCATCCCTGTGCTTATGTTAATTGTGAAAGGAAAATTGCATATTTACATGTACTCATTCCTTGGTTTACTTAGAGTAGAAAGCTGACTTAATCTTTTTTCCCTGTGTGGAAGTGTTTATAGATATATTCTTAGTGTTGTACACTTCATTGCTCAGCAAAATGAACATCGCATTGGAATTTGAAATCTATGATAAGAGCCTTTATGAGCATTTCATCTTCTTCCAGTAAATGAAGCCCAATTATTACAATGTATAGTGTGGGTGATGCTGAATGTTTTGGACCAACAATGGGTATTATACTATTTTCAAGTCATCATATGGATGACTTCAGTGTGTCTCATTAGTATTGTTTTTGCCAGTACTCAGAGTGGGTGGTTTTTTCAGTTAGAGGCCTACTTGTGATAATTTAAAAAAAATTTTTAATTGGTTTTCTAAAAAAGATTTTATTTATTTATTTGACAGAGAGAGGGAAAGCGGGAGAGTGCAAACAGGGAGTGGCAGAGGAGAGGGATAAACAGTCTCCCCCATGGAGTGAGGAGACCTACTCGGGGCTCGATCCTAGGACCCTGAGATCATGACCTGAGCCAGAGGCAGACACTTAAATGACTGAGCCAACTAGGCACCCCTCTTTCTTTCTTTCTCTTTCTTTCTTTCTTTCTTTCTTTCTTTCTTTCTTTCTTTCTTTCTTTCTTTCTTTCTTTTCAAGTTCTGTTTATTTGAGAGACAGAGCATGAGCAGAGGGATGGGCAGAGGGAGAGGGAGAAGCAGACTCCCTGCTCAGTAGAGAGCTTGGGTGGAGATTGATCCCAGAACCATGGGATCATGACCTGAGCCTAAGGCAGGTGCTTAACCAGCTGAACCACTCAGGTGCCCCAGAAAGTGGGATTTCTAAGTTAAAGGATATATGCATTTATAACTATGAAATTTTGCCAAATTGCTTTCCTTGGAGGATGTTTTAATATACATTGCCTGTAACTCACCATCATTAACTCTATCTTAGATTATACTTAAAAGGTGCTATGTGCCAGGTACTATTCAGACTGCTTTCCATATATTTTTTTACATATATATTTAAGCTTACTAATATTCCTTTGAGATAGGTACTATTATTATCTTTATTTTTTAGGTTAATAAATTCAGGAAGAGAATTTAAGAGACTTGCCCAAATCATATAGGTACTGTGGTAAAAATTCAAACTAAGCACTCTGGCTTTAGGATCAGCATTGTTAGAATTACACTTTGCTGTTATTGAAGGTACTCTGGTACCTCAGAGTGGTTTTAAGTTTTAAAAAATTATGTTAAAGTTTGGCATCTTTTTATGTTGAGTTATTCATATTTCATTTTCTGTAAACTACCTGTTTAAATTTTTATTTATATGTTGTCATAGGTCTCTTTTCTATTGATTTCTATGTCTTTATATATTATATGTGTGTACATACATACATATATACTTAATATAGTTCATGTATATATGATAGATTTTTTTTCTGTGGTATGTATTATAAATATTTTACCATTTTGATATTTGTCTTCTGACTTCTTTTATTTTATACCCATGAAAAACTTTTAGATTTAGGTGTATTTTTATGCAAACAGATTTTTGTTTTTTATGTAGACAATTTCTTTTTTTTTTTTTTTAAAGATTTTATTTATTTATTTGTCAGAGAGAGAGAGCAAGAGCGAGCACAGGCAGAGTGGCAGGCAGAGTCAGAGGGAGAAGCAGGCTCCCTGCGGAGCAAGGAGCCCGATGTGGGACTCGATCCCAGGACGCTGGGATCATGACCTGAGCCGAAGGCAGCCGCTTAACCAACTGAGCCACCCAGGCGTCCCTGACAATTTCTTTTTTTTTTATTTTTATTTTTTTTATTTATTTATTTTTTTTTTTTTAAAGATTTTATTTATTTATTTATTTATTTGAGAGAGAGACAGTGAGAGAGAACATGAGCGAGGAGAAGGTCAGAGAGAGAAGCAGACTCCCCGTGGAGCTGGGAGCCCGATGCGGGACTCGATCCCGGGACTCCGGGATCATGACCTGAGCCGAAGGCAGTCGTCCAACCAACTGAGCCACCCAGGCGTCCCTCTTTTTTTTTTTTAATGTAGACAAATTTCTTAATCTTTTCTTTTATGGCTTTTGGATTTTGAGTCATAGTTAGAAAGGTCTTCTCCATTTTAATTCTCCACTTTTTATCTATCCAGTGGGAACAAGAAAACAATTATTTTGAAGGTCAAAATATTTTGTGAACTATAAACTGTAAATCATTCTATAGATGAAATATGGTGTTATTTAGTAATTTGTCTTCTGGATAAATTGTGTAGAGGCTGTCATCTCCTCTGCCTTAAGTGGAATACAGTGACATAATTTTCTTTCTGCAGTGTGGAAAACTGGTGGTATTGATATTGTGGTCAGTGTTTTCCTTGGACAATTTGCCTGGGATCTTTTTCAAAAGTAGGGACTGTGGAAATCCTAAAGTATTTTTGCATACTTTAGTTTTATTCTTTGTATTAGAATTCTTTTTTAACTTAAAAAATTTTTTTTAATTTTTTTATTTTTTTGAGATTTTATTTATTTGACAGAGAGAAACATAGCCAGAGAGGGAACACAGTGGAGGGAATGGGAGAAGGAGAAGCAGGCCTCCCGCTGTGCAGGGAGCCCAATGTGGGGCTCAAACCCGGGACCTGAGCTGAAGACAGACACTTAACGACTGAGCCACCCAGGCACCTGACTTTTTAAAATTTTTTAAAAAATTTTTGTTTACTGGGGTGCCTGGGTGGCTCAGTGGATTAAAGCCTCTGCCTTCAGCTCAGGTCATGATCCCAGGGTCCTGGGATCAAGCCCCGAATCGGGCTCTCTGCTCGGCGGGGAGCCTGCTTTCCTTCCTCTGTCTCTGCCTGCTTCTCTACCGACTTGTGATCTCTCTCTGTCAAATAAATAAATAAAAATTTTTAAAGAAAAATTTTTATTTATTTATTTGACAGAGAGCGACACAGTGAGAGAGGGAATACAAGCAGGGGGAGTGGGAGAGGGAGAAGCAGCCTTCCTGCCAACCAGGAAGCCTGATGTGGTCTTGATTCCAGGACTCTGGGTTCATGACCTGAACCGAAGACAGATACTTAACCACTGAGCCACCCAGGCTCCCCTAGAATTCTTTTTTTTTTTTAAGATTTTATTTATTTATTTGACAGACAGAGATCACAAGTGGGCAGAGAGGCAGGCAGAGAGAGAGAGGAAGGGAAGCAGGCTCCCTGCTGAGCAGAGAGCCCAATGCGGGGCTTAGTCCTAGAACCCTGAGATCATGACCTGAGCCGAAGGCAGAGGTTTTAACCCACTGAGCCATGCAGGCGCCCCTTTTCTTTCTTTTTTTTTTTAATTTAATTTTATTTTGTAAACTTTAAAAAAAGATTTTGTTTATTAGAGAGAGAGAGAGAGAGGAAACACAAGTTGGGGGCGGGACAGAAGGAGAGGGAGAAGCAGACTCTCCACTGAGTAGGGAGCCTGATGTGGAGCTCAGTCCAGGACTCCTGGATCATGACCTGAGCCCAAGGCAGTTGCTCAACTAACTGAGCCATTCAGGTCCCCCTATATTAGGATTCTATAATTAGAATCTGATTAAAAGTTCTCAAAAATTGTTTTGCTTTCACATTAGCTATAATTTGCAAATTTATACATTATTTACCATGGGTGTTTTATTTCTGCTGACTGGTAGGAATTTGTACGTTGGGAGGATACCTCACTTTGTGTGTGTGTGTGTGTGTGTGATTATAAAATTAATGCATTTCATTAATGTCAAATATGAAAGTAGAGGTGGTTGTAAAGGAAAAGATACAAATTATTCACATCTTCCAAGATTCTAAAAGTTATTGGCCAATTTTAACATTTGGGATGTATCTGCTTAGAATTCTTCTTGTGCTTTTTGTGTATTGTCATCACCAACGCTCTATGGCTTGGCATAGTGCCTGGCCCCTAGTAGGTACTAAATTAATGTTTGTTGACTGAGTGAATGAAAAAATGAACATGCTTTTACATAGAAAGTATAGAATCTGAATGGCCTATTTATTTTCTTACATACTGTAAATTTTTTAAAAAAGATTTTATTTATTTGTCAGAGAGAGAGAGAGCACAAGCAGGTAGAGTGGCAGGCAGAGGCAGAGAGAGAAGCAGGCTCCCCGCTGAGGAAGGACCCCGATGCGGGACTTGATCCCAGGACTCGCTTAGGCTCAGGCGCCTTAGATTTATTTATTTTAGTGGGAGAGCAAGTGAGTACACAGGCAAAATAAGGGAGGTGAGGGATAGAGAGAGAGGGAGAGAAAGAATTTCAGACAGACCCACATTGAGTATGAAGCTGATTTGGGGCTTGATTGTAGGACCCCGAGATCATGACCTGAGCCAAAATCAAGAGTCAGACACCCAGCCGAGTGAGCCACCCAGGTGCCCCTTTATTATTATGTACCGTGTTCTTACCATAAAGTAAATTATAGAAATGAAAATGTTATTAAGAAAGTCATAAGGAAGAAAAAATACATTTATGTACTGTACCATATTTATCAGAGTCCTTTATAAGTGGATCCATGTAGTTCAAACTTTTTGTTCAAGGGCTGACTGTACTGTACTGCTAAAAAATGCTAACCATCATCTCAGCTTTCAGCAAGTCATAATTTTTTTGCTGGTGGAGAGTCTTGCTTTGATGTTGATGGCTGCTGCCTGATGAGCATGGTGGTTGGTGAAGGTTGAGGTGGCTGTGGCAAGTTCTTAAAATAAGACAACAGTGAAGTTTGCCAAATTAATTTTCTCATACTTGCAGGAACGATTCTTCTGTGTCATGTGACACTGTTTGATAGCATTTTACCCATAGTAGTACTTCTTTCTAAATTAGAGTCAATCCTGCCAAACCCTGCAGCTGCTTTATCAATTAAGTTCATATAATACTCTAAATCCTTTGTTGTCACTTCATCAATCTTCACAGCACCTTCAGGAATAGAATCCATCCCAAGAAACCATTTTCTTTGCTCATCTATAAAAAGTAAATTTTATTTCAAGATTTTAACAGCTTGGTCACAGCTTCAGGCTCCACTTAAAAAAAAAGTTTTTTTGTTTGTTTTTAGATTTTATTTATTTATTTGAGAGAGAGAGAGAGCAAGCATGAGCAGGGGGTTGGAGGACAAAGGGAGAGGGAGAAGCAGACTCCCCGCTGAGCAGGGAGCCCAATCCCAGGACCCTGAGATCATGACCTGAGCTGAAGGCAGACACTTAACTGAGTCACCCAGGTGCCCCCACTTTTTAAAAAAGATTTTATTTTTACTTATTTATTTATTTTAAGGATTTAACTTATTTGAGAGAGGACATGGGAGAGAGAGCGAGCGAGGGAGGGAGTGCAAGGATGAGCAGGGGGAAGGGCAGAGGGGGAGGGGGGTTAGGGAGCCTGCCCTGGTTGATCTCAGTACTCTGAGATCATTAACTGAGCTGAAGGCAGATGGTTAATTGACTGAGCCACCCAGGCACCCTCTCAGGCTCCACTTCTAATTCTAGTTTTCTTGCTATTTCTACCCTGTCTGCAGTTACATCCTCCACCTGACGTCTTGAATCCCTCAAATTTTTCCATGAGGATTGGAATCAACTTCTTCCAAACTCTTGCTAATATTGTGGTTTTGACCTCTTCCCATGAATCACAAATGTTCTTATTGGCATCTAGAATGGTGAATCCTTTCCAGAAGATTTTCAATTTACTTTGCCTGGATCCATCAAAGGAGTCACTTCCTATAGCAGCTGTAGCTTTATAAAATGTGTTTTTTAACTAATAAGACTTGAAAGTCAAACTTAACTGTCCACATTTCTTTTTTTTTTTTTTTAAAGATTTTATTTATTTATTTGACAGAGAGATCACAAGTAGGCAGAGAGGCAGGCAGAGAGAGAGAGGAGGAAGCAGGCTCCCTGCCGAGCAGAGAGCCCGATGCGGGACTCGATCCTAGGACCCCGAGATCATGACCTGAGCCGAAGGCAGCGGCTTAACCCACTGAGCCACCCAGGCGCCCAACTGTCCACATTTCAATATTGTGTCTCCTGAAATAGGGAGACCCAAGGAGAGGGAGAAAGAGGGAAAAGCTGGTTGGTGGAGCAGTTAGAACACAGAACATTCAGTTAGGTTCTCCATCTTACATGGTACAGTTTGTGGTGTCCCCAGACAATTAGTAACATCAAAGATCACAGATCACCATAATAAATACAATAATGAAAAAGTTTGCGGTATTGTGAGAATTACCAAAATGTGACAGAGAAAGATGACGTGAGGAAATGCGGTTGGAAAAATAGTGCCAATAGAGTTAATCAATGCAGGAGTGCTAAAACTTCAATTTGGGGAAAAAAAAATAAAAGCAGTATCTGTGAAGCGCAGTAAAATAAGGTATACCTATATTCATGTGCTGGATTTTCTTTTTAAAGATTTTATTTATTTATTTGAGAGATAGAGAGGGAGACACAGAGGGGGACAATGAGAGGGAAAAGCAGACTCTTCCCCTGAGCAGGGAGTCTGAAGGGGGAACTCGATCCCAGGACCCCAAGATCATGTCCTAAGAAGAAGGCAGATGCTTAGCTGACTTGAGCCACCTAGGCGTCCCTTGAGTTTTTATTGACAAAATATTTATCTTTTGTTTGTGAAGCCTTTTTGTCTTTGTTATTATGAGAAAAATGTAACACCCATTTATCCATCTCCCATATATAACAGTTGTTAACCTTTTTTTTTTTAAGATTTTATTTATTTATTTATTTGGCAGACAGAGATCACAAGGAGGCAGAGAGGCAGGCAGAGAGAGAGGAGGAAGCAGGCTCCCTGCTGAGCAGAGAGCCCCATGCGGGGCTCGATCCCAGGACCCTGGGATCATGACCTGAGCTGAAGGCAGAGGCTTTAACCCACTGAGCCACCCAGGCGCCCCAGTTGTTAACCTTTTGTAAAATTTGCTACATCTACTCTTTCTGATATATTTTAATGCAAATGCAAACATGCTATTTCACCTCTGTTTCTCCAAAAATAGTCTTATATAATCCTAATGTCATTGTCACACTTAAACAAAATAATGATTTTCTACTATCATCGTGGTGCCTGGCTTGCTCAGTTGGAAAGCATGTGATTCTTGATTTTAGGATTGTGAGTTTGAGCCCCATACTGGATGTAGAGATTACTAAAAAAAATAAATAAAAGCAATTTTCTTTGTTGTGGCTTCACCTGGGTGGCTCAGTTGGTTAAACGTTTGCCTTTGGCTCAGGTCATGATCCCTGGGTCCTAGGATTGAGCCCTGTATCCACCTCCCTGCTCAGTGGGCAGTCTGCTTATCTCTCTACTCTGCTACTCCCTGCCCATGCTCTCTTTTTCTCAAATAAATAAATAAAATCTTTTTAAAAATTAAAAATATAAAAAAATAATTTTCTACTATCTAATAGTAGTCCTTATTAAAATTTCAACAGCTGTCTTTTTTTTTTTAAAAGATTATTTATTTATTTATTTGACAGAGAGAGATCACAAGTAGGCAGAGAGGCAGGCAGAGAGAGAGGAGGAAGCAGGCTCCCCGCCGAGCAGAGAGCCCGACGCGGGACTCGATCCCAGGACCCTGAGATCATGACCCGAGCCGAAGGCAGCGGCTTAACCCACTGAGCCACCCAGGCACCCCTCAACAGCTGTCTTTTATACCTAGTTTCTTTAAATCAGGATTCAGTCTAGTGTCATTACTATATTTAGTCATTATAGCTCTTTTTTTTTTTTAGAGATAGAGCATGCACAGGAACTAGGGGAGGGGTAGATGGGGAGGGGGAAAGAGAGAGAGAGAGAATTTTTTTTTAAAGGATTTTATTTATTATTTGACAGAGAGGGACACAGCAAGAGAGGGGGAGTGGGAGAGGGAGAAGCAGCCTTCTCGCCGACCAGGAAGCCTAATGTGGGGCTCGATCCCAGGACCCTAGGATCATGATCTGAGCCAAAGGCAGATGCTTAATGACTGAGCACCCAGGTGCCCCAAGAGAGAGAATCTTAAGTAGGCTCCATACCCATCACAGGGCTCCGTCCCAGGACCTTGAGATCATGTCCTGAGCTGAAATCAAGAGTCAGCTGTTCAACTGACTGAGTTACCCAGGTGTCCTAGTCATTATAACTCTTAATTTCAGAATTTGAATAGAACACTATGCTTTTCCCTTTTCTTTTTTCTTTTCTTTCCTTCCTTCCTCCCTCCCTTTCTCTCTCTCTCTCTCTCTCTCTCTTTCTTTCTTTCCTCTCTTTGAAGATTTTATTTATTTGCCAGCGAGAGAGAAAGAGAGCAAGTGAGCCTGTGATTGCGCAAGCAGGGAAAGTGGCAGGTGGTGGTGGGGAGGCAGTCCCACTGATGTGGGACTTGATCCTAGGACCCTGGGATCATAACCTGAGCCAAAGGCAGACTCTTAACTGACTGGGCCATCTAGGCGTCCCCCTATGGTTTTGTTTCTTTGAAAAGATTATTTTTTTAAAATAGAACTTTCTAATAATAGGGACACCTGGGTGGCTCAGTCAGTTAAGCCTCTCACTCTTGATTTTGGCTCAGGTCATGATCCCTCTGCCTCTGTCCCTCTTCCTGCTCGCTCATGCATGCATGCTCTCTCTCTCTCAAATAAACAAATCTTAAAAAAAGAGAACTGTCTAATAATAGAACAAGCCACTGGAGGAATTACTGAGTTCTTTGTTAGTGGTGTTTTTTCAGTAGGCTGAGTTGACTCTTGCCTCTGTACTGTTCGATCCAGTGGACACTTTTTCTCATATTATTTGAATACCTGTGGTATTTGATATATTAATCATTTCCACCTTTGGCTTGTGTGACATAGTTTCTCTTGGTTTTATTTTTTACCTCTTTTGTTTCTGTTTTGTCCTGTATATGTTGGTGTTCCCTTCACCTCTTATCTGATCTCACTTTTGAGATCAGGTATCTCACTTATCTCACTTACAAAGAAGGAGACTGGGCTTTGGCACATAGTAGCAACTCAGTAAATACTAGCTATTACTCATACTCTCAGGCTAATCCTCTCTTCTGAGCTCCAGCGTGCTATCTTCAACTGCTTCCTAAATGTTGTTACTTGGTATTTCTTTAGGCATCTCAAACTCAGTAAGACCAGGAGTAAATTTGAATCAATTAACAAATCTTTTGGTGAATGCCTATTCATTTCCCCCAGTCACCCAAATCTGAAACATGGCAAGGCTTCTAGTTAAAATTGGAGTCATCCTAAGTACCTCTCATACCTCCTACTTCATTTAGTTACCATTTTAAAGTCCCACTTATCTTCTCTCCAAATTCTCTGTCTTCAATGTTAGTGCCTCAATTAAGCCCTCCTCCTTTCTAATCTGTCGTTAGCAATTGTCACATTGATTTACAGTTGTGTTTCCAGGGGGAGACTAAGCTCCTGGAGGGGTTGAGTCATGTTTTATTTGGTTTTCTGTATCCTTATCCCAGAGAGACAGTAGTATAGTGATTAAGAGTATAGGCTCTGGATTTGAATTCTGGCTCTGTGACTTCTTCGCTGTAAGAACTGGACAGGTTAATTCCTTTGCATCTTTGTTTCCACATTTATAAAACAGGGATAATAATGGTATCTATTTTGTAGGGCTGTTATGAATATTAAACATATAAAGCACTTGTAAGACTGTGTGGATTGTTGTAAATGCTCAATAAATATTATAGCACTTACCATAATGCCTTGTACCTAGTAGGAACCCAATTAACATTTGAATAAGTTAACAAAGGGGTATGGATTCCTGGATTGATCAAAAGATTGGATTAGTTAATCTGAATGTCTTTAGAACTTTCAACCTAAGTTTCTGTTTTATGTCGTGACCTAAGGCCTGGTACATTGTAGTTAAAACAGCAGATAAGATGTTTATCTGAAAGAGATAATACAGTTTTAAGAACTGGCTTTTGATTTGTCTGACAGTAATATATGTCATTGTGTAATTCATGGCTAATTAAATAGGGGATGCCAGTTTTTATGTTAGATTGCCTTTGGTTTGAATGGAAACTGCAACTCATTATTTCACAGTAGGATGGCAAGTTCAGCAGTATTGCTTTTATTTTAAATTAGGCAGTCATCCTGAAATGTGTCTGTATTTGCTATGTTGGTCCATAGAAAGGATAGCAGCTGAGCAGACCTGTCAGGTAGATTTGCCATGTGGTTGGTCTTGATACACAGCTAATGCACTTGTCAGTATTCCTATTCTGGAAAATGGCCAGTTTTCTGGGCCGTATCTTACCTATCACCAATCTTTGTTTTATTTTTTTAAAAATTTTTAAATTAGGGGCACCTGGGTGGCTCAGTGGGTTAGGCCGCTGCCTTTGGTTCAGGTCATGATCTCGGGGTCCTGGGATCGAGTCCCACATCGGGCTCTCTGCTCGGCGGGGAGCCTGCTTCCTCCTCTCTCTCTCTCTATGCCTGCCTCTCTGCCTACTTGTGATCTCTCTCTGTCAAATAAATAAATAAAATCTTAAAAAAAATTTTTTTAATTAAAAATTTATTTTCCAATCTTTGTTTTAGTTTGACTTTAAAAGTTCTAATGATAATAGAAAGAAAATGTATGATTAGGGTATTATTTGTTATTCTTTCTCTACTCTTTATACCCAGGGTATAAAAGTCCACTGAAATCTCAGCAATCCTTTTTACTCACCATGTGGGACTTCATTACCAACTTTGTGCCCCCATGATTCTATATTTGAATGGATATTGAAAATTTTTGGTTGCTGGTTGACACTTTCCATGTCCTGCCTGCTATTGGTTGACAGTTGCAGGATTTTATTTAATCTCCACCACTGTGAAGTTTATGAAGGGGTAAGAAACAGCAAATCCTGTATATTAGAATGGAAAAGAAGAATGATTGGGAGTTGGCATATTTTCTCTGTGAGCTTGGCATCCATCTTTAGATGTCTGTTTAAACCAATGCCACTTTTTATGTCTGTAGAATGTGATTAAATGATGGAAGGCTTGGGACACCTGGACGGTTCAGTTGGTTAAGCATCTGACTCTTGATTTTTGGCTCAGGTCATGTTCTCAGGATTGTGAGCTCGAGCCCCACATTGGGCTCTGTGCTCAGGGTGGGGTTGTGCTCAGGGCGGAGTCTGCTTGAGATTCTCTCTCTCTCCCCTTCTGTCCTTCCCCCCTGCTCGCATGCATGTGCTCTCTCTCTCTCTCTCTCTCTCTCTCAAATAAATAAATAAATAAATCTTTAAAAAATCCCTTAAATTTTTTTTTTAAGATTTTATTTATTCATTTGACAGACAGAGATCACAAGTAGGCAGAGTGGCAGGCAGAGAGAGAGGGGGAAACAGGCTCCCCATTGAGCAGAGAGCCTGATGCAGGGCTTGACCCCAGAACCCCGAGATCATGACCTGAGTCAAAGGTAGAGGCTTAACCCACTGAGCCACCCAGGCACCCAATTTTGTACTTTTTAAATTAGAAATAATTCCTACTTTGTAATGTTGTCATAAATACTAGAGATAGCATATGCAAAACACTTGGTAGAATGCATGGCCCATGGTAAATGGTGGCTGCAGTTACTATTTCCAGAAGCATTTCAGGTGTTAGTATGATCTAACTGGGAGTCCTAAAAAGTTTTCCTTGATTTTCTGGAAAATCATTTATGGAATTACTACTTGGAAAGATATGATATATAATACTGGGTATAGATTATTTAGCTTACTCTTTTATTGATAGCTTTTCAGATTACTTTCCCCAAAGCTTTTAATTATACCTTCTTTGTGAAAAATAAATCAATTCTAATATCAGTATAAATTAGCCTTTAAAAAAATAGTCTATTTATTTATTTATTTAAAAAAGAGAGAGAGGGGTGCCTGGGTGGCTCAGTGGGTTAAGCCTCTTCCTTCGGCTCTAGTCATGATCTTGGGGTCCTGGAATTGAGTCCCGCATCGGGCGCTCTGCTCAGCAGGGAGCCTGCAGTCCCCCTCTCTCTGCCTACTTTTGATCTCTCTGTCAAATAAATAAATAAAATCTTAAAAAAAAAAAAAGAGAGAGAAAGAGTGTGCACGTGTGACTTGGATGAGGGACAGAGGGAGAGGGAGATGGTGCCTTTGAGCCTAGATCCCAGGACCCTGAGATCATGACCTGAGCTGAAATTAAGAGTAGGTTCAAAATGCCAAACATACAGAGCCACTCAGGTGCCCCCAAAATTAACCTTTGAAAAGACATACTTACGTAGAAAAAGAAAGCAAAAGTTTTGAACTTTGCAGGTTTTAAGTATTGAAATTGAGAATACGGTTACTAAAAAATGATTTGTGTCCTTGCTAGCAACATAATTTTGTTATTTTTTTGAAAGAATGCTAAAGGCTATTTCCTAGTTTCATGTCAAACTGATGAAGCTTGTCTAACGCCGTGTTTCTCAGTGGGGGCATTTACTGGCATTTAGGGCAGGACAATTCTTTGTTGTGCAGGACTGTTGTGTGCATTGTAGGACATTTAGCTTCCCTGGACCCTGCCCACTAAAATGCCAGTAGTGCCCACCCCACACCCTCACCATTGTGACAATAACTTCTCCCTGACAAGGACCACCTTCCCCGTAAATTTTCACATGTCCCTTGTTTCCCCTTGAAATATTTTTAGTGAAGCAGATCACACAAGTTTTCATTTAAGAATACCAGAGTTTTACATGCTGAAAACTATTCTTTTTTTTTGGAAAATGCCTTAATTTAATCATGATTGTTGGTAATAAAAACTTATTATAAAAGGAGATCTCTGGGGGTGCCTGGTGGCTCAGATGGTTAAGCAACTGACTTTGGTTCAGGTCCTGATCTCAGGGTCCTTGGACTGAGCCCTGCATCAGGTTCACCGCTTAGCGGGGAGTCTGCTTGTCTTTCTCTCTCTATCCTTCCTCCCTCCTGCTTATGTTCTCTTTCTCTCTCAAATAAAATCTTTTTTTTTTTTTTAAGATTTTGTTTTTATTTATTTGACAGAGATCACAAGTAGGCAGAGAGGCAGGCAGAGAGATGGGGGAAGCAGGCTCTCTGTTACCAGAGAGCCCAATGTGGGGCTTGATCCCAGCACTGTGGGATCATGACCTGAGCTGAAGGCAGAGGCTTTAACCCACTGAGCCACCCAGGTGCCCCTCAAATAAATAAAATCTTAAAAAAATGAAAATCCCTGTTATAGAATTTCACTAGCACTTAGACATACAAGAGTTATTCAAGTGAATTAATATAACAGCAATTCTTTTTTTTTTTTTAAGATTTTATTTATTTATTTGACAGAGAGAGATCACAAGCAGATGGAGAGGCAGGCAGAGAGGGAGATAGAGGGAAGCAGGCTCCCTGCTGAGCAGAGATCCCGATGTGGGACTCGATACCAGGACCCCGAGATCGTGACCTGAGCCGAAGGCAGCGGCTTAACCCACTGAGCCACCCAGGTGCCCTATAACAGCAATTCTTAATATATTAACAGTATTTAGGAAAATCCTATGATGCCATGTAAGGCAATAAAACTGTGTACATTTATAATAAATAGTAAATTTATTTCATAAATCTTTCCATAGTAAAATTTTTTTTTAAAGATATTATTTATTCATTTTACGGAGAGAGAGAGTGAAAGAGGAAATACAAGCAGGGGGAGTGAGAGAGGGAGAAGCAGACTTTCTGCTGAGCAGGGAGCCTGATGTGGATGTCTATGTGTGATGTGTGATGTGTGATGTCTATCCCAGGACTTTGGGATCATGACCTGAACTGAAGGCAGACACTTAGTGACTGAGCCAGCCAGGAGCTCCGTAAAATTGTTTTCAAATAAGTGAACTTAATTGTTAACATTTCCAATACAAATAGTTTCATTTCTTGACCAGGATGGACAATAATTTTGCATTTTTTTCTGGATGAAAGACTTCAAACATATACCAGTTTTCATATCATAAAGGTGCAGTTGGGAATCCCAGCTGTGTCACATTGCCAGTACAATGTTTTTGGGAGAACTCAAGGCAAAAGATCAAAGGAGTTGTAGTCCCTTGTTAGTGACATTGATAGTATTTATTTTTTTTTCCATTGCCCCAGGCAAACAAAGTGCTATCCTTACTAAAGGTATAGACTTTGCAATGTTTCCCAGATTACCTTGGAAACAATGTGCTTTCTATAAAATGTGGTCCATTTATCATGGACAGTCCTTCTGATCCTCAGACTGTCAGGAGAAGCATGGATGGAGCCATCTTGTCATGGGAAAATTTATTATTATTATTATTATTATTTTTAAAAGATTTTATTTATTTATTTATTTGACAGAGAAGTAGAGAGTACCAGTTAGGCAGAGTGGCAGGCAGAGGGGGAGGGAAAAGCAGGCTCCCCACTGAGCAGGGAACCTGTTGTGGGTCTCGATCCCAGGACCCTGGGATCATGACCTGAGCGAAGGCAGCCACTCAACCAACTGAGCCACCCAGGCGCCCCCAAAATTAATTATTCTTGATCAACAGAGTGTAGTCTTTTGAATCAAGTAGTCTCTTTAAAATGAGATCTGGGGGCACCGGGGTGGCTCAGTGGATTAAGCTGCTGCCTTCAGCTCAGGTCATGATCTCAGGGTCTTGGGATTGAGCCCAGCATTGGGCTCTCTGCTCAGCAGGGAGCCTGCTTCCCCGTCTCTCTCTGCCTGCCTCTCTGTCTACTTGTGATATCTCTCTCTCTGTCAAATAAATAAATGAAATCTTTAAGAAAAATTTTTTAAAAATTAAAAAAACGAGATTCACATTTTTTTCAGTCATGTCTTTTTTTTTTTTTAAGATTTTATTTATTTGAGAATGCAAGAGAGTGAGAGAGAGAGAGCATGAGCAGAGGAGGGGCAGAGGGAGAAGCAGACTCCCTGCTGAGTGGGGAGCCTACTGTGGGGCTCGATTCTGGGATCCTGAGATCATGACCTGAACCAAAGGTAGATGCTTAACTGACTTAACTGACTGAGCCTAAAGAATAGGACATTCTTTAAATGTTTGATAAAATTCACCTATGAAGCCCTCTGGTCCTGAACTTTTGTTTGTTGGAAGTTTTTTGATTACTGATTCAATTTCATTGCTAGTTATCAGTCTGTTTAAATTTTCTTACTTCTTTATGATTCAGTTTTGGTTAGGTTACGTGTTTGTAGGAATTGATCCATTTTTTCTAGGTTGTCCAATTTGTTGGCTTATAATTTTTCATAATATTCTCTTACAGTCTTTTGTATTTCTTGGCATTGGTTTTTATTTCTTCTCCTTTATTTCTGATTTTTTGAGTCCCCTCTCTTCTTTTTTTGATGAGTCTAGCTAAAGATTTATTAATTTTGTTGATCTTTTCAAAGAATCAGTTCCTGGTTTCATCAATCTGATCTGTTTTTTAGTTTCAATTTCACTTATTTCTGCACTCATCTTTATTATTATCTTCCTTCTGCTGGCTTTAGGCTTTGTTCTTCTTTTCCTAGCTCCTTTAGATGTAAGATTAGGTTGTTTATTTGAGATTCTTCTTGCTTCTTAAAGTAGGCCTGTATGGCTCTAATCTTCTCTTTTAAAACAGCTTTTACTGCATCCCAAAAATTTTGGACAGTTGTGTTTTCGTTTTCATTTATCCCCATGTATTTTTAAATTTCTTCTTCAATTTCTTGGTTGACCCATTTATTGTTTACTAGCATGTCGTTTAGCTTCCATGTATTTGTGTTCTTTCCAGATTCTTTCTTGTGATTGATTATAGTCTACTCATATTAAAGGACTTAATTTTTCAAATGAAGAGAAAATTATGTAATGTAAGCTATGAAAGGCATTGGTATGAACATATGCTTTTATTTTTTTGAAAAAAAAATTTAAAAAGATTTTACTTATTTATTTGAAAGAGAGAACACAAGCAGGGGAGTGGGAGAGGGAGAAGCAGGCTTTCCCTGGGGCTGGGAGCCTGATGCGGGGCTTGATCCTAGGACCCTGGATCATGACCTGAGCCGAAGGCAGATGCTTAACGACTAAGCCATCCAGGCACCCATGTTATTTTGTTTTTTAGAATGTAATTGATGATCTTTATTATAGTCTACTCATATTAAAGACTGACTATGTCTTGGGCTTTAAGACAGAAAGAGAGAGAGATCACAAGTAGGCAGAGCAGCAGAGAGAGAGGGAGAAGAAGGCGCCCTTTCTGAGCAGAGAGCCTGATGCGGGGCTCAATCCCAGGACCCTGAGATCATGACCTGAGCCAAAGGCAGAGGCTTAACCCACTGAGCCACACAGGTGCCCCATAAAGTATTTTTTTAAAATCTGAAATTCAAGAGCTAGAACGTGAAAGAGGAAATATTTTTACGTTGATAATTCATTAATTTGCATGTATGCAATCATTCATAGTTTTATGAAATACCTTTCTGATCTCTCATTTAGTGTCAAACCGGAAGAGAAGTAAAACACAACAAAATTTTATTATGTGTGGAGTTCCTTCTTAAAAGAAGAAAAAAGTGATTATTGAGACTATGGATCGGAGCAAACGGAATTCAATTGCAGGCTTTCCTCCACGTGTGGAGCGTCTTGAAGATTTTGAAGGAGGTGGTGGAGGAGATGGGAATATGACCCAAGTGGGAAGAGTTTGGCCATCTTCATATCGAGCTCTTATAAGTGCCTTTTCTAGACTGACACGTTTGGATGACTTCACCTGTGAAAAAATAGGGTCTGGCTTCTTCTCTGAAGTGTTCAAGGTGAGTGATGCCTCTGCTTTTCTCATTTTGGCTTATTGATAATCACCTTTACTGCCAAGTTGATAACTGTATAATTAGTACATAGGCTTTACCTAATTGGGGTGAGGGTGCTATGGATCTTGATCAGTGTTCTAAACTGTCCTCTCCTTTGGCTTTGGGACTGCTGGTGGCTGTGGGCCTGGCCAGTGCTGCACTCTTCCTGTTCCTTGGTGTGCCCCTGGGAGGGATACTGGGTCTTGCTTGCTGGTGGGGACCCTGGAGTCTTCAGTGCATGTGCTCCCAGATGCACTCAACAACAGGAGAACTCAGGAGGGTTCTGGGGATGGCCTGAGCCAGCCAACAGATTGCAATCACCCTGAAGACGGAGATTCTTGTGTGGTTTACATCATATCTACTCCTATTTATGCCTGGGAGGCCTGACCTGCCCATTTTTCATCAGTGCCTGTAGTCAGAACCTGGATATTTTTTGTATTTACTTGGTGGTGCCTAAACTCTGCCTCAGACACTTTGAGGAAAGGGTGGGTGGGAGAATTTTACCATTGGGAGTTGTATATAATGGTTATTTATATCCTGTTTTTCCTCTCCCATCTCTCCAGAGACATTTATAAAGGCTCTAGTTTTAATAAAAAACAAAATAAAACAACTATTTGGGTGCCTGGGTGGCTCAGTCGTCGAGCATCTGTCTTCGGCTCAGGTCATGGTCCCAGGATCCTGGGATCGAGCCCTGCATTGGGAGCTCCCTGCTTGGTGGGGAGCCTGCTTCTCCCTCTCCCACTACCCTGCTTGTGTTCCCTCTCTCACTGTATCTCTGTCAAATAAATGAAATTAAAAAAAAAACAAAACTGTTAACATCTATTTTATTTTAATTATAAAACTGACATACTGATCAAAACCTCAAATAATACAGGAGTCTCTTTTACCCTCCCGCCCTCTCTTTCTCTCTCTTTGCACTATTAATAATTTGATATGTATACTTCTGGACCCTTTTCTCTGCTTAGACATATACATCTTATATACATCTATAGAATTTTGTGTATACATATAAGAAGATATATACACACATATATACCCACACATACAGTTTTTATTTGGTTATTTTTTTTTTTAAAGATTTTATTTATTTATTTGACAGAGATCACAAGTAGGCAGAGAGGCAGGCAGAGAGGGAGAGAGGAGGAAGCTCGGCTGAGCAGAGAGCCCGATGCGGGGCTCGATCCCAGGTCCCTGAGATCATGACTGGAGCTGAAGGCAGAGGCTTTAACCCACTGAGCCACCCAGGTGCCCCTATTTGGTTATTTTTAATAAAGCTGGGCACTTGGTGCTCCCAAATGTTCATATTTTCCTGATTCATTTATTCTTCCAGAACATTGTTTCATACTTTTTCTTCTCTCATATGACATTCAGTATTTTTTCTCAGTGATGAACTTGCTTCCTAATTCACTGAGAAAACTGAAGGAAGCTGGAGAACTTCTGCAGGAGAAGCCTGCAGTCCCCACAAATAGCTACTAACCCATATCTTCCCCACCTACTCAGCCTTTATACTTGTCACTATGGATGAACTGCCCATGTTAAAATCTAAGCCATATTTCCATTTGTATTCTATATCATTTTTCTAGTTGCCTACTCAAAAACATTACCTAAGAAATTCTCCCCTCTCTTTCCTATATCATATTTCACTTTCTGTTAAATGATTCCCATTAACTTCTAAACCTTCTATTTGTTTCTCTTACCTTAAAAAAACTTTAAACAGGGGAAAACATATTTTGACCCAAACATCCCCTATAGCTATACTCCCTCATGTTCTCTCTTTCTCTTCTTTTCTTTAGAAAGAGAGAAAGAGCTTGTAGGGAGGGAGGCAGAGAGAATCTTAAGCTGATTCCACACCCAGTATGGATCCTGATGCCAGGCCCAGTCTCATGACCCTGAGGTCAGGACCTGAGCCAAAATCAAGAGTCAGAGGCTTAACCAACTGAGCCGCCCTGGTACACCTCCCTCATGTTCTTCTTTTGGGCTCAAAACACCTCCATAGCATTGCCTCCACTCACCATTTCTTATACTTTTCCTTCTATTTTCTCTTTTCTTTAAATGTGGTAAAATATATATAACATAAATTTACCATTTTAACCGTATTAAGTACATAGTTCAGTGGCATTACGTACATTTGTGATGTTATATGCAACCATCACCATTATCTCTTTCCAGAACTTTTTCATCATCCCAAACAGAAAGTTTGTACCTCATTGAATAATAACTCCCTATGTCCTCCTGCCCCCAGTCCCTATTAACTGTTCTGTTTTCTTTCTCTGTGAATTTTTCTTTTGTAGGTACCTCATATTAATGGAATCACACAGTATTTGTCTGGCTTATTTCACTTAGGGTAAATTTCATCCACATTGTGGCATATATCAGAATTTTTATGGATGAATAATTTTTTTATGGCTGAATAATATCGTATTGTCTGTGTCTACCACATTATGTTTATCCATTCTGTAGGTAGACATCTGGGTTGTTTCTACCTTTTGGTTATTGTGAATAATGCTGCTATGAACATTAGTGTACAAGTATCTGAGTTCCTGCACTCAAGTTATTTTGGGTATTTAACTGTTAGTGGAATTCCTGGGTCATATAACAATTCTGTGTTTAACTTTAAAAAAAAAATATTTTATTTACTTGAGAGAGAGAGAAAGAGAGAGAGTGAGAGAGCATGAGACGGGAGAAGGTCAGAGGGAGAAGCAGACTCCCCGAGGAGCTGGGAGCCCAAGGCAGAAGTCGATCCTGGGACTCTGGGATCATGACTTGAGCCAAAGGCAGTCACTTAACCAACTGAGCCACCCAGGTGACCCTGTATTTAACTTTTTAAAAATTGTGGTCAAATACACATAACATAAAACTTACTGTCAACCATTTTTAAGTGTACAGTTAAGTAGTCTTAAGTATATTCACACTGTTGTATAACCAATCTCCAGAACTTTTTCATCATATAAAACTGAAACTCTGTACAAATCAAACAACTCTTTCCTTCCTTTGTCTCCCAGCTTCTGACAGCAACCATTCTACTTTCTGTTTCTGTGAGTCTGACTACTCTAGATACCTTATATAAGCAAAATCATACAGTATTTGTCTTTTTGTAACTGCCTAATTTCACTTAGCCTATTTTTAACTTTCAAAGGAACCAGCATACTCTTTTCCACGGCGACTACACCATTTTACATCCCCACCAGCAATGCATTAGAGTTGCAATTTTTACATAGTTTCACCAACACTTGTTGTTTTTCATTTTTTATTTTTTTATTTTTTAAATTTTTTTAAAGATTTTTATTTATTTATTTATTTGACAGAGAGAGAGATCACAAGTAGGCTGAGAGGCAGACAGAGAGAGAGAGGGAAGCAGGCTCCTGCTGAGCAGAGAGCCCGATGCGGAGCTCAATCCCAGGACCCTGAGATCATGACCTGAGGCGAAGGCAGTGGCTTAATCCACTGAGCCACCCAGGCACCCCAAGTTTTTCATTTTTTAAAATGTAGCAAACCTAGTGGATGTGAAGTGATATCTCATTGTGGCTTTGATTTGCATTTCTCTAGTGATTAATGATGTTTAGTATCTTTTCTCGTACTTACTGGCCTTTTATGTATCTTCTTTAGAGAAATGTCTACTGAAATCTTTTGTCCATTTTTAAAAAAGAAATGTGATTCCAATATCGTTAATGTACAGTGTTATGTTAGTTTCAGGTATATCATAGTGATTCAGCAGTTCTGTATGTTACTCAGTGCTCATGATGATAAGTACTCTTCATTCCCTTCACCTATTTCATCCATCCCCCAGCCCACCTCCCCTTTGGTAACTCTCAGTTTGTTCTCTATAGTTGAGTCTGTTTTCTGGCTTTTCTCTTTTTTTTTTTTTTCCTGTTGGTTTGTTTTGTTTCTTAAGTTACACATATGAGTGAAATCATATGGTATTTGTCTTTATCTAACTTATTTCATTTAGCATTATACCTTCTAGATCCATCTATGTTGTTGCACATGGCAATATTTCATTCTCTTTAATGGCTGAATAATATTCTGTTGTAGATATATACCACATCTTCTTTAGGCATCCATCTAATGATGGATACTTAGGTTGCTTCCATATTTTGGCTATTGTAAATAATGCTTCAGTAAACATAGGCGTGCATATATCTTTTTGAATTAGTGTTTTTGTATTCTTTGGGTGAATACCCAGTAACAATTACTGGATGGTAATTCTATTTTATATTTTTTGAGGAATCTCTGTATTGTTTTCCACAGTGGCTAAACCAGTTTGCATTCCCACCAACAGTGCATGAGGGTTACCTTTTCTTCACATCCTCCCCAGTACTTGTTGTTTCTTGTGTTTTGATTTTAGCCATTCTGATAGTTACGAGGTGTGATATTGGTTTGCATTTCCCTGATGGTGAATGATGTTGGACATGTTTTCATGTGTCTGTTGGCCGTTCCTTTACACATATTAAAAAAAAAAAAAGATTTTATTTATTTATTTGAGAGGGAGGGAGAGAGAGAGAGAGATAGAGAGAGAGAGAGAGAAAGCCTTAAGTGGGTTGGTAGGCAGAGGGAGAAGTAGACTCCCCAATGAGCAGGGAGCCCAACGCGGGACTTGATCCCAGGACTCTGGTATTAGACTAATATTGGTCTCATTGATAAGTTAGGAAGTGTTCCCTCTGCTTCTATCTTCTGGATGGGATTGTGGAGAACGGGTATAATTTCTTTCTTTAATGTTTGGTAGCATTCACCAGTGAACCTTTTTTGGCTTGGTGCTTTCTGTTTTGGAACATTATTAATTATTTATTAAGCTTCCTTAATAGATAAAGGGATATTCCAACTATTTCTTTTTGTATGCATTTTGGCAGATTTTTTTTCCCAAGACTAATTTATTTATTTATTTGTCAGAGAAAGAGAGAGACAGAGAGCATAAGCAGGCAGAGGGGCAGGCAGAGGCAGAGAGAGAAGCAGGCTCCCCACTGAGCAAGGAGCCCGATGTGGGACTCGATCCCAGGACTCTGGGATCATGACCAGAGCTGAAGGCATCGGCTTAACTGACTGAGCCACCCAGGTGTCCCAGATTTTGTTTTTTTAAGGAATTGGTCTATTTATTTATTTATTTATTTATTTAATTTTTTAAAAGTAAGCTCTACTCACAGTGTTGGGTTTAACTCAGGGCCCTGAGATCAAGAGTCACATGCTCTACCAACTGAGCCAGTCAGGTGCTCCAGGAATTGGTCTATTTAATCGAGGTTATCAAATTTATAGGTATAGAGTTATTCATAATATTCCTTTATTAGCTTTTTTTTTTAAGGACTTTTCTTTTTTCTTTTTCCTATTTTTTAAAAGATTTTATTTATTTATTTGACAGAGAGAGAGATCACAAGTAGGCAGAGAGGCAGGCAGAGAGAGAGGGTGGAAGCAGGCTCCCCGCTGAGCAGAGAGCCTGACTTGGGGCTCGATCCCAGGACCCTGAGATCATGACCTGAGCCGAAGGCAGAGGCCTTAACCCACTGAGCCACCCAGGTGCCCCTCCTTTATTAGCTTTTTAAAAAAGTTTTTTAGGGGTGTCTAGGTGGCTTAGTAAGTTAAGCCTCTGCCTTTAGCTCCGGACATGATCCCAGGGTCCTGGGATTGAGCACTGCATGGCACTCCCTGCTCAGTGGGGAGTCATCTACTCCCTCTTCCTCTGCCCCTTCCCCGACTCATGCTTGTGCTGTCTCTCTCTCTCTCAGATGAAATCTTTTTTTTTTTTTTAAGATTTGATTTATTTATTAGAGAGTATGTGATGAGCTGGGGGAGTGGTGGAGGGTGAGGGTGAGGGAGAAGCAGGCTCCTACTTTCTCTAGCTTTTGGAATTTTATCCTTTTATCAGTTTTTGCCACTATTTCTTATTTTCCAATATATGCATTTAAACTTCAAAGTTTTCTCTTGATTTGGCCATATCATAGGTTTTTATGTATGTTTTTCTAAATGTAATTTGGTTTGATTTTCTGTTTATTCCAAGGATTATATAAAATGAAGTTTTTAAATTTCCTTATGGTGAGTTGCTTTTTGGTAATTGTTTGATATTTAATTTCTAATATTAATGCATGATGATCAGAGAAAATGGCCTATATTATGTCTGCCTTTTGCAGTATACTTAGATTTTGTTTTGACCTAATGTGTGGTTATATTTTTTGAATGCTGCAAATATGTTTGAGATATTAATTCTCTGTTTTGTGTATTTGTTTGCATAAAATTCTATATGTCTCTATTGGGTCAAGCTTTTCTATTGTGTTAATCCAATGTTCTATGGCCTAAGATTTTTTTGGTCTACTTGATCCATTTCTTAGAAAAAGCTCTATTAATATCATTTAATGTGTTTACAGATTTCTCTGTGTGTTACTCTCAGTGTGTTACTTATTTCTAGGCCATTTGGTGAGTTATTAATAGAAACTAAAGATTATTATTGGATTGTACACTATAGATGGATTGTATTTTTTATAAATTATCAGTTGTCTATTTTTGTCCCACTTTATACTTTTAGCTTTGATTTCTCTTATACCAATATTGCATGCCTTCTTCCTTTTTGTATGCATTTGTCTATTGCTTTGGTTATTATTATCTTAGTATATTTTTCTCATCTCTATTTTTTTTTTTCTTAAGATTTTGTTTTGTTGAGTGCCTGGGTGGTGCAGTGGGCTAGGCCTCTGCCTCTGGCTCAGGTCATGATCCCAGAGTCCTGGGATCGAGTCCCGCATCAGGCTCTCTGCTCAGCAGGGGGCCTGCTTCCCTCTCTCTCTCTGCCTGCCTCTCTGCCTACTTGTGATCTCTCTCTGTCAAATAAATAAATAAAATCTTAAAATAAATTTTTTGTTTTGTTTTGTTTATTTGACACAGAGAGAGCACAAGCAGGGGGAGCCACAGGCAGAGAGAGAGAGAGAAGCAGACTCCCGGCTGAACAGGGAGCCTGATGTAGGGCTCAATCCCAGGACCCTGGGATCATGACCTGAGCCAAAGGCAGACGCTTAACTGACTGAGCCACCCAGGCACCCCTTTTTTGTCACTTTTCTTCTTTTTTCCCTCTTTTTCTTTTTTTAAAGTAAGATTTTATTTATTTATTTGAAAGAGTGAGTGAGAGAAAGAGAGAGAGAGAGAACATGAGTAGGGGGAGGGACAGGCAGAGGGAGAGGGACAAGTAGACTCTACTGCTGAGTGGGGAGCCTGACTTGGGGCTCCATCCTAGAACCCTGGAATCATGACCTGCGCCAAAGGCAGATGCTTAAATGACTGAGCCACCCAGTTGCCCCGCATCTCTTTTTTTTTTTTCTTTTTAAAAATTTTATTTATTTATTTGACAGTGAGAGAGGGAACACAAGCAGGAGGAGTGGGAGAGGAAGAAGCAGGCTCCCCACTGAGCAGGGATCCCAATGTGGGGCTCCATCCCAGGATCCTGGGATCATGACCTGAGCTGAAGGCAGACACTTATCAACTAAACCACCCAGGCATTCCTTATCTTTGTTTCTTTAAACCGCTTCTTTTTAAAAAGGATTTATTTATTTATTTGAGAGAGTGAGTGCATGTGAGCAGGGGGAGGGGCAGAGGGAGAGCGAATCTCAAGCAAATTCCCTGCTGAGTGTGGAGCCCCACATGGGGCTTGATCTTATGACCCTAAGATCATGACCTGAGCTGAAATAAAGAGTCACATGCTCTACCAACTGAGCCAGGCAGTCACCCCCTTTTTCTTTTTCTTTTTTAATTTTCATTTTTTTAAGTTAGCTCTGAGTCCAGTGTGGGCCTTGAATTCATGACCCCAAGATCAAGAGTTGAATGCTCTACTGAATGAGTTAGCCAGGTGCAACTTCATAGCCTATGAAGCAGTTTTTTTTTTAAAGATTTATTTATTTAAGAAGGAGAGTGAGAGTGTGAGTGGGGGGGGGGAGGGGCAGAAGGAGAGGGAGAGAGAGTCCTAAGCAGACTCCATGCTGAGCACAGAGCCCAACTTGGGAGGGTCTTACAACCCTGAGATCACAACCTGAGCTGAAACCAAGAGTCAGTGACCTAACTGACTATGCTCCCCCAAGGTGCCTCCAAAAAAGTTTTATATTTAAATTTTTTAGATCCAAAATTAAATTTGCCCAGAAAGAGCCAGAGATTTTAATCTATTTATATTTATTGTGATTTCTTCTATGTTTATATTGAATAAGTTCTTAAATGGTAATTTAATGAAGTATAGAATTTAAGACAGCAGCTACTTTACTCAGCACTTTGAAAATACTCCTTTTTTTCTTACTGACTTATATTGTTGCTAATAAACTAATCTTAGTCCAGTTGTTACTCTTCTTTAGTTATTCAGTCTTTCTGATGGTTAGGATTATTATTATTATTTTTGTTCTGTACTTTCACTATGCTGGTCTTTAAGTGGATTTGTTTTTATTTATTCTCAGGATGTGGTATACTTTCTCAGTTTAAGAACTCATATTTGTCTTTAGTTCTAGAAAATTGTTTGGTATTATCTTTCAAAATTCTGTTCTTTGATCTCTCAAGTTTCCATTATATGCATGTTGGATTGTCTCATGATAGCTTTCGTGTCTCTTAATTTTTCTTTCATATTTTTAATTTCCTTTTCTGCTGTTTTTTGGGAGGGGGAGTTGGTGATTTCCCACTTATTTACTCCTTTTCATTTGGTTTCTACTCTGACATTGAAACATTCATAGCAATTTTTTATTTCAATTGCTGTATTTTTCTTTTCTAGACTTTGTTTTTTTTTTTTTTTAAGATTTTATTTATTTATTTGACAGAGAGAAATCACAAGTAGATGGAGAGGCAGGCAGAGAGAGAGAGAGGGAAGCAGGCTCCCTGCTGAGCAGAGAGCCCGATGCGGGACTTGATCCCAGGACCCTGAGATCATGACCTGAGCTGAAGGCAGAGGCTTAACCCACTGAGCCACCCAGGTGCCCCTGTTTGTTTTTCTTAAATGTGCTCCTTTTTCGTTTTCAGTATATTTTTTGTTTTGTTTTGTTTTTTAAAAGATTTTATTTATTTATTTGAGAGAGAGAGCATGAGAGAGAGCATTCGAGGAGAGAGGTCAGTGGTTAAGGCAGTTGCTTAACCAACTGAGCCACCCAGGCACCCCTGTTTTCAGTATCTTATTATTTTTCTTTGAACATCTAATTTTGTTTAATTTTAATTGAATTTGTTTTTAAAATCACACATACAAACTCAGAAGGTATAAAAGATTATTCGGTGGTGCCCCTGGCTGGCTTAGTCGGTAGAGCATGCAATTCTTGATCTTGGAGTTGTGAGTTCAAGCCCCATATTGGGCATTGAGATTACTTAAAAAAAAAAAAAGATTATTCAGTGAAAAATTATTTATCTTGTACTGCCCCCCAGTTTTCCTCCCTGGAGGCAACCAGTATTTATACTTTTTTATGTATCCTTCCAGAGGTATTCTCTGCATAGATAAGCAAATATATGTATGTCTGTATGTGTAATGTGTAGGCCAGTGTTTGTGTGTGTATTTCTGTATCAATTCTCTATTGTTTTTTTACTTACCTATTCCAAGATAGAAGACCACTAGAATGTAAGTTCTTTGAAGGCAGGGCTTTTTTTTTTTTTTTTTCAAGTAAGTTCAACACCCAGTGTGAGGCTTGAACTCACAGCCCTGAGATCAAGAGTCACATGCTCTACTGACTGAACCAGCCAATGGTCCTGAGGACAGGGATTTTTATCTCTTTTTATCTCTGTGCACTGCTAAATCCTTAGTGCCTTGAATTGTTACATACCACTTATTTTTCTACAAAGTTATCTTCCTTGGATCTTACTAATTCGTGGGACTCCTTTTTTATTTGTATTTTTAAAGATTTTTTTACTTATTTGAGAGAGAAAAAGGGTGTGTAAGCAGGGGGAGGGGCAGAGGGAGAGGTAGAAGCAGGCTCCCCAGTGAGCAGAGAGCCCCATGTGGGACTCAATCCCTGGAATCATGACCCGAGTAAAGGCAGATGCTTAACTGACTGAGCCACCCAGGCACCCTTTAGGACTCCTTTGTCTGTGCTATTAATTATAGATATTTTCCAAGCTTACAGTGTTTTTTAAACTAGCTTATAATAATTTTTACAGTGTAGAAATAGTCATTTTGTTTTTAACTGTCTTAATCTTTTCATTTCTATCTTTTTTTTTTAAAATATTTTATTTATTTATCAGAGAGAGAGAGGGGGAGAGAGCAAGCACAGGCAGACAGAATGGCAGGCAGAGGCAGAGGGATAAGCAGGCTCCCTGCCGAGCAAGGAGCCTGATGTGGGACTCGATCCCAGGACGCTGGGATCATGACCTGAGCCGAAGGCAGCTGCTCAACCAACTGAGCCACCCAGGCGTCCCTCATTTCTATCTTTTATTTTGAGACACTGTACTTCTATGTTATAAATAATTTTTTTCTAATGACTTTTATGATTTTACTACCTATGTTTAAATATTTGATCCCTTTGGAATTCATCATTCAGTTGTACTAGCAACATTTATTATGTATTTAATATTTTTCTCATTAATTAGAAATGTCCTCTTTATTCTATACTGAATTTTCCTAAGTATTTTTGTCTGTTACTAAGCTTAAATCTATTACCTTGATTTGTCTATCCAAATACCAGTACACACTGTTACAATACTTTAATTATTGTAGCTTTATTTTAATTTTTTTTTTTAAAGATTTTTAAAAATTTATTTATTTGAGAGAGAGACAGTGAGAGAGAACATGAGCGAGGAGAAGGTCAGAGGGAGAAGCAGACTCCCCATGGAGCTGGGAGCCCAATGCGGGACTCGATCCCGGGATTCCAGGATCATGACCTGAGCCGAAGGCAGTCGTCCAACCAACTGAGCCACCCAGGTGCCCTGTAGCTTTATTTTAATATCTAGTTAGTTTAGTTCTCTATCATTATTGTACCTTTTAAGAATTGTTACAATAGTTTAATTACTGCAGCTATATTTATTTATTTTTTAAAGATTTTATTTATTTATTCGACAGACAGAGATCACAAGTAGGGAGAGAGGCAGGCAGAGAGAGAGGAAGGGAAGCAGGCTCCCTGCTGAGCAGGAGCTTGATCCCAGGACCCTGAGTTCATGACCTGAACCGAAGGCAGAGGCTTAACCCACTGAGCCACCCAAATGCCTCTGTTATTTTTATTGAGATTAGAATGAATTTATAGATTTAGGGAAAATTAATATCTTTATGTTATTGAATCTTTTTATATAAGTACATGGCATATCTTTATGATCTGTTCAAGTTTTTTGTGTTGCTTGGTAGACATTAAAAAATTTAAAAAATATATGTATTTTACACATTTCCTGTGATGTTTATTCTTAGTTTTTTCTCTTTTCTGCTGTAGTTGTTAATTGGAACTCTCCTTCCATTGTATCTTTGATGTTTAACATATGAAGACTACTCAGTTTTGCATTTTGATTTTTGAAGCTGCTAAATACTGAATTTTTTTAATGTTTGTGATAGATTTTTAGTCCAAGCGTATACTCATATCAGCTGCGAATGACGGTACATTTATTTATTTCTTATTTTTTTTTTAAAGATTTTATTTATTTATTTGACAGAGAGAGTGAGCACAGGCAGACACAGTAGCAGGCAGAGGCGGAGGGAGAAGCAGGCTCCCTGCTGAGCAAGAGCCCGATGTGGGACTCGATCCCAGGAGGTTGGGATCATGACCTGAGCCGAAGGCAGCCGCCCAACCAACTGAGCCACCCAGGCGTCCCTATTTCTTATTTTTATACCTTATCTTTTTCTCAGCGAACTGCAATGACTAATACTTCCTAAAATATTAAATAATAGTTATATTTGTCATCTCTGGCTTGTTCCTGACTCTAATGGGGATGCTTGTAATGTTTCCTAATTAATATGATTTGGAGCCTGAAATAAATATCTTCTTTCTATTGGATCTTTAAAATATTTTTTTGTTTTAAGATTTTTATTCATTTATTTGACAGAGAGAGATTACAAACAGGCAGAGCAGCAGACAGAAAGAGAGGGGAAGCAGTCTCCCTGCTGAGCAGAGAGCCTGTGTGGGGCTTGATCCCAGGACCCCGAGATCATGACCTGAGGCTTAACTGAGGCACCCAGGCGCCCTACCACTTCTTTTTTAAATAAAGTTTTATTGTAATACATACACTCCCATTTGTCAGTGTATGTTTTATGGTTGTCTTTGTGCTATAATGACAGAGTTGAATAATTATGGCAGAGACCATATGGCCCTTAAAGTCTAAGGTATTTACTATCTGACTCTTATAGAAAAAGTTTGCCAGCCACTGGTTTGATAAATATAGTGCAGCTAGGATATGGTTAGTTTTTATCTTTGATTACAAAGTACAGATGACTGCAGAGTTTTAAAGGTCATGTTAAATAAAAAGTGTATCAGTAGCAATAAAAGGAAATATTTGACTTCTGGTGTGGAAGATACACATTATATAAGTAACTTAAGGACTTTCAGTTGCCTTAGATAGCAAAAGAAAGACTGATTGATGGATGACTTTGCATTGAGGAATGTGGATTTATGTGGCTTGCTTGTGTCCTTTAACAGAATTCAGTTTTAGAGTTTAGGACCTTCTGTGAGGCGCCTGGGCGGCTCAGTGGGTTTGGCCTCTGCCTTTGGCTTGGGTCATGATCTCGGGGTCCCGAGATAGAGCCCTGTGTGGGGCTCTTTGCTCAGCAGGTGGCATGCTTCCCCCTCCCCCTGCCTGCCTCTCTATCTACTTGTGATCTCTATCTCTGTAAAATAAATAAATAAATCTTAAAAAAAAAAAAAAAAGAATGTAGGGCCTTCTGGTCATTCATCCTTAAAAATAGATCTTAGTTATTTTATCTGTTCAATAGATACTATTATTTATTTAGTTCTGAAGGCTGGCTTTAGATAAGTAACAAAGACTATTGGGTTATATTTTATGAAGGTTGAAAAACCATGACTAGCAAAGTCCTCATGATCTTTATTGTATACTGTGTGGGCCAGTAGCCCCATGAATTACAATTAGAATAGTTTGTTGTTTTCTTTTCTTTTCTTTTTTTTTTTTTTTAAAGATTATGTATTTATTTATTTGACAGACAGAGATCAGAATTAGACAGAGAGAGAGGAGGAAGCAGGCTTCCCACAGAGCAGAGAGCCTGATGGGGGGCTTGATCCCAGGACCCTGGGATCATGACCTGAGCAGAAGGCAGAGGCTTTAACCCACTGAGCCACCCGGGTGCCCCGAATGCGTTTGTTTTTTAAGGCTAATGATGAGTTTAGCTAATTTGCTGTTAGGAAATAATTAAGGCAGATGAACTAGGGCAGTGGTTCTCAACTGGGGGCAGTTTTGCCCCTTAAGTGGTATTTGACAGTGTCTGGAGTTATTTTTGGTTGTCACAATTAGGCAGGGGGTGCTACTGGTATCTAGTGGGTAGGGGCCAGGGTTGACAAAAAATATTATGTAATACACAGGACAGCGTTCTGCAACAAAGAATTATCTGGCCTTACATGTCAGGAGTGCTGAGGTTGTAAATCTGTGGCCTAAAAGTGTTAGAGAAGATGAAAGCGTTCTTTAACCTCTATTCTGAATTCAGTGAGAATATACTTTTAGAAACAAAATAGGTTGGATTTGCATTTATAATAATTTGTGAGCTTCAGATATTTACCTTTGGTTATTAAGCTTTACTTTCTCATTAAAAAAAAATGAAATACAGATTAGGATAAATTTCATTGTTTCTAGGAAAATGACTTAGAATATTTTGGATGTTACTGAAATCTATTTAGGAAAGGACTGAAACATGTGTCAGTGGAGATAACATTAGTATTTTTATGTTCATTTTTAAATTAAGAGAGAAAGGTGTAAAACCAAATGGGACAGTTGTCCCAGTCTGTCATCCTCTGGTCAGTGGAAAATCTGTCTAGCTCCATTATAGCAGTGATTGACAACGTATTTAATGTTTCCAATTAAAAAGTGCTTCTGTTGAGATACAGTAGAAGGTTCTTACTTTCTTTATGTCCTTGTTTGGGAGTATGATCGGAAGGAGAATTTCTAGGAAGATGGTTCTTCCAGTGTCTTGAGGTAACTAACCTTTTATTATCCCATGATATAACTCCATATTTTAGTATGTATTGTGAAAACTGTAAAACCTGGAATCCTATTCCAGGACAAAGTATCAGTGTGGCTTTTTTTTTCTTTTTAATAATAGCTTTACTGAGAAATAATTTATAATCTATAAAAATTTTCCTCTTAAAAATATACTGTTCAGGGGCAGCTGGGTGGCTCAGTGGGTTAAGCCTCTGCCTTCGGCTCCGGTCATGATCTCAGGGTCCTGGGATGGAGTCCCGTATCGGGCTCTCTGCTCGGCGGGGAGCCTGCTTCCCCCTCTCTCTCTATACCTGCCTCTCTGCCTACTTGTGATCTCTGTCTATCAAATGAATAAATAAAATCTTAAAAAATATGTTATAAAAGTATACAACTCAATGTTTTTTAGTATATTTATAAGGTTGTGCAGCCATTACCACTAATTTAAAATTTTTTTTATGATCCTAAAAAGAAAACCTGTACCCATTATTAGTTATTTCCCATTTCTCCCTTCCCCCAGCTCTTGGCAACCACTATTATACTTACTCTCTCTATGGAGTTGCCTATTCTGGACATTTCATATAAATAGAATCGTACAATATATAGCCTTTATGACTGATTTCTTTTACTTAGCATACAGTTTTCAACATTGATCCATATTATGGTGTGTATCAGCACTTCATTCCTTTTTATGGCCCAGTAATATTCCAGTATATGAATAATACCACATTTGTCTTGGATCCTGTAACCTTGCCAAACTCTCTTATTACTATTATTTTTTTAAAGATTTATTTATTTATTTGTCAGAGAGAGAGAGAGAGAGCACAAATGGGGGAATGGTAGGCAGAAGGAGAAGGCTCTCCACAGAGCAAGGAGCCTGATGTGGAACTTGATCCCAGGACTGTGATCATGACCTGAACCAAAGGCGGATGCTCAACTGAATGAGCCACCCAGGTGTCCCTATTTTTTAGAATTTTCTGTATATAAGATCATGTCACCTGCTCATCATAAATCCTGACTGTATAAGATTTACCCATACCTGGCCCTTGGCAATCTGAGTTTCATACCCATTGTCTTCACAGAAACCTCTGTTATGTTTATCATATTCTGTTGAAATTATCTTTTTTTTTTTTTTAAGATTTTATTTATTTAGTCAGAGAGAGAGCGAGAGTGAGCACAGGCAGACAGAGTGGCAGGCATAGTCAGAGGGAGAAGCAGGCTCCCCGCGGAGCAAGGAGCCCAATGTGGGACTCGATCCCAGGACGCCGGGATCATGACCTGAGCCGAAGGCAGCTGCTTAACCAACTGAGCCACCCAGGCATCCCTGAAATTATCTATTTAATGTGTCTGTCACCCATACAACTTTAAGCTCCATGAGGACAGGAACTGTGTCTTACTTATTTTTGTTTCTCTAGGATACAGCACTGTGCTCCGCATAGAGTAGGCATCCGTCCATCCATTTATTATATTGTAGTTCTTTTATATGCTAGGCACTATGCTGAGTGCAGAGATATGGTAATGATTAAGACTTATTATTCTCTCCCTTAACGGAATTTGTAATCTAATGGTAAATATTTACATTAAATATTTACAAGGGCAAATGCAACACAAAGGGAAGCATAGAATATTAGTTCCCTAATACTGCATGGCAATATTACCTCGAATGCAGCAGTTGAAAAGAACACGTATTTACTACATTTGTTTCTGTTGTTCAGGAGTCCAGGCATGAATCGTAAAGCTGCAGTCAAGGTGTCGGCTTGGGTGGAGTTCCTAGCTGACTCTGTTGGAAGAGTGTGTTACTCTGATCTCAGGGTTATGAGTTCAGGTCCCATACTGGATATAGAGATTACTTAAATAAATAAAAGGAAACTTAGAAAAGTATAAAAGGTGTCAGCTGGAGCTTGGGCTCAAGTGGGGTAGGATCTGTTCTGTGATTGAAGGCAGCATCCAAATCCTTGCGGTCTGTTGAATTGAGGGTTTCAGCTTGATATGCTTCATAGGGCAGCTTGAGTCTTCGAAGCTAGAAGGGGTGAGGCTCCTAATGAGATGAGTTACATCTTTTTTTTTTTTTTTTTGAGAGAGAGAGTGCACACTCCTGTGGGGGGAGGGGCAAAGAGAGAGAATTTTTAGAAAGATTTTATTTATTTACTTATTTATTTGAGGAGGGGCAAAAGGGGAGATAGAATCTCTAGCAGACTGAGTGCCAAGCGGATGTGGGACTTGATCTCATAACCCAGAGACCATGACCTGAGCTGAAATCAAGAGTCTGACACTTAACTGACGGAGCCACCTCGATGTCTCTACGTGATTTCATTTTCGATGATTTCATTTTCATTTTCATTTTCATTGCAGATGCCTTCTTATCATTATCGTATTTTTCATAGCATGATCGTCTGTTCCCTCCTTTGTATCTCCTATATACCCTATGGTTTTTATCAGAGCAATGATTTTTATGACTTTTTTTTAACACGTTCGCCTTTCTCTGTTAGGTCAAACCTCCCTTTGTTTTTCATCTTTCCGTCTTTAGTACTTAGCATAGACTCTGCCATGTAGAGGGTACTTACTAAATATTTGTTGCATGAGAAAAACCCTCATATATGTGTTTAAGAATGTATTAACATTCTTAATGCTAATACGTTAAGCGCCTGGGTGGCTTAGTGGGTTAAGCCTCTGCCTTCGGCTTAGGTCATGATCTCAGGGTCATGGGATCAAGGCCCACATCGGGCTCTCTGCTCAGTGGGGAGCCTGCTTCCCTCTTTCTCTCTCTGCCTACCTCTCTGCCTACTTGTGATCTCTCTCTCTCTCTCTCTCTCTCTGTCAAATAAATAAATAAATAAAATCTTAAAAAAAGAAAGAATGAATAGAATTTGCTAATATTTTGTATACCTGAAACTTAAATAACATTGTATGTCAATTATATTTCACTATAAAAAAGAATTAAAAAAAAGAGAGAATGCATTGAAAGACAACATAAGAGAGAGAGAGAATCTGGAACTAGACTGCCTCTGTTTGAATTTTGACTCTACCACTTACAAGCTTTCTGACCTTGGGCAAGTTACTTGATTTCTGTGCCTCAGTTTCCTCATCTGCAAAATGGAGATAATGATAGTACCTACCTTATGGGATTGTTGAGAGGTTGTAACGAGCTAGTATATATAAATAGAATAATGTCTAGCATATAATATATCCTATATAAGGTCTAGTTATTATTATTTCTGTCACATATGCAGTTAAGATTTTGAGTTCTTTGTTTTAAGTACTGTGTTAAGAACTTGTATATATTATCTTTTTAAATTACCACAATAATCTTATAAGTGGTTACACTTCTATTCTATAAATGAGGAAACTGCTTCTACTGTGGGATCGATTAAGAAGCAGCAGCCATGGCTCAGTGCTACCCTGTGAACTTGGGCCTCAGGAAGGGCCACAAGGTGACTAAGAACATGAGCAGGCCAAGACACAGCCACCCCTATGGGCATCTCCCTAAGCACACCAAGTTCCTGCAGGACATGATCCGAGAGGTGTGTGTCTTCACCTCATATGACTGTTGTGGCATGGAGCTTCTCAGGGTCTCCAAGGACAAGCATGTCCTTTAGTTCGTCAAGAAAAGAGTGCTAAGAGGAAGAGAGGGGAGCTGAGCAACCTACTGGGAGCTGTGAGGAAAGTGGCAGCCAAAAAAGATTGAACCCCACCCCTAGAGGGGTAATAGAGCTTTTGGAACTTGAAAAACAAAGAAAGGAAAGAAAGGAAAGAATAAGGAAAGAAACTGAGGTCCAAAAATATTTAGTGTTTTGCCAATAGGTAAATGGTACTGCTAAGATATGAATTCCTAGCTGTGTAGTTGATGAATGGAATATTATACCTACTTTTGATAATTTTAGAAAAATTTTAAAGATTATTATTATTTTTTAAGATATTGTTTAAGATTTTATTTATTTATTTTAGAGAGAGAGAGTTAGCAGGGGAGAGGCAGAGAAAGAGGGAGAAAATCTCAAGCAGATTCCCTTTTGAGCGCAGAGCCCTACAGAGGGCTCAATCCCGTGATCCTGAGATCGTGACCCCAGCCAAAACCGAGATTGGGACACTCAACTGACTGAGCCACCCCAGCGCCTGAAAGATTATTTTTATGAATTTTTGCATATTTATACTAATTTATACTATATTTCTAGAATATGATTATGTGTGTATAACTGATTCAGTTTGTGTTTTAAGTATACAACTAGTTATGTAAGAGAGGCTTAAGTTCCTACTTTCTCCTGTTATAAATTGATAGCACCATGTTTGGAAGTGCTAAGCTATAAGAAACAGTAAACTTATAAACTAAAAAGCCAGATATCTGCCATCTGCTTGGGTACTGAAAAATTGATTTATTCACATTCATGGTTATACATTTATTATTTAGTGCACATGGAGTTGTCATGCAAACTCTATGTCTGTAGCATTATTAACAGTTGTGTTATAAAGAAAGTAAAGGGTAACTGTAGGGAACAAACCGAGGGTTGCTGGAGGGGAGGTGGATGTGGAGCGATGGGGTAACTGGGTAATAATGGGCATTAAGGAGGGCTCTTAATGTAATGAGCACTGGGTGTTATGTGCAATTGATGAATCATTAAACTCTACCTCTGAAACGAATAATATACTGTATGCTAGTTAATTGATTTTTTAAAAAAGATTTTATCTATTTATTAGAGAGAGAGAGCACATGTGCACAAGTAGGGGGAGGTGCAGGGGGAAAGGGAGAAGCAGACTTCTTGACTCCAGCGTGGGATTGGATCCCAGGACTCCAGGATCATGACCCGAGCCAAAGGCAGATACTTAACTGACTGAGCCACCCAGGCACCCCTAGTTAATTGATTTTAAATAATAATAAAAAAGTAGTAAGGGGAATATTTTAGTGTGTGAATGTTATTTTGTTGTGATATATTTAATTTTTGTGCTTGGTAGTCTGGTAGTTCTGTCTCCTTTATCTGAGAAAGAAGATACTGGGTCTTAAAATGCTGGTGTTGCTTCAGCAGTCTTATTGCCCTGCCTATAATTTTTTAGCTTCTCAAACTACAACTTGTGACGTTTGCAAGACAGTGAATCATTTTTCTTAGATGTGATCATTGTTGCAGCCTGAATCTATAAATACTCCAGAATTTTTTTTTTCTAATTCTCTATTTTTTATTTCACAGTGGTGTTTGTGCTTTTCTATCTACCTCTCTGTGACCTCACTGTAAAAAGTGTTTTCATCAACACTGCATATGATCCTGTTCTAAAAAGATGTAATGACTGGGGGGCATCTGGGTGGCTCAGTGGATTAAGCCTCTGTCTTCAGCTCAGGTCAAGGTCTTGGGATTCTGGGATAGAGATCCATATCGGGTTCTCTGTTCAGCAGGGAGCCTGCTTCCCTGCCCCCCTCTCTGCCTGCCTCTCTGCCTACTTGTGATCTCTGTCTGTCAGATAAATAAATAAAATCTTAAAAAAAAGATGTAATGACTCTATGTTTTAATAGTCACTGTATCAGAGAAGAGTTAGATCTATATTCTTGGAGGTATGTAAGGCAACTTTTGCAAGATGACTAGAGCCAGACGGTGAGAATGATGTGAGGTAGTGTGTGTTTTGCCTGAGAGTGAGGGTTAGGAGAAAGCCCATTAGGCATATCTGAAGTACCAGCTTTTAGTGTTACTGCTCTGACTGAGATGTCAGTTTATACCAAGGCTATTTTGAGGAACAAAGTGATGAGTTCTGGGAGGGAGCTAAACTACCCCAACTCTAAAACACCAATGAGCAAGATGTGTGTTTATGTGCATGTCTGGCTGTCCATATTTGTCCCCTCTTATCAGACC
Source organism: Mustela erminea (assembly GCF_009829155.1). NCBI lineage: Eukaryota > Metazoa > Chordata > Mammalia > Carnivora > Mustelidae > Mustela > Mustela erminea. The sequence goes on from NC_045623.1 coordinate 74,358,419, forward strand.
AGTCATTTCAGAATTAAATTGCTCTACAGATTCAAAAAATTAAGGGAAATTTCAATATCAAGAATAAGATTGCTGCACCTGGGTGGCTCAGTGGGTTAAGCCTCTGCCTTCAGCTCAAGTCATGATCTCAGGGTCCTGGGATCGAGCCCCACATCAGGTGCTCTGCTCAGCAGGGAGCCTGCTTCCCTCTCTCTCTCTCTTTGCCTGCCTCTCTGCCTGCTTGGGATCTCTCTCCTTCTGTCAAATAAGTAAATAAAATCTTAAAAAAAAAGAAGATTGGGGTGGGACACCTGGGTGGCTCAGTCAGTTAAGTGTCTGCTTTCGGCTCAGGTCATAATCCTGGGGTCCTGGGATAGAGTCCTGCATCAAGCTGCCTGCTCAGTGGGGAGTCTGTGTCTCCCGTGCCCCTCCCCCTGCTCATGCTTGCTCGCTCTCTCTCAAAAATAAATAAATAAATACATCTTTTTTTTTTTTCCAAAGATTTTATTTATTTATTTGATAGAGAGAGATCACAAGTAAGCAGAGAGGCAGGCAGAGAGAGAGAGAGGAGGAAGCAGGCTCCCTGCTGAGCAGAGAGCCCGATGTGGGACTCGATCCCAGGACCCTGAGATCATGACCTGAGCCGAAGGCAGCGGCTCAACCCACTGAGCCACCCAGGCACCCCATAAATACATCTTTTTAAAAAGGAATAAAATTGGGATGCCTGGGTGGCTCAGTTAGTTAAGTGTCCAACTCTTGATTTCAGCTCAGGTCTTGATCTCAGGGTCACCAGTGTATGCCCCATGTTGGGCTACTAAAAAAAAAAAAAATGAGATCGAGGAAGATCAAATATAGAGAAAACACTTCTTTGTACAGTATTACTCTGGCATGAAAGCAGTGTTATATAGGAATTGAGCACATTTTTAACCATCAAGATATTTTCAGTGTCAGAAATAATCAAGGAAAAGAGTATGGATAGAGACACTAAAGTAGCAAGGCTTGAACCTTAACTACCTTTGTGGAGGACATGAAGAAGGAAAAGAGACAAGTAGCAGTCACAGATAGGTTCCTAAAGATCAGGGAATGTGACAGATCTACCAAACATAAATTCCAAGGGGCGGGCACCGTATTACAGAGATATATAAAAGAGAGTATAAAGAGGAAAACAAACTTCCTCCCCACCACCCTTTTTGAAGGAGTTTAGCCTGGAAAAGTATGGGAGAAAGAGGATGATAGCAGTTCAGTGCTGCTTTGGGCTTTGCACCTTGATAATGGTCTTTGTTGCATATCCTTGTTGTCTGTCAAAACTACTTCTTGCTCAATTTCCCATTGTTTTCCTTGTTGCATTTATCTGGTTCTGCAACCTCTTTGAGGTACAGGGGATTTCAGAGAGGGAGCTTTTCTGGGGAGGTTCAGTGTTTGGTGTGTGTGGGGAAATGATGGCGTTTTAAAGGAGACACTGTATTTCTGTAATATGTATACTGAAGGTTCACACACAGCAGTGTATGACTGTAACCTTTGGCCATGTTCAGTACATTTAATATTTCCTCTAGAGCTGGTGTGGAAAGTTGCTCTAATTAGTAATGAATTTTGTAGATGACTCAGTGGCCTGGTGACATCAAGTAATAATTTATCAGGTAGCAAATTTTACTGTGTTCATTTGTTCATTACTTAGAAATGCCTGCTAAGGCCCTTCACCTTAATTGATAATTCAGTTGGGAAAACAAAAACTAGAAGCACACAAGTTGCATGTACAACTTCTATTCACTCCTCTCATAGAAGTTTTTCTGTAAACATATATATGAAAACATGTGAAAGATACTACAAAAAGTTGATTCTAGGGTGTATCATTTTGCAGCAAGGAGAGTGAGAGGGTTGGTCACTTTCCTTTTGTGATCACATATCACTCTGCTGATATTTCTCTTTTAGCATGTGATAAACATTGTAGTCATTTGTTATCTTAGTCATTCATTTATTTACTCAGCACATATTTAGTGCTCATTAGGTATATGACATTGAGCTAGGTGCTAGGGACAGAGGAATAAAATCCTGCCTTAAAAGAGCTCTTTGCTTAGGGTAGAAGACAGGAAATATATTTAAAACACAGTATTTGCTAAAATGAGCTTTAGCAAGAGCCTGAAATTGCTTAAGACATATTTGCTAATTGTGTGAAAGTATGCATAGGGTACCAAGGGTGATAATACTGGGCACCAGTATAAACGTTTGAAGGGTGAGAGTCTTCCTAGAGGAGGTCACCTTTGACTTTTCCTGAAGAAGAAAATACAGCTTGTCTGGTGTACAAGTAAGGAAAAGGACATTTCAAGCAGTAGGAAAAGCATGTGTAGAGGCACAGAGGGATATTCTAGGAATGGTGAGAAATTTGCTTTGGTTCAAACCTGCTGGATGCATGTAAAGGAATGACAAGACTCTGATGAGTCTAGAGGGATAGGCAGGGGCCAGAAAATAATTTTTTTTTTAATCCAGAATCACTGAAAATATGTTTCTTTTCTTTCTTTCTTTTTAAAAAAAATATTTATTTTTGTTTTTATTGTTTTTTAATAATAATATATGTTATATGTTTTATTATTTTTTTAATTCCCAAATCAGCTTTTGGTTTGTTGAAACTCTCAGTTGTTTCTTTGTTTTCTATTTCATTAATTTTTGCCTTTATCTTTATTATTATACTTTATTTTTTCCTGGCATTTTTTGGTTGAACTCATTTATTTTGAATCTTTTGCAAGTCAATTAGGATTGTCTTTGGCAGTATATTACAGAAACCTGAACACATTGGCTTATTCAAATAAGGGATTAATTTTTCTCAAGCAATTTTGAGAAATGTTTGTGTTGGGCACCTGCTTAAGAAAGTCATCAACAAATCTGGCTTCTTCTAGCTTCCCCTGTCTTTAGTGTAGGACTTCTGGCCTTTGGTTACAAAGTAACTGCTCCTGATACAAGCACTGCATCTTTACTCCAGGCTGAGAAAAGAATAGAGGACAATTTCATCAGGAAAACAGTAGCATTTCCAGAATCCCTACCTAGCAAGCAGTTCCTACTCATATCTCTTTACTTAGTAGTATGTTACCTGGCTACACTAGCTGCAAGGAAGGCTGCCAGATTGGATGTTTTAATTAACTAAGCACATTGCCACCTATTTGGGGTCCTGTTAGTCAAGAAAAGGGGGAAAAGAAACGTTGAGTAAACAGTATTGTCTGCTGTGCTTGTTTTTAATTATCTTTTTATTGTTCACTTCTAATTTTATTTCATAGTGGTTTGGAAATGTGGTTTTGGAACCACATCCTTTTTTTAAGTTTTTATTTTCATTTTTTAAAAGATTTTATTTATTCATTTGAGACAGAGAGATACAGAGAGAGAGAGAGACATGTGCATGGGGTGGGGTAGCAGCAGAGGCAGAGGAAGAAGCAGACTCCCCGCTGAGCAGGGGGGGAGCCTAAAGTGGGCTTGATCCCAGGACCCTGGGATCATGACCTGAGCTGAAGGTAGATCCTTAACCATCTGAGCCATGAGCCACCCAGGTGCCCCTTTTTAAAGTTTATTTAAAAATATTCATTTATTGGGGCACCTGGGTGGCTCAGTGGGTTAAGCCGCTGCCTTCGGCTCAGGTCATGATCTCAGGGACCTGGGATCGAGTCCCGCATCGGGCTCTCTGCGCAGCAGGGAGCCTGCTTCCCTCTCTCTCTCTCTGCCTGCCTCTCCAACTACTTGTGATTTCTCTCTGTCAAATAAATAAATAAAATCTTTAAAAAAAAAAATATTCATTTATTTACTTACTTATTTATTCAGAGAGCATGGGGGGTGCCTGGGTGGCTCAGTCAGTTAGGCAGCTGCTTTCGGCTCAGATCATGATCCAGGGTCCTGGGATCCAGCCCTGCATTGGGCTCCTTGCTCAGTGGGAAGCCTGCTTCTCCCTGCCTGCCGTTCCCCCTGCTTGTGCTTGCTCTCTGTCTCTCTCCCTTGCTCTCTGTGTGTCAAATAAATAAACAAAATCTTAAAAAAAAAAAAACAAAAAAGAGAGAGAGAGAGAGAGCATGAGTGGGAGAGGGAGAAAGAAACCCAAGCCAATTCTGCACCATGCACAAGAGCCTGATGTGGGGCTCAATTCCATGACCCTGAGATCAGACCTGAGCCCAAACCAAGAGCTATATACTCAACCACCTGAGCCACTTAGGTAGGTATTTAAAAAAAAAAAAAAAAAAAGATACCATATCCATATTCATTTCTTTTCTTCTAGAACTTTCAATTTCTTTTTCTTTCTTTCTTTCTTTTTTTTTTTTTTAAGATTTTATTTATTTATTTGACAGAGATCACGAGTAGGCAGAGAGGCAGACAAAGAGAGGGGGAAGTAGGCTCCCTGCTGAGCAAAGAGCCCCAGGACCCTGGGATCATGACCTGATGACAGAGGCTTTAACCCACTGAGCCACCCAGATTCCCCTAGAACGTTTAATTTCTGAGAAGTATGTTAAAATATCCCACGAAGACTGTGGCTTTGTCAAATTTGCCTTGTATTTTGTCAATTTTTGTTTTAGACATTATAGTTCTGTGTTGTTAGGTACATACAAGTTCATGATTATTATTTCTTGGCAGAATAATTGTTAGGTAGTGTGCATGCAATGCTTTTTTCCTTAGATTAGTTCTCAAGCCTTTCCGGCCCAATGTTAACATTATCTGGGTTCAAATTCTGGCTCTGTCATTTACTAGATGTATGATTTTGAAAAAGTCCTTTAATCTCTCTGTGCCCAATTTCCATATCTGTAAAATGGGGGACATTAATAATACCTACTTCCCAGAATTATTTTGTGGATTAAATGTGTGTGTGTGTGTGTATGTATGTGTATAGCAGAACCTACTATGTAACAACTACTATAAATAATAGTTATATTAGTGCTATTATAATAATTTTTATTATAAAAATATTTTAATGAAGTTCCCTGAAGTGAAATTGATAGGTGATTAAGTTACTGTCATTCATAATTATAAAGCATCAACATGATACCCTAACTCTATGATAAAGAGTAAAAGAAAACTAAGGTAGTAGAAATATAGATTTCAATAAGCAAAATTATTATAGAAAACTTGAGCTCGTCAGATGCTTTTACCCTCTTATAAATGAATAGTTTTAAGAGGTGGCAATCAGAAGCCACTCCATGCAAGAAGAAAAATTAAAGAGGAGAGATGGTGGTGGATATCAGAAGAAAAGTATAATAACAGACCAAAAAACCCCAAAACAAAACAGACTAGACTTATTTGTATGTAATAAAGGGAAGAGGGAAGTGACCCCAAGTGAAATAGAGATAGCTTGCCAAGACAAACTACAGATTGATGAAGGAGAGAAAAGGAGTGTGATATATCTTTGCTAACTTTATCAGTGTTTATCAGTGTTTCTTTGTAAAATGTTTAATCTTGAATGTTTCTTTGGGGGAAGAAGTTGGTAGAGTCGGTACATTAATGACTTTATTTGTGGGCAAGGCTAAAATATGCTTTTTATTTATAGTTCATATATATATACATATATATATATATATTCTTTTTTTTTTTTTTAAGAGAGAGAGAGAGGAAGAGAGACAGAAGTGGGGTGGGGCAGAGGCAAAGGGGTAGAGAGAATCTTAAGCAGGCTCCATGCCTAGAGCAGAACCCTATGTGAGGTTTGATTTCACAATCCTGAGATGATGACCTGAGCCAAAATTAAGAGACAGATATTTAACTGACTGAACCACTCAGGCATCCCTGGTTGATATTTTAAAATAAAGTCTAGGGGTGCCTGGGTGGCTCAGTAGTTAAGTGTTTGCCTTTGGCTCAGGTCATGATTACCCCCCAACCCCTGCATCCGGCTTCCTGCTCTGTCGGAAACCTGCTTCTCCCTCTCCTACTCCCCCTGCTTGTGTTCCCTCTGTCAAATAAATGTGTCTCTCTCTCTGGAAAATAAATAAAATCTTTAAAATAAAATAAGATAAAGACTAAACAAAATCACTGTAAATATAAAAACTGCAAATGGCTTCTGATACAGATATGTTGTATTGGGATTCAAATACCAGGAGCAGCATTGCCATTGGTGGTCTGATTTTTTTTTTTTTTTAGATTTTTATTTAGTTATCTGACAGAGATCACAAGTAGGCAGAGAGAGAGAGAGAGAGAGAGAGAGAGAGAGAGGAGGCAGCCTCCCTGCTGAGCAAAGAGCCCAGGATCCTAAGATCATGACCGAAGGCAGAGGCTCAAACCCACTGAGCCACCCAGGCGCCCCTGATTTTCTGAAAAATCTTTTTGTTTTGTTGACCATGACTTTTTTTTTTTTTTTTTTTTAATAGGGGGTAGGATCAGAGGGAGAGGGAGAGAGAGAATCTAAGCAGGCTGCACATGCAGTGAGATCATGACCTGAGATGAAATCAAGAGTCAGACACTTAGCTGATTGAGCCACCCAGGTGCCCCTCCCCTTTTTTAATGTTCACCAATTCTTTTTTTTTTTTTTAAGAGTTTTATTTATTTATTTGACAGAGAGAGAGCACAAGTAGGCAGAAAGGCAGGCAGGGAGAAGCAGGCTCTCTGCTGAGCAGGGAGCCTGATGCGGGACTCGATTCTGGGACCCTGGGATCATCACCTTAGCTGAAGGCAGCTGCTTAACCGACTGAGCCACCATATGGCCAATGTTAACCAATTCTTAATTATGTTCTGAAAATAACAAAAATGTGATTTTTCCTCAATTTATAAGGTAGTTGTATTTCTAGAAAATTCAGTTTATATTAAAATGGTGCAAGTTGGCTTTGTTTTTATGTAAAATAGAGTTATAATCCAGGCTCAGGCAATAATAAATATGTTCTTCACTTATGTGAATGTCTTGCAAGACATTTGAATTTCATACAGCACATAGAACAATGCTTCCTTGTGTAGTACTGTCCTCTACTTTGCAGAATGTCTAACATTTCTGGCCAGCAAAACTCCCTGTTCCTAGTCATTGTTATAACAAAAAAACTTAACCTAAAACCTTCAGAAACACTCCAGAGTGACTTGGTATAGCCTCTATTGGAAATTATTGCTTTAAACCCTATTTGTCAGGGTGCCTAGGTGACTCAGTTGGTTAAGTGTCTGACTCTTGATTTTGACTTGGGTCATGATCTCAGGGTTGCAGAATCAAGCCCAAAGTTGGGCTCTGTGCTCAGTGGGGGGTTGACTGGAGAGTCTCTCTCTTTCTTGCCCCTCCCGTGCCCCCCACTCTGTCTCTCTCTCTCAAATAAATGAATAAATCTTAAAAAAAAATAAGCCCTCTGGGGCGCCTGGGTGGCTCAGTGGGTTAAGCCTCTGCCTTCAGCTCAGGTCCTGATCTCAGGGTCCTGGGATCAAGCCCCGCATCGGGCTCCCAGCTCAGTGGAGAGCCTGCTTCCTCCTCTCTCTGCCTGCCTGTCTGCCTGCTGTGATCTCTGTCTGTCAAATTAAAAAAAAAAAACAAACCTATTTTTCTAATATTTATGTTGCTATTCCACCTTATTGTATACTTAATAAGTATACTCACTGTGAGTTCTTTTTTTTTTTTTTTTTAAAGATTTTATTTATTTATTTGACAGAGAGAAATCACAAGTAGAAGGAGAGGCAGGCAGAGAGAGAGAGGGAAGCAGGCTCCCTGCTGAGCAGAGAGCCCAATGCGGGACTCGATCCCAGGACCCTGAGATCATGACCTGAGCCGAAGGCAGCGGCTTAACCCACTGAGCCACCCAGGCGCCCCTCACTGTGACTTCTTGATTGGAAATCCCAAGCAATTCATTTAATAGTTAACTTTTTTAAAAAAAGATTTTATTTATTTATTTGACAGGGAGATAGAGAGCCCACTAGGCAGAGTGGCAGGGAGAGGGAGATGGATAGGGAGAAGTAGACTTCCCCACTGAACAGGGGGCCTGATGTAGGATTCTATCCCCGGACCCCTGGTATTGTGACCTGAACAGAAGGCAGATGCCTAACCAACTGAGCCACCCAAGCACCCTTGTTCTTTATTTCTTAATGCTAAACTTATGGGAGAAAATAAAATACATTTTTGCATAGTTCTTCCAACTTTTGGAAAACTTTGAAAAATCTACTGAAAGTTGAAAGAATGGTACAATAAACCCCTATAGTCCCTTCACCTGGATTAACAACTTAATATTTTGCTACATTGATTTATCTGTATCTATCTATCTATTTAAAGATTTTATTTATTTATTTGACAGAGAGAGACACAGTGAGAGAGGGGAATGGGAGAGGGAGAAGCAGGCTTACCATCAAGCAGGGAGCCCAGTGTGGAGCTTGATCCCAGGACCCTGGGATCATGACCTGAGCCAAAGGCAGACACTTAATGGCTGAGCCACCCAGGCACCCCTATCTATATCTATATTTTTAAGATTTTATTTTACTTTTTAAGTAATCTCTACACCCAACATGGGGCTTGAACTTAAAACCCTGAGTCAAGAGCCATAAACATTGTGGACTGAGCTAGTTTGGTGCCGCATCAGTATTTTTTTTTAACAACACTTGAAAGCAAATTGCAGATATCATGCTACTTTAAAATATTTTAATATTTATCTTCTAAGAGTACATTCTCCTACAAAGCTATAATATCATTATTTATACCTTAGACAATTGAACTTAATTCAGAAAAATAATTTCATTATAGTCCCTATTAAAATTTTTCCTATTTGCCAACAAACTTTTTTTTGGTTTCTTTGTTTTTTGTTTTTTTAAAGTAAGCTCTACACCCAACATAGGGCTTGAACTTATGACCCTGAGATCAAGTGTTGTATGCTCTACCAATTGAGCCAGCTAGGTGCTCTGACAAAAGATTTTTTTCCTTTTTTTAAAAAGATTTTATTTATTTATTTATGTGACAGAGAGAGAGAGAGAGAGCGCACAAGTAGGCAGAGAGGCAGGCAGAGAGAGAGAGGGACAAGCAGGCTCCTTGCTGAGCAAAGAGCCCGATGTGGGGTTCGATTCCAGGACCCTGAGATCATGACCTGAGCTGAAGGCAGAGGCTTAACCCACTGAGCCACCCAGGCGCCCCTCTAATTGTTTTCTTATGATTAGATATGAATTAAACGTTTTAGCAAGTATATTACATCAGAAGATTGATAGATAATTCCAGGTGTTTCACTTTGGGTAATGCTAAATGTGACTGACCTCTTGGTTAAGGTACCAGCCAGCACAGCTTGCCATTGTAAAGGTAAAATTTCCCCTTTGTAATAAATAACTAATCTTGGGAGCATTATACAGATTTGAGTATCATTAGTTTCACTTAAAATTATATGCATTTTCTGTGTTATGTCAAATTTACCTGTGATGTTAAATTATTAAGAGCATATAGTTATTTTTATTAAAACAATAGCTCTGTATTGAATATTTATTATGTGCCAAGCACTGTTTTAAGTAGTTTATATATATTATCTCATTAATCTAACATGACACTGTTTTATCCTCCATAGCAGTTCTTTGAAATTATTATTGTCTTGACTTTACAACAGAAGACTTCAAAGAGAAGTCATTCTAATTAGTTAAATGTTAAAGACTTGGATTCAGTCTGCTCTTCTCCAGAGCTCAAGCACTTTACTACTCTGCTATGTTCTTTAGAAAGCAGATTTGGAGCTCCTGTAGTAACATCGGATGAGTTTAAAAGTCAAGGAGAAATACTAATTTTCTCTTATCTTTGTTCTCCCTTTCTTTCTTTTTCTTTTTTTCTTCCCTCCTTCCCTTCATGTATTTATAATTGTGGTAAAATACATATAAGATTTGCCATCTTAACAATATTCAAGTGTGCAGTTCAGTTCACATTGTTGTGCTACCAGTCTCCAGAACTTGGCAAAGCTGAAACTCTATACCCAGTAAACAACTCCAGATCTCTCCCCTCCCCAAGCCTCTGGCAGCCACCATTCTACTTTATGTTTATATAAATTTAACTACCTCAACTAAGTGGAAGTTTACATGTCTCTCTCTCTCTCTTTTTTTTAAGATTTTATTTATTTGACAGAAGAGAGAGAGATCACAAGTAGGCAGAGAGGCAGGCAGAGAAAGAGAGAGGGGGAAGCAGGTTCCCTACCGAGCAGAGAGCCTGATGTGGGGCTCGATCCCAGGACCCTGAGATCACAACCTGAGCCAAAGGCAGAGGCCTAACCTACTGAGCCACGCAGGCACCCCCCCCTCTTTTTTTTTTTTTTTTTCAAAGATTTTATTTATTTTTTTGACAGAGAGAGAGAGAGAGATCACAAGTAGGCAGGCAGAGAGAGGGGGAAGCAGACTCCCTGCTGAGCAGAGAGCCCAACGTGGGGCTTGATCCCAGGACCTCATGATTACAACCTGAGCTGAAGGCAGAGGCTTAACCCACTGAGCCACCCAGGCGCCCCAGTATTTCTCTTTTTGTAACTGGCTTATTTCACTTACCATAGTGTCTTCAAGATTCATCCATATTACAGCATGTGTCAGAATTTCCTTTCTTTTTATGGCTGAATAATAAATTCCATTGTATGTGTATACCACATTTTGTTTATCCATTCATCCGTCAGTGGACACTTGAGTTGCTTATACCCTTTGGCTGTTGTGAATAATGCTGTTATAAACATGGGTGTACAAATATTTTTTTGAGACCCTGCTTTTAGTTCCTTTGGGTATGTATCCAGAAGTAAAATTTCTAGATCATGTGGCAATTCTATTTTTAATTATTTGAGGTCTTAATTTTTTGTTTTTAAAGATTTTATTTATCCAACAGACAGACAGAGATCACAAGTAGGCAGAGAGGCACATAGAGAGAGAGGAAGGGAAGCAGGCTCCCTGCTGAGCAGAGAGCCTGATGCGGGGCTCAAACCCAGGACCCTGGGATCATGACCTGAGCGGTCATGAAGGCGGAGGCTTTAACGCACTGAGCCACCCAGACGCCCCTCTTAATTTTTTTAAAAAATATTTTATTGGTTAGGAGAGAGAGCGAGAGCACAAGCAGGGTGAGCAGCAGACAGAAGGAGAAGCAGGCTCCCTGGTGAGCATGGAGCCTGATGGGGAATTTGAACCCAGGACACCAGGATCCTGACCCGAGTTGAAGACAGATGCTTACATGACTGAGACACCCAGGTGTCCTGAGGACTTCATCTTTATTTTTGTTTTTGTTTTTTTGGTGTTCATCTTTATATTAATGTTTTTATTTTAAATTTTTGGTTAAGGTATAGTTGACATATTAGTTTTAGGTGTACAACATAGTGATTTGACAATTCTATACATTATGAAATGTTTACCACAATTAAGTATAGTTCCTATCTGTTACCATATGAAGTTATTACAATATTATTGGCTATATTCCCTATGCTATGGTTTAAAAAAAAAAGATTTTATTTATTTATTTATTTATTTTACAGAGAGATTGAGAGAGAGAACAAACGGGGGAGCAGCAGAGGGAGCAAGGGAGAAGCAGAGGGGGAAGCAGACTTCCCACTGAGCAGGGAGCCCGATGTGGGGCTCCATCCCAGGACCCTGGAATCATGACCTGAGATGAAGGCAGACACTTAACTGAGTCACTGAGGCGTTCCCCCATGCTCTAGTTTTGATGCCTTTGGCTTAATATTTTATAACTAGAAGTTTGTACCTCTTAATCCCTTTATCTATTTCACCAATCCCACCCACTTTTCTCCCTAGCAAGCACCATCTTAACCTTTCTTTTCTTTTTCTTTACGATTTTACTTATTTATTTATTTGGGGGGCCATCCAGGGGGAGGGAAAGGACAAGAAGACTGCACTGAGTGTGGAGCCTGATGTGGGACTCAGTCCCATCAGATGGGACTCATGACCCATCAGATCATGACCTGAGCTGAAATCAAGAGTCAGAGGCCTGACTGAGCCACCTAGGCTCATAAATAAATGATTCACTGGCCCTTAGAAAGTATGTTAGAAGTTTAATTTTACTGATGTTGCCATTGTTTTCACTGTGCCCTTAATGGTATGCCAGGCCCTCCCAGCACTGCAAGATAAAGATGGATACAGTATAGATCCTGATCTTAAGATGCATCATAGCCTAGTGGGGAGATATTTATAGACAGAACCATGTAATGAGTGGTATACTGGTGTTACAGATGTTTTTCTGAAGTAGTATAAAGAAGGAAACCACAAACAGCTCCCAGAGAGAATCAAGGAAGATTCAGAGAGATTCAGAGAGGAGGGAATTTTGAATGTGGTCTTGAAAGATAAGTAGAATTTGAGGGACTAGAAGAAACTATTCTATGCAGGTGAAAGACAGAATACAATGATTATGAACATGTTTATCATGTCCATTTGTTTAAGAAAGTAGGGTTTTTTCCTGATTGGTTTGAAATATAAGATTGTTCATCCCTGAAATTCACATTTAAAAAAAAGATTTTATAGGCGCCCGCTAGCTCAGTCGGTAGAGCATGAGACTCTTAAAAAAAAGATTTTATTTATTTATTTGATAGAGATCACAAGTAGGCAGAGAGGCAGGCAGAGGGGGAAGCAGGCTCTCTGCTAAGCAGAGAGCCTGATTCAGGGCTTGATCCCAGGACCCTGAGATCATGACCTGAGCGGAAGGCAGAGGCTTAATCCACTGAGCCACCCAGGTGCCCCCAAATTCACATTGTTTTAATATCAAACTATTTTGTTAAAATCTCTAAGTGATAGTTTTCAGATGATGAAAAAAGGAGAAAAGTAACTTTCAGAAGAGAGAGACCTTATTAAAACACAGATATCTTCTGTAAATAGAGTTGGAAAAATACTGTCAGTGTGTTCTTTGTGTATAAATGTCTCTTTTAACTTATCCATGCGGGATCTGAAAAGGAAAGCCACTTCTCTTTCTTCAGTCACGAGGTACATGACAACAGAATCATTGATGCACTAGGAAGAGAGATGGGTTCCAAATCTCACTAAGTGATCTAGAAGAGGGGAGAGACAGCCAATGTTCTGCCTCTGTTTTTCTGACCAGAGTTCCTGTGGCTCTGAGTGTTTTGCTTCCTTCTTTTCCTTCTGTCTGGTCACTTTGAAACATTGTTCCTTTGAATTCTAAGATAAAATGTGGTGTCTGTACTGTATTAATAGATATGGTAATCTTCTAAGGCTATTGTCCTTTGAAGGGATTTCTTGAGATTGAAGAGTTAAGTAGATTGTCATATTTTTCTCTTGAAACTTCTACTTGGTAAATTTTAACATGCTGAAAGAATACTCAAAGTCCATAGGTTGATGACATTTTTGCATAACAAGTCTCTGTTTTACAATATCTGATTTTTTTTTTTTTTTTAGTTTTTAAAAATTAATTTTTTTTTAAGAAAGGGAGAGGAGTTTGGGGGAGGGGCAGGAAAAGGAGAGAAAGAATCTGAGAATCCAAGTGGGGCTCTATCTCATGACTCTGAGATCATAACCTGAACTGAAATCAAGAGTTGGATGCTTAAATGCTGAGCCACCCAGGCACCCCTAAAAATGATTAAAAAAAAAAAAAAAGATTTTATTTGGGTGCCTGGGTGGCTCAGTCACTTGAGCGACTGTCTTTGGCTGAGGTACTGATCCTGGATTGAGTCCTGGGATTGAGTCTGCATCAGGCTCCCTGCTCAGTGAGGGGTCTGCTTCTCCCTCTGACCCTCCCCCATCTCATGCTCTCTCTCTCTCTCTCTCTCTCTCTCAATCTTGATCTCTCTGACAAATAAATAAAATCTTTTTTTTTAGATTTTATTTATTTATTTGTCAGAGAGAGAGAGAGAGAGAGAGCATGAGAACGGGAGTAGCAGGAAGAGCCAGAGGGAGATGCAGACTCCCTGCCGAGCAAGGGAGCCCGATGCGGGGACTCTATCCCAGGACTCTGGGATCATGACCCGAGCAGAAGGCAGATGCCTAACTGATTGAGCCACCCAGGCACCTCTGAAATGATTTTTTTAAAGCCAGAAAGCAATGAGGTCCTTGTTACTTAGTAATTTTTCTACTGCTTTATTCATAATTTCTTGGTAGGAAAAACACATTTCAGTAAATAGTTGATCTTCTTTTGTGTCAAACAAAATATTTTCTCTGGTAGTCTCATTTTACTACTACTGAGGCATTTAGAGGGTGAAAAGTTAATTTTCTTGCAAGTAGTAAAGTATTACAGTTTTTGAAACCTGTGGAGTATGCATTGAAATTATAAAACAATATTTTTACATGTAAAATAGACTTCTATAGAGGGTAAATGTTTTAGAAGTAGACTTTCTTCCATGTGGCTAATAGTTTGAATGGTGTGGCCCATTTTTATGTCTCACTTGAGTATGTTTAAATGATTATAAGGTAATTTGGCTTGGCTTACAATAATATTAGCTCTAAAAATTTCACTGACTTCTATATTTAATATTTAATGCTTCTTTTCATATATATGTATATACATATACATATATGTATTTATATGGGGGAAATTTTGAGGATGTGGCTTTATTGTTCTATAAAGATAATTTTATAATCCCTTAAGTATTATACAAGGCTTGTGCGTGTATCTTTTCTGTGCACACTTAAAATTCCACAAAGAGGACTGTTAGTGTCCTAAGACTAAGCGATACTGACCATACAGCACCAGCCTAATAAATTTCCCCCATTTTTTTCCTAAGGTATTAGAAGAAAAGATGTCATTTCTTGAGGTGTAATTAACAAAGTTTTTCTGGCTGGCTTAATGTGAAACAGGTCTTGGATAGAATAAATCCATCTTCATTAATGGAAGTGAGACCCTAATGTGATCAGTTTATAGAAAAACATCCCTAATAATGTCTATTTTATCTAAAACATCTTGGCATGTTTACATGTGGAGACTTTGACCTCATATTTAACTGCTCTCCTTGAACCTCTTTTCTTGTTCTATTTTATTTTCTAGGTGCGTCACCGAGCTTCTGGCCAAGTGATGGCTCTTAAGATGAATACACTGAGCAGCAACCGGGCAAACATGCTGAAAGAAGTTCAGCTCATGAATAGACTTTCCCATCCCAACATCCTTAGGTAATGGCTTTTCCTTCCTTCTGGGGATCAGTGAGAAAGCTTAAACATTATTGGATGCCTGTTAGAATAGCATTAACAGCTAAAAAGAGGGATGCACCAATCTTGCTGGGATTTAGTGTGTTACAGGTCTTTTTCTGCATGTTAAGAATTAATTTTCTGGTAATTAGCTGCATTTAATAAAGCAGCTTCCTTCTGTCTCTCAAATTGTTTTACTCTTAGTAGCAGCTCATTAGAAGTTCAACCTGAGGGTTTTGGGGGGTGGGGAGGAGTTGGGTGAGCCTGGTAGTGGGTATTAAGGAGGGCACGTATTGCATGGAGCACTGGGTGTGGTGCATAAACAATGAATTTTGGAATACACACACACACACACACACACACACACACACACATGCAATTAAATTAAAAAAAGAAGTTTTTTACTGCTCTATTAGTGATTTATCAAAGAGAAAAGATTTTAGTCTTTACATGGTTATTTAAAGTTTTTTTTTTTTTTTAAGATTTTATTTATTTATTTGACAGATAGAGGTCACAAGTAGGCAGAGAGGCAGGTAGAGAGAGAGAGAGGAGGAAGCAGGCTCTCTGCTGAGCAGAGAGCCCGATGCGGGGCTCGATCCCAGGACCCTGGGATCATGACCTGAACCGAAGGCAGAGGCTTTAACCCACACAGCCACCCAGGCGCCCCGGTTATTTAATTTTTTAAATCATTTTATGAAGAATAGTAACTAAATCAGTGAAATGAAAATAAAGGTATCCCTACAGGCTATCTATCCTTAACTTTTAGCACTTACTTGAGAAGACATAGTTTACCTATTTATTTATTTAAGGTTTTATTCATTTTTCTGAAAGAAAGCACACATGTATGCATATGTGAGAGAGAGAGTGAGCGCTCGAGCATGTGCATGAGGCAAGGAAGGGGCAGAGGGAAGGGGACAAGTAGACTCCATGCTGAGCAGGGAGCCAGACACAGGGCTTGATCCCGCGACCCTGAGATCATGACCTGAGCCGAAGTCAGACACTTAACCTACTGAGTCACCCAGGTGTCCCTAGTTTACCTTTTAGAGTCTAATTTGTTTTATATATAATATGGTTATATAATCATCATTTTCTAGTAATCAGTATCTAAACTTTTCTCACTTGAATTATCTTGGTTGGTTTTTTTTTTTTTTTTTTTTTAGTGAGAAGAATGTATTTCCAAATGAAACTAAATACAACAGTTTGAGTCAATATATATTTAAGTAGGGTTTATGTGTAAAACACTTTAAAAAGTTAAAAGTGCTGGGGTGCCTGGGTGGCTCAATTGTCTGCCTTCCGCTCAGGTCATGATCCTAAGGTCCTGGGATCAAGCTCCCTGCCCAGTGAGAAGCCTGTTCTTCCTCTCCCACTCTCCCTGCCTGTGTTCCCTCTCTCGCTGTCTCTCTGTTTAAAAAAAAAAAAAAAAAAGTCTTTTAAAAATAAATAAATGAGTAAATAAATAAAAATATAAAAGTGCTGTTAAATATTGTAAGTAAGGGGTGTCTGGGTGGCTCAGTGGGTTAAAGCCTCTGCCTTCGGCTCAGGTCATGATCTCAGGGTC
The DNA here is from genome assembly GCF_009829155.1 of Mustela erminea. NCBI lineage: Eukaryota > Metazoa > Chordata > Mammalia > Carnivora > Mustelidae > Mustela > Mustela erminea. Next base: position 74,374,926 of record NC_045623.1, read on the forward strand.
CTGGGATCGAGCTCCGCATTGGGCTTCCTGCTTAGCAGGGAGCCTGTTTCTCCTCCCCAGCTCTCTGCCTGCCTCTCTGCCTGTTTTGATCTCTGTCTATCGGATAAATAAATAAAATCTTTAAAAAAAAATGTAAGTAAGACTTACATATTTGGTCAGTGATAGTACATTATAGAATTAGATTATACTGCTTACTTTAAACTTTCTACCTTAATAGAGAATTGTTGCCTTGCTAGTATACTACAAAAATGTTCAGCCAGTATTTTTTTTTTTAAAGATTATTTATTTATTGGGCGCCTGGGTGGCTCAGTGGGTTAAGCCACTGCCTTCGGCTCGGGTCACGATCTCAGGGTCTTGGGATCGAGTCCCGTATCGGGCTCTCTGCTCGGCAGGGAGCCTGCTTCCTCCTCTCTCTCTCTCTCTCTGCCTGCCTCTCCATCTACTTGTGATTTCTCTCTGTCAAATAAATAAATAAAATCTTTTAAAAAGAATTATTTATTTATTTATTTGACAGATAGAGATCACAAGTAGACATATAGGCAGGCAGAGAGAGAGAGAGGAGGAAGCAGGCTCCCTGCTGAGCAGAGAGCCCGATGCGGGACTCGATCCCAGGACCCTGAGATCATGACCTGAGCCGAAGGCAGCGGCCTAACCCACTGAGCCACCCAGGCGCCCCTTGAGCCAGTATTTTTTTTTTTTAAAGATTTATTTATTTATTTGACAGACAGAAATCACAAGGAGGCAGAGAGGCAGGCAGAGAGAGAGGAGGAAGCAGGCTCCCCGCTGAGCAGAGAGCCCGACGCGGGGCTCGATCCCAGGACCCTGGGATCATGACCCGAGCCGAAGGCAGAGGCTTTAACCTACTGAGCCACCTAGGCGCCCCTCAGCCAGTATTTTTATTATGACTTTCTTCCCAGTGCATAAATCAGATTAGCACATTTTTTGAGCATTTAATATAAATCTGGTGATTTGTCAGATATTAGAAAGGTATAAAGACATATATAAAATGGAATGTCTGCTAGTAGGAAGGAGTTTTCATTCTAACGGGGGATCTTGGACTTACTTACATGAAAAGAGAACTAATAAAATCAGCTAGGACCTCTCCACTTGGGTAGAATAAACTCTACGAGCTATAGAAGTTCAAAGGAGTGAGAGATTACATTAGCTTGGCAGAGTCAGGGAAGCTTTTTTGGAGGAGGTCGACTAGAACTAGAACTTGAATTTTATTTTATTTTTTTAAGATTTTGTTTATTTATTTATTTATTTATTTGAGAGAGAGAGAGTAGAAGCAGGGGGAGGGGCTAAGGGAGAGAGAGAAGCAGACTCTGCATTGATCAGGGAGCCCCATGTGGGGCTTTATCCCAGGATCCTGAGATCATGACCTGAGCTGAAAGCAATATTTAACCAACTGAGCCACCCAGGTGCCCTGTAACTTGAATTTTAGTAGGATTTTAGGAGAGAGGAAAGGAATTCTGAAGAAGCAAAATAGTAATTAAGCACAGAGGTAAAAGTGCAAAGCTTTTTGAGGAATCAGTGAATAAAAACCCATTTGCCTAATAATAACAATAATGAGAAAACCACCATTTATTGAAGGCTCGTATGCTGGATCTTTACCTATTTAAAGATTTAATCTTGGGGTACCTGTGTGGCTCAGTTCATGATCCCAGGGTTCTGGGATCAAGCTGTCGCATAGGGCTTCCTGCTCAGCAGAGAGTCTGCTTGTCCCTCTCCCTCTGCCCCTCCCCCTGCTCTTGCTCTCTCTCTCAAATGAATAAATAAAATACAATAAAAAAAGATTTAATCTTGAGATGCCTGGGTGGCTCAGTCAGTTAAATGGCTGCCTTCAGCTCGGGTCATGATCCCAGGGTTGGGATGGAGTCCTGCATCGGCCTCCTTGCTTGGTGGAGAGCCTGCTCCCCCATCTCCCTCTGCCTGCCACTCTGCCTACTTGTGCTCTCTCTCTCTGTCAAATAAATAAATAAAATCTTAAAAAAAAAAAAAAAGATTTAATCCTCACATCTAATCACCATTGAAGGAACTGAGGCTAAGAGATTATATGTTGGCCAAGATCTGTGACTTTGAGGCCTGGGCTCTTTCTACCATGTTTCTCCTAGAAGAACTGAGGTCGACAGCATAATATTGGTAAATAAAGGTGGAAACCTAATGCAGTTATGCAGGAATGGCTTTCATAAAGCCAAAAGAGTATATTTTATGCTCTGTGTAAATGGATTCTGAGCAGGGACTAGGGTGGTAGAGGGTAACTGAGGGCAAATCCAGAAGGGTTTAATGTTGGGTAGGCTTGTGGCTAAGAGATCAGTTAGGGGGCCTCTGTGATGTTTGAGGGTGAGATGGTTGAGTCTTGATTTGATATTCTGCTTAGGAATTTTTAAGCTGATTGTATTTTCATCTTGCTTAAAAATAATATTTTTAATATTTTTGTTATTTTTATAGCAATGATACATCTTCACTATGGAACATTTAGAAAAAATAGAGTTAGCAAAACAAGAAAATTAAAATTACCTTTTATCTCTGTGCAAAGGGATCAAACTGTCATAAACATTTAGTATATTTCTTGACAGTCTTTTTTATTTCACTATTTTTCATATTCTCTTTACTGTGAACTTGACTAGTGAATACATGAGAAGAATGACTTCAAATAAATTTTACTCTATCACGGCAAAAATTTTAAATACAGCCGTTGTATAATAGAATTAAAATGGTACAGTATCATGGTTAAAAGTGAAGGTTCTAGGGGCACCTTTGTGGCTCAGTTGGTTAAGTGTCTGACTTCAGCTTAGGTCATGATTTCAGGGTCCTGGTGGGACTGAGCCCTGGAGTCCAGAGTCTGGCTCTGCAGTTCTGCACTCAGCAGGGAATCTACTTTTCCCTTTCCCTCTGCTTAGCCTCATGCATGCGTACTCTTTCTCTCTCTCTCTCTCTCTCTCTCTCAAATAAATAAATAAATAAAATCTTAAAAAAATAAAACAAAAAAAAACAACCCAAGGCTCTAGATTCTAGATCAAGCTGCCTGGATTCAAATCCTGGATCTTGGGAAAGTTACTTAATCTGGCTGAGTTTTCATTTTCCCATCTATAAAATGAGAGTAATGGGGGCGCCTGGGTGGCTCAGTGGGTTAAAGCCTCTGCCTTCGGCTCCGGTCATGATCCCAGGGTCATGGGATCGAGCCCCACGTCGGGCTCTCTGCTCAGCGGGGAGCCTGCTTCCTCCTCTCTCTCTCTCTGCCTGCCTCTCTGCCTACTTGTGATCTCTACCTGTCGAATAAATAAATAAAATCTTTAAAAAAAAATGAGAGTAATGACAGTAAATACATCATAGAGTTCTTATTTAAGGTTAATTAAATTAGTACATATAATACACATATAGTATCCGGCTTTTGTTAACTGTGCAGTAAATGTTAGCTACTATTATTAGTTTCTTTTTCTCTGGCTAGTTTTTTGGTTTTTTTTAAGATCTTTATTTGAGAGAGAGTGAGTGAAAGAGAGAGAGAGAGAGAATGAGATGGGGGAGGGCCAGAGAAAGAAGCAGACTCTCCACTGAGTGGGGAGCAAGATTGAGTGAGACTCGATCCAGGGACCCCGGGGATTATGACCCAAGCCAAAGGCAAACGCTTAACCAACTGAGCCAACCCAGGCACCCTGTTTTGTTTTTTTAATGGCCCATGGAAACCTATCTGTTGTCATTCATTCATTTACCAAACATTTGTTGAGTGCTGCTGTTTCAATACATTCAAAGATTTTCTGCTTGAGTAATGCTGTTGAATAGAACTTTCTGCAGTAATGGGAATGCTCTTTATTGGTGCTGTCCAGTAGCCACACGTGGCTAATGAGCATTGAAATGGGGCTAGTGGGAACAAGGAACTGAATTTTTTAATTTGATTAAATGGCCACGTGAAGCTACTGGCTACTGTGCTGGAAAATACTGGGCTAGAGTCCATCTAGATCTTTGCGCTTGTTTTGCTTAATATGTATGTCCAGCCTAGAAACATGGTGTGATGAGACCAGTGATACCATTCCTATTCTGATGTCCTTTTGATCTACTTTCTTAGTCTGTCTTTTTTGTTTTCACTGCTCAGGAATGACACACCCCTCCCTTTTAACTTTGAACAGTATTTTTCTTTGCTTTCAGCTAAGTTTTCTGATATGTAAAAGATAGTGTTAACTCTGTCTTGATCTCGGCAATAAGCCAGCATATGAGATACTGCATAAAAGCCAGTGGATCTGTTGTAATCCACAGAAAGTACATACTGCATGAAAATTACTATAATTATTGTTAACTATGGTGGATTTGCACTGCGATGATGACTCTGTTCTGCATAAGCCATCTGTCTCAAATATTCTGTGGTTAAAAGCCTGGAAGTAGATTACCTTTTTTTTTTTTTTTAAAGATTTTATTTATTTATTTGACAGAGATCACAAGTAGGCAAGAGAGGCAGGCAGAGACAGAGAGATGGGGAATCAGGCTCTTGGCCAAGCAGAGAGCCCGAAGCAGGGCTCAATCCCAGGACCCTGGGACCATGACCTGAGTCATGAGGTTTGGCAGAGGCCTAACCACTGAGCCATCCAGGCGCCCCAGATTACTTTTTTAAAAGAAGCTTCTAAATTCTACCTCTGAAACTAATAGTATAGTATATGTTAATTAAATTGAATTTAAATAAAATTAATTTTAAAAGCTTCTAATTGTTCATATTTTTCATGTCTTTGTGTCTTTACTTTTATTGTTTATTTTGAACACAACAAAAGGAAATTATCCTACCAGTGGCCTAGAAGGAGCAGTCTTCTTGGCTTTCATTATTCTGGGGCGTGCTAACTATTTATTTATTATACTTCCTTAGGAGTGAAAACATTTATTATACTTCCTTAGGAGACCTTAAATATGAAACTAATCATGTCTATGTTCCATTCTAAATGCTTTTCTAGTTGTCTTAGAAATTTACTATTAATACTTTGTTTTTATAATTTAAATTTTTTGTTACTATTTGTTAGGCTTTTAGTCTGCTTTCTTTTTTTTTTTTTTTAACTTTATTTATTTATTTGACAGACAGAGATCACAGGTAGGCAGAGAGGCAGGCAGAGGACAGAGAGAGGGGGAAGTAGGCTCCCTGCCAAGGAGAGCCTGACGTGGGGCTTGATCCCAGGACTCTGGGATTATGACCTGAGCCGAAAGCAGAGGCTTTAAACCCACTGAGCCACCCAGGCGCCCCTTAGTCTACTTTCAAGCTGTGACACTTACAAGCTCTCCTTTATAGGTACAGAAGCTGAGGCAGAAATATGGACCAAGGTTTTCCCTCAAATTGAGATTCTTAGATTTTATTTTATTTTATTTTTATTTTTTATTTATTATTATTATTTTTCAAAGATTTTGTTTACTTATTTCACAGAGAGAGAGAGAGACAGTGAGAGACAGAATACAAGCAGGGGAGTAGGAGAGGGAGAAACAGGTTTCCCGTGGAGCAGGGAGCCCGATGTGGGGCTCGATCCCAAGGTCCTGGGACCATGACCTGAGCGGAAAGCAGATGCCCAACAACTGAGCCACCCAGGCGCCTCTTATTTTATTTTATTTTTAAAGATTTTATTTATTTATTTGACAGAGAGACAGATCACAAGTAGACAGAGGCAGGCAGAGAGAGAGGGGGAAGCAGGCTCCGTGCTGAGCAGAGAGCCGGTTACGGGACTTGATCCCAGGACCCTAGGATCATGACCTGAGCCAAAGGCAGAGGCTTTCACCCACTGAGCCACCCTGGCGCCCCCCCGAGATTTGTAGATTTTAAATGGGGAAAAACCCTTCTCTCAGAACCCTAGGTTTTTTACAGACGTGTTTCCTTAGAGGCTGACCCCTGTGGGGAGGGATATTGCTGAGCAGAGTAGGTTTCTGGTTCCCCACTTGGCTTCACCCAGCCAGAGAAGCTCTACTTTTTCTGTTTTGGTTTTTTCTTTCTTTCTTTCTTTCTTTCGTTCGTTCTTTCTTTCTTTCTTTTTTCTCTGTTTTATGTTAAACTTCTGTATAAGAATTTTGAAGAAAAGGTCTCCTGCTTGAAAACAAGGAACAGGTCAAAAATCATTACACTGGTGATTTGGAAAGTTTTCATGGGAAAGATGGCTATCTGCGTGACCTGCCAGATGGTGGGCATCTAATCCTCTGGGCAAGCTTTGGTCCTCTGCTGGCACAGCTATTTTGTGCCCAGCAGGAGTTAGTGAGCCAAACTTCTGCAGTTGTATTTCTCGTTTTCTTGACCCCCAACCTCACTTCCTCTTTTTCCTTTTATCTTTCTCCCTCCTAAGATTTCTAGTTGGAAGGAAAAGAATGGGCCTGGTAAGTCATAGAGGCAGTAGGTGTGTATATTTTGTTTGTGTATATATGTGTATGTGTGTATATAAATATATATATATTTTTTAAATTTCTTTTTTAAAGTTTCTATTTATTTATATAACAGAGAAATCACTAGTAGGTAGAGAGGCAGGCAGAGAGAGAGAGGGGGAAGTAGGCTCCCCACTGAGCAGAGAGCCCAATGTGGGACATGATCCCGGAACCCTGAGATCATGACCTGAGCCAAAGGCAGAGGCTTAACCCACTGAGCCACTCAGGCACCCCTTAATTTTTTATTTAAAATTTTTAAGGTTTTTAATTTATTCATTAGAGAGCACAGATAAGCAGGGGTGGAGGCAGAGAGAGAGGGAGAAGCAGACCCCCGGCTGAGCTAGGAGCCCAATGACATGGGGCTCAATCCCAGGACCTGGAGATCCTGACCTGACCTGAAGGCAGATGCTTAACAATCTGAACCACCCAGGTGCTTCTATATATATTTTTTAATACACAGATATGGTTAAGATTGGTTCTCTTATCATCAGTTGCTCTAAGTTATCAGTTAAAACAAGGAACAATAAAGTACTTTGTTGACTGTATGGACTGATCGTTTGGGCCTCTTGTGAATAAGGTTGTTTATGCCAGAAGTCTTATGCTCAAGATTTGTAATCTAATTCCGTGACCTTCTCATTTCCACTCCCCAATGGTCTTTCTGAGGACCTGTACCAAGATTCATTCTCATATCTCTTTGTTATTCTTCATGTCATGAGAAATTTAAATTTAAAATTTTTGATTCTGTCTTCATATTCTAATCCTTACTTTTTCTTAGGCCACATTCTGAATTTATTTTCCTGTCTACTAATTTTTATTCAGAATTGTTTTAGCTCCCCTTTAATAGCCATTTGTGACAATGTGGTTACCATTTTGTTAAAATGGTGAATATGCTTTCAGTTCACCAAATACTTACTTGGAACTACTCAGTCCAGGCCTGTGCTGCAATGTCATGGTGAATACAAGGGAAGTAGAACCCTGTTGTCTTCCAGTCTCTTTGGGAAATAAACTGTACATCTAGGAAACAGACTAGTGTCAGCTATGAGAATATGGCAGGCTGTTTTCCCAGTCTCTGTTATTAAGATAGCTATCTTTCCAATTACCATTTTGAAAATCCCAAGGCCATCTTTAGTTATTCCTTTTCCTGTCTCTTAAAGATTTTGTTTATTTATTTATTTGAGATGGGGGGTAGGTGGTGCATTGCAGGGAGCGAAGCTGGCTCCCTGCAGAGCAGGGAACCCAGTGCAGGGCTCCATGCAGAGCTCGATCCCAGGCCCCTGTGTTCATCACCTGAGCCAAAGGCATCAGTTTAAGTGACTGAGCCACCCAGGCGCCCCTGCTTATTCCTTTTATTCCTTGCTTTTAATCAGAAGATAAGCGCTTGATTCTAAAGCTTTGAAGACTTTTGCATCTGTTCTTTCCTTATATAATATTTGTTGGTTCAGCCCTCTTGAATTTTGCCTGGAGTAAACTATTTTCCCTCTCTTTTTGTGTCCCCCTTTTCTCTCTTCTGATACACAGCTCTAATTATGAGCTTATTTCCTATAAACCTTTTATCTTAGAATGGAGTCAAAAATCCTTTAGACTGACAGTTATGGTCTGGATCTGTTTTTCTAGCCCTGTCTTCCACTATTCCTCATATACAGTTAACACAACTCTATGATTTCCTAATCGTGTTCTCTTGGACAAGTAACTTGACCTCTGGGCTTTGTTTTTTTTCCTTCGTTAAACTAGGGGAGTGGACCAGATCAGTGGTTAGAAATCCACAGTGAATTAATGTTGAATAATTTATAAAAGATCAGGTTTAAAAAATATATTATCTCAGGTGTGTATATATTATCTCAGATGGCCGTGCATACACACATACACACACACGTGGTCTGGAATAAATGGGACACATTTGAAAATGCTGGATTAAAATGGATCTTTCTGATTTTATCCTGGTAATTATAGTGAGTAACTAGGTGGAAGAGTCTCACTGTAGCTCTCAAAGTAAATTTTATAACACAAGCATGTTGGTAAAGAGGTCTTAACATTTTTTCCTCTTCTCTCTGTCAAGGTAGAAGGTCTAATTACTTAGGACTCTGTATAAGTTCTAATTTCATATAATTAGGAGAATTTTGTAAACTAAAATATGGAATAAACTTCAATAATATTTATGTCATTGTCTGTGGGTAGTGAAGTAGTACAACCCCAGTGAGATGATTTTTTAAAAATATTTTTTATTGAGATAAAATCGAGACATAAGAGAAGATGACTTTTAATGTAAGCAATGGCTACCATTTATTGAGCACCTAGTATGGGGTCACTGTTGATTATTTTGCTACCTGACCTTTTTTCCTCTCTAGACCTCTCCCATCTCAGCAAATGGAATTGCCATTACTGCTGTTATTACTTAGGCTAAAAATCTAGAAATCATCCTTAATATCTTTCCCTTACCCTCTTTCAAATCATCAAGTAGATGTACGCCTGCAACTAATGTTACACTGTATGTTAACTATACCAGAATTAAAATTAAAAACTTAAAAAAAAAACCAGTCTTAGGTATAAATAATATTCAGGAGAAAGAAATCAAGACTTGGCATTTACATTATTATGACTGGTTATACTCACTGCTAGGCCAAATAATGTATTATAATTATATTTTATTTCTTATATATTTTTTTGTGTTTTGCCTAATTTTTCATTTGCTTAGTTACTGCATGCCTACCACTAATTCTTCCCAAAGCTTCAGACAGAATTGTAAAATTCTTCTAATGTGAATTTCCACTCTGCCAAACACATCTGGAAATGTAAAAATTCTTTCTTCAAACATCTTTCCCCTAACATCTCTCCTGGAGCTCTTGATCCTTCTGCTCTAGTTTGGACTGCTTATTCTCTAGACTCTTGCCCAGCAGTCACCCTGGGACTTGCTATCATCTTTTTTTTCTTTAAGATTTTAAAAAATCTATTTAAGAGATTGAGAAAGAGAGCATGGGCAAGAGCAGAGCACATGTGTGGGGAGGGGCAAAGAGAGATGGTAAAGGGGTAGGGGTACAGGGGGAGGGAGAGGGACAAGGAGACACGCCCTCTCAACAGACACACACACACACACACACACACACACACACACACACACACACACACACACACACACACACTCTGAGTATAGAGCCCATCTCTGGGCTCCTTCTGATGACCCTGAGATCATAACCTGAGCTGAACCACTCAGGCACCCCGCTATCATCTTTCTACCTATTTCTTTCTAGATCTTTTTTTTTTTTTTTTTAAACATTTTATTTATTTATTTGTTGGAGAAAGAGATCACAGTTAGGCAGAGAGGCAGGCAGAGAGAGAGGGGGAAGCAGTCTCCCCACTGAGCAGAGAGCCCGATGCGGGGCTTGATCCCAGGACTCTGGGATCATGACCTGAGCTGAAGGCGGAGGCTTTAACCCACTGAGCCACCCAGGTGCCCCTCTTTTTAAATCCTTTTTAACTGAACTGTCTGAACTGTCTGTGGTAGTCTATTTTCTTTTTTTTAAATTCCAGTATAATTAATATGCAGTGTTACATTAGTTTCAGGTGTACAATACAGCGATTTAGCAATTCTATGCATTACTCAGTGCTCATCATGATAAGTGTACTCTTTAATTCCCATCACCTATTTTACCTATCTCCCCCACCCTTCTCCCCTCTGGAAACCAGCAATTTGTTGTCTAGTTTTTGATTTGTCCCTTTTTTCTTTGTTCATTTGTTTGTTTCTTAAATTCTACATATGAGTAAAATCGTGTGGTATTTGTCTTTCTCTGACTTATTTTACTTAGGATTATACCTTCTAAAGAAGATGTGGTATATAGACACAAAGTAATAATATTCAGCCATTAAAAAGAATGAAATCTTGCCATTTGCAATGACATGGATGGAACTAGAGAGTATTATGCCAAGTGAATTAAGTCAGTCAGAGAAAGACAAATACCATATGATTTCACACATATGTGCACTTTAAGAAACAGAGCAGATGAGCAGAGGGGAGAAAAAAGAGTGGCAATCCAAGAAACAGACTCTTAATTATAGTGAACAAACTGATAGTTACCAGAAGGGAGGTGGGTGGGAGGGTGGGTGAAATAGGTGATGGGGATTAAGGAGTGCACTTGTGATGAGCACTGGGTATTGTATGGAAGTGTTGAATTGCTATATTGTATACCTGAAATTAATGTTATATTATACTGTATGTTAACTAACTGGAATTTAAATTTAAAAAAGAAAGAAGAATGTTCAATGTACAGCCAATGTCAGAGTAATTATTGCCTGTGGTCTCTTCTAGGATTTTACAGTTTCAGGCCTCACTTGTAGGTCTTAATCCATTTTGAGTTTATTTTTGCATATGGTATAAGAAAGTGGTCTGGTTTCATTCTTCTGTATGTAGCTATCCAGTTTTCCAAACACTACTTGTTGAAGAAACTCTCTTTTTCCTATTGCATATGTTTGCCTCCTTTGTCAAAGATTAATTGACCATGTAATTGTGGATTTATTTCTGGGCTTTCTATTCTGTTCCATTGTCTATGTGTCTATTTCTGTGCCAGTACCATACTGTTTTGATTACTACAGCTTTGTAGTAACTTGGAATCAGGAATTGTGATACCTCCAGATTGTTTTGGCTATTTGGGTCTTTTTTATTTCCATACAAATTTAGAATTATTTGTTCTTGTTCTGTGAAAAATGCCATGAGTATTTTGATAGGAATTCCACTAAATCTATAGATTGTTTTGGGCACCCAAGATTGTCTTACATAAATATTAGAAAGGAAATAATTTAAGAGAGCTGAATCCTCAGCCTCCACAGTGGAAAGTCAGTAGAAGGTGAGAAATAGCAGTATAATCAGTAGATAGCTAGAGCTATGATGGTAAATAGAAGAAACAACTAAAAGAATTGAGAGTAGTTCCCTCAGGGGAATAGAATTCAGTGGTGGTATGGGCAGGCCAAGGGACTGTTATTTTTCATTATATACTTATTTGAAGCTATATAAATGTTTAACTGATGGAAATTAAGTTAGGACACTTGCAGTAATCTAGAGAGAGCTGATGATGGCTTGTACTGTGGGGTAGCAATGAAAGTAGAGAGAAATAGTGGGATTCTGGATATCTCTGGATATTTTTTTTAGTAGAAGCAGTGGGATTTCCTAATGGATTGGGTATGGGATATTAGCACAAGGAAAGGGGAGTCAAGGATAACTCTTTCTTAGGCATGTATTTGAACACCTGGGAGAATTGAATTGCCAATAACTATGTTGGAGAAGACTGCATGGGGAACAGATTTTGGGGAGAGACATCAGAGTTATCAAATTGGCAGTTGGGTAAATAGGTCTGGAATTCAGAGGAGAGTTTCAGGATAGTTGTGTCTTTTAGCAGTTAGGGGACCTTTGGCAAATTATCTAACTTCTATGATCTCAGTTTTCTCATCTATGAAGTAAAGAGTAATAATACTACTACTGTACCAGGTTGATGGGAAAATTAAATGAGATAAAGTACTTATCACAGTGCAAGGCACTAAAGATTAACTATTATTATTTTATTATTGTTATTACTATAGTCATAATCATCTGAAGTGTCACTCTAGAGCATAGAGCTTAAGAGTTAAGAATCCTGTTCTGACTCTGCCATTTGCAAGTTGTGTGACACTGGGCAAGCCACTTAATCTCTCCTCAGTTTACTTATCTGTAAAATGGAGATAATAATAGTACCTATAACATAATGTTTTCATAAGAATTAAATGAGGTAATACCTGTAAAGTATTTACAATAATATTAGATGCATCATGAGTGCTTAATAAATGTAATGATTATTTGTCTGTGAACTCCTTGAGGAAGGGACTATCATGTTTATTTCTCTAGCACCCACTGAGTTTCCTTTGCCTATCACGGTGCTTAGTTTATATGTGACAGGTAGTAAAACACTTTTTTAAGTGTTCTGTTTATCTATAGAGAGCACAAACCTTGGACATACTCATTTTCTTGACACATACTTCTCAGATTGAATTGTTCTCTTTCCTCTATACGTTTCTTCTACGTTGGGAGAAGAGGAAGAAATAAATCATGTGAGAGTGTTGCTTCAGAAGTGTGCTCACATAAATTGAAGTTTGTGTTTATATTTTGTTATTTGGGTGTGAGTTTATGAGTTATCTTAGAATAAAGTATAAATTTGGGAAAGAGGAAGAAGCATTTTCAGTGCCTGGGGAGATAATCTATATACTTGGATTTATGGATATTAGTTCTGTTCTGAACTTCCCAGATTAAAAAACATTTGGGAACATTTAAAGTCATATTTATGTATTACTAGTTAGTTCACCCTTTGCCAAGAGAGTTGGTATTTTGCTGCTTCCATGGCAGTTTTAAGCAATGCAGCTTAAAACTTTCTGTGAAATAAAATACAAAATAAGTTTAACTCTCAGTCTCAGTTTACTTTCAGTTGTTATTCAAGATAGAGAATATGTGTTTTTCTCTCAGAAATCCAGGGTGTTTTTTATTTATTAAACTGGTTTAATCCTTATAAGCAAGCAGATCTTTTTTTAACTTTTTAAATTTTTATATTGTTTTAGTAGAAGAAAACAAAATTAGACCATGAACTTCATTGGTCCTCTTCTTATTATATGTAGTGCTATCTACATGATCTAGTGATTGTGAGCAATGTTTACTTGCCTTTAGCTATCTTAAAATCGGAATATAAAAACTGTGGACAGAAAAGAGAAAGCCAGACCGAACCAGCTCTGTTTGGTGTCACCTGATGTGAGGCTTTGGTGGTTAATGTCTGTTCAGCTGAGTTTTCTTTGAGTTCTCATAGAAAGGACCTAACACAACTAGTTTTCCATGATGTAATACCTTTAAACACATTTAAAGTGCCGCAAGCCTTACTAAAAGATATTACTGCTTTTTTATGGGTCTAGATTCATAGCTCTTTTGGGACTTGAGAGCCGAGGCATTGCCCTTTCTTCTCCTTTTTGGTTATTGGTAATTTTTTCTGGTCCAAGAGAGGGATGGTAACTTTGCTTTATTTGGGAGTAGAATGCAAAGGAGTTCATTTTAGTGCCACATAGTAAAGCTTAGTGGAATCTGGTGGAGTATGTTGCAGGGCCTTTCCTTCAATTATGGGAGGAAATCAGATAAAAATATATCAAAAGTTCTGGAAAAACTTTTTTTTTTTTAAGTTTTTTAAAGAAAAGTAAACCAGTGTAAGTAGACTTCAGATGTAGGGCTTTTAGAAAGCATATTAATATAAAAATCTGTTCACATTTTAATACTCTATCACAGGTTTATTTCAGACCTCCTGATTGTTTTTGCCATAACTTTGGAGCCGGACATTTTTCTGGAAAGACCAGTACAGGTCAGAAGAACTCCTACAACATGGATGCTGCTTATTGCTCAAAGTTGGCAGTAGAAAGGCTTATAAAGCAAACCAGTTAGGTTTTCATTGATTTACAGATAGGTGTTTATTTTTTATGAATAAAAAATGAAGGTGTTATTTTTAAAGATTTATTTATTTATTTTAGAGAGAGAGGGGAGAGGCAGGGAGGAGGAACAGAAGGAGAAAGAGTCTCAAGCAGACTCCATGCCAGGGGTAGAACACCACACAGGGCTCCATCTCATGACCCTGAGATCATGACCTGAGCCAACACCAAGAGTCAGTCACTCACTCAACTGCCTGTACCACCCACACATCCTCAAAATGAAGTTATTATTGAGCTGTTGGCCTTTTTTCTTTCATAACCATTGTCACAGAACAAAACATGGGTTTTGGAGCCTAACAGATCCAGATCCTCGTACTTCTCCAACTTTTGTCAAGTCACTTAAATGCTCTGACCCTTGTTTTCCTAGATGATAAAATGAGGGTAATTTAATCTCAGGTCATATATATAAAACATTTGGCACAGTTTCTAGGTATATTGTAGGTTAGCAACAAGTAGTAATATTTTGAACAACTTTGATATAATGACCGTGGAACTCTTACTAGGTCATATTATGTAGTATTGAGCAGGTCCAAAACTAATAGTAGTGTTAGTGTTTTGTGGTTTTTTTTTTTTCTTTTCAGAGTGAGAACAGCTAGGTATGTTTTAGACTGCTGTCACACCTCTCCCTCTTCTGTTTAGGTAATAAACTTTTGAGGAGGGACAGTATTTAAATCTTAATGTTTAACCCTGACAGCAGAACTGTGAGCTCAATAAATATTTGAGTGGAGGTAAATGCTACCAAGGAACATAATAATGTTATTTTCCTTGTGCTTGTTTTATTTATTTATTTATTTATGAGAGAGAGAGAGAGAGAGATCACAAGTAGGCAGAGAGGCAGGCAGAGAGAGAGAGGAGGAAGCAGGCTCCCCGCTGAGCAGAGAGCCCAATGTGGGGCTCGATCCGAGGACCCTAAGATCATGACCTGAGCCGAAGGCAGAGGCCCAACCCACTAAGCCACTGAGGTTCCCCTGTTTTTTACTTTTTAGAAGACTTTTGTTTGTTTGTTTATTTTAGAGAGAGAAAACAGGATAGAGTAGGGGGAAGGGCAAAGGGAGAAGGAGAGAGAGAATGTCAGTGACCTTGTGCTAAGCACAGAGCCTGACAAGCGGCTTGATCTAATGATCCTGAGACCATGACTTAAGCTGAAATCAAGAGTCAGACGCTCAAGAGTCAGACTGAGCTACCCAGGCACCCCTCCTTGTGCTTGTTTAGGAGTCAAAGCCCAAAGTCTATCCTAGATCTGTAAACATTATAACATAAGATAGTAACCCATAATTTTTTTATTATGTATCTTTAGTTTTCTATGGCTGCCCTAACAAATTACCTAGTGGTTTAAGACAACACAATTCATTATCTTATAGTTCTATAGGTCAGAAGTCTGATATGGGTCTTATTGGGCTAAAATCAAGGTATTGAAAGGGCTGTGTTCCTTTCTGGGGGCTCTAGGGGACGATCTGTTTCCTTACTTTTTCAGTTTCTAATGGCTTGCATTCTTTGGCTTGTAGCTCCTTTCGTATTCAAAGCCAACAGTGACCAGCTGATTCTTTTTCATATTGTGTCCCTCTAATACTAACTTTTTGGCCTTCCTCTTCTATCTTTGGGGACCATTGTGATGACACTACAAGTGTGGGGTAACACTTGATAATCCAGGATAATCTCCCTATTTTATTTTTTTAAAGATTTTATTTATTTATTTGACAGACAGAGATCACAAGTAGGCAGAGAGGCAGGCAGGGAGAGAGGAAGGGAAGCAGGCTCCCTGCTGAGCCGAGAGCCGGAAGCGGGGCTCGATCCCAGGACCCTGGGATCATGACCTGAGCGGAAGGCAGAGGCTTTAACCCACTGAGCCACTCAGGTGCCCCTAATCTCCCTATTTTAAAGTCAGATGATTAGCAACCTTAATTCCATCTGCAACTTTAATTAATTCCTTTACCATATAACAACATAGTCACAGGTCTTGGGGGTTAGAACATGGGTTTCTTTGGAGATCTTCTGCCTATCATAGTTTACCCTTAGGAAAACATTTTGAGCACATCTCCCAAGTGCTACTATTAAACCATATTAAATATTACTAAAACTCATTTTCTCTTTTTTACATAAAAATAATATAGATTAAAAAGTTCTAATTTTCTTCCCATACTTCAGTGGATAATCATGCTCATTCCTCATTTTATTTTTTATTTTTTAAATTATTTTTATTAGCATATAATGTATTATTTGCCTCAGGGATACAGATCTGTGAATGGTCAGGCTTCCATACTTCACAGCACTCACCATATCACTCATTCCTCATTTTAGAGACTACTGGATAATTGTAGGACTTAGGAAAGATCCCACCTTGGAATTAGGAAATTTAACTTTTAATTGAATTCAGTAAATATTTACTAAGTCCTAACTATGAACAAGGCAGTATTTTAGATATATATAGAGACACAAAACTACATGGTATATTTTTTCCAGGAGGGTTAACTACTGTAATAAACAACATAAAATCTTATTTTTTTTAAGGGCTTGGTTTCTTTTCTTGTCTTTTTTTTTTTTTTTTAAGTTTTTAAGTAATCTCTCTATACCTAATATGGGGCTCGAATTTATAATCCTGAGATCAAGAGGCACATGCTCTACCAACCAGTCCAGGCAAGTGCCCCTTAAAAGCTTGTTTCTTATTTATGTCCTGGTTCAATGTGTGTTGGGTAGAGGTAGAAGGGGAGTTTTTGTTTTGTTTAGTTTTTTGTTTTTTAAACCGAAGATGGGGCCTTAGATTCCTTCACTGGATCTTCTGTATCTGCTGACAGATGAAAAAGGAAAGTATGGAGGATAGGGTTGAGGTTTTTATGGGACAGGCTTAGAAATGACATGATCACTTCTGCCCCTATACCGCTCTCCAGAACTCGGTATTAAGGTGTTAACCAGCTGTTATAGACACTGGGAAATGTCATTTACTTAAGGAGGAAAAGGGAAACAATTTAGTGAATATATAGCCATTCTCTTCCACATATATAAGATCCCTACCCTCAAGAACCCTCTAATTCAGTGGAAGGAGCAGACATAGATAAAACTTGGTGTAAAAGGCAGGCCTGCTAAGTGTTTAATAGAGTTTTAAATAGAGTGCTATAAATGTGTAAGGAAGAGAAAGATTACTTTGGATTAGAAACATTAGGGAAATATTTGAAGTTATATCTCTGAGATGAGAATTATTATAACCATTCCCAAAGTGTGGTTTTATTTATTTATTTATTTATTTTAGATTTTTAAAAAAAATTTATTTATCAGAGGGAGAGAGGGGGAGAGAGCGAGCACAGGCAGACAGAATGGCAGGCAGAGGCAGAGGGAGAAGCAGGCTCCCTGCTGAGCAAGGAGCCCGATGTGGGACTCGATCCCAGGACGCTGGGATCATGACCTGAGCCAAAGGCAGCTGCTTAACCAACTGAGCCACCCAGGCGTCCCCAAAGTGTGGTTTTAATAATCAAATAACTTGATACATGGCAGTGCCTGGCACACTAAATGGTACATAAATGCTGGGTGCTATTGTTATTGTTATTCTTTGGAGACGTTCTCTTTTTTTTAATAAATTTTGGTTTTAATTATCATGTCTCCAAGTTTTATTTTTTTAAATTTATTTGACAGACAGAGATCACAAGTAGGCAGAGAAGCAGGCAGACAGAGAGAGAGGAAGAAAGCAGGCTCCCTGCTGAGCAGAGAACCCGATGCGATGCGGGGCTCAATCCCAGAACCCTGGGATCATGACCTGAGCCAAATGCAGAGGCCTTAACCCACTGAGCCACACAGGTGCCCCCTTTGGAGACGTTCTTGCGCTGAGTTTTTAAGGATTGGTAGAGCTTTGAAGAGTGGATTCCAGATGGACTCATTCTAGCAACAGTATGGAGGTGGGAGAATTTAGGACATTTTTAGGAGTAGAAACTTATATAACTAAAACATAGAGAATGTAGGTGGATATAATAAGAGATAAGGAAAGAGAGGTGTAGGTCAGATCATTCACACTCTTGAATAACACACTCTTGAATTTGGACTTTGATCAGGAGCTGTGTGCTGCCACAAAAACTTTGAGCAGCCATTAGCTTCTTAATGAAAGGTATTGTATCTTGCTTATTTTTTTAATCCTTTTTATAACTATATGAAGAGGTAATACAACATTGTGATTAAGAGCACAGAACCCACTGTTTAGGTTTGATGCCTGGCTCTGCCACGTATTATCTTTATGACTTTGGGCAGATTACTTTATTTATCAGATCCCAAGTTTCTTTATCAATATGATTGAGAGAACAAAGGTATTATTTCATTGAATTATTGTGAGGATTAAATGAATAGAATATAAAAACAATGCGTGCATAGTAAGCGCTCTTTAAGAATCAGTTGCTATCATAATCATATAATCTTTACCAGTGCCTGGCACATGGTAGGCATTCAATAAGTTGTTCTTTTTTAAAAAACATTTATTTATTTATTTATTTGACAGAGAGAGAGAGAGAGCGAGAGAGGGAACACAAGCAGGGGGAGTGGGAGAGGGAGAAGCAGACTTCCTGCTGAGCAGGGCACCAGATGTGGGGCTCGATCCCCTGACCCTGGGATCATGACCTAAGCCAAAGCAGATGCTTAAGGTCTGAGCCACCCAGGCACTCCGGCATTCAATAATTTTTGAGTGGTCAGACTCGTGTTTTAAATTTACCCAGCAAGTATTTTTATACTAACATATGACCGGCAAGAGAATTCATTTTGTTTTATGAAACATAGTTAAAGGTAGGAAATGATGATGCCATAGGAGAGTGGTGTAGATGGAGAGCCTTGGTAGTTAGTTCAGAAGCATGCTAGTTCAGAAATACTTCTCCTTAGAGGGAGCCAGGTTTGTTTTGTGGGAAAGGAAGTATTTGAACTGGGCTTTGAGGGTAGGGAGAATCTAACTATGTAGAAATGAGGGGAGGGGCATTCTATGCAGTGGAAACAGTCTGAGAAAAGTCAAAGGGTATATAAAAGCATGGTAATAACACTTTATGGAAAATAGTAAATCATGGTACAGGAAATACAATGGCAAATTAAGTTTCTGGTCGAAGTCTAGTTTACTAGTAGTATCAGAGTTGGGAGTTTCCTCTTACAGTCTCACTAACTTTAGAGTGGTTGATCATTTGTCTTTTGTCTAGACTGAGGCTTGGTGCTCAGTATGTGCTCCAGGGGTCTAGGAGCATCAACATTAGCTGGGAGCTTATTGCCTGGGTGGCTCCGATGGTTAAGCATCTGCCTTTGGCTCAGGTCATGATCCTCAGGCTCCTGGGATAGAGTCCTGCATCGGGCTCCCTGCTCAGCGGGGAGTCTGCTTCTCCCTCTCAATCTCCCTTTGTGTTCTCCTCTCTCTCAAATAAATAAAAAGAATCTTAAAAAGAAAGAAAGAGGGGCACCTGGGTGGCTCAGTGGGTTAAGCCGCTGCCTTCAGCTCAGGTCATGATCTCGCGTCCCGGGATCGAGTCCCGCATCGGGCTCTCTGCTCGGCAGGGAGCCTGCTTCCTCCTTTCTCTCTCTCTGCCTGCCTCTCTGCCTACTTGTGATCTCTCTCTGTCAAATAAATAAATAAAATCTTTAAAAAAAAAAAAAAAAAAAAAGAAAGAAAGAAAGAAATTCAGACTCTCAGCTTAGCTTCTCTCTGCCCCGACCTATTGAATTGGAGTCTGCAATTTACATAATTCCCAGGTGATTTGTTTGCACATTAAAATTTAGGAAGCACTGGCTTAACAAACAACAGTAACTCTTCTTACATCTTTTTTTTTTTTTTAAGATTTTATTTATTCATCTGACACACAAAGAGAGATCACAAGCAGGCAGAGAGAGAGGGAGAAACAGGCTCCCTGCCGAGCAGAGAGCCCAACTCGGGGGCTCGATCCTAAGACCCCGAGACCATGACCTGAGCTGAAGGCAGAGGCCTAACTCTCTGAGCCACCCAGGCAGCCCAACTCTTTCTACATCTTAACGAGTGTGTGTGTGTAGTATAAAAACTAAGCACATGCATTAACGAAGAGCTCTCTTCCTGAGTTAAGTAATTCTGGCTGGCATGATTTTGGGTGGTGGTAGTGGGGAGTAAGAATCATTCCAAATATATATATTTTTTAAAGATTTTATTTATTTATTTGACAGATCACAAGTAGGCAGAGAGGCAGGCAGAGAGAGAAAGAGAGAGAGAGAGAAGGAAGCAGACTCCCTGCTGAGCAGAGAGCCCAATGCAGGGCTTGATCCCAGGATCCAGAGATCATGACCTGAGCTGAAGGCAGAGGCTTTAACCCACTGAGCCACCCAGGTGCCCCCCAAATGTATTTTTTTAGGTCTGATCTCATACCGAAAAAAAATTTGAGGCTTCATCCGCAACTTAGATTTTAATATAATTAGCAATAACAATTTCAGTGACAACTTACTGTTGACATTAAGTACTTTTCTAGGGACACCTGGGTGGTTCATTGTTGGGCGTCTGCCTTTGGCTCGGATCATGAGGATTGAGCCTTGCTTTGGCCTCCCTGCTCTGTGGGAAGCCTGCTTCTCCCTCTCCCATTCCCCCTGCTTGTGTTCTCTCTCTCACTGTGTCTCTCTCTGTCAAATAAATAAAATTTTTAAAATAAATAAATACTTTACTAGGCATATATCGCTTCCCTGTTAAGGATGAGTAATATTTCCCTTTTAAACTATATGCTTTTTATAGAACTGGAATGATGAACTCTGCTCAAGCTCTTCTTCCAATATAAAGCTAATACCTGTCTTAGCTTGTGAGCTCTATGACACTGTTTTGGATGTGGTGGGTGGTGGAAAGGAAGTGAGGTTGAGGAGGTCAGGCAGAACAGTTTCACATAGAAGTAGAGTTGTGCTGTACCACTGTGATGTGGTGATGTGAGTCGGGGGTGGGGAGGAAGGTAGGCAGAAAACTGTCACATGAAGCCAGTGCCTGCCTGAATGTGCTGGCTGTGATGTCTCTGGGGATGATGTGGTCATAGTGAATGGTGGGCTTGTGGGGGTGTATCATGCCCAAACCAGGTCTTTTCAGCTTCTAGAAGGTCCATGACTTTAAAATGTAGCCATCGTTTTGCTAGTAGAGTCCTATCGCCTAGCTTCTACATAAATATTTGATTAAATAAAATACATACCTCTTGTCTTTCCAGCCTTGTACCTGCCTCTAAATGTTCTTTCTTAAAAAATGAATTTACATTGTCAAGCTAATTTGGTGATTATTGCTTTTGCATTCAAGAAGTGTTTGTTTTTGTTTTGTATCTTATGTGCAAAGCATTGTGTATCAGGCACTGTGTATAGAAACGGATGAGAAGAGATCTGTATTCTTTTTTTTTTTTTTTAAAGATTTTATTTATTTATTTGACACAGAGAGATTACAAGTAGGCAGAGAGGCAGGCAGAGAGAGAGAGGAGGAAGCAGACTCCCTGCTGAGCAGAGAGCCCGATGTGGGACTCGATCCCAGGACCCTGAGATCATGACCTGAGCCGAAGGCAGCGGCTTAACCCACTGAGCCACCCAGGCGCCCAGAGATCTGTATTCTTGAAAACCTTTCTTATATTCCAGCCTGGAGAAGGAGTTAGAAGTGTTAAAAGAAGAAGAATAGCTAACATATTCTAGTGCTTATTACGTTCCAGGAGCCCAAGTTATGTCATTTCATCTTCACAATAACCATTTGGGTTAGGTAATAGTAATACTTTCATTTTGCATGTGAAGAAAGTAGAATATGGAGAGGTTATCATGAAGTGGCAGAGCCAGAATTCAAATATAAGCAGTCTTACTCCAGACCCTGGACCACCTCAGTTTGCTTATGAGCAGTCTTTCAAAGCAGGGTGAAAAGTGCATTGTAGTACTGTTGGGGGGAGGAAAGGAAAGATAGAGGAATAATGCTAGCCGAAGATATCTAGGAGATCAATGTAGGGAAGACGAAATTTTAGCTGATCCTGGAAGGATGGTTTTCAGTAAAATGAAATAAAGTAGTCTTCCAACTCAGAGAAGAGCTTGAACTTAAGTTTGTAGATCATAAAAATCATTCATGCCATTAAACAGATCTTTACTGAGAGATTGCTTACTGTGTGCCAGATACTATACTAGGTACTAGAAATGCAGGAAAAAACCCACAAAAAACAAAAAACAAAAAACAACAACAAAAAAAACACCTCTGAATCCTTCATAGTAAGGAAGTTACAAAAGAGTGATATGGGCAGAAGGCCAATTATAATGAACTTAAGAATGAGTGAAGATTAAAGAAACGTAGATAGTGAATATAACCTATTAAAGTTTGATAACAAATGAAAAGAGTAAATTAGTATCCTATTTTAGGGATGGGGCAAGGAAGCATTTTTTGAATGGAGGAAATTTAAGTTTATTTGTAGGATAGAACTAGAGGAGATGAAGAGATGGGCAAAGAATAAGGCTTATAGGAAAATATGAGGATCCAAAGATAAGTTGGACCAGATCAAGTTTTAAATACTGTGGTAAGGAATTTTCAACATTACTCTATAGGCAGAAGGGAGCCGTTGAAGTGTTATGAAGAGGGTAATGACATATATTGTGTTTTGAAAGGTGATCCTAATAGCCATGTAAGGGATGATATGATTTAGGATCATTAATAATGATAGATTAAAAGCAACTAAGTTTTATTTGAGCATGGGCTAGACATTGCTAAATACTGTACCTGAACTATTCCATTTAATCTTCCTAAGTAGCCTCCAAGATGGTGTTATTTTGGGGTCCCATTTTTGCAGATAAGGATATTATAAGTCCCCCTAGTTGGGAATGGGTTGGATCCCTATGCAATTGTTGCAAGGGTTGGCAAACTGTTTCTGTGAAGGACTAGACAGTATATATTCTAATCTTTGCAAGTCATATAGTCTCTATCGCAGCTAAGCTGCCATAGACAATACCATGATTTTGTTCCAATAAAAAAATTATAAAAACTGGGCGCCTGGGTGGCTCAGTTGGTTAGGTGTTTGCTTTCTGTTCAGGTCATGGTCCCAGAATCCTGGGATAGAGTCCCTCATTGGGCTCCCTGCTAGGCAGGAAGTCTGCTTCTCCCTTTGCCTGCCCCCCAACTCCTGCACTCCCTTTGCCTCCCTCCCCCGCCCTCTCTCATGCTCACAAAAATAAATAAATAAAAACTTGCAAAAAATTATAAAAACAAATATTGGGCCATAGTTAACCCACCCCTGTTAGGGCCTATTATAGTTTGAAAAGCCATAATGAAGAAAGAAATGTGGCTTATCATATTTTACTTTATCTCTTTTTGCTGTGGTGGGGCAATAGAACTAGAATTATTCTTTTTTTTAAAAGATTTTATTTATTTATTTGAGAGAGAGAGAGACAGAGATAGTGAGAGAGAGCATGAGTAAGGAGGAGAGGAGGAAGCAGACTCCCTGCTGAGCAGGGCTTGATCCCAGAATCCTGGGATCAGGACCTGAACTGGAGGCAGACTCTTGACTGAGCCACCAAGGTGCCCTGGGAATAGAATTATTCTTAGGTAGGGATAGGGATACCATTTAATCTCAAGAGAAGCATCCTTTCTGTAAGAGGCTCACTAGAAACAGCTATTTATGCATACAGTTTAGCTACATTCTGCAAAATACCCACTTAACTTTTTATTACAATTGCCTTACAGCAGAATGAACTCTAGAATGAAAGTTCTGTGGGATCAGGGACTTTGTTTTATTCACTGTCCTGTCCCTAAAGCCTTGTATATAGTAGCCACTCACTCAATAAAGAATTGTTTATTTACAATGATGTGGATGGAACTAGAGGGTATTTATTATGTTAAATGAAATAAGTCAGTCAGAGAAAGGCAAATATATGATTTCACTCATAAGTGGAATTTAAGAAGCAAAACAGATGAACATAGGGGAAGGGAAGGAAAAATAAAATAAGATAAAAACAGAGAAGGAAACAGACCATAAGAGACTATTAACTATAGAGAATAAACTGAAGGTTGCTGGAAGAAGATGGGCTGAATGAAAGATGGGCCTTAAGGAGTGCATTTGTTGGGATGAACACTGGATTTATATGTAGGTGATGAATCACTGAATTCTACTTCTGAAACCAAAACTACACTATATGTTAACTTAACTTTATTTTTTTTAAGGTTTATTTATTTATTTGACAGAGAGAGACATAGTGAGAGAGAGAAAACATAAGCAAGAGGGAGTGGGAGAGGGAGCAGGCTTCCGCTGAGCAAGGACCCAATGCGGGGCTTGATCCCAGGACCCTGGGACCATGACCTGAGTTGAAGACAGATGCTTAACCAACTGAGCCACCCAGGCTCCCCTGTTAACTTAAATTTAAATTTAAAAAGTAAATTAAAGAAATAGTCTTTTAATAAGTGAATGGCATGCTGATTCTTGTAATTCCAAAGACTGGGGAGTTGCATAGATACTTAGAGTGACCTATTTTAAAGGTGCTGTAATAACTGCAGCTCCCTCAGATTAACTGTTTTCTCATTCATCTTGCTCATATTTCCTCTGTCCCACCTCTTTCTGTTCTTCCTCTGTTCCTGTGTAGCCTCCTCTTTTTTTATTTTTTTAAGTTTGTATTTATTTTTTGACAGAGAGGGAGAGAGCACAAACAGAGGAGCAGCAGAGGGAGATGGAGAAGCAGGCTCCCCACTGAGCAGGGAGCCCAATGTGGGGCTTGATCGCAGCACTCCAGGATCATGACCTCAGCTATAAAGGCAGAGGCTTAACATCCTGAGCTGCCTAGGTGCCCTCAGCCTCATCTTTTTTACCCAACTAGTTTCTGACAGTAACTGCCACTCTCAGATGTTCTTTCTGCATAGGTTATAGACCTTGTGTCATGCTGGCCAGAAACAGCATTCCAGATTCAGTCTTCAGCCTTCTGTATTACTTAGGTTCATTATGTATTAGACTTTTGTCTACCCAACATTCCTCCCACTCACCCTCTTCCTTATTAGGTAGTGATTTTCATAGTAAAGAAACTGAGAGATGAATGAAGTTAAATGTCCCACTTTTCCAAAGCAGGAAGTGGAGGTAGGAGCAAGGGTTAGGGGAGAGTGGGCACATAAAAACCAGCTTTTTGGGTTGCCTGGCTGGCTCAGTCAGTGGAGCATGCGACTCTTGAGCTTGGAGTCATGAGTTCGAACTGCATTTGGGTGTAGAGATTATTTAAAAATAAAATCTTTTAAAAAAAGAAGCTTTTCTGCCCAGTCACCTTGTGACTGAATTTGATTCTCACCTGGTCCATGTTTAAGTTATAATTATGATAATTACTTTTTTTTTTTTGAACTCTTACTGTATGCCAGTTACTGTGCTATGAACTTTATATTCGTTATTTCATTTAATCTCTTCCAACAACCTTATGTTATGGACAATGTTATCCTCTTTTACAAAGAGGGAAACTAATGCTTGTGTAATAGAGTGGAGCTGGGATTTGAGCCCACACCCTCTAACTTCAGAGCCTTTTAACTCCTTTACCAATTCACTTCCCATTTATTCCCGAGCCAGAGGTAAGTTTCAACCGGTCATTGATGCCTGTATCCTATTTTCAGTACTGCCTAGATCTTTTCTTGGGTTCTTTCCTTTTTCAAGTTCCCACCAAGTCTCTGGATGCAGTTAGAGAAAACTGGCGGTCCAGAAACCACCTCTTGGAGAAACTCTGAAATTTCCACATTTGTAATTTTGGTCAAAGTGACATGTCTTTAAAACTCTACTGTGATATTACAGCCAACCACATATTCTCCCTCACTCAGTTCCTTTTCACTCAACAGTCATTTACTGCATGTGCCTCCTATTTTCTAGGTACTGCTCAGTGCTATGAACACAAGGAAGAATATGACCTGGACTCTGCCTTCATGGAACTTTATGGTCCTTTCCAACCTTACCACTGCTTTGCCTTTACTCTCACTTGTAGTCAGTCTACGCTTTTCTTTACCCTTCTAAACTAGAGCTTACTTGAGACTTGGCTTTTTTTTTTTTTTTTTTTAAGATTTATTTATTTGAGAGAGAGAGAGAGCGTGAGCTGGGGGAGGGACAGAGTGAGACAGAGGGAGAGAATCTCAAGCAGACTCCTCACTGAGTTGGAGCCCAACGGGGCTGCATCTCACAACCCTGAGATCATGACCTGAGCTGAAATCAAGAGTCAGATGCTTAACTGACTAAGCCACCCAAGTGCCCCTTGAGGGAATTGTTAATGAGACTTCCTTCTTGGCCCAATTGTCACTGGCTTTGTGACATTTATCTTTTCCTCCCATTTTAATGATCATCATCAGTAATAACCATTTATGTATGGTTTTTAATTTTAATTTAAAATTTATATTTTAAATTATTTTTACACATAAATATAACCTGTTGGTTAAAAAGACTTCAAATGTAACATAAGTGTGTATGCTAAAAAATAAAAATTCCCCTTACCTGGTCAGTACTACTTAATGTTTTTCTTCTTCTTTGTTTTATAGCTTTCTTGAGATTTAAATGATGTACAATAAACTGCACACATTTAAAGTGTGCACTGCAATAAGTTTTGACATATGTATATACACCCATGAAACCATCAACATGAGGTAGTGAACATGTCCTTCTTCCTTCCCTTTTTACCCCATAAACTCCACACCTCTCAGGCAACTATGAATCTGCTTTTGTCACTATAGATTCATTTTACTTTATAGACTTTTATATCAATGGAATGGGATAGTATGTACTTTATTGTGTCCAGATTTTTTACTTATTTTTATTTATTATTTTTTAAATTTATTATTTAAAAAATTTTTTAAAAGATTTTATTTTTGGGGACTCCTGGGTGGCTCAGTTGGTTAAACAGCTGCCTTCGGCTCAGGTCAGGATCCCAGCGTCCTGGGATCGAGTCCCACATTGGGCTCCTTGCTCAGCAGGGAGCCCACTTCTCCCTCTGCCTCTGCCTGTGCTCATTCTCTCTAACAAATAAATAAATAAAATCTTAAAAAAAATAAAGATTTTATTTTTTAAAGATTTTATTTATTTATTTGAGAGAGAGACAGTGGGAGAGAACATAAGAGGGGAGAAGGTCAGAGGGAGAAACAGGCTCCCCATGGAGCTGGGAGCCCAATGTGGGACTTGATCCCAGGATTTCAGGACCACGACCCGAGCTGAAAGCAGTTGCCTAACCAACTGAGCCACTCAGGAGCCCGGGTCCAGATTTTTTAGTCAGCATAATTATTTTGAGATTTATCCACTGTTGCATATATCCTTTTTGTAGCTGAGTAATTAGTCTGTTGTATGAATACCATAATTTATTTTATCCTTTCAACTTCTAATGGGTATTTGTGTACAAGTTTTGTGTTGACATATGCTTTCACTTCTTTTGTTTTAAATACCTAGGAGTGGAATAGCTAGATCATACGATAGGTACATGTTTACTTAAGAAACTACCTCAGTAGTTACTTAAGTTAAGTAGTTACTTAAGAAACTACCTCAGTCTTCCAAAGTGGTTGTACCGTTTCATATTCCCACCAGCACTGCATGGGTATTCCAGTTGCTCTTCATTTTTACCATCATTTGGTACTGAAAGTCCTTAATTTTAGACATTCTAATAGATGTATTAGTACATCTTATTGTTTTGATTTGCCTTTCCCTAAAGATCTTGATCTTTTCATGTGCTTATTTTCCATCTGTATATCTTTAGTGAATTGTCTTTTATTCTTTCTCTATTTTTAAATTGGGTTATTATTGTGTTTTGAGAGATTAAAAAAAAATCTAAACATGGGGTGGGTGGCTCAGTCAGTTGAGCATCAGACTCTTGATTTTGGGTGGGGCTATGATCTCTGGTTTTTGGGATTAAGCCCTGTGTTGGCCTCCACAGTTAGTGTGGAATCTGCTTGGCATTCTCTCCCTCTCCCTTTGCCTCTCCCCCCTCTAAGATAAGTAAATAAATCTTTAAAAAAAAATCTAAACACAAATCTTTCTTAGGTATATGCACTGTAGTCTATGACTTGTCTTTTTTTTTTTTTTTTAAGATTTTTATTTATTTATTTGACAGAGAGAGAGAGAGAAAGATCACAAGTAGGCAGAGAGGGGGAAGCAGGCTCCCTGCTGACCAGAGAGCCCCATGTGGGGCTTGATCTGAGGACCTTGAGATCATGACCTGAGTAGAAGGCGGAGGCTTAATCCACTCAGCCAGCCAGGGGCACCTATGACTTGTCTTTTCTTTCTCTTAACAGTGTCTTAGGAAGAGTTCAAGATAGGGCACCTGGGTGGCTCAGTTAGTTGGACATCTGCCTTCAGCTTGGGTCATGGTCCCAGGGTCCTGGGATCAAGCCTCGCATTGGGGTCCCTGCTCAATGGGGAGTCTGCTCCCTCTCCAACTGCGCCTCCCACTCGTGTTCTCGCACGCTCTGTTCTCTCTCAAATAAATTAATTAATTAGTCTTTTTTTTTTTTTTAAAGCACAAGATTTTGATTTAAGAAGTCTAATTAATTGGGGAAACTGGGTGGCTTTGTGGTCATTTGGCTCAGGTCATTATCACAGAGTCCTGGGATCAAGGCCTGCATCAGTCTCCCTGTTCAGTGGGGAACCTGCTTCTCCCTTTCCCTCTGCCCTTGCGTGTGTTCTCTCTCTTGCTCACTCTCTCTTAAATAAATAAATAAAATCTTAAAAAATAGAAGTTTAATCAATTTTTAATTTTTTAGATTATACTTTGGTGTCATGTCTAAGAAAACTTTGCTTAACAGAAGGTCACAAAGGTTTTCTTCTATGAATTCTTCCAGATATTTTATAGATTTTTTTTTTAAGATTTGTTTATTCAAGAGAGAGAATGAGAGAGAGAAAGCATGAGAGGGGAGAAGTCAGAGGGAGAAGCAGACTCTCTGCTGAGCAGGGAGCCTGATGTGGGACTCAGTCCTGGGACTCTAGGATCATGACCTGAGGCAAAGGCAGTTGTTTAACCAACCAAGCCACCCAGGCACCCTATAGATTTGGTTTTACATTTAGGTTTATGATCTATCTTAAGTCAATTTTATATATGCTAAAAGGTATTAATCCAAATTTATTTGTATGTGTGTATCTAGATGTTCATACTCCCTTTGTTGAAAACACTATCTTTGCTCTACCAAATTGCCTTTGCATCTACTTTTGTACAAAATCAGTCATGCATTGTATTCATTAACTGGGACTGCCTAACAAAGTGCCATAAACCTGTGGCTTTAAACAATTTAAATTTATTCTGTCGCAGTTCCAAAGTCTGAAATCAAGGTGTCCATAGGCAACACTTCCTTCGGAGGCTGTAGGGGAGAATCCTTTCTTGTTTCTTCTGGCTTTTGGTGACTCCAGACATTCTTTGGTTTGTGGCAGCATAACTTTTATCTCTGCCTCTATGTTTACCTGGCCTTCTCCCCAGATAGTTCTCAAGTATCTTCCCCTCTTCTTTTTTTCTTCTTTCTATTTTAAAATTGAAGTATAGTTGAGAGGCGCCTGGGTAGCTCAGTCAGTTAAGCGTCTGCCTTCAGCTCAGGTCATGATCCCAGGGTCCTGGGATAGAGTCTTGCATTGGGCTCCTTGCTCAGTGGGATCCTGCTTCTCCCTCTGCCTGCTGCTCCCCCTGCTTGTGCTTTCTCTCTTTCTCTGTGTCAAATGAATAAATAAAGTCTTAAAAAAAATTGAAGTATAGTTGATATACAATATATCAGTTTCAGGTGTGCAACATAGTGATTCAACATTTATATGTATTATGAAATGCTTATCATAGGTGTAGTTATCATTTGTCACTATGCAAAATTATTTTGATATTATTGACCATATTCTCTGTGTTGTACTTTACATTCCCATGACTTATTTGTAACTGAAAGTTTGTACCTCTTCATCCCCTTCAGCTGTTTCTCCCATCTCTGTCCCCATCCTCCCACAACCATCACCAATTTGTTCTCTGTATTTATGAGTCTGTTTTTATCTTTTTTTTTTTGTAGATTCCACATATGACACCATATATTATTATTATTAGTGCTTCCTAGACATTTTCTATTAATATCCAGACTTTTAAAAATATAAATGGGATTTGTAGCTCACTGTTTTTATTTAACAGTATATTTTGGATATATTCCCATATCAGTGCATAAAAATCTACTCCATTCCTTTTAAATGGCTGTATAGTATTCTAATCTGTGAATATACTATAAATATTTAGTCTTTTATGGGCAGGTATTTGATATACAGTGGTGAAGTAAATGTCCTTTTGTATGTACTCAAATTGAGTCTAATTGTAACATAAATTCTGAGAAGTGGAACTGTTGGAGCTATTAAAATGTTTGCTAGATACAATCAATTATCCTTTGAAAAAGTTGTGCTAAGAACTTAACAGTGTTTCTTTTTCCTGTTTTCTCACCTTCTGGACAACACTGAGCATGATCAATCTTAATCTTTGTTCATTTGATAGATTTTAAAGAACAGTATCTTCTTTTAATGTATATTTCTTAAATTATGAGTGAATTAGAGCATTTTGATATTTTTATTAACATTTTACTTTTCTGTGAATTACATGCTTTTTTTTTTTTGCTTCCTTTTCTTTTTCAAGATTTTATTTATTTGAGAGAGAGAGAGAGTGAGCATGAGTAGGGGGTGAGGGGGACAAAGGGAGAGGGATAAGTATGCTCCCTGCTGAGCAGGGAGCCCTACTTGGGGCTTGATCCCAGGACCCTGGGATTCTGACCTGAGCCAAAGGCAGGTGCTTAACTGAGCCAACAAGACATCCTTTGCTGCTGCTTCTTCTGCTGCTGCTTTTTAAAAAAAAAAAAAAAAAAAAAAAAATATTTGGAGGTTTTTTTTAATGTAAAGGAAGTTAGTCCTTTGTCTTCCAGCATATGGGTGCTTTTTTCCCCCTCTCTCTCTCATAGTTACTAGTTTTTAAATGACAGACCTTCAGATTGGCTAGTCCAACCTGCTTACTTTCTACATGAGGAAACTGAAGTTCAGATAGTGTTAGTGTTTCTCTCTCCTTTTTTAAAATTAAAAATAAATTTTTTTCTTGAGCATGTAGCTAGATGATAGTGGACCTGAAACCAACAACAAGTCTCCTTACTTCCAGTTTGGTGCTTTGGTGCCTTTTCTAATATACCATGCTATTTTTAAGGCTTACTCCTTTCTGTCTTCCACAGTTGTTTATTACCACTAGATCTTGCCACAACCAGATGTTTCATGGTAAACTTAGAATTTTACCAGCCTAGTATTAAAGTTAGAGAGGCTACAGGGTTGTACAGGAACCCAGGAGACTTCACAGGTATTGGATTGTTTCTAATGCATGAGTAACTAAACTAGTTTCTCAATATGGCAGTTGTGGTATTTTTGTTTGTTTAAAAAAAATGTGTTTTGTTTCATAGGTTCATGGGTGTGTGTGTACATCAAGGACAGTTGCATGCGCTTACAGAGGTAAGACTTAAGTAAGCCTATTGAAGTGGCTTCTCTGCCTTAGTTTCAGCATTCTGGGTTCCATAGTGATTGTTGTTTGTATAATGCATTGATATTTATGCAAAAATAGCAGTGTTAACAGTGCTTTCTTCTCTTGCCTGGGGACAATGGCTGTATTTCTTAATATTCTTGGATTCCCTCATAATACTACGTGAGTACTCTGAGAATATGAGTGCTCAAATATTATATTGATTCTTGCTGCCTGGATGACCCTTTCCTAGGCTAAGGGATGGCATCACTTGGCTGTTTGGTGTCCTGATCTAGAATTCCACTGTCACTGCTGTAGTGTCCTGATTGGTCTTATTACTAATTGGAATTAGTTTTCCTCTCCAGTCTCATTTCATTTTCAGCCTCTTCTAAGCAGGTAATATGTGATAGTCACTACTTAGCCTCTGAAGACAGAGAATCCTTTCTAGAACAAAGTCTTCCTAAATTCAGGTACTGAGCTGTCAGCTTCAGAATTTGCTTGGGTGCTTCTTAGAAACACAGATCCCTGAAATCTAGGTTTGGTAGGTTTTCATCGGGTCCATATGCATTTTTAAAAGCTCTCCAGATTATTCAAATGAGCATCTAGATTTGAGAATCTGTGTGCTAGAAAGTGTTCACAATTTTCCTTGGGAATTAAGTACCAAAATACAAAGTGAAGAAACTTAGGAAGGAAAACTGTTTTACAGGATTGAATGTTCATTTCCTGCTGGCTTGGTGCCTCGTTTTAGTCCTTAATATCTGCTGATGGAAGGTCCTATATGCTTCACTCTTTGTCTCTTTTCTTAGTTACTGAGGGCATCAGAATGTGGAATGTGTGTAGCTCTGTCCTGCCCTTTTTTTTTTTTTTAAAGATTTTATTTAAAAGATTTTTTATTTATGTGTGTGAGAGAGAGAGATCACAAGTAAGCAGGCAAAGAGAGAGCGGGGAAGCAGGCTCTCTGCTGACCAGAAAGCCCGACGCAGTGCAGAGAGAGCCCGATGCGGGGCTCCATCCCAGGACCCTGAGACCATGACCTGAGCTGAAGGCAGAGGCTTAACCCACCCAGCCACCCAGACACCCTCTGGTTTGCCTCTTTTATCGAAAGTCAAAGAAGGCAGAATAATGAGGTAATTAAGAGCATGACCTCTGACATCTTGATTGCCTAGGTTTGAATTTCTCTGTGTCTCAGTGTTGTCTCTATAAAATGGGAATAATAATAATAGTATCTGCCCCAGGGAGTCTAGAGAGAGAAGACCAGTGTCTGAGCCCTAGAGTATTTCAATTTTAAAAGCCAAAGGAGAAAGGCATTTTGAGAGGGAGTGGCTAGTGAGTTAGGGGGAAAAACCAAGAGAATTGTATTGGCCTGGAATGGAAATGAAGGAGTTTCAAGGAGGAGGGAGTAGGTAATTATGGCAGATCTTGCTGATAAAATGATGATATCACAGGGATTTTTGTAAAATGCCTATTTGGCACAGTGCCTGGCATATAGTAATTCATTTATACATTTTAACTACTACAGCTTTTTTTATTAACATTGACTTGTCCTTCCTGAATTCCTTGAATTGTCAATATTTTTCATTTGGTATTTAATACTGCTTTTCAGTACTGCTGTTAATGTTATTAAAATTTTTTAGAAACTTTTTATTGACGTATGACATAAAAAAAGCACACATATGATACATGTATAGCTCACTAAATTTTTACAAATGAACACACCCATAACCAGCATTCCAGATCAAAAAAACATTTTCTATGTATTTCTTTTCTCAGAAGTGAGTCTATAAATTCTTCAAAGACAAAACTCTCTCCTACTCTTAAGATTTCTATCTGCCAGAGCTCTGACACTAATAATTTTTTAAAATATTTGTTATACTCCTTTGTTATATCATTGTTCTCTGAAATGTAAATTTATTGGAAGGGCTTGTATGTTGGTTTTGCTGACAAAGAAGAAAATGCTTTAAAATCTGTAATCGTGTTGCAGATTCAGATTTGGGGTGTAATGAAAGTGGCAGAATTGAATGATCTTAATGCAGCATTCTTTGTCCATGTTGCACTTAAATAATATTTTCTGTTGTTTGTTGTCTTATTCATAGCCATATATAAAATATAGTGCCCATTTTGTGAAAGAGTGTATATTTCCAGTATCATTCATGGATATTGGCATAGCATATAACATAAATAATTTTTATTACGATGATAATAGGCTGATGGTCATGCAGCCCAAATATCCAAATGCTTATGGTTATTTTCAGAAGGGGATCAGGAAAGGCCATCATGGCATAGATCTCTGGGGAATCCTGTGTTTATCCCATAATTTGACTTGGCAGCACAGCTATTGGTTTCACTAAGGATTATAAAAATAAATTACTAATAACATCAGCATAGCCCTGGGAACTTAGATGACATTTAGTAGATTTTTCTGACTGGTGGAATGCTGCTTTTTATAATAATGTGAATACTGTTTCTTATTTCTCTTGAAATACTTTGTAAATAATTACAGCAGACAAACATAGCTCTTGTTAGTGCCTATAAAGTACTGATAGTATTAGGAATAGTATTTCTCAGGTACAGTAGTGATCTGGACTTTTCTGGGCTTGAACCATTTCTGTGAGTCTTCTTTAAAATTATAGACATTGGGGGCACCTGGGTGACTCAGTCAGTTAAGTGTCTCTTTTAGCTCAGGTGATGATCCCAGTGTCCTGAGATCGAGCCCCACCTGAGGGTGAGGCTCCCTGCTCAGCGGGGAGCTTGCTTCTCCCTCTCCCTCTGCCCACCCCCCCTTGTGCTCTCTCTCTCTCTCTCTCTCTCTTTATCTCAAATAAATAAATAAAATCTTTTTAAAAATAATTAAAAAATAAAATTATACGCTTTAGGGTGCCTGGGTGGCTCAATCAGTTAAGTGTCTGCCTTCGGTTTAGGTTGTGATCCTGGGGTCATGGGATCAAGCCCCTGTCCTCCAAGCCTTTGTATCACATGTACTCTACACACAGGCCTTGGGATGAACAGTGCTCTGAATTGGGGATAAAAAGGCCGGTGTCTTCAGTGGTTTCTGTCTGTCTGTCTGACTGCTTAGCTGGGAGTCTGTTTCTCCTTCTACCCCTCCCCCCTGCATATGTGCATACTCTCTCTCTCTCTCAAATAAGTAAATAAAGTCTTTGAAAAAATAATGAAATTGTAGACATTAATTGAACTTGAAATAGTCAGACAGTTAGGTACTACTAACTACTACAGATAGTTTTATCTCACAGACTTCTGAGGTTTTGTTTTGTTTTGTTTTTAAAGATTTATTTATTTTTTTGACAGAGACAGAGATCACAAGTAGGCAGAGAGGCAGGCAGAGAGAGAAGGAAGCAGGCTTCCTGCTGAGCAGAGAGCCCCATGCGGGGCTTGATCCCAGTACCCTGGGATCGTGACCTGAGCCGAAGGCAGAGGCTTTAACCCACTGAGCCACCCAGGCGCCCCGACTTCTGAGTTTTTAAGCGAATGAGTTATTTGATAAAGAGAAAAGTTTGATAAAAGATCAAATAAAACCTTTAAGTTAATAAGTTGAATCAAGAATCCATATTGTATCGAGTAGAAATACTCCATAAGTATGTCTTTGACTCAGGAAACCTTAACATTGTCTTTCATTTGGTCAAGAGTATCAAAGAAGTGAAAATCTTCAGTTTTGAAAGACAGAAAATATAACCCTATATATTAGTTAGCAATTGCTATGTACTATCCAACCACAAAACCTCAAAAGCATGCAATAATAAACATTTATTTCTTGTATACCTGCAGGGCTGAGCTGAGCTGAGCCCAGCTGGACAGCTCTGCTAGTCTCACTTGGGCTCACTCATGCATCTGGCAGGTCATCTGGTAGTCTGATTTAGGTTGGGCTTTGCTGGGATGGCCTTGCTTCAGCTGCTTCTGACCCTTGTTCGATCAACAAACTAGCCTAGATGTGATGATACCAGAACAGCAAGAGTAGGCCAGCCATTTGCACAAGTGCTTTTCATGATTCTGCTTATATTCACATTTACTTGCCCAGCATCTCCACTGGACAAAAAAAGTCACACACCCGAGTCCACATTGGGAGCATACTGCAAAGTTGTATGTCAAAGGGCATCGATTCCACAACGGGTAAAAAATCAGAACCACTGTTGCAATCTCCCATATCCTATAAATATCCCAATTAAAAAATCATAATTATTTGTCTTTTCTACCCTACTTGAGGGCAAAGACATTCTCCCATTATAAAAATCATAGCTACCAGTTAGTTATTAAATACCTACTGTGGGCTAAGTGCTAGGCTTAGTGCTTTACATATTAGCTATAATTCTCACAATTCTGTAATCATATTTTCTCCATTTTATTTTATTTATTTATTTTTAAAGATTTTATTTATTTATTTATTTGACAGAGAGAGGCCACAAGTAGGCAGAGAGGCAGGAAGAGAGAGAAGGGGAAGCAGGCTTCCCGCTGAGCAGAGAGCCCGATGCGGGCCTTGATCCCAGGACCCCGAGATCATGACTCGAGCCAAAAGCAGAGGCTTAACCCACTGAGCCACCCAGGCGCCCCAATTTCCATCTTATAGCTGAGAAATCTATGCTTAGAAAAATTAAGGGAATTTCCAAAGAAGTATTTGGATCCAGATTCATTTGACTTCAAAGTCTATACCCTTTCCATTATAACATGCTGTCCTTAAATGACTTATGTATTCCCCACAGTGCTAATAAGCTCTTATATATATTCCCCACAGATTCTTATATGTATGTATAGCATGTGTAGTATTTGTAGAATTTGATTTTGACTATTTTTATATTTTGGGTTACTTAGAAAAAGATACCCTGGTTATTGGAGATATGAGAATGTGTTCAGTTGCAAGTAACAGAAAATAGTCAAAAGACCTTAAACAACAAAATGACTAATATAACTGGAATTCTGGTAGCTTATGAGGTTAAGGTTGCTTTAATTCAGCAGCTAAATAGATGTTATTCAGAGACCCCATGTCTTTCCATCTCTTTGGTCTGTCTTTACATTGTCAACTTCATCCTAAGGTAGCTGTGATTTTACTCAAAAAGTAGCTGCCACCAACTTAACATGCTGTATGTTTTCTCTTCCATATCCAAGATGGAGGTGTGGAGTGTTGTCAAAGACAAGAGAGAGAGATGCTTTGAGACAGATTATGTGTCATCTCATAATGTCTTCTTTTTAAGCTTGTTAAGAAAGGCACAAAGAGCTAAATATCCTCATAATCAAATAGTTCAGGGATCCTCTCTGTGCAGAATCTTTCAGTGCCTAGAAGATTGGAAATTTGGGAAATGAGTGGGATATAAGGTTGTTGGGTAGGGATCTCAAATGACAATACTCTGGTCAAAGAGTCAGCAAAAGAATTGCTTGGCACATGTTTTGAGGTCTCTCTTGCCTTCTCTACCCTGCAGAAACTATGCTCCCCCCTCCTCCCCACCATTCCAGTAAGAATCACTTAGCTATAGACACAGCAGTGAGGTCATTCATTCTGTTTACAGCAAAGTCACTTCAGTCAGGCAGGTACTTGGTAGTACAAGAAACACTCTTAGCTCATGAGGGAATGATTCAGCCCTGCAGGTGGCTGAAAAGAACTTTTTATTCACATAGCCCTCATCCTCTTCTCACTCACCGTTTCCACCCCCACTGTACACCTTCTTGGTTTTTTAAGGAATAGTTACTTGGGAAATTCCTTGTTTATGTGGGTTGATATGTGTTGTTTTTGAGTTGTTTTTTTGTCAGACTTATAAGAAGCCTTATATAATCAGAGAGCTTATAATGAAAGGAAACTCTGTCGGTTCAGTGACCAGACTCATGCATTATTTATAAAAATGAGCAGCCAGACCCCGATTCTAGTTTCTTGGTGTGCTGTGATATTGCTGTTAGTTGTGCCTGCTTCTTTTTTTTGCTTCTGTGTGGCCCAGTACAGAGTATTCTCTTGGCCTTATTTACCTTGAGCCAGAAGCAGTATTATCTGAGGCGTGCCTTGGGTTAACTTCTGCAGCATAGCCATACCTATCTTTCAAGCATGGGTGGTTTTAAGGAGACTAGATTTGTCACATAATAGTGAAAAGGACACTCCAGATGTACCAACAATGATTGCCCCTGTGACTCAAGACTTCTAAAGGAATGGTGAGGGTAGGAGAAATGACAGGCTGTGAATTAGCATCTGCAAGAGAAGAAAGAGAATCACTTTACATATACCATTTTGAGTGAATTTGCTGTAGGCTAGGCAATCTACTAGGCTCTGGGCTTATCAGGATAAAAAGAAGCCTATTCCCTTATTTATTGCTGTATAACAAATTACCCTAACATTTAGTGATTTAAAACAATCATTTTATTTTGCTTGTGATTTTGTAGGTTGGGAATTTGCAAGGGCTTTCCTGGGTCTCTGATCCACATGTGTCAGCTAGAGGGCCCACTTCCAGGATGGCTGCTGCATTCGCATGCCTGGTGCTGTGGTGAATGAGGGTGGCTTGGCCCCTCTCTTTCACTGCGTGGTGTCTCATTCTCTAGGTCATCTCCATATGTCTTGAGCGTCCCATAGCATGGTGATCTCAGGATAGTTGGACTTTGTATATGGTAACTGGAAAGAGGTATAGGCTACCCAAGTGGGAGCTGAAAGACTTCTTATGACTTACCTTTGAAGTTTCAGAATGTCACTTGTGCTCATTCTCTTGGTCAGGTCTGATTCACAGGGAGGGGAGTTATTAGACTCTACATCACTGACCATTTTTACTCCACTGCAGTGTCTTTCATGAACTTAATATTTAGTTACTGGGATAGTAAGAAATTTCTTACTATGTTCTTCCTTAAAAGCTATTTTTAAATATCCAGCCATGACTTCATGATATTAACTCTTACATCTCCATGTATATTAATAGTTGTTACTCATTGTAGTTCATATTCTTTTTTCCTGTCAACTCCTGTTTTCTACTCAGTTACTTTACTAATATTTCAAATACAGCATAGCTCAGGTCACTGTTTTCAATCTTACCATTTTCTATTGTTAGAATACTTATTCCTCCAAATAAAAACTACAGAATTGGTTTTTACATTTTCCCATCTCTTGAATTTAATCAGTTCCCAATCCTTCTATTTTCTTTGTGATATCTTTCTGATTCTTCTTTCTCTGCATTCTTGCCATAATGTTATTCTATGTCTAGATTCCTACAAAGTCTTTGGCTGGTTTTCCTGTCTCCAGTCTTTCTTTGCTTTAGTTTGCTATATCACTACTCAAATAATCCATTAGGCATACTTTGATAATGTGATGCTTCTGTTCAAAAACTTCTGTTTAGGGGCTCCTGGATGGCATATTTGGTTGACTGACTCTTACTTTTACTCAGGTCATGATCTCAAGGTTGTGAGATCGAGCCCTGTGTGGCACTTCGTGCTTAATGTGGAGTCAGCTTGAATTTCTTTTTCCCTTTACCCTCCTACCCCTGTCTGCACCTACTTCTCTCTCTTTCCCCCACTCTCTCAAAAATAAATAAATAAATAAATCTTTTAAAAAATTCTTAAAAACTTCTGTTTAGCATTCTAAACTCTATTTGATTTCAGAATATACATCTTAAAAACTAGTTAGGTGGGTCTTTATGCTGTCTTCTACACATGCTGGCCTTAGATGTGCCTTCTAGGACCTAGGATGCCCTTATCTCTCTTCTTCCTCCCACTTTCCAAGTTATGTCAAATCCCAGGCTCTCTAATGCAGCTCAGTCTTCCAAATAAGGCCAAGGATGATACTTTGTGTGGTTGGGCCCATAGTATATGTTTAGGATGTTTATAGTTGGTTTTTAGTGTAGACCCAGCTCTCAGAAAGCTGAATTAGCCCCAGTGGAAAGAGCTTGAGACAGAAATAGTGTGGTCACATCTCAAGTCCTTTCACAATTAGAAGTTTATTTCATTTATACTTATAAAAAGAGCTAAAAACATTCCTATAAACACCTGATGGCATCTTTACTTTTGAAAAAGGTAGTTTTTATTTAATTTTTTGGTTTGGTCATTTAGTAATAAAAATATTTCTAAACAAATTGTGGTACAAGTTTTCTGCCCTTATATTTAGTAACTCCCTATGACATTTGAGAAACAAGAATTTGAGGATGGCACTCTAACCCACAAATACTAGAAGAGTTCATTTAGTTTACCTTATTCTTAAAGCAGTTTTCCCCTGACTTGCTACCTTGCTTCTGGCTCATTTACTCATTCAAAAAATATTTATTGGACTTCTACTATGTATCTAGCACTATTCTAGGCATTGGGGATATAATAACAAATAAATAAAAATCTCTGCCCTCTGAAACTTACATTGTGAACAGCAGAGGGGTGGGTAGGAGAGTTAGACCACATAGGAACCAAATTGTAATATACGTGGTTTCAGTGTGTGGGGTTTGTAATTTCAGTGTGTGGACAGAGAAGTTCTCACAGAAGAAGCAAAAATTAAGGAGATAAGGGAATTCACTATATGAGTATCTGGAGAAAGAGTGTTCTAGGAAGTGGGAACAGCAAGTCCAAAGACATGGAGGCAGAAATGTTCCTGGAGAGGTTAAGAACTCCAAGAAGGGTGACGTGGCTGCAGTGGTGAGAGCAAAAAAGATAGTAGATGGGGGACAGAGAGGAAATGCAGGCCAGATCACACAGTGTTGTAGACCATTGTAAGAGCTTCAACTTTTACTCAGGCTGAATTGTGAAGTCTTTGGGGTTCTTTGAGTAGGGCTATGATATGATGTGACTTATCTTTTAAAAAGATAACTCTGGCTACTGAGAGTTGGATAGACTGAAAACGAAGCAAGAGTGAAAGTTGAGTTTGTGCAATAAATAAAGACTATGCAAAAAGGCTGAGAGATAATGGTAACTTGGACCAGAGCGCTGCTGGTGATTCTGGATCAATTTTGAGAGTAAACTAGGCTTTCTTGATGCATTAAGTATGGAGTGTGAGAAGACAAAAGGAGTCAAGGTTAACTCCGAGGTTTTTGGTCAGAACACCTGAAGGATAGAGTTGCTATTAATTGAGATGGGGAAGACCACAGGATGTGTAAGATGGGAGAGGACTGAGAGGTCAGTTTTGAACAGGTTGAATTTGAAATATTTATAGGACAAACAAGTGGAGATAACTTCATAGATCATGGGGATTCCAAGGAGTACTCTGAGTGATGATACCTTACTTGTTCAGATCCTGTTTATCACTTTTTTCATTAGAAAACATTTCATTGATTTGGAAGGAGGCATTTTTCAACTGCTGTATTATTTCCTGAGTAATAATAGTGAAAAAATCATTAATTAAATTGATTCCTTCCTTCCTCCCTCCCTCCCTTCCTCCCTCCCTTCTCTCCTTCCTTCTTTCCATCTCTACACCCAGGATGGGGGTCAAACTCCAGATCCTGAGATCAAAAGTCACATGTTCTACCAACTGAGCCAGCCAGGCACCTCCTGTTGGGTTTTTTTTTTTCTTTTTTAAAGATTTTTATTTATTTGACAGAGAGAGACATAGAAAGAGAGGGAACACAAGCAGTGGGAGAGGGAGAGGGAGAAGCAGGCCTCCCAAGGAGCGGGGAGCCCAATGTGGGGCTCTATCCCAAGACCCTAGGATCATGACCTGAGCCAAAGACAGACACTGAACCAACGGAGCCACCCCGGTGCCCCCAGGCACTTTTTAACCAAATGTTTTCTATGTGCCAGGCCTTGGTAAATTTTTTTCCCCTCTCTCTCTCCCTATTGTCTAGTTATCATACAATACCATGAAATAGGTAGTGTTTCCCCCATTTTACAGATGAAGAATAGAATCTGGAGGCTGAGAAAGAAATTAATGTAAGGTCTTTTTAGCTAAGTAATGGAGCTGGAATTTGAAATCAAGTTCTGGCTGACTATAATCTTGTGTTTACTAGACTTTAAGCTCCTTGGAATTGGTTATTTTGTTACTAATGAGTCTTCAGCAGCTGGCACATAAAAGCATGCAGTAAATACTAGTTGGGTGAATGAATAAATGGATGAATGAATGAATACTGCTTCCCACACTTGAACTTAAAGCAGTTAATCTGGTTGCCACAAAGACATTTGCCTCTTCCAAGGTGGTTTTGGGCATCCATCTGATGCATCTTTTCTCAGTGTTGGTAGTGATAGGACAGAAGGAAGATTTAGAAAAATGCTTTAGGAGATTTCTAGCTCATCTTTCTCCTAACCCTCTCTGTGACTATGATACTAGTGTGGCAACTGAATTCATAGAGGTCTTTTTGAGTTTACTCTTAACCGGTTTCTTTCTTTTTTTTCTTTCTTTCTTTTTAAAAAAGATTTTATTTATTTATTTGACAGAGAGACACACAACAAGAGAGGGAGGAAAAGCAGGGGGAGTGGGAGAGGGAGAAGCAGGCTTCTCACTGAGCAGGTACCCCCCATGTGGGGCTCCATCCCAGGACCCTGGGATCATGCATGACCTGAGCTGAAGGCAGACTCTTAACTACCGAGCTACCCAGGTGCCCCCTCTAAACTAGTTTCTAACAGAAGTTTTGACAAGTGTGCTTTTAAAATTTTTTAAATTAACATATAATGTATTATCAGCCCCAGAGGTACAAGTCTGTGAATCGCCAGGTTGACAAGTATGGTTTTCTTAACTTGACAAGTGGTGTCATTCACAGAAATTGGGTCTGTGTAGCCCCTTGAGAACTAATTGTTCCTACTTTGGATCCTGTAGAAGAATGGAAGGATAGTGGAAGGAGGGTAGTCTCCCAGTTTACCTCTTATACATTCCTGCTACTGAAGGGCATTTCAGCATTCCTAGACCAGATACATCATTGCTGTCTACACTTTCTGTGTTTACTTGTTTTTTATGTTGGTCTTTTCTTGTTATCATGGTCACCATTATTTGCTTATATAGTAAATTCTTACATCAGTGATTTCCAAAGAGAATCATAAGCATTTCTTTCCTTAACACGCTCATTTTGGCACATTTCACCTTCCTATAGTAATTGCTTATGTTTATTTTCTACTCAGCAAATAATTAAGCAGAAAGAGAAACTAGTTTTTTTTTTTTTTTAATATTTCACTCATTTATTTGACAGAGAGAGATCACAAGTAGGCAGAGAGGCAGGCAGAGAGAGAGGAAGGGAAGCAGGCCCCCTGCTGAGCAGAGAGCCCAATGCGGGACTCGATCCCAGGACCCTGAGATCATGACCTGAGCTGAAGGCAGTGACTTAACCCACTGAGCCACCCAGGCGCCCCAAAAAGAGAAACTAGTTTTTGAAGGTGGCAGGACAATGTGTAAGACAAGTAGCTGCTTTAGTAAATGTTAAAGTAATAACTTACAAAAGTATTATTGTGCTTAACTTTTCTACTATTTAGTTGATTGTTCTCTTTTCCTTCATTCCCAACCTCTCCCACTTTCTGTCTTATCAATCACCATGTCCTGTCCACTTCACCTTCTTCCTATCTTGAATCCGTTCACCTTGCACCAGTTCCTTCTGCCACCATCTTGCAATAACCTTTTTTTTTTATTATTTTTTAAATTTATTTATTTGACAGAGAGAGAAATCTCAAGTAGGCAGAGAGGAGGCAGGCAGAGAGAGGGGAGAAGCAGGCTCCCTGCTGAGCAGAGAGCCCTATGTGGGGCTTGATCCCAGGACCCTGAGACCATGACCTGAGCCGAAGGCAGAGGCTTAACCCACTGAGCCACCCAGGCGCCCCTTGCAATAACCTTTTAAGTAGTCTATCAGTCTTCTTCTCCCCTTAAATCCATACTACCCATGTTGCCAGCCAAGTGGTCCTTTTAAAGTACAAATCTATATTTTAATCATCTTAGCCATTTTTAAGAGTACAGTTTAATAGTTAATATTAAATATGTTTATGTTGTGCAACGGAGCTCCAGATCTTTTGCATCTTTTAGTTTCTGTTTCTATTATTTTGACTGCTCCACGTCCTCAAAGAAGTGAAATCATACAGCATTTTGTCTTTTTGTGACAGGCTTATTTCACTTAGCACAATGTCCTAAAGGTCCATCCATGTTGTAACATGTGACAGGATTGCCCTCCTTTTTAAGGTTGAAGAATACTCCATCGTAAATGCATACCACATTTTACTTATCCACTCATCTGTTGATGAACATAAACACAGTGGGTTGTTGTTGTTGTTGTTTTTGGAGCACAGTGTTTGATACAAATCTAATTTTGTTTCTCCTTGCATCAACCCTTCTGTGGCTCTTCATTGCCCTCAGGGTCAAGTCAAAACATCTGATCTTAACTAGTGCTTGTCTGTATGGCCTCATTTCTCGCTTCTCTGACTTCTTTGTTGTTGTCTCAGTTGTGTACTATAGTTATACTGAACCTTTTCAGTTCCACAAATGGATGTGACCCTTTCTACTTCTGGGCCTATGTACCAGCTCTTCTCTCTGCCTAGAACACAACCTCTCCATCTCCCATTGGCCTGGCCAACTCCTACTTAACTTATTTTCTCTTGGAAGCCCTTTCTGATATCCTAAGGTTAGGTACCCCTCTTATTTAATTCCATATTACAATAGTATTTATCATTGATTTTTATTCACTGTTTGTATATATAGGTTATAAATTCCTTAAGGGCAAGGACCATTCTATATACATTGATATCAGCTGGGTCCTAGTATAGTGCCTGAGAAATGATAGTTGCTTATCATTTTTTGTTGTGAATAATCAGTGGCATTTTCTGGCTCAAAACCTTCAGTGATTTCTTCATTGATGGGTTTTATAACCTTAGTTGCTTACCAGAATTGCTTAGGAGTTTTTTAGAAAGTGCAGATGCCAGGACCTCCCACAAGACCC
Source organism: Mustela erminea (assembly GCF_009829155.1). Classification (NCBI taxonomy): domain Eukaryota; kingdom Metazoa; phylum Chordata; class Mammalia; order Carnivora; family Mustelidae; genus Mustela; species Mustela erminea. The sequence goes on from NC_045623.1 coordinate 74,418,938, forward strand.
ACTGAATTAAAGTCTTGGGAGAGGCCCAGGCATCTGTATTTTAAAACTTTATTAATTTATAAAGTGCATAGGTTATCCTGTACACAGCTAGGGCTAAAACATGTAATTCAGGGGGTGCCTGGGTAGCTTAGTTGGTTGAGCGCCTGCCTTTGGCTTGGATCATGATCCCAGGGTCCTAGGATTGAGCTCTGCATTGGGCTCCCTGGTCAGCAGGGAGCCTGCTTTTCAACCTTTCCCTCTGCTGCTACCCCTGCTTGTTCTCTTTCTCTCTCTGTCAAATGGATAGATAAAATCTTTTAAAAACAACACCAATGTGGAATCCAGGATACTCTTAGCTTGGTATCCTAGTCATTTGTACTTTAGCATCATCCTGCCTTTTTTCTGCTAGTCTTCGTTAACAAGTACTCTATCATTCAGACAAACTGGTTTTCATGTGTTTACTAAACATGGCTGTGTATTTTTGCCTCTTATTCATATTTCTTTATCTTAGGATGTACTCTTTTCCCTTATCATATAGAAATCTTCTCTCCCTTCAAGACTTGGCTCAAAGTCCAGTTATTTCTCCATAAAAACTTTTCTGATTCTTTGCCATTGGTTGCTTTCCCCTCCTTGCCAAATTTGGCCATTCATTAATCTTCTTTATGCACACACACACACACACACACACACACACACACTGGGGGGGTACCTCTCTTATTACACATTCTGCCATGTATTAAAGCTTTTTTTGCTTGGTTTCCCTATATAATTGTAAGCTTCCAGAGTAGAAGAAACCCGGGCTTTGGGGTCAAAAAGCTTGGGTAAAAATCCAGGCTCCACCATTATTAGTTGAGTAACCATAGGAAAATTATTTAAATTCTCTAGGCTTGATTTCCTCCTTATAAAATTTTTTTAAAAGGATAAGAAGAATGTTTCAGGGTGTTGCAAGGTTCAAATGATGTAACTATTAAAGTGCCTTATAAAACCAATTAGTTGCTGGTTACTATAGGGATAGTATTTTACTCATCTGTGTATTCCTGATCTCCCAGCAGTACTTTGTAGTTAGAAGACACTTTATAGATTTTGACTGAATGATTGAATTGGGGCAAAAGGAAGCACATTTAATGCCATCTTAAAAAGGAAAATGGAGCAAATTTTCTTTTAAAAGTACACTTAAAAATGTATTTTGGAGGCTGTATGAATGGCTAGAACTCTCGTCTCATGAATGGAATAATTTCTAAATGACTTTTGCATTATTTAATTATAACTTTGACTGTGTAACTAATTTGCTCAACAACTTATTTTCCATCCAGATTAGCTAGTCAGTCAAACATGTATTTCTGGTACACCCAGAAGGAACAGAACTGAGCACTGGACTTTTGAAAATACAGATAAAACAATAGACATACTACTTACCTGATAAGTCAGCTAAAGTTTTGGATAAGAAAATGTTTCAGTTTTTTTAAACCAATAATTTATTGTAGTTGGTAGTACCGGGGACACTTAAAGAAACCTTTTTTTAAAAAAGATTTATTTATTTATTTATTTGAGAGAGAGAGAGAAAGAGCAAAGTGGCGGGGAGCAAGAGGGAGGGGCAGGGAGAGGGAAAGGGAGAAAATATTCAAGCAGACTCCATACTTAGCAAGGAGCTCAACTTGGGCTCAGTCCCAGGACCCTTAGATTATGACCTGAGCCAAATCTTAACTGACTAAGCCACCCAGGTACCCCCAAAACTTTTTTTAAATTATAAAATCAGACATACTCATTAAAGAAATAGCTGTTATTTCTGGAATATTAAGTATTATATGTATTTTCTTTTTACAACCTTATGTGACAACCCTCTGAGATATAGTCATTATTACTGCTGTTTTATGTAAGAAGAAACCCAAGAATTAGACAAAATTTGGAAAGTGATTCTCTCACTTTTTACCTACTTAACTTCTCAATGTTTAAGCCTTAGTTTAAATTTTTACTTCACTGGAGTGGCTTTTCCTAAAGACCTCCCCACATCCAGATTGTGAGTTGGCTTCTGATTCTCTTTGTTAGCAGTCTTTTCTTTTTTATTGTAGCACATTTAAATATAATGTAATTCTGCACTTATATGAATGTTTGTTTATTGTCTCTCTCTCTCCCATATTTCCGTGAGGACTGCGGCCATTTTCTGTTTTGTTTACCACTAGCAAGAAGTAGGTAGCAGGTCATTGAGGGGACAGAAGTTGGGTTAGAAGAACTAGTTGGGCTTCTTCAGGCAGTGCCTTTCTATCAAGCTGGGAGCGCTGAAGTCAGTGTTGTTAGATGTTGGGAGGCTGGACTGTTAACCGAGGGCACCACAGTTAAGGAAAGCAGTTGTATTTAGTGTGGGTCTTATTCTTTTCATGACCTGTTTCTCCTGATGAAGCTAATATGGATTGCTTTGGCTACTTGCAAGGATGTTATAGAAGGAAAATGTCTGATAACGGGGCTTAGAATGGATTTCCTTTCATATCTATGCTGTCATATTGTTATTCTGTTGACTTGGGCATTGTTTTCCCTATGAATATGTACTTTGTACTTCTGAAAAAATTTTTTCTCTATCACGGCAAGTGAGATAAATAAGGACAGTGCAATGTATATATGCTGATACTAACTTACCTTTTTTATTTTTTTTTAAGATTTTATTTATTTGTTTTGAGAGAGAGCAAGCAGGAGGAGGGCCAGAAGCAGAGGGAGAGAGAGATTCTAAACCAGACTCCATACTAAGCAGGGAGCCCAATGTGGAGCTAGATCTTAAGACTCTGAGATCATGACTTGAGCTGAAATCAAGAGTCTGACGCTAACCGACAAGCCACCTAGACTAAGCCTGCCTCCTGACTAACTTATCTTGTATGTAAGGTCATCAAATACTTTTCTGAGAATACGTAAGAGATAAGGAGGCATTCATGAAGATCAGATAGAAGAATGTTAAAATTTGAGGAAAAAGACAGAGGCTAGATCATGCAGGATCTTACAGGCTATGGAAAGGAGTTTGAAATTTATTTTAAATACAGCAGGAAGCCTGAAGGTTTTCGATAGGAAAGTGTATGATACAATTTGCATTTAAAACATAGCAGCTTAGCTGCTCTGGGGAGAATAGATTGTTGAGGGGCAAAAGTGGGGGCATAGAGACCAACCATAGGAGAAATTTATATTAGAGATTATATGAGAGATGTGGGTAGTTTGGACTGGGATAGTGTCTATTAAAGATCTGTCTTGGAAATAGAGGCACAAGGTCTTGATTGTGGCTTTGTTAAGAAGAATGAGAAATAAGATGGTGCCCAGTTTCTAGGTAGGTGGTGGTGCCATTTACTGAGATGTGGAAAACTTGGAGAGTATAGCTGGAATATTTCTCCTTCCTCTGCTCTATGTGTATTACCTGGGAACTTTTTTTTTTTTTTTTTTTTGTTAAACATAATGCTGTAATTGGCATAGTTTCTTCACTATAGAAGACCGGGCTCAGTCTTTTGTCTTAGACCAGCTTAAGGCTTTTTCCCTTGGGCAAGACCTTCCTGGTCTAAGCTCTGAAGACTGAGGTAGCTGATGAGAGCTGACTCACAGGAGAGTGGAGAAGGAATGCCTGTATGCAGACAAATGGTTAGGGACACTTCATTCCTAAGTTCATTCACCAAGGATTTATGGGGGCCTACTTTACCAGACACGGTATTGAACCTGTTTTCAGTGAACTCATGAAATGAAGTGAATTATGTGTTAGGACCCTCTGAATTTATTTAGAAATGGTTTCAAATTGAGTAATATGCTCATTCTCTGCCTTCTAGTCATTTGGGAAAAGATTTTTTTCAGTTTAGAATCCCCAAATCCTTCTGAATGGGATCATATCCATTTGCTGCTTTACTTAATTTGAGAGCTGGCATTAGACTACCATTAGGCATTAGACTTCCCTGAGAGTTCCAGTGGGTAATAAAGGAAAGATAATTTTGAACAAGTTGGTAAAAATAAATCTTAAAATAAATCTTTTTGAGGCAACCCACGGAATGGGAGAAGATACTTGCAAATGACCGTACAGACAAAAGGTTGATATCCAGGATCTATAATGAACTCCTCAAACTCAACACACACAATACAGACAATCGCATCAAAAAATGGGCAGAAGATATGAACAGACACTTCTCCAATGAAGATATACAAATGGCTGTCAGACACATGAAAAAATGTTCATCATCACTAGCCCTCAGGGAGATTCAAATTAAAACCACATTGAGGGCGCCTGGGTGGCTCAGTGGGTTAAGCCGCTGCCTTCGGCTCAGGTCATGATCTCAGGGTCTTGGGATCGAGTCCCGCATCGGGCTCTCTGCTCAGCAGGGAGCCTGCTTCCTCCTCTCTCTCTCTTTCTCTCTCTGCCTGCCTCTCTGCCTACTTGTAATCTCTGTCTGTCAAATAAAATAAATAAAATCTTTTAAAAAAAATAAAACCACATTGAGATATCACCTTACACCAGTTAGAATGGCCAAAATTAACAAGACAGGAAACAACATGTGTTGGAGGGGATGTGGAGAAAGGGGAACCCTCTTACACTGTTGGTGGGAATGCAAGTTGGTGTAGCCTCTTTGGAGAACAGTGTGGAGATTCCTCAAGAAATTAAAAACAGAACTTCTCTATGACCCTGCCATTGCACTCCTGGGTATTTACCCCAAAGATACAGATGTCGTGAAAAGAAGGGCCATCTGTACCCCAATGTTTATAGCAACAATGGCCACGGTCACCAAACTGTGGAAAGAACCAAGATGCCCTTCAATGGACGAATGGATAAGGAAAATGTGGTCCATATACACTATAGAGTATTATGCCTCCATCAGAAAGGACAAATACCCAACTTTTGTAGCAACATGGACGAGACTGGAAGAGATTATGCTGAGTGAAATAAGTCAAGCAGAGAGAGTCAATTATCATATGGTTTCACTTATTTGTGGAGCATAACAAATAGCATGGAGGACATGGGGAGTTAGAGAGGAGAAGGGAGTTGGGGGAAATTGGAAGGGGAGGTGAATCATGAGAGACTATGGACTCTGAAAAACAATCTGAGGGGTTTGAAGTGGCGGGGGGTGGGAGGTTGCGGTACCAGGTGGTGGGTATTATAGAGGGCACGGATTGCATGGAGCACTGAGTGTGGTGAAAAAATAATGAATACTGTTATGCTGAAAATAAATAAAAAAGATTTTTAAAAAATCTATAAAGAGAGAAAAAAAAATCTTAAAAATAAAAATTACACTCAAGATCAACCACCTCATTTTTCTTATTCTTTCATTAAAGAGGGCACATCATTCTGACATCTGAGATGGTTTGAAACCAAGGAAAAGGCTCTCCTTTCTTGTTTGAGGGTGTAGATAATTATGTATACACAAGACCTCAAATCTGTTTTGACTGCAGTAGAACTAGCTGGGTCCTCTGTCTCCACACCTTCCTTTGATAACTCGTTGTAGTCTTCATGAATTTCTGTGAACATGAAGGTATTTAGTTACCAATTTGACCCTTAGCCTTTTCAAGAGATTTCTGTGTGCACTTGGAATGACTATTGGGCTGTGAAGCTATATTCCGCACGGCAAGTTGGAAACTTTTCCTCCCTTTCTACCCCCCACCTACGATTTGCCACTAGAAGATACCATTTAAGCTTGTAGTTGCTTCTTTTAACTTCTGCTTGATTTATTCCTTATTCTGAGGCCAAGTGGTATACTAATATAGGCAGAGTAAGTAGAAGAAATTATTGGCTCATCTAAAGATGCCTTTCCTTTGATATAAATCACCTTAATTAGAAGCTTAAGTTCTTTTGGTTTCTGTTTTCATTTTGTCCACTGTAAAGCTCCTATCCCTCAGATCTGGTGGGGATGCAGGGTGTGTTTTTTTTCCTTAATGGACTGCTTTGTTCACTCTGAGGCCAGTCACCAGGTGAATGTCAAAGATTCTGATGTGGGTCTGCTCAGTGCAGGGTTGTAGTAGATGTGGGGTAGCAAACTAGAGGGAAGAATAATTTTAAGCATGAACCCAATAGCTTTGTGGACTTAGGGATATGAAAACAGACTAGATGGAGCGGTTAGGAGCCCTGGGCTGGTGTTAAATCATGTCTCCGACCATTGATTGTATGTAGAGCTTCACAGGGTAAAGGGAACAGTCTTAGGATTTCTTAGTTTATTTCTTTGAGAAGATTTATTTTATTTACTTTATTTAAACACATTTGATTTTGATTATGAGATGTTTGATGGAAGAGTTAAAAATCTGTGGGTAAAGCTTAAACACACTTTTTTGAATCTGTTAGGTAAACATTCATTTTGATGTTTATAGTAGCTTACATGCATAGAAAAACACTCCTACTGCTTCAGGTGTATTAAGCAAACATATTCTTTGAGCAGTGAATGGGTTCATACTAAATATATAGCTATGGGAAGTGTGAATATGAAGGGGAGATATCTTTATGGCTTCTTTCAGTTACTGGTAAAATAAATATCTTCTATAATTTCCAAAAGGAGGTCGCAGTTATATTTTTTAAGCCCATGTAATTTTGATCATTTTAAGGAGTTTGCTGATAGGGTGATAAAAGTATCCTCAGAATTTTATATCACCGAGTGGCCAAATGCACTGTTTTGTATTTCATTTTATTTCCAGGGCTACCATAATATCAGCCATATAGTTGGCATTATTATTAAAAAAAATATATTTTTTTTTAAGATTTTTTTTTTAAAGATTTTATCTATTCATCTGAGAGGGAGAGAGAGATCACAAGTAGGCAGAAAGGCAGACAGAGAGAGAGGGAGGAAGCAGGCTCCCTGCTGAGCAGAGAGCCCAATGCGGGGTTCAATCCCAGGACGCTGGGATCATGACCTGAGCCGAAGGCAGAGGCTTAACTCACTGAGCCATCCAGGTGCCCCCTCCCCCCGTTTTGATCTTAAATTACATTAATGACTGAATTGGGATGACTTCTGATAAGAGAGAACTTAAAACCTGCCTGCATTTATTTAAATATACTTACTCATTTGTTCATTCAACAATTTATTACTCACTGGATACTGGGATCACCAAGTTGAGAAAGACCTGGTCCCTACCATCAGGGTTATAGTACAATGTGGTAAGCAATAGTAGAAATATGTACAGGGGGCTCATGTGGCACAAAGTGTAGAATGGAATCTCAGGAAATGCTTTCCAAAATAAATGAGTTGAGCTAGATTTAGGAGGAGCAATAAGAGCTGTGAAGAGGAAGAAGAATATTCTGAGCAGTAGATAGGCATATGTGAAGGCAGAGAGTGAAACATTTAAATATGCAGAAACACATTTTGGGTTCCATTTCTCTTCGGGTCAGTTTGTTACTACTGACTGTTTAAGTCAGGCAAGCCCTGGTGGATCTCCTGAACAGTGGCAAACTCGGGCTTTGGCAGATGGAGGGATATATGCTTGTAGTGGCTGCAGAACCTCGAGCTGAGAACAGGAGGCTCCTTTGGAGCACAAGCCTCCCACAGGGCGCTCTTGGGATGCCTGTCCTGAAATTACCCAGGGCGGTAACAAAGCTTTCTTTTCTTCTTCAAACCAAGCCAGCAGGATGGGATGTCTGCTAGTCTTTGTGTTTGGAGCGGACCAAAAAACATACAGTGGCTAGCACAATGGCATTGTTGGGCTTCAGTGAAAACTAGGTCGGGGCGGGCCCTTGTCTGTAGAGGACTTATCCAAAGAACAGAGGTTTGACAAGTCACTGATTTGGCTATTTGACATTGATGCTGGTTTCTGATGTGTTTCTGACTTACTGATGGCACGTAAGATGATAGAATCTCTTCCTATTACTTCTCTAAACACCTGAATTTGGAATCTCAGAGTTACCTTTCTTTTCCTTCAGTTCTCATATTTACCACCCAGTTGCTATATCCTTTAGATTCTATCTCTGCATAGAATCTACATTTTCATGCCTATAATATAATAGCACTCTAAGTTAGGGATTTGAGTACCTCTCATCTGGACTGTTGCAGTACCCTCCAAACCTTCCTCTAGTTCCTCCTCTATCCTGCTACCAGCATGATCTTTCTAAAGTGTAGTTTTGGGCATGTATTAGTTTCCTAGGGCTGCCATAACAAAGCACCGCAATGTGGGTGGCTTGTAACAACAGAAATTGATTCTTTTACAGTTCTGAAGGTTGGAAGTAAATCAAACTGTTGACAGAGCTGTGCTCTCTCTCTGAAAACTTTAGGGGAAGATCCTTCTTTGCCTCTTCCTAGCTTCTGGTGGTGTTTCTTGGCTTATACATGTGTCACTCACATCTCTGCCTCCCTTATATAACATTCTCCCTGTGTGTCTGTGTCTCTTGTCTCTCTCCTTTTTTTTTTTTTCTTTAAGATTTTATTTATTTGACAGAGACAGACGCAGCGAGAGAAGGAGCACAAGCAGGGGGAGTAGGAGAGGGAGAGGCAGGCTTCCGCCTAAGCAAGGAGCCTGATGCAGGGCTCGATCCCAGGACCCTGGGATCATGACCTGAGCTGAAGGCAGATGCTTAACGACTCAGCCACACAGGTGCCCCACTCTTCTCTTTTTATAAAGATACCAATCATATTGGATTAAGGGTCTACCCTACTCTAGTATGATCCCATTTTTGATTTTCCATCTGCAAAGACTATTTCCCAAAAAGGTCACATTTACAATTACCACTGGTTAGGACTTGAGCTCTAGTATGATCCCATTTTTGATTTTCCATCTGCAAAGACTATTTCCCAAAAAAGGTCACATTTACAATTACCACTGGTTAGGACTTGAGCATATCTTTTCGGGGGACATGATTCAACACACAACAGATCATAGTATCCTTCACCTATAAACCTTTAGTGCTCCTGTGGTCTGACAAATTAACTATAGATGTTTCATCTTGGTGTTCCAGAACTTCTCTAAAAAATTACATATTTATAATAATAAATATAATAACATAGCATAGATAACTAATATATTTTAAAAGAAATATATATTTTAAAAGAAAGGTAACTTAGAGATTCCAAATATAATAAAATAGCATAGATAACTGACATATACTGAGAACTTTCTTTGATATTGTTCTAAGCATTTTACACACATCAACTGATTGGCTCTTCATAATTCTATAGGTTACATACTAATCTTGTTGGGGGGGGTGGATACTATTCTTATTCCCATTTTATAGATGAGTATTAAAGAAACTGAATGACCCACCTAGGGTCACACAGCTAGTCACAGGTGAGATTCAGTCCTAGGCAGTCTAACTCCAGAGTGTGTGGGCTTTTCCACTATACTGTACTGTCCATCTTTACTTTTTAGCTTGATCCCTTCTCTCTACTTATACCTTACTCAGGAAAAAGTAAAGGAATAACTTCTAATCTCTGCACTTTATCTTTGTGTTCCTTTTGTACAGAATGTCTTTCTTATTCCCAGTCCTGAATATGGGCTTCCATGAAATGGAACTGAATCCTCAGGAAGGCTTGGGTGAGGGAAGGTATTCCAGGTAAAAGGACCAGCGCTGTGTGCAAATGTGAAGTAAACAGGGGTTAGACCTTTATAAGCAGGAGTGAATGGCTTTATAGTCTATGCTAAGTAAGGGTTGTGGGTTACCCTAACAGTAATAAGGCATTATTGAATAATTTTAACAGGAGGTTGAGTCCAGGTTGGCATTTCAGAAGGAGTATTTTGGCTGTCTTACGGAAAATGGATTGGAATGAGGGCTATGTCTGTTCAAGAAAGGGGCAAAAAGACTAGTTAGAAAGCCAGTGGAATAACCCAGGGAGGGGTTATGAAGATAAGATATTGATAGTGGGCAGAGTGAGTTGTATAGTATGAGCTAAGCACTATGCTGGACATACTTTGTGTGCCTTATTTCTTTTCATTACTCCCTGCCTTTAATTAAACACCAAATCCTGTTGCTTTTACCTCTAAGATGTCTCCAGATATTATTAACCTCCTTTCCATTCTTGCGGTCATTGTCTTATTCACCCCTTCCTACCTAGGTGATTCCAGAAGCCGCCTAACTGTTCTCCTACGTTCAATTCCTGACTTTTCTATACAGTTTGTACATTACTGTTAGAGTGATATTTTCTGTATAGCATACATGTTACTGTTGTGTGTGAAGAGAAAATTATAGTTGATTATCACTTTGACTGGTCAGTAAAGTAGACTAGACTGTGAATTAAGGGGAGAGACTGGCCCCACTTTTGTTTTCTGTGTTTGTGTTTTCACTGTTTGTGTTTTCACAAACAGGCTTTCAGTGTTTGTGTAGGTGGATGGTTAGAGAGCTGGACGGATCTTCCTCAGGACAGCCCTGCTAATTACATGGTAGCAAATGATCTCTGTTAGTTGGATGGCAGCACATTTATCTGGTTTGGGTGAATGCCCGAGCTCCAGGCCAGTTGGGTAGATTTTTCAAAAAGTAATAATCCTTGCAGTTGATATTTTCTTCACAGCCTCTGAATATGCCTTTGAGCCACTGTTCCAGGGATAAGCTTGTTAGTGGCAGGTATCAGTATGTTGATAATCCAAAGTTAAAAAAAAAAAATTAACCCATTTTTTCTTATTCTTCTGACTGATCATGACTGGGTGAGGCTACTATAACTGACTAAAATCAGCTGGGAACAGGAGCCTTGGGTATAGTGAGTGTTACCTCATTGAGAGGTAAGTGTTGCCTAGTGCTGCTCCAGAATATTCTCTGTATGGGCATGTTTATGTGTCTGTCTGTGTCTGAACTGGTACCATCAGAACCTATGGGGATATATGGGAAGAACTATATTCTCAGCCTACACAACTTCTAGCCATCTTTTAGGATCCTCCTCAGATGTTATCTTCTCTTTGAAATTTTCCAAGCTCAGGGAGAGTCAGTTTCTTCTTTCATACTTACCTCTACTAAAGGGTTATTGGTATTATTTACTTATATGTGTGTCTTTCACTGGACTTCCTTAAGTTATAAACTATTACTCATCTTTATATACCTACATTTACTCTGTAATGTGTACTCTGTGTAATGTACTCTTCTGATCACAGAAGGAAAATAATGTTGATGTTAACTGATAGGTTCTTACTGTCATATGGGGGTGACAGGAAGTGGAGATGGACTCACTGAATGGTTGTAGAAATAACTGAATGGTTGTAGAAATTAATTGATATTCCTGAGTGGAAAGCTGAATGTTCACTAATCTGACCCCATGGTGATTTTTTTTTATGGTGTTGACATATGATTTCTTGCATACATAATATTGTTTAGTCTCCAGCACATATCTATTTATTGACTGCCTTTTAGGATAAGAGTCTTTAATGAAATCAAGTACCAAACACAAATGAATTGGTAGAAACTCTGTTACAATATTTTTATTAGACTGCAAATTGGAAAGGCAGGTTTGGGTGTAGATAAAGTTTCGGAAGTTTGTGGAGCATAACAAATAGCATGGAGGACAAGGGGAGATGGAGAGGAGAAGGGAGTTGAGGGAAATTGAAAGGGGAGGTGAACCATGAGAGACTATGGACTCTGAAAAACAATCTGAGGGTTTTGAAGGGGCTGGGGGTGGGGGGAGGTTGTGGGAACCAGGTGGTGGGTATTGGAGAGGGCATGGATTGCATGGAGCACTGGGTGTGGTGCAAAAACAACGAATACTGTCATGCTGAAAATAAATAAGTAAATAAACAAACAGATAAATAAATAAATTTATTTTTAAAATGTTTCAGAAGTCACTAAGAGGTCCTGAAGTACCTGTAGCTCTTGGTTGGCTTGTACTACAGTTTTCTGGACTTGAAAGTGTAAAAGGACAACAATAAAAAATGTAAAAACTTATCTCTGTAGTAGGTTATTTAAATGCACTGCCAATGCCTTAGGCCTTAGGTTGTTTTGTAGAGCTGCCCAAGGGAGTGGTCTGGAAGAAAACAAAGCCAAGCAGCTGTTACCCTGATCCTGGGACACTGAATGTGCTAGTGTATTTGATCTTGCCTCTGCTTCCCACAGAGGGATTGGCCAGAGGACACACCAGCTTAGCCTGTGCTGGGAGTTGCTTATGGGGAAGTGAACGTCCCAACTAATGGGCACACAGAGTGTGTAGCAACTTAGAAATCTTCCTTGTTGGCAGATCTCAAACTTCCTTTCTTCATACACACAAAGGTCTTGAAACACTCAGAAATTGTGGTTTCTGAAGGCCCAGAGGCTTATCAGCCCCCTCTAAAAATATTCGCCAAAGGCAGGCAAGATAAATGGTTTGTAACAAGAAACTCCATTTAGTTTCCCTCTCTGGTCCTGGTTTGTGCTTCTTCCATCTTGCTTGAAGATCCAGAACCTCCTAAGGGTGTGATTCCCCACCTCACCTCACCTTTCTCCTCTGCTCTCCACCTTGATCTATGATTCTCAGATCTTCAAAGACATGCTGAAAAGAGTAAATACGTATTTTTCTGAACCAGAATCGAGAGTCCTGGCTTATCTTGGCCCAGAGAGAATGCAGATACAGCCTTTTCTTTCTTTCTTTCTTTTCTTTTTTTTTTCTTTTTTAAGATTTTATTTATTTGACAGACAGAGATCACAAGTAGGCAGAGAGGCAGGCAGAGAGAGAGGAGGAAGCAGGCTTCCCGCAAAGCAGAGAGCCCGATGCAGGGCTCAATCCCAGGACTCTAGGATCATGACCTGAGCCGAAGGCAGAGACTCTAACCCACTGAGCCACCCAGGCGCCCCAGATATAGCCCTTTCACCGTAGTCTTTTCTGCCTGGCCCTCAGTTGGGAAACCTCAGTGGCTCCTGAGGCCTTCCGTGTCACATTGTCACCCTATCAAAGAAGTGAACCACCTTTTCAGTTCTTTCTGTCAGAACTAAAAGAATTTGCATGATGAGATGTCCAATATATTGCTCCCAAGTAGCCTGAAGTTTGCTAGTTTCTTTTTAGTAAATGGGCTCCTCAAATGTGAACTGTGGACAGATTCAGCCAGAGTGAAGAGATGAAAGGCGCTGTGTTAATGCCATCAGCATGCCTCATTTTGAGATTTCCAAGATGGATTATCAAGTAGAATGGAGCAGATTGACAGGTTTCCCTTTTGAGAAATTAGGTGTATTTTTAGCCATTCTCTCTGCGATGCCAAGCCTGAGCCACCTCGTCCAAGGATATGAAGTGCTGCATCGTGCTGCCCCCAACTGGTTCTTTCTGGTTCCTATGTTACTGCATCATGACATCTCAGACTGTAAGGCACTTAAATTTTTTCCTAAGCACTTTTCATATGCTTGTATTAGATTCTCATGATGACATTGTGAGTTATATGGATCAGGAGTTATAATAACTATTTTATAGGTAGGAAAACTCTAATCCCAGAAGGAAAATAATGTTGATGTAAACTGATAGGTTCTTACTGTCATATGGGGGTGACAGGAAGTGGAGATGGACTTACTGAATGGTTGTAGAAATAACTGATTAGTTGATTTGTCCAAAGGTAATTAGTTATTAAGAGGCAGAATTGGACTAAAATTCAGATTCCCTAACTGCTCCCCCTTTAGGTTCTCTCGTTGTTTGAAAATTCAGTATCACCCCCCAAAATAGGTATTTAAGAGCTTAATGTTAAGCTTAGAGGAATTTTTCCTTTTTCTTTTATGAAAGGAAAAGGAATATAATATATCATGTAAGGTTTGAATAAATTCATGATCTCCTTGGCAAAAATTTTTCAGCTCCTGTTCTGTATGAGGCTCTTTGACTCAGATGCTGCGGCTTGTTAGTCTAACGTAATGTAGTGGTAAAGAACATGGACTCTGGGCTAAACTGCCCAGAGTTTGAACCCTTAACTTCTAACTTCTAAATGCCTTTTATAAAATGAGAATAAGATTATACTTAATTCATGCGATTATGTGCAGATTAAATGAGATAATTGATGTTAAGTTCTTAGACTAGTGCATGGCACAAAGTAAGCACTATGTGAATAAATATTAGCTGTTGCTACTGTTGTTTTGTTGCTGTTGTTTCTATTATTACTCTGACTCTTATCACCTCTATATGAATACATTTATTTGCTCCTTTTTTTTCCCCTCCATTTCATGGGTGTGTAAAAATGATGAACAGCCAAATTTATTGAAAGAGTACATCTTCACATAGTTTCTCCATAGCCTTATCTTCTTACTCACTCCTCAGTTCACTTGGTCTTAACTCTGGTCTTTTTTTTTTTTCTTCAAAGATTTTATTTATTTATTTGACAGAGATCAAGAGGGAGAGGAGGAGGAGCAGGAGAGAGAAGGGGTGAAGCAGGCTCCCCACTGAGCAGGGAGCCGGATCAATGTGGGACTCGATCCCATGACCCCGGGATCATAACCTGAGCGGAAGGCAGTCACTTAACCAACTGAACCACTCAGGTGCCCTTAACTCTGGTCTTGACCAACTGCTGTCACCGTAGTTACCAATGATTTCTTAGTTGCAAGTTCAGTGGACAATTTTCCTGCACACTTTACTCGAAATGTGTAGCATTTGATACTTTTCGTGGTCATTTCCACTTTGGAATATTCTCCTTTGCTTCAATGTTAACATTTCTTTTTTTAAAAGATTTTATTTATTTATTTGACAGAGATCACAAATAGAGAGGCAGGCGAGAAAGGAAGGGAAGCAGGCTCCCCACTGAGCAGAGAGCCCGACTCAGGGCTTGATCCCAGGATGCCGGGACCATGACCCGAGCCAATAGCAGAGGCTTTAACCCACTGAGCCACCCAGGCGCCCCCAATGTTAACATTCTTGTTTGGTTCTTCCTCTGCCTGCTCCTTTATTTATTTATTTTTATTTTTTTATTTTTTTTTAAAAGATGTTATTTATTTATTTGTCAGAAAGAGAGAGAGAGAAAGGACACAAGCAGGCAGAGAGGCAGGCAGAGGTGGAGAGAGAGGCAGGCTCCCCGCTGAGCAAGAAGCCCGATGCGGGACTCGATCCCAGGACCCTGGGATCATGACCTGAGCTGAAGACAGCGGCTTAACCCACTGAGCCACCCAGGCGTCCCCTGCCTGCTCCTTTAAATGTTACTATTCCTTAGGATTCTGTGAATTTCTCACCTTATATGTTAACCCCTGGACAACTTCATACATCCTGAGGTGTCAGGGACTACTTCAGCTCATTGCTACTGCCTCCTAAATGTTGGTCTCTAGCTCAGACTTTGTCTAAGCTCTTTTTAGGACATCTCCACCTTGGCTGTCCCACAAGCGCTTAAGCTCAACATGTCCTAGCCGACCTCACTATTTTTAACCTTGCTGCTCCTTCTAAAAACCTGTCTTTTTGTCTGTTTTGTGGCTATTAATAATGGCCTCCAGGAGCCCGGGATCAACCTAGAGATTTTCATTGCTCTCATCCCCCCAGTCCAGACTGTCATCAAGTTTTGTATGTGTCTGTTTGTTTTCAATTCTGCCATATAAGTATATCTTGAATCTTGCTCTGTTCCAGTGTCTCCTCTGTTGCCTTCGCTGATGCACCCTTCTTTCACCATGATTATCGCAATAATTGCCTTTTTACCCATTTCCATAATCTATCTAACCCATCGATCATATGATTGCTTAATAAAAAAATCTTTTCTTTGAAAAGTAAAGATGAGTATTTTGCTCTTATTTTGGACTTACTTTGGTCTGATAGATGGGATAAAGTCCATATATCTTAGCAAAGTATACTGGCCTCACCTGTTTCTACTCTTCATGCACTCTGGCCATATTGAGTAAATTATTTCCTGAATGCACCTGGCACTTTATCTATAACTTTGCATATACTGCTCCCTCTGTATGCATTGTCTTTCTTTCCTGTTCCCCCAGGTCATCCTTTTGATTCCTTATTTCCTCTGTGCAGCTTCCTCTGACATGCCCAGATTGACTTTGTAACTTTATCCTCTGTGCTCATAGTGCTGTTGTACCTGTACAAAGCTATGTTTTAGCATTTACCACATGATACTGTTTGCACCACTTAATAGATTGTCATCTCCGCAAAGGAAAGGGCCTCTGTGTGCGGCACCTACCATACTGCCTGTGCACCGAATAAACCCTCAGTAACTTAAAAAAAATTAAAAAACATGGAATCTCTATTTTTTTTTTAAAATGGAATCTCTATTCTCTGGGTGTTTATTCTCTAATGGTTTCACCACCAGCCTAAACACTCCTGACAAATGGTGGCTGGGTTTTTCCTTTTGTTTTGCAGTATATCAACTCTGGAAACCTGGAGCAGTTGCTAGACAGTAACCTGCATTTGCCCTGGACTGTGAGGGTGAAACTGGCCTATGACATAGCAGTGGGCCTCAGCTACCTTCACTTCAAAGGCATTTTCCATCGGGACCTCACATCTAAGGTATGAAGGCTTTCCTTGCACAACTCTTTGAGACACTGCCTTCCAGTCACTAATGAGCTTTGAAATGATTATCTCATATAGATTTATTATTTAGTCACAGAGAATATAACTTACTACTCTGTACAGCTAGTCCTTAGAAAGCCAATGTTGGCTCACAGCAGGTACCTTTTAGTGCTGAGCCAGGCAACATATATATCTTAAGAATCTTAATCCTTGACCCAGTCTGAATGAGTGTTGCAGGAGCAGGTGACATGGGAGGGTTAAGAGATTCCTCTCCTATAGGAGTGACAGCAGTCATTGCAAATTGGGAGCCTGTGTCATAGAGTTCTCTTTCACAGCCTTCAGGAGGTAGCTCTAACTGAGAGCAGGAGTTCACTGCTTTTGTCATTTGAGTGCAGGTTTTGAGGGCTATAATGTACTGACCCATTTTCTATCTGTGTGATTGAGTTTCTGCCCTTCTGCCAGTTCTTCTTTGGCATCAGCTAGTCTCTTGCTGTCCAGATTGCTGTGTGACTAGGTTAGAAAATAGTTGGCTTTTAGAGGAAGTTGGCCATGCTACAAGGCAGGCACTTCAGGGCCAAGTGGCCCAGGACACCACCATATCCAGGCTTATATAAATAGTATTGTTTTATCATTGTTGTGGGAACTATAAGCCATCTAACAGGACTTCTGTGCAAGAGCTGATTTAAAGTCTTCTAGAGAGGTATAGAGGAGTTTTGTACATGTCCAAGAATAGCTGTCATTTCATTTTCCACCTGCAACACCTACACATGCACACATATAGACATGCATACCAGACTCCTGTACCCCTTCTGTCATGAAGGAGGGGTGAGGGAGCTTGTTATAAGATGAAGTTTGCAAAGGGGACACAAGCAAGCTGTACTCTCAGAGCCAATAAGGCCTAGAACAATAAGTCCTTGGTTACCTCACACGACAGCAGTTCTTCTTCTGTTCCAAACAGCAGTACTGCCCCTAAGGGACCTTGGCGATTGGCTTATAAACTACTGCAGAGAAAAGAGCTTTAGGGAGGTGGATGTGGGGCCCCTGGGTGTGGCAGGGCCTTTTGTAGTCAGCTGCACTGTTACTGAAGCAGCATTAAGATGGCAAGTGGAGGAACGGCCTGGGTGGCTCAGTCGGTTGGGCGTCTGACTCTTGGTTTTGGCTCATAAGTCATAAGACCCCTTTGAGTTTCTTGTCAGCTCAGTCCCCACAGTGGAGAGCTGAATGTATGATTAGTGTATGCCTTTGACACATATAAAAAGAAGCCCAGTTGTTCAATTATCTGCCCAAACTTTCAAATAAACATTTGCTAAGCCGTTTCTGTGTGTCTGTGCTAGGTTTGAGACACAGAGATGAATGGGATCATTCCGTCACTGAAGAGGCAAACATAGTGTCTCCCAGCTCTAGTGTGATGAATTCTAATAGGGGAGTGGACACAGAGGAACAGAAGCCAGGCAGCTGTAGGGCCTACGCTCCTTTTTGAGCCTGAAAATCAGAAACCTTTCCCCTCAGGGAAGTCTGTCTGAGCCTCCCTTATGTCTGCAGCTTACTCTAGGCAAGGATACATTTTTTCCCCCCCAGAGGGAGTAGGGAGGGCCAAGGGAGAGGGAATCTTTTTATTTTTTTAATTAACATATAATGTATTATTTGTTTCAGGGGTACAGGTCTGTGGTTCATCAGTCTTACACAATTCATAGCACTCACCATAGCACATACACTCCCCAGTGTCCATCACCCAGCCACCCTATCCCTAGACCCCCAACAACCCTCAGTTTGTTTCCTGAGATTAAGAGTCTTTTATGGTTTGGGGAGAGAGAATCTTAAGCAGGCTCCATGCCCAGCATGGTGCCTAACGTAGGTTTCAGTCTCAGAACCCTGAGATTATGACCCCAAAATCAAGTTGGACACTTAACCAACTGAGCCACCCAGGGCGCCCCAAAGACACTTTTGAATAAAGCATTCTTCGTTCTATATGTAGTGGACCTTATATTCCACACAGCCTGAAAACTGGTCTGGCTTCTTCAGAACCCCACAGTGGTCTGAGCTTCATATTTGTATTCTGTAGCCACCTAGTTATAATGGGGCCATGTCCAAGTTGGGTGAGAAATGCAAGCATTGTACTAGATGCCTTTGGACGTTTGAGATAGTAGCTGGAGTCCCAAATGAAGGGGTTTTACGGTATTGCACATAGTGCTGCCTTCTTCATGGCCCCTGGCCCCTGCTGCTCTCTTAAGACTACATTGCTCTTGCCATGACCTTGCTGAAGCCTACCTTGCTTCATTATAAAAGGGGAAAGCTTTTCAGCCTCTTTCTGGGGAGGGCAGTGTCATGTGAGAACCCTTAGGAGACCTGGGTCTTTACCACTTACAGTTGTAAGCTTATTTTTCTCATCTTAAATGTAAAAATCTTAGATCTGCTCACCTGACAATGTTGTTTTGACTGTGTTTGTGAAAAATGTTTTGTAATCTTAGGGTGCCATATAGACAGAAGTAGGCAATCTTTCCCTTACCCAAGGGGCTAGGAAGTATTCTCTGGGCCATCTCCTTCTTAAGACGTCACTGCTTTCCTGAAGCTTATAGTCTCTAGCCATGGGAAGGGACTATACAGACTTTATAACATGGTAGATGGGAATGTTACAGAGAGGGCGATGCATAGGATGCTTTGAAAAAAGGGTATTTAACCCAACCTGAGGGTACAGAGCAGGGTTCTCAGAGGAGATGGGGGCTGAACTGAATCTGGAAAACTGAATTATACTTACTAGTTTAGTTTAATTATTATCAGTACACATGCTGGAGGTCATATTCTAGACCAGAGCAGACACAGGGAATTGCACAAACAAAGGCATAGTGGCATGAACTCTATGATGTGCAGACTGGGAGGGAGGAGTGGTAGGGAATAAGAGTTGAAAAGAGAGGACTCTGATCATATACTGTGTGGCATATTTAATCTTCTAGATGGGAAATGGAGAAAGCGACTCAGCTTTTTTGAGATATACTTCACATAAAACACAACTTACCCTTTCAAAGTATGTATTTCAGTGGCTTTTAGTATATTCAGCCACCACCACTATCTAATTTCAGAACTTTTCTTTATTCCAGAATGAAAGCCCCACACTCTAGTCCCTTATCTCTTCAGCCCTGGGCAACCACTGATCCATTTTCACTTTCTATGGATTTGCTTATTCCAGACATTTCATATAAATGGAATCATACAATATGTCATTGATGGCTTTTAAGTAGGGGAGTAACACAGATTTACATTTTACTAAGGTCATGCTGGCAGGAATGAGGAAGGTGAATAATAGAGATCAAGCCTGGACCAGGCCAGGGAGACCAGTTACAGGAGTGTTGCAACATTCAGGGGAGGAATGAGGAGGACCTAATGCAAGGGTAGTGGGAATGAAGAAGGAGGGACTGATTTGGAACATATTTATTATTATTATTATTATTATTATTATTATTATTATTATTATTTTTAAAGAGTTTATTTATTTGTCAGAGAGAGAGAGGCAGAGAGAGCACAAGCAGGGGGATCAGCAGAGGGAGAGGGAGAAGCAGGCTCTCTACTGAGCAGGGAGCCCGATGTGGGACTCCATCCCAGGACCCTGGGATCATGACCCAAACTGAAGGCAAGATGCTTAACTGACTGAGCTACCCAGGTACCCCTGCATGCCCAGTGTTAATATGATTCCTGAATCACATAAAAAAGTGTTGAAAGAAGTAATCAGCAATGTCAGCAGCAGAAAGATCAAGTATATAAGAACTAATTTTGTCTATTGAAATTAATGCCATAGAAGTCATTGTGTCCTCTGGGGGAATGCACAGCAGAAACCGATGAGGAATGAGTGGGAGATAAGGAAGTGAAAGCAGCAAGTGTGGCCAGCCATACCTCACTAGCCTAGACCCCATTAAGGGCAGGGTCTTAAGAGCAGGCTGGGAGTTTCTGATAAATCCCACAGGGGCTAATCCAGCAGGGTTGCTCCACATTTTCCTTATCACCTCAGATATAGGCTCCAAAAGTCTGGCTCTTTTGGTTTGCAGTATCCCATCTTTGTCTTTGGCTCCCGTGCCAGCTATTGGCTGTGAGAAGCTGTACAAGGTGCAGGAGTCACCCTCTAGATGAGGGGCAAACTGGGTAGCTTTGTCCCATATTGTGAGGCCCCAATCATCCCTGCCTTAGCCATTTCTCAGCTGTTCACAGAAACTACTGTGAAGTCACTTACCCCTATGTGGGTGGTTTGCAGTGAGGACAGTAAATGTCCATGAATGTGAAGCTGGGGCAGAAACTGCACAGCTTTGACAAGGACAGTGTACTGTGGCCATATTCTTTTTCCCTTACATGCTGCTCCCAGGCTGAATTTATGGGGCTGTTTCTGAGGGCTATAAAGCAAATAGTAAGTAGGACTTTAGACTGAGCCTTGGAGACAGGAGCCTGAGTTGTTGGTGAAAAGGGAGGAGCAGGGAAAATAACGTGACCGATCTGAGCTGATACTGCCTCACAAGCCTGTGTCTTGTAGCCTGGGCTTTGGCTTTTCAATAGGCAATAGCTGGCCCAGGCCCATCCTCTCACAGTGATAGTTGCGGGGCTCAGGGGTGCTGAGGCAGCACGACTTGATGGGAGGGCCAAAGCCATGGCAAGCACAAGGATGGTCCTGGTTGGAAGCCAGGTATGGTGCATGTCCATCTGGGACCCAGGGTAGGAGATGATGAAATCAGAGGCTCCTTCCAGCTCAGGGAGAGAATAGTATGATCACGTTGAGGCCAAAGAAAGGGAGTCATTTGTACCTGCGGTGGAGGAAGCAGGAGGTGATGTGGCTCTGCCTCAGCAACTGCATGCCAAGCCCAGTGAGGAGGGAGAGAGGGCAGGTTTGGGTCAGATAGGGCCTTGCTGGCCCCAGAGATGTCCCTGAGCCCAGGATCCCTACTCTCTCCTGCCTCTGGAGAAAGGGGGTGGAGGGAGGTGCCTCCTGAGTGGGTGTGTAGGGCTATTTTGAATGCAGCTGTTTGGGGAGAGCTGGTTGCTGATTTGTGTTTATTTACAAGTCATCTGGGTTCATCCTTTCTCTTGTTCAGTGAACACATCCTGAACCTCTGTCACCAGTTGAGTGCTGTGAGGAGGCAAGGCCTGAACTAAAACCTGTTCTCTGCTAGACTGGCAGAGAGGAGGAGTTAAAGGAGTTGAGAAGAGAGTGTGGTAATGACAGGGTGGAAAGGTCACTTTTATGTATTTTAAAATACATAAAAATACATGGAAAGGAGAGTTGGGAGAACATTCCAAATGGAAGGGAACTGTATAAGCAACAACAAAAAGCTTGAAGGAGCTATTCAGGTTTTAGGAGTACAGGTTGTCTGTGACAAGTTTGGATGGAGATGTGAGCATAGGAACAGCATGGGGAGGGGGTAGGTCAGTTGGTTAGAGTCAGGTCATAGACTGAGAGGAAGCTGGTTGTGATCCTGTGGGCAGTAAAAGATAGTGCAGGCCTGAATGTTTGTTTTACACTTACATTACTTGGCAAGGTCAGGCTAGTGTTTGGCTCTGCATTCTGAGGAAAAGAGAATGGAAGGCCAGGGGCCTGATAGTCTGTCTTCCTCTACTAGATTGTAAGCTCCAAGAGGACAAAGATGTTTGTTCACTGAGGCTTAGTATATAGAAAGCAAAGATAAATATTTGTTGGAAGCATATGAATCTTAGGGCAAGAACCCAAGATCCAGGCCTGAGCCATCTCCCATGGGTGACAGAGCCCCCAAGTCTGACCACTGGGATCAGCTAAGAGTGTTGTTTCACCAAGGAGGAGAGCCAGGGTGCACTGTGGCAGGGAGGGGTGATGGTAACCTTATGGCTGGGTGGTCCCCCTTCTGAGCCACATTGTCTTCTTCTTTGGGAACCCTAGAACTGCCTGATAAAGAGGGATGAGAATGGTTACTCTGCAGTGGTAGCTGACTTTGGCCTGGCTGAGAAGATTCCTGATGTCAGGTGGGTAGTCCTAATTGGTACTGGGGTCACAGAAGGGACCGAAGCAAAAGCAAAGCTCCAGCTTCTTCCCCAGAGGCCAGAACTTGGTCACAGCTCAGTCACAGCTTCCTAAATGTGGTCAGTTTTATTGCCTTCTAAGACGTCTCCCCTTCAGGGAGAGGAGTTCCCAGTGGTCAGGTATCCCATTGCACCAGCCAGTGGCAAGCTCATTTTCCATATAATCTCCCCTCCACCCCCACCCCACAGCAGGGGAAGTGAAAAGCTGGCTGTGGTGGGCTCACCATTCTGGATGGCACCTGAGGTTCTCCGAGATGAGCCCTATAATGAAAAGGTGAGTCTGGGGATCCTGGGGCCTGGTACTCCTTAGAATCCACTCTTAGCAGAAAGTATCCAGGATCAACCTGTATGTTCCGGGTGGGGAGCTATATCCCGCTAAGACCAGGGCTGGTACTCGGCAGCTGCCCGGTAAATGAACTGAATGAAATGCAGACAGTAGGGCGCAAGCCTATGCTGGTGGACCTGAGGGGCAGAAACCCCACCTCTCTCTCCACTGAGAAGGAAACTCATTGAGGTCTCATTACCCACCAGGCGGATGTGTTCTCTTATGGTATCATCCTCTGTGAGATCATCGCCCGCATCCAGGCTGATCCGGACTGTCTTCCCCGCACAGAGGTGAACTGCAGGCATAGGGCACAGTGCCAGTGGGATGGGGCTGGTTTTGAAGCTCTGGAACTGTTGTTCCCAGGGTGGAGTTGCTGGAACTGTGTAGTTCTCAGCCTCTCCTAAGCAGGCCAGGATGGGTGGAGAGATTAATGACCCGTCTTCCGTGTCCCCTCCCTACCATACCTATCCACAGAACTTTGGGCTAGACTATGATGCTTTCCAGCATATGGTGGGAGACTGTCCCCCAGACTTTCTGCAGCTGACCTTCAACTGCTGTAATGTGAGTATCTCCCTCCCCTCCTCCAGCTTTGGTCAGGAGCTGGCTGAACCCCTTTCATCTAGTTAGGACAGGCTGCTAATTAGCTTCATGAGGAGCCTCCTTTTCATTGATGAATAGCAGTGCCCATGGCCCCTCCTCCACGCCGCCTCCAGAACCGTGGACCAAGAGGAGGAAAATTGCTGTGTTATACAGTCCTCAGCCTGCAGGGTAGACTCACTGCCTCTTGCCCTGGATATCAGTAGAACTCAGTAGTCAGATTTCAGTTGGACTTTGGGTCCAGCTAGCCTTAAGGCCCATGGGAAGGGCTTTTGATAGCCTTCATTTTATACAGCTCTGGGGTCTGGACCTACCTGTCATGACCAAGGGGTAGCTGGGCTTTATCCAGGTAACTCCCAGAAACATGTTAGCAAAAACAGAACAAACCAGTGTAAGCATACCCTTTTGGATGGTTCTGTGCCCATCAAGGGGATAAGACACACACTGAAAGGGTGCTGATAGGAGTGGGTGTAAGACAACAGCATCTTCCCTAACCTTAGCTCTGAGAATCACCCTCATGGTCTGGGACCTTTAGGAAAGATCTCTTAGCTGCATATCTGAATCTTAGAAGATGCCAGAAACAGACTCAAATGCCATCCTTGGGGTGGAAGATAGGAGGACAGGGCTAATGGTTGGTGTGGATGACTACAGATGGACCCCAAACTGCGCCCATCCTTCGTGGAGATTGGGAAGACCCTGGAGGAAATTCTGAGCCATCTACAGGAAGAAGAGCTGGAGACAGACAGGAAGCTGCAGTCCACAGCCAAGGGTAAGAGATTAGACCAGTGTTCTACGTGACTCCAAGGGAAGAAATTAGGATTTGGGGCCTTCTTCTCTAGGGCTGATTATAGGATCTCACATCCAGAAAAAAGGCAGAGGGACAGGGGATGATGGAAAAAGTACTGGACTCTAAGAAATAGGACTCGGCATATGGCCTCTCTTGAGTTTTCTCATTGGTTAAATGCTTTGTGGCACAAGGTGCCACTTCTGTTTGTTATGACTAATGTGAGTAAGCCTGTTTTGACTCATTGTTTTTCAGGACTCTTGGAAAAAGGACCTGGGGTGAAGCGACTGAGCACACTGGATGACAAGATCCCTCCCAAGTCCCCACGCCCAAGACGTACTATCTGGTTGTCTCGAAGCCAATCAGACATTTTCTCCCGTAAGCCCCCACGTACAGTGAATGTCTTGGACCCATACTACCAGCCACGAGATGGTGCTGCCCGCACCCCCAAAATCAACCCTTTCAGTGCACGCCAGGACCTCAAGGGTGGCAAGGTCAAGTTCTTTGACCTGCCCAGCAAATCTGTTATCTCCCTGGTATTTGACCTGGATGCACCAGGGCCCGGAACTCTGCCTGCGGCTGACTGGCAGGACCCCCTGGCCCCACCTGCTCGCCGGTGGCGTTCTTTGCCTGGTTCACCAGAGTTCTTGCATCGAGAGTCCTGTCCATTTGTTGGCCGAGAAGAATCACTATCTGATGGGCCCCCACCACGCCTCAGTAGTCTCAAGTACAGAGTGAGAGAGATCCCGCCATTCCGAGCCTCCGCCCTCCAAGCTGCTCCAGCCCACGAAGCCATGGACTGCTCCAGTCCCCAGGAGGAAAATGGTTTGGGGCCCAGGCCCCAGGGGGCCAGTTCATGCCTTGCAGGTGCTTCTGAGGAAATGGAGGTAGAAGAAGAAAGGCCAAGAGGCTTGGCTCCAGTCCCCTTCTCTGTCTCAGGCATAGGCCTGAAAACCCAGGGAAAACAGGATGGGTGAGAGGGGTTAGTCCCCAGCTCACCTTGGGGGTGGACCTTCATTTGAAGCCACAGGGCCCCCTTGGTGCACAGCCTCAACTCTTCCCTGCAGCCTACAGAGCAAGCAGGCCAGGCCAGGCTCAATCTGGGGGCTCCAAGTGCCCAATGGCTGTGTATGAGAGGGGAGGCAACAGTGAAAGGCCTTCCCAGGCAGGGCCAACAGCTGATACAAAGCTTCTGAAATCCAGCAAGGAGCTCTGGCTCCCACCCAACTCCCACTGCACTTCCCCAGACAGGACCAGAGGACTCTTAGTTCTGGTTTGAGCTGGCAGGCAGCTAATACCCCAGGTTCTTCTCCCACCCCAGGTCTGTCATATAAGCTACTGGATGGAACCTGGAGCTAACCAGGAAGCCATAAAAGGCATGGCTATTTCTCAGACTTGAAGAACGGGGAGCTTCTTGCCAGGACGTCTAAGACACTTGAATAATTGCTGTTTGCACTTACTGCATGGTCAGACCACATCACTACATTTCTATGCAAGGGGAGGGTGAGGCAGCGTGGTGGTCATGGCTCTTAGCTAACCTATTCAAAGATCTTTTCCAGTTGATTAATCTATTTTCATATTTATGAAGGAATCTTAATGTTCTGCCCCAGAAACTTTCAACCTTGTGGTTGGGAGTGGGGCTGATTTTGTAGGCCTCAGGGCCTGCTCTATGTATTTGTCAACATGTGATACACCCAGGTGGTTAAATGGCTTATGCACAGGCGGATTTTCTTCCCTTCCTGCTCTGGCTGGAGCCACGGGAACAGTCTGTCCTTACAGAGCCGCAATAAGAAATAACCAAAGATGAAGCTGGTCAAATATTTTCATAACTTGTTTCTGTTGATTTTTTGGTAATACTTTTTCCCAAGACACTTTCAGATTTAAAAATAAATAAAGTCTGTGTTACAGGTGCTGGTCAGCCTCTTTACTTGTACCCTTGTTCCTTACCCTCTAGAGTAAAGGAGGTGGTCCAGGCCAGGACCAGCCCCAAACCCCCAGCTCTGTAGAAGGTGGGAGTAGAACATTTACAGGTTAGAGGAACCCAGACTCCTCTGTTCCACTCTCAGTTCTCTTCCTGGGCCTTGAGTGCTAGGCGAAAGTTGGGTCAGCTGCTGCCCCAAGCCAGCTTCATCTTCTGGTTGTGGGCTTTGGAGGATCGGGAGAACTGGCTCTTGGCCACTGTGAGGGGTACAGCTTTGCCACTCAGGTATACCTTGTTGTGGCATTCAGGTAGCCAGGGTCCAGAGCTACAGAGCTGGGGTCCTTGGCTCACTGCCACATAGGCCATCACGTAACCTGTCATAAAGGCATCAAAACCAGCCCGATGCAGTCCATTCCCAGGCACTGGGTGAGGACCGGCTTGACTCCCTGGTGCTTCTGGGGCAGCTGTATCAGCTGTTTCTGGCCCTGCTGTTTTAAGGTCCAGCTCCAAGTCATTTTTGTGACCTTGCTCCAAGCCAGGCTGGGTCCTAGTCTCATCCTCAGCTACCTCTTGCTCCATTTCTTCAGCCTTGAGGCCATCGCCACAGACCTGCTTCACCGGAGGACAATCCTCAGTTTCCTCAGAGGTCTGTTTCCCAGGCAGGCCCAACAAAGCCCTCCGCCGTTTCTCCCTACGTCGCCGCCGTCGCCGCTTGTCCTCTACCACAGCCTCATCGGTGTCAATGATAAGATCAATATCATGAGACCGAGGACACTGTGGTCCCAGGGGGCACCAACCATAGGCCTAGAAGTAGGAAAAGGCTTAGAGAGGCGTTCTAGGCATCAGAACCTCCCCTCCCCCAAGAAATGGGTGGGTGCTCTCACCGAAAAGTTGTCACAGACGCTGGTGGAATGAGGGCGATGGGTTGCAGGGGGCATGCAGCAGCGGTAGTCGATATGGGCCCTCATGCTGGAAGGATAGTTGCAGAACTCCAGGGTCAGATGTGGGCTGCCAGCTGCCTGCTGCTTCCCATTTTCCCGCTCACTGAAACAGCATAAGAAGGTATTGGCCTACTAGCATATAAACTCCAAGAGAATAGGGTTTTTGTCAGTTTTGCTTACTGCTGAATACTCAGCACCAAATACTGTGCCTGGCACATGGCAGGCACTCAATAAATACCTTAAATGAATGAAATAGTCAGGCTTATACCAGGCCCCACCCCTAAACCTGAACCAGTTCCTCACCATTTCCGGAAAACATATTCTAGGTAGGAGGCCACGAAGCGCGCATGAAACTCAGCAGCATATTTGGTGTCATAAATGCCGGCTGGAAACATTTCACACAGGTCAGCAGTGAAGGTTCCCAAGCTCTCGGGCAGGTGTGCATAGAAGTTCTGGTACAGGAACACCAAGTCTATGAGACCATTGTGTAGCACCAGGGGCCGGCGGGCCCGGATTAGCTCCAGGAACAGTGTCCTCACTGACTGGCTCTGACTCTCATCGCCCTAGGTGGAAAGAAAGGGATCATAGGGAAGGACAGTCCTGTACGGAGCCTCTTTTGCACAACATTTATCCCTGGCCCCCTATCTGGAAAGTTCTCGCTCCCTACGCTAGTCTATTGTGGATCAGGCTTGTTTCCCTAGCCTTATCCCTAGTGATTTCCCATACTCCCTAAGAAGCAGATCCTCTCCCTGTACCCAGACCAGTTAGGAAGAAATGAAATCACAGAAGGGGCAGTGTCAAGGTTGGAGACCTACCTTGTCATTGCCTTTGTGGTACGGGATACCCTGAGCATACTGTCGGTTGAAGTTGAAGCCATGCTGTACCAAGAACTGCACAGACTTTGGCTCTATCACATACTCTTCCATGCACAGCAGGGTCAGATTGAACACCTGAGCCAGGTAGGAGTGTTCACCCTGAGAGAGAAAGGATCTGCTACATTAGGATTTGGGATAGAAATACCGAACACCTGATGTTCTCCGGGATCTCAACCCTCTTCCCCGCGGCCACAGAGCAGGGATGGGAAGATCAGTCCATACCTTGTCTGGCTGCTGCTTGAAGCAGGCAAGGCCCAGGGAGAGAACAGAACGGGTCCTGGCTGCATGACACACGGACTTGTAACGTTCCTCGATGCACCTTGGGGTTGGGTTTAGGGGGTGGCTGTGGCTGAAGTTAGCCCTCAAACCACCCAGGACTGTGACTTCTACTCCAGGGATGAAGTCTGCCCCTCCTGCCAAGGCTGGCACTAAGATCAGGGCTTATACTTACTGGTTCAGCAAACTCTTCCTGTCCCCAAGCCCACTCAGTTCCTGGGAGTGTGTAAAGGGAGAGTCTTGTGTCAGGTTCCCAGCACCAGCCCTTGCACAGCTACCTGCCCTCCCCATTCCCCTGCCCTTACCGTGTCCACAGCCACGAAGCTTGCGGTCTTTATGGCCAGCAGGAGGGATGGCCACATCTCCTTGAAGTTGTCACTCTGCACATCCACCACGGGCACCTGGACTGCTAGCTTCTCCTCAGATTTTGTGCTTTTGCTGACACCGCCTGAGGCTAAGGAGAGAGCGAGGATGGTAATGCTGGGGCAGGGGCCCGGAGCAACGGGTACCAAGGTGTAGGCCATGGCTCGGGGTGGAACGTTGGTGGGCAGTTTCCATTAGGGCAAGAAATGGCACCTCTGTCCTCCAAGCCTTTGTATCACATGTGCTCTACACACAGGCCTAGGGGTGAGCAGTGCTCTGAATTTGGGGGGAAAATGCCGGCGTCTTCGGTGGTTTACGTCAGACTTTGGGAAAACTGCTTCTCCCCACAGCACCACAATCTTTAGAAGTGGAACGCTGGATAAACGATCTGTGAGGTTCCTTCTTCCCACATCCCGCAGGAAATCCTTCTCAGGGCTTGAGGAATGCGACTCCTTTAATACCTCCCAAAGCTCCATAGTACTGTTCCCACGGGGCCCCAGGAGCCACAAGCAACGGTAACTAGTACCCTCCAGAGCCTCATAAATAATTTCTCAAAGCCAAGCTCCCAATACATTCCACTTTCTTCGGACCCGCGCCACGCAACAGAACCAGGACTCTAGACTACACCTCCCGACACGCCCCTACCCGCCCCAACTGCTCTCAACGCGCCAGGCTCTCGCAGCCCGAACCGCGCTGCCCGCCGGGATTTGTAGTCTCCTCGTGGCTGGCTCAGAAGGAAGAGCTGGTCCTCTGAACGTTAGTTTCTACAGCCGAGAGCCCGAGGCCTTCCCCTCTCCGGTGCGCACAGGGTTTTAAAGCGGGAAGCCCCCGGAAGCCACTCACCGTCAGGGGACGCTGGGGCTGAGGCTGCGCCCTCGCCACTGTCGGCGGCCATGACACCGCGCGCCCTCGCCTGAGTAGTTGGTGGGTACGCGGAGCTCCCGCCTGCTTGCTCTCCGCGCGGCTCTGGCGGTGGGGGACGGGGCGGGGCCTCGCCCTCCGTGTCGCCGACGGGTCGGACTTCCGTTCACACCTCCCGGGTCTGGCGCGGATGGGGGCGGCCCGGCGCGCGCGGGGACCTATTGGCTGGCGCCACGGGGTCGGAGCCACGCCCCCGGAGCGCGTCGGAAGCCGGGCGCGGGAGACTGAACGGGAGGTAATGCGTTCTCTGCGTTCTCCGGGCGGGAACGCCGGCGGCGGCTTTATGCGGTCTTCATCCACGCGGCCCCGGGGTGGGGATGGCAGTCCCCAGCGGCTGGGAGGCTGTCCGGGCCAGTCTGAAGCGCGCCCAGGAGTTAGGCTCAGACAGGGCAGTGTAGGGAGAAAGGATCTAATGGTAATAGGTAAATTCACAAGCAGAATGGAGACCTCACTTCCAGAAGTGAGAAGGCGGGTAGGGGGACTCGAGACGAGGCTGCCAGAGGGGTTAGAGCCACCGACTGGCAGGGAAGCCTTTGCAATAATCCGGACAGGAGGTACAGTTGACCTCCAGGGTGATTGCACTTGAATCCGGATACCGTGAGCCCTTACCAGAGGCCGGTTCTGTCTCCCGGGCTCTGGTTCCCATCAAGGAGTCTCAGCCCGCCCTTTATTTACTGTTTCTGGTTCATCTTCAACCTTTCTCCACTGAGTCTTTTTCATCATTAGTTAGTATCGTTTGGATTTCTCCCATTCTAAAGAAAGAAACCTCTTACTATATTTCATCCGGTTAATTAACTTAACAGTGCTTGTTGTATACAACTTACCTGGCACTGTGCTCAGCACTGGGAACTCAATAGTCAACAAAAGAGACTCGGTCTTTGCTCATAGAGTTTTGTAGTCAAGTCAGGTAAGCGGGTACTGATCAATGAAACATAAATAAATGTGAAATTACAATTAGTAGGGACGCCTGGGTGGCTCAGTTGGTTAAGCAGCTACCTTCTGCTCAGGTCATGATCCCAGCGTCCTGGGATCGAGTCCCGCATCGGGCTCTTTGCTTAGCAGGGAGCCTGCTTCTCCCTCTGCCTCTGCCTGCCACTCTGTCTGCCTGTGCTCACTATCTCTGACAAATAAATAAATCAAATCTTAAAAAAAAAATTACAATTAGTATAAGAGGGAAAAAATGAAGAATTACATAAGATTGTGAGACTAGGGGAAGGGGGCTGATTTGGACATTTAAGTCAAGACCTGAAAGAATGGGGTGACTGGGTGGCTCAGTCAGTTAAGCATCTGCCTTTGGCTCAGGTGAGGATCCCAGCCAGGGTCCTGGGATGGAGCCCCTTATCGGGCTCCCCGCTCAGTGGGGAGCCTGCTTTTTTCCTCTGCTGCTCCTCCTCCTTTGTTCTCTCTCTCTGTCAAATAATTAAATAAAATCTTTAAAAAAGGGGGGGAGGGGGAAAGACCTGAAAGAGTAAGGAACTGTTAGGTGAAGAACAGGGTAAGAGCTGTCCAAAGAGAGAAAAAGGATTGGGTGAGATGTCAAGGCGGACAGATATGTGGGGGATTGAAGCAACTCTTAAGACAAATATGGCTGGAGCATAGTGAGTGAGGGGATGAGGCAGGTGGGGATCTTTGGAGCCTACAAGACTATGTTAAGAGGATTGGGTTCTCAGAGCAATGGGTGTGAGAGCCAAAGTCCTCATTGCTTACAAGGTACTTAGAGATCCTGTGCCCCCTACCTTCTTTACTTCTTTGACCTCCTCTACTGCTCATCCTTCCTGGGTCCATTTTAACCACACTGGCTTCCTTAGTATTCTACAAACACACCAGACATCTTCCTTAGGGCCATTGCACTAGCTCCTTTGTAGGATGCCTTTGGCGAATTCCTTCAGTTGCCTGAAATCACTGGTCAAATATCACTTTAATAAGTCCCACCTTGACCATGTGCTTTAAAATTGCAACATTCCAGGGGGCACCTGGATGGCTCAGTCGTAAAACGTGTGCCTTTGGCCGACATCATGATCCCAGGGTTCTGGGATTGATACCCCACCTCCCCAATCACACCAGGCTCTCTGCTCAGTGGGAAGCCTGCTTCTCCCTCTCCCTCTTGCTGCTCCCCTTGCTTGTGCTTTCTCACTCTCTCTGTCAAATAAATATATAAATTAAATCTTTAAAAAAAAATAAAATCGCAACATTCCACCATCACCACTCCTTATCCCCTTCGCCTACTCTACATCTTCTCTTTGTGTTAGTATTTATCAGTTAACATCCTATATAATTTAATTATTATTGGTCCCCCCCTCCCTGCATTAGAATATAAGCTCCATAACGAGAGGAACCTTTGGTGTTTTATTTACTGAAGTTTCCAAGTACTTAAAACTGCGTAGCACATAGGCACTACATAAATATTTACTCAGTGAATTAGTAGGAAGCCATTGAAGGTTTTAAGTAAGAAAATGAGATGATCGTGTCTTAAAAGACGGCTTTACTCTTTGGAAAATAGATTGTAGGATGAATTATGTAGTTAATGAGTTTGGTGACCATAGGTTGGCTTGGAAAGGAAGGAGAGTGGGTTTTGTAAAAGTGATAAAGGAGCAGGACCTTGAGCTCAGTGCGTTTGGGAGAGACCACTGTTTCATATCCGGAGGAGAGGGAGCGGGAGAATGCAGGTAAGTGCAGAGGACAGGAAGCTTGTGCATTCACTTTTCTCTGAAGGAAGAAGGAAGCTCTTGATGAAAATGAGGTGATGAAGCGAGGTTTTAAGAGTCTGAAGCAGGGGCTCAGCGGGGACTGGTGGAGCACAGCACAGGAGTGCAGTCTCGGGAGGCAGACCTTCTGGGTTTGGGTGCACAGGTTGGTTCATCTCCAGAAGCCTCAGTTTCCTCATAACTGCAGTGGAGATGATACAAGCATATACCTAATGACGTTGTCTGGAGATGGAGGGGGAAATCGCTTAACTTGGCATTGGGTCTGGCACACGGTAAGCCCTTACTAACCAAAAGAACAGTAAGGGAGTGATGAAGATCAACCAGATGCATTTCTCATTACCAGCGGGCAGCCAGCTTTGGTTTACTACATTAAGAAAAGATTAGGAATAAAAATAGCACATCCGCTCCCACCACCACTGCCACCACCCCAACTTGCCATCTGCTCTCAGGCCAATCTTTTCCCATCTCTGATCCTTGGTTTCTCCTTTCTGTAGAAAGGAGGTTCGGACTACATGATGGCTCAAGTCTGTTTCATGTGCTGCATCTCTACCAGATAAACTTCTGCCCACTGCGTGCTTCTAGACACACCTCCTGAGCCCCTGTCCACACATAGAGTCACAGTGAGCATCCGGGATACACAGGTGTATCCTGCCCAGCCCAGCCCTGGTCTCTTTTGCGTGTCTCCAAGATTTCGCTTATGTTGGTCTCTCTGAAGTCACTTGCAGAAACTCAGCCCTGCTGGTCATCCCTCAGTGCCACAGCCTGCCAAGAGCGAACCCATGAGCATCTGGAGAGTGAGGAAAGCTAGACACTCTATCATGAGGGTTGCAGAGAGGGAGGTGGCTGTTATACCCATTGTGGGGCCCCAAGATTCAGCCTCGTTGTGACTGACCACTTTGGGCCTTTCTCTTCTAGGCCATCATGAAGAAGCCACGAACAGCTGTGAGGAGTCATCACAGGAAACAGGCATCCCACCAGGAGGGAAAAAAGAAGTGTGTCCTTAGCAGCAGTCGGGTCAAGCCTTCTACCCCAAATGGTGAGGAGCTCAGTCCTAGTCAAAGACAAAGGTGCTGGATTCATTGGTCATGAAAAGGAGGGAGATTCGGGCTGGGAAAGGAGCACAGTTATGTGTGAGGACCTTACGGGACTAATTAAGGTCTCTTCTGACTTTGCTGTGTCACTTTGGGATGATTGCCCTGAACGGCTGCTTTCTTACCAGTGAAATGGAGTGGTTGTCTGTGCATTTCCTTCCTCTTGTGGCTTTCATGGGATCAGTTGAGCTTATGAGCCCGAAAATGTCTTGTAAATGGGAAAGCCCTGCACACGTATACATTATGCTTGGCTGAAACTGTTGGGTGTTCATTGTGACCCAGAGTCAAAGAAGGTGGTGGTACCACCCTGGGAAAATTAAGGCTGGCAATCTGGCTCAGGTTACATACAGCTAGAGAATTCTGATCTGATTTCAGATCCAAAGCTTAAGCAAGGGGTTGGGGGTAGGGGACACCCTAAGTGGGAGCATCCGGGCTGCAGTGCCCTGGGTACCTGGTGCACGGCCTAGGCAGGGATGATACCTGAGTTTCCTGTGGTCCCAGCAGACTTGGCCAGGCGGCAGAAGGACGTGGTGTTGCAGGCCTTCTCCCCGTACCATCTCTTCAGAGACACAGCTGAGGTCACAGTCTTTCGGGAGAAGCTACTGAGCTGGTACGACCGAGAGAAGCGGGACCTACCCTGGAGAAGGCGGGTAAGCAGGCGAGGGACAGGGAGAGCAGGGTGGGAGGTGGATGCCCAGCGGTCTCCATACTGACTCCTTCCCTGGGACTGCTTTGGCAGGCGGAGGGGGAGGTGGACCTGGACAGGCGGGCATATGCTGGTGAGTGCATGTCTTGGGACCTGGGCTGCTTTGCCTGGATGCCTACTGGTCTGGGGTCTAGGGGCTGTGTGCTGGGAACAGGGCAGGTCGGCCACGCCCTCATGCCAACCCCTCTCCCCCAGTGTGGGTCTCAGAGGTCATGCTGCAGCAGACCCAGGTTGCCACGGTGATCGACTATTATACCCGATGGATGCAGGTGACTCCAGGGAAGGAAGGGGAGGGTCATGAGCCAGACCCCAGAGAGAGCCCAGCCTTTGGGGTAGGGGTGAAGAAGGTTTCCTCCACTTCCCTTGACTTTGAGCTTGCTCCTTTTTGTTTGCCTTCGAGCTATAGAAGTGGCCAACGCTGCAGGACCTGGCCAGTGCTTCCTTGGAGGTAAGAGTCATCCTGGGGTGGGGGGAGTGGGGACAAGTGAGGACTGACCACTGATCTCTCTGCTCTCACCCAAAGGAGGTCAACCAGCTCTGGGCGGGCCTGGGCTACTATTCTCGAGCCCGGCGGCTGCAGGAGGGAGCCCGGAAGGTGAGGGAGTGACAGGGGGTGACAGGTAAAGGGGTGAGGCCCAGGGCCTCAGGTGTTTCATAACCTAGAGCCTCCCCGGTCCTCACAATCAGGTGGTAGAGGAGCTAGGCGGCCACGTGCCACGTACAGCAGAGACCCTGCAGCAGTTCCTGCCTGGCGTGGGGCGGTACACAGCTGGAGCCATTGCCTCCATTGCCTTTGGACAGGTGAGTCCCCAGCCCACCCCGGCCTGGTGCGTGCCCACCCTTCTTCCTCCCAGAACAGGCTAACTCCCAGATTCCTTTGTGCCAGGCAGCCGGTGTGGTAGACGGGAATGTCGTACGGGTCCTGTGCCGAGTCCGAGCCATTGGTGCGGATCCCAGCAGCACCCTCGTCTCCCAGCATCTCTGGTAGGATCTCGGGGTCATGGGGAGACCGGGAAGGGTGTCTCTAAAGTGTCTCTGGCTCACAGCCACGTTCCCTTGTAGGAGCTTAGCCCAGCAGCTGGTAGACCCTGCCCGGCCCGGGGACTCAAA
This sequence comes from Mustela erminea, assembly GCF_009829155.1. Taxonomy (NCBI): domain Eukaryota; kingdom Metazoa; phylum Chordata; class Mammalia; order Carnivora; family Mustelidae; genus Mustela; species Mustela erminea. Next base: position 74,453,833 of record NC_045623.1, read on the forward strand.
CCAAGCGGCCATGGAGCTGGGGGCCACAGTGTGCACCCCGCAGCACCCACGCTGCAGCCAGTGCCCAGTGCAGAGCCTGTGCCGTGCACACTGGAGGGTGAGCCATTTGGGGAAGGGGCAGGCAGGGGCCCTAGAGGGCAGCCCCTGCTGCATGACATCTGCCTCATGCCCCTTAGGTGGAGCGGGAACAGCGCTTGGCCCTGCAGAACCTGCCAGGGAGCCCCGACGTGGAGGAGTGCGGTGAGTGCCAGCCCCAGCCCTTTACTGCAGCGTTGGGGACCTGCTTGTGGAAGCCTCATTCCAGTTTGTCCTACACCCCGAATAAGACTCTGCAGAGCTGGGCCCTGGCCTGCTCTCAGGGCCTAGCAGCACTTGAGGCTCTCTCTTCCCAGCCCCCAGCACGGGGCAGTGCCAGCTGTGTGCGCCTCCCATGGAGCCCTGGGACCAGACCCTGGGAGTGACCAACTTCCCCAGAAAAGCCAGCCGCAGGCCCCCCAGGGAGGAGTGCTCTGCCGTCTGTGTTCTGGAGCAGCCCAGGGCCCGTGGAGGTCCTCGAATTCTGCTGGTGCAGAGGCCCAGCTCAGGTAGCTAGATCCTCGGAGCCCAGGGTGGTGGCAGGAGCACCAAGGGGGACACGGAGGCGTTGACAGCTAACGCCTGGCCACACCTGGCTGCCCTTTCTCTCAGGTTTGCTGGCAGGACTGTGGGAGTTCCCCTGTGTGACTGCAGAGCCCTCCGGGCCATGTGAGCGCGAGGCCCTGCTGGGGGAGCTGCAGCGCTGGGCTGGGCCCCTCCCAGCCACCCACCTCCAGCACCTGGGGCAGGTGAGGGACCCAAGCGAGGGGCAGGGGTCTTGGCTTCTGTGGGCACATTCATGGGCCTGTTTCAGCCCCTTGGTTCTCCCTCCAGGTGGTCCACACCTTCTCTCACATCAAGCTGACATATCAAGTATACAGTCTGGCCCTGGACGGGCACACCCCAGTGACCGTCACGCCACCTGGCGCTCGCTGGCTGACCCGCGAGGAGTTTCACACTGCTGCTGTCTCCACCGCTATGAAAAAGGCACTACTTGTGTTGTCTTCCTTGTACTTTTTTGTGTTTCCTGTATGTTCTTTGTGAACCTATTACCATGTAAACAGGGAAACACAAAAGCTATTTTAAACAGGTGTGTTGTGGGGGGCATGAAGTTGAGAGACTACAGGGGTTTGGCTCTTTGGGGTTAAGACGCCAGCCCTGCGCTCTCCCCGTCTCTCCTTGGCTAGGTGTTCCGTGTGTATGAGGGCCAACAGCCAGGCACCCGCAAGGTGAGTCTCGTTGGCCCTCCCCCAGCCATCTTTCCCCAGCCCTGAACCCACGGGTTTTCAGTGAGCTAAATGACACGTGCTTGGGTGAACATTATCCCCTCCAGACTTCGCTGTGGGCAGCCAAGTAATAGTTCTTCCCTGGAGACCTTAGAGCTTGGAATCCGGGGTGGAGAATAAGAACAAATGATGGAGACAATAGGGTCACAGGTGTGTGAAAAATGCTTGTACTAGGTTTTGTGGTTTATGAGAGTTTTCCATTCTGTCTGGGAGGCAAAGATCAGGAAAGGCTGCTTAGAAGCAGCAGCTGGTAATCTGGTTTTAAGAAATGAATCATTATCTCCAGGTCTGGAAGGGGAGTCTGCAGCAAGAATGTTGCTACAAGCAAAGTGTGAGCAAAGCTGGTGTAACTCGGAGTGCTGCGCGCAGGGACACATTTGATGGGCAGGGCCTGCGCAGGCCAGTCAGGGCCAGGGGCACCAGGCCACGAAAGCATTTTTGGTGGAGAGAGAAGTCCATTTGTATCTTAGGGAGAGTACCTTGGGCTGCCATTTAGAGTTGACCGAAGGTGTAGATAATGGAGACCAGCTGGAAGCTTTACCGCGTTCAGACAGGAACCTGAGCTGTATCAGTGCCGTAGAGGGGGGGGCAGGAGAGGACACTCTGCTGCCCCCCGAGTGGCTCCTTCCTTTGACTTCTGCACAGGGTTCCAAACGGTCCCCAGAGTCTACTCCATCCAGCCGGAAAAGGCCCGGCCCGGGCCAGCAAGTCCTGGATAATTTCTTCCGGCCTCACCTCCCCACGGATGCACCCCACCTCAACAGTACGGCCCAGTGACGCCTCTGCAAGCCCCCACTTCCTGAGAATCCGTTTTTAGCTTTTTTTTTTTTTTTTTAAATAAAGTACTTATTTTTATAGTCCTTTTGGAGACTTTCCACCTCCTCCCTAGCCCACTCATTCTTCTCCTCAGAGGGGCCCGGAAAGTGGTGAAGTCCCGCACTCCCAGCCAGCCCGGGGCAAATGGAGGTGAGTGTTCTGTCCCGAGTGATCGTCCTCCCCCAGCCCCCAGGAGAGAGGAAGAAAGCAGCTGCAGTGGGCCCCCTGCCCAAGGCCTCCCCACCCACAGAGGCTGCTCCCTAGGGAGAAGGGAACCGGGAGGATTTGTTCTGTCTTAAATTCCTACCTTAAACACTAAATTTATTTCTGTATTGTTTCATATGTAGTGAAACAATACAGCGAATCAAGGGTTAATAATCATAAAATTGGGGGCTATGGTGGAGAGAAATGGGATCAGAGAAGGTCACAAAGATGGTTCAAAAATATCGGTAAGTTCTATTTCCTACTATAATTCCTTTATCATTCTTTATGTTAGTTATAGACTACGTAAGAACATTTCATGGTTTTAAAAAAAAAAAAATCCCACCTCTTTGGACCCCAGTGAGAGCTTCAAGTTCTGGTAGGTACCGAAGACATGGTGGCTGTACCTGGCCCCTGGAGACAAAGCCCTTCACCCCAAGCCTCTGCAGGTGTTTCTCAGTTCAGCTGGCCCTGTGCTCCAGTATAGGAGGCTGAAACCAGCCGCAACCTTCCTCAGGTTTCCCATTCCCTGGTGGCTTGCTCCTGCACCGACTGCCATAGGGCCCGGATGTTGCCCTGGCCAAAGCCTGTGGCCCCCTGCCTCTGAATCAGCTCCAGGAAGAAGGTGTCCTCTGGAAAGAGAGACTTGGTGAAGACCTGAAGCAGAAACTTGCCTTCATCGCCATCCAGCAGGATCCCCTGTCGGGCCAGCAGGCTAGGCTCATGCCCAGCAGCTAGGATCTGCCTTTCCTTGCCTGGCTGCTGGTAGTATGCCTCAGGAGGAGCCAGCAGCTGGCCCCCAGCTGCTGCTACCCGCTCAGTGGCTTCTACAATGTTCGGCGTGTAGAGCCCCACGTGCTGCAGTCCTGGTCCCCTGTGCCGGGTCAGGAACTGCTCCACCTGGTCCTGTCCACTAGAAGCCCCTGGTAGGGTCTCAGCCAGCACGAGAGTGGGGACAGCACTGCCTGGTGGGGTCTGCAGGGCCGTGAGCTTCAGTCCCCCTCTCCCAGCTCCTGCTGTCACCTCGAGGCCTGTCTTGGGGTCCTCACCTGGACTCAGTGGCAGGTGGCGAAAATCTAGGCAGTCGTGGAACCAGCGCATCAGTGTGGGGGAGCTGCCAGGGATGCAGGCCAGGGTCAGGTGGTCCACGTGGCTGACCCAGCCCGGGCTGGCTGCAGAGGATACGGGCTGGAATCCTGGGAGGAAAGGCCCTCGGACGCCCGCACGCTCCAGGAGTGTCAGGCTGAGGTTGCCGGCAGGCGAGCGGACCACAGCGTAGGTGGCTGTGCCCTGCGTATCCCTCACGCTAACCGGGGGCACCGGCACGCTGCAGCCCTGCGCGACCAACGCCCGGGCGGCGGCGCCCGCGTCCGCCACGTCGAAACACAGGTTGGTGGCACTGGGCACAGCATGACGTGGGTCCAGGCCGTACAGCGGCTCCCCCAGCCCTGCGCCCTCGTTCACCAAAAAGACCGCGTCGCCGCTGCGCAGGGCCAACTGCCGCCAGCCTTCTGCCTCCCGCACGGCCAGGGGCTGGAAACCGAAGAGACGCTGCAGATCCTGGGTCAGGGGCTGCCCCGCGGGCACGTGGAAGGCAATGTGGCACAGACGACGGGCGTGCACGGCCATGGCGGTCCGGGTGATGACCCTGGCTTGTCCTTCCCCCTAGTAAGGCCGCTCACCTGGCTTTTCAAGACTCCCGGACTCTCCGTCCCAGGTTTGTCGTCAGAAGCTAGTGGAGTCCAGTTTTGCCTTCAGAGCGCATTCCTCGCTCTTTTCTGAGGAAGTCACAGACTCACCCCTTTGGGGCTCGCGGGGCAGCGTTGGGACCACGCGGTCTGCGGGGCCAGTGGTGAAAACCACGTGGAGCCAGAGCTGGGGTGCAGCCGGAGGGATGGGGCGGCGCCAGGGACCGCGGCTCACACTCTCCTCCTCCCACGCAGACCGTGTCGCCAAGGGTACAGCGGGGACGCAGGACTGCCCTTTCCCAGAGCCTGTTTATGGGCCATGCCCTCGGGCACCGAGCCTCCCTTCTCCCACAGCCCCGGAGACCACAATAGCTGCCTTCACTTGGTGCCAGCGGCCGGGCTTTCTCTCCTCCCCTAAACTTAAGAGCAAAGGAAACCAATCCTAGCTGGGGGAGGAGCCAGAATTCCTAACCGCTTACCCCCGCCCCTGCCCCAAGCAAGGAATTTACCAGTGTCAAGTTTTAGCTTAAAAATTCTAGAGAATTTTGCCTTTGACGCGTAATGTTCCTTTAAAACTTTAAAAATATCAAAATATTTTTTTACAGATTTTCTTTCCCTCCCCAAATTGGTCCAGAGAAACTGATGTTATAGGAAGCTAGGTCATTTGTATGGCTCCTCAAATCTCTTTCTCTCTGTTAGTCTCTCAACTGCGCCTCTTTCTTCAACCCCACTTCTCTCTCAACAATCTTTTGACCCTGACCCAAGCAAGATTTGGAGAAAAAAACTGGTGGCACAGGACCTGAAAGAAACAGCTGCATTAGTGTCCTTTCTCTCCCTCCTGACCCTAAAGGACTAGAACTCAAGCCCTTCTTGTAGCTTCCTGACTGGGTATTGGGCCAGAGAAGCTTTCTATAGGCTTTTCTGGGCTTGAGACCCAGAATTGTGTGAGATCACTGGATTGAGTAGAATTGAGTAGATAATAGGAGTCTTCTGAGACTTCAGCGGGTGGCTCTTGGAGGGTTTGGGAAGGGCACTTCAGGGGTAAATGGCATAAGCAAAAAGGTCAGGAATGCGAGCCAAACCCTCAGAGGAGCAAGAGCATAAGACTGGGGAGACATTTGGGATAGATGCTATGGTTCCAGGCATTGCAAAGGAGATTCCTTTGTCAGGGAGCAGATATGATACCATTCAGTATTACGTCATTGTCAAGTTCATTGGCAAGAGGAAGAAGGTTGTGATGGAGGCACAGGGCTGAGAAAAAGAGGTCTGGCTGCGTGTTTAGTCTTGCAGTCAGGTAGGCAGTACCAAGAAGCTGATCAGCAATGGTAAAATACACTTGGTGCTACTCTGCAGACTAATAAATTGGAGAACATGGGTTCCAAAAGCTGGATAGACCCGGGTTTGAAAACTACCTCCAATATTTAGTAGCTGTATGACTTGGAGCAAGTTGCTTATCTTCTCTGAGACTTGATTTTCTCCTCTGTAAAAATGGGAATAATAATAGTACCTACTTCATAGGGTTGTTGTGATTAAATAAGATAGTATATTCTGCAGCCTGGCAAGGGGTCCAGGATTTAGCCTATGCGCTGAAGCCCAGCTATGTGGGATCAGGACATACAAAGTGGGTTTGTATGTCACAAGGAGAGGGGCTGCAGTAGGACTCAGAATAACAACCACATTTGGACCGCCCCCCCCCCCCAGGTTTGAGCACTGGGAAGGCTCTAGGAAGGCCCTGGCTTTGGTGTGGATTCTGAGGTTAGGGCCTCTGGGGATAGCGCTCTGTGAGGGTTGGGGCAGAATAGGTTATCTTCTGTCCACGCTATCATGATCAAGGCCCCAGGTGAGCAGCTCTAGTGCCTCCAGGCCTTTGGTCCAGCCAGAGGGGTTTCCACTCAAGGGCCCTATGTACCGACAGAGGGCACAGAAACGGGTCCCCTAAACCCATCACTTCCCACCTGGTCCTGAGGAAGAGGGTAGATTTCTAAAGGCCAAGAAGGGTCTGACTTAAAGAAAGGGAGATCTTAGTTAGGGCATATTGCCCTGCAACAGCACTGTGCTTGACCTTGACCCAGAGGTCATTTTGGGGGGCGAGGGGGCAGAAAGGGTAGAGGTGGTCATTGATGTTGGTTCTCTCCCCCGCCTCGCCAAGCCAGACTCCCATTCCTGCAGCCCTGCTGGCATCTGGGCTGTGACCAATGTAAGACCGCCATCTCCTCCCGGTCAGGACCCTGGGGCAACTTCCGCGTGATGGCGTCCTCCGTGCCTGTCCGCGACTGCCTTCCTGCTGGGTCTATGGATGCTAAGGGTGGGCGCTGGAGGGCACGTAGGTCCGAGGGGTGAGGCGATGGCGCTGCAGGAGGCCTCGTGCCACATCCGCCTTCCACAGCGGCCAGGTCAGCGGCGGTGCAGGGGTGGGGAGCCGGCTGTGGAGGTGCTATACACGTCCTGAACCTGTAGAACCAAGTCCCTTCCGCAGCTCTCAGCTCCAGCCCGGGGGCTGGCGGAGGTGCACGCTTCTCCCCTCAAAGCCTGACCTCACCCCGTCCCGTCTCCCCTCTACCAGCCTGAACTGAAAGTCCTTTTCCGGAACTCGCGCCTCTCAGGTCCCATCCCGTCACTCTCCTTCCCTCCAGGGCCAGGTGGGCGATTGTCAGCTGCTGCTCTTTAACATAACCTCTAGGTGTCACCCTTGCCCTCAGCTTAACCCGCTCCTCCCAGCCCCTTTGCTCCCCACTTCTCGCGGAGGCGGCTCGGGTGGTTCTTTCCTTTCTCTCGGGTCACCGGCATCTGCCCCTGCCCCTGCCCCTGCCCCTCCTCCATCCGATTTCGTTTCTCTCCGAGTCTGTGGAGTGCTTGACATTTTACAAAGGGTGGCCTGGAAGACCTCACAGAGAAGGTGACTTGTGTGTGTGTATGCATGTGTGGCAAAATACACATAACATAGTAAGATTTATCTTGCTAGCATTTTGTAAGTGCAAGTTCAGTGGTATTAAGTACCTCCATCTCCATCATCGTCTAGGGGATTCTTGCCCTATTCCCCAGCTGAAACTCTGTCCTCCTTAAAGACCTCTCTACTCTCTCCTCCCGCCAACCCCTGGAAGCCCTAGTCTACTTTTGACTACTCTAGGAGCTTCATATAAGTGAAATCATGCAGTATTTGTCTTTCTGTCCATTATTCCCCCTTAAAAGGACTTAAGGTCAGCAATGATTTTCACGTTGTTCAGTGGACAACCTTCAGATCTCACCTCACTGCCTCTCAGAATATTTTTTGCAGCTGACCACTGTCTACTTTCTGAATACTCTTGCCCCCTTTTATAACATCATACTCACTTGGTTTTCCTTTGGTGCATTCTCTCTCCTCTACCTCTGCCTATTTGTAAATGTTGGTGCTGCTCAGGGCTTCAGTTACCATCTCCTTGCTGGATAATCTCCACATCGACATCCCCCTTCCTAATCTTTATTCAACTGCTTATTTGCCGCCTTGATTTGGATGTCCCTCTGTCACCTCATATTCAACATGCCCAACATTGTCCCTCTTCTCATGCTCCCATTTCAGCACTTGTCCCACTGCCCTCCAGTGGTCCTATTCGGAAACCTAAAACATTTTTGAATCTTGCTGTTTCTCACCCCGCACCTCCAGTCAATCTCCCTGTCCCTGCCCATTCTATTTCCATAACGTCTCTCAAGCCATCACCTCCCTCTTCATCTCTCTGTACCACCCACATGCTGGGCCTCCCTGTCTCTGCATCACCCGGACACTACTAATTGCCTGTCTGGCTTTAGGTTTACTACTGTCCTAACCAGTCCCACCTTGTAGCCAGAGTTAGCTTTGAAAAATGTAGATCTGATTATGTTATTATCCTGCTTAAAGCGTTCACTAAATTCTGCTTGTACTTAGGGAAAAGACCAAAAGAATTTCTCCTAGCTGATCAGCCGCTGACAATCTTTCCAGCTTTTGGTGTCACCATCCAACCGCCACCCATACTGTAGTTTCTTGAAAGTTTCATGCTTCCTCCCACTCAGATCTTCAGTCTTTGCTGTTCCCTCCTGCCCAAGATACTTTCTTTCCCACTTGCTTTGACCCAGCTAACACTTTATCAAGCAGTAGGTCTCAGCTTAACTTGCTTGAGGATGTCTTCCAAGACCCCTAAGACTTATGTCCAGTGCCTCAATATTTATTAATGAACAAACTAAGGCCTCAAGGGCAGGTGGGTGATTACCAGACTGCAGTTTTTAATATAGCCTCTAGATGTCACCCACGACCTCTGCTTAACAGGGACTTTGCTGGGCACCAGGAAGGAGGGGCTGAGTAAGTGCCCACCTGGCCGGCCCATCCATCCAGCTGGGAGTGGTTAAGGGAAGCCCAGCTTCTTCTCTTAGATCTGACAGCTGCTCCACCTGCTCTGGGTCAGTTGCCTTCATAGGGTGACCAGCCATCCCAGTTTTCCCAAGACTGAATATCCAGTGCTTCAAGGATGTGGAAATTTCAGTCCTTAAACTGGGACAGTCTCAGGCAAACCATGGACACAGGGGCCCAAACTTCCATGTCTGCATGAGACTAAGATCTAGGCCTAACAGGAAAACTTAGCTATAACCCAACCAGCTCATCACAGCAACACCACTGGTGGGCTGACCATGCAGCTTGGTGGTTGTAAGAATTTAGGGACAGAAAGTATATATGCTTTTATTTTATTTACTTTTTTAATTTTTACTTATTTATTAGATGGAAAGAGCTCGAGCATGACACAGAGAGGGAGAGAGCTGGAGCAGGGTAGGGGGATAGGGAGAAGCAGAATCTCTGCTGAGCAGGGACCCATTCTTGGGGCATGAACTTTTGGTCCTGGGATCAGAAAGTATATGTATTTTAATGAGTATGAAGAGACCCACCTCTGTCTGACATTGGTTGAGTGCCACTGGGCATAACACACACACACATATATATTGTTTCTAATCCTCACAGAAACCCCAAGAGTACAGAAGATAATTCCCCTTTTTTGGAGATGAGAAAGTAAGACTCAGAGAAGTTAAGTGAACAGCCTAAGTCACACAGCTGCTAAGTAAAATGGTGAAATTCAAACCTTTGTCCTTCCATCTACAGAGCTCCTGCTATTTTCACTGAATCTACAGCCTGTCCATTTCCCTCCTGCTCCATCTTCATTTAGGAGTCCTGAGTGTGTATGTAGGAAGCAAGAGGCAGGTGTAGATAGAAGGGATTTTGAGAGAGGCCTGTGATCAGGGCATGTGGGAAGTCCACAAAGCATAGACAGCTCACCTGTGCACTGATAAGTGGCTCTCCCATCTTGATTGAGCTATGAACGTAGCCTGTAGCCTGGGGATTTCCAGGGAGGCCCCATCATAGGCTGTTGTCCTGACACCAAGTTGTATCCTCACTGAGGAGCCAGGGTCGTGCTTCCTAGAGTCCAGGATGAAACCAGCCAGTTCTTATTTGATTGCAAATGGACAACTGGACATGGGAGAGGCACAGGGGAGGAGCCATCAGGAGCTAGCCATGAACTAGAGGGACAAGTGAGGGTTAGGGTTAAGTGGAATTTGTGACAAGGGTCATGCTAAGCAATGTGACTTGCCTAAAGCACGTGGCTTAGTAAATGATCGCGTGCCTAAAGCAATGTGGCTTAGTAAATGATTGCAATTAATAATATAGCCAGACACTTCTCTTTCCCAGAGGTATTGTAAGGCTGAGTTTTATGTTTGCCTAGGTGGTTCTTTAGCAATTGAGCTGTTTCTGAATACTCAACGAGAGTTGGTTGTGTAGAATTATGAACAGAGGACTGACTTCGGTTGTGTAGAGGTATGGGCAGAGGCCTGACTGGACTGGGCAATGATCAGAGCCTTGATGGGCACTCACTGGTCTGGCTGCCAGATGTCTACTCTGTAGGAGGTATACTAAGACTTTGGATTCCTTTAAGAATGTAAAGTTCTCTGGCAAGAAAGTGATTTGGGTTAATGCCATTTCATTTTCTTGGTGATGTTCAAAGACTTTTTTTTTTTTTTGAAGATTTTATTTATTTATTTGACAGACAAAGATCACAAGTAGGCAGAGAGGCAGGCAGAGAGAGAGGAGGAAGCAGGCTCCCTGCCAAGCAGAGAGCCCGATGAGGGATTTGATCCCAGGACCCTGGGATCATGACCTGAGCCGAAGGCAGAGGCTTTAACCCAGTGAGCCACCCAGGTGCCCCCCAATTTTTTTTTAAGATTTTGTTTATTTGACAGACAGAGAGAGAGATCACAAGTAGGCAGAGAGGCAGGCAGAGAGAGAGGAGGAAGCAGGCTCCCTGCCAAGCAGAGAGCCCGATGCGGGGCTTAATCCCAGGACCCTGGGACCGTGGCCTGAGCCAAAGGCAGAGGCTTTAACCCACTGAGCCACCCAGGCGCCCCTGTTCAAAGACTTTTAGGGTGCAAAAGCTGTCTGCAGACCTGGGCCTGGTGTGGGTTGGTGCCCTGTGGCCAGGTTCTGCCCGTGGCTCCCGTCTGCCTATCAACTCATCAGAGAGCTGGAACTTAAAAAAGTCCTCCCCGGAGCTCTCTGCTCTTCCCTAGCTGGACTTCCAACTTCTACCAGAGAACTGGGCCTCACACACAGGGGATAAAGAAGGGCTGGGGAGGAGGGAAACCTTCAGTAAAGCTGCCTTCTACACTGGACCCTTCTGTCCTTTATTTTCATATATTCCAACTTCACTAAAGGGAGGAGGATTTTGTGAAAGAGTCACCAACAATCTAGCATTACACTGATGTGGGACCTCTTGCCAGAAGTTCATGGAAGATAGCAACTTGGTGCAGTGGAAAGCACATGGCTTTAGAGTCAAACAGAATTGGTTTCTGCTACTTTCTTGTTGGGTGACCTTGGGAAAGTTACTCGACCTCTCTCACTTTTTTTTTTTTTAAGGTTTTATTTATTTATTTGACAGAGAGATATACAGCTAGAGAGGGAACACAAGCAGAGGTAGTGGGAGAGGGAGAAGCAGGCCTCCCACCAAGCAGGGAGCCCGATGTGGGGCTCGACCCCAGGACCCTGGGATCACGACCCAAACCGAGGGCAGACACCTGAAGACTGAGCCACCCAGGCAGCCATCTGACTCTTGATTTTCTCAACTGATAAGTGGGAATCATAATAATGTCTGTGTCACAAGTTTGAGGTTTAAATTTGTTAACCAATATAGATAAAGCCCTAAATCTGCTATATAAAAATATGATATTTATTTAGTGCTTATTATGTGGTGTGCCATGTTAAGTGCTTTATCAGCAGAGCATGGACTCATATAGCCCTATGAGTTGCAGACTTTCACTGTCTATGCTTTATAGCTGTAAAACTGAGACAGGGGGAGATCGAGTAACCTGCCCAATGTCACAGAGCTGGTAAACAGCAGGTCTAGGATTTGGACCAAGACAATCAGGTTCCAGCTCAGGCACACTTAACTACCGAGCCATGATGCCATGTAGAATAAGGCTGAATAAAGAACAGTTATTACGAACATAGTAATTTAGTATTAAGTGCTTTTTATATCCATGGTGCTAAGTGTTAATTATTAGCATATTTGGACGCAACATTTATCCTTTTTGTTCCTATTTTTTCCACAGCCATGGCAACAAAGAGCCTTGTGCTCGCTACAGCAGAGGATCCTGCTTTTGTCCGATCCAGTCCAGTGCGCCAGTCTCTGCAAGCAACAAAAGATGTGGTCACTGGCCGCATGTCCCTGCCCCCACTAGAGGACTGAGGCAGGCTGAGGCCCCTCTGGAATCAAGCTAGAAGAGCAGCAGACAGGTACAGATCAGCAGACTGAGAGCAGGGCTCACAAAAGGGAGGTCATGCTTAATAAGCCTGATTAATTTCTTTGAGTGACAACAATGCAAGGGGACAGGGGTGAAAGGAGGGACAGTAATTCATCCTGATTCCAAAGCTCAGGAACACTGTTAAAACCAACACAGGGATTTTGTGGAATGCTGCTGGGGCCTGGAGGGCTTTGGTAGGGCTCAGCCTTGGGGCAGCTGGAAGGAAACTCAGTGAGTGGCTCATGGTGACCTGGTGAAGGGGAAACTCAGAACAGGGACAGGGCACAACCTGTCCAATCTGTCCAAGCCATCTAACCAAGACAGAAATCTGACTTGCCTGTTAATTTCCTTCCAATGGCTTCCCACCATCTAAATATGGTATAGTGTGAATGATAGTGAAACAATAAAAACTGCATTTATTTGATACTTACAATGCATGGGGTGCTTTACAGAGAGGAAACTGAGGCAGAAAGCTGAAGAAACCTGCCTGGTCCCACAGTTATAATACACACTGAGACTCTGGGACACCTGGGTGGCTCAGTTGGTTAAGCAGCTGCCCTCGGCTCAGGACATGATCCCAGCGTCCTGCGATGGAGTCCCACATCGGGCTCCTTGCTTGGTAGGGAGCCTGCTTCTCCCTCTGTCTCTGCCTACCACTCTGTCTGCCTGTGCTCTCTCTCTCTCTCTAACAAATAAATTAAAAAGAAAATCTTAAAAAAATATATACACTGAAACTATGACTTAGATTGCTCTCATAGGCCCCGTGTTGACCCCAAATATAGTTCCCATCTATTTATAACTGTGTTTTTTTTTTTAAAGATTTTATTTATTTATTTGACAGAGATCACAAGTAGGCAGAAAGGCAGGCAGAGAGAGAGAGAGGGGGAAGCAGGCTCCCCGCTGAGCAGAGAGCCCAATGCTGGGCTCGATCCCAGGACCTTGGGATCATGACCTGAGCTGAAGGCAGAGGCCTCAACCCACTGAGCCACCCAGGCGCCCCTATAACTGTGTTTAATGGTGGATCTCTTCCATCACACAGGAAGCTCCTCTGTAGCAGGACCCATAACTGATTCAGTCTCTGCAATGTCAGCCCTTGGTAGATTTTGGTGATGCTGAAGCTCTTGTGTCCTTCTTCCTCTGCATACTCTCCCTAGGTGAGTTCATCCATGCTTTTGGCTTCAACTCTCACCTCCTGGAGGAAGACTATTAAAGCAGGCATTACGATGGCTTAACTTCAGTACCACCCCGGATGATTACTCTGAGCCCATCATATTAATATTCCATCTTTCTTGCCAGTAATTGGTTTACAGATGGGGATATGCTCTGGTCCTGTCCAGTGAGGCCAAGGAAACATCCTCAGGGGGTCTTCTGGGAAAGGTTTCTTCACTCCTAGGAGAGAACCCCGGAAGCAATAGTGAGTCTTCTTCCTGGGAATGTTGTCAAGCCTGAATATGGACTGTAGCTAAGGCAGTTGTTGTACTAACAGCTGAAGATGCAGCTAACAGCAGGGATGGCAGAGTGCAGAGCTGGAAGGAGTCTTTGTCCTTGACAGCGCCCAGTCTGCCAACCCCAGGGGCCACCCTGATGCTGAACTTTCTCAAACAAGGGAAATTAAATATTATTATTGCAGGAGCCATTGTGAATGGGCTTTCTGATGTTTGTGGCAGAAAGCATTCTTACTGATACAACCAAGGCAACATTATGGCTTTTGTGGTTCCCTTCCTACAGAACAATTTCTTTTAAAATTACATTTTATGATTGTATTGGCATAAAGATAAATATATTAATTTTGTACATTAAAACATCTTTGACTTAAAAGTTTGTTTTTTTTTTCTTCTGATTTAAAGGAGATTAAAGCATTTTTTATGGACCTCTAAAAGTATTGGAGAACTAATGTGCTTGGTGTGCATAGTAGATAGAAGGGCCCCAGATACAACTCCCAAATATCCATCTCCAGTCCATACTTCCCTTTTGACCTTCAAACCTTCACATCTAACCATTTATTGACAGTTCCATGTGGGTGTCTTACCTCAAATTTAACATACCCATGGCTGAACACATAATTTTACACACACTTTCGTTTTGTCTGAAGGAACTACTCACCACCCAGCTAGTTGCCCCAGTCAGAAACCTGGGACCTCAACCTCTTTCACCCCATGCCTAATCCATCACCAAATGCTTCAGTTTTCCTTCTGAAAGGGCTCTTAAAAGCATTTACTCGCTTCCATTTCCACTCCTATCTCCACTGTTATTGTCCATGTTGCCAGCCTCTCTTGCCTAATTACTGACGTGGACCCTAATGGTATCCTTGGATGTTACCCTCCCTGTAATCTTCTATCTACACTGTTGCCAGAAAGATCTTTTCAACCTGCAAACCTGGTTCTGTTATCCCCCTGGTTAAAACCTACTGATGGCTTCTGTTGCTTTTATAGCAGAGATCCAAACCTTTAGCAAGGCTTCTGAGACTCTGTCTCGCCTGGCCCTGCCTTTTCTGTTCTTCTCTCTTACTCTGTGCTCAGACACGTGTTCTTCCCTTAGTCCTTCCGACGCAAAGGCTCTCTCCTGCCATAGGATCTTTGCACGTGTTATTCTTCCATTTTCTACTCCTCCTTCAGTTTCAATATACTTTGCCAAGGAAGCCTTCACAGACTCCCCAGTCTACCTAAGGGCACTGGGCAAGTTTCTTACCTGCCTGATGCCTCTGTTTTTTCATCTGTAAAATGAAGATGATAATAATGCCTAACTCACAGGTTTGTTGTGAGGATTAAACAGGATGATGAATGAGAAGGACTGATGAGGTCAGACTGGTGCTGTGTTCTCCTTGGGTAATTGTCCTGCCCTCTGCCTTTCTTTCTAGATGGGAAAAGTAGTGGAGACTCCCCCAGCCGACCCAGTTCTAGGTGGGAATTTTGGGGTAAGATGGGTCCTAAAATGTGAAGGTTCTGAGGAAGAGCATCTACACAAGGGCACTCAAAAATTTCTAAGTGACTTTAGTGAAACCAAGGAGCTAATTGTGCCTGGGCGTCACTGACAAATGCCTGGGTTGGGCTGGAGGTACCCAGAGAGAGGGAGAGATCAAGAGAACCCACGAAGATCGGGGAGAGAGGGGAGGTCAGCAGAAGCACACCACATTTCCATCAAATCTACAAATGGCCTGTAGCCTCTAGAACAAGACACTGGTTGCAATGGCGCCTGTATGTCAGGCAAACCTGGGCTTCCATCCCTACCCTGTCACTTATGGACTGGAGGATCAGGAAAGTCACTTCCCTTCCCTTATTTATAAAATGAAGCTCATGAACTCATTTTGCAGGGTTGGTAGGAGGATTAAGTAGAATTGTATTAGTTTGTTCAGTCTGCCATGACAAAGTACTGTACAGGCTACCTTAATTTGTTGTACTTCGCTTTATTGTGCTTTGTAGGTACTGTTTTTTGGGGTTTTTGTTTTTTTGCAGTGATTCTTTTTTTTTTTTTTTAAAGATTTTATTTATTTATTTGACAGACAGAGATCACAAGTAAGCAGAGAGGCAGACAGGGGTGGGGAGGGGTGGGGAAGCAGGCTCCCCGCTGAGCAGAGAGCCCGATGTGGGCCTCTATCCCAGGATCCTGGGATCATGACCTGAGCCTAAGGCAGAGGCTTTACCCCACTGAGCCACCCGGGTGCCCCTGTAGGTACTGTTTTTTAGAGGTTGAAGGTTTGTGGCAACCCTGTGTTGAGCAGATCTATTGGCTCTGTTTTTCTAACAGCATTTGCTCCCAGGGCATGTGGGTGGCTTTAGTTGGTTCATTTTCCAACTCTCGATTTCTGCTCAGATCATGATCTTGGGGTCGTGGGATCAAGGCCCGTGTTGGACTCTGCACCGAGCATTGAATGTGGAGCTTCCTTGAGGCTTGAGATTCTCTCTCTGCCCCTCCCTGCCCCCTGCTAGTGTTCTTGCTCTCTGCCTCTAAAAAAAAAAAAAAAAAAAAAAAAAAAAATGTTTCCTACAGCATTAGCTCACTTTATGTCTCTGTGTCACATTTTGCTAACACTTGTAATATTTCAAACTTTTTCATTATTATTATATTTGTTATGGTGATCTGTGGTCAGTGATTATGACTCACTGAAAGTTCAAATGGTGGTTAGTATTTTTTTTTTAAGATTTTATTTATTTTTTGGCAGACAGAGATCACAAGTAAGCAGAGAGGCAGGCAGAGAGAGAGGGGGAAGCAGACTCCCCACTTAGCAGAGAGCCCAATGTGGGGGTCCATCCCAGGACCCTGAGATCATGACCTGAGCTGAAGGCAGAGGCTTAACCCACTGAGCCACCCAGGCACCCCAACATTTTAAAATTATGGCATATCTATATATAAATATCTATCTATACTCAGTTTTTTTAAAAAACATAATGCTGTTGCTCACTTCATAAACTATCGTATAGTGTAAATACACTTGTATATGCACCAAGAAAACAAAAAGCTCACTTGACTCCATTGTAGTCGTTTGGAACCAAACCAACAATATACTCAAAGTAAGCCTGTACCACAGACTAGGTAGCTTAAACAACAGAAATTTATTTTCTCACAATTCTGGAGGCTAGAAGTCTAAGAATAAGGTTTCTGAGGGTTGGTTTCTTTTAAGGTCTCTGTCCTTGTTGATGGCCATCTTCCTCCAGTGTCTTCCCATAGTCTTTCCTCTGTATGTGCCTGTGTCCTAATCTCTTCTTCTTATAAGAACAACAGGAATATTGGATTAGGACCTACTCACAGGACTTCATTTTACCTTAATTATCTCTTTAAAGGCTTTATTTCCAAAAATGGTCATATTCTGAGATACCGGAGGTTAGAACTTCAACATAGGAATTTTGATGTCATACAATTCAGCCCATAACAGGAAATAGACATAAATCCTAATTAGCATACAGCAAAGACTCAGTTATTCTAATTACTTTTTTGTTTGTAATTGGAAGAGCAGACAATGACAGTACACTCAGAGAGTCCCAGAACTCCATAGATAAATATGGCTTTCAGCCTTTTGGCCCCTCAATTTCTTAAGCTCTGGGACTTTCCACTGCTCCTTGGGTTGGGAATTGTGACAAATCACATCATATCTGAAAGCAACTCTAGGAGTTAATTTTACTTTTAGTATATTGACTTAGCTTAAAAAAAAAAAAGAATCTAAAACATTATCTGCCAATCACCAAAGCAATTCAACCCTGACAATATCTGCCTGCTAGAATGGAGCTATAGTTGATCTGAATAGAGTTAGAGTTAGGGCTCTAACTCAACCGACTGACTAATCAGTGTTTACCAAGTGTGAGTTTTTGTGCCAGATGCTGTAGAAGACACAAAGAAATCTAGGACACAGTCCCTGCCTCAGGATCCAGAGGCTTTGATTGGGACATTCGCTCCTGTCAGGAAAAGACCATAGAAAGCAGCCGCAGGTATGAGCAAAGCCGAAGATCAGACAGTTTGATGCACCTGTGGGACATCCAAGTGGAGCTGCCCAGAGGCCATTGGAGGGACAGCTGTGGAGCTTCAGAGGCTGGTTTGGTTTGGTGATATAGATTTGGGAGTCATTGTAATAGAAATGCAGCTGTGGGAAAGAATGCCATCTTTGAGGGGTGATATGGAATGTGTGGAGAGAAGAGGGCCAAAACCAAATCCCAGGTTTTTTGGGGAGAAATAATCTGATTTGGCCAGCTGGAGTCCAATTGGCCGGGGTTAAGGAGTTAAAGGTAAGTCTTATAAATATGTTGCTGAGTCCCAGGGCTTCAACCTTGTAGGCGGATGTAGGAGAGGTCATTCTTCAAGAAGGCAGCTGTTAAGCTGATATGGCATCAAAAAGATGGCTACCAGAGTAGCCTCCTGCAGAGCTGGCATTCCCATTTAGCAGGCACTCTATAAATATATGCTGAACCCATGGATATATAAATAAATGAATTACTTAATGGAAGGATGAATAATCTTGCCACAGACTTTTTTGTAACATTGTTTTTATTGATATATAATGCACCTACTATAAAATTCTCGATTTTAAATTGTACAGTTCAGTGGTTTTTATTTAGTATTGGCACATATGTTTGATTTTGTGTTTTTTTTCATGAGACACATGATTGAGTTCTGTGGATATGGAGTTGGTATGACCACCCCTCCACCCCTCTTCTTCTTTTTTTTTAATACCTTTTTTTTTTAAGATTTATTTATTTATTTGACGGACAGTGATCACAAGTAGGCAGAGAGGCAGGCAGAGAGAGGAAGGGAAGCAGGCTCCCTGCTGAGCAGAGAGCCCGATATGATCTTAGGCTTGATTCCAGGACCCTGGGATCAGACCTGAGCTGAAGGCAGAGGCTTTAACCCACTGAACCACCCAGGTGCCCCTCCCCCACCTCCCTTCTACACGTTTTCTTACACAGAAGGTAGCTTGAGGAAAGAGACTCCTTTCCCTTCTTTGGAGGATGTTCAAGGGCAGGACCTGGAAAGGGCCAGCCCCTGACACGGGAAGGCTACAGAGGGACACTGCGGAATACTGAAAATATTCTGGGTAAAGGGAGGTAGTGCAGATACACAGTGTCACTGCCTTCAATACCTCTACAAGACTGCAGTAGGCAAGATGTGTTTTCAGATGACCCTGGCCAAAATAAAGCCCGTGAGTGCAAAAAACTCTGAACAACGAAGCTGAGATGCTCAGAGAGCATGGAAAGGACTGGAAAGAGTTTTTATTCCCTTATCCCTTCTGATGAAAGAATAATGACCCTTAAAGAAACCCGTGTCTTAATCTCCGGAACCCCGTGACTATGTTATATTATACAGCGAAGGGGAATTAAGGTTGTTAATCAGCTGACTGATTATCCAGGTGGGACTAATATAATCAGAAGGGTCTTTAAGAGTGGAAGATGGAGGCAGAAGAGGAATTAGAGTCAGAGAAGGGGATGTAACAATGGAAGCAGGGGTTGGGATGATTTGATGCAAGGACTTAATCCACCTTTGATGACTTTGAGGATAGAAAGGAGCTATAAGTCAAGGAATGAGGGCGACTGCCTCTGGCAGCTGGAAAAGGTAAGGAAATGGATTATCTCCTAGAGCTTCCATGAAGGAACACAGCCCTGCCAATAACCTTGATTTTAGTCCAGTGAGACCCATTTTGAACTTCTGACCTCTAGAACTACAACATAACAAATCTGTATTGTTTGAAGCTACTGATTTTGTGGTAATTTGTTATAAAAGCAATAGGAAACGAATATGCTTTCCTAACAACAAGATTCACTTTTAGATCTTTGTTTCTTTTTATCCCTTTAAGTAGTTCTCTATTTTCCTCTAAGATCTGCTAGATTTTGTCTTTCTGGGTTCCATTTTTCCCTCCAGGCAGAGGGCGCTTTGGGGATGTTCCTGAGTCCTTAAGCCCAAGAACATGTCTACCCAGGTCCATCTGTCCTTCTAAGGCCTGTCCCAAATACAACCTTCTGCTTGAAACCCTTATCACTTTCCCCAGTGGATAATCTTTCTTCCGCTCCATCCCTGCAGCACACTCACTTCTCACTGGGACATCCAGTGAGGGTACTTGTCACACTGTCTTCCACATTCAGGATTTTGTCTCAACTCCTCTAGGAGCTTGTCTGTTTGTCCTTTGCTGTTTTAAATTAAATTGCCAGCCTCGTAATCAGGAAAAGCCATGTACTTTGTTCCCAGTTTGGGGAGAAAGCTCAGTAAGAGATAAAGAACAGAGATGTATTGTTCTGTTAAGACTCTAATCTCAGCTCCTTGCTCCTGCCAGTAGATGATGTCAACCACCAGGAAGGGACAACTATAAATCGTGTGCTGAAGGCCAGCCAATGGCTGCTTTACTCGCTGTCCTGGCTATCTCTTGTATCCTCCTCATGTCCTCTAGGCCCTCCTTTGACACCATCATTGCTGGGGAACCAGCTTCACACAAGTGTTATGTAGCAGCAGTTCATCTCATCTCCTCCACATCTCTCACTTTCTGTCTCAGGGCTTCTGTAAGAGCCACCTGCATTCATACTGGTGCTCTTAGGAAGTGTGAGGGTTTAACGCGTCATGAGACAACCATGACCAAAAGGAGATGGGAGTTGAAGGATAAATTCTCCTCTCTTATGGCCGATGGGCAGACTCTTTTGAGGTGGTTTTCCACATCTCCTCAGAAGGTTTCAATAAGATCAAGCCCCAGTTTCCACAGCTGTGATCAACTCAGGCATTCACATTTTTTTTTTTTTTTTAAATTTAGGGAGAGAATGAGCATGCAAGAGTGTTAGGGGGCAGGGGAGAGGGGTAAAGATAGGGGAGAGGGAAAGAGAGAATCGTTTTTTAAAAAAGATTTTATTTATTTATTTGACAGATTACAAGTAGGCAGAGAGGCAGGCAGAGAGAGAGGGGGAAGCAGGCTCCCCGCTGAGCCGAGAGCCTGATGAGGGGCTCAATCCCAGGACCCTGAGATCATGACCTGAGCTGAAGGCAGAGGCTTTAATCCACTGAGCCACCGAGGCATCCCAGAAAGACAGAATCTCAAGCAGGCTCCATGCCCAGCGTGGAGGCTGATGTGGGGTCTATCTCACCACTTTGAGATCATGACCTAAGCCAAAATCAAGAGACATTTAACTGGGGCGCCTGGGTGGCTCAGTGGGTTAAAGCCTCTGCCTTCGGCTTGGGTCATGATCTTGGGTCCTGGGATCGAGCCCTGCACAGGTTCTCTGCTCGCCAGGGAGCCTGCTTCCCCATCTCTCTCTCTGCTTTTCTCTCTGCCTACTTGTGATCTCTGTCTGTCAAATAAATTAAAAAAAAAAAAAAAAAAAGAGGGACATTTAACTGACTGAGTCACCCAGGTGCAACATCTCAGGCATGCACTGTTGAATTAATTTTCCATTCTTTTGTGTTTCCCTCTCCCTTGTCCCTGACTTTGGTCACCAAGATTACCTCTTAAACTTGTTGCATGTGAAGATTAGGCTATACCTCCTGAGGGAATCCAGCCTAAGATGCCTACCTTGTTGCTGGAGCTGCATGTGTATGACATGACTGGACTGACCAATGTTAAGCAGCCTGAGGCCATTTTGAGTGTCCGCCTTGCTGTAGCCTAGAAACTGTAGAAAGCACTTATCTTCATGAATCGTCTCACCTAGATGTAGCAGACTCTGAGTTCCCTGTTTTGAACATAATTTATGTTAAGCCATCAACAATTTCAGCAAAGATAGGAAGAGGCTTAAACTATACCTTGCTCATTTTTGTAACTTTTATAGTTTATTACATGTACCAGGTGCTTAATCTGAGCAAGCTGAAGTACCACACCTATTACCTAACTCCCTTCGATATTTCTAGATAAACGGTGGCTCTTTTTGCCTGCTCCTGCCTGACACATACCATAGAGTAAAATGATAGTAATATTTATGGATATATATTCTAGATACTCAGTGCTTTATGCACACTATCCCAGTTATTAGTAACAGGTCTTCCTGTGTAATAGGTCCTCTTCTTATCCCCATTTATACATGTGAAAACTGTGGCTCTGAGAAATTAAGTAATTGCTTAGACTTGTGCAGTAAGTAAATAGTGGCACCAGGATTTGAATTCAGCATTTCTGACCCCAGAGCTCTCTTAATCACAGTAATCAACTGGTAAGCAAACAAAGTACTAGGATAGACCTATATAGATCAGTGCGATAGAACTGAGAGTCCAGAAATAAATCCATATACCTATGGTCAATTGATTTTTGTTAAGAATGTCAAAACCATTCAGTGGGGAAAATGTAGTCTTTTCAACAAATGATATTGGGCCAATGGAGTATCAATATACAAAGTAATTAATTTGGACCCCTAGCTCACCATATAAAAAGATTAATTCAAAGTGAATCAAAGATCTAAATGTAAGAACCAAAACTATAAAACTCTTAGAAGAAAACATAAGTCATCTTGATGTTAGATGAGACAATGATTTATTGGATAGGACACCAAGAGCCCAAGCAACAAAAGAAAGAAAGATACATTGGACTTTATTAAAAGTAAAAACTCCTGTGATTCAAATGACTTTACCAAAAAAGTGAAAAGATAATGCACTGAATGGAGAAAATACTTTTGAATAATATATCTAATAAGTATATAATATCTAGAATAAACAAGAACTCTTTTAAGTCAACAATAGAAAGACAAATAACTCAATTTTTTTTTACATGGACAAAAAATGTGAATAGATATTTCTCCAAAGATACATAATATCATTTGTCATTAGGGTACTGCAAATCAAAATCACAGAAGGATACCTCTTTGTACCAACAAAATGGCTATAATAATATTTTTAAGTGGAAAATAACAACTATAGGTGAGGGTATGGAGAAATTAGAATCTTCATACATTTCTGGTGAGAACATAAAATGGTGCAGCTGCTGTGGAAAACAGTTTGGAAGTACATAAAAAAAAATAAATAGAGTTACCATATGACCCAGCAATGCCACTCACAGGTATGTGCTCAAGAGAAATGAAAACTTAATATTTACACCAAAACTTGTACATGTATGTTCATAGCAGTATTACTCATAATAATACTATGAGTATTACTTCCAAAAAGTGGAAGCAACCCAAATATCCATGAACTAATTAGTGAATAAACAAAATTTTACATTATTAATACAATAGAATATTATTCAGCCATTAAAACAAATGAAGTATTGGGGCTCCAGAGTGGCTCAGTTAAGTGTCTGACTCCTAGTTTTGACTCATGTCATGATCTCGTGGGTTTTGTGAGATTAAGCCCTGTGATGGGCTCTATGTCCAGTGGAAAGTAAGATTATCTCCCTCTGCTCCTCACCCTACTCACACACTCTCCCTCTTTCTCTAAGATAAATAAATAAATCTTAAAAACGAACTACCGTTACATGTTACAGCTTGGATGAACCTTGAGAACATTATGCTCACTGAAAAAAGCCAGACATGAAGGTCATATATTATATGATTCCATTTATAAGAAATTTTCAGATTAGGCAAATCCATAGAGACAGAAAGTAGCTTTTTGTTTGCTTCTTGATTGAAGGAGAGGCTGGGTCTCTTTGCAGAAGAATCATACAGTGTTTTCACAAGCATATAATATAAATATTCCTCTTTAACCTTTTCTAAAGATAACCTGATGTCATTTACTAGAGTGACAGCACAGGAGAAAAGGAAATACTCAGAACTTTGGCAGATGATTAGACAATGCCTTTGAATTGATGTTAATTCCTAGGAGCCCAAAATGCCATTGTAGCCCACTAAAGTATGGGACCAGTGGGTCAATGGTTCTACCCTGTAGTTATTTCTCTAGTTCCTGAAGAAATGATTGTGATAGACATGCTTGGCCAGAGGGAAAATTACTACATTGGCTTTCTAATCCATGCGATAAGGTCATTACAGTAGAAATAGCTAGGTGGAAGGTCCTGAAACATCTTCTTACCAAGATAGTAAACCAGAACCAATGGTGCATTTCTGGGGGGAAATGCAGAGATTAGTGCAACATTAAATACTATAATATCTAGCATATCTCATGTAATTCACTTATTTGGTCTGGGCAAAAGTAGAATGATTGGAGAATGATTGTAGATTTCAATAAACTTATTTCGGATGTGACTTCAATTGTAGCTCCTTTTATAAAAGAGTTTTTTTTTAAAGATTTTTATTTATTTATTTGACAGAGAGAGAGAGAGATCACAAGCAGGCAGAAAGGCAGGCAGAGAGAGAGACCAGAGAGCCTGAGGCGGGGCTTGATCCCAGGACCCTGAGATCACAAACTGAGCGGAAGGCAGAGGCTTTAATCCACTGAGCCACCCAGGCACTCTATAAAAGAGTTTCTTTACTGGAACAAATCAAGAACCCCTAGCACTTGTTATGTGACTAATGTTTTCTTCTCCATACCAAGTTGTAAGAACAACTATAAGCGGTTTACTTTTTTTAATTTTTATTTTTTATTAACATATCAAGTATTATTTGTTTCAGGGGTACAGGCCTGTGAATTATCAGTCTTACACAATTCACAGCACTCACCATAGCACATACTCTCCCCAATGTCTATAACCCAGCCACCCTATCCCTACCCCCCACCCCCCAGCAACCCTCAGTCTGTTTCATGAGATTAAGAGTCTCCTATGGTTTGTCTCCCTCCCAATCCCATCTTGTTTCATTTTTTCCTTCCCTATCCCCCACAACCCCTGCCCTGCTTCTCAAATTCCTCATATCAGAGAGATCATATGATAATTGTCTTTCTCTGATTGACTTATTTCGCTCAGCATAACACCCTCTAGTTCCATCCATGTTGTTGCAAATGGCAAGATTTTGTTTCTTTTGAAGGCTGCATAGTATTCCATTGTGTGTGTTTGTTTGTGTGTGTGTATGTATATATATATACATATACATATACCACATCTTCTTTATTCATTCATCTGTTGATGGACATCTAGGCTCTTTCCATAATTTGGCTATTGTGGACATTGCTGCCATAAACATTTGGGCATATGTGCCCCTTTGGATCACTACATTTGTATCTTCAGGGTAAATACCCAGTATTTAATAGTGCAATTGCTGTATTGTAGGGTAACTCTATTTTCAACTTTCTGGGGAACCTCCATACTGTTTTCTAGAGTGGTTGCATCAGTTTGCATTCCCACCAAAAGTGTAGGAGGGTTCCCCTTTCTCCATATACTCACCAACATCTGTTGTTTCCTGACTTGTTAATTTTAGCCATTCTGACTGGTGTGAGGTGCTATCTCACTGTGGTTTTGATTTGTATTTCCCTGATGCTGAGTGATGTTGAGCCCTTTTTCATGTGTCTATTGGTCATTTGGATGTTTTCTTTGGAGAAAGTTCTGTTCATGTCTTCTGCCCATTTCTTAATTGGATTATTTGCTCTTTGGGTATTGAGTTTGGTAAGTTTTATGTTTTTTAAACTTTTTAAAATATTTAATTTATTTATTTGACAGAGAAAGAGAGATCACAAGCAGGCAGAGAGGCAGGCAGAGAGAGCGGGGGAAGCAGGCTCCCCACCAAGCAGAGAGCCCGATGCGGGACTTGATCCCAGGACCCTGAGATCATGACCTGAGCTGAAGGCAGAGGCTCAACCCACGGAGCCACCCAGGCACCCCGATAAGTTTTTATTTTTAAGCGATCTCTACATTCAGCAAGGGGTTTGAACTCATGACCCTGAGATCAAGAGTCACATGCTCCACTGACTGAGCCATCCAGGTGTCCCTAAGTGGTTTACTTTTACTTGGCAATGTCAACAGTACACATTTACTGTCTCAGTGCTACGGCAGCTCTCAATCTCTGCCATATTTTAGTCAACAGAGATCTTGATTGTCTTAATATTCCATAAACCATCACACTGTCCATTACATTGATGATATTATGTTGATTAGATCTGATGATCAGAAACTAGCAGTTAATTTAGAAGCTTTATAAGATATATATAAACATGAAGTGTGGGAAAAACCATGTGGCCTGCCACCTCAGTGAACTTTCTGGGAATCCAGTAGACTAAAACGTGTTGAGGTATCAACATGTCACCTTTCCATGACAGAAGAAAAACAGTGATCTGTAGGCCTTTTGGATTTTGGAGGTAATATACAACATATTTTGAACTGGAATCATCTAAGGAGTCACCCATAAGGCTGCCATTTTATTTTATTTTATTTTAAAGATTTTATTTATTTATTTGAGAGAGAGACAGTGAAAGAGAGCATGAGAGGGGAGAAGGTCAGAGGGAGAAGCAGACTCCCCGTGGAGCTGGGAGCCTGATGCCAGACTTGATCCCGGAATTCTGGGATCATGACCTGAGCCAAAGGCAGTTGCTTAACCAACTGGGCCACCCAGGAAGGCTGCCATTTTAAAATGGGGAACAGAGCAAGAAAAGGCTCTGCAACATGTCCAGACCATAGAATAAGATGCTTTTCTATTTGGTCCATGATCCAGCAGATCCAATGATTCTGGGAGGTGAATAAAATATTAGGTAAGCACCAGTAGGAGAATCATAGTATGGACCTCTAGGATTTTGGAACAAATGTATGATTTTTCTTCATTTACTCCAGCACTTGTTTAATGAACTCATAGCTAATGTGGCTATGATGTTAGAGATGAAATATCTTCATGGGTTCAAAAACATGAACTTCTCCTTAAGGAAGTTGACTTGACTATTGCTACTTTTGAGTACATAATTGGCTAACGTGATGTCAGCACTGAATCCCCAAGGTGGCAGCCTTCCCTAGGGGGAAAAGTCAGCCCTCTGATGACAGGCTGAATATGTGATCCCTCTTCCATCATGGAGAGGTTATAAATTCATCCTCAGGAGAATAAACATGGTATGGATTTTCCAACCCTACCAGAAATATTCTGTCAGCTCCACCATCTGTTAGCTTATTCAAGAATGCTTTACTCACTGTCATGGTATTCTGTCCATGAGCAGTGGACTCATGCCCAAGAAATTAACTGGCCTTACTACATATGCCATTACCTAGAAGTAGATAGTCTAATAAAAACGTAGAATGGATTACTAAAGATTCAGTTTTGATACCAGTTGGGAGACAACACTCTGAAACAATGGGTTCTGTCTTACAGGATGCAGTATATGTTCTAAATCAGAGATAATTATATGGTACTTTCTCCCCCATAGCCAGAATACATGGGTCTAGCAATCAACGTATGTAAGTAGAATGGTTCCTTTTATTCTTATACCCCAAAACCCACTCACAGCACTTTTGTTTCCCATGTCGTTGACTTTTAGCTTTAAGAGTTCAGAGGTATTATTCTCAAGTGAAAAATGCTTCTGCATGGGGTTCCTGGGTGGCTCAGTGGGTTAAGCCTCTGCCTTCAGCTTGGGTCATGGTCTCAGGGTTCTGGGATTGAGCCCTGCATTGGGCTTTCTGCTCAGCAGGGAGCCTGCTTCCCCTCCACCCCCTCCTGCCTACTTGTGATCTCTCTCTTTCTCTGTCAAATAAATAAATAAAAACTTAAAAAAAAAATGCTTCTGCACAGGAGGGTTCTAGTTCTTCTGTGTGCTAGCACCGGTCATGATGCCTCATGGAGCAGTGGTGATGACTTGAGCATATTTGAGACTCCCTCAAAGCTAGAAGTGCTTATTGTTGGGACATGATATTCTGTGCCAGAAGTTGTGTGTGGGAAGTCTCCCAGGCAGCAATGGGCACCACACTGTTGTAGGTTGTTTCTGGGTTGTTTAAAGTTGATGCTGGTTATGGTTTGGGTTTATGACTTGGTATTTTCCTTATTATGTTCCTTAATATGTAACTTGGTGTTATTGGGGAGAACTGGGTGAGTAGGGAGAAGAGGAGATGGTACATACTGGGGAAGAGTTTGTGGTGCCTTGTTGCAATTGGTTAGGCTGAACATTTGTTAAAGTTGCGTTGTCTGAACCATCAGGATCTGGGTATCACAAAAGACGAACTGCAGGAAATTGTCTTTCTGCATTGTTCCAACATAATCTTAAGCTTAAACTTCCCCTAACCCCTCAGGTGGCAATGTCCATGCTTCTGCCATCATACTCAGTTTTCTGTTGCCACTTTTGTTCCCATTGTAACCATTTAATAAACCAGCCAGTTCAAAGGTAACCCAGTCTTCCAGGTTATCTGTCAGTCTAGCTGCTCATGGACTTATATGTGGGCCTGAGCCATACAATGTGGGTTATATTTGTTAATGTAACCTAATTTGTACCTACAGGTTGGTGAGGTTTAGGGAAATTCTGGTATAAAAACATTTCCAAACTGAAAGTTTTTCTGAGAAAGAGAAAGAGAAAAACAAAAACAAAAACAAAAACTACAACACCCAACCCAATCAAAAGAAGGATTTGCAAATACTGACACATGAAATATATATCCAATTTACATTTGAACGGTTATAGGCCTCATGTATTAGTGCTGACTGCACACATCAAGAATCCTTCATGGTGGGGCACCTGGGCACCTCAGTTGGTTAAGTAACTGCGTTGAGCTAGGGTCGTGATCTCGGGGTCCTGGGATTGAGTCCCATCAGGTTCCCTGCTCTGTGGAGAGTCTGCTTCTCCCACTCCCTCTGCTTGTGCTATCTCTCTATCAAATAATTGAATAAAATCTTAAAGGAAAAAAAAAAGAATGCTTCATGTCTATGAACATGATGTTCTTGCTCTTGCTAGCATTTTCTGCCCAGAAGTCTCCTCTGCTCCTTTCCACTACCATCATTAAAAAGCATTGCCCATTAACATCCTAAGATGAATAATTGTTTCAAAAACTATTAGTGGCATTAACTTTAGAAAAATTGCCAAAAGAGCAGAAGGGTAGTTCTTGACTTACCTGCAGGCTGTACTTTTGTATATTACACTGATATCACTAAATAATGCATTTTGAATGTTTGCACATCTGCAGATAAGTGAACATTTTTGCTCTATTACATGCATCAAGCAACAGTTTGATTTTACCATCTTTGTGGGTATAGCACTATGAGTCCAACTTTGAATTTTTTGTGCATTTTACTGATATTTTACATAAGTAAATGAAAAACGGAAAGGTGAAATTGCTGACAGTGGTGGTCAAATGTATATGTCTTATAAACATATTGCAGCTACCATTTGGTTAACCTGAAAGTGCTGACTTTTTATTTTCATTTGGATAGTATTAACTCAGTTCATTTTGTGTTGATTTTAAAGGGAAAAAAATTATAGTTTTCTTTAAAGATTATTTATTTATTTATTTGAGGGGGGGGGGAGAGAGAGCATGAGAGGGGGCAGGTCAGAGGGGGAAACAGACTCCCTGCCAGGAGGGATCCTGATGTGGGACTCAGTCCCAGGACTCCAGGATCATGACCTGAGCCGAAGGCAGTTGCTTAACCAACTGAGCCACCCACGTGCCCGAAAGAATAGTTTTAAAATACTGGAAATATATAATCAGAGATATAATTAGAGATTATATATATTTATACATATATATGTATATTTACATATACATATAAACATATATGTCTACATATGTATTTGATTATTGAGAATAGATCTCTTTCCCTGCTTGATAAATGTAGTTAAATTTTCATACATTTGACTTTCATGCAAGATTTTATGAACAAGTCATGTATGAAAATAGGCTATTTACTGCTTACACATTTTTCTGGGACACCACTGATCAAAACTGACAAAGAACCTTGAGGGGAATAGGAGAATTTTTCAGAGTCTAAAAGTACCACACTAATATGAGAAGATAGAGGTTAGCTGAACCTACTGTGGTAATCATTTCACAATATACATAAATCAAACCATCTTGCTGTATGCCCTAAACGTACACAGTGATGTAGGTCAATTATTTCTCAATAAAACTGGAAAAAATAGGGCACCTGGGTGGCTCAGTGGGTTAAGCCGCTGCCTTCGGCTCAGGTCATGATCTCAGGGTCCTGGGATCGAGTCCCGCATCAGGCTCTCTGCTCAGCAGGGGCCTGCTTCCTTCCCTTCCCCTCTCTCTGCCTGCCTCTCTGCCTACTGTGATCTCTCTCTGTCAAATAAATAAACAAAATCTTTAAAAAAAAAACCTGGAAAAAATATTATACAGTTAATAAAATTGCCTGACAGGGCTCAACATCGACAACAACAACAACGATGACAACAGCAGCAGAAGTAGTAGTAACTCCTGTTTAAGTGCTTGCTGTATTTCAGGCTCTCTCCTTGCTATGTCACAAATTCAATCCCATTTGATTCTTAGTCATTCACTGACGTCGTTAATATGCTGTCCCTCCATCTCATGATATAGCATCCTAGAGTTCAGGGAATTAAAATGACTCATCCAGGGACACCTGGGTGGCTCAGTTGGTTAAGCAGCTGCCTTCAGCTCAGGTCATGATCCCAGCGTCCTGGGATCGAGTCCTGCATCGGGCTCCTTGCTCGGCGGGGAGCCTGCTTCTCCCTCTGCTTCTGCCTGCCATTCTGTCTGCTTGTGCTTGCTTGCTCTCTCTCTCTCTCTGATAAATAAAATCTTAAAAAAAAAAAAAATGACTCATCCAAAATCACACAGCGGGTATGCAGAGGCATTGGCTGATTCCAAAGCCCATGCACTAATCATACCTTGTATTATTCTCCTGTGTGCTCAACAGTCCAGTTTGAATAAGCCTCTTTTAGAGTCGGATTATGACTAGATAATAAAATATGTGTAAGAAAAAAGGCAAGAATCTCTGTGTCTTGTGGGACAGATAGAGAGAATGTTTTCAGGAACAAGAAATAATGAACTTATTGTAAATAGACACCTTTTCCATTTATACCATATTGAAAGGAGAACAACAGAACACCCAATACATTACAGCTTATTGATATGACATTCTGCAGGAGACTGAGTCTGATGAAACATTGGTTTTGCTGTATCACTGCCATATTGTATTATCTGTCCCACCTTAAGAATGAATCCGAATGAATGTGTGCATTCCTTTCTCTAATCTGCTTCTTACTTACATTGTAAAAGCAGCTCTTTTCTAAACAATCTAGACAAGGATGTTTAAGAAACTGAAAGTGTTGTGTTAGCCAATAGCCCCTGTTGGAGCTATTCCACTTGCAGAAGCAGAAATGTAAACCTACAAATGTTAACCAAATGACAATATGCCAGAAGGTCTTAAAAAAATGTCGCACAGACCACAGGGCAGCAGCTGGATTTCTGACAAGCAGCATACTCCATTCTGGAAATACACCAATTAAAGGAGTAAATGAATGTGAAGAAGGAGGAAGGAAAGAAAGAAAAGCATGTTCCAGTCTTGGCTAATCTTCAACTTGGAGCAACACATAAAATTTAGAGACAAAGCAGAAAAAGCAGAAACTGGTGGCAATGATTGCTTAGAATATAAGTCCCATTAGATTAAATCTGAGTAAATTTTGCTCTATTTTTCCTGAAGATCTTTTCCAGAAATGAATGCCCTTTGTATTTGAGAGTTGAGAAGACATAATTAATGTATTTATTCAGTCAGCAATCACATACCAGCTGCAGGACATATGATGCCTGAGTGAGATTCGAAGTTGCATAGGATGTGTGGGCCATGAGGAGGATTGGGGGAGGGTGTGTGGGGGGTGTTCCTGGCAGAGGGAATGAAGTATACTGAGGTACACAGGAGAGGCAAATGTCGATGTTAAAAGAACAATATTCTCTATGTATGGGAAAAATTGCTCTTAAAAAAAAAAATCATGGTTCATTTTCACTTTCAGGACAGGAATAGTATCCATAGTACAGGTTCTTATTTGTTGAGGAAAACAATCTGTGAGATTTGGGAGGGCCCAGAAATGCCTGGAGGAGAGGAGAACTGGAGAGAGCAGAACTGCTCTGCCAAAGAAAGCAAGAAGGGAGAAGAATTTGGAGTTTGGGGGCATCTGGACGAATAGGCCTGGGCAGTTTGGAGAGAGTAGAGCAGTGAAGAGAAGAAATGAAAAGATGGGAAGGCTAGGTCCAAGGAAGAACCTTGGGCAAAGGAAGTCTTCGTGAGCTGGCGAACAGGAGAATCAGTGAGAAGGAAAACATGAGTCCTTCCCAAAGGATATACAAAACACTGGGAGGGCACAAATTTCTACAATCTGTGGGACAGTGGTTTGAGTAATTTGTATTTGGATATTACAGAGTAACTCCAGTAGAATGGGGGGACTCAGTGTGATAGTTGAATTACATTTATTTTGCTAAGTTGACATCATCTTTTATTTGTGAGGTTTTTTTTTTTAAGATTTTATTTATTTATTTATTTATTTGAGAGAGAGCAAGCATGAGCAGGGGAGGAGCAGAGGGAGAGGGAGAAGCAGACTCCCTGCTGAGCAGGGAGCCCAATGTGAAGCTCAATCCCAGGACTCCGGGATCATGGCCTGACTGAAAGGCAGACACTTAACTGACTAAACCTCCCTGGGGCCCCTTTTATTTGTGAGTTTTGCCTGGTTTTACTAACTGGCAAACAATACTTTGTTCTTAAGGTTCTGCGGCTTATTGGCTCCATTTTTAGATATTTTATTTTATTTTTAAAGATTTTATTTATTTAACAGAGAGAGAGTGAGATAGGGAACACAGGCAGGAGGAGTGGGGGAGGGAGAAGCAGGCTTCCCGGCGAGCAGGGAGCCCAAGGCAGGGCTCGATCCCAGGACCCTGAGATTATGACCTGTGCTAAAGGTAGGCGCTTAACAACTGAGCCACCCAGGCGTCCCCTAACAGGTGTCTGAAACTTTGTTTTGACTTTTCTCTGTATTTGCTTTATAGAGTTTTCCATCCATATGCAATGGAGTAAAAAATATAAACAAGCCAGCATAAATATTTGACCCTTGAAAGATGGTGTTTAACTGAGTGATGTTAGTACAAGGAAAGATTAATTATATTTGCAGTTCCACAGCATACTACCAAAGATTAGTTGGCATAAAAGCAAAGCAGACAAGGGAGACAAACCATAAGAGACTCTTAATCTCAGGAAACAAACTGAGGGCTGCTGGAGGGTGGGAGGGATGGGTGGCTGAGCAATGGACACTGGGGAGGGGATGTGCTATGGTGAGTGCTGTGAAGTGTGTAAGACTGATGAATCACAGACCTGTACCCCTGAAAAAAAAACATTATATGTTAAAAAAAAAAAAAAGCAAAGTAGACAAGACAAAATTATTAAGGATCATCAAATAATGGTGAAATTTAGGTCAAATGGTTTTTTTTTTTAAATCTTAAATCTGGATTTTTACCCAGTTTTTAAGGCAATAAAGTTGGCCTACCTGTTATTGCATTCTTTGACCAAATGTTTGTACCTATTGGGTTTAAAAGGCTAAATATTGAAGGGCCATCCACCAATGCAATTGTTTTGTCTTTGCCTCTGTCAACAGAACCTCCTGAATCCTTCCAGCCTCACAGAGGATGGAGGAAATTTTCACAGGGAATCTTGACCTGGTAAGATGTAATATCCTTTGTTCCCTGTTGTGGCTGCAGCACAGAAGAATGGCTGGCACTTAGCAGCATTCAAAACATATTTGTTGCATAAATGAATGAATGAATAAATCTCTTTACTCATCATAATCATTCAGATGTTAAAAGCTTCTCCAGATGCCTAAGTAGGAATAAATGCATAACTAACACTATCTGGCAAAAATAGGGGAAGTCTGAATTATGCTAGCATCAGCCTGACAAATGCAGTGAACTACTGTGTTATTGTTTGTTTGCTCATGTTTAAATTTTCCCCACAAAAATATAATTTTTGTTTTACAACTATGTGGTCAATTAGGGGTGTGACTGAATCTGGGGACTGGCTTACTCAACATCTGTTCCGGTCTTATTATATTGTGTGTCTTCTGGGAATGCTGAAAACTGAGAAACTTAAAACTACATTTTCGAGACTCTTTTGCTGCTAGGGTTTTGAATGAGAACAGGGCTCCTTCAATCAAATGTGTTCACCTGGGATCTGAAAAAGGAACTGAGTTAAGGGAAAAAAAGGGAATGTTTGAGGTGTCTATCTTGCTGGTCCTGATGTTTAAAGGGAAGCAGTTTGGTCTAGACCTGGAAGCAGAGGTGATGGCTCCTTCATTTGGCAGGTAGCTTCCTGATGGGAAAGTGGCATGATTCTAGAGCTTGTGGCTACTAGGTGAGTCCTGGCTTCAGCGGGTGGTCTACTGTTCTTGCCAGGAGCAGCAGCCGCCCCCATAGCTCAGTTCTGCAGTGTGGCTTAGAAACTGTGCCTGGAAGATCAGCCTAGAGTCTGTTTCTTCAGTCCGTATAACAATATTGTAAGCCATTCGATACCTTGCAATAAACCCTTTCTTCTCCAAGGTTGTTATTTATTTATTTATTTATTTAGTCCCCTCTCTGTCACTGAACTTTAACCAAAGAGTAAGGGGCTGGGAATTACTATACAACTGACAAAATTTTTTTTTTAAAGATTTGATTTATTCATTTGACAGAGAGAGATCACAAGCAGGTTCAGAGGCAGGCAGAGAGAGTGGGGGAAGCAGGCTCCCTGCTGAGCAGAGAGCCAGATGTGGGGCTCGATCCCAGGACCCTGGGATCACGACCCGAGCAGAAAGCAGAGGCTTTAACCCACTGAGCCACCCAGGCACCCGGACAAAATTATTTTTTAAAACTTTTTTTTTTATTAGAGACAGAACACATGTGAGCAGGGTGGGAGCTAGGGGTAGGGGCAGAGGGAGAGAGAGAATCTCAAGCAGGCTCCTCCCTGAGCACTGAAGCTAACACAGTGCTCAGTTTCATGACCTGAGATAGTGACCTGAGTCAAAACCAAGAGTGGGATACTTAACCAACTGAGCCACCCAGGCATCTCCACCCAATTATTTATTACTATGTAGATCATTAGAGTATAGAGGTACTTCAGTATTTATGAAATTTCACATACTCTATCGTCAGGGAGATCCAGTTTGAAACAAAATTATGTGCTCCTGAAATAAACTGTATTTTGATTAAAAAAAAAAAAAAAAACCCTACCAAACTTGAATTCTATTGAAGTACTCCATTGTTGTTTGCTAATGGTATTAGGACTGCTGTTTGCATGTAACAGAATTCTTTTGGTTTTAAGCAAAAGAAAAATGAATTTATATAAGGGTATGGGTCCTTTCATAGAGCCCAAGGGCAAGGATGCATCTGGAGCTCAGAAAGGGCCTAGAGCCAAAGACTGCAGTGCTACAGAGAACCCGAGAAACCCTCTCACCAGCTCTCACCATTGTTTCTCTCTGAATATCTGCTTCATTCCTTTTCACTACTAACTTTCTGTGCATCCCAATCAACAGGGTTAATCAAGGGGTTCCATCTCCACTTACATACCTTCTCTTTCAGAGGACAGAATCTCCTAGACTCAATTCCAGAATCTTGAGGAAAGACTATGAGCAGCCCACTTCAGTCAGGTGCGCAGTTCAGCTAAGTTGCACAGCACTAGAGGTTGCCAGTCACCTTGTCTTCTATGCAAAAGGCATCTGTGGAGTGCATTTTCTAGACTAGGGTGTGAATGGTGCCCCTTTGAGTTGTGCCACTACCTACCTTGAACCAATCAGCTGGAGTCTGGAGTCAGAGTCCTGCTGTGTGAACCTGGCAGCAGGTGCTCTGCTCCTGAAATCATGTAGATTGTGGGGAGGGGGAAGTTGGTCTGTAGGAAGGGCAAGTTATCATGTATGGGGGAATTATCGGGAGCTCAGGAGACAAGCTCACCGAGGTTCATTATAAGAATGATACACTGATTTGGGGCACCTGGGTGGCTCAGTGGGTTAAGCCTCTGCCTTTGGCTCAGGTCATGATCTCAGGGTCCTGGGATCAAGCCCTGCATCGGGCTCTCTGCTCAGTGGGGAGCCTGCTTCCCCTCTCTCTCTGCCTGCCTCTCTGCCTACTTGGTGATTTCTCTCTCTGTCAAATAAATAAAATCTTAAAAAAAAAAAAAAGAATGATACACGGATTTTAACTATATTAGATCAGCAATAGCAAACTACAGCCCATAGGCCAAATCCAGTCTGCCCCTGGCTTTGTAAAAACAGTTTTATTGGAACACAACCAGACTCATTTTTTCCATGTTGTCTATCGCTGCGCTTGTGCTACACCGGTAAAGTGTAGGGGCAGCTGAGAACATACATTACACAAAGCTACCATATTTACGACCTGGCCCTTTACAGAAAAAGTCTGTTGACCTCTGTGTTGACTTCCGTGTTAGACCTCTGCTGCTCAAATGAAACCAGACATCTCAGCTGGGACCTTGTCTGACCTCCACTTAGAACTATTGAGTCAAAACCTGCTTTGTTTTCTCCCCCATCGAAGCATTCATTTGCATGTATATATTACATCCCTAGGTAAAGAACCCCAGGATTTTCCCTCCTGTGTGTTTACATCTTGCATTTTTATGGTCCATGATACCAACTATCAGTATAATGAAACCAAAGCGAGGGGATGGGAGCAGTATATTTTGCCATTTTTCTAGATCTCTGAGCCGCATATCGTATTCTAGATCCCTGCACATTTGCTTAACCTCATGAAGTCCACAACAACTTTCCCAGTTCTGTGTTCATCAATAAATTCAAATTCACCAAACATAACCACGCTTTAGCATTACAGCTAGACATCGGACAATGACTTTGGAGCATGCCCTAATAAGAACCTCATGTTTGCCTCTCTTCAGCATTGTTGATATTCTTGAAAGCATCAGTCAGGACATTGATATGCACCATTATGACAGCATGGAAAGATGGCACAGACAGAGTCTGCTTTTTAACAAGATCTCAGGGTGATTTGGAGGCACATTAAGGTTTGAGAAGCACTATATTAAACTCCTTGATGGGCACGATCAATACTATTGAAAGTTTCGTTTCACACAAGCCTCTTTTAGCCCATGGGACATGATGCAATCCCCCAGGTACATTAGACTAGTGTGCCACTATCTCTGGATTTGATGTAGCGATTTTTTTTTAGGCTGTGTCAGAGAAGAGTATCTTACTATCAGCCAGAATCAGCCTGGACAAAGGGATAACCAGGTAGCACTTATTAAGTGCCTACTCACTCACTCAGTTCTGACAAATATTTATTGAGGACATACTCTGCGCCAGCCATTGGACTACAAATGGGGAAAAAATTGGCACAGTCTCAGCCCTCATAGTGTTGTGAAGCCTTCATACATCGTCTCATTTAATTCCTTCTATAGCCTATAGTGCAGGTACTTTAGTTTTCATGAGAAAACTGAGGTGTGGGGAAACTAACCAACTTGCTCCAAGTCATGTGGCTGCTGAGTGGCAGAACTGAAAATTGAACCCATGTCTATCTGATACCATGGTTTATGCTTTTGTCTATGTAGCATTGCTAAACACGATTCTAGGAAATTATAATCTAAATTAGATCTATAGCCAGAGAGCCAGTGTTTTATAGATAAGAAACAGTATTCTTATCTCCTACTTCACAGATACAGCCAAGATGATGCCACAAGATTAGGGCCGGCTAAAAACAAGAGGAGCTGAGCTCTTCTCCCGAGATCTTCTCTCCGGAAGTGACAGACCTGCCAGCTTTGTATGTGGGAAAGACAGATGACTCTGGTTCAGTCTCTCCTTCCAGACATTTGAAGTGAGAAATTTACCTGAGGTTCTAGGATAGGATACAAACAAGCACTGCTCGGAGGAGAATAAGAACCAGGGTAATGCTGCTTCCTCCATGGGACTCTCAGGATGTATCCCATTTACTGGGATCAACTTACCTTTCTGAATTTCCCTTCTGCCTGTTTTATACATCTCCTCAACTGACCCTGCCTTCCCTCCTTGCCTTGCTCCTCAATCATTCCATCGTACCCTCTTAAACTTCCATTCTATGACCTACAAATATACTTCCCCCATATATCTCTATCTTCAACTGGAAGAGACAGATGAAGCAGGGAGAGGTGTGAGAATGTGTGGTGACCAGGACACAAGTGCATGATGGAGAGAGAAATATGCAGGTGAAAATGGAGTGAAAATGGCTAAATCTGTAATGTGAGCATCACTGGATAAAAAATTTTATTTTTTTATTTTTTCAAGATAATTTATTTAGTAGAGAGTGAGAGAGAGAGAGCACACAAGCAAGGAGAGGGGCAGAGGGAGAGGAAGAAACATACTCCCTGCTGAGCAAGGAGCCTGATGCTTCAATGCAGAGATCAATCCCAGGACCCTGGAATCATGCCCTGAGCGGAAGGCAGATGCTTAACGGACAGAGCCACCCTGATACTCCTTGGGTAAAAAATTTTAAAGCTAGATCAATTCTCATGAATGTAACATTACAAAATGGGCGTCAATTTCCCTTTGCCAGCTGCAGTGACGTATAATTAGATATTTCAATCCTATGCCTAAAGCATTACTGTTCAGAAAACACAAGGCAGGTAATGGAAAAGTTGCAAAATCCAGCGGCTAGAATCAGAAGTGCTCTTGTTTCAAGAACTGGATCTAAAGGAGACGAAGAGTCGAGCACGGGCGAAAGGAGAGGCGAGGCACAAAAGGGAGGAGAGGAGGGTAGAGATGATGTAAGACTAAGTAGAAGAAAGTCTGGCAATTAGGAGAGAAAGGAAGTCATTTGACATTGGAAAGTGCCTGGCATGGAAGATGAGAACCTGGCAAGGGATGGACAGGTGACGAATCAATTACAACAAATCTTGCCTGCCATTATCTGGGCTTTGGAAATAAGATGATGAGGCTTGGATTTAATAAATATTAAAATTCTAAAAACACTTAACTGCTGAGGGAGGCTATGTAGCAATCACCATATGAATAGATTTCTAAGGCTAGACTAGACACCCATCTATTATGGATGGTTTGAGACTAACACATCCATCCTGCTACCACAGAGAGAATTTAATGACCCTTCAGGCCTTCCTTCCAAACTCCTAAAGAGCTGGGGTGGGTGGAGGGAGGGAGGTTAAATGGTGCTAACTTTCATTCTGTGGTTTTATCACAGATTCCCTGCCATTAATTCAGATAGAATTGACGAGCATTTTCTCTAAACAAAGAAAAGATTTAGTTGTTGATCTTTTCATGAACGTCGCTGTCCAATCTTTATACACCTTTTTATACAGTTATTGCCCTACTTTTATATACTCCTAAACACAGTGACGTTCTACTAGGTAAGTTTATTTGGAATTTACAATAACTTGAACAGGGGCTGGGTTAAGATTGAACTTTGCCTAACAATCTCTCCATCATAGATTAAAATTCATATTTTAAAAAAAAATTTGGGATTGAGAATGACAAATTTCCTTGAAGACCTTATTTGTTTATTTATTTACTTATTTATTTAAAATATTTTATTTGTTTATTTGACGGTGAGAGACACAGCAAGGGAAGGAACACAAGCAGGGGGAGTGGGAGAGGGAGAAGCAGCTTCCCGAGGAGCAGGGAGCCTGTTGTGGGGCTGGATCCCAGAACCCTGGGATCATGACCTGTCCAGAAGG
The DNA here is from genome assembly GCF_009829155.1 of Mustela erminea. Taxonomy (NCBI): domain Eukaryota; kingdom Metazoa; phylum Chordata; class Mammalia; order Carnivora; family Mustelidae; genus Mustela; species Mustela erminea. Next base: position 74,492,524 of record NC_045623.1, read on the forward strand.
CAGATGCTTAACAACTGAGCCACGCAGTCCCTATTTATTTATTTTTAAAAAGATTTTTATTTATTCATTTGTCAGAGAAAGAGAGCACAAACAGGGAGGCAGCAGGCAGAGCAGGCAGAGGGAGAAGCAGGCTCCCTGCTGAGCCAGGAGCCAGATGTGGGACTCCATCCTAGGACCCTGGACTCAATCCCAGGACTCTGGGATCATGACCTGAGCAGAAGGCAGACTCTTAACTGACTGAGCCACCCAGTGTCCCTCTTTAAAGACTTTAAAGCAGTGTCTTGTGACAGGAAATTAAAGTGATGATTACTCTCTGCAAAAACATTTTTAGGAGAGATTGTTCCCAAGTTTATCTCCCCACTAGACTATGAACTTCATAAGGGCAGGGTTTTTTTTGGCTTGTTTACTATGTGTTCCCACCATTTAGCCCAAGCTGGCACAGAAAGGATATACAATGAATTTTCTTACAAAATCAGTCAATGGAAAACTTGGGATTTGGAAGCCCTGTCTTAGGACATGATGAGAACTATCTTATTTTAGAAAGTTTTACTAAAGTTTTTATCTAGGTTCTGTCAATTACTGAGAAATGTGTGATCTAGGACAAGTCACTCAAAGTTGGAACCTCAGTTTTCTCATCTGTAAAGTAAGGATAGTGATAGTACCTATGACATAGAGTTATTGTAAGGATTCAGTGAGATAATGTACTGTCCTATTAGATCCCAAATCTTCTATAAAGCAGGGCTCTCTATTATTTATAATAGCCAAGGCATGCTAGGAACCCAAGTGTCTAGCCTTAGATGAATGGATAAAGAAGATATATATATGGAATATATATGGCATATATATGGAATATATGAATATATATATGGAATATTAGAATATTACTCAGGCACTCAGCCATAAAAAAGAATGAGATCTTGCCATGTGGAACAATATGGGTGGACCTAGAGGGTATAATGCTAGGCAGAATAAATTAGTCAGAGAAAGACAAATTCCAGTGATTTCGCTCATAAGTGGAATTTAAGAAACAAAACAAATGAGCACACAAAAAAGAGATATACAAAAAGACTCTTAAAATACAGAGAACAGGGGTGCCTGGGTGGCTCAGTGGGTTAAAGCCCCTGCCTTCGGGTCATGATCCCAGGGTCCTGGCATCGAGCCCCCCATCGGGCTCTCTGCTCAGCAGGGAGGCTGCTTCCCCTCTCTCTCTCTGCCTGCCTCTCTGCCTACTTGTGATCTCTGTCTGTCAAATAAATAAATAAAATCTTAAAAAAAAATACAGAGAACAAACTGGTCATTGCCAAAAGGAAGGTGGGTGAGGGGGTGGATGAAATAGATAAAGGGGATTAAGAGTACACTGACTGAGATGGGTACTGAGTAATGTACAGAGTTGAATCATATTGTACACCTGAAACTAATATAACACTGTATGCTAATTATACTTTAAAAAAACCAACCTCAGTGCTATTTACATTTGGAGTAGGGTAGTTCTTTGCTGTGGGGGTATTGTGTACTGTACATTATAGGATGTTTAGCAGCATCACTAGCTTATACCCTCTAGATGCCAGTAGTACATTGCTACACTCAGTATATAACAACCAAAAATGTCTCCAGATATTGCCAAATGTCCCCTTAGAGGTAAAAATCACCCCTGGTTGAGAACCAGTGCTATAAAATTATAGTAGTTAATGTGTTATAGGTACAAAGATAGACAAATAGATCTAATGGAACAGCAGAAAGAGACCAAAAATAGACTTCTTCAAATATGGAATGTGATAAATGATGAAGATGAAATTGCATGTCAAGGAATAAGCAGTTTATTAAATGGTGCTGGAACATTTGATTAAAACATTACAATCTTATACTATTCATAAAAACCTTTATTTTTTTAAAGATTTTATTTACTTATTTGAGAGAGTGAGAGAGAGACAGAGAATGACGGGGGGAGGGTCAGAGAGAGAAGCAGAATCCCCGCTGAGCAGGGAGACAGATTTGGGGCTCCATCCCAGGACACCAGGATCTTGACCTGAGCCAAAGGCAGATGCTTAACTGACTAAGCTGGCCAGGAGCACCCATAAAAACTTTTAGGAGAAAATATGGCTGAATATCTTCATCATTTCAGGGTATAAAGGATTTCTTAATTTTATTTTATATATTTTTTAAAAAGATTTATTTATTTGAGAGAAGGAGCAAGCAGGGGGAGGGGCAGAAGGATCTCACTACTCTGTAATCATGACCAGAGCTGAAACCAAGAGTTGGATGTTTAACTGACTGAGCCACCCATGTGCCCCAAGTATGAAGGATTTCTTTTTTTCTTTTCTTTTTTTTTTTTTAAAGATTGTATTTATTTATTTGACAGACAGATCACAAGTAGGCAGAGAGGCAGGCAGAGAGAGAGAGAGAGAGAGAGAGAGAGGAGGAAGCAGGCTCCCTGCTGAGGAGATAGCCCGATGCGGGGCTCGATCCCAGAACCCTGGGATCATGACCTGAGCTGAAGGCAGAGGCTTTCACCCACTGCCACCCAGGTGCCTCTGAAGGATTTCTTAAACAAGACACAAGAAGAAAAGCACAAAACATGAAGAAAAAAGTTTATCTCATTTTGTGTTAAAAATCATGTATATCATTGACTTCATAAAGTGAAAAACTAAGTGGCAATTTGGAGGAAATTACTTGTGACTCAAATATCCAACAGAAGATACACATTTAGATAATGAAGAATTACCAATCAACACCTAAATGCTGACTGTGTTAGTTCCTAGAACAGATTGCCATAAATCGAATAGCTTAAAAAACAGAAATTTAGTTTCTCACAGTCCTGGAGGCTAATAGTTCAAAATCAAGGTGTCAGCAAGACTAATTCCTTTTAATGTCTCTAAGGGAGAATCCTTCCATGCCGCTCTCCTAGCTTCTGGTGGTGGCCATCAATCCTTGGCATTTCTTGGCTTGTAGTTGCATCACTCCATTCTCTGCCTCTGTCTTCACCTGGCCTTATTCCCTGCATCTCTGTCTGTATCTTAACATGAGCTTCTTAGGACACCAGTCATAATATTTGGGGCCCATCCTAATCTAGTATGATGTCATCTTAACTTAATTACATTCTGCAGTCTGTACTTCCAAGTAAGGTCTCATTTTGAGGTCCTGGTGGGACAATAGTCAACCTCCTACAGTCTGCCATCTGAACCCTCAAATTCACATCCGTTCCATATGCAAAAAAAATTTATCCCATCTTAACATCCCCCAAAGTCTTAACTTATTCTGGTATCAACACTAAACCTCAAATTTCATAATATAAATAATCTAAATCAGGTTTTAGTGAGACTCTGGGTATGGTCTACTCTGGAACAGAATTCCTCTCCATCTGTGGACCTGTGTACCTAGAAAATAAGTTGTCTGATTCCAAAATACAATGGTGAGCCAGACATAGGATAGATATTCCCATTTTGAAAGGGAGAAAATAGAAGGAATAAGAGAAACTAGTTGTCTCAAGCAAGTTCAAAACCTAGCAAGGAAATTCCATTTGGTTTCAAGACCTGAGAATCATTGTTTGTGGCTTGACCTGCCCTCTGGGCTGCAGGAGGCCTCTTTAGCCTGTGCCTCTGGGTCCATCTCTTTGTCCTCTGCCTCTGTGTCTACAGGACTGCACTTGGAGTCATTCTTCCTTTTACTTAAAGCATAGCACATATTTGCAGTTAAGTACAGCACATTTCCTGCTGGTGAAATCTTTGATGTCTGACAGCCTTTCTTCATTTAGTTCTGTCTCTGGCCCCTTCAGTCCAAACTGACAGCATTTCTGCTGATATACTATTCTCAAAAAACTGTGTTGATCTTCCATATATGTCAACGGGATCCACACCATTACATAAGAGGGTTCTCCAAAGATTCTTCTCAGAGAACTCATTTCTATTCCTGGATTCTGCTGAGATGGTTGATTAGATACATAAGTCACAAATTTAATCTCCTCAGCAAAAGTTTATCCAGCTACACTCTTGGTTCTGTTTCCAGGACACACTATCTGGATAGGCTGAGAAATCTCCAAATCATCAAGTGCTGGTTCCTTTTTGTTTAATATTGCCTTCCTCAATTTATCTGTTTCCTCTCACATTTTACTATATAAGCAATAAGGAGAGCTCTGACCACATCTTCCATACTTTTTTGGAGATTGTTTGAATTAATATCTAAGTTCATTGCTTACAATTTCTACTTTCCACCCAACAGTAAAACATAATCTAGCCAAGTTATTTGCCATCTTATAACAAGGCTTGCTTTTCTTCCAGTGTCCAGTAACAGGTTCCTCATTTCCTCTGAGATCTCACCAGAAGCACCTTAGTCTCTAGATTTCCAAAACAGTCTCTTCAAGGCAATCTACCTTTTTTATCATGTGCCTCAAAATTCTTCTAGCCTCTACCCATTACCCAATTCCAAAACTACTTCTGCAATCTTAGGTATTTGCTATAGCAGCACTCTGCTTCCTAATACCAAAATCTGTATCAATTTGTATTAGTTAAGGTTCTGCAGAAGTATAGAACCAATATGGGAGATAGGGGAGAGGGGAGAGAGAGAAGCAGGCTGGAAACATGGGCAGGAGTTGATGCTGCAGTTTTGCATTCTTGAGACAGAATTTCTTCTCTGGGAAGCCTCAGATTTTGCTCTTAAAGACTTTCAGCTGATTAGATGATACCCACTACATTAATGGGGGTAATTGACTTAAAAAAACTGGTGATTAATGTCAACCACATCTACAAAATATCTTCAGAACAATACCTAGATTAGTGTTTGATTAAAAATGTAGTACAGTACTCAAGTTGACATATAAAACTAGTCATTACAGCAACCACAGAATAATGGACAAATAATAACAATAGCTAATTCATAAAAGAAGAAACCCAAATAGTGAATAGCACAGTAAAGTTTTACAACCACTTAGAAATTTAGATATCTGGGGCTCCTGGGCAGCTCAGTCAGTTAAGCAACTGCCTTTGGCTCAGGTCATGATCCCAGGGTTCTGGGATCGAGCCCCACATTGGGCTCCCTATTCAGAGGAGAGCCTGATTCTCTTCCACTCCCCCACCACTTGTGGTCCCCCCATTCCATCAAATAAATAAATAAAATCTTAAAAAAAAAGAAATTTAGATTTCTGTATAAGTAGGTGATGGATCAGAAAACAGGAACCATTTTATGTTTTCTAGGTATGAAAGGTTTAATATATGAATTAGGGGCATAATTATACAACCATTGGAAGAGCAGGAGAGTAAAGGTTGGAGAAACCATCATCAAAGATCAGGTCCTACCAAGAAATTAGTAGTTCTTAAGGGCTTGGTGAGAAGGTGCCATAATTCTCAAGAACCTGAGAGCCAATTGTCTTAGTCTGCAGAAGTGAAGCAGAAACAGGTAGTGTTCAAGAGCTTTCTGGGAAGCTACTATGGCTTTCTTGCCTTCCCAAATCTGGCTGTAACTGACTTCAGAGAAGAATGGTATCTTCTTTGCTACTCTCCATTTCATCTTGGAGAATATATCTTTACATGCCTCAGATTACTAGACCCCTGGAAAATTCATCAATGCAACAGTCTCCTTAATTTTTATAATGTTTATTTTCTGCCCTCTGTCATGCATGTGTCTTACAAGGGCTTCTAAGGTAATTGCAAAACAATTTCCTGTTCATTAGGTATAGTCAGCAAGATGTTATCAAGGTAGTGAAACAACTACGTATGGAAGTTGGTTATATAATACAGAAAGATGATATGATCAAAGTCTTTATACAGTCTAGATTATGACGGAATTGGAGAGTTGACACAGACTTGAGACAAGATAATGAAGGTGTATTGTTTCTGCCAAGTAAAAGTGCCCTGCTCTGGTTATCTTTGCCCAAGTGCACCCCCCAACCCCCATGCACACCAGAACAAAAGAGATGCCTGCCTTATCTCTTAACAGTTAAGAGCTCCATTTGGCCTCTAGCACTCTTATCACACATTGAATTCAGGAAGTGCATTTCAATGACAGCATTTCCCACTGTCTTGCAGAGAATGGCGTTACAGAGCCTTTCAGGGATGCTAGTGCTTCCTTCTCAGTGCATTTTTCAGTCTGGTGAAAGGAGTGTATTTTTTTTTTAAGATTTTATTTATTTATTTGAGAGAGAGACAGGGAGAGAGAGCATGGGGGGGTGGTAGAAGGTCAGAGGGAGAAGCAGACTCCCCATGGAGCAGGGAGCTCAATGCAGGACCTGATCTTAGGACTCTGAGACCATGACTTGAGGGGAAGGCAGTTGCCCAACCAACTGACCCACCCAGGCACCCAAAGGAGTGTATTTTTAAGACTGCTGTAACTGATCATTTTGCCATCTTCAAACCAGAAGTCCTATCCTTTGCCCTTTTCAAACCACTTAATCTGGCTTTCATTGCTATCATTCCAGTGCTCTTATTAGGATTACTAATAATCTCATGTTGCTAAATCCAAGGGACACTATAACCTTTAGCAGCTATAGCAGCGCTATAACCTTTAACAACTTCTTTTCTTGTCTTTAATATTGCCATTCTTTTTTGGAGTTCCCCGTACATCTCTGCTTCTCTGTCTTAAGCTTGGCTCTTCCGCCACCATTCATTCTTTAATGTTAGGGTGCTCTAGGACTATTTCCTCAGCTCTTTTCTTTTCTTGTCACATAAACTATTTTCCTTGGGTCGTCTCATACATCTCAGTTTTTTTTTTTTTTTTCAAGTTTTATTCATTCGAGAGAGAGCGCGCGCACAAGCAGGAAGAATGGCAGGCAGAGAGAGAGAAAGAAGCAGGCTTCCTGCCAAGCAAGGAGCCTGATGTGGGACTTGATCTCAGTACCCTGGGATCATGACCTGAGCCAAAGGCAGCTGTTCAACCGACTGAGCTACCCAGGCGTCCCACATCTCAGGTCTTTACTTGTGTTGTACCCTCCTCCTAGAATACTCTTCATCCCCTTGCTGTCTAATTAATTTTTGCCAGTCTTTAGATGTCGACTTAAATGTCACCTCCTGACTCTAAGACTCCCTTGATGCCTTGTACTAGGTTAGGAACCCTTTTGAACACTCAGAATTTTCTCTTTACAATAACTACATTTCTAATGACTTATTCATGTCTTATTTCCCATTAAATTGTAAGCACCTTGAGAGCAGGAGCAGTGTTAATACCTAACACAATGCCTGGCATGTAGGTGGTGCTCAATAAATATTTATAGATTGTTCATAGATGTATATGTAGCAGTAAGGGTCAAATTGGATTTCTTTTTCTTTTCTTTTCTTTTTTTTTTTTTAAAGATTTTATTTATTTATTTGACAGAGAGAGATCACAAGTAGGCAGAGAGGCAGGCAGAGAGAGAGGAAGGAAAGCAGTCTCCCCGCTTAGAAGAGAGCCTGATATGGGACTCGATCCCAGGATCCTGAGATCATGACCTGAGCTGAAGGCAGTGGCCAAAACCACTGAGCCACCCAGGCGCCCTGTCAAGTTGGATTTCATTTCAAATTGCTGAACAGCTGTGGTCCAATCTTATTTGTTGAATAATATATATATTACCCATAATTTATAATACCTTCTTTTTCTTATATTCTTATATACTAAGTCTATTTCTAGGCAATATCTTCAATCTCATTGCTCTATTTACATGTAAATATGACAACATCATGCTATTTTTTAAAATAAACTTTTATAGGGTGCCTGGGTGGCTCAGTGGGTTAAATCCTCTGCCTTCAGCTCAGGTCGTGATCTCGGGGTCCTGGGATCGAGCCCCGCGTCGGGCTCTCTGCTCGGTGGGGAGCCTGCTTCCTCCTCTCTCTCTCTGCCTACTTGTGATCTCTGTCAAACAAATAAATAAAATATTAAAAAAAAATAAACTTGTATTTTAGAATAATTTTAGATTTTCAGAAAAATTATAAAGAGAGTACAGAGAGCTCCGATATAACCCTCACTCAGTTTCCCCCATTGTTAACATCTTATGTTAATTACCATGGTACATTTGTCAAAACTAAGAAACAAACATTGGTACATTATAATTAGCCAAATGCAAGACTTTGTGTTTCACCCATTTTCCTATTAATGTCCTCTTTCTGTTTCAATCTAGGGGATTTAGTTGCTATGACTTTTTAAAAATTTTATTTTTTATATATATTTTTTGACTTTTTAAAAAGATTTTATTTGGGGTGCCTGGGTGGCTCAGTGGGTTAAAGCCTCTGCCTTCGGCTCAGGTCATGATCTCAGGGTCCTGAGATCGAGCCCCAGATCGGTCTCTCTGCTCAGCAGGGAGCCTATTTCCACCCCCCCCCCCCCGCCTGCTGCTCTGCCTGCTTGTGATCTCTCTCTCTCTCTCTGTCAAATAAATAGACAAAATCTTTAAAATATATATATATATATAAAAAGATTTTATTTATTTGACAGAGAGAGACACAGCAAGAGAGGGAACACAAGCATGGGGAGTATGAGAGAGAGAATCAGGCTTCCGGCTGAACAGGGAACCCATGCGGGGCTTGATTCCAGGACCCTGGGATCAGGACTTGAGCCAAAGGCAGAGACTTAACTACTGAGTCACCCAGGAGACCCTATTTTTTTTTTAACTTTTTAAAAAAGATTTTTGTTTATCAGAGAGAGCGCATGAACACACACAAGCAGGGGGAACAGCAGGCAGAGGGAGAAGCAGGCTCCTTGCTCAGCAGGGAGACTGATGTGAGACTCTGTCCTAGGATCCTGGGATCCTGACCTGAGCCAAAGGCAGCTGCTTAACTGACTGAGCCACCCAGGAGTCCCTAACTTCTATTAGTCTCTCTGGTCTATTGTAGTTTCTTAGTCTTTCCTTGTTTCTCATGACTTTGATAGTCTTGAGATGTACTGGCTAAATATTATGTAAAATGTCCCCAAATCTGAGTTTAATGTTTTTCTCATGATTAGATTGGGCTTATGAACTGTTGGAAAGAGTATCACAGAGGTGAAATGCCCTTCTGCATATCCCATTGGGGTAAATGATAGACAATATCACTGATGATGTAAACTTTCATCACTTGGTTAAGGTCATGTTTGCCAAGTTTCTTCACTGCAAAGTTACTATTTTTTCCCTTTCCTTGCCCTATCCTTTCGTAGAGAGTTAGTAAGTATAGCCGACACTTGGAGGGGAGAAGGCAGAAATTAAGTTATGCATCCTAGAGGTGGAATCTCTACATATATTATTTGGAATTCTTCCTGTTTTATAGTTTTTAAAACACTTAAAGTCTCTGTGAAGAGAGAATCGTCACTCATTTTTTATTTTATATTCTTCCAGAAGATGCTCAAATTATCTTTGAATCATGTTATAATTAAAAACTTAATTTGATGATGATTAGAATTGCACTTAAAAATACATTAACTGGGAAAGGATTGACATCCAGGAATATGGCAATATCTCTGTTTAGTCAAATCTTCCTTTATATCTCTAGGAATTATTATATGCTGATAATAAGTTCTGGAAGCACATAAATAGATATGCAAGAATCTGCTTTGTAGTCAGACACTGCAATCCTGTGGCTTCAGAGTCTGTCTGAAGAACGAAATAATGTCCAGGTTGCCCCAGGGAAGAAACTTATCAGAGATAGAAACTTGAGGTTGTTACTCAATTTTGCTACATCAAAGTAAATTATACAGAAAACACAATTATAAAACCTGAATGAGGTTTGGGGAAAAGACTGATAAAACCCATATAGTCCTGAGGTCAGGGACAAGTTTTGATTAATCTTTTTATTCCCCACTGCTAGGACACACTGGCACACAAAAGTTCTTGTTGAATGTCTGTTGAATAAGCAAATAAATCAGTGAATAAGTATTCACTTAAAGTCTTGGCCTTGGGATGCCCGGGTGGCTGAGATGGTTTAGTACCTGCCTTTGGCTCAGGTCATGATCCCAGGGTCCTGGGATTGAGTCCTGCATCAGACTCCTTGCTCACCGGGGAGCCTGCTTCTCCCACTGCATGCTGCTCCCCTTGCCTGTGCTCTCTCTCTCTCTCTCTGACAAATAAATACATAAAATCTTTAAAAAAAAAAGTCTTTGGGGTGCCTGGGTGGTTCAGTGTGTTAAGCCTCTGCCTTTGGCACGGGTCATGATCTCAGAGTCCTGGGATAGAGTCCTGTATCGGGCTCTCTGCAAAGCAGGGAGCCTGCTTCCCCCCGCCTCCCCGCCCCCCCGGCCTGCTGCTCTGCCTACTTGTGATTTCTGTCTCTCTGTCAAATGAATAAATAAAATCTTAAAAAAAAAAAAATTCTTACTCTTAAACTCTTGACCACAAAAGATGTGGGTTTTCTTTTTTTCAGCCTTAGCGATAACTGTTTTTTTTTAACTTAATTTGTTTCTTTTAAAATTTCAGTATAGTTAACATTTCAGTATAGTTAACATTTAGTGTAATATTAGTTTCAGGTGTACAATATAGTGATTCAACATTTCTATACACTACTCAGGACTCATCATGGTAAGTGCACTCCTTAATCCCCACCAGCTATTTTACCCATCCCCCACTCACCTCCCCTCTGGTAAACATTAGTTTGTTCTCTATAGTTAAGAGTCTGTTTTCTGGTTTATCTCTTTCTTTCTTTCTTCATTTGTTTTGTTTCTTAAATTCCACCTATGAGTGAAATAATATGTGTTTATCTTTCTCTGACTGACTTATTTTGGTAAGCATAATACTCTTTAGCTCCATCCATGTGGTGGCAAATGGCAAGACTTCATTCCTTTTTTATGACTGAATAATATTCTATCGTATATATACCACATCTTCCTTATCCATTCATCTATCCATGGATACTTGGGTTGCTTCCATAATTTGGCTATTGTAAATAATGCCACAATAAACACAGAGATGCATATATATTTTCAAATTAATTGTTTTCTTTCTTTCTTTCTTTCTTTCTTTCTTTCTTTCTTTCTTTTTTTTTTTTTTTTTTAAGATTTTACCTATTTATTTGACACACAGAGAGATAAAAAGCAGGGGGAGGGCACCTGGGTGGTTCAGTGGGTTAGGCCGCTGCCTTCGGCTCAGGTCATGATCTCAGGGTCCTGGGATCGAGTCCCGCATCGGGCTCTCTGCTCAGAAGGGAGCCTGCTTCCTCCTCTCTCTGCCTGCCTCTCTGCCTACTTGTGATCTCTCTCTGTCAAATAAATAAATAAAATCTTAAAAAAAAAAAAAAAAAAGCAGGGGGAGCAGCAGACAGAGGGAGAGGGAGAAGCAGGCTCCCTCAGCAGAGAGCCTGATGCAGGGCTCAATCCCAGAACCATGGGATCATGACCTAAGCCAAAGGTAGAGTGAGCCACCCAGGCATCCCCAAAGATGTATTTTGATCATTGTATGTATCATTTTGATCATTGTATGTATCATGATCATTGATTATTGATACAACAGCTTCCATGGATGATTAATTTTATATGCTTATATTATTCGAATGACTTGTCACTAGCTTTTTCATTAATGTCAACAATATTTACATTCAAGTTTAAATGATGACAGAGTCACTAGAAATGGCATAAGTCTAACAGCATTGAAAGTATGCTTATTGGGGCTCCTGGGTGGCTCAGTGGGTTAAAGCCTCTGCCTTCGGCTCAGGACATGATACCAGGGTCCTGGGATCCAGCCCCGAGTTGGAGTTGGGCTCTCTGCTCAGCGGGGAGCCTGCTTCTCCCTCTCCCTCTGCCTGCTGCTCTGCCTACTTGTGATCTCCATCTGTCAAATAAATAAATAAAAATATAAAAAAAAAAGAAATATAGGGGCACCTGGGTGGCTCAGGGGGTTAAAGCCTCTGCTTTCGGCTCACGTCATGATCACAGGGTCCTGGGATCGAGCCCCGCATCGGGCTCTCTGCTCAGTGGGGAGCCTGCTTCCTCCTCTTTCTCTCTCTGCCTGCCTCTCTGACCACTTGTCATCTCTGTCTGTCAAATAAATAAATAAAATCTTTAAAAAAAAAAAGAAATATAATTCTGTAGAAGATTACATTTAGAAAGCAGAATATAAAATCACATTCAGGCTGTGATTATAACGATAAAACAAATTAAGCTTGCCCATGGTAACAGGCATATATTGTTTAGTAGCATCCTTTCTCTATTTTTCCTAAGAGCACATTTTTTTTTTTTTAAAGAATTAGGTATTTATTTGAGAGAGAGTGCAAAAGCACATGCAGGGGTGGGGTGGAGGGAGGGACAGAGGGAGAGGGAGAAAGAGTGTCAAGGAGGGTCCACGTTGAGTGCAGAGCTCTACATGGGGCTCTATCTCACATTCCTGAGATCAGGACATGAGCAAAACCAAGAGTTGGACACTTAACCAACTGTACCACCCAGGTGCCCCGCCTCTGTTTTGTTTTTAAAGAAAGCAGTTCTTACCAGTTCTCAGCCATGTAGTGGGTCCTGATAATTCAGGTCAACTGAACTTCATCTCCCTGGCCATAGTGGTTGGTTCATGGATGAGGAGGTAACCCAATCACAGCCTACTTGCTAGGGCTTGATGAGGTGTCAGGATGTAGGATCTAGACCTTTGCAGCTATTTTGCTATACTGGGAGGTACTAGAACTCCCTTACCATGTGGGACCTGAGGATAAAGCAACACAGTGGTAAGCACAATAGAGTAGATGAAAGAAACTTGGTACTTACTTGGTGATTTAGTTTGAGCTGCTAGGTCAAGCCTCATCTGAAGCAATACTTTTAATCAATTCTTTTATCATTTAGTTATTTGCAAGTGAAATATCTAATAGATATAGAGACAAGGACAGGAAATGTGGGAAATAAAAAGGGTTTTGGTTTGTTGCATTGGTGGAATTGAGAGTAATTTTTTCCTTTTTTTTGATTTCTGCTAATATTGTTTTTTTTTCCCCCTGCTAATATTGTTTTTATGACTCATACCTGACAAAGGTTCCTGGATGTTGGTAAAAACTCTCAGAAGACAAAAGTCTCAATAGGCATAGTATTATATATTTACAACATAGCATTCATTGTAAATATTGTGACAGTTCTTTAATCCTCTTCTATATATTTTCAAAGATTTTATTTATTTGACAGAGAGAGATATCACAAGTAGGCAGAGAGGCAGGAAGGTGGGGGGCAGGGGTGGGGAGAAGCAGGCTCCCCCTGAGCAGAGATCCCGAGGCGGGGCTCAATACGGATCTTGATCCCAGGACCCTGAGATCATGCCTTGAGCAGAAGGCAGAGGCTTAACACACTGAGCCACCCAGGAGCCCCAATTCTCTTCTATATTAAGCATGAATAAGTAGAGGGTTCAGTGTTGGACTACATGCTTTCAGAATGGAAGCAAGGCCACTTCACAAGTGCATTTGGTAAATACACAACTTACTGGTGGTCTAGTTTGTGGCACTTTTCAAATTTTTTTTTTTAAGATTTTATTTATTTATTTGACAGAGAGAGAGATCACAAGTAGGCAGAGGCAGGCAGAGAAAGGGGGGTGAAGCAGGCTCCCTGCTGAGCAGAGAGCCCGATGTGGGGCTCAATCCCAGGACCCTGAGATCATGACCTGAGCCGAAGGCAGGGGCTTAACCCACTGAGCCACCCAGGCGCCCCTTTTCAAATCTTAATAGAAAAAAAATGGAGACTATAAAAATTAAATCTAGGTTGATCGATTTTACATAGTGTTGGTACACTAGGAGAACAGAATGAGACTGCACAATAGACATTTCATAAGGAACTGTACTTCTTCATTTTCCTCTCAGATCCCTGCATTGCTGCCAGCTCTGTGGAACACCAACCCTACCTCTTAGGAGTCAAGGCTGAGCCTCACTCTGTGGCATCCTCCTTTATAAAGTATGATGAAAGGTAGTACCTTACCTCCTTCAACTGTCAAAAAGCTGCATCTCAAAGATCCTTTGGTTTCTGATTACTCAGAGAAGAGGGGGAATACAAGACAGAAGAAAGACTCTAGGGACAGAGAGAGGAGTGATAGTGTCAAGAGCCACTTCAAGTAGAAATGCTTAAAGTGAAGGGAACTAAGAAATGACAAAAATGCGTTAAGCCTTCATAAAGACTAAACAGTTTGTAAAGGAAACACAAACGTCTTTAAAACGTTATTGGAGGGGCGCCTGGTTGGCTCAGTGGGTTAAAGCCTCTGCCTTTGGCTCAGGTCATGGTCCCAGGGTCCTGGGATCGAGCCCCACATTGGGCTCTCTGCTCAGCGGTGAGCCTGCTTCCCTCCTCTCACTCTGCCTGCCTTTCTGCCTACTTGTGATCTCTGTCTGTCAAATAAATAAATAAAATGTTTTAAAAAAATAATAAAAAAATAAAATGTTATTGGGGTATGTTTCCTAACTGGAATTTACATAAAAGCTTGAAAAATGTTACTGCGTTTTGTTAATACTGTCCCCAAAATACAGTACAAATACATTCAACTAACAGAGTAACTATATGGGTGATGACAAGATAAGACCTTGTAATTTCAATTCCTCACTTTGTATGCGGACATTAATCAAGGTGCCTTTTGGGTGTGCTGAGGAGCAGAGCCACTCTACCCCCTCTAAGGGCTCTGTGTTCATCTCGTTTATAACCTTCATGCTGGGCACTTTGAGGTTGTATCTTTGATTCAATCAGTTGATTCCATCACCAAAGCCTTTATCACTTCTCAGTGAATCACTATCTCTATTAATATTCATGTTTAAAACACTTAAATATGTAGGCTCTATATAGAGACCACAGAGCAAAAACCTGCATCTGCTTGAACTAAAACCCAATAAATAGTTTTAGTGAGTCACAGAATTTGTAGGTTCTGAAAATGTGAGGTTTCTCTTGGTTTGTTTACAGAACTTTCATGTTTTTAACAACATAAATTATGTCATTTATCTCATGCCTCCCTACTGCCCCTCCAGCACCCAGATTTTCCCTCTCAAAATAACATATAACAGCACTTTGATTTTATTTAGGTATGTGAAAAACATTTTTTGAGTGCTCCTTTTATTCAATCCCTGACTTCTAAGTCTTGAGCCTGCTGAAGGGTATGGATAGTAAACAGACAATTTCCATACAAAGTGACAGTGATAAAAACACTATGCTGTTTTAGCCCAGGAGAGGGAAAGGTTTCCAGGCCATAGGACAGGACAGAATAAATGGGAATTACTCAAGAAAGGAAAGGGCGGAGGGCCTTTTGAGGAAGCAGCTGTACAGACTTGAGAATTAAGTTCACAGAACTAGGTACTTGTTGTTAATTTAGCAAGGCTGTATCATAGCTGGGGAATGGAGACGGGGTGGGTCAAGGAGTAGTGGAAAAAACATCACTTTACTCATTGTTTTTTAAACTGTACCAGACTCATGAACGAGTCATTAAGACAATGTATTTTCTGAAAAAGGAGAGAATAGAATAGAAATACCAGAATGCTTCATATGTAATAAGGCTAACTATTAGCATGTCAATCTGTTGTTTTATAGTTGCGTATATAGTATATAGTGTGTGTGCATGTGTGTGTATACCAAGTTACAATGTAAAATGCATTTCTTAGTGCGGGACACGGTGAAAATATTGAAAGTCATTGTCTACAGTACAGAACATATTATTTATAGCTGACAAGGTAGTTTTAGGCATCTTATGCTTATTACATGGTCCTGCCTCCATTTTTTTATTTGTCATTTATTCATTCATCAAATATTTATCAAATACCTATTTTATACTCAGTGCTAGTAATCTCCCTGAGAGAAACTCACAGTCGATGGTAGACAAACAGCTACTGTTTATCACAATCCTTAAGGTGTGTGTTGTAAACCACCTACTTTGAAATCCTCAGGGGAAGTACTTATCAAAACACAGGTTAAGGGGCACCTGGGTGGCTCAGTGGGTTGGGCCTCTGCCTTTGGCTCAGGTCGTGGTCTTGTGGTCCTGGGATCGAGCCCCGTGTTGGGCTCTCTGTTCAGTGGGGAGACTGCTTCCCCCTCCCTCTCTGCCTGCCTTTGCCTACTTGTGATCTCTCTCTCTCTGTCAAATAAATAAATAAAATTAAAAACAAAAACAAGAAACCCCACACAGGTTAGGACTCTGCACCAGACCAACTGCATCAGAATCTCCATGTAGGGCCCAGGGATCTGCAATTTTAATTAGAAATCCCCCAAAAATCTTATATACGTTCAGTTTGAAAAAGATGCATTTCTTGAGTGAATGATGGAACCAACATTGTGCTCAACACATTGTTCTCAGTCACATGGGTCCTTTTTCAGTTCCTTCAAGAATCCAACACCTTTGCTCCCACATACCATTGTTCCCTGGACTGAAATACTCTCACTCTTCCCTGGCCTATTTTAATTTACCAAATAGGCCTCAGTTTAGGTGTTACTTCCTTAGGAAGTCTTCCCCAAAATCCTAGGCTTCAGAAGGGGCTATTGTTACATGCACCCTTGTGGGAGACAATGAAAATGGCTGTTCCCCCTTCAAAAAAAAGGGGCTATTAAGGGTACCTTCCATGGACCTCCAGCTGTTAATGCCTTCAGTTCCACCTCAGCTTTTGAGAGGAGGTTATGCTCTTCTATAGCCTCAGCCAGTGACTAAGATTGTCGTTTAAGAGCCTGGCTATTTCTGTCTAATATGAAAGTCCTGTAATTCGCAGTCTTTGCTCTAGAGCTCCCCCTTGGACTGGCAAAGACTTTGACGGATCTGTATTGCGATCCTCATGGCTCCTCTTGCCCAATCCTTATTTCCGCCTTTTCCTTTCGTAGGTCTTACTCCCAATAAGTGTTTTGCCTTTCTGACTCCATCGCAGTATTCCTTCCCAGGGGATTCAACTGCCATTCTTGTCTTGGTATTGTTGGAAGAAAGAGACTGAAGGAGAGAGGCATAAAACTAGGTTGTAGAGCTAGACAAAGCCACAATACACAGGACTTGATAGGCCATACTGAGCATTTTTCACTTTGTCATTGCAGTTGGAAGTCACTGCATATTTTTAAGCAGACTGGGGAAAAGTGGGGAAAGTGATCAAAAGTAAATGTAGGAAGACCGCTCTGGCTGTTGTTAGCTAAAAAGGCTAGAGACCTGTGGGACTGAAGACAAGAAGATCAATAGTCATGCTGTAACTGGAGTCTAAGAAGAGGGAATAGTGTCTTGGACAAGGATGAGCCAGAGACAATGAAGATTTGAAAGATATTTAAAAGTAGAATTTCCAAAATTTGGTGATTTATTGGATATGGGTGGTGAGGGAAATGTAAAAGTCAAGGATCTCTGGTTTGAGTTATTGTGTGGAAAGTAGTGCCAGACACTCATACAGGGAGTCTTGTGGAAAGCAAGTATGGGAGTTCAATGTTGGACATGAAGAGTCTGAGATGCCCCTGGGATGTGAAAGCACCACAGAGAGTTAAATATATTGTTCTGGAGTATGAAGTGAAATTTAGCTGGAGAAATCCATTTGGGAGCCCTTAGCACATAGATGAGAGCGAATGAGATCACTCAGGAGAGGTACGATGTGTTGAGAGAGGTCCAAGACATTGACCTAGGAAAACTCCAGCATATGGGGTTCTGGTAGAAGATAAAAGGTTAGCAAATGAGATTTAGGCCAGGGAATATGGAGTCATAGAAACTTTGAGAAGCTTTTTGATAAGAAGGGGATATCAAATGCTACTTAGTGTCCAGGGAAGATAAGGACTGAAAACTATTCTTTTGTTTGTGATATGGAGGTCATTGGTGATCTTAGTTAAGAGCCATTTCAAATGAAGTGGTGGAGGTGGAAGCCAGACTGGAGTGGCCAAAGAGTGAGGGAAATGGGAAGAAGGTGACAAAATTAGTGTCTTTTTTTTTTTTTAAGATTTTATTTATTTATTTGGCAAAGAGAGATCACAAGTAAGCAGAGAGGCAGGCAGGGGTGGGGAAAGCAGACTTACCGCTGAGCAGAGAGCCGGATGTGGGGCTCTATCCCAGGACCCTGAGATCATGACCTCAGCAGGAGGCAGAGGCCTTAAATCACTGAGCCACCCAGGGACCCCTGGTGTCATAATTCTTCTAAGAAATTTGTTTCTGAAGGGGGAGGGCAATAAGGCAGAGTTAGGGAAAATGTGTAATAAAGATTTTATATTTTTTTTGTTTTTAGGACAAGAGATTTTAGTGTGGTAAGTTGATGGAAAGGAGCCAGCAGAGAAGATAGAAAAGAAAATGATAATCAAAGGCAAGGTGGGACGGTGGGGGTAGAGGGCAGGACTCTAGGACTCAGGCAGAGGGACTGACACTGGAGAGAAGAAATGCCACTTCTTTCTTTGGAACAGGAGGGAAGAGAAATATGTGGATGTGGATAATAGCAGACCTGCAGGTTTAGTGGTGGGAGGAACTCTTTGTGATTAGGAGACAGGGAAGGTGGAAGGTTAGAGAGAGTGGAGAAGGAGGTTTTATTTTTTATTTTATTTATTTATTTAAAAGATTTTATTTATTTATTTGACAGAGAGAGAGGCAGGCAGAGAGAGAGAGAGAGAGAGGGAAGCAGGCTCCCTGCTGAGCAGAGAGCCCGATATGGGACCCGATCCCAGGACCCTGAGATCATGACCTAAGCCGAAGGCAGCGGCTTAACCCGCTGAGCCACCCAGGCGCCCCGAGAAGGAGGTTTTAAATAGTCTTTTAGGTAGTGGGGAAAATGAGTTTTTTGACAACAGGGTCTCACCAGAAAATGTGGTGGGCCCAGCTAATTTTTTAAACTTTAAAAACATGTTCTTTAGGGCACCTGGGTGGCTCAGTTGGTTAAGCGACTGCCTTCAGCTCAGGTCATGAACATGGAGTCTCAAGATCGAGTTCCGCCCGGGGCTCTCAGCTCCATGGGGAGTCTGCTTCTCCCTCTGACCTTCTCCCCTCTCATGTTCTTTCTCACGGTCTCTCAAATAAATAAATAAAATCTTTTAAAAAATGTTATTTATTTATTTATTCTTGAGAGAGGGAGAGAGAGTAAGAGAACACATGTTTGGGAGAGCAACTGGGAGAAGGCGCAGGGAGAAAAGGAGAAAGAGAACCTTAAGCAGGATCCATGCCCAATGAAGGGCTCCATCTCACAACACTGAGATCATGACCTGAGCCCAGATCAAGAGTTGGACACTTAACTGACTGAGCCACCCAGGTGCCCCACCTGTTCTAGAACGTTTTATAAATGTAATCATACGACATGCAGTCTTTTGTGTATGGCTTCTTTTGCTTAGCAGTAAACTCATGACATTTATCCATGTTGGTTTATGTATCAGGAGTTTGTTTCTTCATACTTCTTTCTTTTTTAAAAAAAGATTTTATTTATTTATTTATTTGAGAGAGAAAGAGAGAGAGAGACCTGGGGGAGCAACAGAGGGAGAAGGACAAGCAGCCTTTGTGCTGAGTGCAGAGCCCAATGTGGGGCTCGATCCCATGATCCTGAGATCACTACCTGAGCTGAAATCAAGAGTCAGACACTTAACTGAGCCACCCAGGCATCCCTGTTTCTTCATATTTCTGAGTATTTAATTATAGGAATATGCTATAATTTGTTGATTCATTCAATTGTTGAAGGCTATTTAGGTTGTTTGCTGCTTGATGCTATTATAAATAAAGACTCTATGAACATTTTGTACAGTCTTTTTGTTGCTATGTATTTTTCGTTCTTTTGGTTAAACACTTAGGAGTGAAACTTCCAAATAAAGAATAGGTTTATGTTTGAAATTGCCTAGCCTTTTCCCAAATTGTTCCATTTTTTATTCCCACCAACAATGAGAATTCTGTTTGCCCCACATTTTTCAATATTAAATGATGACAGTTTTAAAATTTTTAGCCATTGTACTAGGTGTTAGTGGTATTTCATGGTGGTTTAGGTTTGCATTTTCTTGGTGAGAATGGTGTTGAATACTTTTTCCTGTGCATATTGGCCTTTCATATATCTTTCTGAATGGTCTGTGTCAAAAATTTTGCCTATTTATTAACTTTAGGAATCCTTTATATATTTTGAATATAAATCCTTTGTCAAATATATGTTGTATGAATATACTCTTCCATTGTGCAGCTTGCCTATGATTGACTTAATGATATTTTTTGAAGAACAGAAGTTTTATATTTTGATGAAGTTTTCTCTTCTGATTACTTCTTTCTGTGTCATGTCTAAGAAAATTTGTCTGCTCCCATGTCTCCTATCTTTTTCTAAAAGTTTTATAGTTTTATGGGGTGCCTGGGTGGCTCACTTGTTAAGCATCTGGCTTCAGCCCAGGTCATGATCACGGGGTCCTGGGATGGAGCCCTGTGTTGGGCTCCCTGCTCCTCCGCGGGAAGCCTGCTTATCCCTCTCCCACTCCCCCTGCTTGTATTCCCTCTCTCGCTGTGTCTCTGTCAAATAAATAAATACAGAAAATCTTTAAAAAAATAAAATAAAAGTTTTATAGTTTTAGATCTTACATTTAGTCTGTCATGAATAAATTTTTGTATATGGTATGAAATAGGGGTTGAGGTTTAGTTCTTTTATATGGATAATCACCTTTTTGAGGACTATTTATTAAAGGGATTTCCTTTTCTTAATGGATTCTTTGGTACATTTGACTCATCATGTACATGTGAGTCTATTTATGGGTTTGCTATTCACTTCCATTGATTTATATGTCTTTATGTCAGCAACACACTGTCTTAGTACTCAAGTTTTTTTTTCTTTTAAAGATTTTATTTATATGAGAGAGAGAGTGAGCAATATGAGAGAATAGGAGTGAGGGACAGAGGGAGAAGTAGACTCTCCGCTGAGCGGGAGCCCAACATGGGGCTCCATCCTGGGACTCCAGGATCATGACCTAAACTGAAGGCAGGTGCTTAGCTAACTAAGTCACCCTGGTGCCCCAATACTGAAGTTTTATAGCAGGTATTAAAGTCAGGTAGTATAAGTCCTCAGCTTGTTTCCTTTCCCAGGATTGTTTGGCTCCTTCTAGGTCCTTTGCCTTTCCATAAACATTTATGAAACTGCTTGTCAGTTTCTAAATCCACCACCACCAACAACAAAAGACACCCTGTATGAATTATTTGAACTAATTTGGGGAGAATTGGCATCTTAACAATATTGAGTCTTCTGATCCACAAATATGATGTATCCATTTATTTAAGTTTTCTTTAATTTTTCTAGTTTTTGTAGCTTTCAGTGTACAGGTTTTTCATACTTTGTTAAACTTATACTTAAATATCTGATTTTTTTGATGTTACTGAAAAGTAAATTATTTTACATCTTATTTTTGACTTGTACATCGTGCATGGAATTGATCAGACATTCTGAGTAACTATGGGACTCATACTATGGGGCTGTTCTAAGGTCCCATGGCTAAGTCCCAGTTTCAGGAAGGTGGCCTGGAGATTGGATACTCCCTAGTAATCAAGGTATTCTTTTTTTTTTTAGGATTTTATTTATTTATTTGAGAGAGAGAGAGCAGGAGCAGAGGGAAGGGCAGAGAGACAAGCAGACTCCCTGCTGAGTCTAGAGTACAAGGCAGTATGATCCCAGGACCCCGAGATCAGGACCTGAGCTGAAGGCAGATACTTAACTGAGCCACCCAGGCGTCCCCCCAATTTTTTTCTATACCTGAATTCTGTAGGGGCAGCCCTGACTAGGACTGGGTTGTCCTTCTTCTTCTTCTTCTTCTTTTTTTTAAGATTTTATTTATTTCTTTGACAGAGACAGATCAGAAGTAGGCAGAGAGGAAGGCAGAGAAAGGAGGAAGCAGGCTCCCTGCTGAGCAGAGAGCCCGATGCGGGACTCAATCCCAGGACCCTGAGATCATGACCTGAGCTGAAGGCAGAGGTTTTAACCCACTGAGCCACCCAGGCGCCGCATGGGTTGTCCTTCTTAAAGGAGGAGAAAAATAGCACGTCAGAGGAGTTCTCTTCTCTTCTATGTGATATCATTCATTGGCAAGAACCACTACTCTGTATCTTTCTGAGACCCAAGACAAGGGTAGTTACTACCCTTTGTTCTCCACCACTATTTTCAGGGAAGCCTCTGAAACAGGTCATCATAGTAAAATAATTTATCCTAATGTTACACTGCATCCTTGGTCAAAAATGTATCCTTTTTTTCTATTTAAGTACACATGATTATATGGCCAATATACATTTCAAGGAAGCTGATTCCTTACCCCCCACAGCCTGCTGTCTGTTGCACTCATATATCTAAAGTGTGGTTAAGCCCTGTTGAGCTTTATTCTGACTGTGTCACATTAAACTTTGGAGATGTTTTAAGTCTGTGAAGTTGAGATGGGAACCATTATGAAAAGCTAATGTGAATGTTCTGTTTACTCATGGCTTTTATATAATTTATTCATGCTCTCTTAGGCTAGCGAAATAATTCCCATGTTATTTTAGTATTTCTAATTAACCAAAGTGAACATCACTGATGAATGACAGGGTCTCTCAACTGAAGGATGCCATTATGCTGAAATCAGCACCACTCTGGCAGCAAAGGAAAGACTCTGAGCCTCTTCTTGTACCCTGATGAGTAACTTTCCAGATTCTTAATCTGCTCATAGTTTTTGTTCCTGGGAGAAAAAAAGATAGCGATTTTTTTTCTAATATGTCTTCAACCTATATTTTAAAATGTTTACTCTCAAAAAAACTGTTTACTCTTGTAAGAGCTTGTGGCCTAAAAGGCAATTGCATTTGGTGTAACTACAAAGTGATTAGCTAGCTAGACAGTTTCCATAAGGAATCCTGATGTCATCATGGACAACACTCTACTCACCATTTGAATAACTTGTTAAAAGGGGATCTGCATGGGCATCAATGGAAGAGTTATGGTTTGAACTTAAAAAAAGATAACTAATTAATAATTTAGTTATAAATAGATGTGGAAAGCTGAATAGCATGGTTTAGGGGCCCCCAAAAGATTCATCTTCTAAAGTGTAAATCATAGAGTGTAACATTAGCCAACACAAAGGTATGAACTTACTCAGTTCATTGATTCTAGATGTACCTTTTATGCCAAAAGTTTTTTTTTTTTTTAAGATTTTATTTATTTATTTGACAGAAGGAGAGACAGAGCGAGAGAGGGAATACAAGCAGGGGGAGTGGGAGAGGAAGAAGCAGGCTCCCTGCCAAGCAGGGAGCCCGATGGGGGGCTCAATCCAAGGACCCTGGGATCACGACCTGAACAAAAGGCTGAGCCACCCAGGTGTCCCATAAAAGTTTTTGATATATTCTTTGATGAATATATTACGTGTCTATTTCTCTTTCTTCAGATCTTCCACTTTAAACCAAGAAGAATAAGCTTACTGTAAAAACATGATTTTTTCGAGAAACTTCTCATGATTTATGTGACTCAATCATGTTTCTAATGCTGCTTTTCTCATAGCACTATTTCTCCCTTTCTCTTTGGACCTAAAGTATCTATTATCACTAATAATGACTGCTAGTGAATTTTAATAGTTGTTATTTCATTAAAAAATAGTTGTTTGTTCTTTAAACCCTCTCCTCAACATTTTAGCTTAGTCCAACATCAGTGTTTTTCCTAAATGGTTGGTAACTGAAACAAATTAAAACCTACTAGGTTCCCTCTTCTCAAATAAACTCCATGTCCTCTTATATTTTCAGCATTTAAAAGTCATATTGACTTGAGAGAGTGTAACCTGACACTCGTGGAGACAACTGGTGAGTGTGGGTAGCATGTTTAAGTGACAGTGAGAGACTACTTTGTGCTGCCTACCTGGTTTAGGTGGTGGCAGCAACCCAGAAGGAAGGAGTAGAGGGGAGAATTTCCCGAGCAGTGGTAAACCTCTTACCATCCCTTTTTTCCTCTAGTAGAGAGATGGGCAAAACCTAAGACAATATAGTTCTTTTTTTTTTTTTTCATTTAAAATTATATTTATTTTTTAAGAAGATTTTATTTATTTATTTGATAGAGTGAGAGAGAGAGAGAGAGAGTGAGAGAGAGAGAGGACAAGCAGGGGGCAGAGGCAGAGGGAGAAGCAGGTTCTCCACTGAGCAGGGAGCCCAATGCGAAGCAAAACTTGATCTCAGGACCCTAGGATCATAACCCGAGTTGAAGGTAGCTGCTTATTGACTGAGCCACCTAGGTGCCCTAAAATTTCTTTTTTTGAAGCTACATTATGGATTTTAAAAAGTGACTGACATACAAAAAGCTGTACCTATTTAATGTATACAGCTTGATGAGTTTGGAGATAAGTATACATCAATGAAACAGTCACTATAGTTTATGCCATAAACATATCCATCATGTCCAAAAGGCAGGACTTTGAGGAAACTAGCCTTGTTTTGCTTGAAAACCTGACAATAACCTGACTAATGATAGAGGCCTTGTAAGGGGTGTGCATCTTCTGTAAGAAACACCACACTCATACTTGGTTCCCTCTAGAGCCATAGGTAGGGTCAAATTTCAGTCTACTCTAGGGAATCTGATATACAATATGGCCTAGAAAGGAGTAGCTAGCATATTAAATGAATTACCACAAGATTTATCTAATATATACATTGTTAGCAGAAACCTGGAAATGTATTGTAGTAGAGTCTAAGGGTATCAGACCAAAGAAGACATAACATAACTAGATTAGGAAGAATTCATTGATATGGGGCTACTTACTAGAGAGTCCAGATTTAATGTATTAATTTATGCAAATAGAGTGGCTCTAACAGCTTAATGGGCTGGTTAACTAAAATTTTCGCTCATTGGTAGCCTGTTGAATGAGGTGGGTACCACA
This sequence comes from Mustela erminea, assembly GCF_009829155.1. Taxonomy (NCBI): domain Eukaryota; kingdom Metazoa; phylum Chordata; class Mammalia; order Carnivora; family Mustelidae; genus Mustela; species Mustela erminea. The sequence continues at coordinate 74,517,124 of NC_045623.1, forward strand.
GCTTCACTGGCCTGGAGTAAAGATGGGTATCCAAGACTTAAGGTGACAGGAAGGTTAGAGTGGATTTATCTTATACAAATGAAATGCTCATCCTCCATATATAACTCCTGGGGAGGCCTGGATGGCACTCCTGCCACTAGGAGATTGAAAAATACATTAGTGAGAAGAGAAATACTAAGTATTGAGACATACATTAGAGAGGTTTGTGGTTGCTCTCCTTTGTGGGAAAGGTATGACCATGCAAGATGCTGCCATTGTGATGAACTCCCTGATTTCACTAGAAATGGTAGAATTCCAAGTAGCAGAGTTCGAGTGGCAGCACTTAGCTATAAAAGACAAGGTGGGTATGTTTACTTTAAAGGACAGGAGAGATGTGGTAGGAATAAGAATGCTCTGGCCCATAGTGACCTTTGGTTGTGGCTAATTGATCATGATATCCCTTGAAGTAAAATGAACAGCCTGGTCTTTACTGGTTGGCCAAAAATCTGACTTGAGTTACCACAATGGAGAGTCATGGCCTCTCACTCAGTTTCCAGACTTAAGTCAGTTCACAAATGTAGAATCCTTTGATTGAATGGGAGGCTTCCTTCCTATGAGGATTGATCTTGCAGCATTGCTACATGAACACATCATAAATCTTCCTCCAGGCCTTCTCCAAAGGGATATTTACCCACTTGCTAGAGTGTCTATGCACTGGAAAAAAAGGAATATCTAGATATTTCAGGTATTATTAATGTTAATCACAGGGGATCCAAAATGACACTGTGGCTCATAGTGGGGACTATGATTGGGAGGTGATGGATGAGAATCTTAGCATAAGTTAAGGTTGGACCAGTTTGTCCATAAACATATCCTATAGTTATTTCCCCAGTTCCTGAAAGTATAATTGGAATAAACCTGCTTATGAGAGCCATTGTGGTAGAAAGGCTAACGCTCTCTATCAAAACAACAAACCAGGTGTAATGCTGCATCCCTGTAGGAACTATAGACATTGGTATCACTGTCAAAGACTTGACATGTGCTGGGATGCTGATACCTATCACATCTACATTTAACATACCCGTTTGGCTTCTGCAGAGGTTGGATGAATCTTAAAGACTAGACTATCAGGTTAGGAGAGGACACCATGAAAGGATAGGATTTTGACTTACAGTATGCAGTGTATTGTTGAATCAGAGACCTTTATATGGTGCTGTCTCCTCCATATCCAGAATCTACAACCCAAGGGGAGGAAGGAGGGATGGTTCCTCTCACAATTAATACCTAGTAACAAACTCAGGATTTTTGCTTCCTCTTTCAGCTACTTTGAGTTCTGCTGGTTTGGAGATCTTTGTTTCTAACAGGAAATTCGTACAATAATGTTTCCATTGAATTAGAAGATGAAACTCCATTTGGCTATTCGGACCTTTTATGACACTGAACCAGCAGGCAGATAAAAGAATTACTCTGCTGAATGATTACTCCCTGATTACCCTGGGTAAATCAAGTTGTTGCCACATGCAGTAAAAGAGTGATTCCGGAACCCAGGGATCTCCTGGGGCTACTTTTAATACTCCCAAACACAAAGTAAAGGTTATAGGAAACTACAGCAATCAAAGGCAGGACTATTGGAGGGTTCTTCCAAAATGAAGGATCAGATCACCCTAATGTATAAAAGACCAGAATGATTACCATGGTTAACAGAAGAAGGAAGTCACAGATATTAACTATGGCCTCAGGACCAATTGCCAAATTGAGGATTTGTGGTAGCTTTACCTGTTTTCTCTTCACTGATTATGTGTAGTATATTTATTTGTATATTTAACTATTTTCTCTTTCCTTTTTCTCTTTAAATTTTCTATACAAACTGATGTTGGCTAACTTGTTAGGTAGAAAGAGTTATTTTATTGTTTTATGGAAGTTTGAATGTATGAAGAAGGGTGTATATGGAAATTAAAGGGATGAACTGGGTAGTTATTAATTTATTGTTTCTTAGTTCCAAATGCACTCTTTGTTGTCACATTTTTGATAACAGAGCCTGTAAACTTTGTCAGTTAGCTTGATATTAGACTTTGTCAATAGAGTTCTGGAGGGACACTGTAATTCATAGGAGAAAGGTACTTGATTTCCCGATTCGAGTGAGCTGTTTTTTGACAACATGAAGGAAGCCTAGTAGTACTCACCTAGCAATCATCATGGACTAGCTGTGACCTGCACCCCCTCAGCATATTTCTTGTTCACCCAACAGATCTGTATCTGATTGATACAAAGGGAGTTAAATTCTTGTGCCCAAATTATCAGCTTGACATGAATTCCTCAGTCTCAGTTTAATGTAAGTTTTTTTTTTTTTTAAGATTTTTAATTTATTTATTTGATGGACAGAGATCACAAGTAGGCAGAGAGGCAGGCAGAGAGAGAGGAAGGGAAGCAGGCTCCCCGCTGAGCAGAGAGCCTGATGAGGGCCTCGATCCCAGGACCCTGGGATCATGACCTGAGCCGGAGGCAGAGGCTTTAGCCCACTGAGCCACCCAGGCGCCCTGTAAGTTTTTTTTAATGTAAGATTTAAAATTGCTTGCCTCTATCATCATAACTGATGTTTGATTCTATTTTTATAACTTGTTTTATGTATTTGGCTCTTATGCTTCCCTGACATTTCCTTTATTTACTTTTTTGTCCTTTTATTAAACCAGACTTCCAATTAAAAATGGATAATTGGGGGCAGACACAATGTACTTGTGTTGTTTTTATTCAGTTTAATTCTTCGCCCTTAATCTAGCAAGAACTCTGGACTAATACTGCATAGGTTCAAATAGTATCTCTGCTATTTAACAACTACATTAGTTTGTTACTTTCTGAATCAGTTTCCTTACCTGTAAATATATATGAAGAATTTAATTTAGTGTCTGATGCATAGTAAGTGCTCAATTTATGTTAGTTATGAATATTTTTCTCCTTATCTCTTACCTATCTCCAGCCTTTTATTTGCCATGGGACTTTTGAAGATATTGAAAAATATTTCCAGTGCAATTCTGTGGTTTGCTTCAAGTCCAGAAATCTGAGAAAGAACTTCAATTCGGCTCATGTTTGAATTCTGGCATATACATATTTGTTTGCAGGACAGGATTTGAGGGAGAGTTCATAGAGCACCTGAGAGAAAAACATCACGAATGAAGAAATCTGGTGCAGGGGCTAGACGACATGACAAGTCCCGGAGAATGGTGGCTGTAGGGTGCCCTGGATGGCTTAGCTAATTAGGTGACTGCTTTCTGCTCAGGTTATGATCCTGGAGTCTCAGGATTGAGTCCGCATCAGGCTCCCTGATCAGCAGGGAGTCTGCTTCTCCATGCGACCCTCCCCCCTCTCCTGCTCTCTCTCTATCTCTCTCAAATAAATAAATAAAATCTTAAAAAAGAAAAGAAAAGAAAAAAAAACTTTAAAAAAAGAGAGAAAGAGAATGGTGGCTGTAGAAGTTGCAGGTGTGGGGAAATTGTACTGACCATAATTTCATCTAGCCCTTTCCACCCCCTTCTGGAGTGCCTGTGTGTTCTAGAAAGAAGAGAGCTGAATGGAAGAAAATCTTGAGTAGTAGGGGCCCATCAGTTCTGCTGAGCTGCTGGTTCTAGGAAGTGGAATGTGCTCTCCTGTTGGATAGGCAAGGGGGAGGAGTATTAGAGGTTGGGGTAAGGCAGCGTTGTCTGTGTAGTATGGAATCCAGCAGTCTGAAGGAAGGCACCATGGGCAGCAGACTACTACTAACAGAGTAGAAGAATATATGTTTATGTTCTTTAAAAAAAAAAAATATTTTAGTTATTTTAGAGATGGGCAGGGAGTAGAGGGAGAGGGACAAGCAAACTCCCCACTGAGCGCAGAGCCTAGTGTGGGGCTTAATCCCACGACCCTGAGATCATGACCTGAGATGAAATCAAGAGGGGGACACTTAACCAACTGAGCCAGGCATCCTTATATGTTTCCCTTCTAACATAATACACATACTGCCTTGTATTACGGTTTCTTGTGTTTACATGTCCTCATTTCTTTCTCTCCTATTCAATCCTTAAGAAAAATCTGGTGTATGAACCACTACAATGTTAAAACTTAATCTCTTAATGATCAAACACAATTTTTTCCTATCTTCATTTTATTTTGCCTCTTCAATGTTTTTTTGTTTGTTTGTTTTTTAGATTTTATTTATTTATTTGATAGAGAAAGAGATCCCAAGTAGGCAGAGAGGCAGGCAGAGAGAGAGGGGGAAGCAGGCTTCCCGCTGAGCGGAGAGCCCGATGTGGGGCTTGATCCTAGGACCCTGAGATCATGACCTGAGCGGAAGGCAGAGGCTTAACCCACTGGGCCACCCAGGCACCTTGTTTGTTTTGCCTTTCCTTCTTCTTTTTTTTTTTTTTTTTTTAAGATTTTATTTATTTATTTATTTAATAGGCAGAGATCACAGGTAGGCAGAGAGGCAGGCAGAGAGAGAGAGACAGGAGGAAGCATACTCCCTGCCAAGCAGAGAGCCTGATGTGGGGCTCAATCCCAGGACTCCGGGATCATGACCTGAGCCTAAGGCAGAGGCTTCAACCCACTGAGCCACTCAGGCGCCCCTTGCCTTTCCTTCTTAACTTTCCTTCTTCATTTGGCTTATATGATCTCATTCTCTGCTTCTTTTTCTCCACTCTCCTTTGTTCATTTCTTCCTGTGCGTCCACCTCTTAAATGTTCGTGATCATTTGATTTTTCTAGGTCTTCCCTGTCTGCCCCACTCCCTAACTCTATACATTTGCTCAGGGTGATCCCATTTCTTCCATAAGATTCCAACTCCCACCCTAAGCCGGACCGAATTCTCCCTTGTCCTCAGTTACTCTCTTGAGTTTCAGTCCATTTATACCTAGATGTTTCACAAGTACTTCAAGCCTAATATGTCCCAAAGTGAACTTGTAATCCTTTCCTTTAAATCTCTTACTCCTGAATCTTCTATTTTGGTTATAATTTTTACTATACCATACAAATTAGAAACCTGGAAAACATCTTCTACTTTAATGTCTTTCAAATTTTCTTAATTGCTCCAAGTCTGCCTAGTCCACTTCCTAAATAGCTCTTAAATCTGCTTCAACATTTCTTTCCTAACCATTTTAAATCGCTTTGGAACATTCTCTTTGCAATTATTTTCTCTCTTCTCCACACCATTGTTCATCCTATTGCTCTCCCACCAACCCCACCCAGCTCCTTAATATACAATCTAATCTGGTCATTCCCTGCTTAAAAATCTCTGCTGTGTCTACTGGATAAAATTTAAGCCCCTAGGAATGGCTTAAAAGGTCCTTTACCAAGTGGTCCTAACTTCCTCATGTTCTAGTCAGTTCAAACTTTTTGCCTTTTGGCTCTTTCAAATCTAGAAACCTCAATTCTGGGAAATTTTCTTGAAGTATTTCATTAATGATTCCCTCTCCTCTGCTTTTCCTAATTCTGATGTTGTAACATTTGGAGTGGTCATCTAATTTTTCATCTTTTCTCTCTTCTTTTCCACCTTTAACTCATTTTGCAGTACTTTTAAGGGATTTCTTCAAATTTATCTATTAACATTTGGATTTCTGCTATCCTGTATTTAATTTCCAAGAGTTTTTTAAAATTGTTTTTTTATTGAGGTATAATTGACATAATATATTATATTAGTTTTAGGTATACATGATTCATATTGCAAAATGATCACAATAAGTCTAGTTAGCATCTATCACCATACATAGTTACAGAGTTTTCCCGTATGTGATTGTTAAGATTTTGTTAAGAATTGTTAAGATTTACTCTCTTAGCAACTTCCAAGTGTGTAACAAAGTAGTAACTACAGTCAACAGGCTGTACATTACATCACTATGACTTATTTACTTTACAACCATAAGTTTATACCCTTTGATACCCTCAAACCCAAGAGGATTTTTTTTCTTTCTGAATGCTCCTTTTATTGATTTATTTATTAATGACATCCTATTCTTTTTTTATAGATGTGTTCTCTCTTTCTCTGAAGAATTCTCTTTTTTCTTTTTCTTTCTTTTTTAAGATTTTATTTATTTATTTGTCAGAGAGAGAGAGAGCATAAGCAGGGGAGGAGCAGGCAGAGGGAAAAGCAGGCTCCCTGCTGAGCAAGGAGCCCACTGCAGAACTTGATCCCAGAACCCTGGGATCATGACCCGAGCTGTAGGCAGAAACTTAACTGACTGAACCACCCAGGCATCCCGCCCTTGAGGAATTTTCTACTCCATAAAGAGGCTTTATTTCCTCAGAATATTTTTCTTTTTTAAAAATTTAAATTCAAATAATTAACATATAATGGATTATTAGTTTCAGAGGTAGAGTTCAGTGATTCATCAGTCTTAGATAATACCCAGCCTTCAATATAATATGTGCCGCCTTAACATCCATCACCTTGTGATCCTATCCCGCCACCCTCCTCCATGCCAGAGATTTTTGTTGTTGTTGTTTATTGTTTGGTTGTTTTGATCTATGTCTTTCATATCAGAGGCTTTCTTCAGAGAGATGATAATTTTTAGTTGTCTGTTCATGATTACACGTTAAAGAGCTCATTGGAAGCTTTAGCATGAGGTGGGGTTTATTGACTTTGAGTCTCCCTGTGGACAGACCTGGACAAGCTGTTTGTTAGGAAACCCCTGATGTTGTGTCTTTTGGTTCTTCTCTTAAGATAGTAGAATCCTCAGAAAGGAGTCTTGCATTTCCTGCCTGAGGAGTAGCGGTTAAGCTGCTTCCATTGCTCTGGAAGCAGTGTTGGGAATGAGTTAGAGACACCTCAGCGTTTCGAATACATGGTCATTTGATCTCCCTGTTTTTGCAAGGTACCCCAAACCTTAACTTTACCTGGAATCCCCTAATCCAGAAGGCCTCATCACATCTCCAGAAAACCAGTTCCAGACTTCTGTGGTGATAACAGAAGGACAGTTATACAGCCGCATGGAATTTGGGAGAAGACCTAGGGAAGGAGTCACTTCTTAAACAGGTTTTTACACAATCTTTACTTCAGCCACTGTCCTTTATCCCTAGTTACAAAGGTACTTGGTGCTGCGGGTTTTCCTTAATAAATGGACTTCAGGGCATTAAGGATATAGTGGTGAGGAATGTATCACATTTTTCAAGAAGTGTGATAATGAAGAGTGTGAAATATAACAGAATTCAGGGATAACTGAGGAGTCAACTGGATGGATGCTCTTTTCCCCTCAGTGTGAGAGATTTTGTACATACTGGAAAGCAGAGTGCAAAGACCCAGTGGAGAGAGAGAAATTGAGAACACTTGAAAAACTGGGGATAATTGTGGCAGGAAGATCCTAAAGGACCTAGAGAGGATAAGATTGAGGATTTAGGCAAAGAGTTAATTTTGGTAGGAAGCAAGATGAAAAGAAGGCGGAAAGGAAGGTTGTGATTTTTAGAGATGGAAAGGAGGACAGATGAAGACTGGCCAATGGCTTATTGTTTTGTAGAATAGGCAGACAGCTTATCTAATGAGGACAGGTTGAGAGCTTTAAGTAGTCTTTTTTTTTTTTTTTAAGATTTTATTCATTTATTTGACAGAGAGAGACACAGCTAGAGAGGGAACACAGGCAGGGGGAGTGGGAGAGGAAGACGCAGGCTTCCTGCCTTGCAGAGAGCCCGGTATGGGGCTTGTGCTCAACCCCAGAACCCTGGCACCACGACCAGAGCTCACGCCCAACGACTGAGCCGCCCAGGTGCTTCTTTAAGTAGAGTCCTGATGAAGATATGGAATACATACCGTGGGAAGTAGGTCAGAGAATTAACCAAGTTAAAAAATACTTAAAGCAGAAATTAGGGATAAGAGGTTTTGCTTAACATATCCGTGCAAACTTCCTTAACATATGGAGTATAAAAGAAATGCCACAAATTCCCAAGATTCCACAACAATTGCCATCTTTCAAGAAGAAAGACTCACTGTGATAACTATAGTGACAGTTCTTCCTGTTATCTCCTTGCGAGAAAGATTCTATTTGAGAAGTAACCAATTTAAAGACAAGATGGTTAGTTTAGCAGCAGCTACACTATAGTCCAAAGCAGGAACACAACCTATCTACTCCACAGGTATATATATTTTGGCTGAATGATTAGAAGAAAGAAGAAAGAAATTTGAGATCAAGTTCTTTGGCTCCTAATTATACCCTGTAGAATGGAAAAGGCAAGAAATGGCAAGAAGAAGCTGGCATCCTTGGCTTTATCCTGGATAAAGGACTAGTTCTGGGTTCTTTACCTTTGATATGATTGCTCTTCCCTTGGATCCCTGCTTGACCTGCTTTCTATTCTTGATCTGCTGAACAGTATTCTCGGGCTGCCCTCTAGGCAGAGTCCTCACTATAATGTGATTTCTAAGGAAGCAATGCTGTGAAAAGCTGAACTTTTTCACAAAGCCTGTGGAAACTGAACTTGTAATGAATAGGTGAAAATTTGGCATAGTACTTCTTTTTTAAATTGTTTTGTTTGAGTATAGGTGACACATAATGTTACCTTAGTTTCGGTGTACAACATAGTTATTCAATGTCTCCATACATTATGCTATGCTCACCACAAGTGTAGCTACCATCTTTCACCATTCAACACTATTACAATATCATTGACTACATTTCCTAGACTGTATCTTTTATTTGCATAACTTCCACATTCCCTAACTGGAAGCCTGTATCTCCCACTCCCCCTCTCCCATTCTGTCCCAGAACAGTATTTCTTTAATGATGTTGATTCTCATTGGCTTCTAAAAAAGTCAGTGACCCATCACAGGCAAACTCTCAGTGGAATTTAAAATCACAGTGTGGTTGAAGTGATGTAAGTGCTGTTGCAAAGCAGAGGGAATTGAGTAAAAGTCTTTCAGATGCTCATCACAACAGTTTTTCACAGCATATTTTAGAGGCATTATACGGTGATTAAGAGCAAAGGCTTGAAGTGAGACGTGGTTTTGAATTTTAATGTACCTTAACTGTGTGTGATCTTGGGCAGGTCAACCTCTTCAAACCTGTTTCCTCATCTGTAATAGCTGAAATGTTGTGGAACCTGCAACGTCAATAAGGTTAATAAGTGAGATAATATAGTGATTGCATAGTATATTGTGTGGCACATAAAAAGAACTCAACAAAAGCTAGTCAATATTATTATTTTAACCCTGTAGCGGAGTCTTAACTAAACTAGCTAACCTGACTTTAACAAGGTGACCTTCTGCTTGGTTCAATTCTTACACATCCACATGACAGGGGCTCCTTTAATCCACCTATAAGTTCACTTATGTTCCAGATCTTAAGACCTATCCAATTCCTAGACATGGTCAGATCAGGAGCCCCAGGGCTAGGAGCTCAGTGACTCAGGTCTAGAAGTCTTGTTCTTGATCTCTTTTTGTATATGGTTCTGGTGATTATTCTCTTTACTTTTCAGAAATAGGGGGCAGATCTAAGTTTTGTGTGGCTAGGAATCTATGCAATATTGGGGGCTCTTTTTATGAAAAAGCATACAGGGTGGCACAGTCAGTTAAGCGTCTGACTCTTGGTTTTGGCTCAGGTCCTGATCTAAGGATTATGAGATTGAGCCTCACACCTGGCTCTGTGTTCAGCACACAGTCTATTTGAAACTCTCTCTCCCTCTCCCTCTGCCCCTCCCTTCTGTGCACATGCTCTCTCTCTCTCAAATAAATAAATCTTAAAAAAAAAAAAGAAAAAGAACATAAAATTACAAATAATAAAATTAAGTATAAAAACAAACTGAAGTCACTTCAATTAAAAGTAATGCACTTAAAAAAAAAGATAAATAATGATCTTTTGCTTTGTTTCTAGAGCTGAGCCAGTTTCCAGACCTGGAACCTATTGAATGAAAGATGACTGAATTCCCAGGGAGAAGGGCCCTACCACACCACAGCAAATACATGTCATAACGATTTGCCCAAAAACCTCTGGCCATTTATTTGAATAGCTACATATTGAGGAAAGGGGACTATCCAGACATTTTGAGAATTTTTGGAGACAGGATTTGAATTGATATTGATTGATACCCAGAGATCTGAGATGTCACATGATCCCCATGGTAGAGAGTAGGGGCACATGGAGGCCGGGTAATAAATGGAATCCTGGACAAGTTCTGAAGTACAGTGGGTCCACAAGAGACCATCCGGTCATTTCTAGTTATCTCCCTGGTCCTTAACATGCAGTTGAGTTCTTAGCCTGTGGGATAAATTTTCGTAGTGGGAAAGGCCAAGTGTAAGCCTCTGAAAATGCCCCACCTCTGTGCATCCTTAGAGTGGGAGTGCTGGGGGATAGAGATTAGGGTCACATTTAAAGATCAAAAGGATGCAAAAGACGCACAGGATGGTGATCCCTAGTATAACTCCATGTAATTTGCCAGTGTGACCCTTCCAGAAACTAGAGGGATTTTACAGGATGCCTGTAGATTGCCACAAACCTAGGCTGGTTGTTAGATTACTCAACCAAGTAGCAGCCCCAATTGCAACTACTATACTCGACATGGTATCATTGCTAAATTGGATTAATAGAGGCTTAGGTTCATAGTATGTAGCCACTGAGTTGAGAAATGTATTCTTTTCTATCTTAATCAAGAAAAAGGATCAGAATATGGAACATAGTTCATGTATTAGGGTTCTTCAGAGAAGGAGAACCATTAGGATATACATATATACACATTAGGAGACATATATACACACTCTGGTATTCCTTTTCCCCTGTAACTGTGAACAGACACATGAAAAAATTCTGGGATTACTAAGGGCTCAGAACCCTAAGGGTTTGGGTCACACTATTAATCAAGTTCAAAGACCTCCTGAGGTGAGAGCTAAGAGTGAAGGGAATTCAAAATAGGTAAGTTGAGGATGAAGATGAGTATACTTTTGGCCCCAAGACCAACTTCAGCAATGAGGGTTGTAGTTCACTCCACCAACCTTCCTCTTCTGAGTTTCCCCTCAGTTACAGAACCACAGAGGGTCTGTTTCCTGATCCTGCATGGAGAAGTAAATCTGTGAGGTACAAGGATGGACTGTGGTAGCCATGAAAGTGTTCTTAGATCTCTGGCTATGGGTGTGTGAGTGTGTGAGTGTGTGAGTGTGATACTTTATTGGCCATCTTAGCTGCTATGCTCTAAAATCCATCCCTGTATTCATCCAGAGGCCATGGTTTCCACAGGTTGCTCCACTGACAAAATGTAGAAGGAGTACTAAGGCAGGCCTGTTCCTGGGAGATGCAAGACTCTTCTGATGGGTGACTTTGCTCTTGCCTAAGTTTCTTAGAACTGCACTGCGACCTAAGACCCTTTCACTCAACTTTCCTTCCTTTTCTTTCTCCTCCACCTGCAATGAGGCCTGATGGCTCTTACAGGATTCCCTAGTTCCTAACTACCTCTCCATGTTCCCCATCAAGCATAACCTCTAATAAATGCACATCTAATCCTGTCTTAACTAACACACACACCAAATGTCCATCACAGAGAGAAGGGATAAGCAATGTGTGCTACATTTATGTAATGAAATACTACTGAGAATTAGAACAAACTGCTGATACACAGGAATAACAAAGATGATTTTCAAAGACATGCTTAGTGAAAAAAGCCATATATAAAAGAATTCATACTTTATGATTCCATTGAACAATGGTTCTCACTGGGGGAATGGATATTGACTAAGGAAGGCATATGAGGGAAACTTTGGAAATGACAGAAATGTTCTTTAAAAAAGAATGTTTTATTTATGAGAGAGAGAGCGCGAGTGAGCATGAGTTAGCAGGGGGAGGGGCAGAGGGAAGAGGCAGACTCGATGCTAAGCCGGGAGCCTGATGTGGGGCTTGATCCCAGGACCCTGAGATCATGACCTGAGCCTAAGGTGGACTCTTAGTGGACTGAGCGACCGAGGCGTCCCTGATAGAAATGTTCTATATCTTGATCTGTTTGTTGGCCCCATGAGTGTGTACATATGCAAAAAGTCATCAAGCTGTATGCTTAAGATAGGTTCATTTTAACACATATAAATTATATCTTAATAAAGTACTGAAAAAATAATAACGTGATTTATTAGCTCATATAACTGGATGTCAACAGGCATGGGGGCTTCAAGTAGGTTTGATTCAGCTGTTCAGCAACGCCATCAGAAATCTAATTATTTTCTGTCTTTTCCATATGCCTTCTGGTATGTCAGCTCCAACCCATTTCTAGCTTTCTCTCTGTATACATGACATGCCACCAATGATCTCCTTTCCTATGGCAAGACACAAGAGAATTGCTTCTACAGGCTCTCATAAAAGAGTGAGAACAATTTTTTCTGGAAGTTGCTCGCAAGCCACATGTCTCATTGGCCCCAAAGAGTTACGCTCATTCCTGAACCAATTTCTATGACCATGAAAATGCCATTCACTGATTAACTTGTATCTGCTTATCTTGGAGTGAATCCCTTTAAAGTGGGGTATGGGATTATTCCAATCATTTAGACAAGTTGGAGCTAACCCTTGGAGCTAAATTCCTCTAATTTTATGGCTGCTCCACAACTGAAGAGGGGTGTAATGGGTGAGGAGGACAACCACAACGTCTACTGTTGTGAAGAAGAAATATGGCAGAGTTGGGTAATAAGTCCAATTGGTTCAATATTGTTTTAATCATGGGTTTCCTTTCCATTTCCCAAATACCTTTCCCTAACCCCAGTCCATCCAGTATTGAATATATACCCTATCAAAGTTAACATTATTAGCAAGCACAGGTGTTTACTTCTACTTCTTAAATGGAAACTAGAATAAATTCCATTATTAAACAAATGACTCTGGATTGCTTATGGTTTGCTTGCTGGATGCCCCTCACCCTCATCTTAGCACTGATTTTTGTTCCATTCCTGAGGGGCTGAGGACGTTTCATAAATGCAACTTTAAAAGATTTGTTTTAAAGATTGGCTCAAAATTTTCCTCACATCAAAAGAGCTGTTTTAAGATGTCATATATTCTTCTTGGTCATTGATTTTAATATTTTTGTTTTTACCCTGGACATTGCAATGCTGTAAAAGAAGTATTTTAGACTCTCACAGTCTCTTTGAAATGGGTCAATTCTCTCACTAGAGGAGAGATCAAACAGAGTAATACAGGCCTGGAGCCACTGCTTTATATGGCCCCTTGGTGAGAAATAGAAAAAGGCACCCAGATGCAACACTTTAGGTGCAGAGCTGGGCAAATGGACTGCAGGCTGGATTTCAGTCCCTAGGTCTAGATGCCCTATGCCCTCTACAGGACTGTATCATCTTCATCTCACATATTACCATAGCCTCCTAACTTATCTTCTGCCTGCAGACTGTTAATTCTCTTCCCCATTCATCCTGCACACTTCTGTCTGATTAATTTTCCTCAAATACTGCTTTTATCATGTTACTCTCCTGCTTAAAACATCTTTTTTAATATCCTTCAGCCAACCTAAGAGAATTCAGATCCTTTTTTTTGGTCTTTACCTTTTTTAAAAGAAGTTTTTACTTTTTTATTAAAATATAATGTATTATTAGCCCCAGGGGTACAGGTCTGTGAATCATCAGGTTTACACACTTCACAGCACTCACCATAGCATACACCCTCCCCAATGTCCATAACCCAACCACCCTCTCCCTGCCCCCCTCCCCCCAGCAACCCTCAGTTTGTTTTGTGAGATTAAGAGTCTCTTATGGTTTTTCTCCCCCCTGATCCCATCTTGTTTCATTGATTCCTTTCGTATCCCCCAAAGCCCCCATTTACCTCTCAACTTCCTCATATCAGGGAGATCATATGATAATTGTCTTTCTCTGATTGACTTATTTCACTCAGCATAATACCCTCTAGTTCCATCCACATCATTGCAAATGGCAAGATTTTATTTCTTTTGATGGCTGGATAGTATTCCATTGTATATATATACCACATCTTCTTTATCCATTCATCTGTTGATGGACATCTAGGTTCTTTCCATAGTTTGGCTATTGTGGACATTGCTGCTATAAACATTCGGGGGCACATGCCCCTTCAGATTACTACATTTGTATCTTTAGGGTAAGTACCCAGTAGTGTGATTGCTGAGTTTTAGGGTAGCTCCATTTTCAACTTTTTGAGGAACCTCCATGCTGTTTTCCAGAGTGGTTGCACCAGCTTGCATTCCCACCAACAGTGTAGGAGGGTTCCCCTTTCTCTGCATCCTCGCCAGCATCTGTCATTTCCTGACTTGTTACTTTTAGCCAATCTGACTGGTGTGAGGTGATATCTCGTTGTGGTTTTGATTTGTATTTTCCTGATGCCGAGTGATGAGGAGCACTTTTTCATGTGTCTGTTGGCCATCCAGATGTCTTCTTTGCAGAAATGTCTGTTTATGTCCTCTGCCCATTTCTTGATTAGATTATTTGTTGTTTGGGTGTTGAGTGTGGTAAATTCTTTACAGATTTTGGATACTAGCCTTTTATCTTATATGTCATTTGCAAATATTTTCTCCTATTCCGTCAGTTGTCTTTTGGTTTTGTTGACTGTTTCCTTTGCTGTGCAAAAGCTTTTGATCTTGACAAAGTCCCAATAGTTCATTTTTGCCCTTGCTTCCCTTGCCTTCGGCGATGTTCCTAGGAAGAAGTTGCTGCGGCTAAGGTCGAAGAGGTTGCTGCCTGTGTTCTCCTCAAGGATTTTGATGGATTCCTGTCTCACATTTAGGTCCTTTATCCATTTGGAGTCTATTTTCATGTATGGTGTAAGGAAATGGTCCAGTTTCATTTCTCTGCATGTGGCTGTCCAATTTTCCCAACACCATTTGTTGAAGAGACTCTTTTTTCCCATTGGACATTCTTTCCTGCTTTGTTGAAGATCAGTTGACCATAGAGTCAAGAGTCTATTTCTGGGCATTCTATTCTGTTCCATTGACCTATGTGTCTGTTTTTGTGCCAGTACCATACTGTCTTGATGATGACAGCTGTGTAATAGAGCTTGAAGTCTGGAATTGTGATGCCACCAACTTTGGCTTTCTTTTTCAACATTCCTCTGGCTATTCGAGGTCTTTTCTGGTTCCATATAAATTTTAGGATTATTTGTTCCATTTCTTTGAAAAAAAAATGGATGGGATTTTGATAGGGATTGCATTAAACTTGTAGATTGCTTTAGGTAGCCTAGACATTTTTACAATATTTGTTCTTCCAATTCATGGACATGGAACATTTTCCCATTTCTTTGTGTCTTCCTCAATGAGAATTCAGATTCTTTAATTAGCATTTTAAAGTTTTGTGTGATCTCTCTCAAGTCTCCTTTGCAGTCTTTTTCTGCTACTTCTCCCCACAGTCTTGGTGTTTCAATCAATATAGAGTACTTGCTGTTCCAAAACACATTTTACATATTTACAAATGTCTTATAAACCTCATTATTACCACCTGCCTTTATATATTTATGTGTTTGTTTAATGTCTGTTTCCCAAACTGGACTATAAACTCTACATTGACTTTTGTATTTAAGGCAAGAAAACAATAACGTTAACATACACAAACAAATATTGTTTTAATCTGAACCAGTGTTTAGACTGATCTTGAAAAGAACTGGCGGGTGTCAACAATGGCCTCATATAGCTCTCAAAAACACTACTGACCTCTCTTTACTCCACACAAGCCAAGTATCAACAAGGTCTTACTTTAGGTCTCACTATTATTCCACCTGCTGGTATTTCCAGTGTATTATCGTCTAAGTCACCACTGTTTTCCCTTTTCCTTCTCACCTTCCCCATCTCCTTCATCTTATTCTTGGCCTCTTTTCCTTTTTTCCCCCTAAGTTTCACTATTTGACTATAGCCAATGGAATGGTTCTCATGCTTCATTGAGAAATCTGATTGCTTATTCCCTTTTAAGTAAATCAGTCTGAGAGCTCCTTTCTGGCCAAATTTGAGTCCCTGTCCAGGAAACAGAATATATGTTCACTTTGATGCTATCCTTACAAAATCCTTTGGCTCTTGGTAAAGACAAGAATGTGTGGAAATGAAATTTTACTGGGCTCAGAATTCAACAACATGGATTTGAGTTCCATCACTCACTTGCTATAACATTGATTAACATACAACTTTTTGAGCCTTTCTTCATAGGTAAAATGTGGATAAAGGTCCTAATGGGTTAGGGATGAATAATAGAGTTTACTAAGCAGCATTTAGGGCTTTAATTTTGATTTGAAAATAAGTATTAAATTAGTATTTTTGGTTAACACAACTCTGTGAATTTTCTTCAACACTGCTTTATTTCTCAGCTGAAAGTGTAAAGCACTGTATCCATTTTAAATATCATTATTATTAGATGTCCTTGCTTCCTTATCTTTTGGCAGCTTTCTCTGTCAATTTCCAGTCCCAAATCAGGGCCAGACTATCTTAACTAACTTAGTATGCTTTGTTACATTTAACTTCTAATGCCTCACAAATAATGGTTTATTCATTTTATTTGTTTCAAAATGGCAAAAATGTAAACAAAGATGTATCTTCATAGTTTGTCAAAAAGAAAATAATCTTGCTACTCTAAGGTATAGTGTTGATATTAATAAATATTCATTGTATCAATTTTCAGGAACAATATACAGGAAGAACTTTATTTATTTAGAAGCATTTTATTCAGCAAAATTTTTCTTTTCCTACTGTCATGTGAATTGAGGTCACTAACAACTAACTCATGATGAGATTATTGGAATAGGTTCCTGAGAATTTTCGATGTTTTCCATTTTCCCCCTTCAAATAGATTCTCTACATTATAGCCAGGTCATTCACTCATTCATTCATGGAATGTTTACTGACAATCTATTATGTACTAAGTACAAAGCACAGACTAATGGGAGGAAAGATGTGAAAAAACAGAAAATAAGTTATATTCAGTTTTATAATGTTATATAGATTATTTAAAAACCTTGGTTTCCCAATCCTCATTCTGTATACTCAACTTCAAACTCCTTACCTGGCATTTAAGATTATCCAAATTTGGCTTTCAAAGACCCTCTAATCTTTATTTTCCATTTTTATAGTCAAACATATTTTTAAAAACTTCTAAAAGCAAAACAAAACAAAACAAAAAAACCTGTTCCATTAGAATGTTTTGTATTGGGGTGCCTGGGTGGCTCAGTGGGATAAAGCCTCTACCTTCAGCTCAGGTTGTGATCCCAGGGTCCCGGGATGGAGCCCCACATCGGGCTCTCTGCTAGGCAGGGAGCCTGCTTCCCTTCCTCTCTCTCTGCCTACTTGTGATCTCTCTCTCTCTGTCAAATAAATAAATAAAATCTTTAAAAAAAAAGAATACTATCACTTTCTAAAAAAAAAGAAGAAATGTTTTGTACTTTTCAAAGCTTTTGGGTTTCCGTTGAAGTAGTTCAACCCAATTTAAATTCCTTCTGTAAGTCTTTGGGCCTATTTGAATCCTACTTATTCTCCAAGATCAAGATGAAAGAAGACTCCAAGTGATCTCCTCAAAGTGATCCTTCTTCTGGTTCTCAAAATAATCACTCTTTCTTCAAGTCACCTGACAATCCTCTGAGGCTTATTGTACCTATTGCTTTTTTATAATCTTTCAGTCTTTACTGTTATTTGACTTTTCCTGTGTTTCACCTTATCTCACTAACTGGATGTTAAGGTACCAGAGTGAAATTATTTCTTGTTTAATGATATCTTGGAAAAGATCTAGCAATCACTAAGTCCATAAAATAAATATGAGTAATAGTAAAATATTTAGTTTTTAAAAAAAGATTGGCAAAGAAGACCCATATTAAATGAAGAGATTAGTACATTTATGAAGACTGAATTATAAAGACATTAGCTGTCCCCAAGTTAATCTAGAAATTCAATGTAATTCCAAGAAAAAAATCCCTTTAGGATTTTTTTTGGAACATAGTAAAATTGATTATAAGGTTCACAGGAAAGGATAAGAATGTGCATGGACAGCTAAAACAAATTTGAAAAATAAGGACAAAGAAGGGAGAGTCATCCTACCAGTTATCTAAACATTTCCAAATTTATAAAGTTACATATTACCAAATTAAAGTATTAATTAAAAATGTATTGTTGTAATAGGAAGGGATAAAAAGGTAGTGAAACAGAAAAAAAAGGCCCAGAAACAAACCTATAAATATAAGATAATTTGGCACATCACAAATCAATTCAGGAAAGCCTGAACTATTTTGACAAATGGCTTTAGAGAAATTACCAACTCTCCCTATAGGAAAAAGAATTAACATTATATCCATAGTAAGAAAAAAAATTCTACATGGGAAAAAAGGCCAAAAAGTTAAAAAAATTTTAAAACTAGAAGAAAATATAGACTAGGTAAGGCTTTCTCAAATAATACAAAATACATGCAAAACTTAAAAGAGAAGTTAGGTAATTTGATGTGATCAAAATTTTAAAACATCAGTATAGCAAAATATAATAAACATAATAAATTTAAAAGACAAAACACATACTGGAAGAAGATACTTGCCATACATATAATAAGGAATTTCTATCCAGAACATATAGAGTACTACAAATCAAAAAAGTATTAAACAATCTAATAGAAGAAAATGATCTAATTAGGCAATATACAGAAGGGGATGTATTATGGCCAAAAATACATAAAACGATGCTCAACCTCACCAGTAACCACAAAAAATAGAGCAAAAACACTTTTTGTTAATGAAGCTGTTAAAAATTAAGTCTGACAATATTGTGTGCTGCATATCGGTGAGAATATAGGGAAATAGTATTCTTACTCAGTGCTGGTGGGAGTTGGTTGTGGTAGCTAATACACAACATGCCTTTCAGTGATCCTTTCCTCTTCTTTGGTGTTCATGCTTTTGTAGAGTCTTCTCCCACACTGAGTCAGAAGTGTTCTGAGAGAATAGAATATGGTAGAAATGATGGTGTGTGACTTCTGAGATTAGGTCATAAAAAGCATTGCAGCTTCTAGCTTGCTCTCTTGCTTAATTGCTTTGGAGAAAACCAACCCTGTCAAAAGGATATTCAAGTAGCCCATTGCAGAGGCTCCCATGGAGAGGACCAAGGCTTTCTGCCAAGGGCCAGCACCAATTGCATACATCAAATGCATAAGAATCAAACTTAACTCTTTAAAAAATATTTATTTATTTATTTGAGAGAGCGAGAGAGAGCGAGAGTAGGGTGGGGCAGAAGGAAAGGGAGATGGAAACTTTACCAGATTCCATGCTCAGCAGAGCCCCATGCATCACCCTGCGATCATGACCTGAGCCGAAACCAAGAGTCAGACACTTACCCAACTGCTCCTTCCAGGTGCCCCTCAAACTTAATTTTGTTTAAGTAAGTGTTTAAGTAATATTTCTTCCTATGTTCCAACTTCTATTAACCATCTTTACCAGCAGTTGATTAAATCAGAGTAACATATTCATTGATTCAAAAAGCAAGTACTTTTTGAGATCTTCCATGTGTAAAGCATTATGGCAAGTGATAGAGATAGAGACAGAGATAGGCCCTTCCTTACAAAGAAATGGTTTCTGCCATTGCATGTCTCACACATGTACTCTAGTCAGGCATTAAAGATATACTCACTCCTGTCCTCCCCCCATAAAAAACTGTAAGTTCTAGGAAGGAAAAGAATAAGTGTCATAGAAGTCTATAATTGTGGTACCAGATTTAAGGAGGAGTAGAGATTATGCTATTTCACAACAACCAAATAAGGTATCTCTAGATATAAATCCATTTACACATATAAATAGATAAGAGTACTACATATATACTCAATTTGGAATATTTGTAATTCTTACAAAAGTTAATATGGGCATTATTACTAGCTCCCTTTACAAATCATTTAAGTGAGTCATGACTAGGATCACACAAGTAGGAAGTGTAGGAAGTGTAGGAAGTGACTGACAGCCAATTCTGCCTCTCTGGCCTGTGCTCTTTCATTCTGAGGTTATAGCAAAACCAAACTACTTTGGCTCCTTTGTCTCCAATCATTTACTCTCTTCTTATTCTTACTTTATACCCTAGAACTCGTTCATTTTAAAGGGAGGCAGCAATTACAGGAACTCTTAATATAGTTCTTGGAACATTTTAAAGTTGTAGAGATTAGTCTGTCAGCAAATCTGAAATGAGTTTTTCTTGCTGCTTACAACTCACCGTTGTTCATGGAGAAGTTAGCGGTGAAGGTGCCATTCTTGAGCACCCACTTGAGGATACATTATAGTGAAGAAAATAGAATTGATCTTGGCTCTCATGGAGTTTACTCTCAGTTGAGCAGTCAGACATTACACAAATATATAAAAATATGTGTACAATTTGTTATAAGTAATATAAAGGTGTAAACAAAACAAAACAAAACAAAACCCGAGTCAGTGAGGGAAACATGCAAGACCTAATTTAGACTGGAGGCAGAGGACCAGAGAATTCTACCAAAGCCACGCAAAAAATTGTTTTGTTTCCTAGGACGCAAGGTGCTAAACCCGCCAAAACCTGGGAGGGAGCAGCCGCCTAGGCGGTGAGATCTTGGCGCCCCACTGTCCACACCGGCTGGTGCAACTTTGCCCGGCTCTGGAGGGGACCGCCAACTTTATTCTACATTATTGTGGCATGAGGAGAGTTTCCATCATTCGAACTTACCGATTTTCTCCTAGTGTTTTCCTAGCATCTTTCTGCCGGCTCCTCGGCTCGGCCGTGACAGTCTCCTGTCTTGTTAATTCTACCATAGCAGCCTGATTTTGAACTTTCCCTCTGCCTGTGCCCGGTAAGCCTAGAACTTCACGGAGGCGGCTCCTCTGAGGGCTCGCGGCCTGGCCATTTCACTTGACCACACAGTGCACTCCTCTTTGGCCAGGCAGGTGGGTTAGAGGCGCGCGGGCCGGCGACTGTGCCCCGCGCTCCTCGCCCCTAGGTGGCCGTCGGCCCCGCGCAAGCGCTCCGCGCGCGTTCTGGGCTGTCGGCGCCTGGCGCGCGCCGCCGGCCGGCGCTCGCTCCCGCCCCTTCTCGCGCCCGTGGCGGCCCGGACAGCGCGCGCCACCTTACGCTCGTTCTCAGGACGCCCTCGCCGGTCCTTGCGGCGCGCGCACGGGGCCGGCCCAGGCTCCCCACTCGGGCCGGCCGGCTCGCGGGTTTGCTCGCCCCGCCCCTCCCCCGGCGCCGCAGTTGGGCGCTTGCGCGGGGCGCGTGGCCGTGGCCGGGGTCTCCGCCGCAGTCGGTGCTGCCGCCGCTGCCGCCGCCGCCGCCTCAGTCAGTCAGTTCCCAGCAATGGCGGAAGGAGGTGAGCGAGAGGAGCTGCTCTCTCCGTCGCCGGTCTCTCCGGCTAAGCGCCTATGCTCGTGGCCCAGCCCGCAGGCTCACCACCCTCGCGGTTCGCCCGGGGCGGCCAGCGGTGGGGTGGGGGGCGTCGGCGGCAGCTGCCTGGCCCCCGGGGCCCGCCCCCACCTGCAGCCCGAGTCCTTGCTGGACTGCGCCGCCAAGACGGTGGCGGAAAAGTGGGCGTACGAGAGGGTGGAGGAGCGCTTCGAGCGGATCCCGGAGCCCGTGCAGCGCCGCATCGTCTACTGGTCTTTCCCGCGGAATGAGCGGGAGATCTGCATGTACTCCAGTTTCCAGTACCGTGGCGGCCCCGGCGCCGGAGCGGCTGGCGGCGCCGCGGGGGCTTCGCCGGCCGAGGAGGGGCCGCCGCCGCCCCCCGGGGCCGCCGCTCCGACCGGCTCCGCCCCCGGGGCCGCCGCGGCGGGGGCGTCCGCCGGGCTGGGCACAGCGGCCGGAGCGGCGGGCGGCGGCGGCGAGGGGCTGCCGTTCCGCCGGGGCATCCGTCTGCTGGACAGCGGCTCGGTGGAGAACGTGCTGCAAGTCGGTAGGTAGTAGCCCGGCTCCTCTCTGGTGCCTGGCCTTCTTTTCCGCAGGTGCCTTCTCTCTGCAGGGGCCAAGATTCCAGCTTTCTGCCCAACTCTTGTTCCCCTGCTGAAGGACACACTAGTCACATAAAAAACTTTTCTCAGCATTTCATTCAGGTCCACTGCTGCTCTTTCCCCCACTCGCCCTCTACCCCATTTCTTTTTGTTCGAAGAGCGAATAGATCTCTTTTTTACTCTCACTTCTACACCCCACACCAAAGCAAAGGGATGGGGAGGAATGCCTTTTTGGATGTAATGATTTCAGAAATGCGTTTTTCTAATTTAAGTTTAGAGAGAAGAGAATTCTTAGTGAATCTGGAGCAAGCAGTCTTACAGGCTGTTTGAGGGACAGGCTGTCAAAGGCAATCTGTAGTCTTTACAGATTGAAGCTGGGTATAATTAACTTTAAAATCGGAAAAACATCAACAAAATATTGTGCATTTCAAACAAGTAGAATTATACGCTTTAATTTTTTTTCCCCTTAGACCAGTGGTACTTGGGAATCTAGGCTGCGGACTTAACAATAACCGAAGATGGAAATGTGACAGCTCTCTTCTCCACACCCCCACCCAAGGAAAAAAAAAAAAAAAAAGCCACACAATCTGGAGTGGGGGTGGGGTCTGTCTTCCTTGTCAGACTAGGGTAAATCAAAAGCTGGTCACGTTGGGTTTTTCAAATGCTTCTCATTTAACAAGTCTTCGGATTTGCTTTTGTTTTATCTTTTTGTTGGTGGGAAAGTGAAAAATGATTTTTTTTCTTTTACTCCTCCAGATCTTCTAGTCAATTTGTTAATCTTACTAAATACATAAATACAGTAGTAGACCTGTTATGTGGAATGGTTAGGGAGAAAGGGGGAAAAATGACATTGTTTAACATTGAATTGCTGTGTGGAAAATTAAAATACTGATTTTTTTTTCTATTCGGGTTATTGTAGCTTTCTGGACATGCACATTATGCATTTTATTGTACAGTGTATGCTTATATTTATTGAAAAAATACTGATTTTTGAAAGGAGTTGGAGAAAGGTTGTTTTTAGAATTAAATAAGTACTGAACACATACACAGGCATGCCAAACATCTAGCTCTCTTTTCCCCAGGTAAAACTAATATATTTGAAATTTTTTTCTTTTAAAGAGTGGTGCATTGTGATGTTTCATATAAAGTAATCTACTTATGGTTATTGAGAATCATTGAATCTTCTGTTTCTTTTTAAAACAACAGTGTACCACAATTTGTTTTGCAAATGTGAAATGTAAATTTATCTAAATTTATCTTGTGTCCGAATACAGTGACAATGGATTGAGAAAGTTTTATTTGGAAAGGCTAGCTAGTGCTTTGTGCATTCGTATTTTTGAAAGAATGAGTTGAATAATCAGATAATTAAATTGTAAAACTTGAGTACTGACATACTGAAAACATGAAAGTGAATGTAGACATTATTAATCTGCAAACTTTATTTTTATGAGTTTAGATAAGTTAACTTTTAAGATTCTTGTTTAAGATATCTTAAATTGAGAAGTGTCAATTTAAGTGGTTGTTTTATAGTAAGGGATGGATTTGAAAGAATTTTTAAACTTGAGTGGGCAAATGAGGGACAGGAAGAGTTTTAAAGAGGTATATATTTTGTAAATGACTATAATTGTCAAATTCCATATAAAATCAGATTTTGTGGGTGATGCAGGTCATGTTTAAATCAGATATTTTTCTTTCATGGTATGATAGTTGGCATGCTTATTGGGGTAATGAGCTCTTGTATGAGAGTTTTGGGGTCTGGAGAAAAGACACATAAGCACGTTTTCTGATTCTTACTGTGGATTTCATAGATGAAGATAGGAGAATTAATTACTTACTTTAGTAATGCTATTTGAGAACCATGAGCTGTGTAATCTTTATTTTTCTTACTTTAATTTATGCTAATGAGTGTGAAAAAGGATATTCCATTCCTCGCATTTTGAGTTCTGTATCTTAGCATGAATCACCATTTATTATGTGAAATTAAGACTCATCCCTCATTCTTAAACTTAAAATATGAGTATGTGACTTAATGTACATGATAGGTTTTATAAAAGTATTGCCAAGAGACTGGTGAGGAAATGATTTAGATATAGGAAGATAGTAATAGTGTTTTTCAGTTTATAACTTCAAACTCAATTTAATTACTCAGTGGTCCTAATTTTAAAATGCTACATATTTCCTTGATGTTGGTAAGGCAGAGTTATAATCTCAGAACTGGGAAGTTACTGAAGTCTGATGGTTTAGAAAGGAAAGGAGTTTAGGGTATTTTTATAACAATACTCTTTTTTAAGGAAAGGATTCATAAGGAGATTTAAATGGAAAACAAAAAGACCTCAAAATTAAAAAATGTAAATATTTAACAATGAAGAAAACAGCACAACACAAAACAAATTTTGAAGGAAAATAGACAATAACAAAAAGACCTGTGCAAAGAGTAAGTATACTACGTTCGGTAACTTCTGATTACTTTCTACATGGAATCCGGTAATGGGAAGTCATGGGCTTGTTGAAAAGCAAGTACTCTGTAGAAAACGTCAGATTTTGAATCAGAACTGAAACTTTCCCAGC
The DNA here is from genome assembly GCF_009829155.1 of Mustela erminea. Taxonomy (NCBI): domain Eukaryota; kingdom Metazoa; phylum Chordata; class Mammalia; order Carnivora; family Mustelidae; genus Mustela; species Mustela erminea. The sequence goes on from NC_045623.1 coordinate 74,541,521, forward strand.
TTGATGTAAACAAATTGGAGAACTATAGGCTATTATGCTCAAAGGATGCATTTCTTCTACATAACAGTACTGAATCAGAAGTATTGTTCCTTTTAAAAAGGGAAAATTGTAAATTAGTCTTTTCATGTACATCTGTAAATTTACGGCTGTGTGAAAGACAGTCTGATCTCTCAGTTATTATGAAGGTAATAGAGTTCAGATGTTTTAGGTATTTGCATTTTTAACCTGTTTAAGAAGTCCATGGAAATTATCAGTAGTATAGACTTTGGAAAAAAAATACTTATTCAAGAGTCTGTAGATGGTATAAGAATGGGATTATTATAATTTACTAATAGTTTTAAGAAGTTGACCTTTTTTTTGCAGTTCATCATATCTTAAGTAATTTATCTGCTTGGTAAAACTTAGGTAGGTTTGTGACTTCTCAGGGAAATCTGGATTGATTCAGGGGAAAAAATCATTAACATGACTAAGAGGAAGTATCCAGGGGTCTTTGGATGGTCTGACAATGCTCTATCACTGAACCTAGGTTGTAGCTGTTGGATATTTACCTTATACTAATTCTTTTTGCTGTTCCATTCCTTTTGTTCAGTACATTTTCTTATGTCTGTTATATCTCACAAATGCTGTTAAAAATAAATGCAACTGTGTTTTTTTTAAAGCTTTTTTTTAAAGCACTAACAGTTTTTCTCTCTTAAATGCAGAAATATTTATTTGGATGTTTAGATTTTAAAAAATTAGGTAAGAGCATTCAGCGACCTTCTGTGCTGGTATATCTTAATGATATAAATTTTTATATATTGTTATGTATATTCTTATGTTATATCTATTATATATTATAATTTACATATGTATCCAAAAATTTTCATAGATTATGACTGTTGATGTCAACAAAACCCCATATTTTTAGTCCCTACATTTTCTAGTAAGTATAATTTGTCCTGGGATAGTCTTCAAGACAAGAGCCACAATGCTATGTACTACCTTACATGGAAGAAGTATAATTACAAAGACAATAATAATTAGAAGATCCATTTCATAGCTTAGATATCGAATAATAAGTTTATAATTATGAGAACTTGTACATTATCAATAAACTATGAAATTTTTCTATAGTACATACAGCTTTTGTGAAGTGCATTGTGACAAGTATTACAGTTGTTGATTTTTTTTTTTTAATTTATTTATTTGATAGACAGAGATCACAAGTAGGCGGAGAGAGAAGAAGGGAAGCGGGCTCCCCGCTGAGCAGAGAGCTTGATGCGGACTCGATCCCAGGACCCTGGGATCATGACCTGAGCCAAAGGCAGAGGCTTTAACCCACTGAGCCACCCAGGCACCCCTAGTTGTTGATTTTCGTATATGATTTGTTTTGATCTGTATTTTTGGGGGGAACAAAAGATATTCTCATCTAAAAAGCTTTATAGCATTGTATGTAAGTTAAAGTAGTTGTAAAATCATAATAAAATTCATGTGAGGAAAAATGAATTTATGTTTAAGCTGTTTGAGCACAGGAGGTAGCTGTATACTTTAAGGGATATGTGGAAAAATTTTTTAGAGTAGAAACTTACCAAATTTTAAAATCACATTACTTTTTTTAAGCAATGAGTTCTCTCCTTTTACCTCCCCCTAACACATCACACAAACATCTTAATATTTAATAAATATTTGTTGAATAGGGAAGGTTAAGAACAGACGTCTCAGTGTTATAAGACTTAAAAAAAAAGAGCGAAGCTTAAATTTTTAGTATTTGTGTGTTATTAGAGGATATGGGGGAACTTCATACCTGTGCATATTAATAAACTGATAGCATTAAGTAGTATCAGTGTTACATTTGTGTATCTTCTATGTTTACTGTTTTGTGTGAAGGCTATGACTTAGCATTTTCTTTAGTTGAAAGCTTTAGATGAATTATTATTGAAGGTAATTTTCTCAAAGAGCTTTAGATTTTCAAAATTTTTAAATTCTAGTTAATTAATATATAGTGCAGTATTGATTTCAGGAGTAGAATTCAGTGCTTAGAGCTTTTAGATTTAAAAGATAATGAGTAAACTAAAAGATAGTGGATTTTATTTTAGAGGTTATCTATTTTAGAAATTAAAAAAATATATATTATTGAAGTATGAATACAAACTCTAAATTTTGAAGTGAAAATGCTAGAAATTTATTTATGACTATGTGAAACAATTTCATTTCTCTTGTTTCAACAGTGGCTGTTAAAAATTAAGATGTTAACTGTCAGTGTTCTACTATGGTGATGGTTATATGAATATATGGAAATGTTAAAATATATAGAACTATTCCCAAAAAGTCAAGTTTACTATATTATACCTTAGAAAATAATTTTTAAAAATCAAGGCATTAATGTATCTATAAATTAATGAATATACAAGAAAGATACTGAAAATGCTGTATTAGTATCCTATGGCTGCTGTAACAAAGTGCCACAAACTGGGTGACTTAAAACAACACAAATTTATTGGCTCACAATTCTGGAGGCCAGAAGTCTGAATCAACATATGGAAAGGCCATGCTCCCTCTGAAACCTATAGGGGAGTCCTTCTTGCTTTTTCTAGCTTCTGGGGGTTTGGAACTGTAATCTCTGCCTTTGTTGTCACATGGCATTCTTCCTATGTGTCTCTGTCTTCACATGGCCATTTTATAAGGATAGCAGTCATACTGGATTAGGGGCCCACCCTGCTGCAGTGTGACCTCATTTTAACTAATTACATGTGCAATGACCCTATTTCCAACTAAGGTCACATTCTGAGGTACTGGGGGTTAGGAATTCAAGCATACCATTCTTAGAGGGACACAATTCAACTCATATAACAGCTTCTCACACTTACTTCTTGTTGCATAATAGTTTCATGTGAATTTTAAACTTTTTTATATTGGCTATGGTTTTATATTGGCTAAGGTTTAAATTAGAAATTACCACATTCATTTTATTAGGTAAGCATTATTTCAATTTAATTGATTCAGTTTGCATGATTGATATTATTTAATATTTTTAGTACACGTGAAACTTTTTTGTTGAGTAGGTGGTTATTTAAAGGTTAAACCTGTCATTTTTAAATAAAAAATGATGATTGTGCAGTACAGCACTCAGGATATACATGCAAGGATGAACAGATTACTGTGAGGGTTTTTTTTTTTTTTATGTGTATCCTTTATAACTTGTCTTTGGAAATAGGTAACCCTCAAAGCATATGAACCTTTTCTTTTCTTTTTTTTAAGATTTTATTTATTTATAAGAGGCAGGCAGAGATAGAGGGAAGCAGGCTCCCTGCTGAGCAGAGAGTCCAAAGTGGGGCTGATGGGGGCTTGATCCCAGGACCCTGAGGTCATGACCTGAGCTGAAGGCAGAGGCTTAACCCACTGAGCCACCCAGGTGCCCTGCCTATGAACGTTTACTTAACCTGTTTCCAGACCTCAAGTTAATATGGTTTAGAATTAGTGTTTGATATTAGAAATAGATTACAATCCATTCCAGAACACTTTTTAAAAAAAAGATTTTATTTATTTATTTGACAGAGAAAGAGAGACGGAGAACACAAGCAGGCAGAGTAGAAGGCAGAGGGAGGAGGAGCAGGCTCCCAGCTGAGCAGGGAGCCTGACACACAACTTGATCCCAGGACCCTGGGATCATGACCTGAACTGAAGGCAGTTGCTTAACCAACTGAGCCACCCAGGCACCCCAGATCAATTAAAAAAAAAAAAAGTTTTATTTACTTCATTTGTCAGAGAGAGAGAGAGAGAGGAAGCGCGCGCACAAACAAGGGTAGCGGCAGGCAGAGGGAGAAGCAGTCTCCACACTGATCAAGGAGCTCGATGCAGGACTTGATTCCAGGATCCTGGGATCATTACCTGAGCTGAAGGCAGACACTTAACTGACTGAGCCACCTGGGTGTCCCTTTCCATTCCAGATCACTTTTATGTGAATTTTCTACCTTGTAGTTTATTCATAGGCTTATTTCTTTCCTGATAGAGGCAGCATGCTTCTTGGCCACTTTTAACGTATCATTGAACTAGTATGCCAGGGAAATTATACTTATTTTAATACTAACTTTAGTATTGTATTATAGTATGCTAAATTACTCTGGTATTTTTCATGATCATACATAGCCAACTGATTAATTTTTGGTTTTCAGTATTGAAAAAATTGTTTGTCCCCTTAATGTATAACGTGATATGCTGTAAGTTTGTGTTCGATAAATGTTTATTGAATAAATGAGTAAATTGCTATATGACTTTTTTATATTTATATTTTTTATATTTTTATATTTTATATTTTTAATATATTTTATATTTTATACTTTTTTATATTTATGTAGTATGGACATCTCTCTTCATTGATTTGTACGTAATAGGAGCCTAGGCAATACATTGACAATTTGTAATTTCTGATTTTTGAAACATTACATAGATTTAAAAAATGCCACTTATTAACTAATTCTTGATTCATTCATTGAATTTTTTGGTAACGATTATATTTAGTTTAGAGAGAGTGTGTGTGTGAGAATAGGGGGAGGAACACAAGGAGAGAGAGATAATTCCAAGCAGTCTCTGTGCTGAGGGTGGATCTTGATGTGGGGCTGAATCCCACAACCCCAAGATCACGACCTGAGCCAAATCAGAATCCCACACTTAACTGACTGAACCACCCAGGCACCCCTCATTCATTGACTATTTAGTTACTTGTTTTGTGTAAGGCTCAATAAATAACCATTTTCCTGATTTTAGTGGACCTCATTCCAAAGTATTTTGTATTTTTCTGCCTTAGAATATAAACCCAAGTTGGACACTAAAGCCTAAGGGTCTAGGGACTACATTATGTTGACATTTATGTAGGTGGGGAGTAATAAACTGAGTGGGTACTTGACTCTAAGAGATTCTCTGAAACCTATTTTGAGTTTTTTTTTTAAACTTTTTTTTTTAAAGATTTTATTTATTTGACACATAGAATCACAAGTAGGCAGAGAGGTAGTCAGAGAGAGAGGAAGGGAAGCAGGCTCCCTGCTGAGCACGGTACTCGATCCCAGGATGCTGAGATCATGACTTGAGCCGAAGGCAGAGGCTAAAACCCACTGAGCCACCCAGGCGCCCTATTTTTGAAGTTTTATGTGTGTGTTTTTTTTGGTCATTTGCTTGTTTCCCATTGTAATGGAGTGACAAATGTGGTATGCAAGGCAGTATAACATTGTTACCCTCTTTGAAAATAGTTGAATCAAAAAATGAAATACCTGTTGGGGCACCTGGGTGGCTCAGTTGGTTAAGCGACTGCCTTCAGCTCAGGTCATGGTCCCAGAGTCCTGGGATCAAGTCCCATATTGGGCTCCCAGCTCCATGGGGAGTCTGCTTCACCCTCTGACCTCCCCTCTCATGCTCTCTCTCACTTTGTCTCTCTCTCTCAAAATAAATAAATAAAAATCTTAAAAAAAAAAAAAAAAGAAATACCTTTAACCCTTGTGCTTTTCTTGCTTTAGAACAGTTATTTGTGTACTTATTATCATTTAGTCCTCAGGGAAATGCAAATTATAACATAAGGAGATACTACTACTACCACCACTACTACTACTACTACTACTACTACTACACACACACACCCAGTAGTATGGCTAAAAATAAAAGACTGCCAATATCAGTGCTGGCAAGGATGTGGAGCAATTAAGAACTGTCTTACCGTATTTGTAAGTATGCAAAATGATACAGTCACTTTGAAAAACAAGTTCTTAAAAAGTTAATCATACACTTAATCGTAAGATTCAGGAACCCTATTCCCTTTTTTTTTTTTTTAAAGATTTTTATTTATTTATTTGACAGACATAGATCACAAGTAGGCAGAGAGGCAGGCAGAGAGAGAACGGGAATCAGGCTCCTTGCCGAGCAGAGAGCCCGACGTGGGGCTCAATCCCAGGACCCTGGGATTATGACCCGAGCCGAAGGCAGAGGCTTCAACCCACTGAGCCACCCAGGCGCCCAAAGGAACCCTATTCCTAGATATTACTTAGAGAATTGAAAACATCTGTTCATAAAAAGACTTGTACTTGAATATTCAGAGCAGCTTTATTCAGAATAGCCTTAAGCTGGAAACATCCCAAGTGCCTATCAGATGGGTAAATAAATAAATTGTACGTCCATACAATAGAATACTATTCAGCAATAAAAAAGAATAGACTATTGATAGCCTAGAAGCATGGATGATTCTAAAAAGCATTAAGCTAGGAGCACCTGGGTGGCTCAATCAGTTAGGCGTCTGCCTTCGGTCAGGTCATGTTTAGTCCCGTGTTGGGCTCCTTGCTCACAGGGAGCCTGCTTCTCTCTCTTCTTCCAGCTCAGTGTGTGTGTGCTCTCTCTCTCTCAAATAGTAAAATCTTTAAAAAAATAAAAAATAAAATAAAAAACATTATGCTAAATAGAAGAAGCTAGACCAAAAAGAGTACATGTGACACAGTTTCATGTATATGAAATTTTAGAAACCGCAAAGCTATAGTGACAGAAAGTAAGTCAGGGGTTGCTAGGGTACAGGGGAATGGGGTATGAGGAAACCTTTTTGGGTGATGGAAATGTTCCATATCACGATCATAGTAGTGGTTACATGACTGTACTTACTTGTTGAAACAGTGAATTTCATACACTTAAAATTGGTAAATTTTATGGAATGTAAATTATACTTAAAAAATTTGATTTTAAAGGAAAGAATAGTGGGTTTCAACCACAGTTTCACACTAAAATCACTGTGGCAGATTTTTTTTAAAGACAGTGTCCATCCAGGACTCACCCTAAATTAATTAAATGAGAATGAGGATTCAACTTCAGAGTTTTAAAAAAAGTTTTTAAACTTACTGTACGCAATCAAAACATTATGTCATATTTATTACACAAATGTTACGGACCATGTCTTCTTTCTTTTCTACTTCAATCTATTCTGTTTTACCAATTTTTAGGTTTCTTTATGAACTTCAAGGAAAATTATTCTCTTACCACTTAAAGAATTTGTGCCTGTGTTTTGGAAAGGTCTCATGCAAAATTATATAAATTCTTTGTCATTATCACCATCAGAAGACACTTGTCTAAATGTAATGCCAATGTATAATTTTCTTCATGTTTGTTCACTTATTCATTTGTGAAACATATTTAACATTTTATTAAAAAGATTATTTATTTATTTATTTATTTGACAGAGAGAGATCACAAGTAGGCAGAGAGGCAGGCAGAGGGAGAGGGGGAAGCAGTCTCCCCGCTGAGCAGAGAGCCCGATGTGGGGCTCAATCCCAGGACCCTGAGACCATGACTGGAGCAGAAGGCAGAGGCCCAACCCACTGAGCCACCCAGGCGCCCCATATTTAACATTTTTTAATGTTCTGTGCCACATAGAACATAATTTCTAGATTTAAGGAGAACATTGTTTAATGTAGGATATACATGTGAAATGACATTTAACACATTTCATAATAATAGAGGTAGTTACTATGGAGGCAAAGAGTAGGAAGTGATTAACTGAAGAAGTGGGGACAGCTGGATGTATTGCTCTATTTTTTTTTAAAGATTTTATTTATTTATTCAACAGACAGAGATCACAAGTAGGCAGAGAGTCAGGCAGAGAGAGAGGAGGAAGCAGGCTTCCCACTGAGCAGAGCGCCTGATGCGGGGCTCAATTCTGGGACCCTGGGATCACGACCTGAGCCGAAGGCAGAGGCTTTAACCGACTCAGCCACCCAGGCGCCACTATTGCTCTATTTTAATAGAATTCCAGTTATAAGAAACATTGAAATTATATCTTATATTACAAAAAAGTTTGAAAGCAGCATTTATTGCTTATAAGTTAGATTAGCCCTTCACGAAATTTCCTCGGTATTGACATTTCTATGCCCTGTAATACTCTAGTCCATAGTGATTCAAAAGAGTAACATCGGCAGGAAGGAAGATGACAGAAAAATACCAGCTGTTAATCCTTTTTTCTCAGAATAATTTTACAGATTTCTGTCTTTAGAATAGCTTTGTTATCTTCATATAATCCCCCCTTTTCCTTTGTTTTTTAAAAAAAGTATTGCTTCCTTTAAGTATAACTATACGATAGAGCCAATCAGCAAAATGGATTTTGGTCTATCCATTCGTTATCGGTAGTCTGTAAGCAACAGAGAATGTATTATGTCTTTGAAAGCCTTGGAGATAATTATGTTTTTTTCCCTATTCATTCATGGTTTTATTGAATGGAAGCCCGCAGCATTAATACATTCAGGAAAAGCCAGCCTGTCAACACCTGATAAACTGACATGACTGGCAAGCATCATGTACACAGTTGATGTTAGCAATATAAAATTCTTTCTCACACTATTGTTCCCTATTGCAAAAAAAAAAATTTTGCTGATTTTTTCTCTCACTCAATATTATGTTATTATATTCTTTGCTACCATATATATCTATCATATATATTATTATATATATTACCCAATATGATACAGGGTATATATTATATAACATGATAATATTATATATTATCACATATATGCAGGGTCTATGCAGTAGGTAGCCTCAGAATTCTGGCTTCTTGCTGTATCTGTTTCATTACCTGTAGATGGACAGAATGATGATACCAACCATTGTTTTGAGGATAAATTATCTTCTTTTTTTAAAGAGAATGCCGTGTGTGCACCTTAATCAAGGAAGAAGGTGAGGGGAGGTGGGTGGGGGAGAGGTAGAGAGAGAATCTTAAGCAGGCTCCATGCCCAGGGCTGAGCCTGAGGTGAGGCTCCATCTCACAACCCTGAGATCATGACCTGAGCCGAAATCAAGAGTCAGACATTGACCGATTAAGCTACCCAAGTGACCCTCAGGATAAATTAATAGGTAAAATAATTAGAACAGGGCCTCGCACTTATTAGGTGCTATGTAAATATTTGGTATTATTAATATACTACAATTACTGAAAATATTCTGTATTTGTTACCTTTCCTTCTTCAACATTCCCCCGGCTTCTGAAGCCTTTTCAGTCTGACTTGTGCTTTCATTCAGTGTATTAAAATTGATCTCTTAAAGGTCACCAGTGACCTCATGATTGCCAAGCACAGTATCCTTTTTCCAGTCTTCATCCTTCATTACCTCTGTGTAGAGTTTTCTGTAGTCTACTGGATCTTCTTCTTCTTCTTCTTCTTTTTTTTTTAAAGATTTTATTTATTTATTTGACAGAAATCACAAGTAGACGGAGAGGCAGGCAGAGAGAGAGAGAGGGAACAGGCTCCCTGCTGAGCAGAGAGCCCGATGTGGGACTCGATCCCAGGACCCTGAGATCATGACCTGAGCCGAAGGCAGCGGCTTAACCCACTGAGCCACCCAGGCGCCCCATGCATCTTCTTCTTGAAATACTTCTTAGACTTCACTATTTTGGCTTTCTTTTCACCTTCCTTCTTTTTTCTCTTATCACACAAAATTGAGATGTATGTTGGGGTGCCTGGGTGGCTCAGTGGGTTAAAGCCTCTGCCTTGGGCTCAGGTCATGATCCCAGGGTCCTGGGATCAACCCACCATCACATCGGGCTCCTCTGCTCAGCAGGTTGCCTGCTTCCCCCTTTCTCTCTGTCTGCCTCTCTGCCTACTTGTGATCTCTGTCAAATAAACAAACAAATGAAGAAACCAACAAACAAAAATCTTAAAAAAAATTGGGATGTATGTTTTGCCCTAAGCTTGCTTGCTTGCTTTTTTTTTTTTTTTTTTTTTAGGATTTTATTTATTATTTGGGAGACAGAGAGTACGAGTGGGGGTTGGGGGAAGCAGGCTTCCCGCTGAGCAGGGAGCTCAATGCTGAGCTCAATCCCAGGATCCTGGGATCATGACCTGAGCTGAAAGCAGCCATGTAACCTCCTGAGCCACCCAGGTGCCCTGCCCCAAACTTTCTAATTTAGCAATTTATTTATTTCTATAGCTTTAATTACTGTTTTATGAATGCAAGATAGCATCATATAATGTAGTGGTTTAAATTTTGTTTAAAGCAACTCTACTACTCATTTTCAAAATTAAATCTTAGATGGTATTTCAGGTTTTGCAGCAGAAAATTTGAGCAGTTTGGAGGATTGGGAAGGGACCCACAACTCAGTCAGCGAGGCCAGCTTCTTTTTGCCCCTGTGAAGCACTTCTAAATAATAGTGTTGGGATTTGAAGTCAGGAGATCTGCCTTGGTTTTCTTTTCTTTTCTTTTTTTTTAAAAAGATTTTATTTATTTACTTGACAGAGAGAGACACAGCAAGAGAGGAACACAAGCACACAAGCAGGGGGTTGGGGTGGGAGAGGGAGAAGCAGGCTTCCCATCAAGCAGGGAGTCCGATGTGGGCTGATCCCAGGACCCTGAGATCATGACCTGAGCTGAAGGCAGACACTTAACGACTGAGCCACCCAGGTGCCCCTCTGCCTTGGTTTTCTCAGATATAAAAGTGTCAGGATTTTTGTGAGATTTTAAATAAACTAATATATGCGGAAGCACTTTATAAATGTCATTGTGCAAATAATATAACTTTTAAATCTATGGTGTTTCTCCCTCTGGAATTCAAGATCAGCATATATATTTGCCTGTTAGATATTTCTAAATGATTACTAGCCACTGAAAATCAACATGTCTGGTAAAGGATTAACATCCAGAATATGTATATATATACACACATTTATACATACGTATGTATATACACACACACACGCGCGTATATATGTATATATCTAAACACACACACAATATACATATATATATTTTAAGACTTTATTTATTTGAGAGAGAAAATGAGAGACAGCATGAGACGGGGGAAGGTCAGAGGGAGAAGGAGACTCCATGTGGAGCAGGGAGTCCAGTGCGGGACTTGTCACCACATTGAGTCACCCAAGCATCCCAAATGTTCAGAATATATTAAGAACTCCTACAACTCAACGACAAAAACAATGGGCAAAGGAGTTGAATAAATATTTCTCCAAAGAAAGTAAGCAAATGATCCATAAGCACATGCGAAGATACTTAACATCACTAGTAATTAGGGAAATGCAAATGAGAACCATAAGGGACATCCCTTCATATCCATTAGGATAGCATATATAAAGCAAACCAAAACACAGAAAATAACAAGTGTTAGTGAGCATATAGAGAAATGGAAATCTTGTGCATCACTATTAGGAGTATAAAGGAGTGCAGCTGCTGTGGAAAGTGGTATGACTGTTTCTCAAAAAATTAAACATAAAATTATCATGTGATCCAACAATTCCACTTCTGGGTATATACCAAAAGAACTGAATGCAAGAACTTGAATAGATGTTTGTACATTCATTTTTTTTTAAAAGATTTTATTTATTTATTTGACAGAGAGAGATCACAAGTAGGCAGAGAGGCAGGCAGAGAGAGAGGAAGGGATGCAGGCCCCCTGCTGAGCAGAGAGCCGGATGCAGTACTCGATCCCAGGACCCTGAGATCATGACCTGAGCTGAAGGCAGTGGCTTAACCCACTGAGCCACCCAGGTGCTCCTGTACACTCATGTTTAACAGAAGCATTAGTCTCAATAGCCAAAGGTGGAAGCAACCCAAGTGTCCATCAACAGATTAATGAATAAACAAAATGTGGTATAGACATAGCATGAATATTATGTAGCCTTAAAAAAGAAGAATCCTGATAGATACAACATGGTTGAACCTTGAAGACATTATGCTGCTTTTCAGATGTATAAACTTGGATGACAAGTTACTTAACCTCTTTGTGCTTCAGTTTCTTCATCTATAAAATGAAGATGCAATACTATCTCAGAAAATTTATATCACAGTTAAATGTGTTAGTGTATTCAAAGTCAGCTTGGAATTTCTTACACATTTTAGGGGTATTGTGAATCTTAGTTCTCTATCTTTTCTCCTTTCCTGCTTCCTAATAGTCTATACCTCTATTTTTTGTTTTAAAGATTTTATTTATTTGATAGAACAGAGAGACAGAGCATGAGCGGGGGTGAGGGACAGAGGGAGAGGGAGAAACAGACTCTGTACCTCTGTTCTAAAAAGTGCCATTTCCGTATCTACTTAGTTGAAATTAAACATTCCTTCCACTTTAGTCCTATGCATTGATCAGCAATTGTTTGAGTTCCTGTTATATTCTAGGCTCTGGTGTAGCCATTGGAGACATGGCAGTGAATAAAACAAAGTTCCTGCTTTCATGGAGCATACATGTTAGTGAGGTGACAGACAACACTTTCCATTTTCAGTTTGTGTTTTAATTGTTACAAGGTGTTATCTTTCCTTCCAGTCTGCAGGTGTTTCCAGGTAAAGGACTGTATCCTGCAATATATTTAGCATCTAGCACCACGCCTAGTAGGTTTCAAAATGACCTTTTAAGAGGTCTTTGTGGAAATGAATTGCAAACATTATCTTGTTCATTTCTATGACTTCCTTTTTTTTCCCCTCAAGATTTTATCTATTCTTTTACTGAGAGAAGGTGCATTTACATGCATTAGTCAGGGGAGGGGTAGAGGAAGAAGGAAAGGGAGAATCTCAAGCGACTCCATACTGAGTGCAGAGCCCATTGTGGGGCTCAGTTGCACAACCCGGAGATCATGACCTGAATCAAATCAGGTTTGTTTCTTTTCTTTTCTTTTCTTTTCTTTTCTTTTCTTCTTTCTTTCTTTCTTTCTTTCTTTCTTTCTTTCTTTCTTTCTTTCTTTCTTTCTTTCTTTTTTATTTATTTGACAGAGAGAGAGAACACAAGCAGGAGTAGTGGGAGAGAGAGAAGCAGGCTTCCTGCTAGCAGGGAGCCTGAGGTGGGCCTCGATCCTAGGACCCTGGGATCATGACCTGAGCTGAAGGCAAACACTTAATGACTGAACCACCCAGGAGCCCCAAGAGTGGGTTGCTTAACTGACGGAGCCACCCAGGCACCCCCTATGGCTTTCATAATAGTGATTTCCAGCACTGGCTGCTTTACACTTTACTCAAGTCACTTGAGGAGCTTTGGTAAAATACAGATTTTGTGCTTCCACCCTTGGAAATTCTAGTTAAGTAAGATTGGAATGGGATCCAGGAATTTCTATTTTTGATAAGCTGTCCAGGTTTAAATGTTTGGGAACCATTGCTCCATAGCATTTAGTACAGTGATTTACATAGAATGTGCTTAGTAGTGTTGTTTGAATTGATATATTGATTGACTTATACAGTAGCTTGTTTCAAATTATGTTTGAAACTTGTGGGTCAAATTGATTTAAACAGACTGGATTCAGGAAAGAGTTACATGAAAAGTCATTAAGCTCAGTAATACTACAATTTGCTGTTAGGAAAATCACCAGTATCTATCCTTTTGTTGTTTTATTTTTTTAAATTATTTTTTATTTTTTTAAAAGCTTTATTCATTTATTTGAGAGTGGGCACAGGGCAAAGGGAGAGGGAGAGAGAAAATCTCAAGCAGCCTCCCCAACTGAGTGTGGAGCCCAGTACAGGGCTGGATCCCATGACTCTGAGATCTTGATCTAAGTCAAAATTAAGAGGACACTTAAGGGATTGAGTCACCTAGGCACCCCCTTTGTTGTTTTTAAATGCTAGTTCTCAACGTATTTACCCAAAATAATTCTCTACATTTTAATAGGTATGTAAGTTTCTGAAAAGCATTGACAAATATAAAAGGATTTGAACAGTTGTCTTTCTCCGATTGACTTATTTCGCTAAGTATAAGTCAATTGGAGAAAGACAACTATCATATGATCTCCCTGATATGAGGAAGTAGAGATGCAACATGGGGGGTTAAGGGGGTAGGAGAAGAATAAATGAAACAATATGGGATTGGGAGGGAGACAAAGCATAATTGACTCTTAATCTCACAAAACAAACTGAGGGTTGCTGAGGGGAGGGGGGGTGGGAAGAAGGGGGGTGGGGTTATGGACATTGGGGAGGGTATGTACTATGGTGAGTGCTGTGAAGTGTGTAAACCTGGCGATTCACAGACTTGTACCCCTGGGGATAAAAATATATTATATGTTTATAAAAAATTAAAAGAAAAAAAAGGATTTGAACAGAACTGTTATCTCTGTGAAGAGGAAGGGGAATGAGTGGTGACCAAGAGGAAACTTAGTTAATTTATATTGCTTGAATCATTTTATGATGACAACCTATTTGTATATTTCTTATATAATAATATAATTAAAATAAGTAATAGATAATATGATTTTTTCAGTTGCTTTTTTTTTGTTAACCATTTTTAGACTTTTAAGTTTAATGATTTAGAGAAATGTTATCTTACTTTTATAAACGTCATTTAGGTCAGGGGGTTCTTAACTGGGCATCTATAAATAGCTTTCAGAGATCCATAAATTTTTAAAATTCTTTTTAGATTTTACAAATGGTTATGAAAAATCCCCCCGCTTTTTAAAGTTTATTTATTTGGGACACCTGGGTGACTCAGTCAATTAAGTGTCTGTCTGCCTTCGGCTCAAGTCATATTCCCAGGGTCCTGGGATTGAGTCCCACATTGGGATCCTTGCTCAGAGGGGAGCCTGCTTCTTCCTTTGCCTGTTGCTCTTCCTGCTTGTGCCCCCTGCACCCTTGTCTCTCTGATAAATAAAATCTTTAAAAAAAAAAAAAAGGTTGGGGTGCCTGGGTGGCTCAGTTGGTTGGACGACTGCCTTCGGCTCAGGTCATGATCCTGGAGTCCCAGGATCGAGTCCCACATCGGGCTCCCAGCTCCATGGGGAGTCTGCTTCTCCCTCTGACCTTCTCCTCGCTCATGTTCTCTCTCACTGTCTCTCTCTCAAATAAATAAATAAAATCTTTAAAAAAAAAGTTTATTTATTTTTTTAGAGAGAGTGTGGGGATGGAAGGGCAGATGGAGAGGGAGAGAGAGAGACTATCAAGCAGACTCCCCATTGAGCATGGAGCCCAAAGCAAGGCTGGCTCCCATGACCCTGAGATCACAACCTGAGCCAAAATCAAGTCAGATGCTTAACCGACTGAGCCACCCAGGTGCCCCTAGATATGGACATTTTTCAAAGAAGACAGTTCGTAACTTTCATTGTTCATAATATCCCTCAAGGGGATCCATGACTCAAGTAAGTTCAAGTGGTTCCAAAGTAAGGAACCACTAATTGTTTATGTAGAAGAATCTGCTTTATTTGATAAAAATTCTGTGATTAATTCTTCAGTTGCCTTTGAGTCCCGATGTATATAATATGGGTGAATGTGAGTTAATAACTTTTTTTTATTCTACCCATTTTCAGATTATGAATAGAATAGTTTATTTTCTTAAAAGATTAACATGGCTCTGCTGTTGCTACTTCTACTAGTTAAATATTTCAGTTTCCATATCTCTGACATTTCATCTTTTTCTACTCCTTTCTAATGCTGCTGTATTGTTACTTTTTTGTTTGTTCGTTTGTTTCAATAGGATGATGACTTGGCATTATTATACCACAGACAGCTGAAGTTTAATGATTTGCGCTTGTTGAAATGAAGTAATATCCTATGAGGTTACTGAACAGAGAGGCTATAGCTACTTTATGGAATTGGTTTTTTTAGATTATATTTCCTGGGAAGCAGACTCTGAGATGGAGATTGGCTTGCAGGAGTTTTACTGAGGAGCAACACTTGTAATGGAGTAAGGGATGCAAGATTTGGAGGGCAGAGAGACTGAACTAATGGAATTGCCTCAGAGACTTTAGTCAATCCTTTTGGGAACTCTGGAGCTAGTATGATATTTAAGAGTTATTTGGAATTAGATGTGGGCTGACCTGAGGGGAGAGGGCATAACCTTCGGTGGGGCAGTTTCTGTGGTAAAGATGAGATTAAACTACAGTTTCCTTTCCAGCTTCGGGAAGTGCTTTCAGCAGATGGTTTCCAACTGTCACCTGGTTCAGATCTGCCTACAGCTACAGAGAGCTGCTTTACCTAAGATCACAGTTTTCTAGGGGCAGCTTGCAAATGCCAAACAAGGTTGGATAAAAAGGTCCAGTTAATTTAGTCTAAAATGAAGGGGTGCCTGGGTGGCTCAGTGGGTTAAAGCCTCTGCCTTCGGCTCAGGTCATGATCTCGGGGTCCTGGGATCGAGCCCTGTGTCGGGGCTCTCTGCTCAGCAGGGAGCCTGCTTCCCTTCCTCTCTCTCTGCTTGCCTCTCTGCCTACTTGTGATCTCTGTCTGTCAAATGAATAAATAAAATCTTTAAAAATAAATAAATAAAATGGAGCTCCCTGAGAAGCAGTACTTGCTGTAAGAGCTGTACCTGATTGTCAGGCCTGCATTGTAGTTTGACTTCTTCTTAGTCCTGCTTCTGCTGCCTTTCCTTCATAGGTAATTGATTTCTGTTAAGTGTCTTGCATCGTAAACTCCATCTCAGTGCCTGCTTTCAGAGAACTTAATCCCTGATGCTTTGGTTGAGGGCAGTTTATTGAGCAGGATTTAGTTGTGAGCTGCTAGGATCCTGGAGTTGGAGGAACACTCCAGGCAGTTAGAGGAATGAATGTCTTGGTCTTGAAGGGAGTGTCTGGTCACTGCACTCCTTGTATCTCTTGTATTCGTTTCATATAGCAAATTCACACCATGTGGGAACAGCTTCTTGGCATTCTGTTTGGCTTCTTTTTCTGAGAACTCACAATAGTAAGGTTAGTGGCTTAATGAATTACAACTGCTGCCACTACAGCTTGTCCCTAGATCACACTGATACTTACTGTCTCCCTCTAATCTCCATTCTGGATTCTTGGCCAATATCTCCACTTGTCTAGACGGCATACCAGATGGGTGACTATCATAATTGAAGAGTCTGAGCCTCGTTACAATGCCTCTTTAAGGCCTTGACCACTGTACTTGTTCATTTACTGTCACAGTTGGACAGGGAAATACCAAGAGATACCCCGGTGACAATCCAGGTGCTAAATGTCATCTGTTCCTTTATGCTACTTTTCTTTGTGTTGGTGACTCTATTTTATTTCACAAATACCATATGTTGCTAAGGTAGCATATTATGTGATTAAAATCAGGTCTGTTATTTTGGTTTTACAGATCAAATATTACGTTGAATTTACTTTATTAATGTTTCTTTGATATATTATCAGGGTGCTAATTGCAGAGGTTTATAGATTGTCACCTCTTGTGTTGTCCCTTGCACATATTACTAATATATTGTCAGAATAATGAGCAACAAAAGAACTCACACAACCAAAATCTTAAGTTTTTATTTCTAGTATTTTAGCATAGTTTCATTTAGAACTTTATTTAGTAGTGAGTGGTTTTCTAGCACCTACTCCCCATTACCACTTAGAAGTTAGAATTGAAAAACTATGGAGGAGTTGGAGTATAATTTACTGCGGTTTTATAGCCTTATGATAAACATGCCATTTTTAGTGAACCATCAATACAAGATCATGTTGCTAACTTGTGATAGGGAAGGCAACTAGTAAGTAACAAGTAGCATTGCTAACCTTTTTTAGGAAGCTTTAAGCCCCATGGGTGCCTGATGAGGCCTTGAAGACAAGAGTGTCAGCGGTGTCCTTGAGAAGACTCAGTATGTTGGAACTGGGGGCTCTCACAGCAGGCTTTCTGTCTTTTTTTTCCTTCACACTTTTAGTAAGATATAATTCACATAACCACATGACTAACCATTTATTTTATTTTAAAGTTAAAAAAAATTTATTTATTTATTTATTTTTAAAGATTTTATTTATTTATTTGACAGACAGAGATCACAAGTAGGCAGAGAGGCAGGTAGAGAGAGAGGAAGGGAAGCCGGCTCCCCACTGAGCAGAGAGCCAGATGCGGGGCTCGATTCCAGAACCGTGGGATCATGACCTGAGCTGAAGGCAGAGGCTTTAACCCACTGAGCCACCCAGGTGCCCCAAGAGATTTTATTTATTTATTTGGCGGAGAAATAGAGACCACAAGTAGGCAGAGAAGCAGGCAGAGGGAAACGGAGAAGCAGACTCTCTGCTGAGCAGGGAGCCTGATGCAGGGCTTGATCCCAGGACACTGGGTTCATGACCTGAACCAAAGGCAGATGCTTAACTGACTGAGCCACCCATATGCCCCAAGACTCACCTATTTTAAGTGTAAAATTAAATTAAATTAAATGGTTTTTAGTATATTTTGCGATGTGGGCTGCCATCGCCAATTTTAGAATATTTTTATCATCTCAGAAAAAACCCTGTACCCTTCAATATCACTTTCCAATCCCCACCCCATCTGCAGCCCTAAGCAAATACTACTTTCTTTCCCTATGCCTGTTGTGGAGATACCATATAAATAGAATTATATAATGTATAGTTTTTTATGACTGGCTTCTTTAACTCAGCATAAGGTTTTCAAGGTTCATATGTGTTATAACATGGATCAGTATTTCATTTCTTTTTATGGCCAAATAATACTCCATCATATGGATATAGGTTATCTATTCACTAGTTGTTATACTTTTTTTAAAAAAAGATTTAATTTTTAAGTAATCTCCACATCCAGCTCAGGGCTCAAACTTACAACCCCGAGATCAAGAGTCACATGCCGCACTGAGTCAGCCAAGTGCCCCAGTTGTTATATTTTTGAGTTTCCCTTTTTGTTATGAATAATGGTGCCATGTACATTCATGTATAAACTTTTGTGTGGACATGTTTTAATTTCTCTTGGGAATAGAATTGTTGGGTCATATGATAACTGTATGTTTAACTTTTTGAGGGACTGCCAAAGTGTTTTCCTAAGTGGACTACCATTTTACAATTCCACCAGCAATGTATGAGGGTTCTAGCTTCTCTTCAACTTTGCAACACTTGTTGCAAAGATATTATCATATCTTTTTTTATTATCGCTATTCAAGTGGAGGTGGAGCAGTATTCCATTGTGGCTGGTTTAGATTTGCTTTTCATTTCCCTGATGACAAACGATACTCAGTATCCTTTCATGTGCTTAATGATCATTTGTATATCTTCTATGGGAAATGACTATTCAGATTCTTTGCCTATTTTTATTTTATTTTATTTTTTAAAGATTTTATTTATTTGAGAGTGAGAGAAAGAGAGAGAACATGAGTAGGGGGAGGAGAAGAGGAGGAGGGATAAGCAGCCTCCCTGCTGAGCAGGGAGCCTGACACTGGGGCTTGATCCCAGGATTCTGAGATCATAACCTGGGCCAAAGTCAGATGCTTAACCAACTGAGCCACTCTGGCACCTTGCCCAGTTTTACATTGGATTATTTGTCTTTTTATTGTTGAGTTGTAAGAGTTTATTACTTATTTTATAGATAGTAGTCCCTTTTCAGATACGCAAACGTACTTTCCTGGTTTTTTTTCCTTTTTTTTTTTTTAAAGATTTATGCCTGAGAGAGGGAGAGAGAGAGAGAGGAGGGGGGAAAGAAGAGGGAGGGAGATCTTCAAGGAGACTCCTTGCTGAGTGCAGAGCCCCACGCCCATCTCAGTCTCACGACCCTGAGATCACGACCTGAGCTGAAACCAAGAGTCTGATGCTTAACCAACTGTACCACCCAAGTGCCCCTCCCTATTTTTTGAGTTATCTTTTCAGTTTATACTTTTTTTTTTTTTTAAAGATTTTATTTATTTATTTGACAGAGAGAGAGATCACAAATAGTCAGAGAGACAGACAGAGAGAGAGATGAGGAGAAGCAGGCTCCCTGCTGAGCAGAGAGCCCAATGCGGGACTCGATCCCAGGCCCCTGGGATCATGACCTGAGCCGAAGGCAGAGGCTTAACCCACTGAGCCACCCAGGCGCCCCCAGTTTATACTTTTTGAACCACAAAAATTTTTAGTTTTGATGATATATAGTTTACCTTTTTTTTTCTTTTGTTGCTTATTGTTTGATAACATGTCTAAGAAACTGTTGCTTAACACAACGGTTTACTCCTATGTTTTCCTTGAAGAGTTTTACAGTTTTAGCTCCACTTTGAGTTGATTTTTATATATGGTGTTGGAAAGGTTTTGAACTTCATTGTTTTTGTGTGTGGCTATCCAGTTGTCCCAGCTTCATTTGTATAAAAGACTGTTCTTTCTCCACTGAATAGCTTTGGCTCTCCTGTTGAAAATTAGTTGACTATAGGATGGGTTTATTTCTGGACTCTTAGTTCTATTCCATTAATCTGTGTGCCTGTCTTTATGCCAGTACTACACTGTCTTGATTACTGTTGTTCCATAGTAAGTTTTCAAATTGAGAAGTTTGAGTTTCCTACTTTGTTCTTTTTCTTTTTGCAGTTTTACTGAGATAATTGACATACACTACAGTGCAAATTTAAGGTGTACAATGTGCTGATTTGTTACACATGTATATTGCAAAGCATTTACCACAGTAGAGTTAGTTAACACATACTTCACCTCATCCAATTAACATTTTGTTATTGTGATGGTGAGAACATTAAAGCTGTACTATCATAACAACTTTCAAATATACTGTACAATATTGTTTAACTATGATCATCATGATGTACATTAGATTCCTGGAACTTATTCATCTTATAACTGAAGGTTTGTAGCCTTTGAGTGATTTCCCCATGTCCCCACCTGAGCCCTTGGGAAGTACCATTCTGTTCTCTATTTCTACGGTTTGGTATTTTTATTTTTTATTTATCTTACTTAAAGATTTTATTTTTAAGTAATCTCTACACCCAATGTGGGGCTCAAACACACAACTCTGAGACCAAAAGTTGCATGCATGCTCTACTGACTGAGCCAGTAAGACACCCCTCTATGAGTTTGCTGTTTTTAGATTCCATATAAAAGTGAGATCACACAGGTGTGCCTGGATGGCTCAGTCAGAAGAGTATGTGACTCTTGATCTCAGGGTCATAAGTTTGAGCCCCACATTGGGTGTAGAGGTTACTTTAAAAAAAGAAATAAACTATGGTGAGTGCTGTGAAGTGTGTAAACCTGGTGATTCACAGACCTGTACCCCTGGGGATAAAAATATATGTTTATAAAAAATAAAAAATTAAAAAAAAAGAATTTTGGTAAAAGTAATCTAAAATTTGATTATGTTTCAATAAAATAAAAATATCCTTAAAAAAAGAAATAAACTTAAAAAAAATAGTGAGATCACGGGCGCCTGGGTGGCTCAGTGGGTTAAGCCGCTGCCTTCGGCTCAGGTCATGATCTCAGAGTCCTGGGATCGAGTCCCGCATCGGGCTCTCTGCTCAGCGGAGAGCCTGCTTCCCTCTCTCTCTCTCTGCCTGCCTCTCCATCTACTTGTGATTTCTCTCTGTCAAATAAATAAATAAAATCTTAAAAAAAAATAGTGAGATCATACAGTATTTGTCTTTTTCTGTCTGACTTATTTTACCTAAAATAATGCCCTCATGGCCCATGTTGTCACACATGGTAGGATTTCCTTTATTTATGACTGAACGATACTCTTTTGTATATATGTACACAGACCACATTTTCTTTATCCATTCATACCTTGATGGACACTTAGGTTGTTTCCACATCTTGGCTACTGTAAAATGCTGCGGTGAACATGGGAGGGCAGACATTTCTTTCAGATAGTGATTCCTTTGAGTTCCAGAAGTAGGATTGCTGGGTCAGATGGTAGGTAGTTCAGTTTCTAATTTTTTGGTGAATCTTCATACTGTTCTCCTAGAAGCTGTACCAATTTACATTCTTACCAGTGGTGCACCAGAGTTTCCTTTTTCCATATCCTTGGTAACATTTGTTATCTCTCTCTTTCTCTCTTTTAAATAATAGCCATTTTTTTATTTATTTACTTACTTATTTATAAAGATTTTATTTATTTGTTTGACAGAGAGAGAACACAAGTAGGCAGAGAAGTAGGCAGAGGGAGAGGGAGAAGCAGTCTCTCCACAGAGCAGGGAAGCCTGATGAGGGGCTTGGTCCCCAAATCCTGAGACGATGACCTGAGCTGAAGGCAGCCACTTAACTGACTGAGCCACCCAGGCACTCCTTGATAATAGCGATTCTAACAGATGTGAGATGATATCTCATGATGATTTTGATTTACATTTCCCTGATGAAGTTGAGCTCCTTTTCATGTACTTGCTGGTCATTTGTATGTCTTCATTGGAAATGTCTGTCCATTTCCTCTCTCCATTTTTTAAAAACTGGATTGTTTGTTTTCCTGCTATTCAGTTGTATGAGTTCCTTATATATTTTGGATATTAATAGCTTATCTGATATATAGTTTGCAAATATTTTGTGCTATTCTATAGGTTGTCTTTTCATTTTGTTGATTTTCTTTTGCTGTGCAAAGCATTTTAGTTTACTTATTTTTACTTTTGTGTTTGTATTTTTGGTATCCAAAAGATCATGCCAAGAACTATGTCAAAGAGCTTTTTCCATAAATAAATAAATATAATTTTTCTTTTTTAAAGTAGGCTCTATGCCCAGTGTGGAGCCCATTGTGGGGCTTGAACTCATGACCCAAGCCGAGATCAAGAGTCAGATGCTTAACTGACTGAACCACCCAGGTGACCCTCCCTGTATTTTCCTCTAGGAGTTTTATGGTTTTGGGTCTTATGTGTAATTTCTTTAATTCATTTTGAGTTAATTTTTGTAAGTGGTATAAGATAGGCGTCCAGATTTTCTTTTGCATGTGTATATCCAGTTTTCCTAACACCATTATTAAAGAGACTGTCCTTTCCCCATTGAATATGTTTGGCTCCCTTGTCAAATATTAGTTGACCATATATGCGTGGGTTTATTTCTGGCTTATCGATTCAGTTCCATTGGTCTATTTTCATGTAATACCGTACTGTTTTGGTTACTGTTGTTCTTGTTTTTCAAGATTGTTTCTACGTTCTGGTTCCCTTAAGTTTTCTTATGAATATTAGGATTAACTTGCCAATTTTTGCAAAAAAAAAAAAAACAAACCAGTCAGCTGGGATTTTGATAGGGATTGCGTTGAATCTGTAGATATATTTGCGTAAGTGTTATTGTCGTTTGTATTAGTTGTTTGTTGCTGCTTAACAAATACCACAAACTTAGTGGCTTAAGGCAACACAGTTTTAATATTTTATAGTTCTGGAGGTTAGAAATATGAAATTTGTCTTGTTGGGCAAAAATCAAGTTGTTCATCAAGTGTCCATTGATAGATAAATGGATAAAAAAATGTAGTAAATAAATACAATAGAATATTATTCATCCTTAAAAAATGCAATCTTTCTTTTGCAACATGGATGGACCGAGAGGATGTTATGTTACGTGAAATAAGTCAAAGAAAAATACCAAATGGGGGTGCCTGGGTGGCTCAGTGGGTTAAAGCCTCCGCCTTCAGCTCAGGTCATGATCCCAGGGTCCTGGGATCGAGCCCCATGTCGGGCTGTCTGCTCAGCAGGAAGCCTGCTTCTTCCTCTCTCTCTGCCTGCCTCTCTGCCTACTTGTGATCTCTGTCTGTCAAATAAATAAATAAATAAATCTTAAACAAAAAAGAAAAATACCAAATAATTTCACTTATATTTGGAATCTAAAAAACAAGGCAAACAACATACCAAACAGATTCTTAAATACAGAGAACAAATTGGTAGTTGCCAGAGGGGAGGTTTATTGGGGGGGGTGGGTAGGCAAAATAGATAAAGGGATTAAGAGTTACAAACTTCCAGTTATAAAATAAATAAATCATGGAGATGAAAATTATAGCATAGGGAACATAGTAATACTGTAATAATATTATACGGTGACAGACGGTGACTATACTTAATGTAGTGAACTTTGAGTAATGTATAGAATTGTTGAATCAATATGTTGTGTACCTGAAACTAATATAACATTGTATTTTAATTATACTTCAATTAGAAGAAAAAAGATGTTAGCAGAGTTGTGTCCCATCTGGAGGCTCTAGGGGGAAATCACTTTCCATGGCTTTTTCCAGCTTCTAAAAGCCACCTACATTCCTTGGCTCATGGCTCTTTCCTCCATTTTCATAGCATATCACTGCAACCTCTGCTTCCATTGTCACACTTGGCCTCTGACTTTAAGCCTCTTGCCTCCCTATTATAAGGACTCTGTGATTACATTGGGCCCACTCAGATAATCTGCACATAAAAAAAAAAAAAAAACCAAAGGGAGGGAGGGGGGGAGAGAGAGAGAGAGAGAGAGCGAGCAAGTGTCTGCACACACAAGAGCAAGGAGAGGGAGAGAAGCAGGCTCTCCGCTGAGCAAGGGGCCTGATGCAGGGCTTGATCCCGGGACACTGGGATCATGACCTTAGCTGAAGGCAGACGCTTAACCAACTGAGCCACCCAGACACCTGGATAATCTGCACATTTTAAGAACCTTAGTTTAATCATATCTGCATAGTCCCTTTTACCAGATTCTGGGGATTAGGACATGGACATGGATATATTTTGAGTGGAGGGCATTATTCTATCTACCATACTATTTTAACAGTGTCTGGTCTCTGATTCATGAACATTGGATCTTTTCCCATTTACTTGGGTCCTCTAACTTCTTTCAAAAATGTTTTATACTCAGAACAATACAAGTACCATACTTTCTTGGTTGAATTTATTCCTCAGTGTTTTATTCTTTTTAATGCTATTATAAATGGAATTATTTTTTAAAAATATTTTTTATTTATTTGAGAAAGAGAGCACATGGGCTGGGGTAGGGGGAGGCAGAGGGAGAAGGACAAGTGGGCTCCTCACTGGGCAGGGAAGTCCCATGCGGGGCTCAATCCCAGGATCCCAGGATCATGACTTGAGCCAAAGGCAGACGCTTAACTGACTGAACTACCTAGGCGCCCCAGTGGAATTGTTTTCTTGATTTCATTTCTAGGTTATTCATTGCTAGTGTGTTTAAATGTAATTGATTTTTATATAAATAGATCTTGTACCAACCTTGTTGAACTCATTTATTAGTTCTGTCAGTAGAGATCATTTTTTTTCTTTCCAATCTGGAACGTGTGGTCCTTATTTTTGCAGGTCACAAAACTCAGTGTTGTTAGTTCCATAGAATGCAATGGACTAAGGGAGATTTCTTGCTTTTCAGTGAACTTGGAAATGCTTCTTTTTTTAAAAAATTAACATATAATGTGTTATTTGCCCCAGGGGTACAGGTCTGTGAATCATGAGGCTTCCACATTTCACAGCACTCACCATAGCATAATCCCTCCCCAATGTCCATCACCCAGCCACCCTATCCCTACCCCTCACCCCCCAGCAACCCTCAGTCTGTTTCATGAGATTAGGAGTCTCTTATGGTTTGTCTCCCTCCCAATCTCATCTTGTTTCATTTTTTCCCTCCCTACCCCCCAGACCCCCCCACCCTGCCTCTCAAGTTCCTCATATCAGAGAGATCGTATGATAATTGTCTTTCTCTGATTGACTTATTTTGCTGAGCATAACACCCTCTAGTTCTATCCACATTGTTGCAAATGGCAAGATTTCATTTCTTTTGATGGCTGCATAGTATTCTATTGTATATATATACCACATCTTCTTTATCCATTCATCTGTTGATAGGCATCTAAGTTCTTTGGCTAGTTTGGCTAGTGTGGACGTTACTGCTATAAACTTTCGGGCGCACGGCCCCCTTTGGATCACTACATTTTTATCTTTAGGGTAAATACCCAGTAGTGCGATTGCTGGGTTGTAGGGTAGCTGTATTTTCAACCTTTTGAGGAACATCCATACTGTTTTCCAGAGTGGCTGCACTAGCTTGCATTCCCACCAACAGTGTAGGAGGGTTCCCCTTTCTCCACGTCCTTGCCAGCATCTGTCATTCCCTGACTTGTTAATTTTAGCCAATCTGACTGGGTGAGGTGGTATCTCATTGTGGTTTTGATTTGTATTTCCCTGAGGCCGAGTGATGTGGAGCACTTTTTCATGTGCCTGTTGGTCATCTGAATGTCTTCTTTGCAGAAATGTCTGTTCATGTCTTCTGCCCATTTCTGGATTGGAGTATTTGTTCTTTGGGTGTTGAGTGTGGTAAGTTCTTTATAGATTTTGGATACTAGCCCTTTCTCTGATATGTCATTTGCAAATATCTTCTCCCATTCTGTCAGTTGCCTTTTGGTTTTGTTGACTGTTTCCTTTGCTGTGCAGAAGCTTTTGATCTTGATGAAGTCCCAGTAGTTCCTTTTTGCCCTTGCTTCCCTTGCCTTTGGTGATGTTCCTAGGAAAAAGTTGCTGCAGCTGAGGTTGAAGAGGTTGCTGCCTGTGTTATCCTCAAAGAGTTTGATGGATTCCTGTCTCACATTGAGGTCCTTTATCCCTTTCGAATCTAATTTTCATGTGTGGTGTAAGGAAATGGTCCAGTTTCATTTTTCTGCATGTGGCTGTCCAATTTTCCCAGTGCCATTTGTTGAAGAGACTTGTCTTTTTTCCATTGGACATTCTTTCCTGCTTTGTCGAAGATTAGTTGGCCATAGAGTTGAGGGTCTATTTCTGGGCTTTCTATTCTGTTCCATTGATGTATGTGTCTGTTTTTGTGCTAGTACCATACTGTCTTGATGATGACAGCTTTGTAATAGAGCTTGAAGTCTGGAATGGTCTTAAGTGTTCTTACCCCTCATATACATGTATACAAATGGTAATTATATGATGTGATGAATATATTAATTAACTTGATAGTGGCAAGCATTTCACAATGTATATATATATAAAATCATATTGTACATCTTAAAAAATCACATTTTATGCAACTTAAATATATAGAATTTTTATTTGTCAATCATATTTTAATAAAGCTGGGAAAAAAGTGTTCCTTCCTCCAAAGAATTATTTGAAATGTACTTGCAACTTTTATGCAAGTGTGATATTGTTTCAAAATAAAAAGAAATATGATAATTAATCTTGTATGAATTTTATTTAATAGTAAGTGCTTCCCCATTATCTATTTACTTTGAGCTGCTCAAGAGAATATTTTTTGTAGTCATGGAGATAAAAAATACAGCATGAGGAACATAGTCAGAGGTATTGCAGTAATGTTGTATGGGGACAGATGGCAGATATGCTTGTGCTAAGCATAGCATGATGTATAGACTTAATCAAATTACTGTGTTATACACCTGAAATGAATGTAACATTGTGTGTCAACTATAGTTGATTCAATTTTTAAAAAAAGAATATTTTTTTTTGTTTCTTAGCTTATAATTCAAATTTCCAAAGTTATTTGAAGAAGAATTACTCTTTAATGTTTTAGTTTCATTTCATGTTCATTTTATTTTTATTTTTATTTATTTATTTATTAAATAAATTAACCCATTTATTATAGGCTAGCAATGTTTCAAATGGTGGCGCTTCTACTGGTTTTTAAACTCCTTCAGTCTTCTGATGGCAGACTTTACTGTGACAGCAGAAGTGGTGTTAAAGGTCCAGGCGCCACCAGTGATGGTTTTCATGCAGAAGCCACAATGCCATATCCCGACAGTTCGTCTTTTCATCTTGGTTTTGCCACAGAAGGAGCAAGCGTACTTGACATGCTGGCTTATCTCAATCTTCTTCACCATCTTCCTGAGGGAGGCACCATAATGGGTCCCATATTTGCCCACGATTCCGACCTTCTTGGTGCGTTTAGCCGTGTCGCTGCAAACTAGGTCTGAGAGCTCATGTTCATTTTAAAGGTTAAATTATCAACAGTATGAACTTATCATTCATTTTAAGTAATAGTTGGTTATTTCTTATTCAAATTATAAGCTAAATTTTTAAAAGATTTTGTTTATTTGGCAGAGAGAGAGCATACAAGCATAAGCAGGGGGAATGGCAGAGGGAGAGGGAGAAGCAGGCTCCCCACTGAGTAGAGAGCACGATGTGGGGCTTGATCTCAGGACTCTGGGATCATGATCTGAGCCAAAGGCAGGCACTTAACTGACTGAGCCACCCAGGTGTCCCTAAATTTTAAGTTTTTGTGTCTTTCCTGAATGTATGAATTTATAGTCTTCTAACTTACATATGTATCTATTTTCCCCTCCCTCTCTAGAGAGAGAGCACAAGAGTGTGTGAGCCGGAAGGAGGGGCTGAGGGAGGGGGATAGAGAGAATCCTAAGCAGGCTCCACACCCAGCATGGAGCCCAACACGGGGCTCAATCTCATGACCCTGAGGTTATGACCTGAGACAAAATAAAGAGTCAGGCAGATGACTGAGCCACCCAGGCACCCCAGTCTTCTAATTTTTTAGTTTTGTGAATATTGGCATTTAATGTAATCTCACTTTTTTGCATAACAGTGGCAATAACAAGAATATTAATAGCTAATACACAGTAAACATTTACTGTGTACTAGCACTCTGCTAGGTCTTTAAGATGTTTTGCGTTAACTTAACTTTTTTTTTTTTGAGAGAGAGAATGCATGCAGGGACCACATGGGGGGTTGGGGGGCAGAGAGAGAATCTTAAGTAGGCTCCAGGACCAGTGTGTAGAGCCCATGTGGTGCTTGATCATGACTTGAGCCAAAATCAAGAGTCAGATGCTTGGCTAACTGTGCCAGCCGGGTGCCCCTTAATTTAACTCTTAAAACAATCTTCTGAGGTATGTACTGGTATGATCCCAATTTTACAGATGAGGATATAATGCCAGCATAAGCAGCTCATGAAAGTTCCCATAACTGGTTAAGTGGTGGAACTGAGGTTAGAATTCAGGCATTCTGATGCCTGGGTTTAAGATCTTAATCATTATGTTATATTCAATTATATATATAGTGAAAAGTAAAACAACCAGTTTAAATCCAAAGAGTGATTGCGAAGGGGGAAAAAGTCAGTCAAATGAAGACAGTATATATTGAACTTGTTTTCTTTGCTGTCCATAAACAAGAAAATTCAGGCATAGATTTTATATAGTGCATTGCAAATCTTTATTACCTTTAATAACACACAATCTTGCCTTTTGTATTATATCACATATTTAATGTGCAGACCTTTTAAAAAAACTAGGTGGTGTTGTACTAGAACCATAACTCTACTGTTGAGCCCAATATATTAAATTCGTATAATCACAGACCTATTATGTATTCATTTAAATTGGATGTTTATAATTTTAATACAAGGAAATAATTCACTTTGTAGTATAGATAGAACAATCAAACAGGTAACTTCATAAATGGAGAATATGTTATTGATTTTATTCACTTTATCTTTATTTGGCTTTATGATTTACCCATAGCAATTTAAATATTCTCAGTCTTTCTTGTGTTACAGAATTTGTTAGAAAGCAGTAGGTTTTTACAGAGAACAAGAAGAGGCAGAACATTTGGAAGTTTTACTGGAGTGGTTTATAAAACTAACTTTTTAAAAAAAAGATTTTATTTGACACAGAGAGAGAGACAGACAGACAGACAGTGAGAGAGGGAACACAAGCAGGGTGACTGGGAGAGGGAGAAGCAGGCTTCCTGCAGAACAGGGAGCCTGATGGGGGGGCTTGATCCCAGGATCATGACCTGAGCCGAAGGCAGGTGCTTAACCAACTGAGTCAAACAGGCGCCCCTATAAAACTAACTTTAAGAATGATTTGGATGGCGGTTGTAATCTAAATATGTGGCTCATTTGCTAACGGCTCCAAACCCTGTGATTCTAGGAAGATTATAAGGTCACATTGTGGGAGAAAAAATGTGCACCAGTTTTTGTAGCTCCTTTTGTGGGAGGATAGTTTCCCCCAGAGTTCAGCTGTAGGAGATAATGTACCTGAAGGTGGTTGTTAAAATATACAGTTCTGTACTGATATAAATAGTGAATTTTCTAAGATCATATGTGGTGAATTTGCTGCAGAACTGTACATTAGCATTTTTTTCAGTTTTCTGAATAGTAAAATATTTCATTTTTTAATAATATATTTTGGTTTTAGCTCACTGCTCTAAGAGTGTATTTGGAGTACTAATTTGGCACTCACTTCTTCAGATATATTCTGTTCCCTTTAGCCAACATATATGCTATTTATTTTCAACTGGATTTTATCTTCTTTTTTTGAGCAGATTAATTTTGGGGGAGGGAAAATACAACTATTAATATCTGTCAACAAATGTGGTCAAAACAAAATATATGAGCACAACCTGAACAGGATCCTGTTGGTCCAGCGTCACAACCATTTGAGCTACATTTTGGCTCAGTCATTGAATGGATCATCTTTTCTTTCTTTCTTTTTCTTTCTTTTTTTTTTTTTTGATCATTATATCTAAGTCCACACCTATGAGCATTCTTACAATATGATTTGGTTTCCTTCTGAATTTTGGATATTATGGATTGGGAGGATTTTAGAAGAATCTTTAGGCTGAAAAACTGGTATAGTAAAATTTTTGATTCTTTAAAGCAGCATGTGAGTGGAAAAGGTGAACTGTTACTTGAATACCTTCATTTATTTATTTTTTTAAATAGCTCCATTTAAATCTCTAATATATTTTGCCTTTATAAAAAGGTTATAGATACCATTGGATTTCCAAATAATTGTGTAAGATTTTGCTAAAATAATTGCTAGCCAGTAGGTTAAATAACTTTTCAAGTGTATTTGTTGAATTACTCTTAATAACCGAAAAGTGGTTACAGGGATGTAATGCTCCATGCAGTATTCCCTCAGCTTTTTCTAGATAGAGTATTGGTTAATGTTCATTCTCACAAAGCCCCTTAGATCATGCTTTATATCTTTTTAATTATACGTTTGTGCGTTTGTGATTCTTTTGGGGTTATGGAATATAATAATATGAAATATCCTTCCATCTTATGAGAACAGACCGAACTATTTCCGTAAGAAGTGTAGCAGTCAGCAGAGCTGCAGCCAGAGAGGCTTTCACACTTCTGATAGGCTGTGAAACTGCTCAGTGGATTTTGGTTTGAGAGACAATATCCGTTTTAAGTTAATCTTTGTGAGATACATGTTATTTTAGACAATTCAAATTCAATTGACTTTCTACCCTTAGAACAAAGAAATACCACACATTAATTTTTTCAACATAAAATTAAATGTTTTTTTAAAGGGATTTTTATAAGCCAGGAGGAGAGGCAGAGGGAGAGCAGACTCCTCACTAAGCAGGGATCCCGATGCAGGGCATGATCCCAGGACCCAGGGATCATGACCTGAGCTGAAGGCAGATGCTTAACCGACTGAGCCACCCAGGCGCCCAAACATAAAATTAATTTTTGAGTCTTAGCTGCTGTGGTATAATCCTGAAGCTTGTTGAAAAAGCAACAGAGGAGGGTATTTGGTATTTTATTAAAAAAAATTTTTTTAACAAAGCTTGATTATAGGGAATTGAAAATGTATATGCAGGAACATGGGACATTCTAGAAGCCAACATGAAGTAGTTGTGTTCCATTGGCAGAATTTTTCAGTAAATGATATAACGGTTAATTGAATAAATCCTTGTGTTGTAATTTCTTAGTTCTACACTACACTGTTAAGTGATTTCCCCCCCCAAAATTACATTTAGAGTAGATATGACAAATGAGTGATTTCTAAATAAAACCCAGATTGCTATGTTGTAAGTTAAATTAAATACTTTTTAAAAATCATGTGAAATAATGTAAATTTGATACTATGCTAGATATTGGTAGTTCTCCAATCATTTTTTAAAATAATTTTTTATTTTTTATAAACATATAATATATTTTTATCCCCCGGGGTACAGGTCTGTGAATCACCAGGTTTACACACTTCACAGCACTCACCATAGCACATACCCTCCCCAATGTCCATAACCCCCCCCTTCCCCCAAACCCCCTCCCCCCAGCAATCCTCAGTTTGTTTTGTGAGATTAAGAGTCACTTATGGTTTGTCTCCCTCCCAATCCCATCTTGTTTTATTTATTCTTCTCCTACCCCCTTAACCCCCCCTGTTGCAACTCCACTTCCTCATATCAGGGAGATCATGCTTAGCGAAATAAGTCAAGCGGAGAAAGACAACTATCCAATCACTTTTTAAAAAAAATATTTATTTATTAGACAGAGATCACAAGTAGGCAGAGAGGCAGGCAGAGAGAGAGGGGGAGGCAGGCTCCTTGCTGAGCAGAGAGCCCAATGCAGGGCTCCATCCCAGGACCCTGAGATCATGACCTGAGCTGAAGGCAGAGGCTTAACCCACTGAGCCCCCCAGGCACCCCTCTCCAATCATTTTTAATTTAATAAGTTATTTCATGTCCTTTGTTTGAGTGTATAAGATGCATTTCTTTCTTTCTTTCTTTTTTTTTTTTAAGATTTTATTTATTTATTTGACAGGCAGAGATTACAAGTAGGCAGAGAAGCAGGCAGAGAGAGAGAGGAGGAAGCAGGCTCCCTGCTGAGCAGTGATCCCTCGATCCCAGGACCCTGGGATCATGACCCGAGCCGAAGGCAGAGGCTTTAACCCACTGAGCCACCCAGGCGCCCCAATAAGATGCATTTCTAAAATTAAAACTGTCTTCTAATTTATGTATCTGCCTATTCTTACTTAGGACTTCAATATTTACTTCCCAAATGTGATTCACTGTGTTTCTGAATGAGGTGGGAGGGATTATGATTAATTCCATTACTGCTGAGGATGCAAAAAGAGTTATTTTTCAAAGTAGTTTAAACAGCTTGTTTTATTTTAAAAATTACATACTAATTAATTACAACAATATATCAAAGTTCAGAGGAAAAGGTAAAAATCATCTGAACATTTATCCAGACAGCCTTATCAGTAAACAGGCGCAGAAATATATGCATATAATTTTATCTAAATAGGCTCATAATAGTATGTACAACCTTTGTGTTGTTTTAGATCATTTGTTTAAAATGAAATAAATAGTTTACATACACATACACATAGATATTGCTGAGTTTTAGTATTTCATCATTTTAGAGGAATAATGTTATCTTTAGGAAGATTTAAAAATTTCTAGTGCTTATATGTATTACAGGTTTTAAGTTTTTTTTATTCACTACGTACCGTGCATTAAGATTTGTGTTGTGGGGGCACCTGGGTGGCTCAGTGGGTGAAGCCTCTGCCTTTGGCTCAGGTCATGATCCTAGGGTCCTGGGATCCAGCCCCACGTCAGGCTCTCTGCTCAGCGGGAAGCCTGCTTCCTCCTCTCTCACTGCCTGCCTTTCTGCCTACTTGTGATCTCTGTCAAATAAATAAATAAAATCTTAAAAAAAAAAAAAGATTTGTGTTGTGGGAAATGCTTAAAGTATTCAGTTCCTATCATTTAATATGGATTATCAGTACAGTAGAACTTTTCTCATTCATTTATTCATTCAGTAATAGGAGTTGAATTAGTTGAAACTATATATTAAGCTTGTAATGTGGGCTGAACTGTGATAGGCAATAGGGATATAAAAAGAGAATGTCTTGGATTTGTTGATGGTAGGGAACAATTGGAGGTACCTGATGAGAAAAGTTACACAAAATATATGAGGAAAGAATCCGGCAGTTCTGTGTCATTAGAGTCAAATAAAAGAAGACAGTGTAGCCTGGTGATAAGATTAGGGCTTACATTCCAACTGTTTGTGTCACTTACTAGTTCCTTGGTTTTGACTAACTAACTCCTTTAGGTGACAACATTCTTTTCTCTAGTATGAGGCTATAATATCGACTTTTTCCAGTTGTTAGGACATTGAAAGTTACTATATGCTAGGCTCTGTGCTAACTGCTCTCATTTATATGTTTTCCTACTTACTTGTATGGTTGGATTTGAAGGAGATGTAGAGAAATTCTTCAGATGCTGGTGGGGTGGGGAAGTGAATGTAAGAAGAACATTCCAACCAAAAGGAACTAGATGTTCAGCTTGCAAGTGTAAAAGGATGTGTAAAAGAACATCATGTTTGAGAAATGATGAGCATGTGTGTGAAGGCAAAGCATAGAGAGATGAGAGTTGAAAGTGGAAATTTAACTTGTGATGATCGAGGGTCTGTCTTTCTAAGCAGTTTGGGCCTTCTCCTGTAAGGCAGTTTGTGCAAATTCAGTTGTTCATGGGGAACCAAGCAGCTAAGGTAAATGAGTCAATTGGACTGGGTAAGGACTCCAGTAAACTCTGGGAAATCTCAGATCATATATGTGCTGTCCTACCTAGGTGTCCTCTCTCCTGCTCCAGCTGAGTTTTGCTATGTGCAGATTTGGGCCCAGTGTTGCTAAATTTTCTAATTTTTTGAAGTGAAACCAGATATCTATATTTTTAGCGTGAAATCTTCCTGTGTTCAAAACACCTGTGTATGGGGGAAAACCCTACATTTTTATGCAACCCATCAATTTATGGGTTCTGCTATAGAAAGCTGGGAAGCCATACTAGCTTTTTAAAATAAGAAGGGTAATTGGGGGGGCACCTGGGTGGCTTAGTCTTTAAGCATCTACCTTTGGCTTAGGTCATGATTTCAGGGTCCTGGGATCGAGCCCCGCATTAGGCTCCCTGCTCAGCGGGAAGCCTTACTTCTCCCTCTCCTAGTGTTCCCTCTCTCACTGTGTCTCCCTCTGTCAAAGAAATAAATAAAAATCTTTTAAAAAGGGGAGGGGTAATTGACATGGCCAGATTTGATTTTGAAATAGATTATTCTCATTTCAGTGTGGAGGGAGATTGGGTTATAATGAATGAACACAGAATGGCACAGAATGTAACAGAAAATGTGAGAGAAAAGGAGGGGCTAACCTAAGGCAGTGGCATTAGGGCTAGAAGAAGAGATGAATCAAAGTCAGAATTTCAGTGCAGTGCTTCCCTGTATTTTCCCTTTCATGGACTATTGTGAATTTACCATTTGGAAAGGTTTATGTCTTACAAGCAAACTGTATTTATTAGCAATCATATTACCATAAAATTTAATTGTCACTTACAGGTTCCTATAGGCACAAGATGACTAGTGCATACAACATTGAGTTGTGCAATTCTAGTTCATAGTAAAAAACCAAAATGAAACAAAAACAAAACAAACAAAACCCCGAAATGTAAAAAATCCAAACCCTGAAATTGTAATTAGCCTTTGTAGCCTTACTGTAAGTATGAGCACAATAGGGAAAAGTGAATGTGTACAATTCCTAATTACTACTCAAATTAAATCTAGCTAAAAAGGAAATATAAATGAGTTTGACAGGCGGTGTTACACTCTGAATGAGAATACACATCTTCTAAACAATTCATTGTATCAGTCTCAAACATTTTGGTCTCATGAGCCCTTTACACTGTTAAAAATTACTGAGGACTCCCACAGAACATTTGCTCATGTGGGTCATTACTATCAATATTTGCCATATTAGAAATGAAAATTTAAATAAGGGGTCTGCTTTGGAGTTAGATCTCTCCAAGAAAGTGTCATTTATTTATTTATTTATTTGAGATTTTACTTATTTATTTGACGGACAGAACACAAGTAGGCAGAGAGGCAGACAGAGGGAGAGGGAGAAACAGGCTCACCGCTGAGCAGAGAGCCCGATGTGGGGCTTGATCCCAGGACCCCGGGATCATGACCTGAGCTGAAGACAGGCACTTAACTGACTGAGCCACTCAGGTGCCCCAGAAGGTGTCATTTAAGCTGAGATCTGAAGAATGCAAAATATAAAACCTGTCAGTGTTTCCAGTCAGTTTAGGAAATGAAACATAATCATTTCTCAGTACCTCTCTAACTTGGAAGATGTGAAGCCCAGACTAGTCACAGAAACTTAAACTTGATTAGCATACTTTAGCAACAACAGTAATAACTAATATTTACTGATGACTTACTATATTTAAAACTGGCAATGATAGCAATGATATAAGCTACATAATATGATTATTATTTTACAAATGAAGGAAGTGATATTTGAAAAGTTAACTAACTTTACTATTAAATTATGGGAACAGAACTTGGATCCACAACCTGAAATTTTATAACAATAAATAAAATAGGAACGGCAAACAATAAAGCAAGTTCTGCACTATATAATAAGTCTTATTTTTAGTAAATAAGTAAATAGGTAAATAAGTAAATAGTAAATAAGTAAATAATAATAATAAATAATAAATGCACTAACTTATTTATACTAAGTTATTAGTATAACTCAGAGTATTATTGACATGTTGAAATTATTCCTAAAAATGCTTTTGTGTTAAACCTTTTTTTTTTTTTAAGATTTTATTCATTTGAGAGATGGGGGAAAGAGAATACACGCACAGTGGGAGAGGGCAGAGAGGAGCAGAGGGAGGTGGGAAATAGAGAGAGGGAGATAATTTCCGGCGTACTCCATGCTGAGCACGAGCCCAATGTGTGGCTTGATCCCACAACCTGAGATCGTGACCTGAGCCCAAACCAAGAGTCCAATGTTTAATGGACTAAGTCACCCAGGTGCCTCTGGGTTAAATCTGTTTTTATGTGAATTTTTATAAGAGATGAAATACTACTAACTGGTATAGATAGGAGTCAGTACAATTGTATTTGCAATGCCATGTCATTTAAATATTCCATGTAGTATAGCAGATACTGTTAGCACAACACAATTTGGATTTTTCACCTTTTTCTTTACAGTTTCACTTCCAGATGAATTTCATTTGATTCGACTACTTTTAGATTAAGTTTTATTTTGAATATGTTACTGAACTCAAATAAAAGAAAAGTACATTATTCTTTTTGCAGGAGCCCTTATTCTCTATGTCTTCCACTATTACCATGATTTTTACTGATGTGAAAATTCAAATTTTAACAGTTTTGCAGTGTAAAAATTGCCACTCAGCTCTTTAAGGCAGCAACTGCCATATTATCATAGAACTTAAATCAGAAAAGGATTTTAATTTTTTTCAAGGATTTATTTATTTATTTGACAGAGAGACACAGCACGAGAGGGAACACAAGCAGGGGGAATAGGAGAGGGAGAAGCAGTCTCCTTGCTGAGTAGAGAGCCCGATGCAGGGCTGGATCCCAGGACCCTGGAATCATGACCTAAGCCAAAGGCAGATGCTTAAGGACTGAGCCACCCAGGCACCCTGAAAACCTTTTATATGCCAGATACAACATTAAAGCCCATTGTCTAAATCACCATAACAACCCTGTAAAGGTATTTTATAGATGGGAAAAAATGCCCCCCTAAATTAAATACCTCATTCACATTCCAACAACTAGTTTTAGATAGAGCCAGGATTTAAACCCAAGCGTATTTGATTTCAAAGTTCTGTCACATTACTTAAAAACTGTAAGCAGTTTGGTCAATAAATACTTGTCACTTGGGAGATAACATTTGCCAAATATGTTTGACAAAAGATTGGTTTTAAGATATATAAAGAACTTTTGCAGCTCTATAATAACAAGACCCAACATGATACGGGCAAAAGGTGTAAATAAACACATCCTGAAAGTTTATATACAAATGGCTAATGAACCGGGTTACCTGGGTGGCACAGTGAGTTAAGTGTCCGACTCTTGGTTTCAGCTCAGGCTGTGATCTCAGCCTTGTGAGATCATGTTGGCTCCATGTTCAGTGCCTAGTTTGCTTGAGATTCTCTCCCTTTCCCTCTGCCCCTGCCCCTGCTCGTGCTCCTTTCTTTTTCTCACTCTTTCTTGCAAATAAAATAAATAAAGTCTTTTTAAAAAACCCAAATGACTAATGAAGACATTAAAAAACACTCAACATCATTAATCATCAGTGAAATGTAAGCTAAAACCACAGTGAGACGTTACCGAATTCTTGTCAGCATGGCTAAAATTAAAAAGCCAAATATTGGCAAGGATGTGGAACAATCCCAAGTCTTATACATTGTTTTTGGGAATATAAAATGTTATACCTGTTTTGGGAAAAGGTCTACACATTCATCTATGCGATCATCCAGAAATTCTACTCACGTATTTACTTAAGATAAATGAGAGCACATTTCAACAGTATCAACAAAAAACCTTGTACAAGGATGTTTATAGCAACTTCAGTCATAATAACCCCCAAATGGAAACAGCCTAGTTGTACATGAACAGAAGAATGGCTAAATAAACTTGATATTTATATATGGACTACTACTCAGCGGTACAAAGGAGCAAACACCTGGGACATCTGCGTGGCTCAGTTGGTTAAACGTCTGCCTTCGGCTCAGTTCATGGTCCCAGGGTCCTGGGATTCTGTTTTGCATCTATCTCTTGATCGGTAGGGAGGCTGCTTCTCCCTCTGCCTGCCCTGTACTTCCTGTTTGTGCTCTCTCTCTCACTCTCCCCTTCTCTCTGTGACTAATAAATAAAATCTTAGAAAACAAAACAAAATACATGATACATGCAGAAGCATGAATACACCTTAAAAATATTAAGCTGAGTAAAAAAAGCCTCACTTAAAAGAGTATATGTTTGTTTGATTTTATTATAGGAAGTTCTGCAACAGGCAAAACTAATCAGTAGTTTAA
Organism: Mustela erminea; assembly: GCF_009829155.1. Lineage (NCBI taxonomy): Eukaryota > Metazoa > Chordata > Mammalia > Carnivora > Mustelidae > Mustela > Mustela erminea. The sequence goes on from NC_045623.1 coordinate 74,579,658, forward strand.
TAAAATCAGGACACTGGTTGCCTATGGAGGGGATTGGCTGGTAGGAGGCATGAGAACATTTTCTAGGGTAATGGTAAGGTTCTGTGTCTTGATTTTTTTTTTTTAATTAGTTTTTGGATTACTCATTGCAAATGCATGTAAGTACAATTAATTTTGGGATGTTGATCTTATAACCTTATTTTTTTTTAAAGATTTTTTATTTATTTATTTGACAGAGAGAAATCACAAGTAATCGGAGAGGCAGGCAGAGAGAGAGAGAGGGAAGCAGGCTCCCTGCTGAGCAGAGAGCCCAATGCGGGACTCGATCCCAGGACCCTGAGATCATGACCTGAGCCGAAGGCAGCGGCTTAACCCACTGAGCCACCCAGGCGCCCCGATCTTATAACCTTATTGACCTTGGTTATTACCTCTCAGTAGTTTCTGTGTAGATTCCATAGGGTTTTCCCTGCATAAGCTCATGCCACCTATGAATAGTGTTAGTAGTTTTATTTCTTCTCTTCCAATTTGGATGCTTTTTACTTTTCTTTGCCCTTTCTCAGTCACCTTTGCAGTCTGTTTCTATTCTATCCAGCCTTGGAATAAGTGTCTCCTGGGTATCTCCTTTTACATATCTCTTTAGATCTTCAAAGTCACTATGTCCAAGACTGAGCTCCGAATCTAAGACTGAACTTTTCTACAAAAGTCCTATTCCTCCAGAGCAGGTAATGACATCACTTGGTAATGACATTACAACTAATTGTTTGGGTGGAAATCATCCGTGACTCTTCCATTTTCCTTACCTATCATATCTAATCCACCTGTCAATCCTGATGGTTCTGTTTGCTAAATATTTCTTGAATCATTCTAAATCTTATCTTCTCTGTTACCACTACTTTTAGCCAAATTACCATCATCTCTTGCCAGGATTATTGTACTTGCCTAACTGGTTCCCTCAGAAGCTTGATTTTCCATGATCTGTTCTTCACCTTTCTATCAGTGTGATCTTCTGAAAAGACAAATGTGATCACATCACTGCCTACTAATAACTTTCTAATGGCTTCTTCCTGTTCAGGTCCAGAAAGGCTTAAGTCCCTGCCTGCTTCCTTCCCATTGTTCTTTGTATAAAGATTAAAAATATAGTCTGCAAGGCCCTGCAAGATATGGCCTTTGCATACCTCCCGGACATTATCACATTGGCTTTCTTTTACTTCTTTGAACTAGACACCCATTGAACTTTGAGTACCAAAAGGACAGGGATCATGTATAGTTAGGGCCTGACATGGTAGCCACTAATTAAGTATTAGTTGAGTAAATATAGATTATGTGCCAAGATAGAGATGCATGTGTTCCTTATCTTGGTGGTGATGATGGTTTCATATGTGTATGTCAAATCTTATGTCAAACTTAATATATGCCAAACCATAACCAGTTGTACACTTTAAATGAGTCCAGTTTATTGCATGCCAGTTTTTTCTCAATAAATGTGCTAAACAAACAATTGTATGTTCCTTTTTAGGTCTTGGCACATTCTTTTTGTCTCAGATCTTCTTTTGCTCTTCTTTGCTCACCTAACTCCTACCTATTCTTCAGTCTTGACTTAAATAGAATTCCTCAGAATCTAACTTGGAATCCCTCTTCCCATTTCTCTAGGTGAGGTCTCCCTATTATATACCCTGTACTTCAAAGCATTTCTCATAATTATGTAAAAGTATGTAATACTTGTTTAATGTCATCTTTTCCCCTAGACTGTAGGCTTCATGAGGATAGGGACCATGCCTTTCTTGTTCACAAATATATGCTAGGGATATATTATAGGCACATATCATATTAACAAAAAAAATATGTATCCATCTTGGACAGCCACATGCAGAAAAATGAAACTGGACCATTTCCTTACACCACACACAAAAATAGACTCGACATGGATGAAAGACCTCAGTGTGAGATAGGAATCCATCAAACTCTTTGAGGAGAACATAGGCAGCAACCTCTTCAATCTGAGCCGCAGCAACTTCTTCCTAGGAACATCACCAAAGGCAAGGGAAGCAAGGGCCAAAATGAACTATTGGGACTTCATCAAGATCAAAAGCTTCTGCACAGCAAAGGAAACAGTCAACAAAACCAAAAGACAACTGACAGAATAGGAGAAGATATTTGCAAATGACATATCAGATAAAGGGCTAGTATCCAAAAGCTATAAAGAACTTACCACACTCAACACCCAAAGAACAAATACTCCAATCCAGAAATGGGCAGAAGACATGAACAGACATTTCTGCAAAGAAGACATCCAGATGGCCAAAAGACACATGAAAAAGAGCTCAACATCACTTAAGCTCAGGGAAATACAAATCAAAACCACAACGAGATACCACCTCATACCAGTCAGGATGGCTAAAAATAACAAGACAGGAAATGACAGATGCTGGTGAGGATGCGGAGAAAGGGGATCCTTTCAACACTGTTGGTGGGAATGCAAGCTAGTGCAGCCACTCTGGAAAACAGCATGGAGGTTCCTCAAAAGGTTGAAAATACAGCTACCCTATGACCCAGCAATCGCACAACTGGGTATTTACCCTAAAGATACCAATGTAGTGATCTGAAGGGGCACATGCACCCAAATGTTTATAGCAGCAATGTCCACAATAGCCAAACTATGGAAAGAGCCTAGATGTCCATCAACAGATGAATGGATAAAGAAGATGTGGGGTGTGTGTGTGTGTGTGTGTGTGTGTGTGATGGAATACTATGCAGCCATCAAAAGAAATGAAAACTGGCCATTTGCAATGAATGCAAATCTTCTAGTTTGTGGATGGAACTAGAGGGTATTATACTGAGCGAAGTAAGTCAATCAGAGAAAGACAATCATCATATGATCTCTCAGATATGAGGAATTTGAGAGACAGGGCAGGGGGTTTGTGGGGGATAGGGAAGGAAAAAATGAAACAAGATGGGATTGGGAGGGAGAGAAACCATAAGGGACTCTCATGAAACAGACTGAGGGTTGCTGGGGGTTGGGGGTAGGGATAGGGTGGCTGGGTGATGGACATTGGGGAGGGATTGTGCTATGGTGAGTGCTGTGAAATGTGTAAGCCTGATGATTCACAGACCTGTACCCCTGGGACAAATAATACATTATATGTTAATAGAAATAATTAAAAAATATGTATCCATTTATTCTGTAGATATCCATTGAGCTTTGCCATGAACCAGGTACTCTTTTTAGTTATGGAGTTACAGTAGTGAACAAAACAGGAATAAAAAAATCTCTGCACTCGTGGAATTTATATTTAAGAGCTGAGACACAGACAATTAAATAGTCAGGTGGTGGTAAATGCAATGGAGAAAAATGAAGTGGGGGAAAGGAAGATGAGTAAGTAGTGCTGAGGCATATAGTGAATTTGTCTCTTTGCCCATAGAGACATAACAGGGATTTAGAGTCTGGGCATTGAGGGATAGCCTAGGAGCTCTAGACTCCTTGGACAGGTGGGGCATAAAGGATATTACGAGATTAGTCCTGAAAGTTTCAAGGCAATTAGTGAAGCTATATGAGTGTTGAGCAAGGGAAGGATGGGGAATCTTGCTAGGATCACACAGAATCCTGGGTTCCTTCTGTTTCTCTTGCAGATGGTGGTATGGAAGTTTTTTTTTTTTTTTTTTCCTGCTGTTGTTGTTGTTGAAGATTATATTTACTTATTTGATAGACAGCCAGAAAGGGAACACAAACAGGGGGAGTGGGAGAGGGAGAAGCAGGCTTCCCGCTTAGCAGGGAGCCCTTTTTGGGGCTCAATCCCCATGACCTGAGCCAAAGGCAGACACTTAAGGACTGAATCACTTTGGCAACTGGGTGGTATGAAAGTTAAACTGATTTTTAGATAGAGCACATAGAGCTCTGGGTGTTTTCCTTGATTGCTGCTGATAGATTTAAAGTACGAACCGTCAGCAAAATCCTATGGGACAGTCTGCTTAGCTTTAATCTCTCTCTGCTCTTGAGAAACTCACAATCTGGTTGACAAGACATATATGGGAAAAATAATTGTGATATAAAACAATGTAATAAAAGTGATAGAAATGTAAATTGCTACAGGATGGAAGAAAGTGAGAATAATTGCAAGAAGGTGTGAGGGCAGAAAGGAAGCTGGAAGGTGAAACAGGGTAGAGGAAGGTAAGATTTCAACTAGCAAAAGTGGTAGAAAGTGCATTTTTTTTAAAGATTTTATTTATTTATTTGACAGGCAGAGATTACAAGCAGGCTGAGAGGCAAGCAGAAAGAGAGGAGGAAGTAGGCTCCCCGCTGAGCAGAGAGCCCAATGCGGGCTCGATCCCAGGACCCTGGGATCATGACCTGAGCCAAAGGCAGAGGCTTAACCCACTGAGCCACCCAGGCGCCCCTAGAAAGTGCATTTTTAAGCAAATGAACATTTCTATTTGAATGCCTTTCTTCTACCTCAAACTTAGCATGTGTAAAGCAGATGTTTTCCACAAACTCAGATCTCCCCCCCATTTCCTTACTTGTAATTATTCTCTCCAGAGAATAATTTAAACTGTGAGCCTTGTGACAGCTCTCTCCTTCTAAAATAATAAAAGACTACCATTTATTGATTCATTGCAATATCCAGACTTCGTACTAAATGGTTTACATTATGCAGTTTGTATGGTCTGCTTTACAAAACTCTAAGTGAAAATGCAGTTCATCTCTTGTTTCCCTAATTTAAATTATGACCAACCCAAGTCCCTATATACTGTACTTAATAGAAAGATCAATAGCATCCTTTCCCATAATGTCTGAAACACAGACACTTCCCTTTCCTCTGTATTGTCTGAAAGCATCAAAGTGTTTTTTCACTCCAAACAGAAGGTGTAACTGATTTCCACTTCTAAATAGGGAGGAATCTTTGTGACTCTCATTTGGCTATTACAATTGGTACAGATGTCAGGTACCTCCATAGTCTGGTGCTGCCTATCCCCACACAGCAAAATTTCTTTGGGACAGCTTTTGGTGAAGTCCTTTCAAATGAGGATGATTTCATGGACAAGTTTACTCTCTTAGTTTTCCAGTTGACTCAGGGTGTTCCTTTCTATACACTTTTAATTCCTAGTCTATTTGGGCATAAAACACAAACTCTTCTTTTATAAGGCTCTGTTGTAACAGAGAGGTTGTACTCAGGTAAGTTCAGGTATCCTCTCACTGTAGAGCCCGCAACCAATGTCTCTTGATGAGAATCCCCCAAGAACAAGGCAGTTTTTTTTCTACTACCAAAATGCAAAATGCGTCATACTGTGTCGCTCCCAGAGTCTTTGTTTGTTTGACAATTAATCCTCCCTGGTAACCAGGAATGGAGGGATCTAGAGTGTCATATCTATTCTTTTCTTTTTTCTTTTTTTAAAAGAGAGAGTGTGAGCACACATGTGCAGTTGGGGAGGGGGTAGGGAGAGAGAAAATCTTTTTTTTTTTTTTTTAAGAGATTTTATTCATTCATTTGAGAGAGAGCACAAGCAGTGGGAGCTGCAGGCAGAGTGAAAGGGAGAAGCAGGCTCCCCACTGAGCAGGGAGCCTGGGATCATGACCTGAGCTAAAGGCAGACACTTAACTGCTTAAATGCCTGAGCCACCCATGCGCCCCCAGGGAGAGAGAGAGAATCCTAACCAGGTTCCATTCCCAGTGTGGAGACTGTTGCATCAGGTTCCATCTCATTACCCTGAGATCATGACCTGAGCTAAAATCAAGATTAGGCACTTAACTGACTGAGCTGCCCAGGCAGCTCAAGACTGTGGGATCTATTCTTTCTTCCTTCCTTTCTTTCTTTCTTCCTTTCTTTCTTTCTTTCTTTCTTTCTTTCTTTCTTTCTTTCTTTCTTTCTTTTTTTTAAAAGATTATTTACTTATTTATTTGAGAGCAAGCAGAGCAAGCAAGAGAGAACACAAGTGTGGGGGGTGGTGCAGAGGGAATGGGAGGAGCAGGGAGTCTGAGCCTGGGCTCTATCCCAGGACCATGGGATCATGACCTAAGCCAAAAGCAGACGATTAACCGATTGAGCCACCCAGCATTCCATATGGTATCTATTATTGACACATAATGTTGTGAGCCCAAATAAAATTGGTGAACCTAAACTGTTAGTAGTACCAGTCAGCCTGATTATGTGATATTTAACAGTGTCTTGTCTGGTCTGTATATAGCAAGATGGATGAATCTCAAAAACACTATGCTTAGTAAAAGAAATTTTAACCAGAAGAATATACACAGTATGGTTCCATTCAAATGAAGTTCTAGAATGGGCAAGACTAACCTATGGCAAATAAATAAATAATAAATAAAATTAGTATAGTTATTGTCACTGAAGCAGTTAGGGTGGTAGAGATTGACTAGGAAGTGGCCTGAGGAAACTTTCTGAGATGTGTTTATGTTACCCCTTTGAAATACTGTTAGGGTCATTTGTTCCTGTTTGCATTCAATTTTATAGAATCTACCCCCCTCCATCTTTGTTGATTCAATTTTATTTTATTTTATTTTTTAAAAGATTTTATTTATTTATTTGAGAGAGAGAGAGAGAGATCACAGGTAGGCAGAGAGGCAGGCAGAGAGAGGAGGAAGCAGGCTCCTTGCTGAGCAGAGAACCTGATGCGAGGCTCAATCCCATGACCCTGGGATCCTGACCTGAGCCGAAGGCAGAGGCTTTAACCCACTGAGCCGCCCAGGCGCCCCTAATTTCACTGGTTTCTGGTTTGGTCTTCCTCTATTTCTTTTATCAAAAATAAGCAGCTACATTTATGTAGTTTTATTTCCCAATTCTTTATCACATTTTTATGTGATTTTTATTTTATTTTTCTGAGTAGCATGCTTTATTTTCATTAAAAAATTTTTGCTATAGAAATATGGTGGACATACAGTGTTAGTTTCGGGTGTATGGCGTATTGTTTGGACAATTCTGTACATTATTTAGTGCTCACCATAAGGGTAGTCACCATCTGTCAACATGCAATGTAATTACAATAATATTGACTATAATCCTTATGTTGTATTTTCATCTCTGTGACTGACTTATTTTATAACTGGAAGTTTGTACCTCTTAATCCCCTTCACCTATTTTGCTCACCTTCCTCACACTCCTGTTTGGCAACTATCATTGTTCTGTGTTTATGACTCCGTTTCGATTTGTTTATTTATTTTGTTTTTTAGATTCCACATGTAAGCGAAATCCTATGGTATTTGTCTTTCTTTACCTGACTTATTTCACTTAGCGTATACCTTCTGGGTCCATTCATGTTGCCACAAGTAAAAAAATAACATAGTTTATGTACTCTTTGGAAATTTGCTTGCCCCCCCCTTAATATATGCTGGAAATCATGCCCTATCAGTTAATAGAAATTTTTTTAAAAAATAACTGCACAGTTCCTTAAGGAATGTACACATTATAGTGCTGTGGTTTATTCAGTCAGCCTCCTATGTTTGGGTATTTTTTGCTGCAGTGTATAACCTTGCACATGATTATGTAGGTATTGTTGTAGAATACATTCTTACTAGTAGAATTGCTGGGTCAAAGGATAAAACTGCATATGTAGCTTTGTAGTTATTGCCAAATTTTCCTTCAAAAGGGTTATACCAGTTTCCATTTATATTGACTAAATACTCAGGACTAAATACTCACAATAATAGCAGCAGTTAATGAGTGCCTATTTCCACATGGACTCACCAAGAGAATGAGTTGTCTTACTTCTAAGTTTTCGCTCATCTAATGGATGAGAAATGGTAGTCAGTATTTTTTTAATTTGTATTTTTTAAATGAGTAGAGTTGAACATCTTTTCATATATTTAAAGATCATTTAAAAATTGAACACATTTTTATATCTTCCTTTGTAAATTTTCTGTTCATGTCTTTTCCCATTTTTTCCTCAGTATTTCAAAGGGCTTGTGAGGGACATTTGCTTCAAATTTTAGAAGGGTTTTTGTTTTTTCTCTCAGTTTTAATTTTTTTTTATTTTTTAAAATTTTTAAAAAGGTTTTTATTTATTTATTTGACAGAGATCATAAGTAGACAGAGAGGCAGGCAGAGAGAGGAAGAAGCAGACTCCCTACTGAGCAGAGAGCCCCGACACAGGGCTCGATCCCAGGACCCTGGGATCATGACCTGAGCCAAAGGCAGAGGCTTTAACCCACTGAGCCACCCAGGCGCCCCTCCATATGAATTTTAATACAACTTGTCTAGCTCCAGAAAAAAAAAGTTCATTGGTATTCATTAATTTAGGGCAATTGTGGGATTGGGCATACTAATTTAGGGCATACTAAAATTTTGATGATGTTGAAACATCCTAACCAAGAGGGAGAAGCAGACTTCCCACTGAACAGAGAGCCTGATGTGGGGTTCTATCCCAGGACCCTAGGATCGTGACTTAAGCTGAAGGCAGGCTCTTAACCAACTGAGCCACCCAGGCGTCACTGTTTAATGGGTTCCTTAATATAGACTCGAACATTTCTTAAGTTTATTCTGAGTATTTAGTCCTTTTTGCTGCTGTTGTAAAGGGAGTTTTATATTGTCATATTTTGTTGACTTTTTTCAGAGAGCCAGGATTTTAATTTATTAATTTCATCAACTAATTTCTGTTCTCTTCCTCATTAATTTCTGCTTTCATCATTATCTGTTTACTTTTTGCTCTTTTTCTAGATTTTTGATATAGAAATTTAATTAATTTTCATTATTTTCTTTTTATTGGTATAGATATTTAATGCTATGAATTTTTTCTTTTGATCACTGCTTTAAGGGGATGCCATAGATTCTGCTATATAGTGTTTTTGTTGTTATTTTTCAGAAATCCCATCATTTCTGTTTGTATTTCTTTCCCATGTCACTCAAGAGTTATTTAACAGAAGACTTTTTCCATTTTTAGGTCAAAGGGTCTTTTTGTTTCTTTAATTTTGTTGCTTTATAATCATAGCATGCTGTTTTAACACTCCTGCTTTCTGGAATTTACTGGTGTTTTCTGATCAGTTTTTGTGAACATTCTATGTGCACTTGAGAAAAAGGTGGTATTTCTATTACAAGAGTGTTTTATTTATACTGGTATCTGTATCTATCTTTGTGGGCTCTCATTGATAGATCTTTCTATATGCTCCTTCTTTTTTTAAGATTTTCATTTTTTAATTTTTTCATTTGCTAGTGGGAGAGAGCACAAGCACCTAGGAGGGTGTGAGTCAGAGGGAGAAGGAGAAGCAGACTCGCCGCTGAGTAGGGAGCCAGACACGGGGCTCAATCCCAAGACCCTGGGACCATGACCAGAGCTAAAGGCAGATGCTTAACTGACTGAATCACCCAGATGCCCCTCTATATGCATTCTTTTTTTAAATTAATTAAAAATTTTTTTCTATTAACATATATTATTTGTTTCAGGGGTACAGGTCTGTGATTCATCATTCTTACACAATTCACAGCACTCACCATAGCACATACCCTCCCCAGTGTCCATCACCCAGCCACTCCATCCCTCCCAACCCCTTTCCCTCCAGCAACCCTCAGTTTGTTTCCCGAGATTAAGAGTCTCTTATGGTTTGTCTCCCTCTCTGGTTTCGGTCTTGTTTCATTTTTCCTTCCCTTCCCCTATAATGCTCTGTCTTGTTTCTCCAATTCCTCATATCAGTGAGATCATATGATAATCGTATTTCTCTGATTGATTTATTTCACTTAGCATCATACCCTCTAGTTCCATCTATGTCATTGCAAATGGTACATTTCATTTTTTTGATGGATTCATCATATTCCATTGTATATATGTACCACATCTTCTTTATCCATTCATCTGTTGATGGACATCTAAGTTCTTTGGCTAGTTTGGCTAGTGTGGACATTGCTGCTATAAACATTCGGGTGCATGTGCTTCTTCAGATCACTACATTGGTATCTTTAGGGTAAATACCCAGTCATGTGATTGCTGGGTCATAAGGTAGCTGTATTTTCAACTTTTTGAGGAACCTCCATGCTGTCTTCCAGAGTGGCTGCACCAGCTTGCATTCCCACCAGCAGTGTAGGAGGGTTCCCCTTTCTCTGCATCCTTGCCAGCATCTGTCATTTCCTGTCTTGTTAATTTTAGCCATTCTGACTGGTGTGAGATGGTATCTCATTGTGGTTTTGATTTGTATTTCCCTGAGGCCAAGTGATGTTGAGCACTTTTTCATGTGTCTTTTGGCCATCTGGATGTCTTCTTTGCAGAAATGTCTGTTCATGTCTTCTGCCCATTTCTGGATTGGAGTATTTGTTCTTTGGGTGTTGAGTTTGATAAGTTCTTTGTAGATTTTGGATACTAGCCCTTTATCTGATATGTCATTTGCAAACATCTTCTCCCATTCTGTCAGTTGTCTTTTGGTTTTGTTGACTGTTTCCTTTGCTGTGCAAAAGCTTTTGATCTTGATGAAGTTCCAATAGTTCATTTTTGCCCTTGCTTCCCTTGCCTTTGGCGATGTTTCTAGAAGTTGCTGCGACTGAGGTTGAAGAGATTGCTGCCTGTGTTCTCAAGGATTTTGATGGATTCCTGTCTCACATTGAGGTCTTTCATCCATTTTGAGTGTATATGTATTCTGTTGTTGGTCGGCTTCACCTTTTATTCTTATTGTTGGTCTCCTTCACCTATCTTTTATTAAGAGTGGTATGTTAAAGCATTCTACTACTAGTGTTTCTATCGATTTCTTATTTTTTTCTTTTGGTGTTTTGCTTTATATGGATGGGTTTTGTCTTCATTTTAATTTTGGCTTTTAACATTGTAAAATATCTTCCTTTGTTATATTTAATAATTTTGGCCTAATTCTGCTTTGATAACAGAATTGCTTTCTTATTGTTTCCATTTCCTCATTAGTTCTTTGCTTATTCTTTTTTTTTAAGTATTTCTAAATCTTGTTTTAGATGTATACTTATATGCAACATAGATTTAGATTTTCTTATGAGGCAGTTGAAAATCTCTTTCAATAAGCAAATTAAGCCCATTTTCAAAAAAAATTTTATTTAAATTCAGTTAACATATAAGGTATTGTTGGTCTCAGAAGTAGAGGTCAGTGATCATCAGTCTTAAATAATACCCAGTGCTCATTACATCATATCCCTCCTTAATGTCCATCACCCAGTTACCCCATTCCACCACCCCTCTCCCCCGAGCAACCTTCAGTTTGTTGCCTATGCTTAAGAGTCTCTTATGATTTGTCTCTCACTCTGCTTTTGGCTTGTTTTATTTCTTTTCTCTCTTCCCTTATGACCCTCTGTTTTGTTTCTTAAATTCCACATATCAGCAAGATCATATGATAATTATCTTTCTCTGACTGGCTTATTTTGTTTAACATAACACCCTCTAGTTCCATCCACCTTGTTGTAAATGGCAAAATTTCAATTTTTGATGGCTACATAATATTTCAGTGTGTGTATAAATACCACATTTTCTGTATCCATTTATCTGTCGATGGACATCTGGGCTCTTTCTATACTTTGGCTATTATGGATGTTGCTGCTATAATCATTGGGGTGCACATGGTCCTCTGGATCACTACATTTGTATCTTTGGGGTAAATACTCAGCAGTGCAATTGCTGGGTTATAGGGTAGCTCCATTTTCAACCCTTTGAGGACCCTCCATACTGTTTCCAGAGTGCCTACACTAGCTTGCAGTTTCTCCTTTCTCTGTATCCGTACCAATATCAGTCATTTCTGGAGTGGTAATTTTATTTATTCTGAGGTACCACCATGTGAGGTGGTACCTCATTATGGTTTTTTGGGTTTTTTTATTAACATATAATGTATTATTTGTTTCAGGGGTACAGGTTTGTGGTTCATGAGTCTTACATAATTCACAGCACTCACCATAGCACATACCCTCCCCAGTATCCATCACCCAGCCACCCCATCCTTCCTAACCCCCACTCCTCCAGCAACCCTCAGTTTGTTTCCTGAGATTAAGAATCTCTTACGGTTTTTCTCTCTCTCATTGAGGTTTTGGTTTATATTTCCCTGATGCTGAGAGATGAGGAGCACTTTTTCATATGTCTGTTAACCATTTGTTTGTCTTCTTTGGAGAAATGTCTGTTTATGTCTTCTGCCCATCTCTGGTTTATTTGTTCCTTGGGTGTTGAGTTTGGTAAATTCTTTATAGATTTTGGATACTAGGCCTTTATCTGGTATGTCATTTGCAAATATCTTCTCCCATTCTGTCAGTTATCTTTTGTTTTTTGTTGACTGTTTCTTTTGCTGTGCAAAAGCTTTTGATCTTGATGAAGTCCCAGTAGTACATTTTTGCCTTTGTTTCGTTTGCCTTTGGAGATGTGTCTAGCAAGAAGTTGCTGTGGCCTGTGTTCTCCTCTAGGATTTTGATGGATTCCCGTCTCACAGTTAGATCTTTAATCCATTTTGAGTCTATTTTTGTGCCTGCCATAAGAAAATGGTCCAGTTTCATTCTTTTGCATGTGGCTGTCCAATTTACCCAATGCTATTTGTGAAGAGACTTTCTTTTTTCCATTGGCTATTCTTTCCTGTTTTGTCAAAGATTAGTTGACCTAATTGCTGAGGTCCATTTCTCGGTTCTTTATTCTGTTCCATTGATCTGTATGTCTGTTTTTGTGATAGTACCATATTGTCTTGGTGATTATAGCTTTAACCCACTGAGCCACCCAGGCACCCTGGTGATTATAGCTTTGTAAGAGAGCCTTGAAGTCTAGGATTATAATGCCACCAGCTTTGGTTTTCTTTTTCAACATTCCTTTGGGTGTCCGGGGGTCTTTTCTTGTTCCATACAAATTTTAGGATTATTTGTTCCAGCTCTGTGAAAAAAGTTGATGGTATTTTCATAGGGATTTCTTTGAATATGTAGATTGCTCTAGGTAACATAGATATTTTAACAATATTTGTTCTTCCAATCCACGAGCATGGAACATTTTTCCATTTCTCTATGTCTTCCTCAGTTTCTTTTCTGAGTATTCTCTAGTTTTCTAAATACAGATCCTTTGCCTCTTTCCTTAGGTTTATTCCTGCATATCTTATGGTTTTGGGTACAGTTGTAAATGAGATCAACTCCTTAATTTCTCTTTCTTCTGTCTCATTGTTAGTGTATAGAAATGTAGCTGATTTCTGTGCATCAATTTTATATCTTGCCACTTTGCTAAATTCCTGTTTGAGTTCCAGCAATTTTGGGAGTCTTTTGGGTTTTCCACATAGAGTATCCTGTCATCTGCAAAAAATGAAAGTTTGACTTCTTTGTTGATTCACATGCCTTTTACTTCTTTTTGTTGTGTGATTTCTGAGGCTCAGACTTCAGGTACTGTGTCGAACAGCACTGGTGATAGTGGACATCCCTGCCATCTTCCTGACCTTAGGGGAAAAGTTTTCAGTTTTTCCCCACTGAGAATGATATTTGCTGTGGATTTTAATATATATTGAGCCCATTTCCACTTATTGATGTGACTGACACATTTGATCTCAAAGCTATTGTGTTATTATTTATGTTTTAATTTGCTGTATTATATACTGGGAGCTTTTCTTTTTTCTATGCCTTTGTTCTGTTAAGATTTCTGGCATGTGAAAATGTCTGTTTTTTTATATTCTAGTGGTTATCGTTATATTTATACTTTTTTTTTTTTAAGATTTTTGTTTATTTAACAGAGAGAGATCACAAGTAGGCAGAGAGAGAGGCAGGGGAAGCAGGCTTCCCGCTGAGCAGAGAGCCCGATGCGGGACTCAATCCCAGGACCCTGAGACCATGACCTGAGCTAAAGGCAGAGGCTTTAACCCACTGAGCCACCCAGGCGCCCCTGTATATTTATACTTTTTATCATGCCTACAATGTTGTTTTAACTTAATCTTCTACTTTTTAGTTTGTCAGTTTTTTAATTTTTTAAAAGACTTTATTGTTTTTAATTTATTTTTTAGTTTTTATATTTATTATGTTACGTTAGTCACCATACAGTACATCATTAATTTTTGATATAATGTCCCATGATTCACTGTTTGCATATAACCCCTAGTGCTCCATGCAATATGTGCCCTCCTTAATACTGACCACCAGGCCTACCCAAACCCCCAACCCCCTTCCCTGTGAAACCTTTAGTTTGTTTCCCAGAGTTCATAGTCTCTCATGGTTTGTCTTCCCCTCTGATTCCCCCACTCTTCATTTTTCCCTTCCTTCTCCTAATGTACTCCATACTATCCCTATGTTCCACAGAGGAGTAAAACCATATGATAATTATCTTTCTCTGCTTGAGTTAGTTTACTTAGCATAATGTTCTGCAGTTTGATCCATGTTGATGCAAATGTTGGGTATTCATCCTTTCTGATGGCTGAGTAAAATATTCCATTGTATGTATGGACCACATCTTCTTTATCCATTTGTATGTTGAAGGGAATCTCCGCTCGTCCACAGTTTGACTGTTGTGGACATTATTGCTATGAGCATTGGGGTGCATGTGGCCCTTCTTTTCATTACATCTCTATCTTTGGGGTAAACACCCAGTAATGCAATTGCTAGGTCATAAGGTAGCTCCATTTTAATTTTTTGAGGGACCTCCACACTGTTTTCCAAAGTGGCTGGATCAACTTGCATTCCCACCAACAGTGTAGGAGGATTTCCTTTTCTCTACAACCTCTCCAACATTTGTTGTTTCTTGCTTGTCAATTTTTGTCATTCTTACTGGTGTAAGGTAGTATCTCAATGTGGTTTTGATTTGAATTTCCCTGATGCTGAACATTTTTTTCATGTGTTTGTTAGCCATTTGTTTGTCTTCTTAAAGACTTTATTTGAAATAATCTCTACAACCAATGTGGGGCTTGAACCCCCCACAACCCTGAGATCTAGAGTCACATGCTCCACCGACTGAGCCAACCAGGCACCCCTGTGGTTTGTCGGTTTTAAATACCCTTTGAATTTCAGTGTTACCTTTACTATAGTTAATGATCTTATTTTACTTTCCACTTTCTCTCTTTTTCCTCCTAGAGCATAAAGTGTATTACATTTTTATACCATTTTGTCCTAACTTTTAAAAATATAAAAACTTTTACTTATTTTTATTAAGATGAAATTCATACAGCACAATCATTTTATTATTTATTTATTTTTAAAGATTTTATTTATTTATTTGACAGATCACAAGTAGGCAGAAGCAGGCAGAGGAGGGTGGAGGGAAGCAGGCTCCCTGCCGAGTGGAGAGCCCAATGCAGAGCTTGATTCCAGGACTGTGAGATCATGACCTGAGTCGAAGGTAGAGGCTTAACCCACTGAGCCATTCAGGCACCTCAACACAATTGTTTGAAAGTATACAACTTAACGGGAATTTGATACATTCACAGACTTGTGCACCACTGCCTTTCTCATATTATAATACTTCTTTATCACCAAAGGAGAATACCGTGTATTTATTAAATTATCATTCCTATTTTCTGGAACCCTCTAATCTGCTTTGTATCTATGGATTTGCTTATTCTGGGTATTTCATGTAAATGAATCATCCCATATGTGACCTTTTGTGTCTGGCTTCTTTCTCTTAATATTTTCAAGTTTACCCAAGTTGTAGCATCATACCTTTTATTTTATTTTATGATTGAATAATATTCCATTGGTATGGACATACCACAATTTTATTATCCATTCATCAGCTGCTGAATATTAGGTTATTTCTACCCTTTGGCTGTTATGAATAACGCTTCTATAAATATTTGTATACAAATTTCTGGGTGGTCATATATTTTTATTTTTCGTGGATATATACCTAGGAGTGTAGTTACTGGGTCATATGGTAATTTTGTGTTCAACTTTTAAAGGAGCTGCCAAATTGTTTTCTACACTGGCTGCACCATTTTATATTCTAACCAGCAATGTAAAAATGTTTCTCTTTCTTTACATTGTTGTCAACACTCCTTATTTTCTGTTGTTTTGATTATGGCCATTATAGGGGGTGTGAACACTGTGGTTTTGATTTACATCTTCTTAATTATCAATGATGTTAAATGTCTTTTAATGAGGGGCACCTGGGTGGCATAGTCAGTTAAGTGTCCAACTCTCGGTTTCAGTTTGGGTTGTGGGATCGAGCCCTACATTGGGGTCTGCACTCAGTGTGGAGTCTGCTTTGGACTCTCTCCCCCTATCCCTCTGCTCCCCCATCCCCCCCACTAGCTCGTGTATGTGCTCTCTCTCTCTCTCTCTCTCTGTGGAATAAAGAAATAAATCTTTAAAAAAATTTACTTATGTGACAGAGAGAGCCCAAGAGCACAAGTCGGGGGAATGACAGAAGGAAAGGGAGAAGCAGGCTCCCTGCTGAGCAGGGAGCCCCAGGCAGGGCTTGATCCCAGGGCCCTGGGATCCTGACCTGAGCAGAAAGCAGATGCTTAATGGACTGAGCCACCCAGGTGCCCCAACCCAAACATTTTTTAATGAGTTTCTTTATAGCTGCTTTTTTTTTTACGGTAGTCTAAAAATATCATTAATTTGTGTTTTTACATGATTATTTTTTACATATTTTATTCATTTATTTGACAGAGAGCGAGACACAGTGAGAAAGGGAACATAAGCAGGGGGAGGGGGAGTGGAAGAAGCAGGCCTCCTCCCAGATGCGGGGCTCGATCCCAGGACCCTGGGATCATGACCTGAGCCTAAGGCAGATGCTTAACAACTGAGCCATCCAGGTGCCCCTTTCATATGATTTTAAGGGGGGAAATGGACAAAATATTGTTTTGTAAAAAATGTAATAAACTTGAAATAGATTTATTACAATAATACATGTGATTTTTTGGGGCACCTGGGTGGCTCAGTTGGCTAGGCGGCTGCTTTTGGCTTGGGTCATAATCCTGGAGTCCTGGGATCGAACCCCACATCAGGCTCCCAGGTTAGCAGTCAGCCTGCTTCTCTCCCCTCTCTGCCTGCCACTCCCCCTACTTGTGTGCTTTCTCTCTCTCAAATAAATAAAACCTTTAAAAAAAAATACATGCAATTTTTCAAGATAATTTGTGTTCTGTACTCCCATGTGGGTGTCCTGGGTGATGCACCTGTCACTGATAAATGAAAGGAAGATTGAACTCATGTAATATTATTTTTTTTTTTTTTAAAGATTTTATTTATTTATTTGACAGAGAGAGAAATCACAAGTAGGCGGAGAGTCAGGCAGAGAGAGAGAGAGAAGCAGGCTCCCGCTGAGCAAAGAGCCCGATGCGGGGCTCGATCCCAGGACACTGAGATCATGACCTGATCTGAAGGCAGCGGCTTAATCCACTGAGCCACCCAGGCGCCCCCTCATGTAATATTATTAATGTATGTTCTTTCAGCTTACATCTTTGATTTAAGTTGGTTACCTTAGTGAATTTTGCTGTAAAGGTCTTAAAAGTTTATATGTTCAGTCTTATACTTATGTAGATAATACTATTTAATGTGTACCAATATGTAACATTACTTTCACCTATAAATCATAAATTTAATGGTGTGGTATAGGGTTTATATATACTGTATGTTGGCATAGTAACCCCATAAAGATCTATGCTAAATTGTATATTCAGTTGATGGCATTTATCATTAAGTCTGATAAGGTAGTATTATTATCTTTCAGTTAGTACTTCTAGATTACTGCGTTTTTAACGCTTAGGTATTTTGAAGAGTTGGTTTGCTTTTGTCACTCTCCTAAGCAGCTGTGATCTTGTGGTATGCTGGTACAAAGTGACAGGAGAAAAAGCTAATATAAATATTATAGAACAAGTATTGTAAGTATTAAAAGTGTCTATTTGGTGTATCATAAAAGGTTTCAGTGTCTACCTTTGAGAAAGGAGGGGCCACTGAACATTAGCTGTCCAAGGGAGGCTATCACTGTATATAGCTTTGTCTGCTCCTTTTAGAGAAACTTCATATGCTCTAGAATATGCAGTTACCAAAGCTTTGGATCTCACAAAAGGCTGAATACATCTTTGATTGGTTATATATTAAAGGAAATAGCCCACAGCATGGTGCCAGACAAGTGTAGAGCCCAACCAATTTGATCCTTAAGCAGGGAGAAGAATTCTATTCATCATTAAGAGGTTGGATTGTAAAATGTTGTAATTATTTCAGCCAAATTGGTTTAAAGCTGGTTTTTTTTTTTTCAATAAAACTTCTCTTCAAATTGCAAGGCAAGAAGACAGTTTTCATTTTGACGACCTTTCCTGCATTGTGTTTTTCTTCAAGTCTTCCCACCCTACCCTGTGGCCTACTCTGTTTACTGTTCAAAGCTGAATCATAATGTGCATCTGGAGGGATCCTGAATCATGTGACTGACTGAAGTGTCTCTTGTCATTTATTAACATTCTTTGAATATCTAATTTTGACATAGTATTTGGTCATATCATGAAGAAACTTGCTCCTGCTCTTGACTGTTTCAGAGATGGGTGCATATGTAAAATTATTTTTTCTCTTTTTTATTTATATACCATTTTTTTTGGTTTTTGTTTTTAAATTATAAAATGGAACAAAGAGTGACATCACATTAGGCCTTGACAGAGATCTTTTTACTTGAAGGACTACTCCTATAATGAATGATTTTTTATTCAAGTGAATATTCATATATTTCTCTGACTCTAATTTGTATGAAATGACAGCCTGCAGACCATTTTGTTTGATTACAGTCCCTTCACCTTCATTATCTTTTATGTCTATTTAAACTCTGGACTTGCCATATCCATCTTGACCCTCCCCCACATCTCTCTGTTTGTATTTTCTTTCATTGCAATTTTCCTCTTTTCTCTTCTGTGGGCATTCACAGATTGTTTTTGGAGTTCATTAAAAAGGGAGTGTGTTGTCTGGGTAGAAAATTACATTTGCATGCCTGAGAGAGGCCTAAGGGTTTTTGTGGGGTTTGGCAAGGGTCCTGGCCCCCCCCCCCCTCCCTTTAGGGAGGGAGGAATGAGAAAAGGGTAATAATAAGAAGGGATTTTTGGAAAGGAGAAAAGTAAGAGTTGTTAAGGTGATTTTTTCTGTCCCCATTTTTTTCTTTCCGTATTATATACATCTAACTGATTTTCCTTTCTCTTTTTCTGCATGTATAAACCACTTGACTAACAATGGAACAGATTAGAGGCCTTTCTTAGAACTATTTTGAATGCACATAGAGTTCTGCAAAGCAGAGACCTTTCCTATGATGGTAATTGTACATTTAGTAGTGAAGCTGGCAAGTTGATATATATATATATATATATATTTTTTTTTTTTTTATCCTCTTTTCTTTGTAGTAATTGGAGTGGGCTTTATATAGGAAAATTATTTCTTCAATATGACATTTCATCTAAACTGGCCGGTATCTACATAAAAAGTTTAGCCATTTTTTAAATTTTTATTTTTTAAAAGATTTTATTTATTTATTTGACAGACAGAGATCTCAAGTAGGCAGAGAGGCAGGCAGAGAGAGAGGAAGGGAAGCAGGCTCCCTGCTGAGCAGAAAGCCTGATGCAGGACTTGATCCCAGACCCTGAGATCATGACCTGAGCCAAAGGCAGAGGCTTTAAGGCACCCCTAGCCACGTTTAAATTAGGATTTCTCACAGAATTTAGAGTTTTAGGTATATTTAACTCTTTCTGAAGTTGGTAATGTTCATCTTTTTTAATTAAAGGTAATAAAACCTTTATTAATTAAAAAAAGACATCGTCTTATCCAAAACTTTTCATTTATGCCCAAGGACTCTATATTACAGCAGTGGAAACTCAGAACAAAGAATTCAGCAAGGTTGATCGTTAATACCAGAAATTGGGTGGTGTAGGACCAAAGATGATCATATTGTGGGTCAGGAGTGGGCAGGGAAATCAGGGAATTAATTTGGGCTATATCAGATATTCAAGGGAAAGTAAGTTGATTTATAATAGGGCTGGCCAGTAGAGCTAATTCCCTTTTCTTTATTTTAAAGTCTGACTGACTGACTACATACTTTATCCATTTAGCAAATATTTTTAATTGAATTCTGACTGTTCCATATACTCCCTTAGCTACAAGGACTACGGAGATAAGTAGGACATAATAGCTGTAGTCAGTATGAGTATGTATATTTGCAGTTGTGTGTATATAATGCCCATGAAGTCTGGAAATAGATATTTTTATGTATATTTAAAATCGAAGAAGTCCTTGGGGCGCTTGGGTGGCTCAGTGGGTTAAAGCTTCTGCCTTTTGCTCAGGTCATGATCTCAAGGTCCTGGGATCGATCCCCACATTGAGGTCTCTGCTCAGCAGGAAGCCTGCTCCACACCCCCCGCCCCCCCACCGCCTCTCTGCCTACTTGTGATTTCTCTCTCTGTCAAATAAATGAATAAAATCTTAAAAAAAAAAATTGAAGAAGTCCTTGATGACAGGTATACTTGCCTGTGTTTCCAGACTTTTTGGTTACAATATGGTGTGTGTGTGTGTGTACAAAATTAATAGTGTAAGTGCTTATTAGAAAAGCTATATGCCAATGGACTACCATGCAGCCATCAAGAGAAATGAAATATTGCCATTTTCAGTGACTTGGATGGAACTAGAGGGTATTATGCTGAGCGAAATAAGTCAATCAGAGAAAGACAATTATCATGATTTCTCTGATAGGAGGAATTTGAGAGGCAGGGCGGGGGGGGGGGCTTTGTGGGGGATAGGGAAGGAAAAAATGAAACAAGATGGGATTGGGAGGGAGACAAACCATAAGAGACTCCTTATCTCATGAAACAGACTGAGGGCTGCTGGGGGTTGAAGGGTAGAGATAGGGTGGCTAGGTTATGGACATTGGGGAGGGATTGTGCTATGGTGAGTGCTGTGAAATGTGTAAGCCTGATGATTCACAAACCTGTACCCCTGGGGCGAATAATACA
Organism: Mustela erminea; assembly: GCF_009829155.1. Classification (NCBI taxonomy): domain Eukaryota; kingdom Metazoa; phylum Chordata; class Mammalia; order Carnivora; family Mustelidae; genus Mustela; species Mustela erminea. The sequence goes on from NC_045623.1 coordinate 74,600,431, forward strand.
TTGTATGTTAACTAAAATAAGAAAAGCGGTATGCAGAATAATTTGGACTGCATCATCGACTTCATTCTTTGTTGGATGTTCACATTATCGGATAAACATACTTTTATTTCTTGCCTCTTAAAAAAATCTTTTTTAAACTCTGTTAACTTCTGTCAGCTATTGTTCTATTTCTTTATTATCTATAGCAAAGCTTTAAGAGCTTTCTCTACTTGTTAATTCCCAATTTCTCTCCTCCTATTTTCTCTTAAACCCATTACCGCCAGTGTTAACTATACTATTCCTAATCTGTCCTCATCGAAGTCACCAATGACCTCCACATTGCTAATTGTCATTTCTTAGTCCTTGTCTAATTGCACTGTCAGTGGTACTGATAACTGCTATCAGTAGTAGTATTTGATCAGTCCCTCATCCTTGATTTATTTGCTTCACAAGGTTTCCAGGATATGATGTTCTCTTACTTTTTTTCTTATCTCACTGGCACCTACTTCTTAGTCTCTTTCACTTACTTTACTCTTCTCTTTTTCCTCTTAACTTTTACTGACTTGACTTTACTCTTCTCTTTTTCCCCTTAACTTAAAACTTTTCTTAGAAAATATCACAGTAAAAAAGTTGACTGTTTTTCTTTTGATGTACAGTTCTGTGAATTTTAACATGTAAATAGATTTGTGTAACTGGTACCATAATCAAGATATAGAACAATTCCATCACCTCCAAAGCATCCTTCATGTTATCCCTTGTATAATCACAACTTAGAAGTCACCTGGAACTACTGTTCTCCATCATTATAATTTTGTCTTTTTGAGAACATTATGCGGTGTGTAACCTTTCTAGACTGGCTTCTTTTATTCAACATAATGTATTTTCTCTGAAATGTTACATGTATCTATTGTTTGTTTCTTCTTATTGCTGACTAGTATCCTTTGTGTGGATGTACCACAATTTGTTTATCCATTTGCCTGTTAAAGGACATTTAGGTTGTTTCCAGTTTGCGTTGTTTTTGGCAATTATGAACAGAACTGTTATATACATTGATAACCAGGTTTTCATTTCCCTAGGGAGAAATCCCAGGAGGAGGACTGCTCAGTAATACATTAAGTATATATTTAGCTTTGTAAGAAACTGTGAAATACTTTTCCAGAGTGCCTGTCCCATTTGGCATTCCCACCATCAACACATGAAAGTCCCACTTGTTTTGTATCCTCACCAGCACTTAGTATTGTTAATATTTTTAAATTTTATCCATTCTCATTAGTATGTGGTAATATCTCATCATAGTTTTAATTTATATTTCCCTAAGGGCTAATAAAGTCAGCATCTTTACTTGTGGTTACTTGCTATTTGCATATTTTCTTAGAGAGGTATCCAAATCTTTTGCCTATTTTTGAATTGTTTTCTCATTGTGGTTTTGAGAGTGCATTATGTATTCTGCATGTAGGTCCTTTGTTGGATATGTGTTTTGCAAATATTTTCTCCCTCTCTGTGTCTTGCTTTTGCATCTTTTTAGTGACATATTTGGTAGAACAAAGATTATTTTTTTTTTAAAGATTTTTATTTATTTGACAGACAGAGATCACAATTAGGCAGAGAGGCAGGCAGAGAGAGAGGAAGGGAAGCAGGCTCCCTGCTGAGCAGAGAGCCAGATGGGGGGCTCGATCCCAGGACCCTGGGATCCTGACCTGAGCCGAAGGCAGAGGCTTTAACCCATTGAGCCACCCAGGCGCCCCAACAACAGAGATTTTTTTTAACATTAATGAAATCCAACTTATCAGTTTTTTTTTTATGTATTGTGCTTTTGGTGACATATCTAAAAACTCTCTGTGTAACTCCAGGTCACAAAGATTTTTAATGTTTCATTCTAAAAATTTTATACTTCTACATTTTACATTTAGTCTATAATCCATTTTGAATTATTTTTTGTACAGACCAGATCGGGCGCGTTCAGGGTGGTATGGCCGTAGACATGTACAAAAAGTGAAGTTTAGGTCAATATTCTTTTTTTTTTCTTTCATATAGATGTTCAGTGTCTAACCCTGTATGTTGAAAATACTATTCTTTTTTTTTTTTAAAGATTTTATTTATTTATTTGACAGACAGAGATCACAAGTAGGCTGAGAGGCAGGCAGAGAGAGAGAGGGAAGCAGGGTCCCTGCTGAGCAGAGAGCCCAATGTGGGGCTCAATCCCAGGACCCTGGGATCATGACCTGAGCTGAAGGCAGAGGCTTTGACCCACTGAACCACCCAGATGCCCCGAAAACACTATTCTTATTTCATTGAATTCCTTTCGCATATTTGTCAAAAATCAATTGACTGTATTTGCGTGGATCTATTTCCAGATTCTCTGTTCTGTTTCATTGATTTATAGGTTTATCCCATTACCTTGCTGTCTTGATTACTATATTTATAGTAAGTCTTTTTTTTTTTTAAGGTTTTATCTATTAGAGAGAGGGAGAGAGAGAGCATACGCACGCATGAGCAGAGGGGAGGGGCAAAGGGAGAGGGAGAAGCAGATTCCCCACTGAGCAAGGAACCTGATGTGGAACTCAGTCCCAAGACTCTGGGATCAGGACCTGAGCTGAAGCAGACACTTAACTGACTGAGCCACCCAGGCACTCTATTTATAGTAAGTCTTCAAATCAGTTAGTTTGATTTTTCTAACTTTATTATCTTTCAGAATTATTTTGGCTTTTCTGGTTCCTTTTAGAATTGGATTGTCTAAATTAAAAAAAAATTCTGCTGAATTTGACTGGTATTATATTAAACCTATATATCAATTTTGGGAAAATTGAAGTCTTTTCTATGTTGAGTCTTCTGTCTATGAATAGAATAGGTATCTCTATTTAGGTCTTTTTGAATTTCTTTCATCAGTCTTTTGTAATTTCCAGCATATAGATCCTGTATATGTTTTGTTAGACTCATATTTACATATTTTACCTTTTTTGAAGTTTTTATAATTGGTTATTTTTAAAAATTTCAGTTTCCATTTATACATTGCAAGTATAAGGAAATATTTTTTTTTTTGAGCATGTATTTTATTTTTTTTATTTTTATTTTTTTTTTGATAATTGACTCTCTCTGCTTGACTTATTTCACTCAGCATAATCTCTTCCAGTCCCGTCCATGTTGCTACAAAAGTTGGGTATTCATCCTTTCTGATGGAGGCATAATACTCTATCCCCAGGGGTACAGGTCTGTGAATCACCAGGTTTACACACTTCACAGCACTCACCAAAGCACATACCCTCCCCAATGTCCATGTATGTTCACCTGTAACCATCTCCTTGCTATATGCAGTTATTAGTTCTAGGAGATTTTTGTATATTCCTTGGGACTTTCTATATAGACAGTCATGTAATCTTTGAGAAGTGATAATTGTATTTCCTCCTTTTCAATATGTAGGCCTTATATTACTTTTTCTTGCCATTTGGCACCAGCTAAGATTTCCAGGATGATACTGAGTAGCAGTGGTGAAAGTATATATTCTTGCTTTATTCTGGGTCTTAGGGAAGGCATTGAATTCTTGATCAGCTAGGATGATTTTGGCTGGAGAGTTTCTGTAGATAATACCCTTTATCAGGTTGAGGAAATTTCCTTCTATTCCTAGTTTGCTAAGAGTATTTTTTGTAACTTTTCTTTCCCATTTTTAAAAAAGATTTTATTTATTTATTTGTCAGAGAGAGAGCACAAGCAGGGGCAGTGGCAGGCAGAGAGAGAAGCAGGCTATTCACTGAGCAAGGAGCCTGAGTGGGATTCAATTTCAGGACCTGGGGATCATGACCTGAACTGAAGGCAGACTTCTTCTTCTTTTCTTTTCTTTTTTTAAAAAAATTTTTATTTATCTATTTGACAGAGAGAGAGACAGCAAGAGAGAGAATACAAGCAGAGGGAGTGGGAAAGGGAGAAGCAGGGTTCCTGCCAAACATGGAGCCCGATGACATGCGGGGCTCCATCCCAGGACCCTGGGATCATGACCCTAGCTGAAGGCAGATGCTTAACAACTGAGCTACCCAGGCACTCCTAAAGGCAGACTCTCAACCAGCTGAGCCACTCAAACTCTTGAGTCCTAAGAGTTTCTTTTTAACTTATTTTTTAAAATCACAAATGGATGTTAATGTTTTGTCAAGATGTTTTTTCTGTATCTGTTCATAGTATCATATTTTAAAATATAGATCATTAATATGGTAGATTACATAGATTGATTTTCAAATCAATGTGAGCCAGCTTCACATTTGTAGGACAAAGCCAACTTTGTTGTCGTGTGTTATTCTGGATTCAGTATGCAGACACTTTGATGAGAATTCTTGTGTTTGTGATCATGAGGAATATTAGTCTCTTGTTTTCTTCTCTCCTTCTTTTCCTTCTCTTTCCTTATTTTGTTTATCTGTTTTTGTCTGGTTTTAGTACCAGGGGAGTGCTGGCCTCATAACAAGAACTTGGAATTGTTTCTTCTACTTCTTTTTTCTGGAAGAAATTTTATAAAACTGGCATTATTTTTTTTCTTTAAATGTTTGGAAGATTTTGCCTGTGAAACCATCTGTTCTTGGGAGATTCATTTTTCAGAAGAATTTTATTTATTTATTTTTTGGGTGGGGGTGAGGAATAGGGGGCAGAGGGAGAGAGAGGGAGAATCTTAGGCAGTCTCCATGCTCAGCACAGGGCCTGTGTTGGGGCTTGTTCTCAGAATTGTGAGATCATCACCTGAGCTGAAATCTAGTCAGCTGCTTAACTGACTGATCCACGCAGGTGCCCCCAGAAGAATTTTTAACTGCACATTTAATTTCTTTAATAAATATGGAACTATTTAGATTACCTATTTTAATGTCTGGTGAGTTTTGGTAGTTTGAGTTTTTGAGAGATTCATTTAATCCAGTTTGTTGGATTTGTGTGTTTAGTTTTATCTCTATTCTTCATAATCCTTTTAATCTCTACATGGTCTGTAGTGGTATTACCCCTTTCATTCCTAAAATTGGTAATTTGTGTCTTCTCTTTTTTTCTGCCAGTCTTGGTAGAGATTTATCTTTTTTATTAATTTTCTAGAGAGCCAGCTTTTGGCTTGAATGATTTTTCTCTATTCTGTTTTCAAATTCTTTTTTTTTTTTTTTCTGTTTTCAAATTCTTAAAACGTTTGGAGATTTCCCATTATGTGTTTTTTTTTTTTTCATATTTAGTTGAAGTATAGTTGCCATATAATAGTATATTATTAGTTTCAGGTATACAACATAGTGATTTGACAATTACAGTTGATCTTTCAACAACCTGAGGGTTAGGGGTACCACCAACCTCTGCACAGTCAAATATCCACTTAAAACTTTTGACTTTTCTAAAACTTGACTACTAATAGCCTACTGTTGACTGCAGGCCTTACTGATAATATGAATAGCTGATTAACATATATTTTATATATGTATTATATCCTGTATTAGGACTGAGCCACCCAGGTGCCCCATTGTTACATTTTAAAAAAAACCAGTTACCAGGGTCGCCTGAGTGACTCAGTGGGTTAAGCCTCTGCCTTCCACTCAGGTCATGGTCTCAGGGTCCTGGGATCGAGCTCCGCATTGGACTTTCTGCTCAGCAGGGAGCCTGCTTTCCCCCTCTCTCTGCCTGCTGCTCTGCCTACTTGTGATCTCTCTGTCAAATAAATAAATAAAATCTTAAAAAAAAAAACAGTTACCTGTGATGATAGGTGATACAGTTTCCCCAATTTGGAGGGGGTGGAGGGAGATGTTTTATACTGTATGTTAATCTTGAAAGTAGTTTTAAAACAGTAAGAAAACCAACACATTATTAATTTTTTATTAAATATCACTCACGTTATGCTTGTGTAAGTATAGGCTATTTCCATACAAGTCTTGCACATGACGATTGTTCCGTGTAATGACTACTTAGGCATTGCTGCTAACACAAAACCATCTCATACAGTTCCTTCTTTTTTTTTTTTTTTTTAAGATTTTATTTATTCATTTGACAGAGAGAGACACAGTGAGAGAAGGAACACAAGCAGGGGAAGTGAGAGAGGGAGAAACAGGCTTCCCGAGGCACAGGGAGCCTGACGCAGGGCTCGATCCCAGGACCCTGGGATCCTGACCTGAGTGAAGGCAGACGCCTAACGACTGAGGCACCCAGGTGCTCCTCATACAGTTCTTTCTGTACAGTTATTAGATGTTCACACAAAGAAACACACATACACAACAAATAAGTTTATCAATTGTACGGCATGATGATTATTTACTATTCATTAACTGGAATAGTGGATCATCATAAAGGCCTTTATTTTCATCTTCATGTTGAGTAGGCTGAGGAGAAAGAGGAGGAAGTGTTGGTCTTGCTGTCTCAGGGGTGGCAGAAGAGGTGGAGGAGGTGGAGGAGGTCGGGGAGGGGGCAGGAGAGGTATGACACTTGGTATAACTTTATAGAAATACATTGTAATTTCTGTCTGACTTTTTTGCTTTTTCATTTTTCTAAAAATGTTTCTATATAGTACCACTCCTTTTTCCACCATTTGCTTTATTTCAGTGCTTGTATCCTACAAGGGTCCATGACATAAATGAAATCAAAGCTGGCCCTTCAGCCAAATTGTCTAACTTCAGTTTGTTTTCTGGAACTGCTTCTTCTACATCTTCTTCCTCATTGTCTGGCACCGGTTCAGTAGCACTCATCTCCATTAAGTTACCTTTTGTTATTTCCTCTTGTGTGGTGTCACATAGCTCTTGAATTTCTCCAAGAAACATATTTTGAAACTCTTCACACGCCACCGCCCCCCCCCAACCTTTTCTTTTTTGCCATATCCATGATTTCGTTGATTGGCCCTGTCGTAAATTCTGTGAAGTCATGCACAAGATCTAGACATAGTTTTCTCCAGCAAGAATTTATTTTTTTGGGCTTGATGCCTTTCATGGCTTTTTCTGTAACAACAACGGCATTTTCAGTGGTGTAATCCTTCCACACTTTCATGATGTTCTTTCTATTGGGGTTCTCTTCCTTCGTGTTGACAATCTTTTCCATAGGATACTATGCATAACAAGTCTTAAAGGTCCTTATGACCCCTAATCCAGAGGCTGTATTAGAGACGTTGTATTTGGGAACAAGTAGACTACTTGGATGCCTTTGGTGTTGAACTCTTGGGGTTTTGGTTGACCATGGGCATTGTCCAATATCAGAAGAACTTTAAAAGGCAGTCCCTTACTAGTAAGGGACTTCTTGACTTAAGGGATAAAATATTGATGCAGCCAGTCCAGAAAAAGGGTTTTCCTGTCCAGCCTTCTTGTTGAATAACCAAAAGACTGGCAGCTGGTGTTTATCTTTTCCAACTTCAAGGCCCAGGGGTTAGCGATTTTATAGGTAAGGGCAGTTCTGATCATAAACCCAACTGCATTTGTGCAAAATTGTGGAGTTAGCCTATCTCTTCCTGCCTTAAATCCTGGTGCTTGCTTCTCTTTCTAACTTATAAATGTCCTTTGTGGCATTTTTTTCCCCCAGAAAAGGCATGTTGTCTGCATTAAAAACCTTTTCAGGCAGATATCTTTTCTCCTTTGTGATTATTTTAGTGGTGTCTGGGAACTTGTTGCTGCTTCTGTTATCTTGACATTTTTTAGGTAAAACCTCTTTCTAAAATCAAACCATCCTTTGCTGACAATAAATTCTCCAGGTTTAGATCCTTCACTTTCCTTTTGCTTTAGGTTGTTCTATAACGACTTCACTTTTCTGGAATCATGTTAGAGACAGTAGGTATGCCTTTCTTAGAACAGTCCTGCACTCACATAAAAGCTGCATTTTCAGTAGGAGATAAAAAGGTATTTTGCAAGAAGTGCAATGTTTTCGTCCCTGCTGGTATAGCTGCAGCTACAGCTTCATGAATTTCCTTTTCTTTTTTCTACCATGGTCCTTACACTGGATTCATTTACCTTGAAGTGAAAGATAATTGCAGCTGCTGGCCTCAATCAAGCTGCTGGCTTGATATGTACATATCAAGCAATTCAACTTTTTCTTAAAACGTCATGACTTTTCTCTGCTTCTTGGTAGCACTTCCAGCATCACTAGTGTTAACTCAAGTTTTATGATACTGCACTAAACACAATGAAAAATATGTTGAGAACCACAAGAAATCACTTTTACTGCAATACATGCAATTTACTAGAGAAACTGTCACATGTTGTTTTAAGTAGGTGCTTGCAACACCTGAGCTCACCACAAAAGCAAGAGGAGGTGGCTATGAAATTATTACAGTAGCACATATGCACTATAGTTAATTTTATGCAGTTATGATGTAATACCATATCTTTACATTTGCTTACATTTCTCTAGACTGCAAATGGCACCATGTATAGTCTTTAAGTGTGTGCTTAAGGTTTGATAAGTTTTAACTTTCTTTCCTTTGAAAAGGTTTTTATTTATTTATTTGGGAGAGAGAGAGTGTACAAGTTTGGGGGTAGGGGCGGAGGGAGAAGGAGAAACAGACTTCCCACTGAGCAGGGAGCCCAACCCAGGGCTTCATCCCAGGACCCCAGGATCTGTAAGCAGATCTGAGCTGAAAGCAGACACTTATTACTTGACTGAGCCACCAAGGTGCCCCAGCTTTGATGATTCTTATCACCACTGCTTATTACCACTTACTGCTGCTGTTCCCTTCAGTACTGCCACTGTAGGATTGCCTGGGGGTCTGGGTATGAGAGAATGGAGGAAAGAAAGAAAACATGGGGTATTTTCACACTTCTTGAGTATTAGGAGTTACTGTTCCAGCTCTGAGCCAGAAAAGGGGCTTCTCTTCGAGCTGTCTCTAGGTGTACCTCATTTTTCACATCGAGATTTTTTTTGATGTATTAAATTCAGGCTTTAGGATCCTCGAGGGAGGGAAAACCCAGATATGATGGAATTTGGGTCTTCCCCTGTCCACCTGCTAATAAGGACTTTTCAGAGTCCTCAAATACTACTCCTAGCATTCTGTCCAAGGTTTTGTAGTTGCATTCAATAGGAGTGATAGAATGAACTATGCTTACAGCTCCAGAATCCCTATCATTTTGTTTTAACCTATTTCTGTCTATATATTTTGTGGATTTCTTAAAGGCAGCATATGGTTGGGTCTTACTTTCTTATCCAACCTGATAATCTTTGCCTATTTAGTAGGATATTTAGACCACTTATTCAAGATTATTGATATAGTTGTGATCAAATCTACCAAGTACTATTTGTCCCATCTATTATTTGTTCTCTTTTTCTTATTTTCCTGCCTTCTTTTTGGATTAAATATCTTTTATGTTTCCATTTTATCTCCTTTTTTAGTTTATGAGCTATAATTTCTTGTGTGCCTGTCTGAGGGTTTATAGTATACATGAGAGACCAGCAAACTTTTTCCATAAGATCCATATAGTAAATATTTTAGATTTGTTGCACTATACTATCTTTCTCATAACTATTTGACTCTGCCATTGTCGTACAAAAGCAACTAGACACAATATGTAAATGAATGACTCAGGCTTTGTTCCAATAAAACTTTACTTTATTTTAAAGATTTTATTTATTTATTTGACAGAGATCACAAGTAGACAGAGGGGCAGGCAGAGAGAGAGAGGGGGAAGCAGGCTTCCTGCTGAGCAGAAAGACTGATGCGGAGCTCGATCCCAGGACCCTGAGATGACGACCTGAGCTGAAGGAAGGGGCTTAACCCACTGAGCCACCCAAGCACCCCATAACTTTATTTATTTATTTTTTAAGATTGTATTTATTTGTTTGTCAGAGAGAGAGAGAGCACAAGCAGGGGGAGCGGCAGGCAGAGCAGGCAAATGAGAAGCAGGCTCCTGTCTGAGCAAGAAGCCCAATAGGGACTTGGTTCCAGGACCCTGGGATCATGACCTGAGCTGAAGGCAGACAACTTAACCAACTGAGCTACCCAGGTGTCCCTCCAATAAAACTTTATTTTTGAAAATGGGGAGTTGGCCAGATTTGGCCTGCAAATTATAGTTTGCCAACATCTGGTCATATCTTTAATTTTAACACAATCTACTTTCAAGTGACATTATGCTACTTCGCTTGTATAACCTTTCCACAATACACTTCCATTTCTGGGGCGCCTGGGTGTTGGTTTATGCCTTTGGCTCAGGTCAATCTCTGGGTGCTGGAATCAAAACCCATGTCCTTAGGCTTTCTGCTTAGCAGGGCATCTGCTTCTTCCTCTCCCTCTATCCACCCCCCCCCCGCCCCCGCCATGCTTGCTCTCTCTCTCAAATAAATAAATTAAATCTTTAAAAGAAATACACTTCCAATTCTTCCCTACCAGCCTTTGCAGTATTGTTTTCTTGCTTTTTATATGTGATATAAATTTTATAGAATATGTATAAGTAATATTGCTATTGTTTTTACTTTGAGTAGTCAGTTATATTTTCTGGGATCATGGGATCCCTGGGATCATGACCTGAGCCAAAGGCAGATGCTTAACTGACTGAACCACCCAGGTGCACCTATTTTCAGGAGATTAAAATAAAAAATGAAGGAAGAGATTATGCTGAGTGAAATAAGTCAAGCAGAGAAAGTCAATTATCATATGGTTTTACTTACTTGTGGAGCTTAAGAAATAACATGGGGGGCATTAGGAGAAGGAAATAATAGTGAGATTGGGGGAGATAGGAGGGGGAGACGAACCATGAGAGACTGTGGACTCTGAGAAACAAACTGAGGGTTTTGGAAGGGATGGGGCTGGGGGGATAGGTGAGCCTGGTGGTGGGTATTAAGAAGGGCACATATTGCATGGAGCACCGGGTTAAAAAAAAAAAAAAAAAGTAAACTATCTTATCACCCTAAAAATAAATAAATAAATTTATCTACATTGTTACAGTTTCCAGTGCACTTCTGTTTTCGTGTGTGTGTACATGCAGATTTCCATCTGCTATAATTTTCCTTCTGCCTGAAGGAGTTCATTTAAAACTTTTGCTGCTGCTGAATTCTTTCAGTATTTTTAAGGGTGTGTGAAAGTATTTCACTTTTATTTATTTATTTTTAAAGATTTCATTTAGTCTTTAGAGAGAGAATGCATGAGTGGGGAGAAGGAGAGGGAGAAAGAGAGAATCCCAAGCAGGCTCCATGCTCAGTGTGGAGCCTGATGCAGAACTTAATCCCATAATCCTGAGATCATGACTTGAGCCAAAATTAAGAATTGGATGCTCAACCAACTGAGCCACCAGGCACTCCTCACTCTTATTTGTGAAAGATATTTTTTTTTGGGTGTGGAATCCAAGTTGACAGGCCCACCCAATTTCAGTACTCTAAAGATGTTTCTCCATTCTTTTCTGGCATGCATAGTTTCTGTCAAGAAAGCTGCTGTCATTTTTCTCTTTATTCTTCTGTATATAATATTTCTTTATTTCTCTGACTCATGTTAAGATTCTCTCAGTTAAAGTAACAGCTTTTTTGAGATATAATTGAAATACCATAAAATTCACCTTTTTACTTTTATTTTTTAAAAGATTTTGTTTATTTATTTGACAGACAGAGATCATAAGTAGGCAGAGAGGCAGACAGAGAGAGAGGGGGAGGCAGGCTCCCTGCTGACCAGAGAGCCCAATGTGGGGCTTGATCCCAGGACCTTGGGATCGTGACCTGAGCTGAAGGCAGAGCCACCCAGGTGCCCCAAATTCACCTTTTTAAAATGTATACTGCCTGCCTCTCTGCCTACTTATAATCTCTGTCTGTCAAATAAATAAATAAAATCTTTTAAAAAATAAATAAAATATATAATTTATTGGGTTTAAGTGTATTCACAAAGGTATATAACCGTCATCACTAATTTTAGAATTTCGTCTCTCAAAAATGAAACCCAGTGCCTATTAGCAGTTACTCTCAGTATTCCCCCACTGGCAACCACTAATCTAATTTCTGTCTCTGTGCATTTTCTTTTCTAGACATGTGATGTTTACGGAGTGATACAGTCTGTGTAGTCTTCTGTGATGGACTTTTTCTTGGCACAGTGTTTTTAAGGCTCATTCATATTATAGCAGTACTTTATTCCTTTTTTGTGTCAAATAATATTCCATTGTATGAATAGATCACATTTGTTTATTCATTCATCAGTTGATGGACATTTAGCTTGTAGCCATTTCTTGGCTTTTATGAATGATTATGCTGTGAACACTTGTATGTAAGTTTTCTTGTGGACATGTGTTTTCATTTCTCTTGGGTGGATACCTAGGAGTAGAATTGCTGGGTGAATATGGTAATTCTGTGCTTAACATTTTCAGAAGTTGCCTATATTTAGAAGCAACTACAGCATTTTAGATTTCCATCAGCATTGTATGAAGTTCCAGTTTCTCCCCATCCTTGTCGATACTCATTATTGTCTGTCTTTTAGTATTTGTCATCCTAGAAAAAAATTAGTCATCCTACTGGGTGTGAAGTGACTGTGATTTTGATTTCTAATGACTAATGATGTTCAGCATCTTCCCATGTGCTTATTTCTCCAAAGATACACAAATATCTGATGTCTATTCAAATCTTATGCTCATTTTTAACATTGACTTGTCTTTTTTTTTTTTTTTTAAGATTTTACTTATTTTAGAGAGAGAGAGAGAGCACAAGCAGGGGGAGGGCCAAGGAAGAGGAGAGATAGAATCTCAAGCAGTCTACACCCAGCATGGAGCCCAAGCAGGGTCTGAGATCATGACCTGAGATAAAAATCAAGAGTAGGACATTAACCGACTGAGTTGCCCAGCTCTTGCCTTTTTACTGTTGAGCTGTAAAAGTTCTTTACATATTCTTGGTACATTTTCCTATCAGATATATGATTTACAAAAAATTCTTCCATTCTGAGCCTTGTCTTTTCACTTTCTCAGTGGTATCCTTTGAAGCCAAACAGGTTTTGATTTTGATGAAGTCCATTTACTTATTTTTTTTTCATTGTTTTTGCTCTTGGTGTTATATCTAAAATATTATTGCCTAACCCAAGGTCACAGAGACTCTTTTGTTTTCCTTTAAGAGTGGTATAGTTTTAGTTCTTGCATTTTAGTCTATGGTCCATTTTGAGTTAATTTTTGTGTATGGCATGAGGATGTAGTTTATAACTTTTTTTTTCTTTTGCATGTGACTATCCCATATTCCCAGTATCATTTGTAGAAAAAGATGCTTTTTTCCCCACATTGAATGGTCTTGGCATCCTTGTTGGAGATCAGTTTAGCATAAATATAAGGAGTTAATTTCTATGTTCTCAATTCTGTGCCATTTATATATATGCCTTTATATATTTATATATTCTGTCTTCATGTCAGTATTATACTGTCTTGATTACTATAGCTATATAGTAAATTTTGAAATTGAGAAGTGTGAGTTTTCTAATTTTGTTAGTTTTCAAGATTGTTTTGGCTATTGGGGTGCTTTGCATTTCTGTATGAATTTTAGGATCAGCTTGTTAGTTTCTCCAAAAATGATAGCCAGGATTTTGACAAGTATTACAATGAATATATAGATCAATTTAGGTAGTATTGCCATCTTAACAATACAGGATATAAGCAAAAATCTATTTATACTGCCTTTTGTATTTACCTATATAGTTACCTTTATCACTGCTCTTTTTCTTTGGTTCATTTGAATTAATATCTAGTGTTCTTTCATTTTAGTTCGAAGGACTCCCTCTGCTAGTCTTAACAGATTTGCTAGCAGTGAGTTCTGTTTTTTTGTTTGTTTGTTTGTTTGTTTGTTTTTTATCCATGACTGTCTTAATTTCTCCTTCCTTTTTTTATTTTAAAAATTTTTGTTGTGGTAAAATACACATAACATGAAATTTACCAAGGAATTATTTTTAAGTATACAGTTCATTGGTATTAAATACATCCATAATGTTGTATAACTGCCACTACCATACATGTCCATAAATTTTTTCAACTTGTAAAACTGAAACCCTATAATATAATTATGTATTATATATTTATAATATAAACAAAGTTTATATATTATATAATTATAATATAAACAAAGTCCCCCATTTCCACCCATCTTTCTAGCTCCTAGCAACCAGTTTTCTTTTCTTTTTTTATTTTTATTTTTAAGATTTTATTTATTTATTTAATAGATAGAGAGAGAGCACAAGTAGGCAGAGTGGCAGGTAGAGGGAGAGAGAGAAGCAGGCTCTCCGTTGAGCAGGGAACCCAACGTGGGTCTTAATTCCAGGACTCTGGGATCATGGCCCATGCTGAAGGCAGCTGCTTAATTGACTGAGCCACCCTTTTTTCTTTCTTTAAAGATTTTATTTATTTATTTGAGAGACAGAGAGAGAGAATGGGGAGGAACAGAGGGAAAGGGGGGAAGGGGACTCTGCTGAGTTGGGAGCCCAATTTGCATCTTAATCCTGGGACTCTGAGAACACAATCTCAGCTGAAGGCAGAACTTAACTGACTGAGCCACCTAGGAAACCCCCCACAGTTTTATTTTCTGTCTCTGATTTTGAGTACTTTTAGTATTCCTATTAGTGAAATCATACAGTATTTGTCTTTTTGTCACTGGTTTACTTTGTTTAGCACAATGTCTTCAAGCTTCATCTATTTTGTAGCATATCGCAGACTTTAATTCCTTCTTAAGACTGGTTAATATCCCATTGTATGTATATCTACGTTTTGCTTGGTGATTTTTTGCTTGATGGACTCGTGGATCATTTCCATGTTTTAGTTATCATGAATAATACTGCTATGAACATGAGTATACAGATACCCTTTGAGAAGTGCTGGATCATGTGGTTTTTTTTTTTGTTTTTTTTTTTTTTTTTTGCTCTCTATAAAAGACTCTCTATTTGAGACAGAACTGTTATATAATATGCTAGTTTTGTTTTTGATTTCTTAATTTTTATTTTTTATGTTCCAGGTTTTTATTTAAATTCTAGTTAGGTTAAATACAGTGCAATGTTTTTCAGTAGTAGACCTCAGTTGATTCATCACTTACATATAACACCCAGTGTTCATTACAAGTGCCCTCCTTAATACCCATTGCCCATCCCCCATCCACCACTCCTCCAGCAACCCTCAGTTTATTCTCCATAGTTAAGAGTCTTGGGAGAAAGACTCTTTCCTTTCCATCCATTGGCAGCCATCAGCTCAAAGGTAAGCCAAGATGGACACTTACAAGTACATCCAGGAGCAGTGGAGGAAGAGGCCATCTGATGTAATTTGCTTTCCGCTCAGGGTGTGCTGCTGATAGTATCCCAGCTTTCTGTGCTCCACAGGGCCCCCTGCCCAACCAAGCCTGATAGAGCACACAGACTGGGTTACAAGGCCAAGCAAGGTTATGTCATACGTCGGATTCATGTGTGACATGATGACCACAAATGCTGAGTTTTAAGGGTGCTACCTATGGCAATCCTGTCCATCATGGTGTTAACCAGCTGAAGTTTGCCCCAAGCCTTCAGTCTGTTGTAGAGGAGTGAGCTGGACACCGCTGTGGGACTCTGAGAGTCTTGAATTTTTACTGCATTGGTGTAGATTGCATGTACAAATTCTTTGAGGTTATCCTTATTGCTCCATTCCATAAAGCTATCAGAAAAATCCTGACACCCAGTGGATCACCAGACCAGTCCACAAGCACAGGGAGATATGAGGGCTGACATCTGTAGGCTGCAAGAGCCATGGCCTTGGAAAGGGTCACAAGTTCCACCACACTACTGGTGGTTCTCACTGTGAGATATAAGAGAAGACACAATACTTTCCAGCTCTACCGTTACCACTAATATAAGTAATGTTTGTAAAATCCTTACCTAATAAACAATTTAGGATAGTTATGGCTGCTTAAAACTGTTCTTTAATTTGTCTCTTAAAATTTGTCTCTTAAAAGTTATTTGCAGGGGGCGCCTGGGTGCCTCAGTGGGTTAAGCCTCGGCCTTCAGCTCAGGTCATGATCTCAGAGTCCTGGGACCAAGCCCCACATCAGGTTCTCTGCTCAGCTTGGAGCCTGCTTCCCTCACTCTCTCTGCCTACTTGTGATCTTTGTCTGTCAAATAAATAAATAAAATCTTTATAAAAAATTAGTTATCAGCAGATTGTTCCATGAATGCATTGTCAAATTATTAAAGTTAAAGTAAAATAATGTTTAAAGACTATAATTGAGGGGTACCTGTGTGGCTCAGTGGGTTAAAGCCTCTGCCTTCAGCTTGGGGCATGATCCCAGGGTCCTGGGATTGAGCCCCACATTGGGCTCTCTGCTCAGCAGGGAGCCTGCTTCCCTCACTCTCTCTGCCTACTTGTGATCTCTGTCTGTCAAATAAATAAATAAAATCTTTTTAAAAAAAAAGACTAAGCGATAGTGTATCTTGTTTCTAATAAGATAAATGCTTTTGTCTTTGCTTTATTATATGTCAGTGTTTAAAATGCCTTTTGGTATAGGAGATATAAAATAAATTCTGTAAAAGTAGAATGCAGAAACTGGCCATGTAGATTTGTTGGTATGTATAATAAAAACTATAACTTTTGGGGGGGTGATGCAATGCCCCGGTTTACTCCCAAATCGCTCTTTTTAGGAGTTTGGTAAGAACAGGCTTTTAAAATTGGATTTTCTTGCAAATGTGAAGACCATCCTAATCTTTTATCATTATGGTATGCAGAATAATGTTACCTTGGAACCACATTTTTAGGTTGAATCCAGTATTTTTCAGTATTTTTTAAGCTTAGTTAAATGATTTTCAGAAAACAGTATACTGAAAGCCTCTTGAGACCTAAGTTTCCTTCCACTCAAAAAGATCCTAAACCATATATATTTTGTGTGTATAGGTTGTTCAACTAAAGGAGTAAGTGTTTATTAAATTAAAAAAAAAAAAAGAGTCCTTTATGGTTTGCCTCCCTTCCTTTTTAAATTTTTTCTTAAAGATATGTTTATTTGGGAGAGAGAGCACACATGTAAGCATGGGGAGGGGCAGAGAGCGAGGGAGAGAGAGAATCTCAAGCAGACTCCCTGCCCATCACGGAACCCAACACAGGGTTCAATTTCAGAACCCTAAGATCATGACCTGAGTCAAAATCAGGAATCAGATGCTTAACCAGCTGAGCCACCAGGGTGCCCCAACCTCTTCTTTCTCTTTTTTTCCCCTTCCCATATGTTTATCTGTTTTGTTTATTTTATTTTATTTTAGTCTGTTTCAATTTTTTTAAGATTTTATTTATTTGGGAGAGTGAGAGCACGAGAGGGGGGTGGGTCAGAGGGAGAAGCAGACTCCTTATTGAGCAGGGAGCCCAATGCAGGGCTCGATCCCCCAACTCTGGGATCATGACCTGAGCTGAAGGCAAACACCAACTGACTGAGCCACCTAAGTGCCCCTCAAGTTTTTATTTAAATTCTAGTTAGTTAAAATGCAGTGAAATACTGATTTCAGGAGTAGGACTCAATGATTCATCACTTACAACACCCAGTGCTTATCCCAACAAGTGCCCTCCATAATACCCAACACCCATTTAGGTCATTTCCTTCCCTCCTCCCTTCCATTATCTCTCAGTTTGTTCTCTGTAGTTAAGAGTCCCTTATGGTTTGCCTCCCTCTATTTTCTTTTTTCCCCTTCCCCTATGTTCATCTGTTTTGTTTCTTAAATTCCACATGAGTGAAATCATATGGTATTTATCTTTCTGACTAACTTATTTTACTGAGCATAATACACTCTAGCTCCACCCATGTAGTTGCAAATGAAGTTTCATTCTTTTTGATGTCTGAGTAATATTCAATTGTGTATATATACCACAGCTTCTTTATCCATTCATCAGTTGATGGACTTTTGGGCTCTTTCCATAATTTGGCTGTTGTTGATAATGGTGCTATAAGCATTAGGGTGCATATGTGCCTTCAAATCAGTACTTTTGTATCCTCTGGATAAATACCTAGTAGTGTAATTGCTGGGTTATAGGGTAGTTCTGGTTTTAACTTTTTGAGGAACCTCCATACCGTTTTCTAGAGTGGCTGCACCAGTTTGGACTTCCACCAACAGTTCCCATTCTCTGCATTCTCACCAATATCTGTTGTTTCCTGTGTGTGTTTTGTTTTGTTTTTTTAAAGATTTTATTTATTTGAGAGAGAGTGAACAGTGGGAAGGAGTAGAGGGAGAAAAGCAGACTCCCTGCTGAGCCAGAAGCCTGATTTGGGGCTTAGTCCCTAGACCCTGAGATCATGACCTGAGCCGAAGGCTTAACCTACTGAGCCACACAGGCACCCCTCCTGTGTTGTTGATTTTAGCCATCCTGACAGGTGTGAGGTGGTTTCTTATTGTAGTTTTGATTTGTATTTCCCTAATGATGAGTGATGTTAAGCATCTTTTCATGTGTCTGTTGGCCATTTGTATGCCTTCTTTGGAAAAATGTCTGTTCAGGTCCTCTGTCCATTTCTTAACTGGATTGTTTATTATTTGGGTATTGGGTTTAATAAGTTCTTTATAGATTTTGAATTCTAACCCTTTATCAGATATGTTATTTGTAGATATCTTCTCCCATTATGAAGGCTGCCTTTTAGGCTTTTTTTTTTTAATTGTTTCCTTTGTTGAACAGAAATTTTTAGTTTTATATAGTCCCATTTATTTAGTTTTGCTTTTGTTACCTTTACTTTTGGTGTCATATCTGATAAACCTTTGCTGAAACTGGTATCTACCGACAACTAGGGGCTCACCTTCATGTTTTCTTGTAGGATTTTTATGATTTCAAGTCATACATTCAAGTCTTCATTTCATTTGAGTTAGTATTTGTGCGTGGGATATGATAGTGGTCCAGTTTCCTTTTTTTCCATGTGGCTGTTCAGTTTTCCCAGCACAGGTTTTCACCTTCCTCTCTGATATGAATGCCTTTTATTACTTTTTCTTGCCTGTTTACTCTGGCTCTGACTTCCAGTGCTAGAACAATAGGAGTAGCAAGAGTTGGGTATACTTAGGTTGTTCCTGATCTTAGAGGAAAATCTTTTAGTTTTTCGCTTTTGAGGATGATGTTAGCTGTGGATTTACCATAGATAGCCTTTATTTTCTTGAGATACAGTCTTTCTAAATCCATTCTGCTGAGAGTTTTTATCAGGGATGGTTGTTGAATTTTGTCAAATGCTTTTGTTGCATCCATTGCAATGAAGTTGGTTAAGCAACTGCCTTCAGCTTAGGCCATGATCCCAGAGTCCCAGGATTAAGTCCCACCCACATCAGGCTCCCTGCTCAGCGGGGAGTCTACTTCTCCCCCTGCCCCCCACCCTGCTCTTGTACTTTCTCTCTCATCTCAAATAAATAAATAAATAAATCATAAGCGACTCTTAATCTCACAAAACAAACTGAAGGTTGCTGGTGGGAGGGGGGTTGGGAGAAGGGGGGTGGGGTTATGGATGTTGGGGAGGGTATGTGCTATAGTGAGTGCTGTGAAGTGTGTAAACCTGGCGATTTACAGACCTGTACCCCTGGGGATAAAAATACATTATATGTTTATAAAAAAATAAAAAATAAATAAATAAATAAAAGTAAATGTTTGGTAGAATTCACTTTTGAAGCCATCTGGACTTTTGTTTATTGGGAGTTTTTTTTGGTTCAGCTTTGTTTCAGTTTTATTACCAGTAATTTGTTTGTTTAGGTTTTCCATTTCTTCCTGATTTATTCTTGGAAGATACTATGTTTGTTGGAAGTTTTCATTCTTCTATTTTGTCTAATTTGTTGGCATGTTGTTTTTTATAGTAGGCTCTTTTTTTTTTTTTAAAGATTTTATTTATTTATTTGACAGAGAGAGAAACCACAAGTAGGCAGAGAGGCAGGCAGAGAGAGAGGAGGAAGCAGGCTCGCTACTGAGCAGAGCGCCCGATGTGGGATCCCAGGACCCTGGGATCATGACCTGAGCCGAAGGCAGAGGCTTTAACCAACACTGAGCCACCCAGGTACCCCTTATAGTAGGCTCTTATAATCCTTTGTATTCTGTGGTATTGGCTCTTTTTGTGGAAGAAAGCTGTGCTAGGAGTGGTGGTAAGAGAAGGCAGAGGTTGAGATCAGTAGTACAGGTAAGTTTAGTATGGTACGAGACATCTAAGTGGAAACAATCTAGTAGGCAGTTGAATCTAAGAATTTCAAATTAAAAAAAAACAATTTCAACTGTAAAAACTAAGTCCTAAACTATAAATTAAACCACAAATTTGGTATAGTCTGTATACAACCTTCAGTTTAGATTTTGGATAGTAACCCTTTTTCCAATATGTCATTTACAAATATCCTCTCCCATTCCATCAGCTGCCTTTTAGTTTTGTTGATTGTTTCCTTTTCTGTGCCCAGGCTTTTTATCTTGATGAACCCCAGTAGTTCATTTTTGCTTTTGTTTCCCTTGCCTCAGGAGATGTGTCTAGTAAGAAGTTCCTGCGGCCAACATCAAAGAGGTTGCTGCCTATTTTCTCCTCCAGGATTTTGATGGTTTCCTATCTTACATTTAGGTCTTTCATCCATTTTCAGTTTATTTTTGTGTATGGTCTAAGAAAGTGGTCCAGTTTCATTCTTCCTGCATGTCCAGTTTTCCCAACACCATTTGTCAGAGAGACTCTTTTTATATTTTTTCCTGCTTTGTGGAAGGTTAGTTAGCCATACATTTGTGGGTCCAGTTCTCTATTCTGTTACATTTATCTGTGTGTCTGTTTTTGCTTGCAGCTTCAGTATAAAACACATAATGGAGAGCACAATTGAATAAGATACTCCAACATAGTTGTGTACTTCATCATAAGAAAACTTCCACTGTTGTGATTCGACCTTGGGTTTACTTGGGCAGAACAAGAATTCTAACTTTTCTTCTCACTGGTAGGGATGAAAAGCTAAGAGAAAGCACTGCTCTTAGTTATTGTTATACTACTGAGTCCCACTAGAAGCTGTATCTGTTCCACCATCGTTGCTCAGGTTTTGCTTCCTTCCTAGCATCTTTCAACTCCTGCTTTTTTTCCAATCTAAACCAGAAAGAAAGGAAATGATTCTGTTTACATATGCACAATTTTCCTAGGATTATCCTCAACTGCTTTTTTCCAGTCTGGATGGAAATTCTTTCTTGAATTCTTCTCTGCCGCTTCCTGTTCTTTGAGCCTGGAACTGTTATAAAAGCTAATTGGCATCAGACACAAAAGATTATTCATTAACTTTTCTCTAAGACCCACAGCTCCTTCCAAGCCTGATTCTAATTTTTTTTTTTTTAAAGACTCTATTTATTTATTTGACAGAGAGAAATCACAAGTAGGCAGAGAGGCAGGCAGAGAGAGAGGAAGGGAAGCAGGCCCCCTGCTGAGCAGAGAGCCCGATGCGGGACTCGATCCCAGGACCCTGGAATCACGACCTGAGCCGAAGGCAGCGGCTTAACCCACTGAGCCACCCAGGCGTCCCAGCCTGATTCTAATTTTTTAAAGAACTATCTCTTTCTTTTCTTCTGAGCTGACATATTAGAATACATTTGAACAGACTGTGCACAATTTTCAAACAATTGCTTTATATGCCATATTTAGTTTGAAAGTTATTTTCCCATAGAAACAATAATATAAATGATGGTTTTGTTTCCCCAGCTAACTCCCAATGCCTTTTAAACTCGTGTCAAGTGGTATTTCATTTATAATTGACAACATCTATACTCTTGTTTCTTGGACACACAGACACATTGCCCGTAAGTTATTCTAGTACAGCATAGAGACAAGAAACAAGGACCGTACTTACAGTGTCCCAGTAATTTAACTTTCTACATTAGTAGCATAAAATCACAGACTCTAGGAGTTAGGAGGGACATTAGAGATAGCATCATCCAAGCTACTTATCTTATGAGGGAGAAGACTGAGAGCCAAGGAACTTAAATGACTTTTCCTTAGTGGCATTTTCTTACCTCACATCACTGAAATTTGCATATATTGATTCACCTGTTTAAATGTCCAGATAAACTCCTTAATATCTATCAAGATTCAATTCTTCTGTAAAACTTTTTATATTCACCCTTGACTTTGGATATAGTTGGGCACTCCAGGTACAGGTTGTGTGACCTTGTACAAGTCACTGAACATCTCAGTACTTCAATTCTTTTCCATCCATAAAATAATAATAATAATAATGCCTACTTCATAGGTGTGTGGTGAAAATGAAATGAGTTAATGTAAGTAAAGAGCTTATGACAGTGTCTAGTACATAGTAAACTATATAATTATGAGATATTATCATAATGAATTATGATTTTTGACTTGAATACTTGTTTTCCCTACAAGTCTGTGAGCTTATTAGCTCACCAAGGCCAAAAACATTATATACCACTCATCTTTGGGACCATTATGTAAGTTTTTAATGAAAATTTTTATTTTGAGGTGTGCCTGGGTGGCTCAGTTCAGCATCTGCCTTCAGCACAGGTCGTGATCTCAGGGTCCTGAGATCGAGCCCCACTTTGGGGTCCTTGCTCAGTGGGGAACCTGCTTTTTCCTCTCTCTCTGCTCCTTCCCCCACTCTTGCTCTCTCTCAAATAAATAAAATCTTTAAAAAAAAGAAAATTTTTACTTTTAAAATCATTATAAATTTACATGCAGTTGAGATAATACAGAGATCCCCTGTATGAGATACCTCATTTCCCCCAGTAATAACACCTTGCAAAACTAGAGTACAGTATCACAACCAGGATATTGATATTGATACAGGCAAGATTCAAACCAGTTCCATTACCACAGGGATTCTACATATTGACCTTTTACAGCCACACTGATTTCTTTCTCATATTCTTCCTCCATCCAGCATGTTTAATTCCTGGCAACCATGAATCTAGTCTATAGATTATTTTATATATATATATCTTTATATAATATCTATATATAATATAAAGAATATTATATAAATGGGGTAACATAATATATAACTTTTGCTGATTGTCTCTTTTCACTCAGCATAGTTCTCTGGAAATTTATTTCAAGTTGTGTGTATCATTTTTTAAAAGATTTTATTTATTTATTTGAGAGTGAGAGAGAACATGAGAGGAAAGAAGGTCAGAGAGAGAAGCAGACTTCCCATGGAGCTGGGAGCCTGATATGGGACTTGATCCCAGGACTCTGTGATCATGACCTGAGCCAAAGGCAGTCGCTTAACAAACTAAGCCACCAAGGTGCCCTGTTCGTATCATTTTAAAAAATTATTGTTGAATAGCATTCATGGTATGAGTGTACATACTAAAGTTTAAGTGTTCACCCATTGAAAGACATCTGAATTGTTTCCAGTTTTTAGTGATTATGAGTACAGCTGCTTTGAACATTCATGTACAGGTTTTTGTGTAAATATATGTTTTCATTTCCCTGGGATAAATGCCTAGGAGAGCAGTTGCTGGATCATATGGTAGTTCCATGTTCAGTTTTTGAAGAAATTGCCAAACTGTTTTCTATAGTGCTATACCATTTTACAAAATGTAAAATTTTACATTTTACAACTACTTACAAGTGATCCAGTTTCTCCCCATCCTCACCAGTATTTGGTGTTATTGCTAATTAAAAAAAAAATGTATCTGCTCTGATAGGTGGATAGTGAGATCTCATTATGGTTTTAATTTGCATATACAGTATTGAACATCTTTTCATGTGCTTATTTGCTGTTTTTGTATCCTTTCTGATAAAATATCTTTCCATGTTCTTTGCCCATTTGCTGATATATTGTTTTTGAACTGGTGAGGTTTTTTTTGGTTTTGTTTTGTTTTTTCTTTTCTTTTTAAAAAAATTAATTAATTATTTTTTAAAAATAAACATATAATGTATTTTTATCCCCAGGGGTACAGGTCTGTGAATCACCAGGTTTACACATTTCATAGCACTCATCATAGCACATACCCTCCCCAATGTCCATATCCCCACCACCCTCTCTAAACTGGTGAGTTTTAAGAATTCTTTATATATTCTAAAAACTAGTGCTCATTGGCAGTGTCGTTTGCATATATTTTCTCCTAGTCTAGATTGTCTTTTCATTTTATTAACAAGTTCTTCCACAGAGCAAGAGTTTTTAATTTTCATTAAGAACTCTTTGCCTAATTCTCAATCCTGAAGATTTTAATATATTTTTTCTAAAAGTTGTATAGTTTTACATTTTGCATTTAAGTCCATGACCCATTTTAAGTTAATATTTATCTAAGACATGAGGTTTAACTCGAAGTTTATCATTATTACTATCTTTTGCCTATGGATGTTCACTTGTATCATTTGTTAAAAAGATGTGCTTTCTGATGAGGAGGGGAAGATGATGGTGAGTAGGACTCTAGGTTTGCCTTGTCCCATGAATACAGCTACATAACTATCAGAACATCCTAAATACTGCAAAAATCTATCTGAAGAGTGGAAGAAGAAACTCTACAACTAAAAGTAGAGAAGAGGCCACATTGAGGAAGGTAGGAGGTGCAGAGAGGTGGCTTTGGAGAGAAGCAGATCCTGGGTGCTGTGTTGAGGAGGAAGCCACAATCATGGAGAAGGGTGAAAGACAGATTGGCATGCAGGGGAGCACACAGGGAAAACAAATCCCCATAATAACTGGTTTGGAAAGTGAAAGGTCCAAATTTCATGAGTTCTTGCAACCAGCAGGGCTTAGAGTTTTATAGGTTAGTGTGCTTGGCACTGGGGCTACTCTTGGAGAAAAGGTGGCACAAATAGCTTGCAGACATACATGGAAATAGCAATATGAAGAGCCACTGGGGCCCACAGTGGGGAGGTTAGTGGTTCATCTTAGAATTTGTCCCAGAGAAGCAATGTTCACAGAGAGAAACCTCTGGGAACAAAAGGAAGTGGCCATTTCCTTCTCCTACCCTTTAGTATAAACACAGAGCCACCTGTAGAAACCAGTGCAGCACCAGCACTCCCTACTTAACTTATTTACACCAAGTCCTACCTCCCTACTCTCTGGAAGAACTGCCCTTTCCAGTCACTCTTGCTTCAGTCCCAGTGCAGTGTACCCCCCCCCCCCCCAGAAGACTGGCTCAAACCCCTGCCAACATGGCGTCTCCCAACCCTGGAGTTTGTAAGGCCTCCATTCTAGTGATAGCAGGGATAGGTCTCAACAAGCAGACCAGAGCACACCTAGTTAAAATGTGCCAAATCCAGGCCAGGAACCAAACACAGCCCACAACAAGCAAAGAGAGCCTCTGCAGATAACTGGACTAAAGGATAAAGTGACCAGGACACCATAGCAGAGCACATGTAACACACTCTGTAGACACTCCCAAAAGCACCAGGCCCAGGGCACCTCTGTTTGGTCACTACACTGCAGGGCACTACAGGACCTCTCCTTCATAAGGCTGTTACCCTTGAGAACAGAAGATGTAGCTGACTTTTCTAACACAGAGAAACAAGCACAGCAACTTAGATAAAATGAAAAGACAAAGAAATTTATCCCAAATGAAGGAACAGGACAAGGCTCTGGACAGGGATCTAAGTAAAACAGATATAAGTAACATACCTGATGGACAGTTTAAAGCAATGATCATAATGATACTCACTGGACTTGAGAACAGAGTGGGGGACATCAATGACACCCTTAACAGAGAGATAAGTAATAACAGCAGAGACAAAGGACTCAATAACCACGATGAGCAGAATGCTTGATAGAATGAACAGCAGGCTGGAAGAAACAGAGGAATGAATTAGTGACCTAGAAGACAGAGTAGGGAAAGTAATCAAGCTGAACAAAGGAGAAAAAGAAAAAGAATTATGCAAAACAAGAATATACTTAGGGAACTCAGTGAATCCATCAAACATAAACAAATTCATATTTTAGGAGTCCCAGAAGTAGAAGAGAGAGAAAAGGAGGTAGCAAATTTATCTGAAGAAATGATAGCTGAAAACTTGACTAACATGGGGAGGAAACAGATATCCAGATACAGGAAGCACAGAGAACTCCCATCAAAGCCAACAAAAGAACATCCACATCAAGACATATTATAATTAAATTGGAAGAATATAGTGATAAAAAATTTAAAGAGCAACAAGATAAAAGAAGACAGTTACATACAAAGGAAATCCCATAAAGCTGTTAGCAGATTTTTTAGCAGAAACTTCACAAGCTAGAAAGGAGGCATGATATACTCAAAGTGTTGAATGGGAAAAACCTCCAGCCAAGAATACCCTATCCAGCAAGGCTATCATTCAGAATAGAAGGAGAGATAAAGAGTTTCCCAGACAAAACTAAAGGAGTTCATGACCTCTAAAGCAGCCCGCAAGAAATATTAAAGGGAAGTCTTTGACTGGGAAGGAAACACCACAAATGACAGTATGAAGGCAGGAAACACAAAAGACGTAAAAATGAGTATTTCTGTAAAAAAGAATCAGTCAAGGAACTCACAAAAGAAAATGAAAATATATACCTAAAACGTGGGGAGGAGAGGGAAGTAAAGAATGGGTTCAAACTTAAATGCCTCAATTTAGTATATACTGCTATATGCAGAAGAGGTTATATACAAACTGTATGGTAACCATTTATCAAAAACCACTAAGAAATATGGAAAGAATAAAGAGAAAGAAATTCAAATATGTCACTGAAGAAAACCCAACAAACCATGAAAGAGAGACAGAAAGGATTGGAGAAAATCTTCAGACCAACCGCAAAGAAAATAACAAAATAGCAATAAATACCTATCTATTAATACCTATCAGTACCTATCTTTATTTTTTTAAGTAGGCTCCAAGTCTGGCATGGAGCCTAATAGAGGGCCCAAACTTCAAACCCCAAGATCAAGATCTGAGCTGAGATCAAGAGTCAGATGCTTAACCTACTGGGCCACCCAGGCACCCCAATCAGTAATTACTCTGAGTGTAAATGGACTAAACGCTCCAGTCAAAAGATATAGGGTGACAGAATGGATAAAAAAACCCAACCCCCCCCCCAAAAAAAACCCAAGACCTATCTATACACTGGCTACAAGAGGCTCATTTTAGACCTTAAAACAGCTGCAGATTGAGAGTGAGGAGTGGAGAAACATCTGTCATGCAAATGGATGTCAAAAGAAAGCCAGAGTGGCAATACTTCTATTGGACAAAATAGACTTTAAAGCAGAAACTGTAACAAGAGTCAAGAAGGACACTATCATAATAAAGGGGACAATCCAACAAGACTATATAACAGTTATAAATATTTATGGGCCCCACATGGGAGCACCTATATATGCAAAACAGTTAAGAACAAACATAAAGGAGCTAATCGATAATAATACCATACCAGTGGCAGACTTTAACACCCTACTTACACCAATGGACAGATCATTTAAACAGAAAATCAACATGGAAACAATGACTTTGAATGATACCGTTAACCAGATGGATTTAACAGAATACTTAGAACGTTCTAGCCCCAAACAGCAGAATACACATTCTTTTCAAGTACACCTGGAACTTCCTCCACAATAGATTACCTATTAGGCCACAAAACTAGCTTCAGCAAATTCAAAAAGATCGAAGTCATACCATGTATCTTTTCTCACCACAGTGTTAGGAAACTACAAGTCAACCACAAGCAAAAATTTGGAAAGACCACAAGTAACATGCTGCTGAATGATGAATAGGTCAACCAGGAAATATTAGAAGAAACTAAAAAGTACATGGAAACAAATGAAAATGAAAACACAACAGTTCAAAACCTTTGGGACGCAGCAAAAGCGGTTCTCAGAGGGAAGTTTATAGCAATACAGGCCTGCCTCAAGAAGCAAGAAAAACCTTAAATAAAGAACCTAGCCTTGCATCAAAAGGAGCTAAAAAGAGAGTAACGAATGAAACTTAGAAGGTTTCATTTGAAGAAAGGAAATAGTAAAGATTAGAGCAGAAATAAGTGATATAGAAACTAAAAAGCAATAGAAGAGATCAGTGAAACCAGGAGCTTTGGAAGAAATCAATAAAATTGACAAACCTCTAGCCAGACTTAATCACGATAAAAAAAGAAAGGGCCCAAATAAATAAGAGCAGAAATGAGAGAGGAGAAATAACAACAAACACCATGAAAATAAAATTATAAGAGAGTATTATGAAAAAATACATGCCAACAAATAGGACAACCTAAAAGAAATGATAAATTCCAGAAACATATAATCTAATGAAAGTGAAACAGGAAGAAATAGAAAATTTGTACAGGCTGATAACAAGCAAAGAAATTGAATCAGTAATCCAGAAACTCCCAACAAACCAAAGTCCAGGACCAAATGGTTCCACAGGCAAATCCTATCAAATATTTAAGGGGCACCTGGGTGGCTTAGTCAGTTAAGTCTCTGCCTTCAGCTCATGTCATGATCCCAGGGTTCTAGGATCAAGCCCCACATCCACATCGGGCCTCCTCCTCAAGTGGGAAGTCTGCTTCTCCCACTGGCCCAGCCCCCTCACTCATGAGTGCTCTCTCTTTCTCTCTCTCTCTCTCTAAATAAGTAAATAAAATCTTTTCAAAGAGCAACAAGGACAAAAAAAATTTAAAGAAGAGCTAATGCCTTTTCTTCTCAAACTATTCCAAAAAATAGAAAAGGAAAGAAAACTTCCAAGTTCATTCTGTGAGGCCAGCATTATCCTGATAATCAAGACCTGTTAAAGACACCATGAGACAGCGGGGTGCCTAGGTGGATCAGTGGGTTAAACCTCTGCCTTCAGCTCAGGTCATGATCTCAGGGTCCTGGGATCGAGCCCCACATCAGGCTCTCTGCTCAACAGGGAGCCTGCTTCCCCCCTCTTTCTGCCTGTCTCTCTGCCTATTTGTGATCTCTCTCTCTCTCTCTCTCTGTCAAATAAATAAATAAAATCTTTAAAGAAAAAAGACACAAAAGAACTACAGAGCAATATCCTTAATGAACATAGATGCAAAAATCCTCAACAAAATACTAGCAGACAAAATCCAACAATGCGTTAAAAACATCATTCCCCACAATCCAGTGGGATTTCCTCCAGGGTTGCAAAGGTGGTTCAGTATTTACAAATCAATCAACGTGATACATCACATCAATAAGAGAAAGGATAGAAACCATATGATCTTTTCAGTAGATGCAGAAAATTAACATGACAGAGTACAACATTAATTCATGATGATGCCCTCAACTGAGTAGGTTTAGAGGGAACATACCTCAGCATAATAGATAGTTCACTACATGGAAAACCCACAGATAACATCACCCTCAATGGGGAAAATTATGAGCCTTTCCCCTAAGGTCAGGAACAAGACAGGGATGTTCACTCACCATTTCTATTCAACATCATACTGGAAGTCCTAGCTATAGCAATCAGACAATAAAAAGAGAGAAGAGGCATCCAAATCAGTAAAAGGGAGGTGAAATATTCACTATTTGCAGATGACATGATAGTCTTCTACATTGAAAATCTGAAAGACTTGCCTCCCACCACAGCCAAACTTCTGGAACTGATAAAAAGATTCAGTAGAGTTGCAGGATACCAAATCAGTGTACAGAAATTTATTGCATTTGTGTACACTAATAAGGAAGCAGAGAAAGAGAAATTAAGAAAACAGTCCTGGGGCACCTGGGTGGCTCAGTGGGTTAAAGCCTCCTCCTTCGGCTCAGGTCCTGATCTCAGGGTCCTGGGATCGAGCCCCGCATCAGGCTCTCTGCTCAGTAGGGAGCCTATTCCCCCTCTCTGTCTCTGCCTGCCTCTCTGCCTACTTGTGATCTTTCTCTCTGTCAAATAAATAAATAAAATCTTTGAAATAGAAAGAAAGAAAGAACAGTCTTTTCAACAAATGGTGCTGGAAGAACTGGATATTCTGATGTAGGAAATGGATATAGACTTCGATGTTACACCCTCCGCAAAAATTAACTCAAAGTGGATAATGGTAAAATGCAGAACTATAAAACTTCTAGAAGCTACAGAGTAGAAAACCTAGGTGAACTTGGGTGTGGCAATGACTTTTTAGATAGAACACCAAACGCCTAATCTATGAATGAAAATAAATAGATAGATACATAGATAGATAGATAGATATGGTGGACGTTTTTTGTTTAAATCAATCATTCTGTGAAAGACAGTTTTAAGAGAATGAAAAGACAAGTCACATACTTGAAGAAAATATTTACAAAAGGTATATATGATAAAGGGCCAACACCCCCCAAATACAAAGAAGTCTTAAAAGTCAAAATTAAGAAAACAGTAACCCAATTAAAAAATGGTCAGAAGAAAAAAAATGGGCAAAAGACTTAATTTATTCCAAAACGAATCATGTACTATATGTTGGCTAATTGAATTTAAACTTTAGGACAAAAGATCTGGACACTGTGTTAAGAAGATATACAGATGGCAGATAATCATATGAAAGCATGTTCAACATCCTTTGCTATTACGGAATTGCAAATTTTAATAACAATTAGATTCCACTACACACCTGTTAGAATGGCTAAAATCCAGAACTCTGACAACACCAAATGCTGACAAGTTTGTGAAACAAGAACTCTTATTCATACTTACTGGGAATGCACTTCCAACCACTTTGGAAGATAGTCTGGAAAGTATTTTTTTGTTTTGTTTTTTGTTTTTGTCTACAATGCAAAACACAATTTTACTCTACAATCCAGCAATTGTGCTTCTAGGTATTTAATGAGTTGAAAACTTACTTCCACATAAAAACTAGCATGGGGATGTTTATAGCAGGTTTTTTTCCCCCCATAGTTGCCAAATTTTGGAAGCAAACAAAATGTACTTCAGAAGGTGAGTGGTTAAATAAACTGTGGTACATCCATACCACAGAATACTATTTACTGTAAAAATGAAATGAAGTTTTGAAGGTTGGAAAGACCTGGAGGAACCTTAAAATGGTCATCATTAAGTAAAAAGCCAGTCTGGAAAAGCTTAAACTATATGGTTCCAAGTATATGACATTTTGGAAAAGGCAACTCTGATAGAGACAGTAAAAGATATTAGTGGTTGCTAGGGGATTGGGAATGGTGGTGCTGGGAAGGGGGAATTACTAGAGAACAGGGGATATTTATAGCAGTGAAATGACTCTTCATGATGCTATGATAGTAGCTACATGACATTATGTGTTTGTCAAATTTAGAGTGAATCCTAAACTATGAACTTTAAAACAAATATCATCTGGGCATATTTGCATAGGTGTATGTTTGGGTTCTCTATTCTTTTCCAATGATTTTTGTGTCTATCCCCTAGTAACACATAGTCTTGATTACTACAGCTATATAATTCCTAACAGTGGGCAGACTGTTTCCTCCCAATTTATCCTTTTTTAAAAAACATTTATTTGACAGAGGGAGTGTACACTTGTGCACATTGTTGAGGGGAGCAGAGGGCAAGAGAAACTGAAGCAGATTCCTCACTCAGCATGGAGCCAGACGTGGGGCTTGATCTCACAACCCTGAGATCATGACCTGAGCCAAAACCAAGAGTTGGACGCTTAACTGACGGTGCTGCCCAGGCACCCCTCCCAGTTTAACCTTCTTAAAAAAAAAATGTTTTAGCCCTCCAGTTCCTTTTCTTTACATATAAAGTTTAGAATAATCTTGTCAGTAACCATAAAACATCTTGCTGGGATTTTAATTTTAGTTCCAGTATAGTTAATATACAGTGTTAAATTAGTTTCAAGTGTTTCAACAATTCTATATATGACTTGGTGCACATCATGATATATGTACTCTGCCTTCACCTATTTCACTGAACCCTTCCCCACCTAACCGCCCCCGCCAATAGTCTGGTAACCATCAGTTTGTTCTCCGTAGATAAGAGTCTGGTTTTTTGGGGGGTGCCTCGGTGGCTCAGTGGGTTAAAGCCTCTGCCTTCGGCTCAAGTCATGATCCCAGGGTCCTGGGATCGAGCCCCACGTCGGGCTCTCTGCTCAGCAGGAAGCCTGCTTCCTCCTCTCTCTCTCTGCCTGCCTCTCTGCCTGCTTGTGATCTCTCTCTCTGTCAAATAAATAAATAAAATAAAGAGTCTGGTTTTTTTGTTTGTTTGGGGTATTTTTGTTTTGTTTATTTGATCTCTCTCTCTCTTTAGAAAATCTTGCTGGGATTTTGATAGGAGTTGCATTAATTGCATTTGGGGAGAATTGACATCTTTACTCTGCTGTATTTTCCAATCTATGAATAATGGGATCTCCATTTATTTAGATCTTCTATGTTTTCTTTCATTAGTGTTTTCTAGTGTTCAGCATACAAGTCCTGCATATATTTTATTAGATTTACACCTAAGTGGGTTTTTTTGTGTGTGTGTGATTATGAGTAGTATTGTGTTTTAAGTTTTAGCTTCTAATTGTTCATTGCTAGTATATAGAAATACAGTTGATTTTTGTATGCTCATCAGGTGTAGTATGTGAACTTACTTAGTACCATTATTTTATTGAATTCGAGTTGTGAAAGCTGACATCTTGCATTGTTTCCTGTCATAGGGGAAAGCATTCAGTCTGTCCCCTTTAAGTGTAATGCTAGCTGTAGGTTTTCAGTTGATTATTACATTGAAGATGTTCTCCTTTATTCCTACCTTTTTTTCTAAGAGTTTTTATCATGAATGTATGTTGAATTTTGCCAAATGCATTTTCTATATCAATTGAGGATTGTCATTGTTTTTTAGCCTGTTATATGGTGGATTATACTGATTGATTTTCAAATTCTGAATTGTTTTCAAATACTGAATCAGTTTGCATTGCTGAAATGAGCTCTACTTGTTCATGGTATATAACTCTTATCATATATTGCCAAAATCTGTGTGCTCATGTTTTGTTAAGCATTTTTATGTCATATTTATAAGGGATAATGGTCTTTAGTTTCCTTTTTTGTTACGGTCTTTGGTATAATGATAATATTAGTTTAGTAAAATTTTTTGAAAATTGTTTCCTTCACATTTTCTGTAAGAGATTATATAGAATTTATGTTAATTCATTTTTAAACATTCAGTAGAATTCTCCAGAAAAACCATCTGGGCATAAGTATTGCTCCTTTGGAGCTTTAAAATTATGAACTCATTTTCATTAACAGGTTATTTCAGTTATCTATTTCATATTGGATGAGTTGGGTTAGTTCGTGCTTTTTGAGGAATTGGTTTATGTCATCCATCTTGTCAATATTATGTGTAGAGTTTTTCTTTCCTTTTTTTTTTTTTTAAAGATTTTTAAATTTTATTTATTTGCCAGAGAGAGAAAGAGACAGCAAGAGAGGGAACATGAGCAGGGGGAGTGGGAGAGGGAGAACTAGGTTTCCCACTGAGGAGAGAGCAATGTGGGGTTCAATCCCAGGACTCTGGGATCATGACCTGAGCTGAAGGTAGAGTCTTAACGACTGAGCCACACAAGTGCCCCATGTGTAGAGTTTTTTCATAGTATTCCCTTATCCTTTTGTTGTTTGCAGGTTTTGTGTAATATCCTGTTTCCATTTTCATATTGATATTGTGTCTTCTCTGTTTTTTTGTTGTCAGTCTTGCTGGAGCGTTTTCAATTTTATTGAACTTTTCATGAATCACATTTTTATTTCATTGATTTTTCTTTATTGTTTTTCTGTTTTCAGTTTCATTGATTCCTGTTTTTATTTCCTTCCTTCTGCTTGTTTTGGTTTTATTTTGCTCTGTGTTTCTTAGATTCTTGAGATGGAAGCTTAGGTTATTAATTTGAGATTTTTCCTCTTTTAAAAAAATGTAAACACTTCATGCTATAAATTTCCTTCTCAGCATTGTTTTCACTGCATACCACAAATTTCTGTATGTCATATTTTCATTTTTTAAAGTATTTTATTTATTTATTTTAGAGAGATAGATAGTGAGAGAGCAGTTGGGGCAGAGGGAGAGAGTCTTAAGCACACCCCATACCCAGCACAGAGCCCAACTTGGGGCTTGATTTCACAACTCTGAAATCACGACCTGAGTCAAAACCAAGAGTCAGATGCTCAACTGACTGAGGCCCTCAGGCATCCCTGTTGTATTTTTATTTTTTTTTAAGTTTGGTGTATTTATAATTTTCCCTTGAGACTTCCTTTTTTACTCACAGATTATTTAGAAATATGTTGTTTAGTATTGTTTGGTGATTTTCCTATTATCTTTCTATTTGCTTTCCAGCTATTTATTTCATTGCAGTGATAGAGTACACTGTTGCAATCATTTTAAATTTGCTTTATGGCCTAGATAGGGTCTATTTTGGCATATGTTTCATGGGCACTTGAAACAAAAGTTTATTCTGCTTTCTTTGGGTATTTTACATTGATTACATTCTGTTGATTGATGGTGTTACTATTTTTCTAGATTCTTGTTTATTTTCTTACTCATTCTATCAGTTCCTGGGATAGGGGTGTTGACTGTAATTGTGGATTTCTCTGTTTGTTCTTTCTATTCAGTCAGGGATTGCTTTACATATTTTGCATTAGTTTGTTTGGTTCATTCAAATTAAGGATTGCTATGTGTTATGGATGGATTTACCCCTTTATCATTAGGGATATCATTGCTCTTTGGTTCTGATAATTTTCTTGGTTATGAAGTCTATCTGATACTAATATAGCTACTCCTGCTTTCTTTTGATTAGAATTTGCATGGTATATCTTTTTCCATCCTTTTATAGTCAACTTACTTGTTGTAAGTGAGTTCCTAAAAGGACTTTTCCAGGGGCGCCTGGGTGCCTCTGTTGGTTGAGCATCTGACTCTTGGTTTTGGCTCAGGTCATGATTTCAGGGTTGTGAGATCAAGACCCAAGGGTATACTTGGGTCCTGTTTTTAAAAAAATACACTACCTATTTATTTTAAATAACTTATGTAGATAATTTATATTTAATGTAATTTTTGGTATGTTATGACTTCATCCTTTCATTTTATTTTTGTCTTTTGTTTTTTCTTACTGTTTTTAATTTCTGTTTTTCTGAGCATTGAACATTTTTTAGAATTCAGTTTTTATAGTGTTTTTGAGTTTCTCTCTTTGTGTAGTTTAATAGTAATTGCTCTAGGTTTTGTATTATAAGTAATAACTTGTTATAGTTTACTGATGTTGACATTTTATCACTTCAAGTGAAATGTGGAAACTGGGGCACCTGGGTGGCTCAGTTGGTTGGGCGTCTGCCTTCAGCTCAGGTTATGATCCCAGTGTCCTGGGATAGAGCCTCACATCGGGCTCCCCGCTCAGTGGAGAGCCTGCTTCTCCCTCTCGCTCTGCCTGCTGCTCTGTCTACTTGTGTTCTCTCCTTGTCTCTCTGTTAAATAAATAAATAAATAAATAAATAAAATCTTAAAGAAAGAAAGAAATGGGGAAACCTTATTCTTCTTTACATTTCTTACTTTTCCTCATTTATATTACAAATTGTCTTAAATATTCCCCCTATACATGTAGAAAGCACATCAGTGTTATAATTTCTTTCTTTCTTTTTAAAGATTTTGCTTATTTATTTAAGAGATAGAGACAGAGCACAGAGGAAGGGTGAGAGGGAGAAGTAACTCCCTGCTGAGCAGAAAGCCTGTTGTGGGGCTTGATCCCAGGATGTTGAGATCATGACCTGAGCCAAAGGCAGACACTTAATGAACTGAATCACCCAGGTACCCCATAATTTTTTTTCTTTAAGCAGCAGACATAATTTAGAAAATTCAACAGAAGAAGGAAAGTCTTTTGCTTACCCATATTTTTGCTTACTGCCTTCTTCATAGTGTTCCAAGATTTCTCCTGTTGTCATTTTCTTTCTATTTAGAGAACTTCCTTTAGGTATTCTTTATAAGTAAATATGCAGGCAACAGATTTCTTTTGGTTTTGCTTCATCGGACAGTATCCTGATTTCTCCTTCATTACTGAAGGATATTTTTACTGAATATAGAAGTCTAGGTTTAACAATAGAACAAACAGAAAAAAAATAGAACAAGTTTTCTCCAACAATGGAAAAATGTGCCACTTTCTGCTGACCTTCATGATTTCTGATGATAAATCTGCTATTATTTGAATTGTTTTCCCCTATAAATAATGTGTTGTTTTTCTTGCTTCTTTTGTTTTTGTTTTTGTTTTAAGAACTTTGAGGTATCTTGTGGATTTTTTAGGGCATATTGTTGTTTGGAGTTTGTTCAGCTTCTTGAATATAGGTTTATGTCTTTTGCCAAATTTAAGACATTTTCAGACATTATTTTTTCAGGCCTTACCTTCTTATCTCTCCCTATGGCGCCCCAATGATGTTAGACTTTTTGTTACAGTCCAACAGTTCCCTGAGGCTGTTTGGTGTGTTGGGGTTTGTTTTGTTTTGATTTGTCTTTGATAGGTTGGGTGATTTCTATTATTCTGTCTTCGGGTTTACTGGTTGTTTGTTCTGTCCCCTTTATTCTGCTGTTAAGTCCATCAATTGATTTCATTTCAGTTTTGTATTTTCTAGTTCAAAAATTTCTGCTCAATTCTACTCTGTGTCTTCTATTTCTTTCCTGAGAGTTTTTATTTTATAAATTTGCTTCAAGGGTGTTTGTTATGGCTCACTGAAGCATTTTTATGTTGGTTTCTTTAAGATTGTCAAATAAGTTTAATATTTCTTATTTTGGTGTTGGTGTGTAATGGTTGACATTTTTCATTCAAATTGAGGTTTTCTTGGTTCTTGGTATGAGTAATTTTCAGTTGAAATCTGGACGTTTGAAGTGTTATGTTTTATGACATCACATTTTTTTGAAGTCTTGTTGTAGCAGGTTTCTTCTGACACTGCTGTGGCAGTGGTAGGAAGGGAGCTGCCTCATTACTGCCAGGTGTGAATATGATTAATAAATAAGACAGAATGTAATTTATCTATTGTATAATATAGATAATAAATGTCAGACAAGTTAGCAGAGGGAGAAATCAATATAATTTGATATCATCAAAAAAGATACCTTAGAATTAGTGGAATTTGAACTTGTCAAAATGGATAGAGAGGAAGACAGTGATTATTTTAGTATGATCAAGGGCACAAAAATAGCAATGAGCTAGTCTGTGTTTAAGGGGAGCAGAAGGATACTAAAAAGATAACCATATTTTCCTAACTTGACCACTTAGACACTATCTGACATAAAATTAAAAATTACAAAAAATTAACTCAGAGTATATTAAAGACATGAACATAAGACCTGAAATTGTAAAACTCCTTGAAGAAAACATAGGTTGTAAGATTTTGACATCAGTCTTGGTGATAATTTCTTGGATTTGACACCAAAAGCAGAGGCAACAAAAGCAAATAAAAGTAAGTGGGACTACTAACAGACCAAAAAGTCTCTGGATAGCAAAAGAAACCATCAGCAAAATGAAAAAACAGCTTACTAAATGGGAGAAAATATTTGCAAATCATATATCAGATAATTGTTAATATCCACAATATATAAAGAATTCATACAACTCAATAGCAAAAACAAACAAAAACTCAATTTGATTTAAAAATGGACAAAGGATCTGAATAGACATTTTTCCAGAGAAGACATACAGATAGCCAACAGACACATGGAAAGATGTTCAGCATCCCTTATCATCAGAGAATTGCAAATCAAAACCACAATGTGATACCACCTTACGCCTGCTAGAATGGTTGTTATCAAAAGTACAAGAAATAACAAGGTTGGCAAGGATTTGGAGAAAGGGGAACTCTTGTGCTCTGTTGGTGGTAATGTAAATTGATATAGCCACTGTAGAAAACAATATGGAAGTTTCTCAAAAAATTAAAAATTGAAATACAATACAATTCAGTAATTCTATTACTAGCTATTTACCCAAAGAAAACAAAACACTAACACACTAATTCAAAAAAGTTTATGCACCCTTATGTTTATTGTAACATTATTTATAATAGCCAAGTGATGGAAATTAAGAAAGTTAAGGAAGACCTAAGTATCCACAGATAGATGAATGGATAAAGAAAATATGTGTGTATCTATATCT
Source organism: Mustela erminea (assembly GCF_009829155.1). Classification (NCBI taxonomy): domain Eukaryota; kingdom Metazoa; phylum Chordata; class Mammalia; order Carnivora; family Mustelidae; genus Mustela; species Mustela erminea. The sequence goes on from NC_045623.1 coordinate 74,638,151, forward strand.
ATCTATCTATATATTTATATATATATATAAATAATTAAAATGGAACATTACTCAACCATAAAAAAGAATGAAATCTTGCCATTTAAAACAACATGGCTGGACCTGGAAGATATTTTGCAAAAATAAATAAGTCAGATGGAGAAAGACAAATACCTTATGATTTCACTTATATGTAGAATCTAAAAAACAAAACAAATGAACAAACGAAAAATAGAAACAGACTTATAGCTACAGAGAACAAACTGGTAGTTGCAGAGGGGAACAGGTGGGAGCAAAGGCAAAATAAGGTGAATGGGATTAAAAGGTACAAAATTCCAGTTATGAAATAAATAAGTCATGGGGATGAAAAATATAGCATAGGAGATATAGTTAATAATATTGTAATAACATATAGTGAGTGACAGATAGCAACTATACTTATCATGATGTACATAGTATAATATATATAATTGTTGAATCATTATGTTTTACACTTAAAATTAATATCACATTGTATGTCAACAATACACGAATTTAAAGAAAAATCTGATTACCATAAAAATAGCTCAAGTGCCAGGTGCTAATTATATCTTCTGTGTGCTCTTGGAGAAAAATCTGAGCAATTGAAACTAGTTCCTTATTTTTAATTTTCTATGTCATGAAAGAAATAAAACTCATTGCTATGGTATGGAGAAGTTCATTGAACACAGTGATATAGGATTAATATGTTTGTCTACAAAAAAGAAAACATGGAATACAAACTGTCAGTTGAAAAGAGCAGAACTTTATATACATTCTTGTTCTATCAGTTATTGATAAAAGAGCATAGAAATCTCTAACTCTTAACTCTAAATTAATTGTTAATTTGCCTTTATCTTTTCACTTCATTCAGCTCCGGCTTCATATACTTTGGAGTACTGTTATTAGGTGCATCTACAGTTTAATTTTTTTATCGTCCTATTGTATTGATTCTTTATATCATTATAAAATTTCCTTCTTCTGATCCTCTGAACTTTCTTGATTCTGGGCTTTCTCCTCATTGCAACCAAGATAGCATAGAAAAACAGGCTTTTCTACACTCCCCCGAGGGAGTGTAGTTGATGCCAGTCAGGGGAAATCCCAGTCCTGGAGTGCCAACACTCCATTTGTATCCTTACTTTTAAGGATGTATAGTGGCTTTTGAATATTTCTTCACTGTTGATGTGAAATTTTTCCATAATTAATACCACCCTTGACTTGACCGACCTCCCGAAAACAAGGTTTGAATTCTTTTGGATACCCTATAACATATCTTTAAGGTACTGATGGTCGTTATTACTTCTTCCTCTCAACTTTTCCTGTCCTAGAATACCTGAAGATATTTGTAGATGGATATTTTTAGAATTCCAGGAACAGCAACTCTTTCAGAGGACTTCCAGAGCAATGACCTACTGCCCCTTGTATACTCCTCTCACTGATATGACTGAAGTCATTTATTCTCAATCTATCAGATCTAATATTCTCCTTTTAAACAAGTTTTTATAAGGTTCCCTTTACTCTCCTATAATGAAATTCATAGAAACTCATAACCTGCTCAACATATAATGTCTAAAAAAATAAATATATCCTAATAATGTGTAAAACAAAAAGGAATAATTTATGAGATGACATTTTATATGCGAATGCATGAGCATTTGAAATGCATTAGAAAACATGATAATGTGTCACATATTTGTACCTATTTATAATTTAATTCATCAGTATATTAAGCACTTACTGTGTGCCATGCTGCCAAGCACTAAGTGCTAACAATACAGCCGAGAACAAAACAGATTTTCTTAAAAAAAAAAAAAAAAAGAAAGAAAGAAAAAAAGAAAGAAAAAGACAAAACAACTTTATACTCATGGAACACATGTTCTACTGGGGGTAGATAAAATAAGCAAGAAATAGGAGGTGGTAAGTGCTAAAGAAGCCATAATAAAGAAATTGAATTTGTAGTTAAAAATCATTCTACTAAAAAATGCCAGGCTCAGATGGCTTCACTGGTGAATTTCAGAAAACATTTAAGGAAGAAAGAATACTAACACTACACAAACAATTCCAAAAATTTGAAAAGGAAGAAATACATTCCAGTGCATTTTGTGAAGCCAGCATTACACTGCTATCAAAACCAAAGCATCATAAGAAAAGAAACTATAGATCAATATCCCCCATAACCAAAGACACAAAAATTATAAACAGTATTTTAACAAACCCAGCAATATATGAGAAGGATAATGATTCTCTACAAGTGAGATTTTTCTCACTCAAGAATGCAAGTTTAACATTCAAAAATTAATAAAGTTAATTCATAGTAACAAAATTTAATGATGCAAATAAAGCACTTAACAAAATCCAACATCTTTTCTTGATAAAAAATAAAGGGGCACCTGGGTGGCTCAGTTAGATGTCTGAGTCCTGGTTTTGAGTCAGGTCACTGCCTCAGGGTCATGAGACCCATGCTGGGCATGGAGCCTATTTAAGATTCTCTCTTTCTTTCTCTCTCTTTCTCCCTCTCCCTCTGGCCCTCCAACCCCTGATGGGGCATGCTGTCTGTCTCTCTCAGGGAAAAAAAAAAAGGCTATTAGCAAAAGACAAGAAAAAAGTGTTGGTAAAGATGTGGAGAAAAGGAGCTCTTGTGCACTGTTGGTGGGGATGTAAATTGGTACAGGCACTGTGGAAAACAGTATGGAGGCTTGATCCTCAAAGAATTAAAAATAGAACTACCATAAGACTGAGTTCTAGGGAGGATAGTAGAGTAAGAGGACCCTAAGCTCACTTCATCCCACAGATATAACTAAATAACAGTTTCATCAGTGTAAATAACCCAGAAAATGACCCCAAGGACTGAAGAACAAACTCTCCACAGCTAAATGTAGAGAAGAGGCCACATGAAAGAGGGTAGGAAGGGTGGAAGCAGGGTAGGGAACTATACGGACCTGTGGGACTGTAGCAGGAAGGAGGGCCACTGCAGGCACAGAGAGGGGAGAAAAACAGACTCTCACACAAGGCAGTCTGCATGGGGAAGATGAATCTCTGTAAACATTTGGTTTTAAAAACAAGAGGGGTTGAATTTCAAAAGTTCTTATACTCAGTGGAGGTTAAGACCTTGAACTTTAAAAGTAGGGTCATGGGAGAGCAGGGAAAACCAGAAGAAACAGAGTCCCTGCCCTTAAAGAGTCAGCTCAGCAGCCCATGGCATATAGCATAGAAACAGGAGTTTGAAAAAAGCTTTGGGTATACATAAGGGGGATTTGTTTACTAATTGCAGAGCGTGCTCTGGAGGGGCAGGAATTTGGGGGCAAGTTCTCCAGGAACAGAAGAGCTGGAACTCAGCACTTCCTTCTCCAGCCCCAGCCTCGACACATAGGCACCTGCAGGAACCAGCCCAACTTACTAACAGCGTGCCCCACCCCTGAGTTCTCCTGTGGACACACTCCCTGCGGCCAGGCCTGAGCTCCAAATCCCCTCCTAGTGACACCATCAAGCATAATAACATTCACATTATAGAGATCTCAGAAGGAGAAGAAAGAGAAAAGAAAATGTATTTGAAGAAATAATAGCTGAAAACTTCCCAAATCTGAGGAAGCAAACAGAAATCCAGATCCAGAACTCAGAGAGAACCCCCTAACAAAATCAACTGAAGGAGGTCTACACCAAGAAATATAGTAATTAAAATGTAAAAAGCACTGATAGAATTTTATGAGACTGAAGGAGCCAAGTTGTCCTTTTATAAAGAAGAATGGATAAAGAAGATGTCATTCATATATATGGTGAAATATTACTCAGCCATCAGAAAGAATGCATACCCACCATTTGCATCAACATGGATGGAGCTGGAAGGGATTATTCTAAGTGAAATAAGTCAAGCAGAGAAAGACAGTTATCGTGTGGTTTCACTCATGTGGAACATAAGTAGTAGTGTGGAGGACCACAGGGGAAGGGAGGGAAAACTGAATGGGAAGAAATCAGAAAGGGAGACAAACCATGAGAGAGACTCTGGACTCTAGGAACCAAATTGAAGGCTACAGAAGGGTAAGGGGTGGGCAGACAGGGTAATGGGGTGATGAGCACTGGATGTAGTACACAACTAATGAATCAATGATCCCTACATCAAAAACTAATGAGGGTACTATATGTTGGCTAATTGAACATAAGAATAATAATAAAAAAATCACACAGAGGTCTCATTGGCTAAAATCAATACATCAACAGGGCTGCATTCCTTTCTGGAAGCACTAGAGGAGAATCTCTTTTCTTACCTTGTTCAGCTCATAGAGGCTGCTGATATTCCTTGCCTCACAGCTTACCTCCTCCACCGTTGGAACCAGCAACATTGCACCGCTATGACCTTTCTTCCATAGTCAGGTGCCTTCTTTATTCTCTTCTGATACAGTCTTCAACTTTTTTTTTTTTTTTTAAGATTTTTATTTATTTATTTGACAGAGAGAGAGAGATCACAAGTAGGCAGAGAGGCAGAGAGAGAGGAGGAAGCAGGTTCCCTACTGAGCAGAGAGCCCGATGTGGGACTCGATCCCAGGACCTTGAGATCATGACCTGAGCCGAAGGCAGAGGCTTTAACCCACTTAGCCACTCAGGCGCCCCTACACTCTTTAACTTTGAAGGACCTTTATGATTCCATTGTGCCCACCTGGATAATCTCCCCATTTCCAAGAGAGTCCCTTGTGTACCATGTAAGGCATATTCACAGGTTTCAGGGATTAAGAGATAGACATTGTGGGAGGGGACCATTGTTTTTCCTACTATAACATTTGTCATATCTTTTCTCTTATTTAATGTCTTAGACACCACCTACTTTCACCTCTAATTCATTCCATTTCAGCCACCCACTTCCATATCCATATCTCAACTTTTCCTCTGAAATCTTAAAATTTTAATAATTGTGCTTTCTAGGGGCCTTTGGGTGGCTCAGTGGGTTAAAGCCTCTGCCTTTTGCTCAGGCTGAGCAGGGAACCTGCTTCCCCCTCTCTGTCTGCCTCTCTGCCTACTTGTGATCTCTGTCTATCAAATAAATAAACAGAATCTTTTTAAAAAAACTGTGCTTTCTAGCTATTACCCCTTTTGTCTTTTCTATTGTTCCTTCCCACTATATATGTTGTGTATTTGGTTAGAGGCACAGAGTTGTGGGGAAATCACAGGGTTATGGTTTCCAGGGCTCTGAAAGAAGAGATTCCTTTGCAGAATTTTGAAAAGTTGCTTCAGGTTTGACCCAAGCTCTACTACTAATGAATTATGTAAGAAAGTCACTTCCTAAGTGTATTCAAGGAGTTAACTTCTCAGGGCACCTGGGTGGCTCAGTCAGTTGGGCATCTGCCTTTGGCTCAGGTTGTGATCCCAGGGTCCTGGGAACAAGCCCCACATTGGGCTCCCTGCACAGTGGGAAGCCTGCTTCTTCCTCTGCTACTCCCTCTGCTCGTGTGCACTCTCTCTGTGTCAAATAAATAAATAAAAATTTTTAAAAAGAGTTAACTTCTCCCAGCCTCAAGTTATTAATGTGAAAAATGACATTAATTATCATGAAGTTGTTGTAAAAAAATATATAAAAGGTGTCCTCTTGAAGGGCACTCAATATAAGGGAGCTCTTACTATTTTTTTTACCTTATCAAGTGCTCCATTTTATTGTAAGGATGTGCTGTCCCATTAAGATATGTGGTTTTCTGAGAAAATACTGGATCAATCAGATGATAACATGGTTTTATAATCATTCCTTTAGTGTCCCAATATTTGGTATATTTTACTTTGTATTAGAACCACCTGATAGGCTTATTTAAAATGCAGATTATAGGCCATTGTAGCCAATGAGACTGAGTGTGGAATGGAGCTTAGAAATATGCATTTTGACAAGCACCACATTCTTGAAACTCTTAGTAATGGTTTTCAGCAAAACAGCCTATTTGGGGGGGGCGCCTGGGTGGCTCAGTGGGTTAAGCCTCTGCCTTCAGCTCAGGTCATGGTCTCAGGGTCCTGGGATCGAGCCCCCCATCTGGCTCTCTGCTCAGCAGGGAGCCTGCTTCCCTTCCTCTCTCTCTGCCTGCCTCTCTGCCTACTTGTGATCTCTGTCTGTCAAATAAATAATTAAAATCTTAAAAAAAAAAAAAAGCCTATTTGGGGAACTTGGATGTGGTCATTGATTTTCTTAAATGAAGTATTCTGATTTTTTTTTTTATCCTATTCAAAGAAATTGTTAGCTAAGTTGGGGAAAGATGAGTAAATTTTGGTCACAGATAGGAGGAAGCTAAATTGAGACTGGTCTTAAGTTGGAGTAAATCTGGCTGAACAAGAATAAAGCTGCCTTAATTGAGACCCAGAGTAGAATCTATTTGATGGGCAGCATGCCAGTTCTTTAACAAGAGCTTGAGTTTCATTCTACTTCTGAATGGCCATTTATCATCCAGAGCTCCCTCTAGCCTGCTTTCCCTAATGTCCTTCTTTCCCCCTTTAATTTTTTTTTTTTTTTTTTTTTTTTTTTTTTGTATTTGCAAGATGAAGAAGAAACAGTGCTAGACTGCTAAGTTCACATTCTGGCTCTGCTCTTTACTAACTGTAAAATTAGTAAAGTTAGTAAAGACCCCAGGAAAGTTCTTTAATCTCTATAAACTTCAAATATTTTATTTATAAGATGAAAAGAAAAATAACTTTGGAAGTGTTTATTATATTAGTCCCCTTCTTTTATTTCTGCCTTGCCTCCCCCCCCCCTTTCCTTTTCTATATACTTCCTAACCTCTTCCCAATCTGTAGTTGTGGGTCACAGCCATCAGTGTAGTCTCCAGCTTGACATGTCATATATCACATCTTGATTTGTAGAGAAACAAATGAACCCCATATTTAGAAGAAATCTTGGAGGTTGTCTCTACCAACTCCATCGGCATCACTGCTACTACTAATTTTTATGCTCCATAAGAGTAGAAGTTGATTCTGTCTTCTTTACAGTTATATTCCCATGGTGCCTGGCACAGATTAGGCAGTCAATAATGTAATTTGAATGAATGAATGAATGAATGAATGAATGAAAAATGAACCTTATCATGTGATTCGATAATCTTTATAGGTGTATCCCCTTCAACTATTAGATACTGAGATCAATGTTAGGGATTATACCTTACTCATTACTATATATATATATATATATTTTTTTTTTTTTTTAGGACTTCAAGCTCATTACTATATTTTTAATACTTTCCATGGGATCTTGCATGCAAATGGATGATTAAAATGAATAAAATAGGTGGTTGTATTTTCTTTATTATTTCCAATGACAGAGAACTTTTTAAAGGTAATCAGATAAAAGGCAACCAACTATTTCATTCATTTAGTCTGGCATTTCAAACGGTGATATAGTGATGCATGAGTGTCTGAGTGAAATATTATGAGGCTTATCCATCATCATACAATTTCAAGAGCCCTAGTCCTCTCCTTGTACCTCAGAGTTGATCCTGGTGCGTTCCACAGGTTATGCAGAAAACAAGTTAAAGTAAATAAAAATGTCAGTGTAGCAATTGATCATTAGCCAAAAACGGAATTGGCCAACTAGTCATCTGCTGCCGCAGAAATGAGGTACTTCATTAAGGCTCATGGTCAAGAGCTGCCACTAGGCCTAGAATTATGATGATTATTAAAAATTTAGAGAATGCTTGGGGTGCCTGGCTGGCTTAGTCAGTCATGAGGTTTGGGGGTCATGAGTTCAAGCCCCACGTTGGGTATAGAGGCTACTTAAATGTTTTAGAGAATGCTTAATAATGATATAAAGTAGAAGACATCTCTGACTTTTAAGGGCTTAGTATTAAATTGGGTTTTAGAATAGAAAGATGAGAGATTGTAGGAAGAATGGAACTCAAATAGCACCTATAACTCTTGATTGCTTTTATTTCCCCACAGTAGACTGTGCCCTCCTTAAAGGCTGAACTGGCTGGCCAAGTGCCAGGCACAGCATAAGCACTTAGTGGATGTATAGATGATTAAGCAAAGCACCTTGATAAGATGACGAATTTAAGGGGTGCCTGGGTGGTTCAGTGGCTTAAGCCTCTGCCTTCAGCTCAGGTCATGATCCCAGGGTCCTGGAATCAAGCCTCAGATCACATCGGGCTCTCTGCTCAGGTTGTGATCCCAGGGTCCTGGGATCGAGCCCCACTTCGGGCTCTTTACTGAGCAGGGAGCCTGCTTCCCCCTCTCTCTCTCTGCCTACTTGTGATCTCTCTCTCTGTCAAATAAATAAATAAATTCTTAAAAAAAAAAAAAAGATGAGTGAAGCAAGCCACCCTGCAGTTCTTATTCTTTGTTGTGTCTCACCAAGCGTTAAGTGCTGTGATACAATTGCTATAATGAGGAATACTTTGCCTCAATTAATAATAATAACAGAAACAACAACAATAGCTAACACATCTGTAATGCTTACTATAAGCTAGGCCCTCCTCTAAGTGTTTTTATATTCATTAAAACTGTTTTAATACGTATTACAACTCTGTGAGATAATTATTACTTATCCCTGTTTTACAAGTGAAGAAACTGAAGCAACAGAAGCATAAATAATTTGCTTAGGGTCTCACAGCTAGCAAGTAGCATGGATTAAATACAATTTAGCCTTCCTTATTCCAGAGTCTGTCCCTTAATCACCCTTAACTACTACTTTATACTTCCCTCCAGTTGTCCTCTTTGCCTGTCCAGCATACTTTCCCTTACCTCTTTTGGAAATGCTGTCCTTTGTTCTTGTGAGGAAATCATTTCATGTGATTCAGGTAGGTTTGACCACTCTTCTTAGCTCCACATGAAGGTACATGACCGGCCTCACTGACTCAATACACGACCTCTTCACTAGGATGATTGATTCAGGATTCAATCAGATGCATGTGCTTTTGGCTGATGATATTAATGATAAGGGTGCCATGAGCTTAACATAAACAGTAATAATCATTTTACATTTCATAAGTACTAACTGAATGCGGAGCATTCTAGGCACATGAGATACATCAATGAGCAAAGCAAAGATCACTGAGCTTTTACTGTAGCAAAAGAAAGCAATGATAAACATAATAACCAAATACATTACATAATGTGTTAGTAAGTGTTATTGAAAAGGGAAATGAGAGAATAGGTTTTTTTTTTTTTTTAAATTATTTATTTATTTATGTGAGAGAGAGACAGTGAGAGAGATCATGAGCGAGGAGAAGGTCAGAGAGAGAAGCAGACTCCCCGTGGAGCTGGGAGCCCGATGTGGGACTTGATCCCCGGACTCCAGGATCATTGACCTGAGCCGAAGGCAGTCGTCCAACCAACTGAGCCACCCAGGCGTCCCGAGAGAATAGGGTTTGAAGGAATTTAGAATGTAGGAATGGCAGTAGGGAGATAGAACAGTTTCAGTATTTAATGGGGTGATCTGGGTAGACCTTAGGGAGATCTACTGAGACTTACTTAAAGGCGGGAAGGGTGTACCAAGAAGATATTTGGAAGGAACAGCTAGACCAGAAGCTCTAAGATTGGACTCTGCCTGGTATATTTGAAGAGCAGCAAAAACTGGAAGGGACAGAGTAATAAGAAAAAGAAGGCAGGGAAGTAAGTGGGAGCCAATGCATAGCCTATTTAGGCCATTCTAAGAGTCTCAGCTTTGAATGAAATGGGAAACCACTGGAAGTATTGAGTAGAGGAGTGTCAAGATCCGACAGATTTTTAAAAGCTCACTCTGACTGCTGTGTGGAGAATAGATAGAAGAAGGAGTAGAGAGAGAGCAGGTATATCTGTTAGTGAAATAATCCACGCTTGGACCAGAGTTGAAATAGTGGAAATGTTGAGAAATTGTTTTGGAAGTATTTTATAAGTAGGGCAAGTACAATTTCTTGATGGATTGGATATAGGATATGGAATCAAGGATGATTGCATGGTTTTGGGTCTGAGCAACTGAAAGGATGAGATGGGGAAGGCTACAGGTGAAACAGGTTTTGGGCTTGTTAAGTTTGAGATATTTATCAAGACCTCCAAGTGTTTATAGAAACACTTGGAGGGAGTTGGATGTGTGAGTCTGGTTTTTGGAAGAGAGATCTTTATCTGAGATCTAAATTTGAGGTTCATTGGCATAAAGATGTTATTTAAAGCAAAGGCACCAGTTGAAATAACAAAGGGAGTTAAGTAGTAGAGAAAAGGATCAAGGACTGAGCCCTGGGGCATTCTGAGCTTGAGAAATGGCAACAGGAAGAGGAGCCAACAAAGAAAACTAAAAAAGGGGAGTCCAGTAAGATAAAATGAAAACCAAGACAGTGTGTTTTCCTGGAAGCCAATGAAGATAGTATCAAAGATGTAGGAGTTGTTAACTGTGTGAAATTAAGACAAGGACTGAGAAATGGTGATTGAATTTAGCAATACTAGACTTTTTGTAAAAAAAATAATAATTTGCAGTTTTACAAATTGAAAATAAAATTGTAATAGAGAAACCTGGAAAATTAGCTTCTATCCACTTTTTAGTTAAAACGTGCTATTTTTACCATGGCTTTATTTTGTATAACTCAGTGTTTTATTACAAAGCAAACCACTCACTTAACCACCTCCAGAACAAGAAATAGACCAATGCCAACACCCTTTAACACTTATTCATGCTGCATCACAATCACTGTGTGTGTCCTCCTTGCAAATATAACTACTGCCCTAACTTGATGGTAATCTAATTCTTGCTTTTCTTTCTTGTTCCTCTTAAGTATATATCTCTAAATACTATACCTTAAAGTTGCATGTTTCTTAACTTCATATAAATATAATCATGAATTAAGTATATTTTTTATCTGATATATTTTACTCAACATTACATTTATGATGTTCATCTATGTTGCTAAGTATTGTAATACTGTAATACTGTAGCGTAATCCACAATTACATGATATAGAGCATTTTCTCCAAAAATTTATTTCAGGCAGCTTCTTGTGGCAATCCCCAACCTGCAAGAGGTAACCACTCTTTTAATATTTTCCACCTTAGAGTAGTTTTCCTGTTGGAGAATATCATATAAGTGAGATTATTTTTAGTATATATCTGTGCTGGGCATTATGGTTATGAGAGTCATTGTATTATTAGGTGTATCAGTAGTTCATTCCTTTTTTTTTGGACTATTATAAAAGTTTGTTTAACAAAAAAGTTCAATATGAAAATGCACACGACCTGATTTTTATATTTGTAGTAAAACAGGCACTATGGAGAGGGGACATGTGGAAGCAGTTGCTTTCTTCTGATGAACACGCCCATTGTTTATACTCATTCCAAGGCTTCTAACATACTATTTCCTCATATTACCACCATTCCAATATTGTTCTATTGCCCACTAGTTGCTCTCTCCACACATTCATCTATCACAAGATTCATAAACAGATCGAACCCCCACAATATTCCTTGGACATGTCTGCCACCATTTCATTTCAATGATAATTTCTTGTCCATAAATTTTTTCAACTTGGGAGGTTGAGCTTTGCTCTTGGTGTCTACTCAGTGAGCTCAAAGATGCCTCCAAATGGAATTCGTCCAGTAGTTCATTACTTTTTAATGCATATAGTAGTATTTCATTGTATGAATATACCACTTTGTCCACTCTTCTTTGAATAATATTTGAGTTTTTCCAATTTTTTGCTATTGTGACTACATCTGTTATAAATATTCTTTGTAAGACTTTGTGTGGGCTTTTTTTTTCCATTTCTCTCAGCTAAATACATAGGGGTGGCATTTTTTAAAATCTTTTTTTTAGTTTTTTAAAGATTTTTATTTATTTGGCAGACAGAGATTACAAGTAGGCAGAGAGGCAAGCAGAGAGAGGAGGAGGCAGGCTCCCTGCTGAGAGAGCCCAATGCGGGGGGGGCTCGATCCTAGGACCCTGGGATCATGACCTGAGCCGAAGGCAGAGGCTTTAACTCACTGAGCCACCCAGGTGCCCCAGGGATGGCATTTTTGTGTTAAAGTGTACCTATATGTAAATGATTGTGTGATTTTGGAATTCATCACCTGATTTATGGGATTCTCACTAGCAGTATATGAAAGTTCTGGTTGCTCCACTTTTTGGCCAACATTTGGTGGTATCGTTCTTTTAAATTTTAGCCATTTCAGTACATATGTAATGGTATCTCATTTTGGTTTTAACTTACATTTCTATAGTGATTAAAGTTGTTGAACACTTTTAATCTGTTCATTAATCAGTTGTATATCTTCCTTTGTGAAGTATGTTCAGTTTTTCCCCCCCTCATTTAAAAAATTGGACTTGGGTGGGTTTTTTAATTTTTTTATTATTTAAAAAAAATTTTTTTTAAGATTTTATTTATTTATTTGACACAGAAAGACAGAGCACAAGCAGGGGGAGCAGCAGGCAGAGGGAGAAGCAGGCTCCCTGATGAGCAAGGAGCCTGATACTGGACTTGATCCCAGGATTCTGGGATCATGACCTGAGCCAAAGGCAGATGCTTAACCAACTGAGCCACCCAGGTTCCCAAATTTTTTTTAGTTTTATTTAAATTCAAGTTAGCATACTATTAATAGCATACAATTAAGTTTGGGGTCAAATGTAGTGTTTCATCAGTTGCTTTTTTTTTTTTTAAGATTTTACTTGACACAGAGAGACAGCAAGAGAGGGAATACAAGCAGGAGAGGGAGAAGCAGGTTTTCTGTGCCCTCATCAGTTGCATTTAACATCCAATGCTCATTACATCAAGTGCCCTTCTTATTGCCCATCACTCTATTACCTCATCCCCCTACTAACTTCCCCTCCAGCAGCCCTCAGTTTGTGGTCTATAGTTAAGAGTCTCTTATGGTTTGTCTTCTTCTCTGTTTTTATCCAATTAATTTTTCCTTCCCTTCCCATATGTTCATCAGTTTTATTTCTGAAATTCCACATAAGAGTGAAATCATATGGTATTTCTTTCTCTGACTTACTTCACTTAGCCTGATACCCTCCAGTTCCATCCACATAGTTGCAAATGGCAAGATTTGGGGCTTTTTTGATGGCTGTATAGTATTCCATTACACAGATAAATATATATCTATATATCGATATCGATATTGATATATATCTCTATCTATATATATATAGATATATATATATCGTAGATATCGATATCGATATACAGATATCACATCTTCTTTACCCATTCATTCATCCGTTGATAGATATTTGGGCTCTTTCCATAGGTCGACTATTGTGGACATTGCTGCTATAAACATAGGGGTGTATGTGCCCCTTTGAATCAGTATTTTTGTATCCTTTCTATAAATACCTAGTTGTGCCATTTCCTGGGTCATAAGGTAGTCTCTTTTTAACATTCTGAAGAACCTCCATACTGTTTTCCAGAGTGGCTGCACTGCTTGCATTCCCACCAACAACCCCATTTCTCTGCATCCTCACCAACATCTGTTATTTTGTGTTGTTAATTCTATTTATGTATTCATTTATTCTGTGTTGTTAATTTTAGCCATTCTGACAGGTGTGAAGTGGTATCATTGTAGTTTTGATTTGTATTTCCCTGATGATGAGTGATGTTGAGCATTTTTTCATGTGGCTCTTAGCCATTTGTATGTCTTCTTTGGAGAAATGTCTGCTCATGTCTTCTGCCAATTTCTTAACTGGGTTATTTATTTTTTGGATCTTGAGTTTGATAAATTCTTTATAGATTTTGGATACTAGCCCTTTATCTGATATGTCATTTGCAAATACCTTCTCCCATTCTGTCAGTCTCCCATTTTAGTTTTGTTGATTGCTTACTTTGCTATGCAGAAGCTTTTTATCTTGATTAAGCTTTTTATCTAGCTTTTTATCCCAATAGTTCATTTTTGCTTTTGTTTCCCTTGCCTCTGGAGACAGGTCTAGTAAAAAGTTGCTGTGGCTGAGGTAAAAGAGGCTGCTGCCTGTGTTCTAGTCTAGGATTTTGATGTTTTCCTGTCTGACATTTAGGTCTTTCATCCATTTTGAATTTACTTTTGTATATAGAGTAAGAAGGTGGTCCAGCTTCAGTCTTCTGCATGTTGCTGTCCAGTTTTCCTGACACTATTTGTTGAAAGAGACTGTCTTTTTTTCTATTGGATATTCTTTCCGCTTTGTCAAAGATTAGTTGACCACAGGGTTGAGGGTCCATTTCTGGGTTATCTGTTCTGTTCCATTGATGTATATGTCTGTTCTTATGCCAGTACCATACTGTCTTGATGATTACAGCTTCATAATACAGCTAGAAGTCTGGAATTGTGATGCTTCCAGCTTTAGTTTTCTTTTGCAACACTACTTTGGCTATTTGGAGTCTTTTCTGGTTCCATACAAATTTTAGAATTGTTTGTATCAGCTCTGTGAAAAATGCTGGTGTTACTTTGATAGGGATTCTGTTAAATCTGTAAAATGCTTTGGGTAGTATAGTATTAACAGTATTTGGTACTATAGTATTGACAATATTTGTTCTTCTAATCCATGAACATGGAATGTTCTCCCATTTCTTTGGGTCTTCCTGAATTTCTTTCATAAGCATTTTATAGTTTTCAGAGTACAGATCTTTTACCTCTTTGGTTGGGTTTTCTCCCCAACAAAAAGATCAGGAAGATATTACACTTTCACTCTATTTAAGCCTCATTGTAATCCAGTAAATAGATACAAAAGATAGAATACAAGTAAACAGATTAATATCATTAAAGAGGATGATGATGTGATGTAAAGACCAGCTCTCTGATTTGGGCTTGCCTAAGATAACCCAGCTAATGAGTGTCAGGACCCAGATTTATATATTTTTATTTAAAGTGTAATGTATTCTTCATTATACCCTAGCTACTTCTACTTGTGCCTGAGTGTTGGTTAGTTTGGTGAAAAGAGACTAGCTTATAGACCATTGTAGGAATGAGATCCTGAACTAAAAAGCAGGGGTAAGAATGAAATAGGACATAGCATGCAAATTGTATTTGCCATTCTCTTTGTTATTTTTCTTCTTTTAATGTTTTACTTGATTTTTATGTTATTATTTTTTAAAGATGTTATTTATTTAAAAGAGAGAGACAGCATGAGCTGCCAAGGCCGGGGCAGGATGGGGTGGGAGGAAGGAGAGGGAGAAGCAGGCTTCCTGCTGAGCAAGGAGCCTGATGGGGGTTGGAGCCCAATACCCAGGACTCTGGGATCATGACCTGAGCTGAAGGCAGATGCTTAACCAGCTGAGCCACCCAGGCTTTTTGCTATTTTTCTATAAGTCTGCTATTTTTCTGTAAGTTTTACTCAGTTCTATCACAGGAGTTCTTTGCCCATCACGTATCATAACTACCTATTTACATGTCTCTCTTTCTCTTCAGATTATAAAATAGTCAGGGGCTGTGTCTTTATAATAATCTTCAATATTAGCACTTAATTCAAAGATGTTATTTGATTGCTTGCTTTGCTGAGTGAATAAATAGATTATAGAACCATTTTTAGAGAACTTGTAAACTTCATATATGGGAGGCAAGTTTCAACATTGAATGACCAGGATGTTTTCCTTAATAGGGTCTGGGAAATCAGGAGGAGCATAATTTTTAGGGGAAGATTGATGAGCTCAGTTTGGAACATGTTAAGTTTAAGTGACTTCCTTAGGAGATGTCCAGCATGTAGTTGGAAATGTAGATCTGGAACCTAGAAGACTTTTAGAGAGGTGTGTGTGTGTGTGTGTGTGTGTTTGTGTGTGTGTATTGCCAGCAAAAAGTAGTCTTTGAAATTACTTGAAACTATCCTACTTGTCACCGTCATTTCTCTCCTATGAATAACTTTAACAGCCTCCTAGCTAATCTCTGCTTCTGTTCCAGCCTCTCTCATTCAATCCATTCTCCACATTCCTATCAGAATGATCTTTCTAAGATATAGAATCTAATCATGATATTACCTTATTTAAAATAATGTTAATGATTTTTTCTTGTTTTAAAAAAAGAATTAGAGCTCTTTATCTGTTTCCTTATAATCTCAAGCCTTCCTACATCTTCAGGCACATATCTACCATTATCTTCTTTATACTGTACCTTTCAGCCATACAGGATTACTTGCAGTGCTCTCTATAGGCCGCCATCATAGTGGTAGTGGAGGTGGAGGTGGTGGTGATACTGATACTAATACCAGTATTTTTCCAATAAATGTTAGGATTGTGCCAGCCCTTCTTGTATGCAATTTATATGTAACAGGAATAGCTAACAGTTAATATAGCACATACTGTGTAACAACACCTTCCTAAGAGCTTAACACTTTGCCACACCCAGCAGGGAAAGGTGTCTTCTTAGGTTCAATTAAACATTCAGGCTCACAAGACTATGTAATAGGCCACACTTGACAGTAGTCTACTCAAAATTAAATAGGACATTTTAAAATCTACTGTAAAACTACAGTAATCAAAACCATGTGGTACTAGCATAAAGACAGACATATAGACTAGTTGGATTGGAACAGAAAGCCCTGAAATAGGCCCTTGCATATATATATATATATATATATATTCATTCCCCCCCACCACCACCACCAAGTGATTTTGGACAAAAGTACCAAGACCACACAATGGGGAAGGGATAGTCTTTTTAACAGGTGGTTCTGGGAAAACTGGATATCCCCATGCAAAAAAATGAAGTTATTAGACTCTTACCTGACACCATATGCAAAAATTATCTCAAAAGAATCAAGAACCTAAATATAAGACCTAAAACAATAAAACTCTTAGAAGACAGCACAGGACGAATCTTTATAACATTGGATTTGACAGTGATTTCTTAGATACGATGCCAAAGGCAGAGGTAACAAAAGAAATTGGATGTCATGAAAACTAAAAATTTTTGTACATCAAAGATACTGTCTACAGAGTAAGAAGTTAACCCATAGAATGGCTGAAAATATTTGCAAATCATAAATCTAGTAAGATATTAATATGCAAAATATGTAAAGAACTCTTGCATGTCAACTACAAAACCAAAGAGTTTGATTCAAAAATGGGCTTAGGACTTTAATAGACATTTCTCCCAAAAAGATAAATAAATGTCCAATAAGTACATAAAAGATACTCAACCTCACTAATCACTAAGGAAATGCATGTCAAAATGATAATGAGAAACCAACTCATATTTATTAGAATGCCTATAATCAAAAAACCAGAAAACAAGTGTTGAGAAGGATGTGGAGAAATTGGAAGACTGTGCACTGTTTGTAGGAATGTAAAATGGTACAGTGAAAAACAGTGAGGAGTTTCCTCAAAAAATTAAAAATAAAATGACCATATGACCCAGATATTCCACTTGTGGTTATGTGCCTTAAAGAACTAAAAGCCTTCAAAGAAATTGTATCCATGTTCATAGCAGCATTATTCACAAAGCTAAAACATGGAAGTAACCCAAGTGTCCACTGATAAATGAATGGATAAGCAGCATCTGATATGTATATATAATAGAATATTATTCAGCCTTTAAAAGGAAAGAATTTCTGTAATAAACTACAACATGCATAAACCTTGAGGACATTACACTAAGTGAAGTAAGCCAATGACAAAAAGACAAACATTGTATGATCCCACTTATATGAGGTAATTAGAGTAGTTAAAATTACAGAAACAGAAAGGATGTGGTTGCCAGGGAGTAGAGGAGGAAAGAATGGGGAGTTATTGTTTAATATGCATAGACTTTCAGTTTTACAGGATGAAATGAGTTATGGGGATGGCTCGTGGTGTTGGCTGCACAACAATATGAATGTGTTTAATACCACCGGACTGCACACTTAAAAATTACTGTGGTGGGGCACCTGGGTGGCTCAGTGGGTTAAGCCGCTGCCTTCGGCTCGGGTCGTGATCTTGGAATCCTGGGATCGAGTCCCGCGTCGGGCTCTCTGCTCAGCGGGGAGCCTGCTTCCTCCTCTCTCTCTCTCTGCCTGCCTCTCTGCCTACTTGTGATCTCTCTCTGTCAAATAAATAAATAAAATCTTTAAAAAAAAAATTACTGTGATGGTCAGACCTGTACCTCTGGGCAAATAATATATTATATGCTAATTTTAAAATTAATTTAAAAAGTTAATGTGATGGTAAATTTTATGTTATGTGTATTTTAACACAATAAAAAAAGAAAAGGAAATATACAGAACAGGAACCAAAGATTGTTAGCAAGACATCAGGCATTCTTCTTGAGTGAGAGCTTGTAGCAGTTCATAGAGTCATCTGTGCAACTGCTCAGGAACTACTCTTTGCCTCCATTTCCCCTAGGTGATTCTCAGGTATAAAGAAATGAGATTCACATTGGACATGTGTAGGAGTTGCCCTGACTTAATGGGCTTATGTCTCACAGGAGTCAATATCTCTTATAGCAATTATATAGGCATAGTATCCAGAGTCCCCAAAAGGGTCGTGCCAAGTTACATGAGTCATCAACACTCAGGGCAGCCCGAAGATTTGGCTTACAACTGGTATTTACACTTCTTCCCATTATTACCAGTCAGGTGTTATTTTTAACATAACACTGCTTAAGAATATAGTTGACATTTTACCTTTATCAGGTTTTCAGGGAAACATAGTTAAAAATTTAATCAAAAAATAAAATTAAATTAAAAAAATGAAAATTTAATCAAAGGCCAAAGTCAAAGAAACAAAAACAAAAAAACCACAAAAGGCCAGAGTCTCATGAAGAAAGGGAAAGAGTTTTGTTAACCCTTTACCCACTCACACACATATTAAACTATTTATTCCTCACTGCAACAGAATGAGGTAGTTATTATTATCCCATTTTACAGATAAGGAAACTGAGGTACAGAGAAGTTATGTTACTTCTTCAGGGTCACACAACTATTAAATAAGATGGTAAATATGAACCCAAGCAGTGTGATACCAGCATGTGCACTCTAAATCACTATGTTAGCCAGAGATGTCCACATACTGATCCCTGGAACCTGTGACAAAGTTATGTTAACAGTGGCAAAGAGGAGGGATGCTTGGGTGGCTCATTCAATTAAGCATCTGCCTTCGGCTCAGGTCATGATTCCAGGGTTCTGGGATTGAGTGCCAACCAGTCTCCTAGCTCGTCATAGAGCCTTCTTCTCTGTCTGCCTGCCGCTCCCCCACTGCTTGTGTAAATAAGTAATAAATAAATAAATAAATAAATTCATCTTTAAAGGAAAAAAAAAAAAACAATGGCAAGGAAGAATTAATGTAGCAGCGGGAATTTACTAATCAGCTGACCTTGACATAGCAAGATTATCCTGGATTATTCAGATGGTCCCAATGCAACTGCAAGGGTCTTTATAAGTGAAAGAGAGATAAATGAGATTCAGTGTCAGATTGATACAGTGGAGATTTAGCCATTATTAGTGCTAAATGGGAAAGGGCCACAAGCCAAGGAATACAGGTGAGCACTTAAAGTTGGATAGGGGTGCCTGGGTGGCCTTGTTGGTTAAGTGTCTGCCTTTGGCTCAGGTCATGGTCTTAGGGTCCTGGGATCGAGCCCCGTGTCTAGCCCCTTGTTCGGCTCCCTGCTCAGTGGGGAATCTGCTTCTCTCTCCCCCTTTGCCCCTCCCCGCTGCTTGTGCTCTCTCTCTCTCTCTCTCTCTTGCACTCTCTCTCAAATAAAAAAATAAAATCTTTGGGAAAAAAAATAATAACTGCTGAATAAAGCAAGGAAATGGATTGTCCTTTAGAACCTCTTGAAGGAGTGCACACTTGCCAGCACTTTAATTTTAGCCCAGACCCATTTTGGACTTCCAACTTTTGGAACTGTCATATAATAAATTCGTGTTGTTTTAAACCACCAAATTTGTAGTAATTTGTTACAGTAGCAATAGGAAACTAATACAGTCACTATACTCTATTGCATGTCATATTGTACTACATGCTGCAAGGCCTTGCTTTGGCTTGTGACATTCTGCCTCCTTTCCCTACTTCTGGAGACCCTTTCCTGGCTCCTTCTTCGGCTTAGCTTGGTTGTTTCACCTGTGTTTTCATCTCCCTGTATAGCACCTCTCATATTACATGTCTCATAATGTAGATTTTTTGTTCACCTCCTACTCACCTTTCAAAATTTAACTCAAGGGACGCCTGGGTGGCTCAGTTGGTTAGGCAGCTGCCTTCGGCTCAGGTCATGATCCCAGCGTCCTGGGATCGAGTCCCACATCGGGCTCCTTGCTTAGCGGGGAGCCTGCTTCTCCCTCTGCCTCTGCCTGCCATTCTGTCTGCCTGTGCTTGCTCTCTCCCCCTCTCTCTCTGATAAATAAATAAAATCTTAAAAAAAAAAAAAACAAAATTTAACTCAAATATCACTACTTGCCAGAAGTCTTTCCTGACCTGCAGACCCTCAGCCTGAACTAGGTGTTCTTGTTTCTGTCCTCCTATAATACCACTTGCTAATCTTTGTTATAACATTTATTTCCTCAACTATCAGTGTTTACTTATCTGTCTCTCCCAGTAGACACTACTCCTTCTCCTTTTAGTATCCTTGATATTTAGCTTAGTATCTAATACACAGTAAAGGCTTAAATTATGTATGATAAATGAATTAGTCAGTGATTCTATCACTTAGAATTGCGGTTGGGATATTATATTCATTCTGAAGTTGAAAATCACTTTTTGTTCTCTAGCACAGTACAGAAAATGAGAGAAAGAATTCACTGTGGCCACTATCAAAAATTTGGTAACCCTGATAATCTGTGGTGTATCCATTTCAGCGTTCATTTTCTCAATTGATCATTAAATTTTAACACCATTTCCTTAGATAATAGCCTGATTATTGTTCTTTTTCCCTCTAATTTTGCATCAGAAAAAAAAAAATATTTTACCTGACATAATGTTTTGGTGCAGAGACTGGGATTCCACTGTGTGGTCCTAGATTTGTTTGTTTTTTAAGATTTTATTTATTTATTTGAGAGAGAGAGCACAAGCACAGGAGCAGCAGGCAGAGGGAGAGGGAAAAGTAGGCTCCCTGCTTAGCCGACAGCCTGGTGTAGGGTTTGATTCTAGGACCCGGGATCATGACCTGAGCCAAAGGCAGACGCTTAACTGACTGAGCCACCCAGGTGCCCCATGTCTTAGATCTTTGAGACAAAGAAAGCAACATCTTTGGCTCTCAACTATATGGACTTTGTAGATTTTTATCTTTAAGCAACCTCTCCAGTAAGAGTATTTCTGTTCCCCCTTCAGGACACTGCACTTTCTTACCTACAAAAACAGCCTTCTTCACCAGCATTCTTGATCTTGAGAATCCCTACATTTCTACAGAAGAACTCCTCAATCTAGATCTGGATTATATGGGAGAAAGCTTCATAGCTGTTTTTTCCTACAGGCTACTCAAAAAGCAAGTTTGCTTTTTAGGACTGACAGAAGGAAGCTTGTCTTTCATTCATATATATATATATATATATATATATATATATATATATATATGTTTTCTGAGTTCTAGTCTGCTGTAATTCTGAGACCAGGCCAGAATAAATTGCGCTTTGGTTCAGTTGATGACTATTTTTTTTTTTTAATTTTCTTTATTTATCAGAGAGAGAATGCACACGCACACAAGCAGGCAGAGTGGCAGGCAGAAGTGGAGAAAGAAGCAGGCTCCCTGGTGAGCAAAGTGCCTGATGGGAGACTCGATCCCAGGATCCTGGGATCATGACCTGAGCTGAAGGCAGCAGCTTAACCTACTGAGCCACCCAAGCTTCCCATGACTTTTGTTTTATACACAAATTTTAAGTCAATTTAAAGAAGAGAAAAATAATTATATCACACAGCATGAGAATCTATAAATATATAATTCAGTTTAGATAATCTAAAGATTTTCAGGGAGTCTTTCTAAACAGGATGTATACAAGGTGAGAAATATTCTGTTTAGCATATTTATCCCCTGCCTTTGGGGTTAGAGGAGCAAAGAAGTTAAAAGCCATATGAGAACAGTGTGCACAAGGAGTTGCTGGCCAATTAATGGAATGGTACAGTAAGAATGTAATTTTGATTCAGAAGAGTTGCTGACCCTAGAAATTCTTCCTCTGAAGAACTGCTCCTCAGATCCAGGGGATGATGTGGATACATTTAGAACCCTGACTGAAGATATAATGAGAATGTCTTCTATTTGATTGGTGTTTGTATGGAATCAGGTTACTCTAGAATGTGGAAAAAATGGTTTTGCTCCAGTTTCTAAACAAAATGAAAAGCATTGTCCTAATTGAATTTGTTTTGACATTCTTGCTGCCCCACACAGGTCAAGTTGCCAGACAGAACAAAAGAATAAAGCTAGAGGGTAATATGAGGCCTTGTCCAAAATGCTGTAAATGTTAGGAATGGCGTTCTTACTAGTGTATGAAACCTTTAAATAAAGAATGTTATGTGGAATATGCATTTATCTCCATATTAAAAAGGCCATGCTGGAAATAAAATGTCATGGAGTTAAGAAAAGATGAGGATTAAGATTGCCTGAAAATGAGTCTTTTGATTGCTATAAGAATTTGATTACAGTTCATTTGATATTTATGCAGAAGCATAAATATAGCATTTTTCTTTAGCCCATTTGAGGTTAGACTTTGCTTTAAATGAGGGTTCTTTAGATATTGGAATGAGAGAGCTAGCCACAGTTGTAGTCAGAATCCTAATAACATTGTACACAGACACTAATATGTATATTAACTCATTGAAGTATAATTTCAAATAGTCTGCTGACTCAAGTCAGTATACACAGTCTTGGAGAAGTAGCCAGGAAATCTTTTTCTTCTAGGAAAAAGGTTATCTGGGTAATATTTTAATGTTTTAAAATGAATGCTATTTTGAGGACTCTTAAAAATTAACATTTGATCACATAATACCATGGTTGATCAAAAATAGCTATGTGTGTCCTTTTCCTCTGAAAAACAGTTTATTATTTAGTTTTTATTTCCTCCCATTGATGTAGTCTACTAACTGGAATAGGGTATTTTCTGAAGTCATTTTACAATTATGTGTTTGTTTGTTTTTTTTTTAAGATTTTATTTATTTATTTGACACAGAGAGAGACAGTGAGAGAGGGAACACAAGCAGGGGGTAGTGAGAGAGGGAGAAGCAGACTCCCCATTGAGCAGGCAGCCTGGTGTGGGGCTCGATCTCAGGACCCTGGGATGCTGACCTGAGCCAAAGGCAGATGCTTAATGACAAGCCACCCAGGTGCCCCTGTTGTTAGGCTGTAACATCCATTTTGGCAACATGTGTACGTTGTATGTATGCACATTGTTTCTGCTGACAACTGCTTAAGGAGTGTGGTATTTTTTTTCCCAGTCTGTGTTCAAATCTCTGAACTGAGGAGCAGGCATCAGATCTGTAGTTCTGTATAGATTGGTTATCCATCAGTGTACAAGACAACTTGTGCTCTAAGTCTTAAACTTCAGAGAATGGTTCAGGGGAAAATGAAATTACTATTTTTAAATTGATTATATTTTATGCATATTAGATTTTTAAGTGAATTTTCCAGAGAGATTCTTGCCATTTTATTTTTTCTACATAAATTTTTTCTAAAATAACAGAAGAAAAATAACTCAGTCATCTAAACTATATACCTAATCCCCTTATAAAGATCCAAGTAAAAGAGTACTGGAAAATAGGTAATAGAAGAGTTATATCTGTAAGTGAATGAATACTTGGGTTTGGGAAGCCTCATTGTTCTTTAACTTTGGTTGCTGGCACAGATGGAGAGCAGAGGCCATTGCCTGCTGAAGCTGGTGCTGAGACGGCCTGTGGCTGCTCTTCAGAGGTTAATACAAGAAAAACCTCTTGATTTGCGGGAGGAGTCTGGGAGGGGAGCAGATGGCCACAAGAAGGGCCCCCCAGCTTACTCAGCTGCTCCAAGAAGCTTAGACTGACCTCTCTAATACAAACAAACCAAGTAGCTCTCAGAGTAACTGGGCGTCATCATTTGTATTCCTGAATAACAATACTGCTCCTCACTTTGCAGTCTCTCGCACCCTCACCCAGTGTGCAGGTGCCATCTGCTTCTTGTGAACTTATGTAGGCCCTGGCCCTGGCCAGTTGGGATTGCTATTGAATGATATCTCTGGGAAATGTGTTCTTTACAAGTTACTTTCACATGAGTCTGACAGGCATGTAAGTATTACTGTGTCCATTTGCGTCATTAAGAAACTGAGGCAAAGAGGAATTGAATACTGGAATTAGAACTCAAGTACCCAGATTCCTGAGCTCCTTATATCCTAATATGTGTCCACAAAGCCATCCCAGTGCTCTTGGTTTGGCAGTAGTTATCCAGCTTTTGAATAAGACTTTCTGGAAAGGAAAGTAGTTATTTTGAGGATGTCACTTTCACTGTTTTAAGCCTTCTTGTGGCTACCGTTTTGTTAGATCACAGAAAGGAGAAAGAGTGGCTGCTGATACATTGTTACGGGCAACCAGGAGACAGGAATTAAGTGAGAAGGTCTAATTTACACTATACAGTTTCAACAAAACCACATTTATTCAAGAGGAAAGTATTGTCATTCAAAGGAGCTTCGTAGTTTATATATACATACTCAAAATGACTATAAGAAAATTTATTCTTTTTATAAACCACAGCTCTCCTTTTCTCTGCCATTGGCTGAAACTACATTCATTTTCATGCATTAGCACCTGCTCACGGATCTTGTGAATCAAAAGAGCAATGAGCAAAGTGGTTTTAATTGCCCAGGCTTTACTAGAGCCTTTCTTGCACTCAGAAACACAAAGACTTTGAGTGGTGTCAGAGGGCTGTACTGAGAAGTGTTTTCCTTTAGAACTCTCAGCAGATAATTCACTCACTGTGCAGAAACATTGTCTTGTACAGATGAGTTCACGAGTCCATCTTCATTCCAACTGTGAAAGCATTGCAGACCACTTGTCAGTTTTAGTTGCCTTGAACAATTGCCCAGGAAACAGGGAAACATCAGAGTTTACTGACTTATCATCAGTGTATCTTTGTAGAATTGTACTTGCTGATAACTTTTATAAAGTTTTGTATATATAATTTAAACTGCATAGTCATATTGATGTATGTAGTAGTTAAAAGCACATGTATTATAGTAGTTAAAAGCTTTAAAGCCAGACTACCTGTGTTCAAATCCCGACCCTACCTCTTAGAGGCTGTGTGATCTTAGACAAGTTTCCTTGTCTGAGCCTCAGTTTCCTCATCTGCAAAGAGGATAATAAATGAACCTATCTTTTAGGGTTGTTTTGAGGATTTAGTTAATACATGGAAAGTAACTAGAACACTGATACACAGTAAGTATCCAGTAATTGTTAGCTAATAAAACTGCTCATATTTTATATTTTGGGTTAAGAATTGGCAGAAGCATAAAAGCTATCCATTTGGACTATAAATATGAATTATGGAAAATAATATTGGAGCTTTACTATTTTTAGCATTATGTAAAAATTATTGTTACTATGCTCAGCATCCCAGTAAAATTGTTTAATTCTTCACTGATTTCATTTTAATCATAAAATCAGGAATTTTATCATTTTATAATTTATAATTTTATAAGCATGCTTTTTATGATTTTTATAAATTTACAAATATAATTTTATAAATTATAATTATAATAAATTATATATATAAATATATTATATATTTATAAATTTATAAATGCAATTTTATAATAAATTATATAATTTATAATTGTAATAAATTATAAATTTTATGAATTTATCAATATAATTTTATAAACATGCTTAATTCTCTATTAGTCATGGATATGGATATGTAAATCAAAGATTCATTTTAGTGTTCATTTACTCATTCACATATCAACAAACACTTACTAAGCCTTAGTAGTATGCCATGTGTGTGCCCTTAGTGGGCCTGAGATGAAAATATAAAGATGAAAAAGACATAACCCCTGCTTTCAAGGAGCTTACAATCTAAAAAGAAAAGACAAATATACAATCTATTAATTACACTGATGTCAAGGGCTATAAGAGAGATAGCACTGATTTAAAAATGAGAGCTAATGAAAAAACACTTAATTCTCCAAAGAGATCAGGGATCAGCAAAGACTTCCTGAAATAGGTATCATTTGAGTGGAGAATTACGGATGAGAAAGTGAGAAGGTGCTAGTCTTCTCTTCTGTTTTTTTAATATTCCATCTTCCTCTCATCCTTAGTACTACTAGCCTTAGCATAGCCTTTTTCTTCCTCCTGCCTCAGCACCTCTGCGTATATGCTTTTTTGCCATCTGGAGTACTCTTTACCACTATTCTGTCATTCCCCATCCTTTCATCTAATTAATTCTTATTTATTCTATAAAGCTTTGCTCAAATTCCATTTTCTATCAGTTTGATAATTATCATAGTAGCTGACTATATGTAAACAAAAGATGAAAATTGAATTAGGATGATTTTGCAGTGTCTTAGTTAAAAAAAAAAATTAAGAGGCAATACCAAACATTACTCTGATTTTCCTGAACTAGGAATATGAGGTTGATGTTTGGGCAACATTCTAAAATAAGTAAAATATAGTTCTTAGGAGCTTAGACTCAGAAGCCAGACTACCTAGGTTCAGTTCCTAACTCTGCCACTTACTGGTTCTGTAAACCTAGGCAAATGAACTACCCTAAGCCTCAGTTTTTTTGCCTACAAAAAATGGAGATAATAATAGTGCTAAACACATAACATTGTGGTTAGAATTAAATGAAATAGTGCTTACAAGAGGTCTTAGTGTCTAGCATACGGTAAGTGCCAAAAAAATAAAATTATTTTCTTTTTTGATAAAAGAAGCAATTTGGCTGTATTTAGGAAGTATATTAACTTAAAGGAGACTTTTACCAATTTATTTTTTATAGTTTTTAAAGCCCAAGATGTTTCAGAATGTGAATTTATGGTCATTTTAAATTCTGTTTCGTGACTGTAATCACTCAATGAATTAGGGTCAAATTGTGTAACTTTTCTGGCCCCGTTCTTCATCTGTGAAATGAGTCTCTCTTATTATCTAATTCTGGGTAAAATCTCTCTCTTGTGAACTAGATTATAAGCTCCATAAGCATAAATGTTAAAGCATCTTCATTTAATATGACTGAATCAGGATAAGGGCAGCAGGTAGAATTTCATATGAAGGTGATATTTGAGCTAAGCCATGAAGAACATAGGATTTTCTTACTTGGGGAAGGAAAATTTTATTTATATTTTCCACAAGTGCAAAACTGATCTTTGGTACTTTCTGATTAGTCCAAGTTGGGGTCCAGCCCATGTGCTGAATTCTCCCACCTTGATTCTGGGCAAAGAAAATTACTAAGTAAACAATTTCAGACATTTCCATTTCCTCTGGGTCATTATTTCGTTTAGAAGGCAGGAGAATAAGAACTCTTTTAATCCATGAGCCATCCATGGGTTATTCCTGGCGAATCATGAGGTTCTTAGAGCTCTTGCTGCACATTTAAGCATGGCAGGCTCTAGCAAGGACCACGTGCAAATTATTTGGTTGTTAGGAGCCTATGAGGCCATTTCTGCACAGTGTTTGAGTCTTGCCCCATTCCTCAGTGGTAATTGGAGCATGTTGGAGGCAAGGAAAACATGGCATACTATTAGGATAACATGCTGGTAGGGGCTTACTTCATAGGAGGTGTTCATAGAAGGCCAGAGATTTTCCTGGAAACAGATGTCAGAGCCATTGTGATATGTAATGGAGAAGGGACTGTGATTCAATTTTATTGTTAAATTTCTAAACAATGTGAAGACTATGTGTGGAGGCTATCTCAGGCCTAGAACAGAAAGTTGAAATGAAGTCTCTCTTTTCTCAAGGCAAAGCTCACTTTATGATTTAGGGATGGGTCAAGGTGGGGATGTAATGTTTGCAAAACGAAACAGAACTCCTTAAAAGTATTTGGTACATTTTCAGGGCTTGCTTGTGTTAAAGCACTTGAGGTTTCTTTGTTTTTGTTTTTGTTTCTCCTGTATGAAGTGATAGGGCCATCAGGGGAACACCTGCCTGATGGACTCTTTCCTTCAAAAAGCTAGGTCTCCACCATACCCACTGTCCCTGACGGCTTTGCATCAAAAAGATATGCTGTATGAAGGAAGGAAGTACTGGGACTTGGATCATTATGGCCTGCTGGAGCCACTATTGAAGCAAACATACATTGATTGCTTTCCTGTGTGTCTGCCCATGCCTTTTCCCACCAGCCCATCCATTATCTTAATCATTTCAAGACCTATAATTGACAAAAGAGACTGTTTTAAAAGCCAGTAGTTCTTGCACATTTGAATATTGATAAGCTGGATGGTTTCATAATATATGCATTTTCTTTTTGCATTTTAGGAAAATGTGATTGATGGATCATCACAAAGATGATGTTCTATAAAGTAGTTGTTTTTCCCATGAATTTTAAGCAGTTTTTGTGTTTGTCATTTCTGTCACTTTTTTTGTTAAAAGCCTACCGTGTTCTAAATGCTGAATTGGGCACTTTACACGTTTCTTTCCTCATTTTACAAATGAGGGTGTTAGGAGCCAGAGAAGGTAAGAGAGTCAAAATTGAAATAAAAAAATAGAGCCATTCTAAATGAAATAATTGATTGAGGCAGTGATCATCAATGACTGTAAAACTATTTTAGGTAGAGAGTTTATAGGGAACTTTAAAATGAATGAATCAATTGTGAGTGCTGTGAAGTGTGTAAACCTGGAGATTCACAGACCTGTACCCCTGGGGATAAAAATACATTATATGTTTATAAAAAAATAAAAAAAAGTTAAAATGGACGAATCAGGCTCACAACACTTGAACACACTGACCAATCCTAAAAGCACAAAAAGAAAAACCATCAGGCATTATGTATCTCCTGATGTGATGTATTAGAAAATATGCAATACAGCCTGTGAAGTAATTTTACCAGAAAACCTGAATCTGGTCAAGTGCATTTAGAGCTACCTTACTATTTTTCAGTAAATAATAGGGGGTGGAGGCAGGAGAGGAACTTAGAGCTTAAGAGACAAATCAACCAAATGTAATGGCTGGACTTTGTATCCTGATTTGAATAAACCTCCTGTTTTTGTTTGTTTGTTGTTTTGGGGGCTTTTTAAAATGTTACTAATGGCAATCTGAACACTGGATTTTTTATTTTGAGGAATTATTATTAATTTTAAATTCTTATCTTTAGATAGGTATACAGAGGTATACAGCAATGAAATTTTATTTCTGGGATTTACTTCAAAATAATCTATTGGAGAGGCTAGAGAAGGAGTTGGGAAAGGGTAAAGATTAACCAGTGTATGTCTCTTGAAAATTACTGAAGCTGAGTGAAGGAAACATGGGGTCTCATTATACTAAGCTCTAATTATTTGTTTGAAAATGTCCGAATAAAAGAGTTAAAAAGTAAAAACTCAGCATACAGTGGCTATTCCATAAATACATGTTGGATTCAGTAGAGATTTTGAGGCTTCTACAAATTGATGGACATGTTTATGGAAGTTAGGTTTGCAAGGTGAAAGAAATTGATGGACATGTTTATGGCAGTTAGGTTTGCAAGGTGAAAGAAACACTATATTGAACCTATTCTACGTAGTTTTATTCTCAGGAGTAATTAAACGTTGAAAAATGTTACTATATTACAATAAGGCAAGAGGAACAAACATGTGAAACTGGCTTTCAATTTACATTCTAAGATACATGAAAGGAAAAAGTAACTCACAGCAAGGAAACTTCCAGAGAGCCACCGACAGACTTCTGCCTTTCAGATGGGCCTAGGCCTGGAGCATGAACTATGCCAGTGGAGACAAAAGATTTACCAAGTTCAAATAAACATGTTCTCGAGAGCATCATGGGTCTTAGCTAAAGCCTCTAGAGAGTCATGCTTGACTAGCTTTAAAAATTTTGTAGAAAGTTTCTCAGTTGTTCAGCTTGACCTACTGTGGAATCTAAATTGATCATCAACATTTGTCTCTAATTCCAGATTAACAAAGAGGGTTCAAACCATTACTAGGGCTATAAAAACTGAAATTTTAGAATTTTTTAAAAAGATTTTTATTTATTTATTTTTTTTTATTTGACAGAGATCAGAGGCAGGCAGAGAGAGAGAAGGAAGCAGGCTCCCCGTGGAGCAGAGAGCCTGATGCAGGGCTCGATCCCAGGACCCCGGGATCATGACCTGAGCCAAAGGTAGAGGCTTTAATCCACTGAGCCACCCAGGCGCCCTGAAATTTTAGAATTTTGATAACCTGAATAAGGGTTTTTGAGCCATACTGCCTGGGTGTAAATCTTGGCTTTGCCACTTACTAACAGAACGAACTTGAACAAGTTACTTAACCTTTCTGTGCTTCTTTCCTCATACATAAAATGGGGATAATAATAGTAATCAGGGTTTTCCAGAACAGAATAAGTAGGATATATGTATATACACACCCATAATGTTTATATGTATCTGTGTGTATATATGATTTCTTTCAAGGTAAGGGTCTACACAGTTATGGGAGCTGGCAAGTCTGAAATCTGTAGGGCAGGCCAGCAGGCTGGAAATTCTGGGGCAAAATCTGATTCTACAGTTCTGGGGCAGAATTTCTTCTAAGAGAACCCTTAGTTTTGCTCATAAGGCCTTTTAACTGATTGGATGAGATCTACCCACATTATTGAGGATAATTCCCTTTAGTTAGAGCCAGCTGACTCTATATGTTAACCACATACATAAACTACCTCTGCAGCAACATCTAGATTAGTGTTTGAATGATGGGGTTCTATAGCCTAATCAAATTGATACCTAAAACTTAGATCACACCTATATCAGATTCATAAGAACTGTGAAAATGTAATGAGTTAATGGCATATAAAGCACTTAGAACAGAGCCCAACACATGGGAGGCGCTCATAAAGGTTATCTATTACTACACATTCTTTAAATCCCAAAAGTAACCTGGTTTAAGAAAAAGAATAATAAATTCAGTGATAGTCACCATATAGTCAATTAATATTCTTGCTAGAATGAACTTTGGAGGTCTTTTAGACCAGCCTCTCATTTTAAAACCCTGGAAGCTGAGGTCCACTCTCTTGTTCATATAGCCAGAGTGATTATGGTTTTTATAGTGATAAACACACACAGATAAAGCACTGCCCTACTGGGGCTTACATCTTAATAAGATACCCATTGCTTCTGCCCCAAATCTCACCAATATTCTTACTCATTTTCATGCAGGAAAGGAATTAGAGATTTGGGTTCAGAGACTGTGCTGTAGGACAGGTATCCCAAAGCATTCAACTGATGTAAAAATGTTTATATTCAGCTTCCAGATTCAGAACCTAAGCTCTTCCTACATTGACATTACTATCATATTTGAAATTTTAAAGTTACCCTTCCTCCATGGGGTCTCTTTTCATTAGGACTTTAGTCATTTCTCACGATTGTTCTAAATGCTTCTGAGTAGCCTAAGTGAAATTAAGAGTGTACTTCCTTAACACCTGTCTTTTAAATTTTTTTCTTTTCTTTTCTTTTTTTTTTTTTTTTTGAAGATTTTTATTTATTTATTTGTCAGGAGAAAATATGCAGGAAATGATCCCAATCTTTTGATACCGGTTGAGTCCTGATTTAGGACCAAGGATGTGATCTATTCTGGAGAATGTTCCTTGTGCACTAGAGAAGAATGTGTATTCTGTTGCTTTGGGATGAAATTCTGAATATATCTGTGATGTCCATCTGGTCCAGTATGTCGTTTAAGGCCTTTATTTCCTTACTGATCTTTTGCTTGGATGATCTGTCCATTTCAGTGAGGGGAGTGTTAAAGTCCCCTGCTATTATTGTATTATAGTTGATGTGTTTCTTTGATTTTTGTTATTAATTGGTTTATATAGTTGGCTGCTCCCATATTGGGGGCATAGATATTTAAAATTGTTAAATCTTCTTGTTGGACAGACCCTTTGAGTATGATATAGTGTCCTTCCTCATCTCTTACTATAGTCTTTGGCTTAAAATCTAATTGATCTGATATAAGGATTGCCACTCCTGCTTTCTTATGATGTCCATTAGCATGGTAAATATTTTTCCATCCCCTCACTTTAAATCTGGAGGTGTCTTCGGGCTTAAAATGAGTTTCTTGGAGGCAACATATAGATGGGTTTTGTTTTTTTATCCATTCTGATACCCTGTGTCTTTTGATTGGGGCATTTAGCCCATTAACATTCAGGGTAACTATTGAGAGATATGAATTTAGTGCCATTGTATTGCCTGTAAGGTGACTGTTACTGTATATTGTCTCTGCTCCTTACTGATCTACCACTTGTAGGCTCTCTCTTTGCTTAGAGGACCCCTTTCAATATTTCCTGTAGAGCTGGTTTGGTGTTTGCAAATTCTTTCAGTTTTTGTTTGTCCTGGAAGCTTTTAATCTCTCCTTCTATTTTCAATGATAGCCTAGCTGAATATAGTATTCTTGGCTGCATGTTTTTCTCGTTTAGTGCTCTGAAAATATCATGCCAGCTCTTTCTGGCCTGCCAGGTCTCTGTGGATAAGTCAGCTGCCAATCTAATATTTTTACCATTGTATGTTACAGACTTCTTTTCCTGGGCTGCTTTCAGGATTTTCTCTTTGTCACTGAGACTTGTTAATTTTACTATTAGGTGACGGGGTGTGGGCCTATTCTTATTGATTTTGAGGGGCTTTCTTGAACCTCATGAATTTTTATGTTCATTCCCTTTGCCATATTGGGGAAATTCTCCCCAATAATTCTCTACAGTATACCTTCTGCTCCCCTCTCTCTTTCTTCTTCTTCTGGAATCCCAATTATTCTAATGTTGTTTCGTCTTATGGTGTCATTTATCTCTCAAATTCTCCCCTCGTGGTCCAGTAGCTGTTTGTCCTTCTTTTGCTCAGCTTCTTTATTCTCTGTCATTTGGTCTTCTATATCGCTAATTCTTTCTTCTGCCTCATTTATCCTAGCAGTGAGAGCCTCCATTTTTTATTGCACCTCATTAATAGCTTTTTTGATTTCAACTTGGTTGGATTTTAGTTCTTTTATTTCTCCAGAAAGGGCTTTTATATCTCCCGAGAGGGTTTCTCTAATATCTTCCATGCCTTTTTCGAGCCCGGCTAGAACCTTGAGAATTGTCATTCTGAACTATATATATGACATATTACCAATGTCTGTATTGATTAGGTCCCTAGCCTTCGGTACTGCCCCTTGTTCTTTTTTTTGTGGTGAATTTTTCCGCCTTGTCATTTTGTCCAGATAAGAGTATATGAAGGAGCAAGTAAAATACTAAAAGGGTGGTAACAACCCCAGGAAAATATGCTTTAACCAAATCAGAAGAGATCCCAAATCGTGAGGGGGGAGAAAGGGGATAAAAAGAGGTTCAAAAAGAAAGAAAGAAAAAAAAAAAGAATTTAAAAAAAGAAAATGAATATAGAAAAATATAAAAAAGAAAATATATATATATGTTAGATAAACTAGTTTAAAAATGTTAAAAAAGAAAAGGGTAAAAGTTAAAAAAAATTTTATCAGAAGAAGAGAAAAAAAAATGAAAAAGAAAAAAATTATATTAACTGCAAGACTAAAAAAATCACAGGGAGAAAGCCCTGAGTTCCGTCCTTTGCTTTCTCCTTCTCTGGAATTCTGCTGCTCTCCTTGGTATTGAAACTGCACTCCTTGGTAGGTGAACTTGGTCTTGCCTGGATTTCTTGTTGATCTTCTGGGGGAGGGGCCTGGTGTAGTGATTCTCAAGTGTCTTTGCTCCAGGCGGAATTGCACCGCCCTTACCAGGGGCTGGGCTGAGTAATCCACTGGGGTTTGCTTTCAGGAGCTTTTGTTCCCTGAGCGCTTTCCGTAGAGTTCTGGAGGACGGGAATACAAATGGCGGCCTCCTGATCTCCGGCCGGAGGACCCGAGAGCCCGGGGCCCCACTCCTCAGTGCGCCCTCAGAGAACAGCTCCCAGTTACTCCCGTCTGCCTGACCTCCGGTCGCGCTCCGAGCTCACCGAGCCTGCGACCGGTTCAAGGTAACACCGACCTGTGAGCTTACTGTCGGCTCTGTCTCTGTAGCCGGCTTTCCCGTTCCAATACCCACAAGCTCTGCGACACTCAGACACCCCCGATCCTTCTGTGACCCTGCGGGACCTGAGGCCACGCTGACCTCATGTGGGATTCACTCTGGTTTAGCTTCTGGAGTGATGTCCCTCAGCGGAACAGACTTTTAAAAGTCCTGATTTTGTGCTCCGTTGCTCTGCCGCTTGCCGGGAGCCGACCCCTCCCCCCGGGGTCTGTCTTCCTATTGCTTTTGATTCACGTCTCTGCCAGTCCTACCTTTCAGAAAGTGGTCGTTTTTCTGTTTCCAGAATTGCTGTTCTTCTTCTCTTCGATCTGCCAATGGATTTGCAGGTGTTTGCAATCTTTAGATAAGCTATCTAGCTGATCTCCTGCTAGCTGAAGTAGTCTCAGCCTGCTACTTCTCCACCATCTTGACTCCTCCCCCCTATTTATTTGTCAGGAGAGCAAGAGAGTGAGCACAAGCAGAAAGAACAACAGAAAGAGGAAGAAGCAGGCTCCCTACTGAGCAGGGAGCCCAATGTGGCACTTGATCCCAGGACCCTAATATCATGACCTGAGCAAAGGCAAACTCTTAATCAGCTGAGCCACCCAGGCATCCCATTAGCACCTGGTTTTCAACCACTCTTAAACTTGGCCATTGGAGAAGTTCTCTCTGATGCCCTTGACATGGAAACTCATTTGAAAAATAGCATAAAAGCATGACATTTTACAGTTTTATAAACCACTTTTGAGAGAAGGGCAAGTATTATTATCCCCACTTTACTGGGGAGGAACCTGAAGCTCAAAGTTCTAAAGTGAATCTCCCAAGACTACATAGTTAATAACAGATCCTCATTGCTTAATCCCAGTATAATATATGCTCTTCTGTATAACCCTGCTGTCTATATCCTATGGATGTAGATTGGAAAATAGCTGCTTTTCAACTCTGCAGTTCTTTTCCTTAGTTCTAAAGTGAAGGCTATCTTGGAGATACTCCCAGAAGAGTCAGGTCCTTGTAATAGGAGACACTAATTGGCAGGGCTCTACAAGGCCTCTTCTGTGTACAGCCATTACCTTCAAGAACAGGAGACCTAGCTGACTTTCCTAACACATAGAAACAGGCACAGAGACTAAGACAAAATGAAAAGACAGAGAAATTTATTCTAAGTGAAAGAACAAGACAAGGCCATAGATAGGGGTCCAAGGAAAAAAGATAAAAATAACATTCCTGATAGAGAATTTACAATAATGATCATAAAGATACTCATTAAACTTGAGAAAAGAGTGGAAGACATCAGTGAAAACCTTAACACAGAGATAAGGAATAACATAGCAGAGAGAAACACACTTAATGGCATAAACAGGAGGCTGGAAGAAGCAGAGAAATGAATTAATGGTCTAGAAGGCAGAGTAAAGGAAAATAATCAAGCTGAATGAAGAAGAGAAAAAAGAATTATGCAAAACAAGAATACGCCTAGGGAACTTGGTTACTCCTTCAAACATAAACACATTCCTGTTATAAGAGTCCTAGAAGAAGAAGAGAGAAGAAAGATGGCAGAAAATTTACTTGAAGAAATAAGAGGTGAACTTTCCTAACATGGGGAAGGAAACAGATATTCAGATGCAGGAATAACAGAGAACTCTCATCAAAATCAATAAAAGTAGATCTACACCAAGACATATAACAATTAAATTGGCAAAATATAATGATAAAAAAAATATTAAAAAGTAGCAAGATAGGGGCACCTGGGTAGCTCAGTCAGTTAAACATCTTACTCTTGATTTCATCTAAGTCATGATCTCAGGGTCATGGGATCAAGCCCCATGTCAGACTCCGTGCTCAGGATGAAGTGTGTTTATCCGTCTTCCTCTGCTCCTCCTCGCTCCCTACCATGTTCCCTTGTTCTCACTCTCTCTCTAAAATAAGTAAAATATTTAAAAACAATAAATAAATAAATAGCAGCAAGATAAAAGAAGACTGTTACATACAAAGAAACCCCAGAAAGCTAGCAGTAGATTTTTTAGCAAAAAAACTTTCCAAACCAGAAAGGAGTGGCATGATGTATTCAAAGTGCTGAATGGGAAGAACTTGCAGCCAAGAATACCCTATCCAGCAAGGCTGTCATTTCAGAATGCAAGGAGACATAAAGAGTTTCTCAGACAAAAACTAAAGGAGTTCATGACCTCTAAACCACCCCTGCAAGAAATACTAAAGGGAACTCTTTGAGTGGAAAGAAAAGACCACAAACAACAGTATTAAAGTAAGAAACACATAAGAAGTAAAAAGTGAATATTTCTGTAAAAAGAATCAGTCAAAGAATTCACAAAAGAAAAGGAAGTATATACCTAAAACGTAGGGAGGAGAGGAGTAAAGAATGGGTTCAAACTTAAATGACCATCAATTTAGCATAGACTGCTGTATGCAAAAGAGGTTATACACAAACATTATGGTAACCATTTATCAAAAACCACTAAGAAATATGGAAAGAATAAAGAGAAAGAAATTCAAATATGTCACTGAAGAAACCAAACCATGAAAGAGAGAAAGACAAGAAAGGATTAGAGAAAATCTTCAGAACAACAAAAAAACAAATAACAAAATGACATGGAGCCTAATGGAGGACCTGACCTCATACCCCAAGATCAAGATCTGAGCTGAGATTAAGAGTCAGATGCTTAACCTACTGAGTCACCCAGGCACCCCAGTCTGTAATTACTCTGAATGTAAATGAACTAAACGCTCCAATCAAAAGATATAAGGTGACAGAATGAATGAAAATAACAACAACAACAAAAAAAACAAGACCCATCTATACACTGCCTACAAGAGGCTCATTTTAGACCTAAAAACAGCTGCAGATTGAGAGTGAGGAGTGGAGAAACATCTGTCATGCAAATGGATGTCAAAAGAAAGCCAGAGTGCCAATACTTCTATCAGACAAAATAGACTTTAAAGCAGAGACTGTAACAAGAGTCAAGAAGGACACTATCATAATAAAGGGGACAATCCAACAAGAATATATAACAGTTGTAAATAGTTATGGGCCCCACATGGGAGCACCCAAATACCCAAAACAGTTAAGAACAAACATGAAGGAACTAATCGATAATAATACCATACCAGTGGCGACTTTAACATCCTACTTACACCAATGGACAGATCATTTAAACAGAAAATCAACATAGAAACAATGACTTTGAATGACACCGTGAACCAGATGGATTTAACAGAATACTCAGAACATTCCAGCCCCAAACAGCAGAATACACATTCTTTTCAAGTACACCTGGAACTTCCTCCACAATAGATCACCTATTAGGCCACAAAACTAGCTTCAGCAAATTCAAAAGGATAGAAGTCATACCATGCATCTTTTCTCAACACAGGGTTATGAAACTACAAGTCAACCACAAGCAAAAATTTGGAAAGACCATAAGTAACATGCTGCTGAACGATGAATAGGTCAACCAGGAAGTAAAAGAAGAAATTAAAAAGTACACGGAAACAAATGAAAATGAAAACCTTTGGGATGCAGCAAAAGCGGTTCTCAGAGGGAAGTTTATAACAATACAGGCCTGCCTCAAGAAGCAAGAAAAACCTCAAATAAAGAACCTAGCCTTGCATCAAAAGGAGCTAAAAAGAGAGTAACAAATGAAACTTAAAAGGTTTCATTTGAAGGGACGCCTGGGTGGCTCAGTTGGTTAAGCAGCTGCCTTCGGCTCAGGTCATGATCCCAGCGTCCTGGGATCAAGTCCCACATCGGGCTCCTTGCTCAGCAGGGAGCCTGCTTCTCCCTCCAGAAACTTCCAAAAAACCAAAGTCCAGGACCAGATGGTTCCACGGGCAAATCCTATCAAATATTTAAGGAGCACCTGAGTGGCTCAGTTGGTTAAGCCTCTGCCTTCATTCAGCTCAGTTCATGATCCCAAGGTCCTAGGATCAAGCCCCACATTGGGCTTCCTACTCAGCGGGAAGTCTGCTTCTCCCTCTGCCCCTCCCCCTCATTCATGAGCGCACTCTCTTTTTCTCTCTCTTTCTCAAAATAAACAAAATCTTTTTAAAGAACAACAACAAAAAAATATTTAAAGAAGAGCTAATGTCTTTTCTTCTCAAACTATTCCAAAAAATAGAAAAGGAAGGAAAACTTCCAAGTTTATTCTGTGAAGCCAGCATTATCCTGGTATCAAAGCCTGTTAAAGATACCTTGAGATGGCGGGATGCCTGGGTTGGGCTCAGTGGGTTAAGTCTCTGCCTTTAGCTC
Source organism: Mustela erminea (assembly GCF_009829155.1). NCBI lineage: Eukaryota > Metazoa > Chordata > Mammalia > Carnivora > Mustelidae > Mustela > Mustela erminea. Next base: position 74,676,291 of record NC_045623.1, read on the forward strand.
AGGTCATGATCTCAGGGTCCTGGAATTGAGCCCCACATTGGGCTCTCTGCTCAACAGGGAGCCTGCTTCCCCCCAACCCCCCGCCTGCTTCTCTGCCTACTTGTGATCTATCTATCTCTCTCTCTCTCTGTGTCAAATAAATAAATAAATAAAATCTTAAAAAAAAAAACAAAACTACAGGAAAAGAACTACAGGGCAATATCCTTGATGAACATAGATGCAAAAATCCTCAACAAAATACTAGCAAACCAAATCCAACATGTGTTAAAAACCTTATTCCCCACAATCCAGTGGGATTTCCTTCAGGGTTGCAAAGGTGGTTCAGTATTCACAAATCAATCAACGTGATACATCACATCAACAAGAGAAAGGATAGAAACCATGTGATCCTTTCAGTAGATGCAGAAAAAGCATATGACAGAGTACAACATCCATTCATGATGATGCCCTCAACAGAGTAAGTTTAGAGGGAACATACCTCAACATAATAAATAGCTCACTATATGGAAAACCCATAGCTAACGTCACCCTCAGTGGGGAAAACTGAGAGCCTTTCCTCTAGGTCAGGAACAAGACAGGGATGTTCACTCTCACCATTTCTATTCAACATCATACTGGAAGTCCTAGCCATAACGATCAGACAATAAAAAGAAATAAGAGGCATCCAAATCAGTAAGGGGGAGGTGAAATATTCACCATCTGCAGATGACATGATACTCTTCTACACAGGAAATCTGGAAGAATCGCCCCCCCACCACAGCCCAAACTTCTGGAACTGATAAACAGATTCAGTAGAGTTGCAGGATACCAAATCAGTGTACAGAAATCTGTTGCATTTGTGTACGCCAATAAGGAAGCAGCAGAAAGAGAAACCAAAAACACAATCCCATTTACAATTGCACCAAAAATAATAAGATACCAAGGAACAAACCTAACCAAAGAGGTGAAAGACCTGTACTCTGAAAACTGTAGAGCACTTACGAAAGAAAGTGAAGATGACACAAAGAAATGGAAGGACATTCCATGCTCATGGATTAGAACAAATGTTGTTAAAATGTCTATACCGCCCAAAGCAATCACACATTTAATGCAATTCCTATCAAAATACCACCAGCATTTTACACAGAACTGGAACAAACAGTCCTAAAACTTGTATAGAACCACAAAAGACCCTGAATAGCTTAACAGTCCTGAAAAAGAAAAGGAAATCTGGAAGCATGATTTAAGACTTCAAGTGATATTACAAAGCTGTAGTCATCAACACAGTGTGGTGCTCACACAAAAACAGACAGATAAATGGAACAAAAAAGAATCCAGAAATGGGCCCACAACTATATGGTACCTAATCTTCAACAAAGTAGGAAAGAATATTCAATGGAAAAAAAAAAAACAGTTTCTTCAAATTGTGTTGGGAAAACAGGACAGCAATATGTAGAATGAAACTGGACTACTTTCCTACACCATACAGAAAAATAAATTCAAAATTGATGAAAGACCCAAATGGGAGACAGGAAACCATCATAATCCTAGAGGAGAACATAGGCAGCAACCTCTTCTACCATGGCCATACTAATTTCTTACTTCACACATCTTTGGAGGCAAGGGGAACTAAAGCAAATACGAACTGTTGGTATTTCATCAAGATTGAAAGCTTCTGCACAGCAAAGAAAGCAATCAACAAAAACTTAAAGGCAGCCTACAGAATGGGAGAAGATATTTGCAAATGATGTATATGATAAAGGGTTAGTATCCAAAATCTATAAAGAACTTATCAAACTCAACACCCAAAGAACAAATAATCTATCAAGAAATGGGCAAAAGATATGAATAGACATTTTCCCAAAGATGACGAACAGATGGCTAACAGACACATGAAAAAACGTCCATCACCACTCATTATCAGGGAGATACAAATGAAAACCATGATAAGACACCACCTCACACCAGTCAGAATGGTTCAAATTAATGCCAGAAACAACAGGTGTTGGTGAAGTTGGGGAGAAAGGGGAACCCTCTTGCACTGTTGGTGGAAATGCAAACTGGTGCAGCCACTCTGGAAAACAGTATAGAGTTAAAAGGAAAACTACCCTATAGCTCAGCTATTGTGCACTACTAGGTATTTATCCAAAGGGTACAAAAATACAGATTCAGAGTGGTACATGAACCCCAATGTTTATTGCAGCATTATCAACAATAGCCAAACTGTGTAAAAAGCCCAGATGTCCATTTGCTGAAGAATGGATAAGGAAGATTATATATATATATGATGGGATATTAACTATCAGAAAGAATGAAATCTTCTCATTTGTAGCTGCATGGATGGAGCCAGAGTGTATAATGATAGGCAAAATAAGTCAGCCAGAGAAAGACAAATACCATATGATTTCATTCATATGTGGAATTTAAGAAACACAACAGATGAGCATATGGGAAGGGGAGGAAAAAAAGATAGAGAGAGAAGGAAACAAACCATAAGAGACTTTTAATGATAGAGAACAAAGCGAGGGTTGATGGGGGGAGGTGGGTGGGCAATGGGCTAGACAGATGATGGGTATTAAGGAGGGCACTTGTTGTGATGAGCACTGGGCGTTGTTTATAAATTCTACACCTGAAACCTGTATTGTACAGTATGTTAACGAAATAGAATTTAAATAAAAACTTGAAAAGTCAGTCAGAGAAAGATAATTATCATATAATCTCACTGATATGAGGAATTTAGAAACAAGACAGAGGATCATAGGGGACGAGACTGAAAAATGAAACAAGATGAAACCAGAGAGGGAGACAAACCATAAGAGACTCTTAATCTCAGGAAACAAACGGAGGGTTGCTGGAGGGGAGGGGGTTGCGAGGGAGGGGGTGACTGGGTGATGGACATTGGGGAGGGTATGTGCTATGGTGAGTGTTGTGAATTGTGTAAGAATGATGAATCACAGACATGTACCCCTGGAACAAATTATACATTGTATGTTAATTTAAAAAAAAAGAAAACAAGGAAAATAATACCAACTTCATCATGTTGTGATAAATTATTAAAAGCACCAGTTACAATCCTGCTACATGATAGATGCCTTACAGATATTTGATATTCTTCTCCTGTTTCTTTTAATAATATTCCTAGGCCTAGCAGTGTGATATTTAAGGTCTCATTAAACTTTGGTTTGAATGACTGAATTATTCTCCTTACATTTCAAAATTATCAGTGCTATGTGCTAGTAAATAGATGTGTAACACTGCTAATCTCACTACAGCAAGCTGTGCTTTCCATATTTTATGAAGTTTCTTGCCTTTTATGTGTTCCACATGGCCACCATTTTGGAATTGTATGCTTTGAGGAATAAATGTTGTCATAGTCTCCTTGTTCTTACTCCTGTCCTTTTTCATGGCATTCTTTTGGTTTCTCTTGCATTTATAGCACTCACCTTAATCTAGATTGTACTGATGTTATTTGTAGACTTGTCTTTGCCCCCAAAGAGCTTAAAATCTACCTGAGTTTCTTAACTTATTTGGGATTCTTTGATAACCTTTTGAGACTATAATGAAAGCTTTGAACCATCTCCATCCTCAGCAAAAGTACACATGTAGAAACAAAAGTTTTCAGAATTAGTTCAGGTTTGTGGACTCCAGAGTAAGGACTTTTTTTCTAGATATTGTGTTCCTTATGAGCTATATCTGAGTTTCATTGACCTGTGTATTATGGCAGAGCCTACTACAAAGATAGAGATACTCAGCAAAAAGTTTCTGAATTGATTAATTGAAATGCAAAATGAAAATATTCAAGATTCTTACTACAGAATCTCTAAACACACTTTCTTTGTTTCCTTAGGCTTCCATCTCAGTGGCACAGTAACTGAGGCAGCTACTCCTTCTGAACCAGCAGTGACTTACAAAGTTGCAATCAGTTTTGATCGATGTAAAATCACTTCAGTGACATGTGGCTGTGGGAACAAAGACATATTCTACTGTGCTCATGTGGTAGCGCTCTCACTCTACAGGATCCGTAAACCAGACCAAGTCAAATTGCGTCTTCCTATCTCAGAAACCCTTTTCCAGATGAATAGGGACCAGCTACAAAAGTTTATTCAATATTTAATCACGGCCCACCACACTGAAGTTCTTCCTACTGCACAGAAACTGGCAGATGAGATTCTATCCTCCAACTCCGAAATCAACCAAGTGCATGGTAATTATACAGATTTTTACAAAAGCCTACTTTGTTGCTTCGTTGCATATTTGGAGGTTCAAATTTGGGGGGGGGATATTTTTGCAGTTGTAATTGCTTATACCTTAATGAGTTCATTCTATCTAAACAACTATTTAACTCTTAGTTTCTTAAAGCAGTCCAATTGTCTACCTTATAAAGGTTTTGGCAAAAAGGACAGAGAATGTTAGAGTTATATACTGATGTAGTTTATGGACTTTATTTGTCTATATAATCCCTGTGCCCAGGAGCCTGGAATATTCAGGAGTGTGTGAATGCCTGAAATAGTTTGTGTCATTCAGTGAAATTAGATGGATATGAGAATTTCCTTAATATTTTAGGATCCCACATAACATCAGGGTTATTCTAAAGAGCATCTATTAGCCTTGTGCTTATGAGCTATATATAATGGGAGGGTGCATGGATGAAGAAAGATACAATGTTCACTTTTTCTTTGGTTATATATTGAATACCTGCTGTGTGCAAGAAATAGTGCTGATTATTGAAGGCATAAAACAGACATGGTTCCTGCCTTCAAGTTGCTTAAAATCTAGTAGAAAAGATAGCTAAGTTGAAACAGATGCTAACGAAGCCAGATTGTAAGAACTTTATCATAGGAAAAAATTTTGAGAAGGCATTTTGTTTGTTAGATTCTACTATGTTCCAGGCACTACCCAAGGGACTCTATATATGTCAATTCATTTAGCTTTCAAAACTAGTCTGTGAAATAGGTGTTTTAACCACTTCCATTTCATAAAATAGGAAATTATTTATAACCCAGGCTCACCTGACTTCAGAACTCAAGGTTTTTATGCTTCTTTATAGTACTTCTTTATTTTTAGAAGATAATTGTGGTGCCAGCATAAAAGAGGCAAGGAGACCAGGTGGGTGGCCTGTATAATACTGTAGTCTGTGTGCTAGAGGGTCTGCCTTTCCCATTTGTCCAATAGAACTAATCAAGTCCTACACACAACCTCAGCACTCCTCAGAAACAAAGATACTCAGACGAGCTTCCAGGAACTCTTGCTACCTAGCAGAAATAATCTTTTGTTGCTTTATACAGAAAGTTGTGGTGTATATGTAGTAACTGAGCTCTCTCTATTTATAAAGAGTAGCTTCACCTATCTCTTATCCCACACAGGGAGGCTGTTCTACTTCTGTGGCCTCCTTAAATCCAGAGCTCTTAGAGACCTGAGTTCTGCCTCATCGCAATGTCTATAGCATTAAAGGGAAGTACTGCTCTGTACCCCAATAACTAGGTTATGATCTCTTATGCTTTATTCCCATTAGCTCTTTCTCAGAATTGTTGCTTATTTCCAAACTCTCTTGCCTTTTTTCTTTTAATGACCACCTTGGTTAAGGAGGTATATTATACCTGTCTTGTTTATACCACTGCTGTCACCAAAACAGCCCTCTTCCCTCTTACCTCTTCCCACTGGGCTAAAGCAATTTTGATCTTTCCTTGACCCTCCCATCTCAGTATCCTATTATGTGTTTTTCTGAAATTGGGCTTACATTACCACATTGACCTTGAGATATGATTCTTAACCTTCCCCAGGAACTACTACTTCCATACTTGTGTTTATTCCATACTAATATTACTTTTCTACACCCAGCTTCCTAGTATTCCACAGGCCTTTCCTAATCTGTTTCTAATAAGCAATGTTGATAATCAACAATGATACTGAAAAAAGGGGGACAGAGAATAAAGATATCTTAGAGGTAACCTGGACTGGTCAGCATTCAGGTGTATAGGTTGTGTCAGGAGTAAAGAAAAGAATAGAAAGATGGGAGAAAACTGAATTCTAGAATGTTTAGCTAGGATAGTATTGATGAATTTGATGATAATGTTGCTGTTCACTGAGGGAACATAGGAGGAGGAATAAATTTGGGAAGATGATAAATTAGAGGGGCTTATAGAACATTTAGGAAAAGATCTGTGATGGATAGTTGGATATGTGGATCTGGAACTGAGGACAAAATTCAGAATTTTGTAGTTATTAGCACAGTCACATTTCTTTTCCCTGCTAAATCTTTAAATACTTAGACCATCTTCCTTATTCCCTTTCGCAAACCCTCTTCCCCACCAAAACAGACTTAAAAAGCAGAAATAAGATTTCTAAAACTGGTAGCTGCCTGCTTTTAATCCCAAGAATGGATCCAGGCATTGCTGCGCTCTTCACTTCCTTGAAACCCCTTTATTTCTCTTCTGTGTTTTTCTCCTAGGAAGTAGAACCTAGGTTTTGCCTTGTCACCTTTGGTAGACTGTTTTTCTACCTCGATCACTGCTCAATGCTCTGTGATTTGTTTTTCATTTTGTTTTATTTTGTTTAAGATTTTATTTATTTATTTATTTGCCAGAGAGACAGTGAGAGAGGGTACATAAGCAGGGAGAGTGGGAGAGGGAGAAGCAGGCTTCCCATAGAGCAGGGAGCCTGATGCAGGGCTCCATCCAGGGATGCTGGGATCATAACCCAAGCTGAAGGCAGACGCCCAACGACTAAACCACCCAGGCGCCATTCCCCCTTTCCCCGCCAATGCTAAGTGATTTGATTTGGTAACTCTATACCCTGAGATTCTCTGGTATAGAATCTAATCAGGGATTCAGTTGCTACTTACCCATGAAGAGAGATTGGATACCTTGAGAAAAGCGAGGTAATTGAGGAGTAGGGTCAGGAACCATGTTTTACTAATTTCTGAGTCTCTGTCACCCAGCATGGTACCTGGAAATTAATAAGGGTTTATTGAATGAATACAGCCATGCATATACAGTGATGAAAACAGAAGTCATTGTAGGAATGAGAAAGGTAGAATGAGAAGTGAGAAAAAGATAGCTAGAAATTATCAAAGTCATTATAGAACTGAGGGAACAACTGAGTTGTTTCAACAAGGGAATGGTCAACAACATTGAATATTGTGGAAGATACAGACCAAAGTTAACAAACATAGAAAGGCAATTTGGGGGAAATAGAAACTATCCAGAGAGAAGAAAACCTTGAGAAATTATTAATAACATTATCATTAGATTAGAAGAAGATATTGCAACCATGAAATGAGAACGGGATGCTGTAAAAACAAATTCACACAACAGGAAGAACTAATGAAAATTACAAATATAATGGCAATTTTTTTAAAAACTAAGTGATGGAAAATAAGGGTAAGGAAATTTCCTGTAGAACAGAGCAAAGTATATTTCATCCAAAGTATGTATCTCATCATTTTCTCCTTCTTTCTATTGATACTACAATCACCCTAAATCAAACTACCATAATCTCCCACCTAAAGGTCTAATTTATCTTTCTTTTTCCATTATTGCTCCCTTCTATTCCAGTCTCCACACAGTTATCCAGAGTTACTTTTCTATAACCACAGATTTTGTCATGGGTAAAGTCCAGATTTCATATGGCCTATAAAACCTGTATCATCTGGCTTTTGCTTACATTTTCATGTGATTTTCCCTCTGGAAATACTCTTCTTACTCTTCTTATGCTTTCCCCCTTATTATGACTGTACTTAATTACCACCATAATTTATGACTTCCTGCTTCTTTGAGCAAAAAATACACACAGTATTTCCTCCACTCTTTGCTAGACTAACTCCTAATTCATTCCTTGGGTGTTCACTTAAATGCCACTTTCTCAGGGAAAACTTTGACCTGTCTTTCTGCCCACACAAATATGTCCATATGTAATTATTTGTTTAACGTCTCTTTCCTCAACTGGTCTACCGGCTCCATGAGGATAAGAACTATATCTGCTTTGTTTACCACTGTACATTAAATATTTGGCACATATCCTGACACATAGTAGGCTCTCAATTAATATTGGTTGAGTCAATGAAAATATCTTAGAAAATCCTCCTTGGGGCCTCATGCTCTCCCAGGTGACTTTAATTCCTTCAACAGTCACACCAACTCCTTATAGTAGTGTTACCTGGATGCCTCAAATATTGACTCTCCCCTTTTTTTTGCTGCAACCAGCCATTTTGGCAGCCCTCTTTCTCATCTCCTACATTCATTATAGATCAGCAAACATTTACATGGTTTACCTTCCTTTTTTGCCTATCAAATAAGTGAACCCTTCTAAAGTTCTAGTTGAAATTTTAATGTTAGTAACTTCCAAGACTTTGCCTTATCCAAACCCTTCCCAGCAGTTTTCTATGGTTCGTATACTGTGCATTTATAAACTGTGCCTTATATAAACTGCCACTACCACCACCTAGGCCCAAAAGATTCTCCAGTTTTCTCCATACCCCTTTGAACTTTTATGGGGGGTTATCACTCCCACTTCCAGCCAGTTAATTAAGGCCATTTCCCCTGGGAGATTGGGTCCTGTTCCTGCTTTTTTACATCCTAATCAAACCACCGAAGAGTCAGAATTGGTATTCAAACCATCTCTGCTTGTTTTTGGAGCACCATTTCTGTTCTTCCCTCATCCCCATCCTTGGCAACAAGGTACTCAAAGGCCCAGTCCTTGGTTTATACCTAATATACCTCATTTTATCTCTGTTATGTCTTTATTGAACTACTGACAACTAGAATCATTAGAGGTGAGACTATAATCTGCATTTTTAACACAAATCCCAGATGATTATTCTATGTATTAACATTTGAGAATCACTGTACTGGTGAGAACTCTATCATCTTCACTAAGTGGAAAATGCCTAATCCTATATTCTATACAGTGGAATAGGCCAAGAAAGGATTTGACTATCTTCATAGACACCATCCAACTTTATGTTCCAGGGCCTGAAACCAGCTTGTGGCTCTCCATGCTCAGGCCTATGAGGCTAGAGGCTGAAGTTCAGTGTTGTAGTGAAAAAACAGACTTTGAGGGGTGCCTGGGTGGCTCAGTGGGTTAAGCCTCTGCCTTCGGCTCAGGTCATGGTCTCAGGGTCCTGGGATCAAGCCCCGCATCGGGCTTTCTGCTCAGCAGGGAGCCTGCTTCCCTTCCTCTCTCTCCCTACCTGCCTCTCTGCCTACTTGTGATCTCTGTCAAATAAATAAAATCTTTAAAAAAAAAAACAAAAAACAGACTTTGAAGAGAGGCCAGCATATAGATACTGGCTGATATTATGTATGTTATATTACTTATATTACATATGTTATATGTATGTATATGTATATCATATATGTTATACTTATAGTACATATTATTATATATGTTATATTACTTACCTGTATAAGCTTTAGTTTTTTTCATTTTAAAATTAGAATAATAATACTACCTTATGGAGTTATAAAATTTCATTGGAATTTACTTAGCAAATAATCATTGAGCACCTACTGTGTGCCAAATATTGTTCTACAGGTTGCAAATATACCAACAAATAAAACCATTTATGCCCTCAAGGAGAGTATGTTCTAGTGAGGATATATGTAAAAAGTTCTTAGACTCTGGTATACAGGAAGCACTAAAAATATGGCTCTTATTAACCAGTATTTAAGAATAAGTAGTATACTTGTTCTGCTTTGCCCCTTTAGGGATACAAAAGAAGTATAAGATATATTATTTGCCCACCTGGAGCTTAAATCTGGACGGTCAGTGAGACATGTATTTGTTTATTCTATAAATGCTAACTCAGTGCTGTAATAAGCCAGGCACTGCGAGGTACAAAACTAAACACTTACTCTTTAAAAACTTCAATTTGGGGAATATATGAGAAATTCACAATTCTGATGCAGAATAAAATGCAACAGGTCTTTAAGAAAAGTAATAATAGGGGCGCCTGGGTGGCTCAGTGGGTTAAGCCGCTGCCTTCGGCTCAGGTCATGATCTCAGGGTCCTGGGATCGAGTCCCGCATCGGGCTCTCTGCTCAGCAGGGAGCCTGCTTCCTCCACTCTCTCTCTGCCTGCCTCTCTGCCTACTGTGATCTCTCTATGTCAAATAAATAAATAAAATCTTTAAAAAAAAAAAAGAAAAGTAATAATAAAGTGCTAAGAGTATTACTCCTTTTATATGTATTTTGAGCATAAAATGGACATACTTTTGACAGGTGGCAATGGGTTATATAGCTAATTTAGTGAGGGGGTAAAAAGAGCCTCTCCTGCCAAGTGAACTAAGCAGTGCATGAAGCATGCCAGTGTTGGCCTTTCTCTATACTTATTTCATGGTTTCCATTGCTCATTGCAGCCCTGACTCTAGAGCCCAGGCAATGCTGTCAATAAGAAGTATCATTTGTTTGGCTGAAGAATGGGTTGCAGGAGAGGGAGGGAAAAAAAGGAAAAAGCAGAGGTGAAGTCATAAGGAAATGTGGTTGATTTCTGAGAACACTAAGTTCCTAGCTGAAACATAGCATAAATACAGGGTAGACAAGACTATAAAAAAAAGATAAGGCCTGAGCTTGGAGAACCTTGAATACCAAGCTAAGGCATATGGACTTAATTTAATAAAAATGGTGCATCACTGAAGACTTCTAATTAGAACTATCTAGAACAATACATTCGAAGAAAAGTAGTATATGGTAGATAAGCATAAACTGGACAGTCATATGTATTAATTAGTACTTATAGAATAACAGAATGTGTGAACCCTCCTGGTTTCTTGGAGAAAAAGATAGATGCACTACAAAAGCTTAACTAAAGAGCATCTTCTGGGTAGACCTGAATTTCATTTAATCAGGGCTTTGATACAGGAAGACAAGAGAAAAAGTAGACTGAGAGATGAAACATGACATGAATTTCTTATTTTTTTCCTCCTTCCGAGAAACTTTATTTATTTATTTTTATTTTATTAACATATCATATATTATTTGCTTCAGGGGTATAGGTCTGTGAATCATCTTTCTTACACAATTCACAGCGCTCACCATAGCACATACCCTCCCCAATGTCCATCACCCAGCCACCCCATCCTTACCCCCCACCAGAAACCTTCGGTTTGTTTTCTGAGATTAAGAGTCTCTTATGGTTTCATGACATGAATTTCTAATCTATTGCATGGCCACACCTGGAGAGCGTTTGATTTTTAGCCTTTTAACACTTGGAGGCAGGTTTCTAAAAACTTAACACAGGACTCTGTCTTTGAGAAAGTGAGAGAAGATTCAGTTTTCATTCCATAAATATTCCCTAGGTGCCTGTCACATTACCAGCACAGTGCTGTGGCTGATTCAGCTGTGAGCAAGCAGCTAACAGGGCATGAGGGGAGAGAGGTGTGTAAATAACCAAAACTGTTTGAAGGTGGTGTGGTGAGTCCAGATATGAAAGATATTTTGAGTATAAGTTTATAAAATTTTTCACCTTGCATGCAACTCTGACTTTGCCTTAAGGGGCAAGTTTCTAGAGATTTAGAAGTGTTGACTCTGCTGAGAAGCTACAATTGCATAATGACACAGAATTTTGTGACCTGTACTTTAAGGTTTATTTGAATGTCATAGGATGGCAAATTGAAGGGAAAAAAAAAAGTCACCCTCCTAGGGAAAAAATAAATCACTTTTTCATGTTTGTGCATTTCTTCTGGGATTTTTTGCCCCCCCTGGAATGGTATTTATAGACCTTGGAAGGAGATAAGACTGAGACATAAGTGAGTATGAAACTAGCATTAGCCCTCTTACATTAATTATTTAGGACCACACAGTTGACAAAGCTCCCAAATAAGGCAGAATAAGCCATCCACTTTTGAATATACTCACAAAGTACCCCTTCTGCCAAATGTGTAGCATATGAATTCAGGGGACTCATTTCACCATTGCCATCCCTCACAGGTGCCCCTGACCCCACAGCTGGGGCCAGCATCGATGATGAGAACTGCTGGCATTTGGATGAGGAACAGGTGAAAGAACAAGTGAAACTCTTCCTCTCCCAGGGTGGTTACTATGGCTCTGGGAAGCAACTCAATTCAATGTTTGCCAAGGTAAGATATGAAGGGTATTTTTTTTTTCTTTAAGTAAACTGGGCTCACCATACTTCTGGCTTCATGCATTGGATCTAGCTCACTTGACCTATCTGTACTGAATCCTCGAAAACTAATGGGAAGGCTGATCAGAGTAGATCTGGTAAGAGCAGGTGGCATCCAGGGATCCTTACTGCCTCACCCTGGTAGTCCTCTTCCTTCTGCTCCATTCTAAATCAATTAACATTGCTGGGGGTTTTCGTCAGGAAGACACCATCCCTCAGCTTGGAACCCAAGGCTGCCAGATAAAGCCTTGAAGAGATGTAGTACTTTAGAACTCTGGGCTCTCACAGCAGGTTTTCTTTCTTTCTTTTTTTCTTAACGCCTTTAGTGACAGATGATTCACCCATTTAAAGTGTGCATTTCAGTGGTTTTTAATTTTTCACAGATATATGTACCCGTCACCATAGTCAATTTTAGACCAATTTCATCACCCTAAAAAGAAACCCTATACCCTTTACCTGTCATTTCCCTTATTCCTCACTCCCCCTCCTCCAGCCCTAAGCAATCACTAATCTACTTTCTGTCTCTATAGATTTCCCTATTCTGGGCTTTCCTAGGAGTAGAATAATATCGTACATAATCTTTTGTGACTGGCTTCTTTCATTTAACATAGTATTTTCAAGGATCACCCATGTTGTGCATGTATCCATACTTAATTCCTTTTTATGGTTGACTAATACTCTGTTGTATGGCTAGACCACTTTTGTTTATCCATTCTCTGTTAGTGGATATTTGGATTATTTCCACCTTTTGGTTATTATGCATAATGCTTTTATAAACATTCTCATACAAGTTTCTGTGTGGACATGTGTTTTCATTCTCTCTACAATAGGAACTGATAGGTCATGTAATTCTACATTGAATCATTTGAGGAACTACTATACTGATTTCTAAAGTAGCTGCATCATTTTACATTCCCACGACAGTGTGTCAGAGATCTGATTTCTCTATATCCTCGCCAACACCTGTTGTTATCTGACTTTTGATTCTAGCCATCCTAGTGGATGTGAAGTGGTATCTCATTGTGCACAGCATGCTTTCTTGATATATGCAGAGAACTTGCTTATAGAACAAGAAACCTTCTTTTTGGCTCTTTGGGTGTGTTATGTTTAGATACTTCATCTTCTCCTCCCCTTCCTTCTCCTGCTTTTTTATGATGTGCAGTCACCAACCCCTGGCCCCTCCTTATGTGTCAGGTTCGAGAGATGCTGCGGATGAGGGATTCCAATGGAGCCAGGATGCTGACGCTGATAACTGAGCAGTTTATGGCTGACCCACGACTCACACTCTGGAGGCAGCAAGGAACAAGCATGACAGATAAATGCAGGCAACTCTGGGATGAGTTAGGTAAGTCCCCATATCTCAGAGAAGTGCTCTGTCTGTCCTTCCAGTCTGCCCCCACCCCCCGCAGAAGTGTTAGCAAACGCTTGCTGTCAGTCATTATGAGGGTCTTGCTAAATGAACTTTAGCCTAGCTGTGAAAGATGTAGGCTCTACGCAGGCCACCCAGAGTATTCTGAGCTCATTTGTGTTGCTTCCACAACATTGTACATTGCTACTGACATCAGTATTCTGTTCCAGATATTACCTCATAGAAGCCTTTGCTGAGGGAAAATGTCTTCCCTTGGCTTCTTCTGCCTGGCACTAACCTGGCTTTCCAGATACTTATCAACCTTACTTTTCTTACTTTCCCTGGGTTTGCTCTTCTGTATCACTACTAGACATACCTCTTAGACATAGGGCAGTTTCCAAGACGTGGGCCTTGGACTTCTTCTTCCTCTATAGCCCCCCCACTGAGAACTTTTTTTTTTTTTTAATGTCATGGCTCCAGAGCTTACCTTTCTGTTGATCTCAGCCTCATCTTCTTTCTATTAATCTGAGTTCCAGTCCTGTATCAACATTGCGCTATAACCATTTCCACTGAAAAATCCCCTGATCACCTCAAGTTTGAGAAATCCAAAAATGAATTCGGACCTTCAACCGAAACATGTTCCCGTAACTCTGGCAGTGGCACCACCATTCCTCACTCTACCAAACTGTCAGGCACTCATTTTTCTTTCATTCCCAACATTCAGTCACCAACTTTATTTGATGCCTTGACCTTTAAAATGCAATTCAGTGTCCACTCACACTTTTTAATTTCCTATCACCACTGCTCTGGTTGAGGGCATTGGGAACTTCTAGATTAAATTAGACCTGTGGCCTTCCGAATGGCCTCTCTGTTCTAGATTCTCCTCATCAAGGCCATCATCTTTGGTCATCATTTCTCTGTATCATTCCAGTGCTCCAAGGCCAGTTTTTCAGTGCTAATACTCAGCTTCTCTTCTTATTTTCAGAATCTTCCATACCCTGAATCCAATCATAGCCCTACTTTCAGTTATACCGGAAAAGTTCTGTGTAACATATTCTAAAATTTCTAATATAGCTCCTCCATAGTCCCTCCATGCCAGAAAGCAACAACAAACTTTCCACTCATACAGAGTAATACAAGAGAAAGCTGCAGGTTAGGAGTTCAGTGAGTTCTTCTAGACTAAAGCCCCAGGAGCATATATTTCATAGCCTCAGAGCTAAAAGCCTTGCAGAGTGAGGCTTCATGACTCTGCAACTATACTCATTTACTTTGGGGTTTTGTTTTGGGTGCTGAGACTTTTTGATCTCACCTGTGACACTAATGGCTTTGGAGCTCTCATTACTATGAAGAACGACATTTTTTAGTTTTATGTGCCAGACTCTGTGTTATAGATTATACTCACATTTTTTCACTTAATTCTCAAAACAACCCTATAAAGTTATTGTGTGTTTACTGCAAAGAAACAGACAGCTCTGGTTACTTCTGGATACAAAATAAAATTATAGAAAACTGTCTCTGCCATGACATAACCACATTTTCTGAAGTATAGGAATGTTACACTATTGGTCTAAATCTACTGGTCCAAACTGTTGTGACCAGGGTCACATGATACAATACATGGAAACTTGGGCACTACTTCTAGACTCTTTACTCAGACAGGATTGTAGTCACGGACTCCCTTCCAAGGTAAGATTTTGGCACCTTCATATTTTTTAGATGAGAAAACTGAGCTCAGAAAAGTTAAGTGTTTTATTCAGGATCACACATGGTGGTTCTACCCATGGAACAGCAATATGTTTGACTCCAAATCAAGCATCCCTCTGCGACACCTCCCTCAATTCTATCTTGTTATGTACTTTTTTCCTCTACAGTGCATGTTTTTAAATTTAAAATCAGCCTTCCTCAGTGAGTCAGTTTCATCTGAGGCCTGAATCTCATGGAGTAATTTCTATCATACTCATGGGATTATGCTGTGGACCTGGGCTTGGCCTTTGAGGCAAAGGTATGTGTAAAGAAGTTAACACAGCTGACTGCCAGTACTTTTAAAGCATTTGTCATATACTTAGTTTCATTATGAAAAGCTCTTGCTGCTGACATTTTTGTATCTGAGAAATTGCTATTTCAGTCTTCCAAGAAACCCTCCGCATTCTGCAAAGACAGTGGTTCTCAAACTTCTCAAAATCACCGAGAGTACTTATTTAAACTTGTTGCTGGGCCCTGTCCCCAGAGTTTCTAATCCAGTAGGTTGGATTAGGGCCTGATAATTTGCATTTCTAACAAATGTCTAAAGAATGATGTTACATCTGTTCCAGAGACCACAATTTGAGAACCACTATACTAAGAGAAGCCTTATTAGGTCGAACACTAGACTATGGTGCATGCTTCCCCTTACTGCTGTGAGGGCTCCTTACTGTTCACCAGGCCTGCTCACTTGGAAGGGCCTGGGGAGGGTTTATAGGAATTCAGAGGAGTGGACTCACTGCTTTCAGATCCTGAACCAGAGAAAACAGAAGTGGTCAGACGAAGTTTGCTCATCTCCCCGTATCTGCACACATATGCTTTGCTTTATATTATGTTAATATCTATAAGTATCTCTGTTCCTGTAACAGGGCAGTTCTTACATATTTGTTCTGGGCCTATACTATCTCCTTTTCTCAAGAACTTTGCTTCTGCAGTTACCTCCTTTCTCTGGCCTTTTAGTTTCTCCCTCTCTACTGGACCAATCCCATCAGCTACAATGGACTAATACTGTCCATCTTTAAAAAAAGTGCCTTTGATATTCCCATCCCCCTCCAATTATTACTGCATTTCTCTTCTCTTCAAAACAATATTTCTTTATTTTTAGGTTTTTTAATTTAAATTTTATTTAGATTTATTTATATTTATATTATAGATATAAAAATTATAATTTATTTAAAATTATTACATTTTATTAAAATTTTTTTAATTTATTGAAATTTAAACCTGTTGGTTAATATTAGTGTAATATTAGTTTCAGATGTGCAATATAGTGATTCAGCGCTTCCGTATAGCTCCTGGCATGCATCACAACAAGTGCACTCCTTAAACCCTATCACCTATTTAATCCTTCCCCCCACCCACCTCCATTCTGTTAACCATCAGTTTGTTCTCTATAGTAAAGTGTCTGTTACTTGGTTTGCCTCTGTCTCTTTTTCTCCCCTTGCTTGTTTGTTTTGTTTCTTAAATTCCGCATCTGAGTGAACTCATATGGTATTTGTCTTTCTTGACTTCTTTCACTAAACATTACACTCTCTAGCTCCATCCATGTCATTGCAAATGGCAAGGTTTCATTCTTTTTTGTGGCTGAGTACTATTCTGTTGTATATATATGCCACATCTTCTTTGTTCCTTTCATCAGTCAATGGACATTTGGGCTCTTTCCATAGTTTGGCTATTGTTGCTAATCCTGCTGTAAACATTGGGGCGCATGGTTCCCATTGAATTAGTATTCTTGTATTCTTTGGCTAAATACCTTGTAGTACAATTACTGGATTGTAGGGTAGTTCTATTTTATTTTTTTAATATTCTTTTTTTAAAAGATTTTTTTATTTATTTATGTGACAGAGAGATCACAAGTAGGCAGAGAGGAAGGCAGAGAGAGGGGGGAGGCAGGCTCCCTGCTGAGTGGAGAGCCTGATGCAGGGCTTGATCCCAGGACCCTGGGATCATGACCTGAGCCGAAGGCAGAGGCTCAACCCACTGAGCCACCCAGGCGCCCCAGGTAGTTCTACTTTTAACTTTTTGAGGAATCTCCATACTGTTTCCCATAGTGGCTACACCAGTTTGCATTCCTATCAACAGTGTAAGAGGGTTCTCTTTTCTCTGCATTCTCACCGTGTCTTGTTTCTTGGATTTTTTATTTAAGCCATTCTGACAGGTGTGAGATATCTCATTTTAGTTTTGATTTGCATTTCCCTGATAATGAGTAATGTGGAACAGCTTTTCATATGTCTTTTGGCCCTCTGTATGTCTGTTTTAGAAAATGTCTATTTATGTCTTCTGCCCATTTTTTAACTGGATTATTCAGATGTTGGGTGTTGAGTTTTATAAGTTCTTTATATATTTTGGATACTAATACTTTATCAGATATGTCATCTGCAAATATCTTTTCCCATTCTGTAGGTTGCTTTTTAATTTTGTTGATTGTTTGCTTCACTATGCAGAAGTCAGAGCAATATTTCTTTGAAAAATTTGTCTGTAGTCACCTTTTCCCCTGTGTTCACCTCCATTATGTTTTGAGTCCACTATAATTGAGCTTCCATTGCTCATTTCTGCCACTTTATTGAAGTTGCTCTTGTCAAAATCACCAGTGATTTCAGTATTGTTAAATCAATGGTTACTTCTCTGTTGTTATCTCATTTGACCTCTTAGCAATTTTCAATAAAATTGACTATGCCCTTCTTGACACTTATTCTCTTGGCCCCTATAACCCCATCTTCCTGTTTTTCCTCCTGTATTCCTGGCTGCTTTCTCTCAGTCTGTTTTGCAGGCCCTTCTGCCTTTCTGCAACCCTTTTGAATACTGAGTACTCCATAGCACCTACTGCCCTGTCTACATTCTCTACCTAAGTGATCGCATTCAGTCCCATGGTTTGGTTTTGTTTTTAAGATTTACTTATTTGAGCGGGGGGGGAGGGGCAGAGGGAATCTTCAAGCAGACTCCCCACTGAGCACAGAGTCCAATGAGAGTCCAGTGATCCAGTCCACAACCCATGAGGTCATGACCTGAGCCGAAACCAAGAGTCAGACACCCAACTTACTGAGCCACCCAGGTGCCCCTAAGTGCCATGGTTTTAAATAGCATCTAAATATAGGTAAGTCACAAATTTATATCTCTAGCCCTGACCTTCCTTCTGAGCTCTAGGCTCAGTGCCCACCTACCTACCACTTCTAAGAAACATCTCAAATTTAATAAGACCGTTATTGAACTCTTAATTTTCCTGCCAGAGTCTGATTTTTCCCTTGTTGTCCCCATCTCGGTATCAACACCAAGATGTATCTAACGGCTCAAGAAGAAAATCTGAGTCATACTTGGTTCCATTTTCTACCATCTATAGCCAACCCAAGACCTGCTGATGCCCAAAGTTGGAAGACTAAATGAGATAATGTATATAAAATGTTGAACATAATGCCTGGCCCATTAAAAAATAAATTGTAGCTATTATTTTACTATTGTATTTACTATATAATAATTATATGTGATTTTTAATTTTCCATGCTAGCTAACCTTTGGTTAGAGTTTGTGACACTTTTTTTAAGTTTCTGGAAAATATGCTTTTGGATATTGGTAACACAGTCCCATGAATGCTATTATATGCAAACATCTGCAGAATTTTTTGCTTTGGCTCTTTCTTAGAGATGTGATCGTCTCTGAATGTTTTTGAAACAACTTCATAAGGACTTAATTAGACCAAAAACTTCTTTTTAACTTTCCAGGGAAGATACATGTACTCACTTTCTAGGGATCCCCTTTTTAATATCTAAATGCCTAGGAAACAGGAACTCTTTGATGACTTGAATGAGCACCCTGTTTCTTTACCTCTTGAGCCTCTCTCAACTCACCTGATCCATTTTCCATTCCTATTACTTATTGATCTTTGCCATTCATAATGTCCTTAGAGTCCCTTAGTTGCTAAGTTTAATGGCTTTTTTGGGTTTCTTACTCTACTTGTAAAGGTTAAATGTGAAAAATCTTTGACTTCACTATAAATGAAAAACACTTTGTAAACTGTAAAGTAGATGTGTGTTACTAATATTGACATTCTACTGCATTAGACATTGCTAATTGGCTTGTGTGTCACAGATTTCTCCTGGTTTTTTCTCTTTTCTCTTTCTCTTTCACTTATCCCTCCTTCTCCTCTGCTCATGACTTAAATGTTTCCTCAGTTCTGTTTTGAGCACTCCTCTCATCCTAAATGATCACATCTTCTTCATCTTTATTCCTTGGTAGGTGGGGCCATATCACTCCCTACATCAGTTTTAGAAGAACCAGCAAATAGTGCAACCCAGATACCATTGGGGAGTGTAAGAAAAAATTCTTTCTTGTTATATTTATACAGGCCTTTAGGATTCCTAAATCCTAAAAGTAGAGAGGGGCATGTGGGTGGCTCAGTCGGTTAAGCAACTGCCTTTAGCTTACGTCATGATCCTGGGGTCCTGGGATTGAGCCACACATCTGGCTCCCTGTTCATTGGGGAACCTGCTTCTCCCTCTACTGCTCCCCCTGCTTATACTCTCTCTCTTTCAAATAAATAAATAAAATCTTTGGGAAAAAAAGTAGGGATAGTAACTCTTTTATGACTTGAATATTTGTGCATCTTTTTTTTTTCATTTATTTCTTTTTTTTTTAATTTTTTATTTTTTATAAACATATATTTTTATCCCCAGGGGTACAGGTCTGTGAATCACCAGGTTTACACACTTCACAGCACTCACCAAAGCACATACCCTCCCCAATGTCCATAATCCCACCCCCTTCTCCCAACCCCCCTCCCCCCAGCAACCCTCAGTTTATTTTGTGAGATTAAGAGTCACTTATGGTTTGTCTCCCTCCCAATTCCATCTTCTTTCATTGATTCTTCTTCTACCCACTTAAGCCCCCATGTTGCATCACCACTTCCTCATATCAGGGAGATCATATGAGAGTTGTCTTTCTCTGCTTGACTTATTTCGCTAAGCATGATACGCTGTAGTTCCATCCATGTTGTCGCAAATGGCAAGATTTCATTTCTTTTGATGGCTGCATAGTATTCCATTGTGTATATATACCGCATCTTCTTGATCCATTCATCTGTTGATGGACATCTAGGTTCTTTCCATAGTTTGGCTATTGTGGACATTGCTGCTATAAACATTCGGGTGCACGTGCCCCTTTGGATCACTACGTTTGTATCTTTAAGGTAAATACCCAGTAGTGCAATTGCTGGGTCATAGGGCAGTTCTATTTTCAACATTTTGAGGAACCTCCATGCTGTTTTCCAGAGTGGCTGCATCTTTCTTAATGCACACTGTTCCAAATTTTTTACCTGCTGCACTTACATATTAAGGATTTCCTGTCGCCTGGTGTTCATAAAGGACTCTGTAATTGGTAGGAGCTCACAGTCCCTGGAGAAGGAAAAAACATCCAATAGACTAAATATCCAAAGGGACTAAAATGACTCCAGAGAGCATCTTTGCCTTAGCTTATATCCTTCCCCTTGTTTGGGATACACCCTTCTTCTATCTCTGTGCCCAAAGAACTCCTATTTATCACTTATTCTTCTTAAAAATTAAATAATACATGTATACAGATTAAAATGTCAAATACTGCTACAAACTTTAAAATAAAAAACAGTATTCCCTTGCCCCATTCCTTCACATTGCCAATTACCACTTCATACAGTTTTAAATGCAATTTTAAATCCTTTAGGTGTTTTTTCTAATATGCCTTCATATTTCAGAATGACTATTCTTTCTTGATTTTTACATTCTAGATATTATCTTTTATCTTCCTATAGTAAAACCTCTCTAAGGATCAAACCCTTAGTATTCTTTCCCAGATAGGGCTTCTTTTTCTTTTCAATATGTATAGGCTGAGAATGTTGCAAATATTTAAGTTCTGCTTCATTTTAAACGATCCCATCTTTAAATTATTTCTCTCTTCTCACATTTTACTTTAAGTAGTCAAGAAGAACCAAGCTACTCTTTCAATACTTCACTTTCATATTTCCTCAGCTAATTTAATCACTCAAAAGTTCTACCTTCCACAAAATGCTAGGGCATAAACACAATTTAGCCAAGTGCTTTGCCCCTATATAACAAGGGGCACCTTTCCTACAGTTTCCACTAACATGTTCCACATTTCCATCTGAGACCTCATCAGAATGGTCTTTACCTTCCATATTCCTACCAAAACTCTGTTCAGGATTACTAAGGAGATTAAAACTTTACAAGTCTCCTCTTCTTTCTGAGCCCTCACCAAAATCATCTTTAAAGATCTGTTCACAGCAGCATAGGCTTTTTTAGCATGCAACTCAAAATTCTTCCAACCTTTAGCCAGTTCCAAAACTGCTCTCACACTTTCACATATTTGTTATAGTAGCACCCCACTTCTTGTACTAGTTTCTGTCTTGGTCTGTTTGGGGTGCTACAACAGAATACCCACCAGGTGACTTAAAAGCAAAAGAAATTTCTCAGGGTTCTAGAGGCTGAAAAGTCCAAGACAAGTGGCCGGTAGATTTGGTATCAAGCGAGGACCCACTTCCAGGTTTATGGGGAGCCATCTTTTCACTATATCTTCCCACAGCAGAAAGAACAAGGGTTCTCATGAGAGATCTTATTCTCGTTGAGTCTATAACTCCCAATTCATACACACATACATACATACATACATACCATGAACCTTTCCCTCATTCTCTCAAATAATGATATTATGAGGTTAGATCAAAATTAAATGTTTACATTATTATCACTAAATAAATATTTGTAGCACAGTCATGTAGTATACTAATTCTGCATTTACTTTCTTATACAACTTTTCTTCCCCTTCAGGAATTAATACTTTCATTTGTTTTCTGTTTGATTTTTAGGGAGGTTGCAGATTTTTCTGTTGTGATCATTAATTTACACCCAAATTGTCTAGCAGTAATTTAAAATCTTCATATAATATATTTGGTCACAACAAATAATCTGTCAATTTTATTATCTTGTTAGAGACATTTCTTCTGGAACCATCTATTTTTCTATCCCTGTTTTAGATTGTTTCCTTTCTTTTTTTTTTTTTAAATTTTTTATTTTTTATAAACATATAATATATTTTTATCCCCAGGGGTACAGGTCTGTGAATTGCCAGGTTTACAGACTTCACAGCACTCACCAAAGCACATACCCTCCCCAATGTCTATAACCCCACCCCCCTTCTCCCCACCCCCCTCCTCCCAGCAACCCTCAGTTTGTTTTGTGAGATTAAGAGTCACTTATGGTTTGTCTCCCTCCCAATCCCATCTTGTTTCATTTATTCTTCTCCTACCCACTTAAGCCCCCATGTTGCATCACCACTTCCTCATATCAGGGAGATCATATGATAGTTGTCTTTCTAGATTGTTTCCTTTCTAAACCTGCTGCAGAGTAGTCAGGTACCTACTGCCCTTCACTCTCATTCTAGGACTTCTCTTTTTCTTTCTCCAGTGTGTATTCCCTGTTTTCTGAATGCAACACGTTCCTCTCTGTGAATTTACTTTCTTGCCTTGGTGGAGTACACTTTCCAGTAGCTTCCTCAGATAGGAATTTTCCATAGTTGATAAATTTTGTATTGCTGAATGTCTGGATTTTACCCTCATTTTGATTGATACTTTGATTGGTGTATATTCTAGGTTGGAAATCATGTCCTTTCCCTTTAGAACTTTGAAGACATTTCTCCAATGTCCTGCAGCTTCCACTTGCCATTGTGAAGTACCAGGTCATTCTGGCTCAGAAGAATGTCTTATCTTTTCTTGGCGGAACCATATGTTTTATCTTTGTCATCATTAATCTGAAATTTCACACTGATATCGCTTACTGTTCTAAATTTTTTTCAAATCTAAGCTGCTTGAAGGAATTAAGATGGAAGAGTGGTAGGGGGACCTTTTTGAACAACTGGGAAATTTATCAGAGGATTAAGAAGACAGCCTGCACAATTGCAAGGTTTGGAAACTTGAATTGGGGGAGAGAAAAGCCACAGTGCTGTGGTGGGGAGGGAGACTTTTCAGGGAGAGAGGCTGTGAGCGGGAAAGAGACCAATGAGTTGGGTTACTGCAAGACAGCAAGATGCCTTGGTGTGGGGATCGCCGGGGTTTCACTGGGAGATAATGTTCCCCTTCCTGAAGTACATTTGGAAAAGGGTATATTGCCTCTCTAAAGACAAAAGACCTGCCGGGCACGATGGAACAGCCATTCAACAGCAGGGGACAGAGATGGGTGCAGAGGGCAGGTGACCTGGTTGTAGCTTTTGGCGGTGCTTCACAGTAGACTCCAGGCACCTGCACAGCTGTGGGACTGCTTTTCTGGGAGAGAACAGTGCTGGCCACAGCTCTGTGAGGCTCTCCTCTGAGGGAGGGGAGTGCTCTGCATTTTGCCGAGTCCTTTAAGGTCTGAAGTTTTGAATGCCAGCCTCCAGCGAGAAATGAAACACAAGAGAACTGTGGTGCTGGGAGTTCCTTTTCTTTTCTTTCTTTCTTTCTTTTTTTTTTTTTTTTAATTTATTTTTTAAATTTCTTTTCAGTGTTCTAGAATTCATTGTTTATGCACCATACCCAGTGCTCCATGCAATACATGCCCTCCATAATACCCACCACCAGACTCATCCAACCTCCCACTCCCTGCCCCTCCAAAACCCTCAGATTGTTTTTCAGAGTCCATAGTCTCTCCCCCTCCAATTTCCCCCAACCCCCTTCTTCTTTCCATCTCCCCATGTCCTCCGTATTTCTTATGCTCCACAAATAAATGAAACCATTTGATGATTGACTCTCTCTGCTTGACTTATTTCACTCAGCATAATCTCTTCCAGACCCATCCATGTTGATACAAAAGTTGGATATTCATCCTTTCTGACGGAGGCATAAAGAAAAACAAAACTGGGGGCATCACGTTGCCAGATTTCAAGCTTTACTACAAAGCTGTGATCACTAAGCATGGTACTGGCATAAAAACAGACACATAGGGGCACCTGGGTGGCTCAGTGAGTTAAAGCCTCTGCCTTCAGCTCAGGTCATGATCCCAGGGTCCTGGGATTGAGTCCCGTATCCCACTCTTTGCTCAGCAGGGAGCCTGCTTCCCCCCTCCCCGCCTGCCTCTCTGCCTACTTGTGATCTCTGTCTGTCAAATAAATAAATAAAATCTTAAAAAAAAAAAAAAAAAAAAAAGGACACATAGACCAGACAAAGCAGGTGCTGGGAGTTCTAATGGCCCCAGGCACAAACAAGTTGAGGGGAGGGATCTGACAAAAGCCTGGAATACAGGAGAGGAGATTGTTAGCTTTTCTTTGAGGGCCTCCTCAACTGTGGTGGCCTCAAGTTCACTCCCTGGGGAATAAGAGGGCAGGGTGACACCATCTCCCATCCTCACTGCCAGCCCTCTCTCACGAGCTCCATCAGACTTCAGAGAGAAACACAGGGCCCCCAGGGGAAGCTGGAGTTTCTGACACCAAACTCCTCCACCCTCTGCCTGGCAGGGGCATCTTTACTAGGACAGGTCTGACTGTGAGCCAGCACAGTGGGCCTCTCCCCCAGGGGACCAACACAGGTATACCAAGTCTATTGATCATAGAGTATTCCAGAGTGTCAGCTTCAGTTCTGATAGAAATAGGACAAGGCCATTTATTCATTTATTTATCCTTTTGGAATCAGGTTTATGGTTTTTTGTTCATTTGTTGGTTGGTTGGTTTCTTTTTCTCATTTTTTGGATCAGGCTTCTTTTTCTTTTCTCTTCTTCTTCTTCTTCTTCTTTTCCTTTCCATTTCTTTTTCTTTTTCTTTTTTCTTTTCTTTTTTTTTTTTTTTTAGAGGGGGGAGGGAGGAAGTATAGAGGGGGAAGTAGAGAGAGAATCTTAAGCAGGTCCCATGCACAGCCCAGCACTGAGGCTTGATCTCATGACCCTGAGAACATAACTTGAACCGAAATCAAGAACCCAATATTCAACCGACTGAGCCATTCAGGTACCCCTCCTTCTTTCTTTCTTTATCTTTGGAATCAGGGTTATAGTTTTTTGTTTGTCTCTTTGTTTGCTTTTTTGTTCCTTTTCCTTTTCTCTTTTCTTGGATCAGGCTTTTTTTCTTTCTTTCTTTTTTCAGGCTTTTCTTAAGAAACAAATCAAAGCATATCTAATTAAAGGCCCAGACACTCTCCACTGCAAGCAGGGAAGAACTCTGTGGAGGACTGATCTATGCAAAAGAGAACAAAACACAACAGCAGAGTGCATATAGCATACACCAGAAACACTTCCTGAAGTGTCAGGCCCCGGACAATGTGTGACCCCTTAATACTTTTACTCTTAATAAAGTATTACTCTCAGGAGCAAGAAACTTAACATGCTTTCATAATATACAAAAGACAGACACCTAGACATAATGACAAGCGGGAGGAATTCTCCCCAAAGGAAAGATCAAGAAGAAATCACAGCCAGGGATTTGCTCAAAACAGATATAAGCAATGTATCTGAATAAGAATTTAGAAAAACAGTCACGGGAATACTAGCTGGGCTTGAGAGAACCATAGAAAACACGAGAGAAACCCTTGCTTCAGAGATAAAAGACTTAAAAACTAGTCAGGCCAAAATAAAAATTGGTATAACTGAGATGCAAAACCAACAAGATATAAAAGACAAAATTATGAAAAATAATGAAGCTGAAAAGAGGAGGGAAAGGAAACTATTAGAGCACAAATATAAATGTAGGGAATTCAGTGATTCCACAAAGCACAGTAATATCCATACCATAGGAGTCCCAGAAGACAAAGAGCCGGAAAGGGAGCAGAAGGTTTATTTGAACAAGTTAGAGCTGAGAACACCCCTAATCTGGAAAGGAAACAGGCATTCAAGTCAAGAGGCACAGAGAACTTCCCTCAAAATCAACACAAATAGGTCAACACCAAGCCATATCAGAGTGAAACTTGCAAAATGCAAAGATACAGAGAGAATTCTGAAAGCAGCTAGGGACAAAAGGTCCTTAACTTACAAGGTAGATGCATAAGGCTGGCAGCAGACCTGCCTGCATAAACTTGGCAGGCAGGAAGAGAATGGCATGATATATTCAACATGCAAGGTGGGAAAAATATGCAGCCAAGAATACTTTATCCAGGAAGGCTGTCATTGAGAATAGGAGAGAAAGAGCTTCCAAGTCAAGGAAAAACTAAAGGAGCTTATGAACACTAAATCAGTTCTGCAAGAAATATTAAAGTGGGTTCCCTTTGAGCAGGAAAGAGAGACAAAAAGCAAAAAAGACTAAAAAGCACCAATCTACAGGAACAGTGCCCTTACAGGAAATATAATGGCACCAAATTCAGAATTTGGTGAATAATTACTATAATAATTACTGTCAATGTAATGGACTATATGCTCTAAACAAAAAAAAAATAGTATCAGAATGGATTAAAATTTTTTTTAATTAAAAAAGAAGACCCATCGATTTGCTGCTTATAAGAGACTCATTTTATTCTATTATTTATTTATTTATTTTATGTTCAGTTAGCAAGAGTCTCATTTTAGACCCAAAGACACCTCTAAGTTGAAAGTGAATTGGTGGAGAACAATCTATCATGCTAATGGATGTGAAAAGAAATCTGGAGTAGCCATCCTTATATCAGACAAATAAGATGTTATAACAAAGAGATAGAGAGGGGCACTATAATAATAAAGGGTCTGACATCCAACAAGAAGATGGAACAATTTTAAATATTTATGCCCCCAATTTGGGAGCATATGTATAAATCAATTAATAACAAACTTAAACTCATTGATAATAATACAATAATTGGGATTCCTGGGTGGTTCAGTCAGTTCAGTATCTGCCTTCAGCTCAGGTCATGATCCCAGGGTCTTGGGATCGAGTCCTGCATCAGACTCCTGGCTTGGGAGGGAGTCTACTCCCTCTGCCTGCTGCTACCCCTGCTTGTGCTCTCTCTCTCTTTCAGACAAATAAATAAATAAAACCTTTTTTTAAAAAAAATTTTTTTTTTAAAGATAATGATACAATAATAGTGGGAACTTTAATACCCCACTCACAGCAGAATGCACATTCTTTTCAAGTGCACATGGAACATTCTCCAGAATAAATCACATACTGGGTCACAAATCAGGCCTCAACTGGTACAAAAAGACTGAAATCACACCATGCATATTTTCAGACCACAACAATGTGAAACTTGAAGTCATTCACAAGAAAAAATTTGGGAGGACCACAGAATACATGGAGATTAAAGAATACCCCACTAAAGAATGAATGGATTAACCAGGAAATTAAAGAAATTTAAAAATACATGGAAGCAAATGAAAATAAAAATATGACAGTCCAAAACAGTTAGGATGCAGCAAAGGCTGTCCTAAGAGGGAAATATATAGCAATACAGGCCTTCCTCAAAAAGCAAGAAAAGTCTCAAATACACAACTTAACCTTAAACCTACAGGAACTGGAAAAAGAACAACAAATAAAGCCTAAAACCAGCAGAAGAAGGGAAATAAGAGAGAAGAATTAAACAATATAGAAAATTAAAAAACAACAACAACAACAGATCAACAAGAGCTGGTTCTTTGAAAGAATTAACAAGATTAATAAACCCCTAACCAGACTTATCAAAAGGAAAAGCAAAAGGACCCACATAATCATGAATGAAAGAGATTACAGCCAACACTGCAGAAATACCAACAACTGTAAGAGAATATTATGAACAATAACATGCCAACAAATTAGGCAATCTGGAAGAAATGGATAAATTCCTAGAAACATAAACTACAAAACTGAAACAGGAAGAAAGAAAAAATATGAACAGACCCATAACCAGCAAAGAAATTGAATCAGTAATCAAAAACCTCCCAACAAACAAACAATCCAGGACTGGCTGGCTTCCCAGGAGAGTTTTACCAAACATTTAAAGAAGTCATATTTATTCTTCTGAAACTATTCCCAAAAATAGAGGAAGGAAAACTTCCAAATGCATTCTATGAGGCCAGGATTGCCTTAATTCCAAAACCAGACAAAGACCCTAGTAAAAGGGAGAATTATCAACCAATATCCTTGATGAACATGGATGCAAAAATTCTCAACAAGATACTAGCTAGTCGAATCCAAAATTACATTAAAAGGATTATTCACCAAGATCAAGTGGGATTTATTCCAGGGCTATGGGATGGTTCGACACCTGCAAATCAAGCAATGTGATATACCACATTGATCAAAGAAAGGATAAGAACCATATGGTCCTCTTAAGAGATGCAGAAAAAGCACTTGACAAAATATAGCATCCTTTCTTGATTAAAAAAAAAAAATCCTCAAGAAAGTAGGGATAGAGGGAACGTACCTCAACATCATAGAGGCCATATATGAAGAGCCACAGCTAATACCATCCGCAATAGGGAAAAACTGAGAACTTTTCCCCTAAGGTCAGAAACACAACAGGGATGTCCGCTCTCATCACTGTTGTTCAACATAGTACTGGAAGTCCTAGCCTCAGCAATAAAACAACAAAAAGCAATAAAAGGCATTGAGATCAGCAAGGAAGAAGTCAGACTTTGGTTATTTGGAGACAACATGAAGCTCTATGTAGAAAACCCAAAAGACTCCACCAAAAAATTGCTAGAACTGATACAGGAATTCAGCAGAGTTGCAGAATATAAAATCAATGTTCAGAAATCTGTTGTGTTTCTGTACATGCATAATAAAGCAGCAGAAGGAGAAATCAGGGAATCAATCCCGTTATAGTTGCACCAAAACTCATAAGATACCTAGGAATAAACTTTACCACAGGGGCAAAAGATCTGTACTCTGAAAACTATAGAACACTTATGAAAGCAGTTCAAGAACATGGAATAACAAGGATGTCTGGGTGGCTCAGTCATTTAAAAGTCTCCTTTCAGCTCAGGTCATGATTCCAGGGTCCTGGGAGTGAGTCCCTCATTGGACTCCTTGCTCAGCGGGGAAACTGCTACTCCCTCTCTGCCTTCCAGTTCCCTTTCTTGTGCACTCTCTAACAAATAAATAAATAAAATATTTTTTAAAAAATGGTAAAACATTCCATGCTCATGGATTGGAAGAACAAACATTGTTGAAATGTCTATACTACCCAAAGCAATCTACACATTCAGTGCAATCCCTATGAAAATACTGCCCACATTTTTCACAGAGCTGATACAAACAATTCTAAAATTTGTATAGAACCAGAAAAGACCCCAAATAGCCAAAACAGTGTTGAAAAGAAAACCAAAGCTGGAGGTATCACAATTCTAGACTTCAAGCTGTATTACAAAGCTGTAATCATCAAGACAGTATGGTAATGGAACAAAAACAGAAACATAAATCAGTGGAACAGAATAGAGAACCCAGAAATGGACGCTCAACTCCGTGGTCAACTTATATTTGACAAAGCAAGAAAGAATATCCAATGGGAAAAAAGTCTCTTCAACAAATTGTGTCGAGAAAACTGAACAGCAATATGCAGAATAATGAAACTGACCACATTCTTACTCCATGTGCAAAAGTGAGTTCAGAATGGATGAAAGACCTAAATGTGAGACAGGAAAACATCGAATTCCTAGAGGAGAACACAGGCAACAGTCTCTTTGACCTCAGCCACAGCAACTTCTTACTAGACCCGTCTCCAGAGGCAAGGGAAACAAAAGCAAAAATGAACTACTGGGACTTGAAGATGAAAAGCTTCTGCACAGCAAAGCAAGCAGTCAACAAAACTAAAAGGCAATTCATGGAATGGGAGAAGATATTTGCAAATGGCATATCTGTCATGGATACTAGGTAAAGGGCTAGTATCCAAAATCTATAAAAAACTTAACAAACTCAAAACCCAAAAAATAAGTAACCCAGTTAAGAAATTGGCAGAAGACATGAGCAGACATTTCTCCAAAGAAGACATACAAATGGCTAAGAGACACATGAAAAAATGCTCAACATCACTCATCACCAGGGAAATACAAATCAAAACTTCAATGAGATACCACTTCACACCTGTCAGAATGGCTAAAATTAACAACACAGGAAACAACAGATATTGGTGAGGGTGCAGAGAAGGGGGACTGTTGGTGGGAATGCAAGCTGGTGTAGACACTCTGGAAAATGTATGGAGGTTCCTCAAAAAGTTAAAAATAGAATATGCTATGATCCAGCAATTGACACTACTAGGTATTTATCCAAAGGATAAAAAAATACTGATTCAAAGGGGCACATATACCTCAGTGTTTATAGCAGCATTATCTAGAAGGAACCCAAATATCCATTGACTGATAAATGGAAAAAGAAGATATGGTGTGTATACACACACACACACACACACACACACACACACACAGGAATATTATTACTCAGCCACCAAAAAGAATGAAATCTTGCCATTGACAATGGCATGGGTGGAGCTAGAGGGTGTTATGCTAAATGAAATAAGTCTCTCAGGGGGTGCCTGGGTGGCTCAGTTGGTTAAGCGTCTACCTTTGACTCAGGTCATGATCCCAGGGTCCTCAGCAGGGACCATGCTTCTCCCTCTCTCTCTCCCTCTGTGCTCTCTCTCTCTCTCTCTCTCTCTGTCAAAGAAATGAATAAAAGTCTTAAAATTAAAAAAAAAAAGTCTGAGAAAGACAAATGCCATATGATTTGACTCATATGTGGAATTTAAGAAAACAGATGAACACAGGGGAGGCGGAAAAATAAAATAAGACGAAAACAGAGGGGGGCAATCCATAAGAAATTCTTAACTATAGAAAACAAACTGAGGGTTGCTGGAAGGGGGGATGGATGGGTGATGGGCTAAATGGGTGATGGGCAATAAGGAGGGCATGTGTAGTGATGAGCACTGGGTATTACATGTATGTGATGAATACATAAATTTCTACTCCTAAAACCAAAAAATAATACTAATAATAATCTACTTGGGCATCTGGCTGGCTCAGTCAGTAGAGCATGTGACTCTTGGTCTCAGGGTTGCATGTTTGAACCTCACATTAGGTGTGTAGATTACTAAAAATAAGTAAATAAATTTTTTAAAATCTAATTTGCTTAACACTCAGTAGGCCTTCTCAAATGGGAAACTTATATCTTTTAATTTGAGACATTTTCTTGAACTTCTTTTTCTTTTTCATTTCCTCACCTTTATTTTCTCTTTTTGTCTGTAACTACTTCTGTTATTTGGATATTAGTTTCTAGGTTACTATGCTGCAGGCTTAGAGGAGGGTCTGTAACAGGAATAAGAAAATAGAGGGTTCCAGAGGGATGTCTCTAACAACATAGTAAAATTGTTAGATTATTTTATGTGACTGAACATACTAAATGGAGATTGAGTCTCTAATTTTACTTTTTTTTCTCTCATTGTTTTGTTGTTTTTGTTTTTTGTCTTTTATCTTCCAGGTTTCTCAGTTTTATCTTTTAACCATCTTATTAATCTTTTAATAAAGATTTTATTTATTTAAGAGAGAATGAGATGGGGCATCTGAGTTGCTCATTTGGTTAGGCCACTGCCTTCAGCTCAGGTCATGACCCAAGAGTCCCAGGATCGAGTACTGCATCAGGCTCCCAGCTCCGCAGGGAATCTGCTTCTCCCTCTGAACTTTTCCCCTCTTATGCTCTCTCTCACTCTCTCTTTCTCTCTCTCTCAAATAAATAAATAAAATCTTTAAAAATATATATATAGAGAGAGAGAGAATGAGGTGGATAGAGCAGGAGCAGGAGGGACAGAGGGAGAGGGAGAAGCAGATTCCTCATTGATCAGGGAGCCCGACGTGGGGCTAAATCCCAGAACCCCAGGATCACAACCTGAACCAAAGCAGACACTTAACCAACTGAGCCATCCAGGCGCCCCATCCACCATTTTGTTAATTTTCAATAAATTTTCTTGTCATCATGTTTTTAATTTCCAAGAGCCCATTTTTGTTGTTGTTGCATCCTGCTCTTCATAGATGCAGGATTTTCTCACTTTGAGAATATCAACTGGAAATGTTTTTCTCTTTAAGTTTTTTTTGTGACCTGTGCCTTTTTGGTATTCCCTTAAGGTTTTCCTTCTGTTTGCTTTGTTCTTTGCCCTTTATGTAAGATGCTTTTCTTATATATCTAATGTTTCTTAGCTACCCAATCCTATTTAAGAATAATACTTAAGAGCTAGATGGAAGCTCTGTGTGTATGTGTGCATGTGTGTGTTTGAGAGAGAGAGAGAGAGAGAGAGAGACCTTGTTAATTAGTCAGTTTAACTGAGGATGATCTAACTGGGCTTTTCTTCAGTGGAGAGCCCAAACTACAGTATGTGCTATATGTTTTTCCCCCCAGCGTGATTTCCAGAGATGAATCCTCCAGTCTCTTGTCTCTGAGTTATAAACTTGTCACAGTCTTCTTAGAATCAAATGGAGAAAGAGGGTTGGGTTGGGAGGTATCCATTTGTTCAATATATATATCTTCCCTAATCCCTCAGTTTTTAGGAAGGACACCCCACTCTTGACTGTGCATAATATTTCCAATCCAGAGCCTGTCTGAATCAACCTTCCCAGTGAGTAAAACTCTGGTCTTCATCCAGGCAAGGAAAGGAGCAGGCACTCTGATACTCTGAACAGAGGAGGAATTCTGCAAACCTGAGCACTTTGACAAATTTCTAACCAATTTTACTAAATTCATCTCCACTTTCAGCAGGGTTCTGCAGCCTGAATCAGTTGTGCTTCTGGGTTTTCCTAACTGCTGGTGGAGGTGTCAACTTTGTTTTTCTAAGTCAGCTATCATTCATCCACAGACTTTACAAATTCTAAAATTCTGTGGCTGTTCTGTTTTATCTCTCCCATTCCCTGTAACTGTGTGAGTTTATGCCTATTTTTATCCCTTTATTTTCATTTTAGTGAGGTTTCAGAAGGAAGTAGTGGTTAGGTATCTTTTTTTTTTTTTGATAAATAATTGTGTTCCTTTTATTTTCATTTTACAAACATTCATTGAGTACCAAGTTGTGCCAGACACTGGGAACACAAAAATAAGTACAATGTCCCTGTCCTCAAAGAGTGAACACTCTAGAGAAGGATATAAACATGTAAACACATTTTTTAAAACCCCTTATGCTAGTTAAGTGCTAGTAATTATGTGTACATGTCTTTTTTTAATAATTTTTTATATTTTATAAACATATCATGTATTATTAGCCCCAGGGGTACAGGTATGTGAATCGCCAGGTTTACACACTTCATAGCACTCACCATAGCACATACCCTCCCCAATGTCCATAACCCCACCACCCTCTCCCTCCCCCACTCCCCCTAACCCCCCTCAGTTTCTTTTGTGACATTAAGAGTCTCTTTTGGTTTGTCTCCCTCCTGATCCCATCTTGTTTCATTTATTCTTTTACTACCTCCCTAACCTGCCCCGCCCCCGTGGCATCTCCACTTCCTCATATCAGGGAGATCATATGATAGTTGTCTTTCTCTGATTGACTTATTTTGCTAAGCATAATACCCTCTAGTTCCATCCACGTCATCGCAAATGGCAAGATTTCATTTCTTTTGATGCTGCATAGTATTCCATTGTGTATGTGTGTGTGTATAGATAGATAGATAGATATAGATATAGATATAGATATAGATATAGATATAGATATAGATATAGATATACCACATCTTCTTTATCCATTCATCTGTTGATGGACATCTAGGTTCTTTCCGTAGTTTGGCTATTGTGGCCATTGCTGCTATAAGTCGTTAGGTATCTTTAACCAGAATTAATTCATGTTTATTCTTCAGGCTCATATGTCATATCCTTTCTATAGCTTCTTCTGACCCCATATGCAGAATTCATTGCTCCAACATATATTGTCATAGGATTTTATGTATGTCTGTGATAGCATTTGCCATGCTTTAATTATTATTTGGGTGACTCCTAACTATAATTCTCTTGAGAGTCATCATAATATAATATATTTTATTACATAGTATAGTTTATATTTCATGGTATATTTTTAAAACTGAGTCAATAGAAATGCATCTTCACCATTTTCAAGTAGTATCTGATATTTCAAGTAGTATCTGATACTGAGGCTAAAAATATCCTTTAAAACATTCCTATTTGAGCTTAACAGGCTTGAAATAGTTTTTGAAAGTACCTCTGTCCAAAGATGTAGCTTCATCCCAAAGGATTTTAAACTTAAGATATTCTGCAGCCAGGCTTTTTGCAGATTTGAGATTGAGAATACATCTGGCGCAGTCACATAGCCAACCTTGAAAAGAGGCAGCTTTGCTTTAAAAGAAAAGTGAGATGGTAAGAGAAACAGTAGCTATTGGTTACATGGAAAATGTGATACTCAGCTATAGTGACAGAGAAGATCGAAGAATGTGATAGTTTTAAGGCATCATGGTTGATCAGCAGTATCAAAATCCAAGTTGAAATAAATTTTCTTGGAAAAAGGAAATACTAAAATTCTGCTATGTGCCAAGTAATATGCTAGGCCTTTTACAAATGTTATTTCATTTAATTGTCACACTATCGCTACAGAGTAGTTTTTCTATGCTGTCAGTTTTACAGTTGGGGGATTTGAAGTTCAAAAAATCCAAGGTCAACTAATCAAAAATTGATGTTTTCTGAGCACCTCCTTTATGACCTCTGTCCTTCTGCTAAGTGTCCTTCCTATATGCTGCTATTATACCCTGAACATGCCTTCTTTTTTTAAAGATTTTATTTATTTATTTGATGGAGAGAGAGTAAGCGAGAAAGAGAGCACAAGCAGGGTAGGAGAGGCAGAGGGAGAAGCAGACTCCCCTGCTAAGCAAGGAGCCCAAAGCGGGACTCAATCCTGGGACTCCAGGATCATGACCTGAGCCAAAGGCAGACACTTAACCCACTGAGCCACCCAGGCACCCCACCATGAATATATCTTTATCTTTTGTTTTTTTAAGATTTTATTTACTTGACAGAGAAAGATCACAAGTAGGAGAGAGGCAGGCAGAGAGAGAGAGGGAAGCAGGCTCCCTGCTGAGCAGAGAGCCCGATGCGGGGCTCAATCCCAGGACCCTGAGATCATTACCTGAGCTGAAGGCAGAGGCTTTAACCCACTGAGCCACCCAGGCACCCCAACATATCTTTATCTTAACACTCATTTTATTCAATTGACTTTATATTTATTAGTCTATCTCCCTCATTGGGCAGCTCCTCAGGGGTTGGAACAGTGTCTTATTCTCCAGTAGGAGAATAGGCCTTGAACATAGAAAGCTCTTAATAAATAGTATGTTGGACTACAAATCTGAGATCAGAATTCAAGTCCAAATCTGTCTTATTCATCATTACAGGCACACATCCAGATATCCAGATAATCACTGCTTTAAGAAAGCTTTAGGGAGGAAAAATAAGCCATTTCTGAAAACTTTAGCAGATTTTATTTTTTTATATTGAGAAAAGCTGATGTTTTGGAGATTCTTCCTACCAACCAGAAATGGAAGAAAAGAGTAGCCTGAAAAATTAAAGCTGACAGATCAGAGGAAAGATATCAAGATTGTTGGTTGCTTTATTTCCAGGGGCCTTATGGGTATGCATCATTTTAAATCCACATTGCAAACTGGAGGAAAAGTCCTGTTGGCTACAGCAGCTGCAGAAGTGGAGTGACCTGGATGTCTGTCCCCTGGAGGATGGGAACTATGGGCATGAGCTGCCCAACATCACCAATGCACTTCCCCAGAATGCCAGTCACAGCCCAGGTGAGCCATATATCCTTCTGGGGTCTCTGTGCCAGATCTCCAAAAGGTGGGAGGGTAAAGCTCTAGAACAAAGGTGGCCAGACAGTTGGCTGTCAGTATTGCCATTCTCAGTAAGAAAAGCCTGTCCTTTTATTTATCTTGAATAAGAGTAAGCCTTAAATAAGGGTAAGCTTTTTACCTTTGACATTTTGGAGGTGCTGTGTCTTTTTCCATATCTGAGTGTTCTTATAGTGCCCACTGTAAATTCCTAGAGCCTTCTGCATGAATCCTCTTTACCTTTCAAGTTCTGCATGACTAATGGATCCTCAGTTGGGGTTGATTTTAGCTTAGAAGGCCTACCTCAAGGGAAGGATGGAAGGCCTGCAAAAAACAGTATTTATTTACTTATTTATTTATTTATTTTTAAAAACAGCTTTTAAAAATGTCCTGACAATTGCTTTTCTTCCTTTTCTCTGTTTTCCTCAAATTTTTTTATACAGCAGATACCTAGGTTGGATTATCTTCCCAAATTACTGCTAGGACCCTTGGCCCATTTTAAGACAAATCTAGTACAGTGATACTATACACTCTGCCTTTTGAGCCTCTGCCTTTTGAGCCCCTGGCCTGCAGGTAACACTGAGCATCACTATTCACGTCAGTTTTAATTCATCTAACTCAGGCTGTTTGCTCTTGGCAACTGATTGCTCTTTAGCCCATTGGGAACCTTTACTGGTAGGAGATTTTTTGTCAGATATTGATTTTACATGTGGTCCTTCTAGTTTAAGTGATAAATCTGGGATTTTTAATCTCAAGGAGAAAATCACTTAAATTATTGTTCCGGCCAGGTCTTCGTCTACTGTACCATAACTGATTGTCAGTATACCTAAAGCAACAAAAGTAACAGTAGTTTGAAAAGTTATAGTTTTGCCACTTCTTTAAGCTACACTTTACGGGCATTCCTCTAATCTCCACAACACATCATCCATTTAGTATTGGTTTGGGATTGGCATAGAGAGTCAAAAGCATATAAAGACATGCCTCTAGTTTGGTAGTTTCTTCCTTATCATACTGGTTGCTTGTGTTACTGGTTCTCATTTGAGGATTTTGTTTCTTCTGCAACATCTTGCTTCAAGTTGTGGCTGATTTAGCTCTCAGGTCTCTATACCTAATGGAGCAATGGGGGTCCCACTTATTCTTCACTGCCATTTCTATATCATTATCCTTTCCTCCTTCCTAAAACACCCCCCAGCTTTAAAGTTCATGCTGTCAAAATATACTATCAGCTACTCTTCTGGTTTTGATATTTGTAGATCTCTGTATCAACCCCGCTCTTTCCTTGAAGATTTTGGCTATTGGCTGAGTGATACTGCTTTCTGTTACTGCTTCTATCATAATTCTTGATAATTTCAGTAGCCACACAGATGATCATTCCAAAACCTAGCCTCTCAGTTCTTTGACTTCCTCTCTTTTAATAGTCTCATCTTCCCACATAATTGAGCCATACAATCCCAAGACCATACCCTAAACCTTATCATTGCCAGTAACTATACCTTCTTCATAATCTCAATTTCAGGCAGCTGTCAATACCATCATCAGTCTTGCTAACCTATTTTCTCTAGTATCCTGGTTCCAATAATTCTTTGATCCACTAGGACTTTTGATCCTACCACTTTTTCATTCTCCTGGTAGCCTTGTTTTCCTCCTGATTTCTTGGTGAATCATTATAATCATTCCCTCACATACATGCTCAAACTTCTCTTTCCCTTCATTTCACACAGATAGCAAAACACTAAACTTAGTAGTTCATTGTCATTTTCTGATTCCTCAGTGCATGCCCACACTGCTGAACATGATGAAAAGAAACATAAGCATGGTAACTGGTCTTATTTTAAGTTTATGACCACTGATTTTAAATGGGTCCATAGTGTTGTCCAGACATTTCCTTAATCTGTGCATTCTTTTACTCTTCTAAATTACTGTTTCATGAATCTTTCTCTGAAAACTTTATTCCTCCCCTTCCTCACTTCCAGCTGATAACCTTGCTTCCTATTCACTGAGAATATAGAAGCAATCACAAGAGAATTTCCATGACTCTCTCACTACATCTTCTTCTGTCTGTATCCATCCAGTCTTCCTCTCCCCGTTTTTTGGGTTGTTTTTTTTTTTTTTAAGATTTATTTATTTATTTATTTGACAGACAGAGATCACAAGTAGGCAGAGAGGCAGGCAGAGAGAGAGAGAGAAGCAGGCTTACCGTCAAGCAGAGAGCCCGATGCGGAGCTTGACCCCAGGGCCCTGGGATCATGACCTGAGCCAAAGGCAGAGGCTTTAACCCACTGAACCACCCAGGCACCCATTCCTCTCCCCGTTTCTACTTGTGCTTCTAAGCCCAAGCCCTCTACCTATTCTCAAGATCCTATTCCTTCTCTTTTATCCAGGATAGAACTCCGGGAATTATCTTTTCTTTCCCCTGTTTTACAAATTTGTTTGTAAAACAAATTCCTATGAGTATATAAGTACATTGCTTTCTCTCTCATCACAAAACAAAACACAGTCATGTTGTTCCCATATGCCTCTCTGGCTACTACCCTATTTCCCTGAGGTAGTAGAAATAAGTGGTAGAATTAAGAAAAATAATTTAAAAGAATAGTACGTATTTATCATCTCTACTTCTGCTCATATTCTCCACTCTCGTCAGCTTTCATCCCTCTGCTATTGAAATTGCTCTTATATGGGTCACTGATGCTAAACATGGTCAAATGTAGTGGCTCATTAGCACTATTTGTTAGAATTATTTACTTTCTTCTTGAAACACATTTTTCATCTTATTTCCAAGACACTGCTCTCTTGGTTCTGTTCTTACTTTCTTCATTGGTTCCTCCTCCTCAGCCTCCTTTACTGTCCCCTTCCTTCTTCCTAACCAAAAATGTTAGAGTGCCTAGGGCTCTGTCATCAAACACTTCTCTCTATATAGAAACTCCCTTGGTGATTGCATTGTTTTGATAATCATCTGTATACTAACTACTCCCAAATTTATATTGTCTTAAATCCCAACTCCAGACTTATATGCTCAACTCCCTTTTCAATATTTCCATTTAGATTTCTTATCTGTCAAGCCCCACCTAAACCTGCTCCTCCTACAGTATTCCCTATGTCCACATATGGCAAGTGTGTCTTAAAAACCATGGAGTCTGGGGCACCTGGGTGGCTCAGTGGTTAAGTCTCTGCCTTTGGCTCAGGTCATCATCTCAGGGTCTTGGGTTGGAGCCCGCATCAGGCTCTCTGCTCAGCGGGGAGCCTGCTTCCTCCTCTCTCTCTGCCTGCCTCTCTGACTACTTGTGATCTCTCTCTGTCAAATAAATAAATAAATAAAATATTTAAAACAACAAAAAAGCAAAAACCATGGGGTCATTCTTGATTCTTTTTCTCCCTCACTTGAGATCCAAACCATGAGCAAATCCTATTGGCTTTACCTTCAGAATATATCCAGAATCCATATATTTTTTCTTTTTTTCGGATTTTTATTTAAATTCTACTTAGCTAACATACAGTGCAATATTGGTTTCAGGAATAGAATTCAGTGATTTATCACTTACATACAACATCCAGTGCTCATCCTAACAAGTGCCCTCCTTAATACCCATCACCCTTCTGGCCCATCCCCTACCCACATCTCTCGATTACCCCTCAGTTTGTACTCTATATTTAAAAGTCTGTTATGGTTTGTTTCCCTCTCTCTTTTTTTGTTTTCCCCCTCCTCCCATATGTTCATTTGTTTTGTTTCTTTTTTTTATATAATTTTTTCAATTTATTTATTTTCAGAAAAACAATATTCATTATTTTTTCACCACACCCAGTGCTCCATGCAATCCATGCCCTCTATAATACCCACCACCTGGTACCCCAACCTCCCACCCCCCCCGCCACTTCAAACCCCTCAGATTGTTTTTCAGAGTCCATAGTCTCTCATGATTCACCTCCCCTTCCAATTTACCCCAAGTCCCTTCTCCTCTCTAACACCCCTTGTCCTCCATAATATTTGTTATGCTCCACAAATAAGTGAAACCATATGATAATTGACTCTCTCTGCTTGACTGATTTCACTCAGCATAATCTCTTCCAGTCCCGTCCATGTTGCTACAAAAGTTGGGTATTCATCCTTTCTGATGAAGGCATAATACTCCATAGTGTATATGGACCACATCTTCCTTATCCATTCGTCCGTTGAAGGGCATCTTGGTTCTTTCCACAGTTTGGCGACCGTGGTCATTGCTGCTATAAACATTGGGGTACAGATGGCCCTTCTTTTCATGACATCTGTATCCTTGGGGGTAAATACCCAGGAGTGCAATTGCAAGGTCATAGGGAAGCTCTATTTTTAATTTCTTGAGGAATCTCCACACTGTTCTCCAAAGAGGCGGCACCAACTTGCATTCCCACCAACAGTGTAAGAGGGTTCCCCTTTCTCCACATCCTCTCCAACATATGTTGTTTCCTGTTTTGTTTCTTAAATTCCATATATAACTGAAATCATATGGTATTTGTCTTTCTCTAACTGACTTATTTCACTTAGCATAATACCCTCTAGTTCCATCCATACCATTGCCAACAGCAACATTTCATTCTTTTTGATGGCTGTTTGTGTGTGTGTGTGTGTGTGTGTGTGTGTGTGTGTACACATCTTTATCCATTCATCAGTCAATGGACATTTGTGCTCTCTCCATAGTTTGGCTGTTGTTGATAGTGCTGCTATATATAAGCATCAGGGTGCATGTACCCCTTTGTTATCTGTATTTTTGTATCCTTTGGGTAAATACCTAGTAGTGCAATTGCTGGGACATAGAGTAGCTCTATTTTTAACTTTTTGAGGAACCTCCAAACTGTTCTCCAGAGTGGCTGTACCAATTTGCATTCCCACCAACAGTGCAAGAGGATTCCCCTTTCCCTGCATCCTCGCCAACATCTTCTGTTTCTTGTATTATTACTTTTAGCTATTTTGACAAGTGTGAGATGGTATCTCACTGTGGTTTTGATTTGTATTTCTCTGATGATGAGTGACATTGAGCATTTTTTCATGTGCCTATTAGCCATCTAGATATTTTCTTTGGAAAATTATCCTTCCATGTCTTCTGTCCATCAGAATCCATATATTCTTATGACCTCTACTGCTTATTACTCTGGCCAAATTGCCATCATTTTCACAAATTATTGCAGTGACCTCCTAACTGCCCATCCTGCTTTTGCCCTTCAACCTCATGGTCTAGTCTCAATACTGTTGCCAGTTAACCTTTTAAAAAGCAGGTCGCATCATACACCTTTATGAGCTAAAAGCCCTCCAGTGGCTTCTCATCTTTTACTCATGGCCTGTAAGGTCCTCAATGATCTGGCTTTCTAGAATCTCTCTGACCTTATCTCCTATAATTTTCCTGCTTGCTCATTCCACTCTCAGTACACTGACCTCCTTGCTACGTTCCAATACTCCAAATATGTACCCACCTTAGGATTTTAGCATTTGCTATTCCTTTTTGCCTAGAATGCTCTTCCCTTAGTTACTTAGTTATCAGGCTTAAAGTCTCTGTTCAAATGTTACCTTATTAGATTCCATTCTATATAAAACAATAACCCCCACCCAACACCAGCTTGTCTTTCTCCCTAATTTTGCTTTAGTCTTTTCTAAAGCACTCAAAACCATCTCATATACCGGGTATACTGTAGATTTATTGAACTATCTCTGCCCATTTACATGTAAAGTTCCATGAGGCAGTGACTTTATTTATCCTCAGCACCTAGAACAAGTACCTGCCATGTGTAGGTGCTCGTTATTTACGGACTTGTTGAATATTGGGAGCCTAATCCCTACTGTGGGTTGAGAAGACCCAAGGTAGAGTCTCAGTTCAGCAAGAGAGGGGTTTAGACTGCAGCCAGTAGGAGGTACATTGTGCTTCTACTGAGGGACAACTTGAAGGAGAAGACATTTCAGTAAATATTGTCATGCTGTTCTTTTTTTTTTTTTAAGATTTAATTAATTTATTTGACAGATGGAGATCACAAGTAGGCAGAGAAGGAGGCAGAGAGAGAGGGGGAAGCAGGCTCCCTGTTGAGCAGAGAGCCCGACGTGGGGCTCGATCCCAGGACCCTGGAATCATGACCTGAGCCGAAGGCAGAGGCTTTAACCCACTGAGCCACCCAGGCGCCCCTGTCATGCTATTCTTATTTAACCCTCTAAACCCACACTCTATGGAATATATCAAATTCTGAAGAGATGAACATATTCTAAGGACTTTTGCCTAATGAATGAATATGTTCATTTCTTCATTTCATTCATGTTCATTTTGAATCCTCTGGCTTCCCCTCCCAGTTTTTTTTGCACAGACTCAGTGGATGTATAGCTCATTTGGGCATCTCTGGAAACATCTGTATAGTATTTTAGTACTTGATCCCAGACCACTTGTCCTTAATCTGGCAGAGAGTCAATTAAATAATCCCTTATGGTTGATTGGTTGGTTTGTTTGTTAGTTTTTAATTTCCTTAAATGTAGTTTCCATGAGGCCTTCTGTCTCCAGAGTTTTTGATGACATATCTTTCATTTGATCTTCCTCCATACCACCCTTAAAAGTTGAGGCTATTTTGTCTAAACTGTTTTGGTTTCCTTGCAGACTTTTTCCTGAATAGAGATGGCATGGTAAGAGTCTATGTTAATTAAATTAGTCTTTGTCAGTATCAGTTTTTCATATTCAAGAACAAGACTGTAAGCCTGTAGATATCCGTGTGATAAAGGGACCAGAATACATAGGACTTGCACCCTTTTTCAGCTTTTAATATAAATTACATGAAGTCTTTAGTCTGATAAGGATCAGGCTGTAAATGAGACAGGTTATGGATTGTCCAGGGGACTTATCTAGCTACTTCTCTCTTCCTCTGACTTCTATAGAAGCGGTTGGTGTCCTCATAATTGAGCAGCTGAGCACCACTGTCTCTCTTCTTTTTCATGTGGCTCTCAATCCTAGGAGAAATTGGTCTTCTGTAGACTGGAAAGGCAGCCATAGGTCTCTGTAGAAAGGATCTTGCCATAGAGGGCACAGCTACATTAAGGGCTAGCCAATAAAGAGGCAGCACAACAAGCACCCAGACAGATGGCAGAGTGGCTGCTCTCACGAACCACATACTACTCTTCTCATCCTCCCACTCTGAAGAAGACATAAGCGTTAGAGCTTCAGATTACCTGTCACTGAACTGCTGCATGTCTTTCTTTCCCCAGACTCCTTATCCAGACCAAGACGAACAGTGTTCACTAGAGCCATCGAGGGCCGTGAATTACATTGGCAGGACAGCCACTTACAGCGAATAATAAGCAGCGATATATATACAGCTCCTGCCTGCCAGCAGGAAAGTGAGAGACTACTGTTTAATTCCCAAGGCCAGCCGCTGTGGCTTGGTAAGTGTACCTCTCCTCTCCTCTAAGAATTTCAGAGCTCAGTCTTACCTTGTGCCAGGCCAGAACTACATAGGGGCTGGCAACACAATTCCAATTTGGACAGATCTTTTGGGGCCTTAACTAGGGACTTGGGGTATTTATGTGAAGCTTCAGCTACTTCCATGTGTATTTAGCTGAAGTATAATGACCTCAAACAGAGGAATTTGTGTTGTTTCCTGAGTTTTAGAAGGGGAAAGGAGTTAGTAAATCTCAAAGAGTAGTCATAAAACCATTAAACATCAGTTCATAGTTAGTCAACAGTTGCAGAGCAATGTTATAATCCACTCTGAAATTAATATATTTTACAAAAAGGCACTAACTCCGAAACTTAAATTACCCTGTGCTAGTAGCTAGAGCACTATCTGCATTTGTCAGCAAACTGTCTTCTTTCCTTCTCTCCACCTTCCCTTCCTTCCTTCATTATAAAGGAACAGAGTTCTTCCATTGTGGGTTTAAATATTCCTCTGGCTGTATG
This sequence comes from Mustela erminea, assembly GCF_009829155.1. Classification (NCBI taxonomy): domain Eukaryota; kingdom Metazoa; phylum Chordata; class Mammalia; order Carnivora; family Mustelidae; genus Mustela; species Mustela erminea. The sequence goes on from NC_045623.1 coordinate 74,720,054, forward strand.
TCAATCTCTTCTTTGCTTTATCACAGGATGCTCATTCCAAAACAGACACTTTTAAAAAATACTCATTTTCTGAGTCTTACAACAATGTATATATGTCAACAATGACATTTATTTTTATATCTCCTCCCAATTCCTTACCTTCATCCTTCACTACATTTCTTTGTCTTTCTCAAGATCTTGCTGAATATGCAGGGACACCCACGTGACTCAGTTGGTTAAGCGTCGGTCTTCGGTTCAGGTCATGATCCCAGGGTCCTGGGATTGAACCCCGCATCAGGCTCCCTGCTCAGTAAGGAGACTGCGTCTCCCTCTCCTGCACCCCCTGCTTGTGTTCTTGTGGCCTCTCTCTCTGTGTCAAATAAATATAACAGAATCTTTAAAAAAAAAAAAAAACTTGCTGACTATGCATATGTCCCTGTCTCTCTTAAAAGCCTTGCCCAAACTCACTGTGGGCCACTACCCGAAGTCTCCTTTCGTCACCTTGCCTCTTCCCATATCTAACACGTCCAGAACATAAATCTAACAAGTGTGTGAAATCATATGCATCTCGTCAGCAAACAAAGGTGAAAATGTGAAAATCAAAACAACACTGAATTGGGGCACCTGGGTGGGTCAGTGGGTTAAAGCCTCTGCCTTTAGCTCAGGTCATGATCTCAGAGCCCTGGGATTGAGCCCCACATCAGGCTGTCTGCTCAGCAGGGAGCCTGCCTCCCTCTCTGCCTGCCTGGCTCTCTGCCTACTTGTGATCTCTCTTTCTGTGTCAAATAAATAAATAAAATCTTTAAAAAGACAACAACACTGAATTACCATTTTTTGATTGTCAAATGGTCAGAGATTTTTGAAGTAAAGATAATTAGTTTATGGTGTGGGAAAAGTTACATGGAGATAGTTATTCTCATTTACTACTAGTAGGAATGTAAGTGCTTATACCCTGTCAATAATGCTTATCAAAAGCTGTTAAAATACATTCATACCATTTGACCCAGGAATTCTACATCTAGGAATTTATCCTGTGCTATAATTAACTAAGAATATGTGTAAAGCTAGGGGCTTTATTAGAGCATGGACGTAAATAATGTACAGATGAGAAAGATTGGAAATAGTCTTAATGTCCAACAGTAGGGGATTGATTGACTCAGTGGATTATATCCATATTTTCAGAGGAATGGTATATCAGCATTTTTAATGTTGTAGAAGTATATTTAATGATATTAAAAAAACTTTATAATACATTATTCAGAGAAAAAACCCAGTTACAAAACAATTATAGTATTATCCCATGGGGGCACCTGGTGGCTCAGTTTGTTAAGAGTCTCAAAGTCGTAAGATAGGGCCCCACGTTGGGCTCTCTCCAACGTGGAGGGGAGTCTGCTTCTCTCCATCTCTCCATCTCTCTCTTTCTCTCTCTCTCCTTCTCCTTCTGCCTGCCCCTCCCCCTGCTCATGCTCTCTCTCTAAAATAAATAAGTCTTTAAAAAATAATAATAAGGGGGGCACCTGGGTGGCTCAGTGGGTTAAGCTGCTGCCTTCGGCTCAGGCCATGATCTCAGGGTCGTGGGATCGAGTCCCGCATCGGGCTCTCTGCTCAGCAGGGAGCCTGCTTCCTCCTCTCTCTCTGCCTGCCTCTCTGCCTACTTGTGATCTCTCTCTGTCAAATAAATAAATAAAATCTTAAAAAAAAAAAAAAATAATAATAATAATAATAATAATAATAATAAGGGATGCCTGGGTGGCTCAGTGGATTAGGCCACTGCCTTCGGCTCAGGTCATGATCTCAGGGTCCTGGGATCGAGCCCTGCATCGGGCTCTCTGCTCAGCAGGGAGCCTGCTTCCTCCTCTCTCTCTGCCTGCTTGTCATCTCTCTCTGTCAAATAAATAAATAAAATCTTAAAAAATAATAATAATAATAATAATAAGGGATGCCTGGGTGGCTCAGTTGGTTAAGCAGCTGCCTTCGGCTCAGGTCATGATCCCAGGGTCCTGGGATCGAGCCCCACATCAGGCTCTCTGTTCAGCGGGGAGCCTGCTTCTCTCTCTGCCTTTGCTCGCTTGTGCTCCCTCTCCCTGACAAATAAGTAAATAACATCTTAAAAAAATAATGATCATATCATTCCATGTATATATATACATAATCAGAATATATATACACACACATACTTAATGCATACATACACACAATACTGGAAATAATGGTTATCTCTGATTTTTATTTTATATTTTGCTTATCTGTATTTTCAAATTTTCTGCAGTTATTTCTGACTTTTAATGTTATCTTTAAAATAAATCACAAAATGGGGGCACCTGCTTTGCTCACTTGTTGTGTCCAACTCTTGATCTCAGCTCAGGTCTTGATCTCAGGGTCATGAGTTTGAGCTCTGCATTGAGCTCTACACTGGGCATGGAACCTATTTAAATTTTTTAAAAATCGCCCAATGAACCATTAATCTCATTATAACCACTTGCCCATTTTTAAGCTTTTGAGGCCCTCCATTATCCTTAAGTTAAATCCAGTCTCCTTAGTATGGCATATCATACTCTACATTTCTAGGCAGTCTCTGGTGACATAACTTACTCTGCACAGAACTATTTGTTATACTCAAAAGATGCTTTATAGAATACTTCTTATGTTTTATTTATATGCCGTTGCTTATATGTTCTTTTTTGCTGGCAATGCCTTTTCCTGTTTGTCTACCTAATTAAAATCTTGCTAGTTCTACAAAGTGCTGCTCAAATATTATTTTCTCTCTGTATATATTACTATCATGTTGTTTACTTTTAACTGTTTTATAATGATCTATTTATGTATCATTTGTGAGGTCTTTGAGCAAGTGGTCATTTCTTATTTACGTTTGTACTTCCCTTGCCTGTCAAGCAAACTGGCATAAAATAGGTTCTCAGGAATGTAGGATTAATAAATGAGGCCTTTCTCTGTAGGCAGTTAGCTGCTACCTCCACTGAGTTCTCATAGTCCAAGGTCACAAAGAGGTACTACATTTTATTATCCTAGTTGTGTGTTCCTTTCTACACCATGCCACTCTACAGAGGCCACATGGTGGCTCTTTGAAGGTAGTGCCTGTGACTTATTCAACTCTGTATTCTTTTTTTTTTTTTAATTTTTTTTTTTTATAAACATATATTTTTATCCCCACGGGTACAGGTCTGTGAATCACCAGGTCTACACACTTCACAGCACTCACCAAAGCACATACCCTCCCCAATGTCCATAATCCCTCAACTCTGTATTCTTAAAAGATAAAACATGGGTCTTGGTACACAGTAGATATCAGCTGAATTTTAGGAACTGAGCAAAACACAAACCCCCTTTGTCAAACATGAATTTTCCTCATTGGAAAATCTAACCCAACCAAAATATTTTCTTCTCATCTGGTAGAGCATGTGCCTACAGCCTGCGCTCGGGTCGATGCTCTGCGCTCCCATGGTTATCCAAAAGAGGCCCTCAGACTCACGGTGGCCATTATCAATACTCTGAGGTTGCAGCAGCAACGGCAGCTGGAAATCTACAAGCACCAGAAGAAAGGTATAGTGATAAGGAGCCATCTTAACTTCTCAGGCTGGGGCTGATGAGGATCTTCATGGACTGGCAGGAGGGAAGGAATTTCAGGGTTTTCTACCTGATGTGTGGATTACCTCACTTTACCTCTATAAATCTCAGGGTTTTTTTAATCTACAAAATGGGAATAATAATGCTGGTCTGCATCCCTCACAGGCAGTTGGAAGACCCAGTAAGATCTGGTATAAGACCCTCTTTAAACTGTAAAACTATATTTACGTTATGTGTGCTGCAAGCAAGAAGTCTAAATTCAGACTTCAAGACCTTATAGCTAATAAACTTGTGACCACCCAAGGCGAGACAATGGGGGAAGATTTTTTTTTAAGTTGCTAATGAGAAGACTCAGACAGGGACAGAGAGCAATGTGTCCCTATCAATTTCTAAAATTTGGATCTGTTGTTTCCAGAACTGTTACAGAGAGGAACCACAACCATCACAAACCTGGAAGGCTGGGTGGGCCACCCCCTGGATCCCATTGGCTGCCTGTTTCTCACTCTGACTGAGGCCTGTCGTCTGAATGATGATGGCTATCTTGAAGTGTCAGGTACAGGGGTCAGCCTGAGAAGAACCAGAACTGTCCTTAGTAGCTCTCCCTTCCCTGTCTGACTCTGTCTACATTTCCTGCAGCCTTTGTCCTCTTATCCAAATTGGACCTACCCTGAGGGGTTTCCTTGGGCTTCATCTCTTTCTCACCTTCCTTTCCCACCCCGTAGACTGGCCCCATCCTATTCTCCTATTTCCCCTTGCCAGCTTTCCTTTGCTCCTCTCACTTCCATACCATGAATACCTAATGAGTGTGATCCAAAGTGAGTATGAAGAGCGATAGTGTTCAGGAGGCAGAGGCCAAGTCTTGGAGCAGTCTTGAAGTGGAAAAGAACTTCCGAAAAAAAGAATGTGTGTAACCCTTACAATTGCATAATACTCTCATATTTTCTTTGAACCTTCTTCCTCATGATGGTTATATTCTGATTTTACCAGTGATAATAGAACTAGAAAGGAAGAATCTTAGTAGTCTCAGTGTAGCAAGGACTAGAGACAGAATTTTATGCCATCACTATATTTTATACATACATCTATTATGGTATTTAGCCCACTGCAGCACAATTTGTTTACAAGTGATTATCTTACTCGACTTCAGTTCCTTGAAAGTAGAAATTATGACTTACTTATCTTTGTGATCCCAGCACTTAGTGCAATACCGCTCATTTAATAGTTTTCCATAAATATTTAACCAGATAAGTGAAGAAGAAAGAAAAGAAACAAGACTCTAAACCCCTGTAAGACTTTAAACCTGTGCTCGTTTTCTAAAACTTTGAACCCAAGAGGTGGAACATAGAAAGTAATAATTACAAAGAAGTTGCAAGTGTTACAAAGTAATAGTTTAAATGGATGGATTTGGATCTCTCTGGGTAGAGATACAGTGGTTGTCCCCAATCTGAGCTAGAGCTGCCCTTATCTTCCCTCTAATCACCTGAAAAGAAATCATCATCTTTGGTCTGTTTCCTCTGCACAGTGACACTTACGTCTCAAAAACCTGAGACTGTACTTGAAATATATTCATCAAGGACGTACACTTAGCTCCTTTCACATACCAGACCCTGGAGATGCACAGGGCAATAAGATAATGTCTCTTCCCTTTACGTGCTCATACTCTAGTGAAATAGACAAAAAAAACCAAAACCAAACAAACAAACAAAAACCCAACAGATAATCATGTATTACATAATGTGTTAGCAAAAGTTTAATATAAGATCCACTTCTTCCCCAACTGGTCTAGCCAGTTCACATATTGGGAAGGAGTTGGGAATCTCTGTGGCTCTGTGTAATCTTTTTTCAGTATATTTTCCTTACTGCTCTGGGGTTTTGACTCCGCTTCCCTGTGGCATCTGCTGACCTAACTGTTTTCCAAAGTGGGAGGGAGAGAGGAGCAAAAGAATCCACAGAACTGACCTAAAGAATCTGGTCCCATGTTGCCCTCAGATATGAATGAAAGCAGGCCCCCTGTATACCAGCATGTACCTGTGGCTACAGGCTGCCCAAACAGCCATGAGTCCTACCTGTCACTGGCCCTGGAAGTTGCTCTGATGGGGATGGGTCAGCAGAGAGTGATGCCTGAAGGCCTCTACACACAGGACAAGGTGTGCCGTAACGAGGAACAGCTCCTGAGTCGACTTCAGGAGCTGCAGCTGGACGATGAGCTAGTGCGAACACTGCAGAAACAGTGCATCTTACTCCTGGAGGGTAAGTAGAGAAGGGTTTTGTCGTAGTACCTTAGGCTTATAACTCTGAGTTCCTCTCTGTAACAGAGTACTGTACAGAATCATTTTTTACATTAAAGTATAGTTCAAGTTCCCAGGGCTAGCAAACATGTGAAGGATCCTATAGCTCAAGTCCAGATTGGCAAATAGAAGCATGTAGATAAATAACTGGCTGTCCTATCTTCTTCCTGCAGGAGGCCCCTTCAGTGGTCTAGGAGAAGTCATTCACCGAGAGAGTGTTCCCATGCATACCTTTGCCAAGTATTTGTTCTCAGCTCTGCTGCCTCATGATCCAGACCTGTCCTATAAATTAGCCTTACGTGCCATGAGGTGGGTAGCCCTTTCCCAGCCCAGCTGCTTCCATCAAAGCAGAAATCTCCACTGCTCTTTTTCTTTATCTCACTTTCTTCTCTTTCCCTCTTTGTCTCTTCTATTAGACCTGAAAATACTGGACCAAGCACACCCTAAAATTACTCAGGCATATTCTTATTATCTAGGATTCCTGTCTGGAATGACTTGCTGGTGACTCACTTGGCTCCCTGGTTGTACTCCTGGTGGGTCACCTGAGAAAGCCCCTAAGTTTTTAGTAGATATGGAGCACCCAAGACCTGAGTATCTTTGTCTCCGGGGCCCATTAGGCAGCATGAGAATGGGTTTGAGCCCTTCTGTAGCTCAAATGAGTCATGGTTCCTAGGCAGAGGTCACCAGATGCATCTAGAAGAAATAAAAATAAGTCTTTCTATACCAGAACTTGAGAACAATAAGTTATGAGGATCTTGTTTTCAAACTAGAATAGGATCCTTAGGCAGGTGGACCTCTAGGATGCAGTAGACCGTACAGAAGAATTTTAGTTAGATCAGAAGGCTGAGAGAGCTCTTCACTTCAACCAGAAAAAGACTGCAGAGGATTCCTTAGCATATGTTTCTTATACTTTAAAAAATAATTGTAGGGCTTTCAAACTGCCTTTCAAATCTATTTGCAGTAAAAAGTATTCAGCTTGAGTTCTACAAGTACCCAGACATTCATCTCACATACAGTATAGTATTCTAAGTTTTAAAACCTTTAAGGCTCAGGGTGCCTAGGTCCCTCAGTCAGTTAGGTGTCTAATTCTTGATCTCAGCTCAGATCTTGATCTCAGGGTCATGAGTCCAAGCCCTGTATTAGGCTCCATCCTGAGCATGGAGCCAAGCCCTGCATTAGGCTCCATCCTGAGCATGGAGCCTACATTAAAAAACAGAGAAACAATCTTTAAAGCTCTTAGTTAACCCTTTCTTGCACAGTTCTTCCCCAGCAAAGAACAAACTTCTCTAAGGTGGCTCAGAATGTAAAGGGTCTGGATGGTGGCTGATGACTCTCCCTGGGTCTTCTAGGTTACCTGTTCTAGAAAACTCAACTTCTACAGGCGACACTTCTCACCCTCACCATGTGGTGTCTGTGGTGCCCAGCCGTTATCCTCGCTGGTTCACGCTTGGACACTTGGAATCACAGCAATGTGAACTGGCCTCCACCATGTTGACCGCTGCCAAAGGTGAGCATAGATAGAACTTAGGCTCCAGCACCCCCACTATGCTGGCCCATTGATGGTCTATCAAGCGCTTGGTCTGTGGTCTCCTAAAGAAGAAAAGCTATTCTTGACTACTTAGAGTGATAGGGATCCCCACTTTGATTGCTGTCATTAGAATGAGCACCCAGGTCCAAGACAGAGTTTTGCCTTTGTTACTAATTGTGGGATGCGGAGTATGTAGAATGAAATCATCTTTAAGATAACTTCTAAATTTAACCTTCCATATGATGTAGTCACTTCGTCTTTGCAAGCCTCAGGTTCAAAATCTATAAAATGGGATTCATTGTCAGTGAACCTATCAGCCTCCCCAGGGCCGTTGGAAGATCCAGTGAAGTCATGACTAAGAATTATAAATCTCTATAGATATGAGAGTCTGTGATATTTCCAGGGCTCCTTGTCCGAAGATAGGCAGCTAAGATGGACTCTCACATTTTCAAACTCACATACTACCTCCCTGTTAGCTAGGTAGGTTTCACCACAAAAAGAAATGAAAACAAGCCCCTGAGAAGCTATAATGAAATACTAGCTTGTGTGGGTTGCAAATATTTTTCTGATACTAGGAAACTATGGATATTTTAAGGTACTTTTTATTAAAAAATAATTTCAGGTTGTGTCTTATTGCCCAAAAAATATATGTTCATTATGGAAAAGGTAAAAGATACAGATAAATAAATATGAAAATGATCAATACACCAACACAAAACTTGAACAAAGGATATGATCAGATAGTCAAAGGATATGATCTGATAGTTCACAGAAAAGAAGATACGAATAACTTTTGAACAATTAAATACCTGGACTTCCTTGAGAAATGCAAATTAAAATTACCCTGAGATAACAATATTCACCAATCTTATAGGCAAAAATCAATAAACTTATTAATAGGCATCCATGTGGGGGTGATGTTGGCAGTGGTGTGGCATGGAGTATCAGATTCCAAGCAGGATCAGATGACTACAGATCTAGGACGTTCAATTAACCTCAAGCACTAGAAACCCAAAGAAAACTTTATCAAGGGGCATCATAATCAAATTGTTTAAAACCAGTATTAAAAGAGAAAATCTTACTTAAAAGTAATTAGAGAAAAAAGACATATTATATACAAAAGATTAAATGTGAGAGCAAGTTTCTCACTTGAAACAGTATAAACCAGAAAAAAAGTGGAGGAAATTCTTTAAAGTACTTTTAAAAAACCGTCAACCTAGAATTCTACACCATTGAAAATATATTTCAAAAACAAAGGTGAAATAAACGTTTTCAGACAACCTTAATTGAATTAGAGTCAACAATAAAAAGATATCTGGAAGATCCACCAAATTGGGGGGAATTATACCACACACTTTCATATAACTCACTGGACCAAGGGAAAAAACCCAAGATTAGAAAATGTTTAAACTGAAGGAAAATGAAAGAAAAGCATATTATAGTTTTTGGAATATAGCTAAAGCTTTACTTAGAAGGAAATTTTTAGCATTAAATGCTGTATCTGAAAAGAAGAAATGTTTCGAATCAATGATCTCTGTTTCCACCTTAACCGGAAACCAGAAAAAGAAGATGAAATGAAATTCAAAGCAAAGGAAAGGAAATAATAAAGATCAGAGCATAAATCAATAAACAGAATATAGAAAAAAAAACAGTAGATAAAAATCAATGAAACAAAACACTGTTTGAAAAGAAGAGTAAAATTGAAATCTCTATTCAGACTGATCAAGAAAAAAAGAAGACAAAAAAATCACCAATCCCAAGAATGAGAAAGGTGACATCACAACAAATTCTAAAGATATAAAAATGATAATAAAGGAATATTGTGAACAATTTTATGTCAATAAATTAAACAACAGAAATGAAGTGGACTAATTTCTTGAAATATACAAACTACCAAAGCTCACTCAAGAATAAAGATGATCGGGGCACCTGGGTGGCTCAGTGGTTAAAGCCTCTGCCTTCAGCTCAGGTCATGATCCCAGGGTCCTGGGATCGAGCCTCACATCAGGCTCTCTGCTCAGCAGGGAGCCTGCCTCCTTCTCCTCTCTCTCTCTGCCTGCCTCTCTGCCTACTTGTGATCTGTCTGTCAAATAAATTAAAAAAAAAAAAAAATCTTTAAAAAAAAAAAAAAGAATAAAGATGATCTAGGTATATACCCAAAAGAAACAAAAACTTGGACTCAGATACTTGTACATCAGTGTTCATGGCAGCATTATTCACAGTAGCAAAAAGTTGGAAATGCATCTATAAACAGATGTAGAGATAAACAAAATGTGATCTATGCATTCAATGGAATATTAATTTGGCAATAAAAAGGAATAGAATTCTGATACATACTACAACATGGATGAGCCTTGAAAACATGCTAAGTGAAATAAAACAGACACAAAAGGAGAAACATTATATGATTCTGCTTATATGAGGTACCTAGAACTGCCACAGCAGGGAAACATCAGTGGTTGCTAAACTAGAGGACATTTTATTAGGAAGGGGATATCTATGTAGTCCCAAAGTATCTCTCTACAAAGCACTTAATCAATCACAAAGGAAAAAAGTACAAGTCTACTATAGAGCAACCTGGTAGACATCACTTGAGTAAAGTGGCCACAGTTAATATCATAAATTCAAAGGGACAGAAAGCAAAACAGAGGAGAAATTCATAGAGACAGAAAGTAGGACACAGAGCCTGGGGAAGTTAGTTATTATTTAATGAGTACAGAGTTTCTATTTGGGATGATCAAAGTTCTGGAAATGCATAGTGGCCATAATGTACAACATTGTGAATGGATTTAATGTCATTGAATTGTACCCTTAAATGGTTAGAATGGTGAATTTTATGTTATATATATTTTATCACAAAAATAATAAATAGAATTGAACATCAAAAAGAACTGAATTGTAGTTAAAAACCTTTCTACAAAAAAAAATCCAGGCCTATATGGTTTCACTGGTAACTTCTACCAACTATTTAAGGAAAACAACAATTCCATACAAACTTTTCCAGAAAATTGAAGAGGAGGAAATATTTCCCAGCTAAATCTATGAAGCCAACATTACTCTGATACCAAAACCAGTCAAAAATCCTAAGAAGACTACAAACTAATAATATCCTTATGGGCATAGGTATAAAAATTCTTTTTTTTTAAGATTTTATTTATTTATTTGATAGAGATTACAAGTAGTCAGAGAGGCAGGCAGGGAGAGAGGAGGAAGCAGGCTCCTGCTGAGCAGAGAGCCAGATGTGGGGCTCGATCCCAGGACCCTGAGACCATGACCTGAGCCGAAGGTAGAGGCTTTAGCCCACTGAGCTACCCAGGCACCCCAGGTATAAAAATTCTTTTTTTTTTTTAAAGAATTTATTTATTTATTTGACAAACAGATAACAAGTAGGCAGAGAGGCAGGCAAAGAGAGAGAGAGGGAAGCAGGCTCCCCGCTGAGCAGAGAGCCTGATGCGGTACTCCATCCCAGGACCCTGGGAACATGACCTGAGCTGAAGGCAGAGGCTTAACCCACTGAGCCACCCAGGCGACCCCAGGTATAAAAATTCTTAATAAAAATGTTACAGCTTGATCCAATAATATATTTTAAAAAGATAAAACATCACAACAAAGTAGGATTTATCTCAAGAATGTAAGGTTAGTTTAACATTCAAAAATCAATCATTGTGATTCACCGTACTAATAGAGTAAAAACGAAAACCCATGGGTTATTTTATCATTTTAATAATACAGAAAAAGGATTTAAAAAAATCTAACATTAATCCCTAATAAGAACATTAAAAACTCTTAAACTAGGAAAAGAAATAAACTTCCTCAACATGATAAAGGATATCTAAGATATAACTACTCTTATACTTAATGGTAAATGATTGAATCCTTTCTTCCTAACATCAGGAACAAGGCAAAGATATTGTTTATTCAATATCAAACTGGTGGTTCTATCCAGTACAATAAGACAATAAAAGATAATAATAAAAGATACCCAGATTAGAAAGGAAGAAGTAGGGGTGCCTGGCTGGCTCAGTTGATGGAGCATGCTATTCTTGATCTCTGGGTTGTGGGTTCAAGCCCCACATTGGGTGTAGATATTACTTTAAAATAAAATATTTTGTAAAAAGAAAAGGAAGAAGTAAAACTGTCTTTATTCTCAGATGACATGCTCATCTATGTAGAAAAATCCTATGAAATCTTAAGAAGCTATTAGAATTAATAATGAATTTAGCAAGGTTGCAGGATACAAGATCAATATATAGAAATCAATATGCCAGCAATGAACAATCAGAAATTGAAATTTTAAAAATTACTATTAAAATAGTATAAAGAAAATATGAAATACTTGAAAATAAACTTGACAAAAGATGTCTAAAAACTATACAATGAAAATCATAAAATACTGCTGAGAGAAATGAAAGAAGACCTAAGTAAATGGAAAGACATACTACATTTAATGGATTAGAAGACTCAACATTATTAAATGTTGATTTTTTACAAATTGATGTATAGATTCAATGCAATTCCAGTCAAAATCCCAACAGCCTTTGGGATAGATACTGGCTATCCGATTGTAAAATTTGTATGAAAATACAGAGGACCTAGAATAGCCAAAAACAACTTCTCAGGGGTGCCTGGGTGGCTCAGTGGGTTAAAGCCTCTGCCTTCGGCTCAGGTCATGATCCCAGGGTCCTGGGATCGAGCCCCGCATCGGGCTCTCTGCTCAGCGGGGAGACTGCTTCCTCCTCTCTCTCTCTCTGCCTGTCTCTCTGCCTACTTGTGATCTCTCTCTCTCTGAAATAAATAAAAAAATCTAAAAAAAATTTTAAAAATAAAAAATAAAAACAACTTCTCAAAAGAAAAATAAAAGTATTAAGACTAACACTACCTGATTTCAAGACTTATTATAAAGCTGTAGTATTCAAAATAGGATTATTGGTGTTAAGTTAGACAACAAATCAATGAAAAAGGATAGTCCCAAAGTAGACTCATATATATGTGGTCAGGTTTTTTCAATAAAGGGCAAAGCCAATTCTGTTGAGAAAAATGATGGTCTTTTCAACAGATATTACAACATATACAAAAATTAACTTATGATGGATCAAGGATCTAAATGTAAAAAACTAAAACTATAAAACTTTTAGAAGAAAACATTAGGAAAATCATTTTCCTTTTTTGGTAAGCAAAGATTTTGGAGATAAAACATTAAAAGTACAATCCATAAAAGAAAAAATTGATAAATTGGACTTAACCAAAATTAAGAACTTTTGCTTTATGAAGTCTCTATTGAGAAAGAAAAGATAAGCCACAGATGGGAGAAATATTTACAAATCATATATCTCATAAAAGACTTGCCTCCAGGGGCGCCTGGGTGGCTCAGTGGGTTAAGCCTCGCCTTCGGCTCAGGTCATGGTCTCAGGGTCCTGGGATCGAGCCCCGCATCAGGCTCTCTGCTCAGCAGGGAGCCTGCTTCCTCCTCTCTCTCTGCTTGCCTCTCTGCCTACTTGTGATCTCTGTCTGTCAAATAAATAAACAAAATCTTTAAAAAAAAAAAAAAGTCTTGCCTCCAGAATATGTAAAGAATTCTCAAAACTCAGTAATAAGAAAATGAATAACCCACTTTTTAAATGAGCAAAGATATGAAGAGATACTCTACCAAAGAAGATACTCTGATGGAAAATAAACACATGAAAAAATGTTCAATATTGTTAGTTCTTAGGGAAATGCAATAGAATCACAATAAGAAAATGGCTAAATAAAAACAAAAAATAAAAACCTATAGCAAGGACTAGCAAGGATGTGGAGCAAGTGGAGCCTTCATATACTAACTTGCAGGAACTTAAGTGGCAAAACCACTTTGAGAAACCATTTCATAATTTCCTAAAAGTTAAATGAACTCTTACACATACAGTCCAGCCATTGCATTCCTAGATATTATGCAAAGAAAGGAAAGTACATGTCTGTACAAATTATTTAATATGAATATTCATGGCAGCTTTCCTTTTAATAACCAGTAACTGGAAACAATCCAAATACACATCCATAGGTGAACAGATAAACAAACTGTGATATAACCATACAGTGGAATACTACAAATATTCAAATGAAAAGGAATAAAAGTTGATACACACTACAACATGGGTGAATCTCAAAATAATTATTGCTAAGTGAAAGGAGCTAGACCAAAGTAAAAACTACATATTGTTTTATTCCATTTATATAAAATTCTAGAAAATGCACACGATAGTGACAGAAAGAAGATCAGGAGTCTCACAGGAATGGGAGCTGGGGCAAGCTATGTTGGAAGGGAAAAAGGGCTCACCAAAGGTGACAAGGAAACTTTGGGGGTGATGTGTATGTTCATTATCTTGACTGTAGTGATAGTTTATTGGGGGTATACATATGTCAAAATTTATCAAGTTTTACATTTTAAAATATGTGATGATTATATGTCAGTTATACCTCAATAAAGCTATAAATAAATGCATAGTTAAGTAATGATGGCAACTTATTATAACTCATTGAATAAAATAGTTTTATCCATGAGTTTTATACTGGTTTGAGCAAATAAGAATAGAGTAGAATGCCAGCTGATGATTGTGGAAAGAATGATGAAATGAGAATATAGCATTCAGAGGGGGAGAGAGAGAGAGACTGTATTTATATATAATACTTAGTTCAGCCTAGAAACATCAATGGATGCTAAAACTAGTGGGTGAACATTTGATTAAGGATATTTACATTATCTCAAAGTATGTTTCCACAAAATACTTGTCAATCACAAAGGGATAATGTGTAACTTTACAGTAGAGAAAGTTGGCAGACATCACTTTAATCAAATGATCACAGTTAAGACCATCAGAAATGGGTCAAGTCAAAATTATATATCACCAGTTAGGAAGCTATAAGAACTTCAGGAAACATCAGACATACCCAGATTGAAGGGCATACTTACAAAATAACTAGTTTAATCTGCAGAGTGTCAAGGTCATGAATGTCAAGGGAAGACTGAAGAATTTTTCCAAAATGACAAAGACTAAAGAGATAGGAAAAATTAAATACAACATATGATCTTGTTTGAAATCTCTTTGCTATAAAGTACATTATTGGAACAATTGGTGAAACTTGAATAGGATCTGTGGTAGATGGTAGTAATATGTCAATATTAATTTCCTTATTTTGATGGTTGTATTATGGGTATGTAGAAGAGTTTCCTTGCTTGCCAGAAGTGTAGACTATTCAGGAGTGATAGGGTATCATTACCTTTGAAAACTTCAGGGGTAAGAAAAGATCTCTCTGTACTATTCTTGAAACATTTCTGTAAGCTTGAAATTATTTCAAAATAAAAGAAAACATTTTGATAAAACATTGTGTTTGCAAAGGTGTGGACTGGGAATATAGATTGGTAATCCTTTGTGGAGGGCAATTTGGCATATATATGAAAATTACAGTGCACATATCCTTTGTGCAATTCATTTCCAGGATTTTATCTTACAAATGTATTTATACCCAAACGTGAAATGATGTTTGCACTAGGTTATTTGGTCCAGTGTTGTTTTTAATTGTGAAATATTTGAAATATTCTAAGTATTCATCAATAGGAGGCTGATTAAGTATATTATGTCCAAAATCTCTAACATGGAATTCCAAAATCTGAAAAACTTTGAAAATCCAAACTTTTTTTAAGATTCACAGCAAAACCTCACCTCCACTGACATTAGGCATTAGTTGTTCCTCAGCACTCTTAGTCACATATATCTTTGCTGTTCACCAGTAATGTGTTGCCTTCTTTGTTTGTGTTGTTGTCATTTTGTCCATTTGAGTTTAATTGTCCTGTAAAAATGTCCAGAAAATTGAAGATAAGAATAAGAAGAAATGGAAGCATCCATCATTTTCAGTAGCACAGAACATAGAGTTAGTGTAGAAGCTTAACCAGGTATGTCTGTGAGGCATCTTCCTAAAGAATAGGGTGTGAGAATTAACACAACATATGACTTGAAAAATATAGTGTTGAAGTTTCACCAATTTGACCAGAACTAATGAAGAACAGATTTCAGAGGGGGAAAAATGAAGATGCTGAAATGACCATGATTGTATAGATTCAACAATGAAGCAGTGTGACTATGCCCCTGATTGGGTTTTGGTCATGAAAAAAGCTAGACTATGTCATGAAGGACTGAACATATTTAAGGTGAGTATAAAATATCAGAATTGGCTGTAGAAATTTAAGAAGCATCATAGTATAAAATATCTGAATATCTATGATGAAGAAGCTTCTACCTACCATGAAATCAACAAAAAAGTAGACACTAAAATTTTATTGACTAGAAATCTAAATAAGTCAGAACTTTGCTACTGAAAGTGTAGTCAGTGGACAAACAACATTGATAACAACTGGAATCTTGTTAGAAATGTGAATTCCCAGACCTACTGAATTAGAATCTCTGTGGGTGAAGCCCAAAAATCTATATTTAAACAAATTCTCAAGATGACTTTTATGTTCACTAAGGTTGTAGAATCACTGAGATGGAGCAATCGGATATCAAAAAAATACGGAATAAAGTATGTGCCTATTGTACATTTCTTGCAAGATAGAAAAATTGCTAAAATGGTGTTAACCCAAAGAAGCATGAGACTAGTAGTGATGACAATGGTGAGATATAACAGATGGAAAAAATCTCCATAAGCAATACGGGGGAAATGTATGAGCATTTACTTGGCCTTGAATAATATGCATTTAGCAGTGAAGATCTTAAATCTGCTTACTTAATTAAGCAGACTGCTTATCTAGAAAACCATATTAGATACATTACCCTAGAACTACACATTTTTAAAGGACATCTATTATAGTGTAGTATTGCTTTATCATTAAAGAACCCCATTCCTGGCCCATCATTAAATACCTAATTCTAATCTTTGGTGACAATAATAACAAACCTGATGAAACCTTTTGTCCAAGATGCTCGAGAAACCAAATGTAGCAAATATTTAGGCATGTGTATGTAGAAATATTTAGTTTGGTTTTAGGTTTTAGGTTTTATTGAATGTTTTCTTAGAAATAAAGAATACCAAGTATTTATGGTCTATATCACACCATTTCATTTCTCAGTTTAAAGCTGTTATTGATAAATAACAATACTTATTTTGCTCTTCATCCCAACTAGTGTGAATATTTATTCATTCACAGTGTGTTTAATTATGGGATCTTGCCCCAAGCCCACTGCAAAGATTATGTATAATGCATACATAAATTATCTTTCTGTAAAAAAAATTCTGAATTCCAAAACACATTCAAAGGGTTTTGAATAAGGAGTTGTGAATCTGTACATCCATAAATGGAATATTATGCAGCCATTTAATAGGAAAGAAGAGCTTTATATACTGATGTGGAAGAATCTCCAAGATATGTTGATATGTGGGGGGGGTGGGGACATGCAAATCTTTGTATACTAGGCTACCATTTGTGAGGTTTTTTGTTTGTTTGTTTTTAAGGAGAGGAACTAGATAATGTATTTTCTTATTATCCGTAGAGTATTCTGGAAGGTAATTCAAGAACTCATAATATTGACTGCATATAGGGTTAGAAGTGGGTGAATGAGCATCAGGGGTGAGGGGAAGAAAGAACTTTTAATTATTTATCTTTTGTGTCATTTTAACATTAAACCATGTGAATATTTCCAAATTCTTAAATTATAAATGTCAATAGAAACTGCTTAAATCAAAATGCAAAGATTTTTTTAAATGATGGGATGGGGTACCTAAGAATAGAATATCTGAGAACTGTAGGACAATTAGAAAAGATACCCGGGGCGCCTGGGTGGCTCAGTGGGTTAAGCTGCTGCCTTCAGCTCGGGTCATGATCTCAGGGTCCTGGGATCGAGTCCCGCATCAGGCTCTCTGCTCAGCAGGGAGCCTGCTTCCTCCTCTCTCTCTGCCTGCCTCTCTGCCTACTTGTGATCTCTCTCTGTCAAATAAATAAATA
Organism: Mustela erminea; assembly: GCF_009829155.1. Taxonomy (NCBI): domain Eukaryota; kingdom Metazoa; phylum Chordata; class Mammalia; order Carnivora; family Mustelidae; genus Mustela; species Mustela erminea. The sequence goes on from NC_045623.1 coordinate 74,737,404, forward strand.
AAATCTTAAAAAAAAAAAAAGAAAAAAGAAAAGATACCCAACATATACATGATGGGAATACTAGGAGAAGAACTAAAGGAGCAAAAGAAATATTTGAAGTAATAATGGCTCAGAATTTTCCAGTTAGTGACAGACACCAGAACACAGATCCAGGAAGCTCAGAGAAAACCAAGTATGAACACCAAAAAATTTTCTCCTAAACATCATACTCAAACTGCAGAAAACCAAAGACCAAGAAATCTTGAAAGAAGCCAGAGAACAAAACTACCTTACCTATAGAGAAACAAGGATAAGAATTACATCACTTCACAAACCCACGCAAGCAAGAAGAGAATGAAGTAAAATATGTAAGGTGTTGAAAAAAAAAAAAAAACCCAGAATTTGGTATCCAAATAAACTATCCTGCAGAAATAAAAGAGAAATACTTTCTCAGACAAAAACTGAGAAGTTTATTGCTGATAGACCTTCTTTGCAAGAAGTCCTTCAGAGAGGGGCGCCTGGGTGGCTCAGTGGGTTAAAGCCTCTGCCTTTGGCTCAGGTCATGGTCTCAGGGTCCTGGGATCAAGCCCCGCATTGGGGTCTCTGCTCAGCAGGGAACCTGCTTCCTCCTCTCTCTCTCTGCCTGCCTCTCTGACTACTGGTGATCTCTATCAAATAAATAAATAAAATCTTTAAAGAAAAAAAAAACTTATAAACAAAAAAGAAGTCCTTCAGGGAAAAGGAAAATAATAGAGATGTAAAACTCAGATCTACATAAAGAAAGGAAGAATGTTAGAAAAGAGACAAATAAAGGTAAAATAAAACCTTTGGGTTTTTTTTTTTTTAATTCTTACTTAAACTAATAAAAGTAAAATAATAATAGCAGGGGCACCTGGCTGGCTCAGTTGATACGTGTGACTCTTGATCTCAGGTTTGTAAGTTTGAGCCCTATGTTGGGTGTAGAGATTACATAAAAATAAAATTTTAGGGGCACATGGTTAGCTCAGTCAGTTAAGCATCCAACTCTTGATTTCAGCTTGGGTCATGATCTCAAGGTTGTGAGATCGAGTGCTGCTTCTGGCTCCATGATGGACGTGGAACCTGCTTAAGATATTCTCTCTCTCTTCCTCCCTATAAAAAACGAACAAACAAACTTTTAAGAAATTTTAAATAATAGTAGCAATATATTGGGTAATTATAGCCTAAAGATAAGTGAAATGAATGACAGCAATGATGTTACAGAAGGAAAGGAAAAAATTGAGAATACTATTATAAGGCATCTTATGAACTTATAGTTATTTAAAACTGAACTTAGATTCATTGTAAATGTATACTGCAACTCTAGGGCAAATGCTAAAAGAATTTTTGAGAGAAGTATAATTGATAAGAGAGAAAATTAAATAAAAAAAGATCAGTGTAAGCCAGAGATGGCCAAAAAGGGAGCAGGTTTTTTTAAAAAGGGGGGTACCTGGGTGGCTCAGTTGGTTAAAGTGGCTGCCTTGGCTCAGGTCATGATCTCAGAGTCCTGGGATAGAGCCCTGCATGGGGCTCCCCACTCAGTGGGAAGCCTGCTTCTCCCCTCCACCTTCCTCTCTGCCTACTTGTGCTCTCTCTCTCTCTGTCAAGTAAATAAATAAAATCTTAAAAAAAGACAAAAACGAAAAAAAAAACGAAGAACAAGTATGAATAGAAAATAGTTAATAAATATGGTAGATATTATTCCAACTATATCAGTAATCACTTTAAATGTTATGGTCTAAATATGCCAATTAAAAGATAGAGACTGGAGTGGTGCCTAGGCCTCTGCCTTCGATTCAGGTCATGATCCCTCCCAGGGTCCTGGGATCAAGCCCTGCATCGGGCTCTCTGCTCGGTGGGGCCTGCTCCCCCCCCACCCCACCCCCGCTGCTTCTCTGCCCACTTGTGCACTCTCTCTCTGTCGAATAAATAAATAAAATCTTTTTATAAATAAATAAAAGATAGAGACTGGAGCTCCTGGGTGGCTCAGTCAGTTGAGCATCCAACTCTTGATTTCCACTTGGGTCATGATCTCAGTGTGCTAGGATCCAGCCCTGGGTCAGGCTCCATGCTCAGCAGGGAGCCTGCTTGAGAGTTCTCTCCCTTTCTCTCTGTCCCTACCTTTCCCCATGGATAAATCTTATTTATTTATTTATTTATTTATTATATTTGACAGAGATCACAAGTAGGCAGAGAAGCAGACAGAGAGAGGGGAGGAAGCAGGCTCCCTGCTGAGCAGAGAGCCCGATGTGGGGTTCAATCCCAGGATCCTGGGATCATGATCTGAGCTGAAGACAGAAGCTTTAAGCCACTGAGCCACCCAGGCTCCCCATTTTTTTTCCCCATGGATAAATCTTTAATAATATATAAAAATCTTTAATAGAAACTGACAGAGCAAATTTAAAACAAAAACAAAAAACCAAAGGCCTAATTATATGTTGTCTGCAAGAAACCGGTTTAAATATAAAGACACAGGATCAGAGTCACGCATTGGGCTCTCTGCTCAGCGGGGAGCCTGCTTCCCCCTCTCTCTCTGACTGCCTCTCTGCCTACCTGTGATCTGTCTCTTTGTCAAATAAATAAAATACTTAAAAATACATATATATATATATATACACAGAGGGAGGAGTCAAGATGGCGGAGAAGTAGCAGGCTGAAACTACATCGGCTAGCAGGAGATCAGCTAGATAGCTTATCTAAAGATTGCAAACACCTGCAAATCCATCGGCAGATCGAAGAGAAGAAGAACAGCAATTCTGGAAACAGAAAGACAACCACTTTCTGAAAGGTAGGACTGGCAGAGAAGTGAATCCAAAGCGACGGGAAGATAGACCCCGGGGGGAGGGGCCGGCTCCCGGCAAGTGGCGGAGCAACGGAGCACAAAATCAGGACTTTTAAAAGTCTGTTCCGCTGAAGGACATCGCTCCAGAGGCTAATCCAGAGTGAAGCCCACGCGGGGTCAGCGTGGCCTCAGGTCCCGCAGGGTCACAGAAGGATCGGGGGTGTCTGAGTGTCGCAGAGCTTGCGGGTATTGGAACGAGAAAGCCGGCTACAGAGACAGAGCCGACAGTAAGATCACAGCTCGGTGTTACCTTGAACCAGTCGCAGTCTCGGTGAGCTCGGAGCGCGGTCGGAGGTCAGGCAGACGGGAGTAACTGGGCGCTGTTCTCTGAGGGCGCACTGAGGAGTGGGGCCCCGGGCTCTTGGGTCCTCCGGGCCAGAGACCAGGAGGCCGCCATTTGTATTCCCGTCCTCTGGAACTCTATGGAAAGCGCCCAGGGAACAAAAGCTCCTGAGAGCAAACCCAAGCGGCCCCTGGTAAGGGCGGTGCAATTCCGCCCGGGGCAAAGACACTTGAGAATCACTACACCAGGCCCCTCCCCCAGAAGATCAACAAGAAATCCAGCCAAGACCAAGTTCACCTACCAAGGAGTGCGGTTTCAATACCAAGGAGAGCAGCAGAATTCCAGAGGAGGAGAAAGCAAAGCACGGAACTCATGGCTTTCTCCCTGTGATTTTTTCAGTCTTGCAGTTAATTTAATTTTTTTCTTTTTCATTTTTTTCTCTCTTCTTCTGATAAAATTTTTTTAACTTTTACCCTTTTCTTTTTTTAACGTTTTTTAACTAGTTTATCTAATATATGTATTTTTATATATATTTTTTATTCGTTTTCTTTTTTTTTTTAATTCTTTTCTTTTTTTTTTCTTTTTTTTCTTTCTTTCTTTTTGAGCCTCTTTTTATCCCCTTTCTCCCCCCCTCACGATTTGGGATCTCTTCTGATTTGGTTAAAGCATATTTTCCTGGGGTTGTTACCACCCTTTTAGTATTTTACTTGCTCCTTCATATACTCTTATCTGGACAAAATGACAAGGCGGAAAAATTCACCACAAAAAAAAGAACAAGAGGCAGTACCGAAGGCTAGGGACCTAATCAATACAGACATTGGTAATATGTCAGATCTAGAGTTCAGAATGACAATTCTCAAGGTTCTAGCCGGGCTCGATAAAGGCATGGGAGATATTAGAGAAAACCTCTTGGGAGATATAAAAGCCCTTTCTGGAGAAATAAAAGAACTAAAATCCAACCAAGTTGAAATCAAAAAAGCTATTAATGAGGTGCAATAAAAAATGGAGGCTCTCACTGCTAGGATAAATGAGGCAGAAGAAAGAATTAGCGATATAGAAGACCAAATGACAGAGAATAAAGAAGCTGAGCAAAAGAGGGACAAACAGCTACTGGACCACGAGGGGAGAATTTGAGAGATAAGTGACACCATAAGATGAAACAACATTAGAATAATTGGGATTCCAGAAGAAGAAGAAAGAGAGAGGGGAGCAGAAGGTATACTGGAGAGAATTATTGGGGAGAATTTCCTCAATATGGCAAAGGGAACGAACATAAAAATTCATAAGGTTCAGAGAAAGCCCCTAAAAATCAATAAGAATAGGCCCACACCTCGTCACCTAATAGTAAAATTTACAAGTCTCAGTGACAAAGAGAAAATCCTGAAAGCAGCCCGGGAAAAGAAGTCTGTAACATACAATGGTAAAAATATTAGATTGGCAGCTGACTTATCCACAGAGACCTGGCAGGCCAGAAAGAGCTGGCATGATATTTTCAGAGCACTAAACGAGAAAAACATGCAGCCAAGAATACTATATTCAGTTAGGCTATCATTGAAAATAGGAGAGATTAAAAGCTTCCAGGACAAACAAAAACTGAAAGAATTTGCAAACACCAAACCAGCTCTACAGGAAATATTGAAAGGGGTCCTCTAAGCAAAGAGAGAGCCTACAAATGGTAGATCAGTAAGGAGCAGAGACAATATACAGTAACAGTCACCTTACAGGCAATACAGTGGCACTAAATTCCTATCTCTCAATAGTTACCCTGAATGTTAATGGGCTAAATGCCCCAATCAGAAGACATAGGGTATCAGAATGGATAAAAAAACAAAACCCATCTATATGTTGCCTCCAAGAAACTCATTTTAAGCCCGAAGACACCTCCAGATTTAAAGTGAGGGGGTGGAAAAGAATTTACCATGCTAATGGACATCATAAGAAAGCAGGAGTGGCAATCCTTATATCAGATCAATTAGATTTTAAGCCAAAGACTATAATAAGAGATGAGGAAGGACACTATATCATACTCAAAGGGTCTGTCCAACAAAAAGATTTAACGATTTTAAATACCTATGCCCCCAGCGTGGGAGCAGCCAACTATATAAACCAATTAATAACAAAATCAAAGAAACACGTCAACAATAATACAATAATAGTAGGGGACTTTAACACTCCCCTCACTGAAATGGACAGATCATCCAAGCAAAAGATCAGCAAGGAAATAAAAGCCTTAAACGACACACTGGACCAAATGAACATCACAGATATATTCAGAACATTTCATCCCAAAGCAACAGAATACACATTCTTCTCTAGTGCACATGGAACATTCTCCAGAATAGATCACATCCTCAGTCCTAAATCAGGACTCAACCGGTATCAAAAGATTGGGATCATTCCCTGCATATTTTTAGACCACAATGCTCTGAAGCTAGAACTCAACCACAAGAGGAAGTTTGGAAAGAACCCAAATACATGGAGACTAAACAGCATCCTTCTAAAGAATGAATGGGTCAACTGGGAAATTAAAGAAGAATTGAAAAAAATTATGGAAACAAATGATAATGAAAGTATATATATAGACACAGACTAAAAGTAAAGGGAAGGACCTAAGTAAAAGAGCTAAAGCCATAAACTTCATAGAAGAAAATATAGGGATAAATCTTTATGACCTCAGACTTGTCAGTGAATTCTTAAATATAACACCAAAGGATGAACAGCAAAGGAAAAAAATAAGTTCTACCTCACCAAAATTAAAAGCTTTTGGGGGTGTCTGACTGCCTTGATTGGTGGAGCATGTGACTCGATCTCAGGGTTATAAGTTCGAGCCCCACCTTGTATGTCGAGGTGACTTAAAAGTAAAGTGTTGAAAAAAATTAAAATCTTTTAATGAATATTATCAGGAAACTAAAAAGACAACCTACAGGATGGAAGAAAATATTTTTAAATCATATACCTGATAAGGGCTTAATATACAAATCTATAAAGAAGTACAACTCAACAACAGAAAGACAACCCATTTTTAAATGGGCAAAAGATTTGAAAAAACATTTCTCCAAAGGAGATATATAAGTAATAAGCAAATGAAAAGGTACTCAACATCATTAGTCATTAAGGAAATGCAAATCAATACCACAGTGAGATACTACTTCATGCCCACTAGGATGGCTTTTATAAAAAATAATAATAATAAAGTGTTGGCAAGGATGTGGAGAAATTGAATTGTACATTGCCAGTGAGAATGTAAAGTGGTACAGCTGTTGTGGAAAATAGTTTGTTCCTGGAAATTTTACCTTTTTTTTTTTTTAAAGATTTTTTATTTATTTATTTGACAGACGGAGATCACAAGTAGGCAGAGAAGCAGGCAGAGAGAGGAGGAAGCAGGCTCCCTGCTGAGCAGAGAGCCCGATGTGGGGCTAGATCCCAGGACCCTGGGATCATGACCCGAGCCGAAGGCAGAGGCTTTAACCCACTGAGCCACCCAGGCGCCCCTACCTTTTTTTTTTTTTTAAGATTTTATTTATTTATTTGAGAGAGCAAGAGAGCATTGAAGGGGGGGGCAGTTGGGAGGGAGAGAGGGAAAACAGGCTTCCCACAAACAGGGAGCCCAATGCAGGGATCAATCCCAGAACCCTGAGATCACGACCTGTGTCGGAGGCAGATGCTTAACCAACTAAGCCACCCAGGCGCCTCTAATTTTTTTTTCTTTAATGTAAGCTCTTCACCCAGTGTGGGGCCTGAACTCATGACCCCAAGAGCAGGAGTCACAGGCTCCAGTGACCAAGCCAGCCAGGTACACATGTTCCTGAAAATTTTAGATAGAATTACTATATAACCCAGTTATTCCATTTCTAGGTATATACCCGAAGGAATGAAAAAGAGGGACTCAAACAGATATTTACACATCAGTGTTCATTGCAACATTATTCGTAACAGCCAAAAAATTGGAAACAACCCAAGTTTCTATCAGCTTACAAACAGATAAATAAAATGTGGTATATACACACAATGGAATATTAAATCATGAAAAGAAATGACATTCTGATAATATGCTACAACCTGGGGGATGTCTGAAGATATGCTAAGTCAAATAATACAGATACAAAATTTTAAATATATGATTACATGAAAATAGCTAAAACAGGCAAATTAATAAAGACAGAAAGTAGATTAGAGTTTTACAGGGGCTTCTGTTTGGGGTGATTAAAAAATTTTACAGGGGTGCCTGGGTGGCTCAGTGGGTTAAGCCTCTGCCTTCAGCTCAAGTCATGATCTCAGGGTCTTGGGATCGAATCCCGCATCAGGCTCTCTGCTTGGTGGAGAGCCTGCTTCCCCCTTTCTCTCTGCCTGCCTCTCTGCCTACTTGCGAGATATCTCTCTCTCTCTCTGTCAAAAAGAAAAAATTAAAAATTTTACAAATAGTGGTAATATTTACACATTTTGAATATGATGAGCACCATTCATTTGTACACTTAAAAATGGTTAAAATGGCAATTTGAGGGACGCCTGGGTGGCTCAGCTGGTTAAGCGGCTGCCTTCGGCTCAGGTCATGATCCCGGCGTCCTGGGATCGAGTCCCACATCGGGCTCCTTGCTTGGCGGGGAGCCTGCTTCTCCCTCTGCCTCTGCCTGCCACTCTTGCTTCTCTTGCTCTTGCTTCTCTATGACAAATGAATAAATAAAAAAAAAATCTTTAAAAAATGGCAATTTGACTATATATGTTAACCACAAATTAGATAGCTAGATAGATAGTTAAATGAATTAGCACTCCCTAAGAAAGAGTGCTAGAACAAGCAAAAAGACTCAAACAAAAGTACAAACAGTGAACATCACTGGGCTTCATTTTTATCTCAGTACCTTTAGGAAGATATTTCTCTATGACTGAGCTTATATGCTTTACTTTTCAAATATTTCTCTCTAAAAACAAAGGCCACAGGTGCCTGGATGCCTCAGTCAGTTAAGCGTCTGTCTCTTGATTTTGGCTCCAGTCAAGATCTCAGCGTCATGGGATCAAGACCTACATTAGGCTCTGTGCTGAGCATAGAACTTACTGGAGATTTTCTTCCTCTCCCCCTCTGCCTACTTCTGTGCTGTCTCTCTTTAAAAAAAAAAAAATAGAGGCCAGGGCTTTAAACCAACAGAATATCAACACTCTGGCCCTCACTTTCCACACCCTATAGTCTTACTGCCAGACTAGCCACACTGAAAGCAGGAAGAGTCTGGAAAAGATACTCTCCCAGGAAAGCATGCCAGTTTGTTATTTTCACCTTTAAAAATATTTCTTAAGGGGCGCCTGGGTGGCTCAGTGGGTTAAGCCGCTGCCTTCGGCTCAGGTCATGATCTCAGGGTCCTGGGATCGAGTCCCGCATCGGGCTCTCTGCTCAGTGGGGAGCCTGCTTCCTCCTCTCTCTGTCTGCCTCTCTGCCTCCTTGTGATCTCTCTCTGTCAAATAAATAAATAAATAAAATCTTTAAAAAAAAAATTTCTTAAATATTTCTTAAACACAATTTCTTCAACAACAACAAAATGTGGAGAAAGGTATACCATGCTAACACAAATCAAAAGAAAGCTGGAGTGTATGCATATGTATAAATTTCAAAACATGGAAAATTACAGGGATGAAGAGGGTTATTCCAAGAAGACAAAATAATCCTTAATGAATATGCATTTAAAAACAGAACACCAAAATATGTGAAACAAAAACTGATATAGTCAAGAGAAATAGACAAATCCACTATTATAGTTGGAGAATTCAACATTCTTCTATTAGTAATTGATAAATCTAGCAGGCAGAAAATCAGGATATACTTGAACTAAATTGCAATATTAATGAACTGGGTCCAATTAACATTTATAGTATACTTCATCAAAGAACAGAATATACATTCTTCTCAAACTCACATGGAACACTCACCAAGACAGACCACATTCTGGACCATAAAACACACCTAAGTAATTTAAAAGAAATCATACAAAGTATGCTCTCAGCCCACAGTGGAATTAAACTAGAAATCAATAACAGAAAGAATACTGGATTGTTTCCAGGAAACAGTCTGAGGATCTTAGAGGGGAGGGAGGTGGGGGAATAGGTTAGCCCATGAGGGCACGTATTGCATGGAGCACTGGGTGTTTTATGCAAACAATGACTCATGAAACACTAATTACATCAAGAACTAATTGGGACGCCTGGGTGGCTCAGTTGGTTAAGCAGCTGCCTTCGGCTCAGGTCATGATCCCAGCGTCCTGGGATCGAGTCCCGCATTGGGCTCTCTGCTCAGCAGGGGGCCTGCTTCATGTTGCACATAATTTTAATCTGCTTCCATAAAACATCCTAGTTTGTGGCCCATACATTATTCACCTTAAGAATTAAAGATTTTATGCAAAATTTAAAATCTGTACAAACAAAAATCTATCGTATGATTTCACTTATATGTGGAGTCTAAACAACAAATGAATAAACAAAAAGCAGAAACAGACCTATAAATACAGAAAACAAACTGGTGATTGCCAGAGGGGAGGGAAGTAAGGGGATGAGCAAAATGGGTAAAGGGGAATGGGAGGTACATGCCTCCAGTTACAGAATGAACATAACACAGGGATGAAAGGTACAGCATACGGAGCTGCAGTGAGAGGCAGACAGTGGGATTAGCATATTTCTTGATAATAATGTGGCTTCCTGTGTCCTGTATAAGTAGCTCTCAAAAGTCAGGTGTTCATAAAAATTATTTCTGGCACTTAAGGAGTTAAGGGGAAGAAGGTGAAGGGTAGAGGCAGATGAACAGGTGGTGAGAAGTGAATTCATGTGGGTGCCTGGTGAAGCAGTCTTCATTGGGTTTAGTGGAGACAGAGATTGTCTACCCAGAAGGGATGGTAGCATTCAGAATTATTCAGTGAATTGATAGCAGCCAGTTCAGCCAGTATCTATGTGATCAGTAGACTATTCAGGGAGACTTTAAAGAAGACCTGTCACTGCCCCTTCTCTCTGCACCTATAGGGGATACTCTGAGGCTCCGAACAATTCTGGAAGCAATACAGAAGCACATCCATTCTTCCTCTCTCATCTTCAAACTGGCCCAAGATGCATTCAAGATTGCCACTCCCACAGATAGTAGTACCGACAGCACCCTGCTCAACGTGGCCCTGGAGCTGGGGTTACAGGTATGGAGGAGGAATAGGTTATCCCTGCTTTAGGCTTCTGGCGTAGTGATCATCGGTAGAAGATAAGAGGCACTGGGCATGAACCAGCTAAGCCCGGTTCTTTCTGTGTCCCCAGAACACAACTTTTCGACTAGGCTTCTAGGTAAGGATCTCCAAATTGAGCTCCATTTTGAAGTGAAGGCCAGAAGCAATGTAGCTTTAGGTTCCATCGGGTCCCCATTTTCTCTCCACCCCTCCCCATTCCTCCCAAGTCAAGTCAATAATAAGGTGTGACATAAGGACTTCGTTACAGGTCATCAGAGAAGTCTTCTATCTGATTGGTGGGAGGGGTGGGCAGAAATTAAACAAACCTGTCTGTACTTATCAGAGATGGCTGTTTAAAGCACCAATAGACACTTGTTGCATAAATGGATGGTAAGGGCATGTGGGAATGTAGAAGTCCAACAGTTACGCTTAGCCAAGTGGAAATGCCTCTTTTTTGCTCAGGTGATGAGGATGACCTTATCAACTCTTAACTGGAGGCGCCGGGAGATGGTGCGGTGGTTGGTGACATGTGCTACAGAAGTGGGTGAGTCTCCCACTTCCCTCTAATCCCCAGGGAAAGGAGTTCTTAGGCCCTACTCTTGGAACAAGACAGTGAATCCTTAGAGCTCTCATATTCCATTTACTGATGGCCTGGGAAAGCATGGAGCTGCTGACAGGAAAGATGGCCTTTATTTACCTAGCCCAAGCTCTGCCCTTACTGCTTGGACCATACCCACTTTGACCCTCCAATCAGAGACACATTTGAGAGATTGACTTTTCGGCCACCAGTATACAAGTGCACCCTTGGGAGGTAGTTGGCCCAGTGGTTTGGTCCCAGTCCCTGCCTGTGCTTCTAAAAAAAACCCCAAACGACTTGGAGTCTCAGGACCCCAACTAAAACCCAAAGTCCCAGCATGAGACTCTACCCTAAGAGGTCCCACTTCAGTTAGAACCCCCAGGCAGACCTATGACTACCACAGGCTCTGCTGCTCCATCCTTGTGAGGGGCTAAGAGCACCTGCAGAAATCTTTGACCCTCTGACTTGGGGAAGGAAGGGGAAGGAAGAGACCCCAAACAAGGTCTGGCCATCCGGGATGCTCCTTGGTTTGCCTCAGATCATCTCAAGGCTGCTGAGGAGGAAGGATAACTCATCTCTGCAGGCCAAGTTCTGACCCCCAAAGGGTCAGTCATCTGGGCAGACCTGGATCGGGACCCGGATGGCCACAGCTGAGCTCAGGCTCTCCCTGACAGGTGTGCGGGCCCTGGTGAGCATTTTGCAGAGCTGGTACACACTCTTCACCCCCACCGAAGCTACTAGCATTGTGGCTGCCACAGCTGTATCCCACACCACTATCCTGCGCCTCAGTCTTGACTATCCACAGCGGGAGGAGCTGGCTAGCTGTGCTCGCACGCTGGCCCTACAGTGTGCCATGAAGGATCCCCAGAGCTGTGCCCTGTCGGCCCTTACACTCTGTGAGAAAGACCACATCGCCTTTGAGGCAGCCTACCAGATCGCCATTGACGCTGCCACCGGCGGCATGACACATTCACAACTGTTCACCATTGCCCGCTACATGGAGCTCCGTGGCTACCCGCTACGTGCCTTCAAGTTGGCCTCCCTGGCCATGAGCCATCTCAACCTGGCCTACAACCAGGATACCCATCCAGCCATCAATGATGTGCTCTGGGCGTGTGCCCTGAGCCACTCTCTGGGCAAGAACGAGCTGGCAGCCCTCATCCCCCTGGTGGTGAAGAGTGTGCACTGCGCCACAGTGCTTTCAGACATCTTGCGGCGCTGTACAGTGACGGCCCCCGGCCTGGCGGGCATCCCAGGCCGCCGCAGCTCTGGAAAGCTCATGTCCACCGACAAAGCTCCACTGCGCCAGTTGCTGGATGCCACCATCAATGCCTATATCAACACTACACACTCACGCCTGACACACATCAGCCCTCGCCACTACGGAGAGTTCATCGAGTTTCTGAGCAAGGCTCGGGAGACCTTCCTGCTGCCCCAGGACGGCCACCTGCAGTTTGCCCAGTTCATCGACAACCTCAAACAAATCTACAAGGGCAAGAAGAAGCTGATGCTGCTGGTTCGAGAGCGCTTTGGCTGAGAAAGCAAACAACTCACTGCCAGGGCAGCCTGGGCTCCCAGGTACCACAGGTCAGGCCAAGGACACTGAAACATTCGACCACCCTGAGAGGACTCTGAGCGCCTGTGGCTGAAGCCAAAGCACCACAGGGCTAAGCATGGGAGAGTCCAACTCTAGCCAATATGCCTTCCTTGGCAGAGTTCTCACTACAGCCCACTCTTCCTGAAGGAGCTGGGCCCTGCAGATCGATCAGAAACCCCACAACATGCCACCTCACGCCCCTATATCCTGCGTGTCCTGGGCATTGGCCCGCTCTCCCTTGGCAAACACAGAACACTGTTCCGTCTCAGGGATCGCTTAACCAGAGAAACAGAAGCATTTATGGTACTGTAAATACTATAGTATATGTGTTGCCAATTACACTGTAAAGTTGTAACTATTTATAATTCTGGTTCTAATTTGATGGGTACTTGAAGTAGCTATGGGTGGGAAGATAGGCTTGTTTTCTGAGGAGACACAACCATTTCTCAGGTTTCCCTTGCAGAATATATACAGTTTGCAGTGGAAGAGTGGGGGTGGTGGGGAATACAATGACCGGTTAGAATAAATCCCAGGTCTAGTCTATGCAGAAACCCCAGCCTGCAGACACAGGGCATCTATATAGCCCAGTGGTGGGAGAGGGCCAGGGCCAGGACTGGACTTAGACTCTTGCCTCATGAAGCCTCAAGGACAGTGAAGCTCTCACTCCTGCCACACACAGCCTCTCTAAGAACCTGTTGAGCTCCTGAGAAGTAAGTGCAGGGGGAGGGTAAAGGTCTGGGAGGCCACTGAGCTCATTAACGTTAATCTACTCTGGTCACCTTTGTGTTAGAGAGTGTCTGGTTTTATCTCAAACTATGTATGTGTGTATACATATCTGTATGGCTAAGTACGTGTGTCTCTGTGCATAGATCTGTGCATACCTGTCTTGCACATGTACTTATGTGTGTCTGTCAGGTCTGTGTGTCAGTACATTGTCTGTGTGCTGGACTGTGAGTTGTGTGTGAGGGTATACACATTTGTGAACATGTACGCATACATACCTGTGTGTGTACACCTATCAATGCATGTTCAGTGGGGGGGCGCGCACAGATGCATGTGTATGAACATGTGTGTGTGTGTATGCTTGCTCTCCTTTGGTCTGTCTTTATATGTGTAACTGGATATTTTGACATATAAGTATGTGTGAATTTATGTTTCAGAATCTGCATGAATGTGTCCCTTTTTGTGCCAGATCTCTCTTCCGCATTCCTCATCTCACTCACTCGCTGAACACGTTCCCCATCTCTTTGCCTCCCTTACTCACCGCTTTCTCAGCAAGCTCTTAAGCACTAGTCTCCGTCTGCCCTAAGAGTGACTCCTTCAGCTCCAGTTCTTTTCTTGCCCTGTACTTGCTTTCTTCCCTTGCCTTTCTACCTCAAGCTTCCTCTGCCTGCCCACTGGTCACTGTTTTGGAGGCTGGGGCTGGAATGCATTTGGCCTTTCCCTTTCTGAGTAGTTTTTACCCCTAGCAGGCAATGCCTGTCTTAGCCCTAGCTGACCTCCACAGTGTATCCTATTCCTGCTACCTTCCTGACCCCTGTGCTCAGCCTGGAATTGTTATAGCAGGTAGCATGGGCTTTCAGAAGAGTCATCTGGATGCCAGTGTCTTGGTGTTTACTGTTTCATGTTTTAGTTCCCAAGTGGGGGGTGGGGTGTGATAGGGAAGGGGTGGTATAGCTAGAGTGTGAACTAAGGACCTCTCTGCTTTATGTTCCTTTCTTTGACAAAATGTCACTTTTTTCGCCCCTTCACACTAACCAGTAAGTCGTTTTTGCTGTCTGTGGCTACTTAAATCTTACTATCCAGCCATGGGCCCCTACAACCTCTCAGCCCAATAGGTTGGTTAGAAAGAAAGAAAAAAGAAGCCACTCCCATTTCTGTATCACGATTTGCCGTTTTTTAGCAAGTATGTGAACTCACAGTGCTTTTCTATGAATAAATCATGGATCACAGAAAATACCATTTTTCTAAAATCAGAATTGTGTTCTCTCAATAAATGAGGCTCTTCTTTCTCTTCTGCATTGCCCTAAGCTGGAACAAGGAATTGGTTGCGCCTCTAGTACAGTGGGTCCCTAGTGGTCTAAGATGTGGAATGACAAATGAAGAATTTCCTGCCACACCACTCCCCTCTTCAGAGCTCACAGGCACTTCAGACCTTGTCCCAGGAAGTAGGTACCACTACGATGGGCAGAAACACCAAGGTCCTGAGAAAATTGGAGGGTATACTCAGAAAAGAATGCAGAGCAACCCTGAGTGCAATAAGGCCTTTTGGCTTCAAAGGCCTTCTCCCCTCAAAGATGCAAGTCTGTCTCTACTCCTAATCACCCTAACCCTGAGTTTTTATGTCCACACCCTCTTCCCCCACCATCTTTTGGTGTCAAAGCTGAAGTCCTCTCAAGCTTCTCCCTGCTCACCTAGATTCCATCTTCCTCAAGGGGACTCTCTAAAATATTCTAGCAATTTCTGTGTCCCTCTCTGATCTACACCCCCTTCCATCCCCAGACACAAAGCTCTGTCAATTTGGCCTCGTATGCTGTGGGGACCCCATTACTCTGCAAATGTCACAGCTTCAGCTGCTAGGAAGCTTTACCCAATCCTACCTAGCCCTCAGGCTCGGAGAGGTGAGAGCAAAATGGTAGTGAGGGCCCTGACATTGGGTCCTACAGTACATATTCACTGATATCTGAGCTCCCAAGACTTGGAGAAGATGCAGAAAGGGGCCCCAGGGAAGAAGCAGAGGCTAAGAAGGAACTGAAGATAAGAGCAAAGATCTTCCACAGATGAAACCGTATGTTAGACTCCACCTCTGGAACTTTTATTCTCCTGGAAACAACCAATCATCTTTGTTAGTGGTAGCTGAGAGAAAAGGTGTGTGCTCAGTTCTGTCGAAGCAGACGTGAGTGTCTATGCACAGCATCCACAAAGGCCCCCACGTGTTCTGGGTCCATGTCAGGGTAAAGTCCATGTCCCAGGTTGGCAATGTAGCGCTGCGGCCCAAAGTCATCCAGCATCTGCTGCACCAGCCGTCCGATCTCCTCCTGGAGGACCAACAGGGCACTGGCTACAGGGGGGCCAGCACTCCCCTGTACTCCCTATGCATAACCATGACAGCACGTAGGCATGCTTCTACTCCGTGTTATTCATTCAGTCGTTAATTCAAAACAGTTTACTGGATGCTTAGTATGGGCCAGACAACTATAAAAAGAAATTCCTGCTTTCCTAGAGCTCACATGAAACGAACAGCGGGACAAACATGCAATAAAGACACACACAGTAATACAACCATGTTCACAGCCATGGGAGTATATACACACACATGTAGGGACCCTGGTTACCTTAGATGCATACAGAGCACAGGGGTCCAGGTTGCCCTGCAAGGTCACCGTCTTCCCCACGCGTTCCCTGAAAGCAAAGTCAGTGCCATGTCCTGGTGACTGCTCTTGTGGCAGCTGCTCCCTCTCCACCTCATCCTCTGTCACTCACCGGGCTTTCTTTGGGGCCACTGTCCAGTCAAGCCCAACCACCTCGTAGCCAGCATGGGCCAGCTCTTCCAGGGCAAAATGTCCGTCTTTAGCAAAGATGATCTGAGGGAAAGGACAGATTTCTGAGGCAACAAAAGGCCTGCCTTTGCCCACTAACTTATCTTGGCTGCGCCTCTGCTGCCCTCCAGTGGTCACTTCAGTCCCTGACCATTCCCCAGGCCCACCTTCACTTACTCCATCCCCATCCTTACCATGGGCACTGGTGCCAGGCCTGCCTCCTGCAGCCTGGCCTTCACCTGCTTGGCCACATCACGGATGTAGGGCAGTGCAAACTTACTGAAGAGCTGTGGGCCAAGATGCCCTGCATGGGACTCAAAGAGCTGCAATGCCTACAGTTCGAGGGGAGGAGGGGATGGTAAAGACAAATACATAACACACAAAGTATCTCACACCCCACACACACCACGTGTCTCAATTTCTCCCGAGTAACTTCAGACCCTCATACTGCCTAAGCCTATAAATCCAGTTCCATTCAAAAAGTTCTGCTTTCTCCACATACCAGTGCGAGCTTTGGTCTTTGAATGCATATTAGCACTGCCAGTGTCAATGACAAGTTTGGACCTAGGTGCTCCAGTCAGATCATCGTAGGCCAAGCTTCTTTCCTGCTGGGCATTATGACACCTACCCTCTCAGGTGTAGGGAACCATACTGCTTCTCATTCTTCTAGACCCCAAGTCTATTCCTTTCCCTCAGGACCCACCTGGGCACCAGCAGCCACTTGTCCCACAAGATATGGGACCAGAGCATCAGTGAGGATGCGAAGCAGCTGGTGACTAGCCTGTGGTTTCTGGTAAAGCCAACGCTTGGCCTGAGCCATGGTGCTTGAGCCGCCACCCTCAATCATGTATGTCATCAGAGTCCACTGCAAAAAGGATACAAAGAGAATGTCATAGGTGTAGAAGCCAGACTGATACCTACTTCCCTTGTCTACACCAGACCCACCAGAATGATCTCCCCATGCCCAAGTCCCTGCCTTGTTCCACATTACCGGGGCACCAGCAAAGCCAATCAGCGGCACACGCCCAGCCAGCTGTTGTCGGGTAAGGGTGATGGCCTGGAACACATAGCTCAGTTCAGAGGTCACTGTTGCTGGATCCCGGAGACGTTCTAAGTCCCGTTCTTCTCTTAATGGCTCTGGGAAGCTGGGCCCTTTGCCAGGTACCATAGTCACCTCCATGCCCAGTGCCTGGCAAGGAAGAAAATACCTGGATTTCCTACCTATAACTCTAGGAGAAAAGGCTCTGTTCAGCCCATGTCAAGAAGGAAGAAAAGGAAAATGAAACTTGGTCAAACTCCATCTCTTTCAGCCCAGTTTTTCCATCTGTCCAGTGTAGATAAGTGCTTATCTTGAGCCTTGGCTACCTTTACTCTTTCTTACCCATCAGGTTTGAATGGGTACCTGGGGTACAACAAGGATGTCAGAGAAGATGATGGCAGCATCCAGAGGGAAGCGACGCAGTGGCTGTAGGGAATAGAAGACAGGTTACTAGAAGGCAAACTGAGGGCATAAATACCTCCCTTTTTCATAGAGGCCTCACCTGCAAAGTCAGTTCACAGCAGGCCTCTGGGGAGCGACAGGTGCTGAAAAAGTCCTGGGCAGCCCGAGTTTCCCTAAACTCTGCAGACAGAAGAGGGAAAGCTGGGCCGAACTCTGAGGAACCTCTGGATCCCTCCCCTGCCCCTCAAAAATCTTTTCACTCTCCAGAGTTTCACTTGGATTCCTGGGCCCGACCCTCACCTGGTAAATAGCGGCCTGCCTGCCGCATGCACCAAACGGGAGTATAGTCTGTGTCTTCTCCCCAGGCTGCTCGCAGGAACGTGTCATTCTTCAGCTCTGGAAAACCCTGGGATCTGGAGATCAGGAGGGGGAAGGGGTAGGTGTCAGTAAGCTTGGACAAGAGTTGGGAAAGGCCCGGGTTCTTAAGGCGGATTCATTCTGACACCACTATCTGCCTTCTCCAGCCAGTTCCTAAGCTGTGGCTCCCCGCCCATTCCATTTCTTCTTTGCCTATCAGATGGTGCACAAGACTAGAAGGGCCCGCGCTGGGGCCTCTATCTTCCACACAGCCCCAACTCCCCCAAGTTCAAAGCCACTGGAGAAACTGGGGGAAGGGCGTAATGAAAGCCCAGTAGGAACTGATCAGGGTCTTTGGGCCAGAAAATCTCAGGAACAGGGCTACCAGTTGGCTGGTTCGGAAGCTGGTAGATCCCAGGCTAGGGTACACTGAGAAATCAGAGAAGACGGTCCCAAAATACGGATCCTAACTGAGGATTAGAAAATCCTGGAGGCATCCCCTAAACGAGTCTCAGGAATCCATGTATAGAGGATTAGGGATTCCAGAGACAGGAATCGGGTTGGGAACTCTCCAAGGTCGGGAAAGAGGGGTATAGGGACAGATTCCTGAGTTGGAAGAGTCAGGTCAGAAACCACGCCGGCCATACCAAGTGGTGCAGAGAACTCACCCCGACCCGTTCGCCTCCATGATAAGCCGTGGCTAACTGCGAGCAGAGTCTCCACCGTAACGTCAACCAGAGTCTGTGAGATCAAGCTCCACCCCTTCCTGGAGGGAGCCAGGGTCGGCGCCATGTTGAAAGTCACATGATCAGACACTGGCATTAGCTCCGGGGCTGCCCTGGGTGCTGCCGGTAGGACCCCCGACAACCTTTCTCCACCGTAAAATCCGCTGTAGCGTCGCAGCAACAAACGCCCCCACGCTTCTCCTACCCTCCCCACCGCCAAGAACTCCGCAAATAACTACCCCTTACCGTGGCATCAGGAATCTCCTCTCCTCTGATGGCCTGGAAATCCGAGAGTTTCAGCCGAGACTCACTTTTACTCCCATGCTCCATGATTCTAACAATCTTAGGCCTGGCGACCAGGCAGGCACACAGTGGATTAAAGAACCAAGCTCTACAGGGAAATGAAATAATTAAATATTTACGTTACCGGGGCACCTGGGTGGCTCAGTTGGTTAAGTGTGCGGCTTGTGATTTCGGCTCAGGTCATGATGTCATGGGTCCTGAGACTGAGTCCTCAGTGGGACCCCACACTCCTCTGGGAGTCGGCTTGGGATTCTCTCCCTCTGCCGCTACCCGGAACTCAAGTGTGCGCAGGCACAGTGCGGTATCTCTCTCTCACTCTTAGAATAAGTCTTTTTAAAATATATATTTATATTACCTACTAAGAGGCGGGCACTATATATAGTAGATGCAGAAGTTAACAGTGGTCACCAAGACAGCCCTTTCCTTTAAGGAGCTACAGACTGGTGGATCAGCGATCATAATAGTAAATGTTTCAAGAGGAAAAAACCAGAAGTAGCTAGCAAGGGCTCTTCCTGTAACTAGGGAAAGCAGTAGGGGTGTTCCAAATAGAGGGAACAGCAGGTGCAAAGAGAAGAGGCAAAAGAACAAATGGCTATTGTGGGAACCAGAAGACCCATCTGCTGGAATTAAAGAGGCTAGAGGTGTCTTCAGAGTCCAGGTCATGCATGCCCTTATGAGATTCACTTATCCACTTTATTCTGTAGTAGCACCGTAGCATACAAACAGCTTGGAGAGAAGGGAAGAGGGGCACTATGTTCCCAGCTTTCTAAGGAGAAAATAAAAGGAAAATCGTCAGAATTACACGGGATCAAAAATTATTTCTTTCTTGATAACTTTGATTATTTGAAAACTAAATCAAAACAAAGTTTCCATCCAAATGTCCATCAACGGATGAATGGATAAACGATATGTAGTGTATACATAAAACACAGTATTAGTCGACCCATAAAAAGAAATTTAAGTTCTATTCATGCTATGATATTGTTGCAATATTATTCTAAGTGAAATAAGACAGACCCAAAAGGAAAATATTATATGGTTCCATTTATGAAATATCTAGAATAGGCTAATTCATAGAGACAGAAAGTAGATTAGAGTTTATCGAGTAGGCCATGAGGAGTTATTGCTTAAAGAGAAAGCCCTGCTGTTTGGAATGATGAAAAAGTTTTGGAAATAGGTAATTGTACTCTTAAAGTGGTTAACTCAGCAAATTTACACTTATTTTACTACAGTTTTTAAAAATATATAAAAAACCATCATACATTTTAAATGGGTGACTTATATGGAATATGAATTATATCTCAAAAAAAACTTTTTAAAAAACTGTTTGCCAGGGAGGGTGGGAGACAAAGTTTCCTTATACTTCACCAACAGCTCCTGTACTTTTTTTTTTTTTTTTTGCCTCCATCCTATCTACCCACCTTGGACCTATCTTCCCGCATTGGACCTTTCCTCTCATCTGGTTCAGAATTACTGGGAGAAACTGGATAATGATCACAAGTGTCCTAGGATTAGGAGTAACAACCAGGATGAGCGCTGAACAACTCAAGGCTCCTATCAGTGGCAGGGCTAAGGAGGGGATTATTCTCCCAAATATTTTAGCAATACTGCCCCTAGGATGAGGAGCTAAGAGGATGTCTGTTAGATTTTTAGAGTCTTCTGGTTGTGTGTGACTCATCAGAGTGGGAATGCAAAAACGGGCCAGAGAACCAGAAAAATGTCTGTTCCAATGATCCAGCCTAGATAGGATAGCGGTTCAATGAGGGCATAAAATGGTGGAAGCAAAGAGGACAGACAGGGAGAGATGGATCAGGTAAAGACAACTGAACTTGGGTCTGGTTGGCCCAGCACGAGGCACATTGGTTTGTAGTAAGTTTAAGTATCTGAGTACACAGGTTAATACGGCAGGCGCTCTGGGTGCCCTTAGTCCAGAACTTACGGCGAAGGCTGGCCGAAGGCGGGGCCGAGCGTGGTGGGAAGCTTGGTCAGCCTTCGCGGCTGCGGCTCTGGGAGCCGAACCGCCGCTCCTGGGCTCTCCTTTGCCACTTCACCATGGCAGGCCCAGGACCGGGCGCGGCTCTAGAGTCCCCGCGGCAGTTGCTGGGCCGCGTGCGCTTCCTGGCAGAGGCAGCGCAGAGCCTCCGCGCTGGACGGCCGCTGCCGGCGGCGCTGGCGTTCGTGCCACGCGAGGTGCTCTACAAGCTTTACAAGGACCCAGCGGGTCCGTCGCGCGTGTTGCTGCCCGTGTGGGAGGCGGAGGGCCTGGGGCTGCGTGTGGGAACGGCGGGCTCCGCCCCTGGTACCGGCTCCGGGCCCCTCCGTGCGGCCCGAGACAGCATTGAGCTCCGGCGCGGCGCCTGCGTGCGAACTACCGGCGAGGAACTGTGCAACGGCCAGGGGCTCTGGGTGAAGCTGACCAAGGTACTCCCTGGCCTGCCCTGGGCCCCGCAGAAGACCCCTGGCGCCAGGGCAGCTCCAGGCCGTTCCCTTCCCATCCCCCACCTTGAGGGAGCACTGCGTTCCGTGTCCTTTGCCTTGGGCTGGGCTGGGCAGGGCGCTGGGCAGTTCGAGACGGCTGTCCCCGTCTTGCGCGTCCCGGCAGGAGCAGCTGGCAGAACACCTGGGTGACTGCGGGCTGAACGAAGGCTGGCTGCTGGTGTGCCGACCGGCGGAGGGCGGGGCCCGCCTCGTACCTATCGACACTCCAGACCACCTCCAACGGCAGCAGCAGCTCTTCGGCGTGGACTACCGACCCGTGCTCAGGTCCTGCACTTGAAAGGGCGGGGCTTGCTGCCGGATTGCTCGGCCCCGAAGGGTTGGGAACTAAGCTGACACAGACGGGGAGGTGGGATAGGGAGTGAAGGCAGGGTTAAAGGCAGGAAGGGGCGGGACCTGAATGGAAATGGGGTGGAGCTTCTGGAAGCCCAGTATGATGAGATGGAGCTCCGGAGAAAGCTCCCTGGGGTTACCCCGCTGCCCACTGATGTCTCCCCGTCCCCCACTCCGTGCCCACAGATGGGAACAGGTGGTGGACCTGACATACTCTCATCGCCTTGGATCAAAGCCCCAGCCAGCGGAGGCATATACGGAAGCTGTACAGAGATTACTGTGAGTGAGCTGGGGTGGGATAGGGAGGAAGAATCTCCAGGTCTGGGCCTGGCCTAATTAGGGACTTGGGGTTGCTTAGCTATGTGCCCCCGACGTGGACCTACGAGTGCGACGAGGACCTGATCCACTTCTTGTACGACCACCTGGGCAAGGAGGATGAGAACCTGGGTAGCGTGAAGCAGTATGTGGAGAGCATAGACGTTTCCTCCTACACGGTGGGTTCTGGGACTCCTCCCACCCCAAGCAAGAGGTCATTTCTTGCTAGATCCAGAACCCTCACCTTTAGGCCAGGGCCAAACCTGAATTCCCACAGGCCAGACTCAGTCCAGCACCCCATTTTGGAAGTCTTGTGGGAATGCCTAGACACTTCTACCCATACCAGCTGTGCTTTTAAGCCTCCATGTTCAGGGAGTGGGGTAAACACTGTCTCCACTTCTCTGCCCCTCCACAGGAGGAGTTCAATGTGTCCTGCCTGACAGACAGCAATGCAGACACCTACTGGGAGAGCGATGGGTCCCAGTGCCAGCACTGGGTACGGCTTACCATGAAAAAGGGCACCATTGTCAAGTGAGTGGGCTCTGAGGTAGGACAGAGTGGGCGGGCCCCATGCCTGTAAGTGTACAGACACCCATGTGCATCCTCTGACCACTCAGGAAGCTACTGCTCACAGTGGATACCACAGATGACAACTTTATGCCTAAGCGAGTAGTGATCTATGGGGGCGAAGGGGACAACCTGAAGAAGCTGAGTGACGTGAGCATTGACGAGTGAGTGAACAGGCTGGTCTGGGAGGGAGAATGGGGCATGATCCTAGCAATGGGGCCTGGCCCCATTGGGAAGCAGAAAGTCAAGTGAGAGCCCAGCAATCCCTGAAGGCAAGGGGTACTCAGAGTGCCTCTCATCCATCTCGTCAGGACCCTGATCGGGGATGTGTGTGTCCTGGAGGACATGACCGTTCACCTCCCAGTCATCGAGATCCGCATCGTCGAGTGCCGAGGTGGGGCTTCAGGCTCTAAGGAGGGAAAGGGAGCCCCAGTGTATAGACAGTGGCTAGTTGGCAGCGAGTGTGGAGAAGCAATGGGCTTGGAGTTGGGATGGGGGAATAGCTGAACTCTCTCTGGGAGGTGAAGCTTTGGGCCTGAGCCATGTGGGAGGCGCCAGGCGTAGGCCTGCCTTAAAGCTGCCAGGTGGTTGGGCTTACCTGGAAGAGGAACTGAGTTGGGATCCTCAGGCCTTGCAATATAGTGAGGGATGGAGAAACCCACAAAGAATATAATAATCAAAGTCAGATAAGTAGAAAGGCGTCTCAAAGGCTCCAAGTTTCTGAAATCCTGAGCATTCAGGGGCCACTCTCAGGTCTAAGGGCCGAGGAGGCAGCAGGTGCCCTAAATAACTTCTTCCCCCAGATGATGGGATTGATGTGCGTCTTCGAGGGATCAAGATCAAGTCGTCTAGACAGCGGGAACTAGGGCTGAATGCAGACCTGTTCCAGCCAACCAGTCTGGTGCGATACCCACGTCTGGAAGGCACGGACCCTGAAATTCTGTACCGCAGAGCTGTTCTCCTGCAGAGGTGGCTGTGGTCCTGTGCCTGCCCAGCCCTTCCTTTCCCCTAGTCCTGAGCCTCATTCGTCAGTAGGAAGGAGGTTCCCCAGGCCCTATACTGTAAGCTCTTCCACTTTGAGCAGCCCCTGGACCCCACCTTCTCCTGTCCTTGTGTGTTGGGGAGTGAGGGAGTCTTAAATCCATGCCATCCTCTTTAGTTGCACCATCTTTATTTACCCACTCACCCCAGATTCATAAAGATCCTGGACAGTGTCCTGCACCACCTGGTACCTGCCTGGGACCACACGCTGGGCACCTTCAGTGAGATTAAGGTAAGCCTGGCCCGCCTAGTAGTGGTGTCAGCAGTGGGCTCCTCCCTTCTGCTCATGCAAGTGCTCTCTCTTCTACAGGGTTCTTAAAAGCTACTCTAGGCCTGGACCTTTGTTGGGCTCTAGGATTGTAGGAAAAAAGCCAGACACAGATCGTTAAAATGTAGTGTTTGGGTTGCCGTTCTCCCAGACAGTGTGTGAAATGTACAAGAACTGGGGGAGGAGAAGTAACAGCATAGACAGGGAAGCTGCATGGAAGGTGAACACTGGGAGTTATTAGCTGCCAAAGATGACGAGAGAAGCACCCCAGGTAGATGTGTGTATAACTTGGGGATGAGGCTATGTAGGCAAATAGGAGGCCCTGATCGCAGAGGGCAATTTGGGCCAGGCTGTGAAGGAGGGACTATGTCCTAGGTCCCTGGAGCCATTGGAAGGGTTTTAAGTAGGTGATGACCAGGTTTGATTGGGGGGGGTGCATTTAAAAAGCTCCCCCGGGTGGCTGGACTAAGGAGGGACTGAAAACAAGGAAGGAGAGGGTGTTGGGGATGGACTAGGCATGGACTAGAGTTAGGAATCAGGTCCAGGCATGGAGGAAGGTTCCAGAGCCTGGACAGACACTGACTGCCTGCCAGTCTTGCTCTGGCCACATCTCCTCATCAGCAAGTGAAGCAATTCCTGCTGCTGTCACGCCAGAGGCCAGGCCTGGTGGCCCAGTGCCTGCGGGACTCAGAAAGCAGCAAGCCCAGCTTCATGCCACGCCTATACATCAACCGGCGCCTCGCCATGGAGCACCGTGCCTGCCCCTTAAGGGACCCTGCCTGCAAGAATGCGGTCTTCACCCAGGTCTGGACCACATGGGGTCGATCTAAGGGAGGGTCAGTAAAGGGTCTGGGGTGGGGGCTGGGCCTAAGTAAGGCCTTTGGGCCAGAGTAGGACAAGATCTTGACATAGACTTTCCTACAGCTCCCTTCCCTTTCCCTGCCCCCAGGTTTATGAAGGCCTTAAGCCCTCTGACAAGTACGAAAAGCCCTTAGACTACAGGTATGGCATGAGGGTTGAGGGACTTGGACTGGGCACACATAAACTATACATCTCCGCACACTGCCTCTAAAACCCCTTGTCATTACTTCTGTGGCCCCTGTCCCTCACTGGTGAAATATCTTGAGCCCCGACCCAGTATGGGAACAAAGATCCACCCCTTCTTACAGGTGGCCCATGCGCTATGACCAGTGGTGGGAGTGTAAATTCATTGCAGAAGGCATCATTGACCAAGGTGAGGCCCTGGGGAAGGATAATGATGGTCCTGCCCTATGTAGAGTGGTAGAGGCTTCTGGGGTCACAGCTAATCAAGATAGAGGACCAGTTTATTACCTCTTTATGGGGGCTGGAGCTCTTGAATGCTCCAGCTGAGAGCATCTGTGTGTCATTTCAGGGGGTGGTTTTCGGGATAGCCTGGCAGACATGTCAGAAGAGTTGTGCCCTAGCTCAGCAGACACCCCTGTGCCTCTGCCCTTTTTTGTGCGCACAGCCAACCAGGTAATCTCCTATCCCTACTTCTCCAGTTGTTTCTGCTGTTCATCTCTGCAAACCTCCCAGGTTCTGAACTAGAGAGGGGGCAGAGGAGGGACCAGGTTGCCTAGGGCGGCCTCTGGGCATACAGGGAAGGAGTAGCCATTGTACAATCAGAGGGACCACTCAGGGCTTCCGGTGGAAGGTGTGCAGGCAAGTCTTTGGAGCGTCTGGGGCAATAAAGTAGGGTCCATTCCATGCCATGCTAATAGCTCTTGTCTTGGGAGCAGGGCAATGGCACTGGGGAGGCCCGGGACATGTACGTGCCCAACCCCTCCTGCCGAGACTTTGCCAAATACGAGTGGATCGGACAGCTGATGGGGGCTGCCCTGCGGGGTAAGGAGTTCCTGGTGAGTAGCCAAATCTGTGCCTCCATTGGATCAGCCCAGCCCCTGGAAGGAAGAAGGGCTAGCTAAACCTGGGCAGCCCAAGATGAGGATACGATGGTATTTGTCCCATAGGTCCTGGCTCTGCCCGGTTTTGTGTGGAAGCAGCTATCTGGGGAGGAGGTGAGCTGGAGCAAGGATTTCCCAGCTGTGGACTCCGTGCTGGTAAGTAGGGCCTGGACCCAGTGTTTCCTCTGCACAGCCCCTAAATGTCGCTGTTCCCCGAGGGTGTCCTGAACCTTCTCTACTCTCACACATGCTCCTTTACTGATTCCTTCTATTCCCATGGCTTCAACCACTGTCTTTATTCTGGCGGCCCCCAAATCCTTACCTCCAACTCCAGCTTCTTTCCTAAGCTTGGACCCTTATGTGCACCTGCCTGCTGGACGCCTGCCCCAAGATGGCACTTCCGCCTCAGCCCAGTCCTCCTCACCTCCCCGCTCTTCTGCCCTCCAGGGCTCCTGTCTCCAAATGGCACCACTATCCACCCCTTTTCCATGCCAGGGCCCTCAGTGCCACCCGCTACTTCTCCTCCCTTACCTCCTACTTTCTATCACATCTCCCTCTGGCATTGTCCACTTCATCCATCTCACTGCTATCCTCCTGCTTCAGGCCACCTTCCCTTGTGACACAACCACTGACTGCAAACCTAGCGTTCCTGTCTCCATTCTTAACCCATCTGATTCCTGCAGCCAGAATAATTCATTTCCTTCCCCTTGTTTAAACCCTTCAATGGCTCTGCCCCAGGCTTAGGGTAAAATGCAGAACCTGACAAGCCTTATGTGACCTCTGTGTCTCTGGCCACTTGACTCCAGCCAAACAGATTCCTCTTTCTACCTTTTTTCATGTTGTTCTCTTTCCTGACTTCCTTGTGGCCAGGCAAATTCCCAGCCATCATTTAGGTCTCAGCTTAGATGCCATTTCTTCCAGGACACCTTCTCTGGCAGCCAAGACTGGCAAGGTGTTGTCTTGATGCTTTCATAGTCCTTGTTCCAACCCCCCTCACTGCCCTCATTGGCTGCATGGGGACTTCCTTGTCTAGCTGCCTCTCCTGTTTCCCTGTGAGCATCTTGAGAGAAAACAAGGACTGTCTCCACAATGAAAGGCCGACCTCGTTCCCTCTCTCCAACTGCCAGGTGAAGCTCTTAGAAGTGATGGAAGGAATGGACAAAGAGACATTTGAGTTCAAATTTGGAAAGGAGCTAACATTCACCACCGTTTTGAGTGACCAGCAAGTGGTAGAGTTGATCCCCGGGGGTGCAGGCATCGTGGTGGGATATGAGGACCGTTCCCGCTTCATCCAGCTGGTGCAGAAGACCCGGCTAGAAGAGAGCAAGGAGCAGGTACCACCCAGAGGCCAGCAGAACAAGAGCTTTGTGCAGCTCCTAACAGGCAGAGCCTAGCCTGATAGGCCCCCAGTACCCAGTCGCAAGAACTCTGGGCCCCACCATTCCCCTGCCCCATGTTCCTGCTTATCAGTGGGGTTCAGAGATGGCCCCCAGTGCTGAACAGAGATCATGCCCCCACGATCTCTGTGAGTGGAGGCCAAGTACCCCACCACACACTGACTTGGGAGTTGGACCCTCTTCCCTAGCCAGGCCTCTCCCTCCTTCCCCAGGTGGCAGCCATGCAGGCAGGGCTGCTGAAGGTGGTGCCGCAGGCCGTGCTGGACTTGCTGACCTGGCAGGAACTGGAGAAGAAAGTGTGCGGGGACCCAGAGGTCACCGTGGATGCTCTGCGCAAGCTCAGTGAGTATGGGGGTCCAGCAGTGTGGGGGCGGGGGCCTTACGGACGAGGCAGGTTGGGACCTAAGCTCGATTTCCGACCTGGTCCCCAGCCCGGTTTGAGGACTTCGAGCCATCTGACACTCGGGTGCAGTACTTCTGGGAAGCGCTGAACAATTTCACCAACGGTGAGTGGCAAAGGAGAGCGTGGTGCCTGGGTTCGGATTCCACCTGTGGGATACCGAGGCAGGGGAGGAGTTGTAGAGCCTTCCCCGCCATCAGTGCGGATGCTGACGTCCTTCTCCATGCAGAGGATCGGAGCCGCTTCCTGCGCTTTGTCACTGGCCGCAGCCGGCTGCCTGCGCGGATCTACATCTACCCAGACAAACTGGGGTGAGTGTGGCTGGAGCGGGGCGGGGCTTGCTTTCCGAAGGGACTGGGGCTGTGTCCCTACCCTGTGTCCCTACAGTTCTTCCTAATCTGTGGCCCGTCCGCACCCCCAGCTACGAAACCACAGACGCGCTGCCGGAATCTTCCACGTGTTCCAGCACCCTCTTCCTACCACACTATGCCAGGTGGGTCTGTTGGCCGCGGGGGAGCCTACAGAGTGGGGAGCAGGGTAGGGGCTTCACCCTAGGATGGAGGAGGATGGCCAGTCATGAAGAGCACGAACTGGGGCCCCGGCGCCCATAGGCCCCCCTGCACTGGCCCTTGCGGTGCCCCTGGCGCCAACCGCGGTCCTGTCTCCCTCAGTGCCAAGGTGTGCGAGGAGAAGCTCCGCTATGCCGCGTACAACTGCGTGGCTATTGACACCGACATGAGCCCTTGGGAAGAGTGAGGCGGCGCCAGGGGGCAGCCTCGGGCCAGCAGGACTGCGCCTGCGCGGGTCCCACCAGGCGGCGCGTGGGGTGAAGACGCAGCCCCTGGCCAGGTTGGCGTCTACGCTCCTGACCTGAGCCCACACGCTCGGAAAGACAGCACGCCCCTGTGTCTGGTTGCAGTGGGGGCGGTTGATTGACCCTGGTGGCCCAGCCCCGCACACCCACAAGCCCTCCGCGAGCTCGGGCTTGCTTCCCGAGTTAGTTTGCCTCTGTGGGAGGGAGTCTTCCCGCAAGCCCAGCACAAGCTGCCAGGCCTGAGCTACTTGAAGGGGGCCTTCAAGCTCCCCACACCATGGACTTTACTTCAGGGTTTTTATGGTTGTTGGGGTTTTTTTGGTTTTTGTTTTGGCTCCTCCTTTTTTCTCCTTATTTTTCTCTGGCTTCAGCCGGGACCCAAAGCTAAAACCTCTGGGGAGAGTGGAGGCTCCTCCCCAGACAAGGCATCAGATAGATAGAGAGTAATGGCCCTCCTTTTTGGACACCTGACCCAAGAAAGAAGCAGCAGCTGTCTTTTCCTCCTCTCCCTCTGTACCCAAAGTGTGAGCTCTGCCCTTCAACCCAATCTTAACTGAAGGTTCTACCACCTTCCCTGGCTCAGAGCCTCCATCTACTCCACATTACATCTTTATTACCCCCACCATCACACCATTTCCAATACTTAGGCATCACTTGATTTCCCATCTGCTGTGTTAGCCCCAAGATGGTGCAAGGTTAAGGCCAGTTATGTCCTCTATGAAATCTGCAATAGCTCCCTTTCACCCAACTCAAAGCCTAGACTTTAAACCTGCCCTTAAGACTTAACCGCAAGTCCCTGCCCCAGTCCTCCCTCAAGGGCCTCCATGACACTCCATCAAAGAAGGTCTTGCACATGGGAAAGTTAAATAAATGGATGTATTCATTCCTTCAGAATGTGTTTATTGGGCTACTGAGGGTTGGAGGGAAGGTTCTTCTAAGACTTCAGGGACCTGGGCTGGAAGCCAGGGAGATTGTGTGTCACATGGGAGTGGTGGGTCTACAAATTTACAAGCATTATATCTGAAGCTGAGCAGGGAACTACAATGGTGCTACTATGGGCAGGAGCGGGGGTGGGCTGCACAGATCCTGGCCTGGCATCTTCTGGGATGGGTGTGGTGATTTGGAGGATGGGAGCCCACCTTCAGGAACCAGGTGGGCAGAAGAACTTGACATCGTAAAAGACAAAGCCTGAGATGGCTGATAAACCAGACAAGTCAAATTTTTGACAAAAGAGGCAGCAGCATAGCTACCCATCCACATCTGACACTGCCTCCAGTTACCACACAGCTAAAAGGCATCTTTAAGAAAAAGTACCCAATGAGAAATTTCCTGACCATAGAGACCAGCCCCATCCCCCAGCCAAAGGAGTCAACATCAGTTTCAAGTGAAGTGGCACTCCTCTCCCAAGGCTTCTCCACGCTGCCCTCTAGGGCGAGTCCTGACGCTACCCTGCCTTGGCCTTGAGCCCTGCCCCCTGGGGCTGTGTGCAACCCAAGGCCTATCTCCCCATAACTCTGAGTCTGACACCCCAGCTGAGCCTTCCAGGCAGCCCTCATCTTGTGGCTCCCCAGTGCCTGTGCGTTGGGTGGTCCACGGAAGACATAGTTTCCTCTTCCAGCAGCCTCTTCTTGCCTGGGGAGCTGGAAGAATAGGAGCCCCAGAGGCCACCACTCCCATCAGCTCTGCTCTTCCCAGCAAGCTCCCGCCCTCTTGTGCAGCCTGCCCTGCAGAGAGGACATTCCCCTTCTGTTCTCAGGGAAGAGCCTGGCCAGCATGCATCTGCTGGAGGTAGTCTGTTTCTGTGTCTCGTACTGGCCACTTAAGTCTTTGGTCCCTCTTATACCAAACTGGGCTCATACTGTATTTTGTAGCTTGTTCTTCATCCATTCATTCAGTAAACACATCAAACACCTATGTCAGGCACTGTACTAAGTACAATGGGGAAAATATTGGTTAAACAGATAATTTTTGCTTTCTTGGAATTTAAACTCTAATGCAAGAGGAAACAGTATATTAAACAAATAACTGCATAAACAACATTTAATAGCCTTTATGTAAGAGCTCCAAAGAAGTAGTGCAAGGTATTGTTAGAAGACAGAGCAGGGTGATACTAACCCATGGGGCTCAATGGAATGCTGAATCAGGGAGAATGACTGGGCACAGAGTCCAGCAAAGAAGCACGTTGAGTCCTGTGTTACCGGACTATAATGGGAAGAGAGAGAAGAGATTAGAGCTTTTGAGGCTTGTTTTAGGATTTTGTATTGACCAGCCATGAGGGGGCCAAGCAAGGGATTGACATGATTAGATTTGCCTTTGGCATCTGTGTAGAGAATGAGTTGAGGAGAGCTTGGAAGCAGGGAGTAATCCAAGCAGGAAATGATGGTCACTGGAACAAGGGGAATACTCACTGTAACTATTATTTATATTGGCTGCATTTTGTTACATTTTGAGTTTTCATAACTTGTACTCCTCTAAAACCCTCCACTGGGGCACCTGGCTGGCTCAGCCTGCAGAGTCATGAGTTCAAGCCCCACGTTGGGCACAGAGCTTAGTTTAAAAAAAAAAAAAAAAAGCCACCTCTATAGATGAACATTAAGGTTGTTAAATTTTTTTATATTGAAAACTATATTATAATAAACATCCTCATGTTTTATAGCCTTTTATACCTATTTGATTATTTCCTTAGAATAACATCCTAAACTCACCATCAAACTGTCAAATTGCCAGGATGTATCAGTTTTGTTTCCATTAGTGTCTATTTCCTAAACTCTGACCACCCTCTGGCATTAACACTTAAAAATATTTTTGATAATTTAATATGCTGAAGAATGGTGATTGTTACATTAATTTGTACTGCTTTTATTATGTACTGAGCAATTGTTTTTCTTCTTTACAAACTGCTCTTTTTGTGTTTTTGTCTATTGGTGTTATACTTTTCATACTGATTTATAACAATCTCTGCACAGTATTAAAGTAATAAGCACAGCAAGGCACTGTGCTAACAGCTGTACATCTGTTATCTTTGTTTTATCTTCTTAGCTCTATGAAGTAAATACTCTTATTGTCCCCATTTCCAGATGAGAAATTTAGAGCAAAAATGAATTAAATAACTTGCCTTGTCACGCAGGTAGTCAATAAATAATGAAGCTAGGATTTGGATGGTGGTCTGCCAGCGCCAAAGCCTGCTGTCTTGGTAGCTAAAGTATTAAGTCCTGTAAATTAATGCCTTTGTCATGTCAGATGTTATAATACCTTGGTTTTCCCTGTGTGTCCTTTGCCATTAAATTCATGTATGTTTTTTCCTAATGTACAAAATTTTTAATTCTTTATGAATTCAAAATCCTTATGAAAGAAACCATATATTGGATGTATACCACGAGAAGGCACTATAGTATACTTGTTAAGAGCACATTCTGGGAGTGCCTGGGTGCCTCAGCAGGTTAAGCCTCTGCCTTTGGCTCAGGTCATGATCTCAGGGTCCTGGCATCGAGCCCCGCATTGGGCTCTCTGCTCAGTGGGGAGCCTGCTTCCCTCTCTGTCTGCCTGCCTCTGTCTACTTGTGATCTCTCTCTCCGTCAAATAAGTAAATAAAATCTTAAAAAAATAAAAGAGCCCGGGGCGCCTGGGTGGCTCAATGGGTGGAAGCCTCTGCCTCCGGCTCAGGTCATGATCCCAGGGTCCTGGAATCGAGCCCCGCATCGGGCTCTCTGCTCAGCGGGGAGCCTGCTTCCCTTCCTCTCTCTCTCTGCCTGCTTATGATCTCTGTCTGTCAAATAAATAAATAAAATCTATTTAAAGATAAAAAAAAATAAAAGAGCCCATTCTGTAGAGGGTTTTTCCACATACTAGCTGTTGGCCATAGCCAACATGGCCAACATGGCTTCCTTTTCAGAAGCATCTACCCTTTTACTGTTGATTTGAAATGTTATCGAGGTGCCTCGGTGGCATAGTCAGTTAAATCTGCCTTTGGCTCAGGTCATGATCCGCAGGTCCTGGGATCACGCCCCATGTTGGTGGGGTGGGGGGTGGAGAATCTCTGCTCAGCGGGGAGTCTGCTTCTCCCTCTCCCTCTGCCCAGCCCTCCACTTGTGCTCTCTCTCAAATAAATAAAATCTTAAAAAAAAAGAATTCTCCCAAAAAATTAAATTAAAAAAAGAAATCTTCATTTTTCACCATACTACAAGAATGTGACACTGCAAGTTGAAACCAAACAAAAATCTTAATCATTAATGGGAGGAATTACCCTTGTTCTGTGACCTTTAAAAGTTTTTGTCAAAGCATCAAAAAATTTCTTAGCATCATTTATAAATGTGTAGGGAAATGAAAACATAGTAAAACTAATATTTATTTAGTACTTTGTAATCTCAAGCATTTAGAGAAATTGAGAATTAAATTGTTTTCTTTGCAAAAAAAAAAAAACTTACCAAAATAGTTTGAACAATGCTTGCCTCTTTTTTCTCTTTTTCCTTTTTTTAAGATTTTACATATGTATGTATGTACATACGTATGTATGTATATATGTATTCAGAGCTCAAGCAAGGTGAGGAGAGGGGAAAAGGAGCAAGAATCTCAAGCAGACTCCATGCTCAATGCAGAGCCAGACGTGGGGCTTGACCCGGGGCTCGATGGGGGCTTGATCCCTCAACGCTAAGATGATGACCTGAACCAAAATCAAGCATTAGACGCTTAAGCAACTGACCTAGCCAGGCACTGGCCTCTAATTTCTTATAATACAGAACAAGTATCTTCACTATGCCTTGAAGAATTGTCATAGTCCTCTTTACTTCTGACATTATATCCTTTTTACGTAAAATCTCATGAAGTATCTCTAAGAATGCCGTGAAGGCAAAGTGGTTTTTTGCTGGCATCAGTTTTTATGAGACATCTTCATCCCTTTTGTCACAGCCACTTTCCTCCTTTTGGAAATGAAGTAGCCTTCACTCGATTCATACGGATCTACACTTTGTCTTGGTGACAGTGTTAACATTCCCATGATCACCTATTTCTTCTCTAACTCCATTTATGTTCAATTTGAATTTCACTTCCAGCCCTATCATTTTTCATTTCTTTGCTGCACTTTCATCTTTTGGCCAATTCTGTAATCTTTTTTTTTAAATATTTTATTTATTTTTTCAACAGAGAGAGATCACAAGTAGGCAGAGAGGCAGGCAGAGAGAGAGAGGAGGAAGCAGGCTCCCCGCCAAGGGGAGAGCTCAATGTGGGGCTCGATCCCAGGACCCTGCGATCATGACCTGAGCCGAAGGCAGAGGCTTTAACCATCTGAGCCACCCAGGGGCCCCTGTAATCTTTTTTTTTTTTTTTTTTTAAATATCACACAGGCTTATCACTGGGGAGACAAGGAATTGACACAACGACATTCTTGCTGTGTGTCTGTGAACCAAATACACAGAGTATTAATTACCAACATACTGAAAGAAGCGATGTGATTGTTTCACTGCTTATGGTATACATTCAAAAAAGTTGATTCTGACAGTTTTTTTTTTTTTACAGTATTCTCATTTCTTTTATGGAGGAAAGAATTTTTGGAGGAACTTTCCTCACCATTTTTACTGATTTCACCACTTCATTTTGTATTTGCTTATAAATGTATTATATAGAAAGAGATTTAAATGAGACACAAGTCCCAATTTTCAATTACCTCCATAAAACTGTAAGACTTTGTAGCTGCCAATGTGGTATTCTCCTTCTCTCTGTCCCTCCTCCCTACCTACTTTTTTCTTACTCCCAAAGTACTTAATCACCCTTTAATATGCTGTACAGTTTACTCATTTATTATTTAATAGAGTATATTTATTTATTTGACAGAGAGCACAAGTAAGCAGAGCAGCAGGGAGAGGGAGAGGGAGAAGCAGGCTCCTCAATGAGCAGGGAGCCTGATGCAGGACTCAAACCCAGGACTCCAGGATCTTGACCTGAGCTGAAGGCAGAGGCTCAACCAACTGAGCGACCCAGGCGCCCCTACTCATTTATTATTTAAATTGATTTAAAATGTATGGTGCCTCTGCCTATTAGGATAAGGGTTGGATCCTTTTTTTTTTTTTTTTTTTTTTTTTTTTGGTTCACTAATATACCTTAAGGGTCTAAAACTCCCCTTGGCACATAGTAGTCACTCAGTAAATAGCTGTTCAATAAATAAATAAACTGTGGCTCATCAACCATACTTTCCAATTCAAAAATGAGGAAAATCAGCCATTTGCAAAGTTTTGTTTTCAGTAAAGGAGGAAAAGAATTACCAAAGTGACTAAGTCACGTATTTTTTTTTTTAAGATTTTATTTATTTATTTGATAAAGATCACAAGTCTGCAGAGAGACAGGCAGGGGGCGGGGGGAGGGGAAGCAGACTGCAGAGCAGAGAGCCTGATGTGGGGCTCCATCCCAGGACCCTGAGATCATGACCGGAGCCGAAGGCAGAGGCTTTAACCCCCTGAGCCACCCACGCGCCCCATAAATCACATATTTTTTTAATTGACCCATCCATTTGTATGCTTGTTTGTTTAAAGCAGGCTCCACCATGGAGCCCAACACGGAGCTTGAACTCACGACCCTGAGATCAAAACCTGAGCTGAGATCGGGAGTCAGACACTTAACCGATGGAGTCACCCAGATGCTCCCTGACCCATCCGTTGAAAGCATAAATGTCCAGATTCAGACTTTTAAAACCACCAACAATGAAAATTCTGTGTGCTTGAAAGGAAATAGTTGAAGTCCCAATTAATGAAGTTATTTTCCAAGCTCTTTATAGAAACACTATAGCATCATTTGCTCTCTAAGTTATCACGAATCTATTAGGCAACTGGTGGGCTCATGTACAAAAATAAAACACAAATATTTTGGGACCTGCAACTGGTTGCCAAAGTAGAGTTTCTCTTTTCATTTTTATCTTTCACTCAGTACTCTAAAAATAATAATTTCCTGCCCCACTGACAAGTCCACAGCCAAATGGAGTAGATGAATATTATGATGTGGCCAGCAAATTCCCAAAGAGAGAGCTCTTGCAGACCGTGGGAAGAGTATTTCTGAGCCAAGGCCCAACTTTTGAAAGGTTTCTTTTGTCTCCCACAGTTCAAAGAGAACTTTGGAGCTTGACCTTCTTAAACTAGTCCCCACCACATATAAAAACATAAATATAAATATCCCTTGGGGAAGAAATGTGAACAGGAAACATTATAAGGAACAGCCCATATTAATATGCCTTTATTAAATACTTCCCACATAATTAGTAAATAAAAAGTAAATAATAAGCATGAGGCTAGGCATAAGAGATAGTAATATAGATTGACTTAGTGAGAAGGAACGTTCAGGAAAAGAGATGTTGTCAGTGACCTAGGCCCTCAGCTCAGTTTTTCCACCACCAAATGGGAGGTCAAGGGAAAATTTATGAGAAATTTTAATTTATTCATATTACTTACTTAGCATGTCTCAGGTCCTATGCTAGGACCTGAGGAGAGAGAAGCAAATAACATATAGCCTTTGTCCTCCAAGGGCTCCCATTGTGATAGATAAAACATGAAAAAGGGGATGAAAATCCTTTGTGATGAGTACCATAATGTAAATACTAGAAGCAATGAGAACCAGAAAGAAGGAATCCATGAGGCAGCAGTTCTTCAAGTATGCTCCGTGGACCTCTGGGAGTCCTCAGGACCCTTTCAAGGTATCTCTCAGGTTAAAAACCATTTTTATAATAATATTAAAATATTATCTGCCTTTCATTATATTGATATTTGCACTAATGGCACAAAAGCCCTGGTGGCTAAGTTGGCTAGTGCTTTGGCGTGAATCAAAGCAGTGATACCAAACTGTATAATATGCATTGTATTCTTCACTGCCACACACTTGCAATAAAAATAAAAAATAATAAGACAAAGTAAGGTTCACTTAAGAATGTCTTTGGGGGTTCCTGTATGGCTCAGTTGGTTAGGAGGCCAGCTCTTGGTTTCGGCTCAGGTCATGATCTCAGGGTCCTGGGATGGAGCCCTGTGTTGGGCTCCATGTATAGTGGGGAATCTGTTAGGGAATCTCTCCCACTCCCTCCATCCCTCCTCCAGCTCGCACTCTCTCTCTCTCTAAAATAAATAAATAAATCTTTTTTTAAAAAATAAGAATGTCTTTGATGAAGCAGTAACGTAATTTTATTAACTCTTGGTCCTTGAGAACACACAAACTGTCAAAATTAATGAAGTAAGCCCGTCTCTTCAAGGAAAATCACTGAAAGTGTTGTTGCCTATGATAATATTTGAACTTTCAAGAGAAAATCAGAAGTTTGGAAAACTTGTATTTGTCATCATAAGGTTGCCAGCTTTCCAATATTTAAAGGATTTTTCTGATAAGATTGGTGGTGATATGAACAAATGCAATTTAAAAAATATAATGAGTCAACATTTGGGAGGATATTTTACAAGTGATCAATGCATCAAATTGTCCATTCGAAAAGCAAGTATTAGAGTACAAATGCTCATTGATATAACAATTCTACATTACAACTAATCTTTAAAAAACTGCCACTTACTGAGTTTTTGTGTAGTACCACAGTCTTACCTACAACTATCTGACAAGGCTATTAAAATATCTCTCCCTTTTCCTACCATATCTATGTGAGGTCAGGTTTTATCATAGAATTCACCCAAAACAATATATTGCAACTGATGAGAGAATCCAGCTGTTTTCTATGAAGCCAGACATTAAAGAGATATGCAAAAAGGTGAAAGTATGGCATTCTTCTGATTTTTTTGGTTTAAAACATAGGTTATCATACAAATGGTATTTATGTTACCATGCAATAATTTTATTATTTTTATTTTGAAAATGAATTAATGTTTAATTTCTTAGATTGGAGTTCTTAATATGGTAAATATCAACAGATAAAATCCATATAAACAAAAGTCCTTTGGGGCCCCCAATAATTTTCTTTTTAAAGATTTTATTTATTTATTGGACAGAGATCACAAGTAGGCAGAGAGGCAGGCGGGGCGGGGGGGAGGCAGGCTCCCCGCTGAGCAGAGAGCCTGACTCGGGGCTCAATCCCAGGACCCTGAGATCATGACCTGAGCTGAAAGCAGAGGCTCAACCCACTGAGCCATCCAGATGCCCCTAAAGATTTTATTTTTAAGTAACCTCTGCACCCAACATGGGGCTGGACCTCACAACCTTGGGATCAAGAGTCACATGCTCCACAGACTGAGCCAACCAGGTACCTCAAGAGTCCCCAATAATTTTTAATAGTGAAAAGGATCCTCGGGGCACTTGGGTAGCTCAGTTGGTTGGGCGTCCACCTCTTGATTTCAACTTAAGTCATGATCTCGGGTTCCTGAGATCCAGCTGGGTAGGGCTGGTAGGGCTCTGAGCTGGGTGTGGAGCCTGCTTGAGATTCTCTCTCTCCTTTTCCTTCTGCTCCTTCTCCCCTCCCACTCCTGGTGCACACACACACATTCTCTCTCTCTCTTAAAAAAAAAAAAAAGTTAAAAAAAAAACTATAAAGGGGCCACAAACCAAAAAGTTTGTGAACCACTGTCCTAGGGAATAAAAGCCATTTAAACTGAAGCAATTACTCAACTACTCAGTTACAGGAATAAGTTCCCTGAAAATATTTGCTAGTTTAAACATGAGCATTTAAAATGGATGACAGAGGGGCGCCTGGGTGGCTCAGTGGGTTAAGCCGATGCCTTCAGCTCAGGTCATGATCTCAGGATCCTGGGATCAAGTCCCGCATCGGGCTTTCTGCTCAGCAGGGAGCCTGCTTCCTCCTCTCTCTCTCTCTCTCTCTCTGCCTGCCTCTCTGCCTACTTGTAATCTCTGTCTGTCAAATAAAATAAATAAAATCTTTAAAAAAAAAATAAAATGGATGATAGATAGGGGTGCCTGGGTGGCTCAGTGGGTTGAGCCTCTGCCTTCGGCTGGGGTCATGGTCCCGGGGTCCTGGGATCGGGCCCTGCATCGGGCTTTCTGCTCAGCAGGGAGCCTGCTTCCCCTCTCTCTCTCTGCCTGCCTCTCTGCCTACTTGTGATCTCTCTCTCTGTATCAAATAAATAAATAAAATCTTTAAAAAAAAAATAGAATGGATGACAGATACGGGGCTGAATGCTGTTCTTACTTCGTAACTAGTTCTTACCTCAAAACCATGCCATAATTCTCAAGGCTTCTCTTTGCTTCAGCTAATAACCAGGAGAAAGAATCTTGCTGCAGAAGGAAACTAAAGTTTCAGGCCTCCTGTGGCCAATCACTCCACACTCCCTTTTACCAACATACTTGGTATTACATTTTAGGTAAAATAACTAATTATTCAGTAAGTCATCACCAGCATCCTAAAGTTAAGGAAAAACAGGGCAAAAATAGGCTGGTTTTGTGGATAAAAAGGTCTCAGGTCTTACCCCCAACTCTCCCCCACAACCAGTGGCATCTAACCTGAGGTCTTATTCTTCTGGTTGAAAAATCTGGGAAAAATTTCAAGTCCTGACTGCTGTTTCCCCAGCACCTAAGACATTGCTTGGCACATATTAGGCACTCAATAAATATTGTTGAATAAAGTCAAACTCCTTTATTTTTTATTGCAAAAATTAAACTCTCTTAACTTGGAAGGAGCTAAAGCAACTCAAGGTTTAAGAGAGGGACAGAAAAAGGGGAAGCTTCTAAAAGGTTAGGAAATTGTAGGAATGTGTGGGAAAGAGAAAATGGCTCTTGTTCCTGTTACCTACCGTAGCTTATAAGCCACCCCATAACTAACTGCTTAAAACAACTATTTTATTATTATTTCTCACAATTGTTGTAGTTATGTAGATGTAGACATTTGGGGTCTCTCATGGAGTTGCAGCCTCTTAAGTGGACTCCCTGATTCCAGGGAATCTATTAACACAGCAACCCCAGAGTGATCCTTTAAAAATCTGTCATATCATGTCCCTCCTCTGCTTAATTCAAGGGGTCTTCACAATGGCCTACAAGACCCCTGCAATCTGAATTCTCCACTCTCTCTCCCACTGCCTATTTGACCTTTATCATCATTCACTTTCCATCTGGCTTACTTCCCTTCCTCTCTACTGGCCTCTGTACTGTTCTCTCTGTCTCTCTCTCTCTCTCTTTTTTTTTTTTTTTTTAAGATCTTATTTATTTGACAGAGATCACAAGTAATCAGAGAGGCAGGCAGAGAGAGAGAGAGAGAGAGGAGGAAGCAGGCTCCCTCCCACGCAGAGAGCCCAACTCAGGACTCCATCCCAGGACCCTGAGATCATGAGTCCAAGGAAGAGGTCTAACCCACTGAGCCACCCAGGCGCCCCCCTCACACAGTTTTGATGGCTAAAGGTGATTGTTTTCCATACCATTAGAGTCTGGTTCACATAGCCGATGTGAGTCTCTGCCTTAGACATCGCAGACCTAGAAAGCCTTGGCAATCCCTGGCCTGCAAGGGCATTTAGACATTTCTCCACTGGCTAGCCCAGTAGTAGTAGTAGGGGCCAGGTGGTAGAATGAGATCTTGAAGCAAGAGACCGTGACTTGTTCCAGGATTCCAGGAGCGCAGCATTAGGAAGGACACTCAATGGGCGTTGATGACTTGTGAATGAACGAAAGGGTACAGACCACTGTGCCTCCTCTCCTCCTCTAAGAATGCAAACGCTCGCTACGTAATCTATTGCTCGGCGCTCCTCTCTGCTCTGCGGGCCTGCGGTCCCATCGATATGCTTGGCCATCGCGCGCCTGCGCCTTTAGGCTCTCAGTCGCAGGCGGCGTGGGGAGCGTGGGGAGCGCTAGGAGCTGTTGTGGCGCGCCGGGAGTTGAGAGGTAAAGCTGCGGCTTTTGCGCTGTCAGGCCCCTTACGAGCTGGCTGTTGGGAATGAACACCGCGGTGAGGGCCACGGGGTCCCGCTTCATGTGGGGGAAGCAGGCTTCTTGATCCCAGCCGAGGAAGGCCTGATGAGGTGGGCGAGGGTGCAGAGCCCCAGGGTCTCCAGCTCAAGTCCCTGCCAGGACCGGGCAGGCAGCTAAGTGGCCGAACTAGAAGGGAGCCAACCA
Organism: Mustela erminea; assembly: GCF_009829155.1. Taxonomy (NCBI): domain Eukaryota; kingdom Metazoa; phylum Chordata; class Mammalia; order Carnivora; family Mustelidae; genus Mustela; species Mustela erminea. The sequence continues at coordinate 74,777,820 of NC_045623.1, forward strand.
CTTTGTGCAACAGATGGAGAGGAGTTTCAGGAGGGGAGCATCTGCTTGAAGTCACAGCGAGGACCAGATCGGGGACCAGACACTCCGCAGAGTACCTGAACTCTTTCCACTTCAGCCCTTCATTTATTTATTCTGCCTGTTTTTCGTTGTTTGGGGCAAAGCAATCAAATCGGAATACAACAAGCTCCAGATGAAAGACCCATTATGGTAGTGTTTTATCTCACCGGTTGACAAAGAGAGAGGCAATAACTGCAATAATGGAAGCATGTCTGAGATGCCATGAACACCCCCCCCTCCCCCACTCCAAAGCTTGGGAGACTCCCATTACCCAGAGTTGTGACACTGCGGCATTTGACATTCTGCTTCAGGGTTTGTGAGCTTAAGTACCAGGTTCCCTTCTAGGAACTGAGGACGCTTAGAGTTTTAATTGTCAGGCCTTAAATGTCAGGCCTTGCCTGTAAGTGGTAGAACCAGAACTCAAACTCAGGTCTTCTGACTGCGAAAGCGCCAATGTTCTCTTCATAATAACATCAGATGTGAAACGAATTATATAGTGCCAGCCAAATTGAATTTAAATTCTAATCTGAGGCAATGCTTGCTGGAATTGAAATTATGGTACCTTTTTTCTTTCATTTTTAAGATTTTATTTATTTATTTATTTATTTGAGAGAGAGCAGCAGAAGGAGAGGGAAAAACAGGCTCCCGGCTGAGCAGGGAGCCCGCAGAGGGGCTCAATCCTGGGACCCTGTGAGCTAAAGGCAGACGCTTAATGGACTGAGCCACCCCGGTGCCCCGAAATTACTGTATCTTTAAGTTGTAGATGTTGTGCAGGAGCCTTCACTTTGTGCCTCGGGTGTACTGGGTTTAAGTGCTGCAGTTTAAACCCAGGGGCCTAGAGATTATCATAATTATGAATAAAGGTGCAACATTATTTGTCAGCTTACTGTCAAATAATGTTTTTTCTGAACATTGCATTTCACACTTGTATTTAAAAAGTTGTATCAGGGGTGCCTGGGTGGCTCAGTGGGTTAAAGCCTCTACCCTCTGCTCAGGTCATGATCCCAGAGCCCCACATGGCATCTGGCTCTCTGCTCAGCAAGAAGCCTTCTTCCCCTCTTTCTCTGCCTGCCTCTCTGCCTACTTGTGATCTCTGTCAAATAAATAAATAAAATCTTAAAAAAAAATGTTATATCATTTGTTGTAAATCAAGAAGTACTTTTATTTTAAATCAGTAAAGTTTATGACCTTTTATTACGCATCTTTTCTGTGGTAGCACCTGTAAAGAGATTATTTTGAAGGTCAAACAGGTTTGTTTATTACCTTGAGTTTAGAAAAGGGAATTAATCTGATTTGTTTCTGCCACTGGGCTCTGCAAATCTAGGTTCAGATGCAAGCCTGCATTTGTGTTTATAGCAATGTCTTTCATCATTGGGGATAATGAAAAGATGGGAGCAGATGGCTGAGTTATTGGAGACGTTTTAAGTCATTTTATACTTTTCAGAGACCTAATATGCTTGTATTTATTTTTTATTTATATATTTATATATTATATTTATTTATATATTTTGTATTTATTGCTGTTAACTCTTTTTTCAAGAAATAACTCATTAGAAGCCCACTTGGTAAACTCCTTTTTAAAGTTTTCTTTTTATTTAAATTCAGTTTAGGTAACATATACTGTATTATTAGTTTCAGGGGTAGAAATTAGTGGTTTACCAGTTGCATATAACACCCTGTGCTCATAACTTTAAGTGCCCTCCTTGATGCCCATCACCCAGTTACCCCATTCCCCCACATACCTCCACTCCAGCAATGCTCAGTTTATTTCCTAGAGTTGAGTGTCTCTTATGGTTTGTCTTCTTCTCTGTTTTCATCTTTATTTATTTTTCCTTCCATTCCCCTATGTTCATGTTTTGTTTCTCAAATTCCACATATGCATGAAATCATATGATATTTGTATTTCTCTGACTGACTTATTTTGCTTTGAATAAATCCCTCCAGCTCTATACATGTCATTGTAAATGGCAAGATTTCGTTCTTTTTTGATGGGTGAGTTTTATTCCATTACACACACACCCACCCACCCCACTTGGTAAACTCTTAATCCTTGAAGAGTCAGCTCAGATCTTACCTTCCTATAAAACTTTCCTGGACTTTTCTAGGAAGACTGAGACTATATGCCTACTGCATCTTGAATATATCTCTGCTATGACACTAACCATAGTATATTGTAATTTACTGAATTTGTCTTCTCCACTTAATTGTGAGCACCTCAAGGGAAAGGGCCAAGTTTCTTTAATTCACATGCCTCCTTCAGCCCATCTCCCTTGGCTGGGGCTGAGAATATGTATTGGTGAGTCAAAAAATATAATAAAGGTGATGCTTATACTATAGCTAAGGAAACTTTCTCACTGTGGTTTTTGGAGTTGCAAGAGGCACATTTGACATAGTATCAATAACCTAAGTAGAAGTAGGGTTAGTACTGTGTGTGCTTTGAATTTTATAGTTTTTTTTTTCCTGTTAATTGTTTTTTTTTTCTGTGACAGCAGTTTGTGAAAATGGAATTTCAAGCAGTAGTAATGGCAGTTGGAGGGGGATCTCGGATGACAGACCTGACTTCCAGCATTCCCAAACCTCTGCTTCCAGTTGGGAACAAACCTTTAATTTGGTACCCATTGAACCTGCTTGAGCGTGTTGGATTTGAAGGTGAGCTATGACAATTAAATATACTCATAAAACTTGAGGGATGTTTGATCCCAGTGATTTTTCAGCTTTATGAGGGTGAGAGAGGATGAATGAGATTGACTCAACATTGACTGTTGGCCTCTATAAATTAAGAACATAGCAGTACTCTATTGCTGTGTTAAAAGGTTCTTGAGAAGACAGCACTATTACTGTGTTAGAGTTGCTCCCCACAATGATTCAAGATGAACTGTGTAAAGATATCAGAAGGAGTGCAATAGGAATCCAAGTTAGTACCTCATAGTCAGCACTTAACTGTGAATCTATATGTATGTGGTAATGTATTAATATATTAAGGGGTACAGTATTGAAAAGATAACTCAGGCCCTGATTTCTAGGACCTTGTAGTCTAAATACATATATAAATAGAGGGGACATCACTACAGATCCTTCAGACATTAAAAAGATAGTAAGTAAATATTTTGAACAACTTTATGGTAACAAATTTGACAACTTAGATGCACATTTTAGAAATATTGCTTTGGAAATTATATGAAGAATGGATTTGAGGGAGTTAGGACAACATGCAGGGAGATGAACTGGGGAATTGATACAGAAGTCCATAGCAACCGTGAACTAAAGAAATAGGACCTGAACTAAAGAAGTAGCACTAAGGATGGAGAAGAGAGAACATTTGAGAAGGTTGATGATTTATGGGGAGGGAGAGTAGAAAAAGAGAGAGGAGTTCCCTCTACTTTTTTGCTTGGGTGACTAGGTGACTAGGTGGTGATACGGATAACCAGGACAAGGAACAAATTTGAATGAATATGAATTCAGCTTTGGCTGCAATGACTTTGAGGTGTCCTATAGTTAGATGTAGCAAATCTGAGTACTAGATGGAAGTGGTGTCTGGTCCTGGGGCACAGTTTTGTGTTCCAGTGTTCATTGTGCTATGATAATTGCCTTCCTGAAAGAGACCCATGAATGTTTCTGTGCAGTGGTCTGCATGACATTGATGTTAAGAGATGTTTAAGAAAAGATTTTCTATTTTCTTTTCTTTTCGAGATTTTATTTAAGTAATCTATACCCAGTGTAGAGCTTAAACTCACAACTCTGAAATCAAGAGTCCCATGCTCTACCAACTGAGCCAGCCAGGTGCCCCAAAAGATTTTCTTTTTAATATACTTTAAAATATCATACTATACTTTAATAACTCCTTGTGGATTTGCCATCAGTAACTTTTTTTTCCTTTTTACTCTTGCTATATCTTCAGTTGTGGTTAGGGGTTTCTTTTATGGTGTATTTAACACCCATTACATAGGAAATTTTATCTCACTAAGTCTCACTTAGAAATTGATGAATGCCTCCTAAACACAGGATTCCGGAATTTAATAACAAAGTCTGTGTTCACTTTCTTCATATTGTTCATGAGTTTAGAGAAGTTAATGTAGTCCTGCTTAGTTTTTTTCTTTCTATCCACACATAAGAGTCTTAGTCCAGTTATTAGACTGTCCCATATTTCCAGTTACTTCCTTGACTATGCACTCTCCCTAAAATGTTCTCTCCAAAAAAAAAAAAAAAAAGTAAAATAAAATGTCTTCTCCAAAATGTTATCTTCTCTTTGAAGTTCCAAACAGCATCAATCACCCTGTCCTCGATGGTTCCATCACACTTTGTTTTTCTATCTCAGTACCCACCAAGGCCTGTTTTATGCTGTAATTAGTGGAATGGAAGACTGATCTGAGAGCAGCTACTGTACCTCATTCATCTTTGTAACATCAGTATTTATAGAGTGTATACTAAAGAAGTTTTCAGTGGTCTTGAATTTATCTTGACCTATCTCAAAGGCCATCACTTCCACTTTCTTAGTCATTTCTCCATGTTAAGTTTCTTAAGAATAGGAACCATGTTGAATTCATCTCTGACTTCTCAGTGCCTATTTTTTCTTTACATATGAAGTGTATTTGTATTTATTGGTTGAATGAGTTGGTACTAAAAGCAAAGCAGGGAATGGAAGAAAGGTGAGAGAAGGAAGGAAGGAAAATTAAATGATTTGGAAAAGAAAGAGGGAGGAAGAAAGAGAAGGGAAGAAAAGAGAAAAGTGTGATTATGGTGAAAGGGAGAGAAAATTGTTACCTGGAACAGTATCATGGAACAAGTGGAAATTGAGATGCTAAAATCTGATCTTCAGGGGCACCTGGGTGGCTCAGTGTGGGTTAAAGCCTCTGCCTTCGGCTCATGTCATGATCCCAGGGTTCTGGGATCGAGTCCCGCATCCGGCTCTCTGCTCAGCAGGGAGCCTGCTTCTCTCCCTCTCTCTGCCTGCCTCTCTGCCTACTTGTGATCTGTCTCTCTGTCAAATAAGTAAACAAGATCTTTAAAAATAAATAAAATCTGATCTTCAGGCATTAGCAATACAAGTTATGTTGCAGTGAATTACATTACCCTACCAAAGATCATTAACAAAGATTTCCAGTTTTCTGTCATTCATTACCAGATATGTGGATAAAATGAAGACATCTGTTAAGTGGGGATTGTCTCTTGGTAGCATTCATTGTGGTCCTCAGTGAAGTACTCATGGCTACCTGGTAGGAAGTGGTGATAGCTCTTCCTTTGTAGTGAATGAAGATTTCAGATGTGATCCCATTTGTATCTGCTTTGATGCATGCTCTTCTGAGCTCTTTGCATCAAGTAATGATATGTAATTTTTAAAAAGATTTTATTTATTTATTTGACAGACAGAGATCACAAGTAGGCAGAGAGGCAGGCAGAGAGAGAGAAAGAAGCAGGCTCCCTGCTGAGCAGAAAGCCCAATGTGGGGCTCCATCCCAGGACCCTGGGATCATGACCTGAACCGAAGGCAGAGGCTTTAACCCACTGAGCCACCCAGGTGCCCCATATATAATATATTAAAGTGTGGGCCCTAATCATCAGACGAGTTTTATCTTGAGTCCATTGCTTACTAGTTGTGTAACCCTGAACAAAGTGACTTAATATCTTTTAGTCCAAGTTTTCTCATTTGTAAAATGAGATTGTTGTAAGAATTAAGAGAATGCCTGTAAATACATTGAAAAGGTTCAGTAATATCAACTGTTATTATTAAATCTAGAAACAAACCAAATTTAATTGAACTGGTGAAACCACTGTCTAAATAAATGTGTTTTTGTGTTTTTCCTTCTTTTTCCCTTTTGTTCTGTAGAAGTCATCATCATCACAACCAGGGATGTCCAAAAGGCTCTATCTGCAGAATTCAAGATGAAAATGAAGCTAGATATTGTGTGTATTCCTGATGAAGCTGACAGGGGGACTGCAGATTCTCTGCGCCAAATATACCCAAAACTTAAGGTGAGAAACTATTTCTTGATTTGTATTACTTATTGAAGATAAATATCACCTTATGTTTTCCTACAACAGTTTATAATGCTTTTTCGAAAATGTATTCTAGCATCACATATTTTGTTGCCCATGTACTCTTCAACCACTTTTTTTTTTAGATGTATGTATTTATTTAAGTCATTTTTGTACCTAACATGGGGCTCAAATTCATGACCCCAAGATCAAAAGTCACATACTCCTCTGACTGAGCCAGCCAGGTGTCCCTATTTTGATTATTAATGAAGATTTAGACATTTAGTTATTATAGTCACTGGTTTCCAGTATTTTTGAGTAATTGTACATCTTTATAAAAAATATATGCTTTTTTTTTTTTAAGATTTTATTTTCTATTTGACAGAGAGAGACACAGTGACAGAGGGAACACAAGCCGAGGGAGTGGGAGAGGGAGAAGCAGGCTTCCTGTGATGGTGGGGCTCAATCCCAGGACCCTGGGATCATGACCTGAGCTGAACGCAAACACTTAATGACTGAGCCACCCAGAGGCCCCAAAATAGGCTTTTTTTTAAAAAGATTTTTTATATCATTTGAGAGAGAGATCATGAGTGAGAGCACAAGCAGGGAGGTGAGTCAGAGGGAGAGGGAAAGCAGAGTCCCCACTGAGCAGGGAGCCTGACACAGGGCTCGATCCCAGGACCCTAGGATCATGACCTGAGCCGAAGGCAAATGCTTAACTGACTGAACCACTCAATCGCCCCAAAAAAGATAAATTCCAAATGTGCTTTTAAAGATTCCATTTAGGGACGCCTGTGTGGCTCAGTTGGTTGGGCAGCTGCTTTCGGCTCAGGTCATGATCCTAGCATCCTGGGATCAAGTCCCACATCAGGCTCCTTGCTTAGCAGGGAGCCTGCTTCTCCCTCTGCCTCTGCCTGCCACTCTGTCTGCCTGTTCTCATTCTCTCTGACAAATAAATAAATAAAATCTTTTAAAATAAAAAAGATTCCATTTAAATGAAGTTCATGAACAAGCAAACTTTATTTATTCAGTTCTCTATTTATTAATTTTTAGAGAGAATGCGTGTGTGTGGAGGGGTGCAGGGGGTGGGAGTGGGGGGAGGACAGAGGAGAGAGAGAGAGAATCCCAGGCAGGATCCATGCTCAGTGTGCAGCGTGACTCAGGGCTCAGTCCCACAACCCAGAGATAATGACCTGAGCCAAAAGCAAGAACTGGATGCTCAACTGACTGAGCCACCCGGGTGCCCCCATGAATAAACAAAACTTAATCTATAGTGATAAAAATCAGAGCCGGAGTTCACTCTGCAGATGACAGATTGACCAGAAAGAAGTACAAAGGAATTTTCAAAAATTCCTGACTCTCATCCTTACAATATAACATTTGACCTTTTGATCTACTTTGATTAGATACTAACAAGGGCATATGAATATGAGGGCACAGTCTCCATACTGGCCTGTGGCCAATGAACTGAGAAATATCCACTGTATACTATTTTTATTTTATTTTATTTTTTATTTTTTTTAAAGATTTTATTTATTTATCAGATAGAGATCACAAGTAGGCAGAGAGGCAGGCAGAGAGAGAGGGGGAAGCAGGCTCGCTGCTGAGCAGAGAGCCCAATGCGGGGCTCGATCCCAGGACCCTGAGATCATGACCTGAGCCGAAGGCAGAGTCTTTAACCCACTGAGCCACCCAGGCGCCCCCACTATATACTATTTTTAAATTGATATCTTCTGGTGAAAATTCAATCTGTATGATAATGTTGCCATCTTGTTTGAATTGAGGAGCAGTCTCTCCTGGTATTTCTGGTAACTGTAAACAGATGTATTAATATATTCAACCTGCCTATGCACTAAAGAACAAAAACTTAATGCAGAAATGTATATGGCCGGGGTACCTGGGTGGCTCAGAGGGTTAAGCCTTTGCCTTCAGCTCAGGTCATGGTCTCAGGGTCCTGGGATCAGGGCTCTCTTTTTAGCAGGAAGCCTGCTTCCCCCCTCTCTCTGCCTGCTTGTGCTCTCTCTCTCTATCAAATAAATAAAATCTTTTTAAAAAAATGAAATATATATGGTCTTTCTCTCCATCCTACCATTATAGGGGAATAATTTACACACAGTAAAATACAAAGATATTAAGTATACAGTTCAGTGAGTTTTGACAGATACATACACCCTAAACACCACTACCCAAATGAAGAACATTTTCATATGAACAATTTCATAAGAATAATGTTAACTTTGCTTGTTCATGAACTAGATATAAATGGAATCATACCATTTTATTCTAGTTTCTTTGGTTCAATGTAATATTTTTCAGACTCATATTGTTGAAGATATAACTAGTTTTTTTTTTATTCCATTGAATAAATATACCACTATTTATTCATTTCTCTGTTGGGTTATTTGGGTTGTTTCTGATTTTGAGATATCATTAATAAAGCTGTTATGAATATTGTTCTGCAATCTTTTTGTGAAAATATTCTAGTTTGTAGGGTTTACTGTATTAGAAACTGCCATATAGGTTTCCAAGTGGTTATACCATTTTATACTTCCATCAACAATGTGTAAGGGTTACATTTGCTTCATGTCTTCATCAACACCTAATATTGTCAATTGTACTTTTACATTTTAACTATTCTAGTGGATATAAATGTAGTAGTATCTTGTGGTTTTAATTTGCATTTCTCTGATAATAGTGATGCTAACCACCTGTCCATGTGGTTATTGGCCATTTGTTTATATTTATGGAGGGTTCGAAGCATTTGCCTATTTTTAAATTGAGTTGTTTACCTTTTTTTATTGATTATAGAAATTCCGTATGTATTCTAGGTGCAAGCCTTTTGCCAAATGTGTTGTAACTATCTTCTGCCAGTCTTTGGCTTGCCTTTTTACTTTTTTAATGGTGTCTTTTCATGACCAGAATTTTTTGATGTTGATGAAATTCAGATTATTGCTTTTTTTTCCTTTGTGGTTAATATACTTTTTGTGTCCTCTCTAAGAAATCTTTGCCTATCCCAAGCTTGTGAATATATTCCTTTTTTTTCTTTTTTAAGATTTATTTATTTGAGGGGTACTTGGGTGGCTCAGTCGTTAAGTGTCTGCCTTCGGCTCAGGTCATGATCCCAGACTCCTGGGATCGAGCCCCGCCTCAGGTTCCTTGCTTGGTAGGAAACTTGCTTCTCCCTCTTCCACTCCCCCTGCTTGTGTTACCTCTCTCACTGTGTCTCTCTCTGTCAAATAAATAAATGAAAACCTTACAAAAAAGAGATTTATTTATTTGAGAGAGAAAAAGGGAGCACATGAGTGGGGGAAGGGTCAGAGAGAGAGGGAGAGAATCCCAATCAGGCTTCCCACTGAGTGTGGAGCCCCACATGGAACTCAGTCTCATGCCCCTGAGATCATGACCTGAGCCAAAACCAAGAGCTGGACACTTAATCAACTGAGCCATTCAGGTACCCCAATAAAGATACTCTTTAATGTTTACCCCATCTTGATTTAATTTTGTATGCGGTGTGAGGTAGGGATAAAATTTTCTTTTTTTCTATATGGATATTTATTCCAGCACCATTTTTTTTAAAAAAGATTTTATTTATTTATTTGACAGACCGAGATCACAAGTAGGCAGAGAAGCAGGCAGAGAGAGAAAAGGAAGCAGGCTCCCTGCTGAGCAGAGAGTTCCATGCGGGTCTCTATCACAGGACCCTGGGATCATGACCTGAGCCGAAGGCAGAGGCTTTAACCCAGGCACCCCTCCAGCACGATTTGTTAGAAAGATTTTACTTTCCCCATTGAATTGGACTGGTGCCTTCATTGAAAATCAACTGACTGTATATGTGTGGTCTTTCGGTTTTCTCTATTTTGTTTCATTGGTCTATTTGTCGAGTCTTCAAAGCACATTGAATAATGTCTTGATTATTTTAGCTTTGTAGTAGGAATTGAACTGGACCTAGAGATTAGTTAACTAATTAGTTAATAACAACTAATTAGTTATAATTAGTTAATATTGATTCTTCCAGTCTTGAACATCTATTTATTTAGGTTTCTTTTAATTTCTCTCATAGTGTTTTATAATTTTCAATGTAGAAGTTTTGAACATCTCTTGGTAAATTATTCCTAGGTAGATGTTTTTAATGGTATTGTAACTGGTGCTTTTTACTCTATTTTTCAATTGTTTGTTGCTTGTGTATAGACATAAAATTGCTTTTTGAAGATTGGCCTTATCAAATTGTAGACTCCTTTTTAATCTTTATGCTTTTTTTTAATCTTGCCCTGGCTAGGACTGCCAGTGCAATGTATTATAGGCATTTCCATTCACTTTTGGCCTTTTCGTTTTCCTGTGCTTCCATCCAAGTAGGTTTTGGTGTTTCTGACTAGAGAGATTTCCAATACCATAATGTTGGGTGTGTTACTTTCTGGACTGCAGCTGCTTATTTCCTTAGGGAAGATACTGGGAATTCCACTAAGAAAATGAAATGATAGTTCTGGTCTTTCATAGGAACAGATACCAGGTTTACTAAGAAGCTTAGGGTGCTTGGTGGACTTCCCGGGGGCTGTTTTAGCTACAGTCTAATCATTTAGGATGGAGGTGTAATCTCTCTGCTCCCTAGTTTCTAACTCCTAGAAATGTTACTTTTGCTTGAACCTGGAACTGGCAGTTCTAGAAGTCTCATGTGAGGCTTGTAACAATTAGGGGCCTGAGAAATAGTAGTAACAACTATAAATAGGAATAGGCATGTGAAGCAAGTAAAGTAAATGCCAGTAGGACACTGTACTTCCAAGTTCCTGCTGCTGCTTATGGTTTTAACCATTGAATCCTTATTTTAGAACCTAAAGGTAAGAGTCCTCATTAAGTCATTCTGCACAGTCTCATTTCTTTTCGTCCTTTCATCCCACTTTGTTTTTACATAATTGACATCACAGCACCTTTTACATATAATCCTGCCTCTGTGCCTTTTCTTGAGCTGAGACTAGGGCTAGCAGGTCTCTGCTGTCTTTGCTGTTTCTGCTTGATTCCTCCTCCACCAATGGCTCCTGATACCTGGCTTCATGCCAACTTGCATTCCAGCCTGGAGCAGAGGCAACTAAGCTAACCTGTGGAGGAACTTAGCAGACTCCTAAATAGCCGAAGTTTGAGCTAAGCCAAAATTCAGAACCATCTGGGTGGGATCAACACACTTGTAGGAAAGGTAATGGAAATACACATAAACAGTTGAGGAAAGTGAAACAGCCTGAGAATGGCATTTTGTTGGTGTTTGCTAAGAGATGTCATGTACCTCTCTGAAGTAGAAAGTTGTAGCCCCAGGCTGTGCCAGGGTTTAAAAGCAGTGCCCCCTTTGAGCCAATGTATTTCTCTTACCTTGATCCCACAAAGCAGCTTCCTAAACATTTGGCGACTATTTTGGTCTTTTTTTAAGTAAGATTTTAGGTAAGATTATTGCCTTTGAGACTTGGGGGTTTATGACCTTTTGATTCTTTTATCTTTACCCACTTCCTTCGGATTGAGTTCCCCAAATATTACTTTGAGGTTATCCCATGTGACTTCTGCTTTTCTAGAGAAAGACCACAACAGTATATTAGCTTTATTTGGCTTTTTTGTTTAAAATATGTTTCACCATTTTAGTTTATAATGTTTCTCATTTGCATTGCATTTGCTAAATATATCGCAGTTCTCTTTATATTTGGAAACTTCCATCATGTGTGCTTATAGGATATTGAAGTTGGACATCATACTTGCTGTGTGTTTTTTCAGCTGACATACATATTTTATTTGGTTTTATTCTTCTGGCACTGTTTTCTACTTCATTTTACCTTATCTCATGCCACAATTTTTGCTGACTTACTGGCTTCTCACTTTTTATTTCAGCTGCCTACCCTCTTTCCCTGACTTTTCAAGAAAGGTTACTGGCTCATTCATTCTCCCACGCCCTGGGTGAGTGAGCTCCATTCGTATAACTAGTGTTGATAACATGGAAGTTCTTAGATTTTCAGTCTTCTCCACAATAGTGTTTCATATTTGTTGATGAATGATTCATTCTTATCTATGTCCGAACTCATTCATTTACCAAATATGTATTGAGGCTATAATAATGATTATAATTGCTTAATTTATTAAATAACCAATTATGGACCATAGTTTGTTTGTTCTTTTTAACTATTTATCAGGGAAAACTTCAAACATGTACAAAAATGGAACATTGCTCGAGTATCTGTCACCCAACTTTAGTAGTTATCAACCCAGATAATCTTTTTTTTATTTTTTAATTTTTTTGTAAGCATATAATGTATTATTAGCCCCGGGGTACAGGTCTGTGAATTGCCAGGTTTACACTCTTCACAGCACTCATCATAGCATATACCCTCCCCAATGTCCATAACCCCACCCCCCTCCCTCCCTCCCTCCCCTCCTCCCCCCAGCAACCCTCAGTTTGTTTTGTGAGATTAAGAGTCTCTTATGGTTTGTCTTCCTCCCAACTACCCCCAAACCCCCAACGTTGCATCTCCACTTCCATCATATCAGGGAGATCATATGATAGTTGTCTTTTTCGGATTGACTTATTTTGCTAAGCATAATACCCCTTAGTTCCATCCACGTCATCACAAATCAACCTAGATGATCTTATTTCATCTATATCCCCACCCGTCTTGCTCCCTCTCATATTCTTTTGAAATAAATCTCAGAAATCATATTACTTCATCTGTAAGTATATATTACTAAGATAAGAGCTCTTTAAAAAATAAAAATAAAACTGTAAGACCATTATAACACCTAAAAAAATTAATTCTTTATTATCAAATATCCAAACAGTGAATAAGTTTCCAGTTGCCTCATAAATATAATTTTAAAATGTTTTAGTGTGTTTATTTAAATCAGGAGGCAAATAAAGTCTATACAATTGGTTGAAATGTCTCTTTTTAATATATAGATTTTCCCTCTGTCTCTTCTTTTTCTTATAATTTATTCGTTGGAGAAACTGGGCCATTCATTTTCTCATACATTTTCCCTCACAGTCTGCATTTGTTGATTGCGATCCTGTGGTGTTGTCTAATAAGTATCCCTCTCTTTATATTGGTATTGGTAGTTGGACCTAGAAGCTCCATTAAATTCAGGTTTTGAATTTAGGGACAAGACTTTCATAGGTGATAGTGCGTTCTTCTGTCTGGAGGCACGTAAGTTTTTGATTGTCTCTTTGGGATGTAGTAGCTGCAAGTGAATCACTGCCACAAGGCCCTGGTCCTTTTCTCTCTAGTCTTCGGCTACCTGAAGCTTACTTCTAATAGCGTCTTTAAAAAGTCTTCATGATATCGATGCTAGGTGGATTAGCTGAAGCCTTCATATTTGAAAGACAATTTATATGGATATAAAATCCTTGACTCACATTTTTTCCTTGAATATCTTAAATTCCCTCATTGATTCTGTTATAAAGTGTTGCTGTCCAAACAGTGAAAATCTTTCTTTGCCTTATGAGTGAGTTGGTCTTATTTCTGGATTCCCAAAGGTGTTTTTTAATTATTTATTTAAAGATTTTTTTTTTTAAGATTTTATTTATTTATTTGGCAGACAGAGATCACGAGTAGGCAGAGACACAGGCAGAGAGAGAGGGGAAAGCAGGCTCCCTGCTGAGCAGAGAGCCTGATGTGGGGATCGATCCCAGGACCCTGGAACCATGACCAGAGGCAAAAGGCTTTAACCCACTGAGCCACCCAGACACTCCTAAAGATTTTATTTTTAAGTAATCTCTACACCCAATTTGGGGCTCAAACTTACAACCCCAAGATCAAGAGTTGCATGCTCCACTGACTGAGCCAGCCAGGTACCCCTATTTTATTTTTTTAAAGATTGATTTATTTATTTTAGAGGGAGAGAGAACACAAGTGAGAGGTGCAGAGGGAGAGGAGAGAGAATCTCAAGCAGACTCCGTGCTAAGCATGGAGCCTGAGGTAGGGCTCGATCCCATGACCCCAAAATCACGACCTGAGCTGAGACCAAGAGTCAGATGCTTAACCGAGTGTGCCACCCAGATGCCCCCCCATTTTAATTTTTTTTTTTTTTAAGATTTTTTTTTTTTTTTTTAATTTGACAGAGAGAAATCACAAGTAGATGGAGAGGCAGGTAGAGAGAGAGAGGGAAGCAGGCTCCCTGCTGAGCAGAGAGCCCGATGCGGGGCTCGATCCCAGGACTCTGAGATCATGACCTGAGCCGAAGGCAGTGGCTTAGCCCACTGAGCCACCCAGGCGCCCCTTAATTTTTTTTTTTTAAGTTCTGTGTACAACATAAGGCTTGAACACATGACCCCAGGATCAAGAGTCACATGCTGTACCAACTGAGCCAGCTAGTCACCCCAAGTTTTTATTTTTCTTTAAACTTTTCTGGTTTTACCATGTAATATATCCTATTGATCTGAATCATGTTTTCTAGATATGTAGTAGGTCCTTTTCATGCGAAGTTTTGGTCTTTTTTATTGTTTCAGATAAGTCTTCTGGAATTATAAATTTAGGTTTTTGTTCTATTTCATTACCTAGGTTTTAGTCCTTGGGATTTTTTTTTTTTTTTTAAGATTTTTTTTGAGAGAGAGTGGGTGCATGAGCCGGGGGTCGGGGTGGGCAGAGGGTGAAGGAGCAGCAGGCTCCTCACTGAGCAGGGAGCCCATAGGGGTGATCTCCAGGACTTTGAGATCATAATTGGAGCGGAAGGTAGACACTTAACCTACTAAGCCATCCAGGTGCCCCTAGTCTTTGGAATTCTTACACAGATGTTGGATTTTTGTTGCTTTTCTTCACTTTCAGTTATTTTGCCTTAACTTCTTTTTATCTGTTTCTTCTTAGATTGTAGGATTTTTTTCTTTTTTTTTATGCTTGTTTCCCTCGAGGTATTATGCATTGTGTTGTGTTTTATTCACTTTTGTGTCCTTTCTAGTTTAGCTGTTGTTTCTGAAATGATCTTTTTTCTTTGATTTCTAACTCTTTCTTAAGTTTTGTCATCTAATTTCTAATTTTTCTAAATCAGATTTATTTTGACCTTCTCATCTATTATTTTCTTATATGAGGTTATTTTTAAATAATTCGCCTACAGATTTAACCTGTTTCATGAGCATGTCTTTCTGACATGTGGTTCATTGTAGAGATGTTACTCTAACCCTTACTATGATCTTTTTCTATAATAACTTTGTACGGGATTTGACTCTAATCCTTTCCTTTTAAAAAAAAATTTTTTTTTTTAAAGATTTTATTTATTTATCAGAGAGAGAGAGGGGGAGAGAGCAAGCACAGGCAGACAGAAAGGCAGGCAGAGGCAGAGGGAGAAGCAGGCTCCCTGCCGTAGCAAGGAGCCTGATATGGGACTCGATCCCAGGACGCTGGGATCATGACCTGAGCCGAAGGCAGCTGCTTAACCAACTGAGCCACCCAGGCGTCCCTCCTTTTAAAAAATTTTTTAAAAAAATAACATATAGTTGGGACGCCTGGGTGGCTCAGTTGGTTAAGCAGCTGTCTTCGGCTCAGGTCATGATCCCAGCGTCCTGGGATCGAGTCCCACATCGGGCTCCTTACTCGTCAGGGAGCCTGCTTCTCCCTCTGCCTCTGTCTGCCTGTGCTCACTCTCTCTCTCTCTCTCTGATAAATAAATAAAATCTTAAAAAAAAAAAAAAAATTAACATATAGTGTATTATTTGTTTCAGGGGTACAGGTCTGTGATTCATCAGTCTTATACAATTCATAATGCTCACCATAGCACATAACCTCCCCATTGTCCTTCACCTAGCCACCCATCTCTCACAGCCCCCTCCACTCCAGCAGCCTTCAGTTTGTTTCCTGAGATTAAGAGTCTCTTATGGTTTGTCTCCCTCTCTGGTTTTGTCTCCCTCTCTGGTTTTGTCTTGTTTCATTTTTCCCTCCCCTCCCCTATGATCCTCTGTCTTGTTTCTCAAATTCTTCATATCAGTGAGATCATATGATAATTGTCTTTCTCTGATTGACTTATTTTGCTTAGCATAATAGCCTCTAGTTTCATCTATGTCGTTGCAAATGGCAAGATTTCAGTTTTTGATGGCTGCATAATATTCCGTTGTATATATATACCACATATTCTTTATCCATTCATCTGTTGATGGACCTCTAGGCTCTTTCCATAGTTTAGCTATTATGGACATTGCTGCTATAAATATTGGGGTGACTATAATCCTTTGTATTGCTGATTTTACCCAAATTTAATTTTCCTAAAATTTTAGAAGGGAAAGATAACTCAGGATAGCTATAGAGTCCCCTCCTTTGAGATCTTTCTCCTCTGCTCCATTATCTCCATTTTATCTGGCCTTTCTCTTTGCTTTGCACTGATTATCCTTATCCTGCTCAATGTGGATTCCAGCATATTCTCAGGGCTTCATTCTTAAAATGAGTATTAGTTTGCTAGTTTCAAGAGTTCATAGGGCCAAGACTGCTCCAGCCCCTTCAGACCTTACTGAGAATAGATAAGGAGATTGAATCTTGGGTAAGTTTAATGAAAGAGTTAGTGATTAAACTTAGGTCCTTCACTTCAAAGCCTATGCTCTTAACTGCTGTACTATGCTGTCTATACAGTCTGAGATAGAGGTGAAAATCAAATATATGCTTTATCCAGTAGGGATACTTTGAAGGCTCATTAACAGATTAATATTTTAGAAATATTACTTCATGAATGAGAGCCAGAGAGACCACTGAGAGGCTATTGTAGTAATCCTAGTAAGAAATGATGAAGAACCAAACCAAGACAGTGACAGTGGTAAAAAAGAGATGGGGATAAGTTGGAGAATATTTAGAACTTGGTGGCTAATTAACTGGATGTGGGAGGATAAAGAGAAGGAGAGATCAAGCATGACTCGAAGGTTTCTAGCAAGAACAATTGTGTGGATGGTGATGGCATTCACAAATTTAGAGGCTACGGGATAAGGAACGGGTTTATAGGAGAAATAAGATGTATAAGTACATTTAGCTCACTAAATAGATTTTGCTATGAATGTGAACCATCTTTGCCACAAGAATATTAGAGTATATAAAGAAAAGGACAGGATATAGGGGGCCTAAGGAAACACCAGTACTTAACAGACATGTAGAAGGAGAGGACCTTCTGAAAGAGGAAGAGAGATGCAACCATGGATATTTTAAAGTAATTATAACTAATACGTACACAGGGTTCAAAAAGTATAAAAATGTTTATGGTAAAATGTTTTTCTTCCTTCCTTATCCACCTGGTTTCCCTGTTAGCAACCACTGTTACTAGTTTCTTCTACTTTGAGGGTTTTTTTTTTAAATAATTTTTTTTTATTTTTTAATAAACATATAATGTATTATTAGCCCCAGGGGTACAGGTCTGTGAATCGTCAGGTTTACACACTTCACAGCACTCACCATAGCACACACCCTCCCCAGTGTCCATAACCTCACCACTCTCCCCACCCTCCAGCAACCCTCAGTTTGTTTTGTGAGATTAAGATTTGAGGGTGTTTTTTGTTTTGTTTTGTTTTTTCTTGAGGGTGTTTTTAAGATGGAAGCAACTTGAACATTTTTATATGAGAGCTGAAGAGCCAGTGGAGAGGTGTAGAAGAAAGGAGACAAATGATGGATGAGGTCCCCAAGGAGAAAAGAAGGAATGAAGGAGCAGCTTTGGGCAGGAGGAAGGCTATATCTTCCACTAAAATGAGAAAACAGGAGGAAAGGGAAAGCTCAAATGCAGATCAGAAAGGAGAGACAGGAATTTAAAAAGTTCACTCCTGAGGCCTCTATACTCTTGAAGAAGTAGAAAGTAGGGTTGTCTGTTGAGAATGTGGAGAGAGAAAGGTAACGGGATTGGGACCTGTGAGTAGTGAAAGTGCAGAACTGTCACTAGAAAATAGGAGAGAGCTGACTAGGGATACTGAGAAGGAGACCCGAGCAACATGAGGGGTGCAGCTAGGGTAGAAGAATGTAAATTATAGGGCCCCTAGGTGGTTTAGTTGGTTAAGTGACTGCCTTCAGCTCAGGTCGTGATCCTGGAGTCCCAGGATCGAATCCCACATCCCTGCTCAGTGGGGAGTTTGCTTCTCCCTCTGGCCCTCTCCTCTCTCATGCTCTCACTCTTGCTTTTGCTTAAATAAATAAAATATTTTTTAAAGGAATGTAAATGATAATTACTGCAGTTAGCACTCTTGTAGGGTTGGATTTTTTTTTTCTTATTTTTCTATCTTTCACCATTGCTCAGATGTCTAGATATAGAGGCGAAGACATGTTTCAATTGATCAGAGTTATGAGCAAGGTTAATATTTGCACCCACCGAACAGGGGAAAACTGAGACCAGGAAGAATAAGATTTGACTAAGGACTCGATGGGCAAAGGCCTTCCCTCTCATCTTTCTGGCATGAGCTTGGCAAAAACTTTCCTCCCAGACCCAGTCTCTCCAGATTGGATCTGGGTGCTGGGTAAGAGTTTATCCATTCCTCTTCTGTGGGAAAGTTAGTTGGCTTCATTTCTTTCACTGAGTGTCATGCTACAACATACATCCTTGTACAAATTTCTCTGTGCTCTTGTTTTGAAGTTAGACACCTAGGAGTGATGTGTGTATCATAAGGTATGTGCATCTCCAGCTTTATTTAGATAAAGGCAAATTGCCCTTCAAAGTAGTCCTCTTAGTTTATAGACTAGTCTATAGACTAACAGGACTACTTTGAAGGGCAATTAAAATAAAAAATAAAGGGCACCTGGGTGGCTCAGTGGGTTAAGCCGCTGCCTTCGGCTCAGGTCATGATCTCAGGGTCCTGAGATCGAGTCCCACATCGGGCTCTCTGCTCAGCAGGGAGCCTGCTTCCTCCTCTCTCTCTCTCTGCCTGCCTCTCTGCCTACTTGTGATCTCTCTCTGTCAAATAAATAAATAAAATCTTAAAAAAAAAAAAACACAAAAAAAACCAAAAAACAGCTTTAATAAATAAATAAATAAATAAATAAATAAATAATAAAAACAAAAACATAGCCTTTTAGACAATTTTGCTTTTCATATTTGGATCTTTAAACCAGTATTTATATTTATATATGATATGACGTAAATATCTAAATTTATCTTTTTTCCAAATGAGTAGCTGGTTTTTCCCACTATTTATTGAATAATCTTTTACTCTCTGATTTATACCAAGTTCCACATATGCCTGAGACTATTTCTAAGCTTTCTCTTCTCTTTCACTGGCCTCATTGTCTTTTCCTTCACCAATATCCTATTGTTTTAATTACTGTAGCTTTTTAGAAATTCTGTGTAGTAGGATGATTCCACTCTACCTCTCATTATTATTATTTATCTTTAAAGTCATCTTAACTATTTCTTTCCATTTGGCATATGAATCTCTGTATTAACCATGAAAAATCTTTCTTGGTATTTGACTGGAATTACAGTGATTTTCAGTTTAATTTGAGAGAGTTGGCATTTTATAATACTGAGTCTTTTTATTCCTTAAATATACTATATCTCTATTAAGGTTATTTTTTTGTTGTTGTTTTCAAATAAGGTTTGAAGTTTTTCTATAAAAAAAAGTTTTATACATCCGGTATTGAACTTATTAGTAGATACTTTCTAATTTTGTTATGAAACATGGTATTTTTTAAGGCCCCCACATTATATTTGATTATGTCTCTTTAGTCTTTTACTCTAGAACAGTCTCCCTTTCGCCCACTTTTTTTCTTTATGCCATTGACTTAATCAGAGAAAACAGGTTATTTATAATCTCCCTTGTCTCTGGTGTGTCTCTTTGCTCTCTGTTGATGTCATTTAACTTGTTTCTCTTTCCCAGTATTTTCATAAAAACTGTAATTTGGATCTGAATGTGCATTAGATTCAATTTCATATTTTTTTGTGATAGTATTTTCTATATGTACTTCATATTACATTGTATCCAGATCAGAAGTCAGATATTTTTAAAAAGTCCCGGAGCTGCATGGGTGGCCCAGTGAGTTAAGTGTGGCCCAGTGAGTTAAGTGTCTGCTTTTGGCTCAGGTCATGATGCCAGGGTCCTGGGATCGAACCCCACATTGAGCTCCCTGCTCAGCAAGGAGGCTTGTGATCTCTCTCTCTCTCTCTCTGTCAAATTTAAAAAAAAAAAAAAAAAATCTTAAAAAAAAAAAAAAGAATTCTAGGTTAGAAATAATAGTCCTTCAGAATTTTTTGTTCCAAAACCAAGCAGAGAGAGGCAAACTTCCTTAATAGTTCCTTGTGCTATAGATTTTTTTTTCTCTTAAGTTTATACTTTCGCTGGATTTTCATTTATGCAGGGTCTCAGTTCAAACTCCTTGCTTCATATCGTTGTCAAACCATATCTTTTGGCCCAGGGTAGCTCTTTAAAACCCCAGCTAAGGTAGCCAAGGTTTCTGTTCAGTTTTCACTTCCTTCTTCAGTTCTGGCACTTGGTATTTTCCCTTTTTTTCTTGTAAGTTTGAATACATTTGGAATAATTTTTTTGTTAGGTCTTGTCCAAAAGTTTTAGGGTTTGTAACAGAATTTTGGGGTTCTTTCCAATGCCAGAAGCCTCCATGCTGAATACTTAATGTGCATTATTTCATTTAATCATCTAACACCTTCTACAGTAGTCACTGTCTTTATCCCCATCTTACAAATGAGAAAAGTAGGGCTGAGGGAGCTTGAGTAACTTGCCTAAAGTTCAAGTGGAAGGAAAGACTATGCATTGGGTACCATAGTCTCAGTAAATGCATTAAGTAATGAGGGATTAATAGTATAATGTCTGCTAGGTGTGGCCAAATGGCACATGTCTCAGTGGAAATTGACTATTATTTGAGAATGCAGTAGTGGAGTGGGTTAGGGATACAATAAAGAACTGAGTTAGGAGAATACTCTGTGCCGTCTAGAGAAGAACCTGCAAACACTGTTTGGATCTACTTACTGAAGGACCACTTCATGAATGTCTGTTTCTAATTGAGTCTCGTAGGAAGAGAATAGGAATATGTAACAGTGGGGCAATGTGTAGGGGTAGATGTTCCTAATGTTAAGAGGATAAAATAGCTCCAGAAAAGCATGAAAATGTTGGTAGATCCTATGCTTTTAGCAGTTGAAGAATTACTACAAAGCTGAGATGCAAGGGCATATTTTTAGTTTCAAATTGTGTGAGCTGATGTCCTCACTTAGTATAAGCATATACCTTTAAAACTTTACCCAGGTCTGTATTTCTTTGAAATGTACTAAAAAGAAAACATACCAATTAAATAACTTAATTTGTAGTCTTTTTTTCTTTCTGGGTGACAAGCCTGAATTATATACATTTAAGGTTTTTGTTTTTTTTTTTTTAAGATTTTATTTATTTATTTGACAGAGAGAGATCACAAGTAGGCAGAGAGGCAGGCAGAGAGAGAGAGTGGGGGAAGCGGGCTCCCTGCTGAGCAGAGAGCCCAATGTGGGGCTCGATCCCAGGACCCTGAGATCATAACCTGAGCTCAAGGCAGAGGCTTAACCCACTGAGCCACCCAGGTGCCCCTACATTTAAGGTTTAATTTGATTTTTTTTTTTTTTTTTTAGAAGTTGAACAATTGAGAGGGAAGGAGAATAGAAGGGCAGATGAAAAATGAGATTGAGAAGCAACAGAGACCTGCTTTGCAGTAACAGCTGATTATTCACACGAAATTAATTTACTTTAGAACCTTAGTTTATGGTCTTAGAGACTACCCTAAAGTAGAGAGTTAATTTATTAGCTGATTATTGAGGGTGTAAATTTATTTTCTTTGGAGTTACCCAGAATGTTTGCTGTGAAGATCACAAGGGAGATATTTCATATTCACTGTGGATTGCTAATCCCCACAACCAGCTTGAATGGCAGATTTATACCATGTGGATATCCACCTTGAAAGGTAGATGGTATTCTGAGTAATCAGTACTCAGTTTAAATAATAATCTCCCCCAAGTCCCACACCTGGTTAGGTGCTGAGCCAGACTAGAACCCAGCCCTGGATTTGAGATACATTTGTGCATCTCAAATATACATGATTTTTCACTCATACTGCATCCGAAAGACAAGCATCAGTTGTCCTTATAATGTGCTGTAACTCTAGACCCTGGGCTTCAGAATGGGTTTAGTTAGTCTGGAATTTTCAAATTTACTTTTTTCTTCTCTTTTTAAGTCTGTGGGATCCATGTGTTTAGAATTTTTTGTATACATTAGGTAATTATATGTAAATATAGAACTCTTTTAAAGTATGCAATTCAGCGGTTCTTAGTACTATAAAACTCCGAATTAATTATTTTTGTGTGAAACATACTTAAAAATCAGCAAATCTCCTCCAGGACTCAAGGAGCTATGTAGTATCCTTGTGTCATGAGTTTGAGGATATCCTTCTCTAAGTAGAGGAAGATGCAATGTTGTGGGAAGCCTTTCGATCATGAGTTTGAGAATATCCTTCTCTAAGTAGAGGAAGATGCAATGTTGTGGGAAGCCTTTCGATCCTGTCTAGAGCCATATGAGCAAGAATTCTGGCTCTTCTGGAGCAAAGAGCTCTTCTTCATGGGCCATAAGTAAGGATGTGTGTGATCAGCCCGTGAAGCAAAACTTGCTGACTCCTTGGGCTTTGAGCCTGACCCCCATTAGGTGCTCCTCTGATTGTCTGAGGTGATCAGTCATTCATGGCATTTTTGTGCTTCAGAAACAATGTGATTATTCCTTAGATAAGTGTTTTGAGAACAGGGTAGTGAGGTGTCTTTAGGAGACCTCAGCGGACAAAATCTATAATAGAGTTCTGTAGCCTGTGTTTAAAACACTTACCTTACATTGCAGGTCTCAATGGCTTCTCTTAATTTAGAGATTGCAGAGTTGATAATTTTCTGTTTAATCTAGACAGGAATCTTGAGCCTCAGGCAAGCCTCATTTTCCCTCTGCCTCAGTTTCACAACCCAGAAAATAGGGGTAATGATACCAACACACTAGTTAGAGGTTTAGTTCTTTAAATTCTTTGATGTAGCAAAAGAACTATTGTTATATGTCTTATGAAACAGCTAACATGTTACAACAAAGAGCAAACTATACCCATGAAATCCCCATCCTAGGGACAGCTTGTTAGAAAGATTAAGCCTATGTGCTATTTTTAAATGTTCAAAAAGCTAAGTACAAGTTATTTTCAGTTGACTGTTTGATGTCTTTATCATATTACAAATCTCTGTCATTCTTTCCTGGAACCTTTCATTTTGCCCAAGGATTTGTTTCTGGCAGATTTCTATCTGCTTGAAAAGAATGAGTACGCTTTGGGTAAGGGAAAATCTGAGAACATGGTCCCAACTTGCCTAAAGACTTTTTTAAGTGGCACCTTTTCTTCTTATGATTGCTTGGTGGGCTGTGGCTGCCCAGGAAGGCCTCAGGATATCCCCAACGATGCCTTTTTTTGAGCTGGCTGGTGGAATAATAAAAAGTCCAGGAGTTATGGTAGAAACAAGTTAGCAAGTTGAAGGAGGGAATTTTTTAACATTTCCCCCCACCTCAGGAAATCTCAGTGAAGCTTTTCTCTTGACTTTAATAACCTAGTATGTATATCCACAGCTTGATGGAATGAGGGGCTATAGAATAGGATAGAAACATGATAGCTAGGAATTATGATAGAACACCCAGGCTGTCATCACACACTCTCTTTATCCTGGGGTGATAAGCAACCATATGGCTTCGATTTTTGGAAGCTCTTGGAAGGGCCACCTGTCCTGCTCTGACTAGGAGAATGGACCTATGCTATATGTGGGAAGTCAGTAAACATTCTGTCATCATGACCTGGGAGTTCATTTCAAGCAGTCTATAAGCTACCCAACCTTTTTTCAGCTCTTAATTTAGACATCATCTGCTCCAGTTAGCCTTTGCTGGCTTTCTAAGACTGGATTAGGTTTCATTTTTCTGTACTTGCACAGAGGATTAAAGTGATTTGTTACATCATCATCTCCCTGCACTAGACTGTGGGACAGGAACTATTTCTGGGTGCTCAATATGTATGTATTGAATGAATGACAGATGGAGGCAGGCTCTTTGTAAACATTTGGAACATGCTCCTTACTCCTTTTATGTAGACACAGGTGCCTACATTTGAGTTTCAGTGATTGTAGACCAGAGGGATCATGGCATTGGCTGCTTGGTGTTCATTTTATTTGTATCTGTAAGTTTCCATCAAGCCTTAAGTCTACTGACATGGGGGCACATGGGTGGCTCAGTGGGTTAAGCCTCTGCCTTGGACTCATGTCATGATCTCAGGGTCCTGGGATCGAACCCCGCATCGGGCTCTCTACTCACTGGGGAGCCTTCTTCCCACTCTCTCTCTGCCTGCCTCTCTGCCTGCTTGTGATCTCTGTCAAATAAACAAATAAAATCTTTCAAAAAAAAAAAGTTTTACTGACGTGGCTGGCCCTCTTCCCCAAGCAGGTTTTCCCAGAGGGAGGATTGTTTTATCTTATCAAAGAGGTAGAATGGCATACTGAAAAGAATGCAGGCTTTCAGGAAAATGGGTAAACCTGGATTCTGATTCTTGTTCCATCACTCACTAGCCTGTGACCTTAAAGAGGTTAGAAGTCCCTTCCAAGCTTGCATTTAATTCATCTACAAAATAGTCATATTTTTCATTTATGCACTTGCTTATGCTGGAAATAGAGGGGTAAACCAGATAAGCAAGATCCCTCTTAGAGCTACTCCATAAGAAGAGACAGATAATATAATAAACAAGAAAGCAATTTCAGATGATAACAGGTGCTAAGAAGAAAAATAAAGCAATATAAGGAGATGAGTGGCAGAGGAAGGAGAGCTCTTTCAAATGGGAAATAACATTTAAGAAAAAAGTCTCTAGTAAAAGGGGTGCCTGGGTGGGCTCAGTGGGTTGAGCCTATGCCTTCAGCTCAGGTCATGATCTCGGGGTCCTGGGATCGAGCCCCGCATCAGGCTCTCTGCTTGGTGGGGAGCCTGCTTCCTCCTCTCTCTCTCTGCCTGCCACTCTGCGTACTTGTGCTCTCTCTCTGTCAAACAAATAAATAAAATCTTAAAAAAATTTTATGAAGACGTCTATTCTTAACTTCCACAAGAATCTATTCTTAAGTATTTCCCATGAAGATCGTATTAGGCTGTGTTTTGAGAATCTCCAGTGGGGATTTCTCATGACGTTTTTGATATTACAGAGTTTTTTGTAATGTTAAACTCATCAATGTTCTTCTTAAATTTCTACTTTTAAATCATATTGTGTCCTTGAGCAATCAGAACATATTATCTTCCTCTTCCTGTGGCAGCCTTTCCATTATCAGGTACCCAAGTTATTTTCTCCTAAGGATCCCTAGTTCCCTTGTTTTCAGGTTCCTCAGCATCCTTGTGACTTCTCTGATCTCTCTAATGCGTCATTTTCCCTTTCAAATTGTGATATACAGAAATATGATTTGGAGAGTGCAATTCACAGTGGTATTATTACATTCTATGACCTAGAGGGTATTATTAGAAGAGATTTATTAATTTGAATAAAAGCACAGTCTGTATAGTTAAATAGTACTTTATAATTTTCAAGTATCATTTCAAAATATAACTTATTTTGAAATACAACCTAGTTTTTCATAAACCATGATCTGGTTTTCATTTTTAATTATTTATTTATTTAAATTCAATTAATTAACATATACTGTATTATTAGTGTCAGAGGTAGAGTTCAGTGATTCATCAGTTTAATATAACACCCAGGTCACCATAATTATTAATCACCTCGGAACCCAGAGCGTAGCTCTAGATAAAGAAGTAAGAATAGCTTGACCCTTGTAGTCGTAGAATTTTATGCCATAAAGGACTTCAGAGATGGTACAGCCCTCTCATTTTATAGATGACACTGAGGCCCCAAAAGGGAGTGGCCCTTTCAAAGTCACATGTAAAATTAAATGCAAAACACTGGACATCATTTAATGTTGACAATTAATAAGAAAAGAAGACATACCTAATCTTAAGAGTTGCTTTTTGAGGATGATTTTAGTTTCATTTTTCTTTTTTTTTTTTTAACTCATTACTTGTCTTTTCTTCGTAATAAACTCCCCTTTGTCACAGTCCCTAACTACCCTCTACTGTCCCTCTCTCAAGCTTTCTGGCTTCCAAGTAAACTGGACAATATTTCTATGTATTTCATACTTCAGGACAAAATTTAAATTCAAGTTACAGGCAGAAAATATGTAGTGTAATTGTTAAGAACATGTTTCATGGTCTTGAAATGGAGCAATAATATTTTTATCCTGTGGAGTAATTGTGTCTAACTGAATAAAAAGAATGAAATTATTTAAAATAGATTCAGAATAGTAAATTCTTTCAAAGTGAAGGTTTGGTTTGAGAAAACAAAACAAAACAAAAAACCACCTTTGTATTTCTCTATTAATGTCCATGCATTTGGATTTTAAAATTAAATTGCAGATATTTAAATCCTGGAAGAAAGACCAACAACTTATGTATTTTTGTAAACAACCTCTATGTCTTAAATGTTACAAGATGAGTCACATATATAAATATATTACCCCCCCCCCAAAAAAAAATTCTGGGAAGAGATGTGATTAGCATATAATGCATTTAACAGTGTTAGAAATTAATTAGCTTTATGTAGGAAACATGAGTAGAATTCCTCTATTCTTTTTTTTTTTTAAAGATTTTATTTATTTATTTGACAGATAGAGATCACAAGTAGGCAGAGAAGCAGGCAGAGGGAGAGGAGGAAGCAGGCTCCCTGCTGAGCAGAGAGCCCGATTCAGGGCTCAATCCCAGGACCCTGGGATCATGACCTGAGCCGAAGGCAGAGGCTTTAACCCACTGAGCCACCCAGGCGCCCCTAGAATTCCTCTGTTCTTAACCTGAAGAGAACTTCTGTAGGAAGGTAAATGAACTATAAATATTAAAACTATAAATGTTGAGTCCCCATTTCAAAATTATAAATCTAGCATATCCCCTCCAGCTACACCCTCCAGGACAGCTGCATCTGGTTTCTTGACTTTCAGACATTCCTGCCCTTTTCCTTGTTGGAAGCAGCACATTTATTCCCTACCTCATTGCTTTAGGACGCTGCAGAGTTACCATTTTGGCCCCTGTCCTAACTCTGAACAGTCACATTCTCTACGAAGGGGGCTCTCAGCTCTGTCAGAAAGCATGCTGTTTCTAAACATCTGAAATTGTATGTTTCCATTTGAGTCCATTTAAACATGGAGAAGGAGGTAACAGGAAGAGTGCTAACATTTACTGATGCTTGTTTGCCAGCACTAGGTTGAACACCAGGGATACAAAGATAAAAGAGCTCCTTATGACGTTCAAAGTCTAGAAGAGAAAAAAAACCTATGTAATTCACGACAGTGATTTAAGGTCTGCAATGGATCAGAAAAGACTTCATCTCTAGAGGATATAATATGCTGGCTCTGCCCTTTATAATAACTGCGACAGGACCTGAAACTTGATGGATGACTGTGTGGTAGGGTGGGAAGAGAGAATGGGGAATACATTATTGGCAGTTTACTCCAGCAAGTTTACATTAGCTATGTGGAAGGGGAATTGGGGCAGAGAAGGCTGAATTGGGTAGGTGGAGTCATATTTTAAAGATTTTTAATATCATGCTAAAGAATTTAAACTCAGTCCTACAAAGCAGTAATATCCTAAATGGGATATTTAGGATGGAGAACTCAAGGAAGATACTAGAATCTCTAGTTTTTTTTAAATTTTACTTCTTCTTTTAAAAATATCATTTTTTAAAAGATTTTATTTATTTATTTGGAGAGAGAGAGAGATCACAAGTAGGCAAAGCAGCAGGCAGACAGAGAGGGGGAAGCAGGCTCCCTGCTGAGCAGAGAGTCTGATACAGGGCTTGATTCCAGGATATTGGGATGGAGTCCCACATTGGGCTCCCTGCCCAGTGGAGAGTCTGTCCCTCTCCCTCTTCCCATCCTCCCCACTCATGTTCTCGTTCTCTCTCTCCCTCAAATATATAAATAAAATCTTTTTTTAAAAAAGATTTTATTTATTTATTTGACAGTGAGATCACAAGCAGGCAGAGAGGCAGGCTGAGAAAGAGGAAGAAGCAGGCTCCCTGCTAAGCAGAGAGCCTGATGTGGGGCTCAATCCCAGGACTGTGGGATCACAACCTGAGCCGAAGGCAGAGGTTTAACCCACTGAGCCACCCAGGCGCCCCTAAATAAAATCTTAAAATAAATAAATATATATATATATCAGTTTTTGTATGTTATCTGAAGAGCATATTATATCACTTATCATAATTCATGTGTTTTTAAATAAATTTTAAAAGTAAAGTGGGAATAAGTGAATAAGTGTTCAACTTTTTCTTAAGTTTGGAGAACACTATTTTAGGCTGCCTTTAAGCAGGGAAGTGAAATAAGTAATGGAAATTGGAGTATAGATTAGAATAGGGGAAAACTGGAGTGAGTGAGACTAGCTAAGAGACTAGAAACATATTTTGAGGCCTGAACTAAGGTAGAGCGATGGAGATAAAATAGAAGGACTTGGGGACACCTGGGTGGCTCATTTGGTTGGGCATCTGACTCTTGGTTTTGGCTCAGGTCGTGATCTTACGGGTCTCAGGATCAAGCCCCGCATCTTTGGGCTCCCCACTTAGCAGGGAGTCTGCTTGAAAGATTCTCTCCCTCTGCCCCTCCCCTCATGTGTGCTCTCTCTCTCATTTAAAATAAGTAAATAAATCCTTAAAAAAAAAAAAAAAGATAAAAAAGAGGAGGACTTGGTAGCCAGTAAGATATTGGGGTAGTGGACTGGGCAAGAGAGGGAGGACTTCAGCCCTAAACTATGGCCAGATTTCTGACTTCAGATCCTTGTGGTGGTGACATTATGATTAAGCTAAGAAACATAGGAAGGATGTTTAGCTCTAAGTCTAAGGATTACCACATTTCTTGTGGTTGGTCACAAAAGATTGAGTTGGTCATTCCTTCCTGCACCTAATGCCCCAGCCTCATTAAAAACAAAATGGCAGTTGGCCCTTTGCCATGCACTTTGGGAACTGTAGACTGGGAGTCTTTTCCAAACATTTTCAATGGAAATCAAGCATGGTGAGGTCTCCATTGCAGTTAGACATTGGCATTTTTTACAGCACTAAACTACTCTTGAGGGTTGGATTGGGATTGGACCACATAGGAAATGTAAATTGTGACCATTCATAGTTGCACCAAGTAGCTGAATTCATTAGTTCCATATGGCAGGGCTGGGGTGCAGGGTGGTAACTTGGATCATAGCCATTGTTTATGGAAGTGCTGGGTGGGTGAAAGCGTGGTACCTTGCCCTGACTGTTTTTTTATTTTTCCAGGGGAGTAAGTGTTTTTCTTTCTCTGTGCCATAGGAAATTTTTTGCCAGATTGTGTTATTTATAACAATCTGTCATGGAGCAGCTGCCAGGAAAAGAAGAGAGGCTGTTCCCAGTAGCTCTTACCACCTCCCACCATACCACCACCACCACACACACATAACATCCAGTTTTCTGACTTAACTTTTGGTTTTTTCGTCTAGTTTTAGTCAGTGGTTTTGGCTTGATTGAAAATGTTCTTGTAATGAGGGATTTCTGGGCTTTGCCCTAGCTTTGTAATTGGGTTTTCTGAGCTTAATTTGTTTGCTTTAGCCAAAACTAACTGGCAGCAATTCGAATTTTAAATTCCTGGGTATCTCGATTTTTTCCCAAACACTAATGTGCTGTCTTCATCTTCTCTTAAAGATCTTGTATGTTTCCAGTTTGTCCTTCTGAGCCGTGCTTTTTGCCCTTGATGTTGCCCTGGCTCCTCAAAAGGAACAGGCTTGGGATAAGGGATCCTGAGGATATTAGAATAGTGAGTTGGGCCGTCTGTGGAGATTCCATTTGGTCTCTGCAAAAGAAGAGGCATTATTGCTGGTTTTAGGAAAGAACCAGTGCCCTGAAACACAAGGCAGCTGAGGATTGGTGTGTCCAGGGAGCTTTCAAGTTAATTGCACTTCATATATACAGTTGCTTCACAGTCCACACAGTCTGTGTTTGTTCATGGCTGTGGTCACACATGATCAGAAATACCTCCTTTCCACTTTCTCTCTCCGGGCTCCAATTAGTGCAAGAACATTTGCATTTCTAGTTAGAATACAAATCAAAACAGTAGTCATTTAATAGTGTTTATAAAAATGTAAAGAGAAACAGTTAGTAATGTGAAGATGTAAGATGTTAGACTTTTGTTTCTTATTCCAGGATTTCCAGTTTTGGAAACAAAGTACATTGATAAACAGCAAAGACTTTCCTTTGGTGGGGTTGCAAGGAGGATGGGAATGTGTTTGGCATCAGCGAGTCTTCGATGGTGCGTTTTCTGGAAGGGAGGCAGGAGAGGGCCTAAGGAATATCACCTCCATCTGTATCTCAGGCCCTGCCCTTTCCGACTGACGCCTTTCGTTTCACGCTGAGAACAGATGGTAACCAGACATGGGGATGGGGCAGGGGTTGGGGGGGTTGGGGGAGGCTCTGTTTCTTGGGCTCCGTGGGGATTTTGCATTCAGCTTAGCAAAAAGTCATCTAAGAGCAAAGACAAAAATGAGGCTGCGACTGTTCCCAATTACACAGGACTTGTTTGGCAATCACTATACTGACAGATTTATTTTTTGCAGATACTGAATGATAACAGCCTCTATTTTCCAAGACAACATTGTTGCCACTTCAGAGGCATCTGCATTGGGGTCATTTTCTTCACTTTGGAGTACACTTGATAATTGAAATTTACTGTAGAACAGTAGGTTGGCAAAAATCAGCCAGTGTATTAGAGAAAGGAGGTTTTTTTTTCCCCCTCAGCAAACTGTCATTTTTATTACAATGAAATGGGGCAGCTTCTGTACTGCTACAATGACATGTCTTTAATAATAGCCCATGTTCCCAGCCTTTCTAAGCATTGTTTTTTTTTTTAAAAGATTTTATTTATTTATTTGACAGACAGAGATTACAAGTAGGCAGAGAGGCAGACAGAGAGAGAGGAGGAAGCAGGCTCCCAGCTGAGCAGAAAGCCCGATGTGGGGCTCGATCCCAGGACTCTGAGATCATGACCTGAGCTGAAGGCAAAGGCTTTAACCCACTGAGCCACCCAGGTGCCCCTCTAAGCATTGTTTTAAGAGGGAGGATTCAATGTGCTATCTCTTCCTTAGCTTTCAGGTACATGGGCTGATTTGCTAATGTTTGGTGGTTCCTAGATGGTGAATTTACGAATTTTTTTTTTTTTTAACTCAGTTAAAATCCGGAAGGAACTAAGATAGCCTTAAGCAGAAAAGTAGGGGGAAAAAATCCAAATTTGAAATTAAAAAAATATATTTTATTTATTTATTTGACAGAGCACAAGCAGGGGGAGCTGCAGGCAAAGGGAGAGGGAGAAGCAGGGGCTCCCCACTGAGCAAGGATCCCTTTGCAGGGTTTGATTCTAGGGTCTTGGGACCTGAGCTGAAGACAGACACTTAACGGACTGAGCCACCCAGGCGCCCATCAAGTTTGAACTTCTTAACTTGAAGAGGCTGTCAGAAGGAATTGTTTAGGCTGTTAAGTGATGAGTCACATGTAGAAAAAGGAATGATGGTTCTGGTACTGATTCTTTATTCAAAATAAGAAATTTCTAGCAGTAAGCCAAGGCATTCTTATGGTTGAGACTCACTTTCTTAGCAAACATGACTTTTTACTATAGTAGAATGTGAGTTGAAATCATCTATTTTTCCCACCCAAAGCAGGAATCTTTACTTTATTTTTTTTTTAGATTTTATTTGAGAGAGAGAGAAAGACAGAGGGAACGAGCGGGGGGAGGGGTAGAGAGAAGCAGACTCCCTGTTGAGTGACAGCCTGATGCAGGGCTCTCTCCTAGGACCCTGAGATCAGGACATGAGCTGAAGTCAGTCACTTAGCTGACTGAGCCCCCCAGCTGCCACAGGAATCTTGATTTTAAATTAAGATCTTAGAAAGGTAGGAACCACTTAGAAAAATTTCCATGTAGATACTCATTTTATTCTTAAACCTGGAATAATTTAAATGTTAAATGTTTTTCAGACTTTTTAAAGTAGCAAAACCTGTTTTCCAAACCAAAGCTTACACAGAAAATAAAATTAATAGAAGAGAAGTTGCCCTGGCCGACTCAAAAAGGGCAATAGGAACCAGGTTTTACCCGAGGCACCTCTGGGAAACTGCAGGTGTGCTATTGAGAAACTGTGTAGTCAGTTTAAATTGCAATGTAAGGGATTTGTTTTTCAATACATTGTTTTGGCAAACCTGTTTTCTGCATTTATGATGAAATTCTGTAATAGCAGAATGTATAGGTAGACATTTGTTTAAAAAAATATTAAGTAGCCTTTCTTAGCCACTCCCATTTTATTAACACTTTCTAGTCTAATTTCCCTCTATATTTCAGAATAGGGCCTGGCTGAGCATAGAGTTAATGCTCAGTAAATGTTAGGTAAATAAATTGTTGCAAGTGGTAATCCAGTTTCTGCCTGAGCACTTCTTATGATGGGAAACTCATTGCCTTACAGAATTCTTCTCTTTGACTAGCTCTGATTGACGGATATAAGTTAATATGAAAACCAAAAACTTTTCATGTTTTACCTATTTGTTCATAGTTTGGTCTTGGGCTATTCAGGTAAAATTTTTTTCTTCCTTAAGACTGCCAAGTATTTAAAGAGTGCTGGTATCTCTTTCTTAATCCCACCCCATAATCCCTGTCCTGCCCAGTTTCCCCCACACAATCTTTTCCCTACTAAACAACTTCTCTTCTTTAAGCTATCATGTTTCTTGCCCTTTCTCATTCATCTTCTTATTGATACTTTCTTAGTTTATCAAGGTTACTCTTAAACTATGATATTCCAGGGGCGCCTGGGTTGCTCAGTGGGTTAAGCCTCTGCCTTCGGATCAGGTCATGGTCTCAGGGTCCTGGGGTCGAGCCCCGCATCGGGCTCTCTGCTCAGCAGGGAGCCTGCTTCCCTTCCTCTCTCTCTCTGCCTGCCTCTCTGCCTACTTGTGATCTCTGTCAAATAAATAAAAAAACTATGATATTCCAAAGTTGATAGCTAGTGCCCACAGTACCGGGTACTAGACAGACCAAAATTTAGAAGTATCTAAGATATACATTCAGGCGTTTTTGGTACCTAATGCTGTATGCTAGAAACTCCCTTATATGGGTCTCCAAACTAGCAAAGCTGTATTTCTTTAAACACTATTCATTAGTAAAGATTATTTATTTATATGAATAGTCTTATAGAATGTTAGATCTTGGTTAGTTACCTAACTACTTGTTTCTGTGTCTGTAAAGTACAAATAATAATAGTGCTTATGGCATAACTTTGTAAAGATTGGGAATGCATGCAAAGTGTTATCACTGTTCCTGGCCAACAGTATACATTTGATAAACATTAATTACTATTATTAGTTATTATTGTAATTAATCTGAATTAGTAGAAATGCAACATTTTTTTACTTCCTTGATATACTCATTCATTCATCAAATAGTTACTAAATGCGTGTTACTTGCCAGACACATAGTAGTTAAGTCTTACATTTCTTTTTTTTTTTTTAAGATTTTATTTATTTATTTGAGAGACAGAGATCACAAGTAGGCAGAGAGGCAGGCAGAGAGAGAGAGAGGAGTTAGCAGGCTCCCTGCAGAGCAGAGAGCCTGATGTGGGGCTCTATCCCAGGACCCTGGGATCATGACCTGAGCTGAAGGCAGAGGCTTTAACCCACTGAGCCACCCAGGCGCCCCAAGTCTTATATTTCTTATCCATAAAAATGGGAACAAATAACAGTAACAATCCCACCCCATGGTGTTGGTATACAAATTACATGAGTGCTTTTATACATACTTGAGGTTTTATAGTAATTGTTTACGAATTAGATTGGTCTCCTGAGAGATGGGCATTATATTATACTCATCCTTTTATTTTCTAGTACTGTAGCAAAGTGACTGCTTTATAGGACTTCATAACCAAATGGAATCATCAGATTATGTGAAAATACTTTTCAAATTGTAAAGAGATGTATAAATTTAAGATCATTAATTCCACAGTCATGGAAATAGACAATGTGGTAGTTTCCAGACTCTTTTCCTTAGAGCCCAGAATTCCAGTGATGCCTCAGGTTGGGCAGCAATAAGACACACACACAGGGAGGTAGATATTCCAGACCTCCCCTGGAACAGTTTACTTAGAGCAACCCTATTTATTTTACTTATTCTGCTGCTATAAAAAATGTTTGAAAACAAGTGTCCAGTCTGTGTGTGCTACCAAGCCATCGTAAGTTTATCCTGTGGTGATGTGTGCGATCCGTTGTCTTTTGTGATACTGACTTTCCCCTTCTCCATTTGACAGACAGATGTACTAGTCCTGAGCTGTGACCTGATCACAGATGTTGCCTTACATGAAGTTGTGGA
Organism: Mustela erminea; assembly: GCF_009829155.1. Classification (NCBI taxonomy): domain Eukaryota; kingdom Metazoa; phylum Chordata; class Mammalia; order Carnivora; family Mustelidae; genus Mustela; species Mustela erminea. Next base: position 74,812,215 of record NC_045623.1, read on the forward strand.
CCTGTTCAGAGCTCATGATGCCTCACTCGCCATGTTAATGAGAAAAGGCCAAGATGGCTTAGAACAAGTTCCTGGTCAAAAGAGGGGGAAAAAACCAGGTGAGGAGTTTGATTTATTTGTATGTTGGGTTTTTATAATAATAACAACTATTATTATTATCTTTCATGCTTTCACTTAGGAAACATTTACTGAGAAGTGACTGTACTATAGGCACTGTGCTAAGAGTTGATGGCATAAAGTCAAATAAGACACATTCCCTGACTTGAAGAGGCTTAGAGCTCTTGATTAGATTCTGGAAAATCCAAGAGGCTTTTGTATGCAAAGAGGAGCACTCAGAACTATTTACAATTTAAGATCAAATTTCAGATAACCTTTAAGCGATTAAAATTACTATTACAAGGGTAGAATGGTTGATTTTTTTTGAATGCTTCAATCACCCTAAATAGTCAATAAACAAGACAGTTGTTAACCATGCTTTTTCTTCTTAGGATTACAACATTCTTATCTTGGTATTTCCCTGGGATTCTAGTAGCAGGTTATTACTTGTTTTACTCTTCAGAGTGATATTAATCTTGTCAGACCAAAAAGAAAGGGAATAATGCTCTAGTCCACCCAAGATTGTAGAGCTTTGCTTAGGGATCTGTTGTTCATTTTTGGTTAAGACATGGTTCTTGATTGCTTTTCCCAGAGTATTTCAAAGCTGAGGCACCGATCCTATGACTGTGCTGCATTTAATGGCTGAACTAATGACCAGAAAGCTTTGTAAGATCACCCTTTTTATATAGATTTTAGTATTTCCTGGAATGATGTATTTTTTTTCCCTTGGAGTTTTCCCCTGGAATGATAGAGATTTTAATATTTCCTAGAATGATGTATTTTTTTCCCCTGGAGTTTTTCCCTGGAATGATGTGTTTTTTAGGTTTTGCTTAGCCAGCATTATGTAACCCATTGTCCTGTCATTATTTATTGATGTAGTCTGTTACACTTATTAGAAGCTGCATATGGTTTACTAGCATCTCACTGGTTTTGGTAGAGATACCTAGAGCTTTCATTCCTAGGATTTGAGAGATCTAGATAATATTTTTAGTTTTATTCCTTAGGCATTTAATTAATTTATAATTTTGGATTATAGCATTAAAACTTTCTAAATTGCTTTTTGTGTTCAAGTGATCACCAGTGTGGACTAATTATTGGGTCCTCTTTCCACCTTATCACTATCTGTGATCCTCATGTTGAGTAATCCTTTTGTTCTTGATGTAGTTTCTACTTTCGTGAGGTCTGGTTCGCTTATTCACAGTTCCCTGTATTCAGCCTTTTCTACCTTATAAACAGGTGTTTATTTTACAAATAAGCATTTCTTGTTTCTTTTTTTATACTCTTCTACTTAAAACAAATTAAAAAATCAAATACCTTATTAGAGTTACTCTTCTTGGTATTTGAGTATTTTGATACATTTCATATTAGCTATTATCTCTTAAGTATCATTATAAGTGCATAGCTTTTCATAATTTTAAATTAGCTATAAGTATTATCTGTCTACCCATCCATTTAAAACTGTTTTGATGCTTGGCCAGTGAAAGTTCATATAAGCTGGCTTTTCTCTCTTCTTTGAAAAGGTATGATGTATATAGGTAACGTACTCTTGAGCTGGAGTGTGAGTATGGAGGCCAGGGAGCAGGGAATGGGACTGGAGAGGATACAGGGATCAAACTAAAGCATTTGAACTTTATCCTCAAAACAGTGGGGAGTTTGAGGAATTTTAAACAAGAGAATGTCCTAATCAGATTTGTGTTATTGAAATATTTTCATACTTAACATGAAATTTTGAATTTCTCAATATCTGTATTTTGTTATATTTGAAGGTTAAGTTTCACCTTGATAATGGAGGGAGGTTTTTTGCTTTTATTAAGAGAGACATCGGGATGCATGGGGTGGGGGGGATGTGGTTGGGGGACAGAAGAGGGAGAAAGAGAGAGAGAATCTTAAGCAGGCGCTGGACCCAGCCTGGAGCCTGATGTGGGGCTTGATCTCACAATCCTGAGATCATGACCTGAGCCAAAATCAAGACCCAGACACTTAACCGACTGAGCTACCCAGGCACCACTAGATAACTGAGTTTTAAATTCCTCCCATGGGGGCGCCTGGATGACTCAGTTGGTTAAGCGTCTGCCTTTGGCTTGGGTCATGATCCCAGCATCCTGGGATCAAGCCCTGCATGGGGCTCCCTGCTCAGCTGGGAGGCTGCTTCTCCCTCTTCCACTCCCCCGGCTTGTATTCCCTCTCTCGATATCTCTCTGTCAAATAAATAAATAAAATCTTCTTAAAAAAATAATAATTAATAAATTCCTCCCATGAAATGCTATGCATTTCAATGATAAGCTTTTTTTTTTTTTGTTAAGGAATCCTAAATTTCTCAGATTGTATATTGGTCTGCTGTTGGCTGCTATTATATGCCAGAAGAACTAGCAGTCCACACTTTCCCAGATATTGTTTAATAGAGCAGATCTGTGTCCAAGTTTCGCAGTGGTGTTCTTAACAGACTTACAGGAGAATGGCTATTGGCTACACGTTTCAGGAGCCATCTTTCACCGTCTTGCTACTTCTGTCTCAGATTTGTAGATGTCTGTTCTGAGGAGGGCAGGAAAAAATTCATGTTTGGATTTTTTGTACTGCTCTCCCCTATCGCCACCCCCTCCAGGCTTTTAATGCTCTCCATCCCTTCTCCCTATGACACATGTGCTCTAAATTTAACTTACCCTTCAAGTTCTTTTCTGAGAAGAGCCTTCCTTGACCCTCTCATATGCAGTTATACCCCCTTATTTGCCTACATATGGTGGCACTGCTCTCTGATTTACTCTCTCCTCTACTTGGCTATCAGCTCTTTGAGAGCTGGGATCATCATATCCTGTTTTGTTCATTTTATCCCCAGCATTTGGCTCAGTTATGGCCCATATTAAGAAGTCAGTACATATTACTGAATGGTTGAGGAGCCTGCCTATAAAGGCGACTCTTACTATCCCCTGCCCAGGTAAGATAAAGTAGATTCAGTTTTTATTTAGCCCATCCAGTTCACTGTAGTATTTCTCAAACTCCTCTCCAGTTCTCAGAGTTAGATAGCCTTGGTCTAGGCTAGATTCGGTAAATATTAGTGTGGTTCAGAATCACACTCAACACTCAATCCGCGTGGCTCCCTGCGCACTAACAAATGTTGGCAGGCATTCTGAACCTGTATTTCTTTTGGTTCAGCTTTCTTTATTTCTCAGAGCTGTATTGCAAGAAAACTTCTTCTGCTTGGGTTTTTGTTTTATCTCTTTTGAAAAATCCCAACCACCACCACCACCCCTTTTATACTAATTATATTTAACAGAAGTGACTTGAAATCCCAGCATACTCAAAACTGAAATTCTTGTGATTGAGGAAATAGCTTATAGAAGTAGATTCAAATATGCTAGAATTTATAAGTCACAGTGTGAGAAGTACAGAGGTAGCATATGCAAAATACAGAGAACAGTTTAATGTCCTAGTTACAGGGGAATATATTTAAAAGCACAATATTTAAAAAGAAGGAGGTGAACAGTATACTGATATGCAGACAGGGTAGTTGGTATGAGATAAGATCCCTGACTTACAAATGCATTGAATTTTGATGTAGTCATTGAACTTAGAGCATACTATATATAAAGTTTATGCTAAAGCTTATATGGGAAACAAAAATAATCAAGATTTGCTCTCAAAATAAAACCTGGTGAATGGACTAAAACTAATTAATATTACACTATATATTAACTAACTGGAATTTTTTTTTTCCTTAAAGATTTTATTTATTTGAGAGAGAGGCAGAGAACATGAACAGGGGAGAGGAGGCAGAGGGAGAGGGAGAAGCAGAATCCCTGCTGAGCAGGGAGCCCAACACAGCCAATCCCAGGACCCGGAGATCATGACCGAGCCACCCTGGCACCCCACTAACTGGAATGTAAATAAAAACATGAAACTGAAAAAAAAAAAAAAGAAGAAGAATTATGAAATAAAATAAAATCCAGTGAGTGGGGCTATGTAGTTTTATTATTTACCAAGTTTTATATCCATTTATGGCATACTAGCATTTTGTAGGTAGTTGCTCAATATCAAATCATTAATAAATGGTAGAATCAGAACTTGAACCTGTGCTTTCTGACTCCATAGCCTGAGCTTTCTTTTTCTTTCCTTTTTGAATTTAGTTTTTATTTTCATCAAAGTTTTATATGTTCATAATTTAAAGAGTGATGGAATTATCCAGGGCATATTATAAGAAATAGCCATCCTTCACTGTGTCTATCCTCATTTTACCCAAAGGCAGCCACTTTCAACATATTTAGCTAATTTTTTTTCACATTTAACTCCATATCTTCAAAGGACATGCTTTTGTTTGCTATGTCTTGGTATTTTTAGTTTTAGGAATTATTTACTTACTTCCTACTATAGAAATTTAAAGATTTAGTTCTGTTTTACCACATCCTCTAGCCCCACCACACACATGCAGACTCCCAGTTTCCCCATTTATTGCCATGTTTATTAACATATATTTAATGTTTACACCACTATAACTGTTTAAATGTTATTCATAAGGGGCAGCTGAGTGGCTCAGTCGGTTAAGTGTCTGCCTTTGGCTCAAGTCATGATCCCTGGGTCCTGGGATCGAGCATGGTACTGGATTCCCTGTTCAGTGGAGGGCCTCCTTTTCCCTCTTCCTCTCTTCCTCCCCACCATTCATGCTCCCTTTCTCTTTCTCTCTCAAATACATAAAATTTTTTAAAAAATTAAAATAAATGGTATTCACAGCTGAACCTTATATGAGATTACTTTTCTCTTTCCTCCTTTTATTTTCCTAAAAATTGTCTTGTTTTTTCATTTGCTTAATTTTCTATGTATTTATTACTAATTCAGCCTTAGCCCCACTGGTATGAATTTCTTCTCATTATTTCCTAACACTTTAAGTGTTCTCTCAGTTTCAAACTCCTGAAGATATCTCTCTTAGAACTTTTCTGGATTAGTAGCTCTTCTGTAGAACTGCCATTTTAGGTTCACACTTCAATCTCATAATTTTCCTCTTAGTTTAGACTCACTTTTTTGTGGAACATATCCTCTGGTAGCCTTCTCAGATGGGTTCGTGAAAAATAAATTTTTATAGCTTTTGCATGTCTTCATTCTGTCTCAGTGGTTGTTTGATATTTTGGCTAGGTATAATCTTCTCTTGGAAATTATGTCCCTTTGCGGTACCTGGGTGGCTCAGTCAGTTAAGTATCTGCCTTTGGCTCACATCGTGATCCTGAAGTCCAGGGATTGAGCCCTGCATTGGGCTCCCTGGTCAGCAGGGAGTTTACTGCTCCCTCTACCTCTCCCCCAACTCATGTTTTTTCTCTTACTCACTCTTTCTCTCTCTCTCTCAAATAAATAAATAAATAAAATCTTTAAAAAAAGAGAGAGAGATCATGTCCCCTCAAAATGAAGGTATCATCTCACTGTCTTCTAGCTTTTCTGTTAAATCTAACACAATTCTGATTCTTCATTCTCTTCATGAAAACTTTTTCTCCCCTTTTGGGAAGCTTCTAGGATCTTTCTATTTACAAAGTTATTAAGTTTCACTCTGATTGTTTTCAGTACAGTCTGTTATCATCCCTTGTGTTGGATGTTAATGGGCCTTTTGATCTGAAAAGTCAAGTCTTCAATTCGGAAAGATTTTCGCAAATTAATATCTTTTTTCTTTTTAACCCACCAGCAAACTCAAACTTTAAAACAACTTTTACTAGCGTGATTTCCAGCCCCCTTCCCCAAATTGTTGTTATCCCTCTTTGTTTGTTTTAAGATTTTATTTACTTATTTGAGAGGGTGAGAGAGAAAATGCAACAGAGGGATATGTCAGAAGGAAAAGCAGACCCCGCCGCTGACCAGGGTGCCTGACGCAGGGCTCGATCCCAGGACCCTGGAATCATGACCTGAGCAAAAGACAGATGCTTAAGGGACTGATCCACCCAGGCGCCCCAGTGTCTTACTCTTGATCTCAGCTCAAGTCTCAAATCTCGGGGTCATGAGTTCAAGCCCTATATTGGGCTCCACACTGAGCATGGAGCCTACTTTAAAAAAAAAAAAAAAAAAAGACTGTTACCAAAAGATTAGAAATAACAAGTGTTGGTGAGGATGCATGGAAAGGGGAACCCTCAGATACTGTTGGTGGGAATGTAAATTGGTGCAGCCACTTTGGAAAAGGGTATGGAAATTCCTTTAAAAATTAAAAAAAGAATTACCATATGATCCAATAATTCCACTACCAAGTATTTCTCCAAAGAAAATGAGAACACTTGGGGCACCTGGGTGGCTCAGTGGGTTAAAGCCTCTGCCTTTGGCTCAGGTCATGATCCCAGGATCCTGAGATCGAGCCCCGCATCGGGCTCTCTGCTCAGCAGGGAGTCTGCTTCCTCCTCTCTCTCTCTGCCTGCCTCTCTGCCTACTTGTGATCTCCGTCTGTCAAATAAATAAATAAAATCTTAAAAAAAAAAAAAAGAAAATGAGAACACTAATTCAAAAAGATATATGCAACCCCTTGTTCCTTGCAGCTTTATTTATAGTGACCAAAATATGGAAACAACCTAAGTGAATGGATAAAGAAATTGTGGTATCTATACACAGTGGAAGATTATTCAGCCACAAAAAAAAGAATGAAATCTTGCCATTTGCAACAACGTGGTTGGACCCCAAGGATATTATGTTAAGTGAAATAAGTCAGACAGAAAGACAGATACAATATGATCTCTTTTACATGTGGAACCTAAAAAAAAAAAATAAAATTTAAACTGAGCTCATAGAGGGACACCTAGATGGCTCAGTCGGTTAAGCATCTGCCTTCAGCTCAGGTTATGATCGCGGGGCTCTGGGATCAAGTCCTGAACTGGGCTCCTTGCTCAGCGGGGAGCCTGCTTCTCCCTCTGCCTGCTGCTCCCCTTCTTGTGCACTGGCTCTCTCTCTCTGACAAATAAATAAATAAAATCTAAAAATTAAAAAAAAAAACCTTTAAAGAAAACAAACTAAGCTCATAGATACAGAGAATAGATTGGTGGTTTTCAGAGATGGGGAGTGGGAGATAGGAGGAGGTAAACTGCTTTTGTTTTATTTTGCATTAGTTTAAATAAATTGAATTTTTTAGGGGCGCCTAGGTGGCTTAGCTAAGTGTCTCCTTCGGCTCAGATCATGATTCAGGGTCCCAGAATCAAGCCCCACATCAGGCTCCCTGCTCTGTGGGGAGCCTGTTTCTCCCCTTGCCCCTCCCACACTTATGGATGCTCTCTCTCTCTAATAAATAAATAAAATTTTAAAAAGTAATAGAATAAATTGCAATTTTAGAAATGTAAAGTTAAAACCTGCACAAAAAAGTGGCATGATTTGCTTTTCATTATTCTGCTTCTTCATTATTCTTTAGGTTGGCAGTTTGGCCTGTTGTAGCTGAGTTGGCTCACTTCTGTTCAAGTGATTATCAGCTAGTGTATATTTTCTGTTGTGTAAATTATCTATTGTTGCATAACAAATTACCACAAACTTAACATCTTAAAACAATACTGTGGGTCAGGAATCCAGGCACTCTGACTCAGAGTCTTTTACAAGCCTGAAATCAATGTGTCATTTAGGGTTGAGGTTTCATCTGAAGGCTCAGCTAGGAAAGGATTAGCTTCTGAGCTCACTTGTTTATTGGCAAAAATTCAGTTCCCTGAGGACTGTTGGATTAAGAGCCTCAATTTCTAACTGGATGTTGGCCAGAGGCTGCCCTCATTTCCTTATTACTTGGGCCTCTTCAGCAGAACAACTTGCTTCCCCAGAGCCAGCAAGGGAGAGAACCTTCTAGCAAGACAGAAGTTATAAAGTTATGTGACTAAATCACAAAAATAGTATCTCATCACCTTTGCCACATTCTGTTGGTTAGAAGCAAGCTGCTGGGCCAGCCCATATTCATGATGGGGGGGGGGGGATACAGAAGATTGTGACTACCAAGAGGCAATTAGCATTCTTAGAGATGACCTACCACAGTTGGGCTCACTGATATGTTGAGGCCCTCAGCTGTGATAGTTGGATTTCTCTTTCCATCTACTCTGTTACCATACTGGAGGCCCAAGCTTGTTCACATGGCAGCAGCAGGTTCTTAAAGAGTAAGAGAGGAACTACAAACAAGATCTCTTGGATCTAAGCTTGGAACTCACACTGTATCACTTTCATTGCATTCTTTAAAGCTAGTGGCTAGGCCAGCCTGGATATAAGGGATGGGGAACTAGACCTTAACCTCTTTTTTTCCCCTCCCGTGAGCACTTTTTTTTCCTTCAGTTTTGTTTTGTTTTGTTTTTTTATGGTGATAAAATACATGTAAAATTTACCATCTTTTTTTAAGTGTACAGTTCATTGGTGTTACAGTTATAACGCTGTGCAACCATCACCACCATCTCCATAACTCTTTTCATCTTTTGAAACTGGAACTTAGTAACTCCTCATTTCCTCCTTCCTCGAGCCCCCCCGCCCCTGAAGCCAGTATGATACTTTCTGTCTCTATGATTTTGACTACTTTAAGTACCATATGTAAGTGAAATCATACAGTATTTGTCTTTCTGCCACTGGCTTATTTCATAGTGTAATGCCTCTGAGGTTGATCTGGGCTTAGCATATTGCAGAATTTCCTTCATTTTTAAGGCTGAATTATATTTTCTTGTATGTATATATTATGTTTTGCTTATCCATTACTTTATCAGTGGACACTTGGGTTGCTTTCACATTTCAGCTATTCTGAATAATGCTGTTATGAACAGGGGTGTACACATGTCTCTGTGAAACCCGGCCTCTCATTTTTTGGGGTGGTATATCCAGAAATAGAATTGCTGAATCATGTAGTAAGTCTGTTTGTTTCGGGTTTGTTTTTTTTTAAGATTTTATTTATTTATTTGACAGAGAGAGAGCAAGCAAGCACAAGCAGGGGGAGTGGGAGAGGGAGAAGCACACTCCCCGCTGAGCTGGGAGCCCAGTGCGGGGCTTGATCCCAGGACCCTGGGATCATGACCTGAGCCAAGAACAGATGCAACCAACTGAGCACCCAGGCACCCCTCTATTTTTAATTTTTTGAGGAACTATTTTATATTGTAGCTATACCATTTTACATTCTAGACCTTACCTCTTGAAGGGAAGAACAACAAATTTGTAACCCTTTTAAATCTACTATATAGGGGTGCCTGGGTGGCTCAGTGGGTTAAAGCCTCTGCCTTCAGCTGAGGTCATGATCCCAGGGTCCTGGCATCGAGCCCTGCATTGGGCTCTCTTTTCATCAGGGAGTCTACTTCCCCCTCTCTCTCTGCCTGCCTACTTGTGATCTCTCTCTCTGTAAAATAAATAAATAAAATCTTTTTTTTTTTAAATCTACTATATACATTTTTTTCCATAATTGAAGTATGTTTTTTTATTTTATTTATTTATTTATTAAAGATTTTATTTATTTATTTGACAGAGAGAGATCATAAGTAGGCAGAGAGGCAGGCAGAGAGAGAGAGAGGAGGAAGCAGGCTCCCTGCTGAGCAGAGAGCCTGATGTGGGACTCGATCCCAAGACCCTGAGATCATGACCTGAGCCAAAGGCAGCGGCTTAACCCACTGAGCCACCCAGGTGCCCCTGAAGTATGTTTTTTTTATGTACTGTGAGTTGGCATTAAGGGAGATATCTAGGAGATCCACAGTTAAGGTTGGTATCTTGGAGGACCCATTCAAGGAAGTTCACTAAATCCAACTTAATGAAGCCTATATCCTTCACGTACTTACAGAAACACTGGCAGCATATTGAGGTCAGATTTCAGGATGAGACCATGCTGGTTTGAACAGCCATGGCAAGAACAAGAACCCTGACCAAATTTTCTCAGATGGCTCCCATAGAGCTAGCTGCTGGTAACCCATCCTGCTCTCTCAGCTGCAATGAGGCAAAAGGGCTACTATATACATTTGTAGTTTTGATTTGCTATATTTTGTTTAGGATCCTTCTACTTATGTAATAAATTAATATGCCTCATATTTTTATCTGGTATTGGCATCAAGATCCTGCTAGCCTTATAAAATGAGGAAATGAAATTCCCTACTATAATAGCCAATATAATGTCTGTCATAGGGGAGGTGCACAAGTACATTTATTAGTTGAATGAATGAATGGATAAGTAAATGACTATAGAAGAAACAAAAGGGTCAGGCAGACTAGTAAAAATCAACTAGAAAAAAATTATGAGTAGTTGACAGAATTTTTTTTAATGGAAATTCATAGTTTTAACTGTTTTCTTAATCTCATTTTTGTAATCTTCTTAGGATAGACATTCTGATATTACTTGCTCTGCTCCCAAAGTGTAATATACATTGTTAGAACAGGAAGAAATCTTTCCCAGGTCTCTATAATTTGTAGCATATTCGTAGGTCCCAGTTACTATGGTAGCTACGAGGAAGCAAATATAGGGAGGGGACCCTGAGAGTGAGGAATGTGAATAAAGAGCACAGAGCACTTGGACATCACTGCTCCCAGGACATTAAGTAATTCAAGGTTTTGTGGGCTGAAGGACTTGGATAGAGGAAGCACTCCAAATTATATCCAAAAATAACATCTCTGTGTTTCTTTTTAAAATATTGGCTCATAATCAGACTGTTGCAGACTGTTATATTCTCAAGTTTCCTTGTAACGGATGAATTAATATATGTCATATCTACTGTGTGACATTTGAAATTCTCTGCAAAATTCACTTCAACTGAAATTTCCTGTAAAACTTACTTCAAATTGGTAATTGGTATTATTTACCCTTCCTTCTTGGGAGTTCACTAATTTTGGTTATTGGGGGGAAAAAAAACCCAACATATAGCTTGTTGGGGTTTTTTTAGTTTATTTATTTATTTAAGTAATCTCTACACCTAGTGCGGGGCTCAAATTCATGGCCGTGAGATCAAGAGTCACCTACTCAGGCGCCTGGATGGCTCAGTGGGTTAGGCCGCTGCCTTCGGCTCGGGTCATGATCTCGGGGTCCTGGGATCGAGTCCCGCATGGGGCTCTCTGCTCGGCGGGGGGCCTGCTTCCTCCTCTCTCTCTCTCTCTGTCTGCCTCTCTGCCTGCTTGTGATCTCTCTCTGTCAAATAAATAAATAAAATCTTTAAAAAAAAAAAGTCACATACTCTTCTGATGAGCCAGCCATGTGCCCCAACATACAACTTTTTTTTTCTTTTTAAGATTTTATTTATTTATTTATTTATTTATTTGACAGAGAGAGAGAGAGATCACACAGGTGGAGAGGCAGGCAGAGAGAGGAGGAAGCAGGCTTCCCGGCAGAGAGCCCGATGTGGGGCTCCATCCCAGGACCCTGGGATCATGACCTGAGCCAAAGGCAGAGGCTTTAACGCACTGAGCCACCCAGGTGCTCCCCAACATATAACTTTTTATGATAGTTTTTCCCTATTTAGATTCAGATGCTACAGATGAATAGATGACCAGAAACCATCTGAAGGAGAGAATGCTTTCAAGCACCTGGGCTAAACACATCATACACTTGAGTAATACATTTGGTTCTAGGTATACAGGCAGTTGCAGCCAACAATGAAGCCTGTTCAGTTATGTGGTACCTGTTGTCTGTCAGTAGGAGGCAGACAAATTCATCTTTAGAAATACTAGAGGTTCTAGAGGCTCCTGAGTGGCCTGGTTGATTAAGCGCGGGCTCTTGATCTCAGGGCCATGAGTTCAAGCCCCACATTGGGATCCACACTGTGCGTGGAGCCTGCTTTAAAAAAGAAAGGGAGAAAAAAGCAATATTATTTTTCTAGAGCTCAACTATTTTTTTCTTTTTCAAAGAGGCATTAAATCCTTCTTCCTTTATTTGATTGCTGTGAGGACCAAATGAGAATATGCGTTTTGTTTAGTTTTTTTAAACATAAACATTTTATTTAATGTTTGAGTTAAGCTCTTATACAGGTTATAAGAGCTTTGCAAATATTAACTGATTTAGTCCTCATAATAAGCCTATGTGAGGTAGACACTATTATGATACACATTTTGCAGATGAAACTGAGGGATAAAGGTATCTTGCTCAAAGACATACAGCTAGTAAGTGGGATTTATACCCAGGTGGTTAGGCCTCAGAGGCACTCTTCTTTATCATGATGCTATGCTTCCTCTATGTGAAAATGCTTTTGTAAGCTATAGATAGATACTGTTAGTAGTTTTTATTAAGTGCCTGACACTATACTAGATGTTACAGGAGATACAAAGGAATCATAAGCCTGCCTTTGAAGAATTTATAAGCTGGTTAGGGAAAGAAATAAAACAGAGAAAACAGCAATAATACAACAGCCTGTAACATCACCATCTACCAGAGAACTCTCCACATTATTAAATAGGCACCTTGTTTTCTTTCAGTGCTCTCTTACACAGCATAAAATCTAATGCATAATAGATATATGGTTAATGTTGATTAATGTACATGTCCTTAAATAATGTTATGCCCACTTCCACAGTGAGGAGACCTCAGGTGTTACTTGCAGAGAAAGAATTCCTTTTTATACTATTCTTCTGTGCCATGTAATGAGTTTATGGACCATCCACTTATTTGGCTTTTTTTTTTTTTTCATTAACATATAATATATTATTTGCCCCAGGGGTACAGGTCTGTGAATCATCAGGCTTACACACTTCACAACACTCACCGTAGCACATACCTCCCCAATGTCCATAACCCAACCACCCTCTCCATAACCCCCTTGGCTTTTTATTTTTTATTTTTATTTTTGACAAAAATTCTGCATATTTAAAGTGTGCAGTGATGTTTTGATATATGTAGACATGATTATGAAATGATTGCCACAGTCAAACGAACATACCTACCACCTCCTTAACTCTTTGTTTTGGGGGTAATTTCACATTTACAGAATGATTATAAGACTAGTAGAGAACTTATATATCCTTTACCCAGATTCCCCAAATGTTAAGATTTGTTCTATCATTTGCTCTCCTTGTGATATACTTTCAATATATAATATGTGTAAACAAAATATTACATATACTATTATTATTTTTCTCAGCTATTTGAGAATAAGTTGCAGGTATGATTCCCTTTGCCTTTAAATACATTGGTGTATATCCTGTCCCCCACGCCTCACTGCCACCCAGAAAGGACAGTCTGTTAAAACAGAAAATTACACTGCTACAATACTTTAATCTACAGATTTTTTTTTTTTTTTTTTTTTTTTTTAACAGACAGAGATCACAAGTAGGCAGAGAAGCAGGTAGAGAGAGAGAGGGAAGCAGGCTCCCTGCCGAGCAGAGAGCCCAATGCAGGGCTCGATCCCAGGACTCTGGGATCATGACCTGAGCCGAAGGCAGAGGCTTTAACCCACTGAGCCACCCAGGTGCCCCATAATCTACAGATCTTATTCAGACTTCACCAGTTAACCTAACACTATCCTTTAGAACAATACAAAAACATTTTGACTAGTCATGTTTTAAACATTATGGTATGTGCTGTATGACAATCCTGTATTTAGTACCAAGAGCATTGTGAGCAGGTGCCCTGTCCCCCAGACTTCGTCATGCAGGCCGGGGCAAGTGGCTTTGTTTGATTTCCCTTCTTTTGTATGATCCAGTGGAGCAGCGTGACTTCATCGGAGTGGACAGCACAGGAAAGAGGCTGCTCTTCATGGCTAATGAAGCGGACTTGGATGAAGAGCTGGTCATTAAGGGATCCATCCTGCACAAGTAAGCCCTAGGGTTTTCTTTCTGGCAGTTCTCCTTGTCTTAAAACAAAATAAAACCACCCAGTGGATGGGAAAGGGGGGAATGAACGCTAGATTATACTGTGTGAAATTGACAAAAGTATGTGGCTGTTTTCCCATGAGACAGGATGAAGGCTTTTCTTCACTGCACAAAAGCTTAGCTTTTCCCTGTGTCTTTTTTGCCAAGGTAGAGTCAAATCCTGCATAGCAGTAGGGCAAAGCAGCTGTGGGGAGAAGAGGGAACAGGACTGTCTTTCTAACAGTGTTCTGGAGCTTCCTTTTCTTTAATTGTGGTAAGCACAAAACATAAAATTTACCATCTTATCCACTTTTAAGTGTACAGTTCACTAGTGTTAAACATATTCACATTGTTGTGAAGCAGATCTCCAGAACTTTTTCATCTTGCAGAACCAAAATTCTGCATCTGTTGAACAATAGCTCTTCCCTTTTTCCTGTCCCCAGCTCCTGGTAACTGCCATTCGACTCTCTGTTTCTATGAATTTGATTACATTAGATGCCTCAGATAAGTAGAATTATGCAGTATTGTGCTTTGTTGACTGGTTTATTTCACTGAGTATAAAATCCTCAGGGTTCATCCATGTTGTAGCATGTGTCAGAATGCCTTCCTTTGTAAGGCTACATAATATTCCGTTGTGTTGGGTGCCTGGGTGGCTCAGTGGGTTAAGCCGCTGCCTTCGGCTCAGGTCATGATCTCAGGGTCCTGGGATCGAGTCCCGCATCGGGCTCTCTGCTCAGCAGGGATCCTGCTTCCCTTCCTCTCTCTCTGCCTGCCTCTCTGTCTACTTGTGATTTCTCTCTGTCAAATAAATAAATAAAATCTTAAAAAAAAAAAAAATTCCGTTGTGTGGAAATGCCACATTTTTTTTTTTTTTAATGTATTCATCTGTCAGCAGATACTTGAGTCACTTCCACCTCTTGGCTATTGTGAATAATGCTGCAGTGAACATGGGTGTGCACATATCCCTTTGAGATCCTGCTTTGGATTCTTCTGGATATATACCCAGAAGTGGGATGCTACATTCTATGACAGTTCTAGTTCTAATGTTTGGAGAATCCTCTCTGCTGTTTTCTATAGTGACTGTGCTGTTTTACAATCACACCAACAGTGTACAAACATTCTAGTTTCTCTACATCCTTGTCAACACTTGTTATTTTCTGTTTTTTGATAGTAGCCATCATAATGGCTACAAATAGGCAACCCAGTCACACATCTTCTTTAATCAGCATTTATTGAGTGCTTGCCCAGTATGGACTTTTTTTTTTTTTTTTTTCAGATTTTTATTTATTTATTTGACAGAGAGAAATCACAAGTAGATGGAGAGGCAGGCAGAGAGAGAGAGGGAAGCAGGCTCCCTGCCGAGCAGAGCCCGATGCGGGCCTCGATCCCAGGACCCCGAGATCATGACCCGAGCCGAAGGCAGCGGCCCAACCCACTGAGCCACCCAGGCGCCCCCCAGTATGGACTTTTTTATCAGAAGCCACCATACTCAGAGCTGTACTGTCTGATACCAGTACACAGGAAAGTTTGAAAACTGTTTGGAGCCTGGGTTTGACTTGTCTGTGGTTTTGTCCCAGATTGCAGTTCTCTGTTATCCTTTTTTTTTTTTTAAGATTTTATTTATTTATTTGACAGAGAGAGATAACAAGTAGGCAGAGAGGCAGGCAGATAGAGGGGAAGGAGGCTCCATGCCAAGCAGAGAGCTCGATGCAGGGCTCGATTTCAGGACCCTGGGATCATGACCTGAGCCGAAGGCAGGTCATTATATATATATATTATATAATATATATAATATATAAAAAATATGTACTAAAGCTTAAAAACTATTGGTCAAGGAAAGAAACAAGATTCTGACAAGAAACAGAAAGGAATAGGGGCACCTGGGTGTCTGTTAAACGTCTGCCTTTGGCTCAGGTTATGATCCCAGGGTCCTAGATCAGACCCCCTGCTCATCAGGGAGCCTGCTTTTCCCTCTGCACCTCTCCCTGCTCATGCTCTCTCCCTCTCTTTCTTATATAAACAAATAAAATCTTAAAAAAAAAAAAAAAAAAAGAGGGGTGCCTGGGTGGCTCAGTGGGTTAAGGCCTCTGCCAAAGGGCTTGGGTCATAATCCCAGGGTCCTGGGATCAAGCCCCGTAATAAATAAATTAAATAAATAAATAAAATCTTTTAAAAAAAAAAAAAAAGGAAGAAGAAGAGAGAAACAGAAAGGAATGAAGGTAGGCTCCCAACTCCACCGTATCACAGCTCACCAGAAGCCATACTGATATATTAATGAAATCCTGCAAATTCTCACTAATAGCTCCAAAGCTGGAAAGAAGCAAACTGAACACATATCTGTACTTCTGTCTTCTTCTGACTGAGGAGCAGTGGGAATAACTACTTGCAAATAAATGATAAAGCAGAGAAAATGAACAATGAGGCTGACTTTTAACAGAAACAAAAGATCAAGCCTACAAATGAATAGGTGACGTAATATAAAGCTGAAAGCTATTCCTCCATAAGAATAGAATATACCCCTTAATTATGTGGAATGAAAGAAGAATATATAACAGAATCTCGGGAAAGAAAAATATTTTAATAGAGATTCTGCAGTTCCTTAGCCATGTTCCCTATGTTCCTTCCACATTCCCTGAAGCCATAGAAAAATACACAGAATATAAAATAAGTAGCACTACTGGGCATTTGTCTGAAGAAAACAAAAACAGAAATTTGAAAAGATAGGTGCATTTATGTTTATTGCAGCATTATTTAAAGTGGATATAGAAGCAGCCTGTGTCCACTGATGGATGAATGGATAAAGAAGATATGGTGGGTGGGACGCCTGGGTGGCTCAGTTGGTTGAGCGGGTGCCTTCGGCTCGGGTCATGATCCCAGCGTCCTGGGATCGAGTCCCGCATCAGGCTCCTTGCTCCGCGGGGAGCCTGCTTCTCCCTCTGACTCTGCCTTCCACTCTGTCTGCCTGTGCTTGCTCTTACTCGCTCTCTCTCTGACAAATAAATAAAATAAAATCTTTAAAAAAAAAAAAAAAAAGAAGATATGGTGGGGCACCTGGGTGGCTCAGTTGGTTGGGCATCTGTCATCAGCTGAGGTCATGATCCCCAGGGCCTGGGATCGAGCTCTACATGGGGCTCCCTCCTTATGGGGAGTCTACTTCTCCCTGTCCGTCTGCTTCTCCTCCTTGCTCATTCTTTCTCTCTCTCTAGTAAATAAAACAAAATCCTTTTTTTAAAGAAAATTTAAAAAATAAAAAACAGAAACAGACCCATAAATAAAGAGAACAAACTGGTGGTAGCCAGAGGGGAGGAAGGTGGGGACGGGCAAAAAGAGGCAAAGGAGGGTAGAAGGTACAGACCTCAAGTTAATGAGATGAGTGAGTCACAGGTATGAAAGATTCAACACAGGGAGTTTAGTCAATAGTATTATAATAGCACTGTGTGGTGACAGATAGTAGCTACACTTCTGGTGAGCATAGCATAAGGTGTCAAATCACAGTGTTGTACACATGAAACTAATGTAACATTGTGCATCAACTATACTTCAGTATAAACAAAACGGAAAAAAAATCACCACCACACATAGTAGTTGGTCTCAGATACAGATGGATGAGAGGTAAGAACTCATCCATATCATATCAAAATAAATAAAACAAGCACGAACAAGACCAAAAGAATCAGTATTTCAACTACGGAAACATATAGCAAACAAATGAAAGCAAGAAAAATACTCTGAAAAGACAATGTATCCTGAAAAAAACACAATTCAATGACTAGAATTTCCTGTACTGTACAGCTATAAAACAACTCATCAAAATGTGAATTTAATAAATAAAAGTTCAGTGATGGGGTGATAAAACAACATGAGATAAAAGAAGATATTATAGAACTAAGAAAATAAATTGAAAACTAATTAAAATAGCAAAGAACACAACAGATACCGCTGAAAATCAAATTATTGACATAGAGGAAAGGCTTGAGGTATTTAGAGATTTTGATGAAAAAAGAAATGATTAAAAATTATAGCGAATCTAATAGAAAAAAAAAGACAAAGATGACTCAATAAATTAATATCTCTGAAAAAGAGAACTAAACATGTGGCCAAAGGCTGTATTCAAAGATATAAGGCCTTTTTGGCAAACTAGTTTAAGGCTTTTAATATAAAGATAGAAGGGCTAAGTAAATATGATGACTTCTGAAATTCCACTAAAACAGCAAGATGGAGATTTTAGAGAGGGATAAATCCAGAAGACTAAAGAAGATTAAAAATGAAAAAACAACAACCACAGTTTGGAAACAGGAAAGCAGGACAGTTGAACATACCTGAGAAAGCTGAATGCTAAGCCAGCAGTGGGCGAAGCTGAACTGTAGACTGATTCACCCTACAAAACTCTAAGTAGTCAAGATTCAGCAGTACCACGTATATCCAAAAGTGAAGCTAAAAACTGGATTACTTGAGAATTTGTCCAAACTGTAGATAGATGCTCAGATTTCCTCCCCATCAAACCTCATAAGATTTATTCTTGGAAGAGGGTAAAGTAGATCTCTGGATTGGGGCACTAGGCATGAATGAAGTTAGAGGTACCATACAAAAAATGGGGGGTACAATACAAAAAAAAAGTGAACGTATGTCCTGAGGTCTTTAGCTTCTGTCTCCCACTTAGCTTCTATATACCAGCAGCCAAGCTTGTATCTGTTAAGCAAGGACATTAGAAGATTCTTCTCTGTGGTAAAAGACAGTCCAAGAGGAGACCTAAAGACATAGACATCAGGGAATCCCCACCGGAAAACCCAGTTCTTGGTTCATCCTACCTTGAATTTCGAAGTTGACAAAGCTCACCACATGTTGGGTGTTCACAGTGAGATATTTATTGTGCCATTCTTAAATTTAGATAAAAAAGAAACAGGGATTACAAGATGTAGGGGCTGGAACAAACAGAAAAAAAACCCAAGTTAGCAGAAAGCCCAATAAAAATTGTTCAGAGAGAAGAAAACTTCAAAAGTAACATTACTCAGAAAGATTCACTAATATTTGAACATCTGAATATCACTATCCTAGGAGATAGGAATACAGCAGCAAACAAAGTGCACCAAAATCCTTGCCCTCATTGAGAGATGAGAGAATACTGCATTCATGAACCCAAAAGCAGAATGCTATATTAAAAAGGGAGCATTTAGTGGCACAGAAATAGACATGGAGATCAGTGGAACAGAAGAGAGAGCCCAGAAATAAACCCATGATTTATATGGACAATTAACTTATGACAAAGGAGCCAAGAATATACAATATAGAAAAGATGGTCTCTTTGATAAATGGTGCTGAGAAAACTGGATAGCTGCATACAAAAGAATGAAACTGGACCACTTTCTAACATCATACACAAAAATAAGCTCAAAGTGGATTAAAGACTAAATGTGAGACCTGAAAATATGAAAGTCCTAGAAGAGAACACGGGCAATAATTTCTCTGACATTGATCATAACAACATTTTTCTATATGTCTCCTAAGGCAAGGAAAACAAGAACAAAAATAAACTATTTGGACTACATTGCAGTAAAAAGCTTTTGCCCAGAAAAGAAAACCATCAACAAAACAAAAAGGCAGCCCACTGAATGGGAGAAGATATTTGTAAACGATATATCCAATAAGAGGTTAATATCCAAAATATATATATAAAGAACTTACCCGGGGTGCCTGGGTGGCTCAGTCAGTTAAGCGTCCAACTCTTGGTTTCTGCTCAGGTCGTGATCTCATGTTTCGTGTGATCAAGCCCCATGTTGGGCTCCATGCTCAGGAGGGAATCTGCTTGAGATTCTCTCCCTCTACCCCTGACCCAACATGTGTACATGCTTGCTCTCACTCTCTCTCAAATAAACAAATCTTTAAAAAGAACTAGACAACTCAACACAAAAAAAGAAAAAAAAATCTGACTTAAAAGTGAACAGAAGACCTGAATAGACATATTTCCAAAGAAGACAGACAGAGAGCCAACAGACACATAAAGAGATGTTCAGCATCACTCATCATCAGGGAAATGCAAATCAAAACTACAGTGAGCAGGCACCTTGGGTGGCTCAGTCGGTTAAGTGACTGACTTCACCTCAGGTCTTGATCTCAGAGTCCTGAGATCAAGCCTATGTCGGGCTCCCCGTTTAGTAGGGAGTCTGTTTGTCCCTCTCCCTTTCCATCTGTCGCTCCTCCTGCTCATGCTCTCTCTTTCTCTCTCCCAAATAAATAAATAAGGTTTTTTTTTTTTTTAATTTTATTTATTTATCAGAGAGAGGGAGAGAGCGAGCACAGGCAGGCAGAGAAGCAGCAGAGGCAGAGGGAGAAGCAGGCTCCCCGCTAAGCAAGGAGCCCGATGTGGGACTCGATCCCAGGACGCCGGGATCATGACCTGAGCCGAAGGCAGCTGCTTAACCAACTGAGCCACCCAGGCGTCCCTCTCCCAAATAAATAAATAAAATCTTTTTTAAAAATAGCAAACCCACAATGAGCTATCATCTTACACCTGGCAGAATGGCTAAAATAAAAAAGACAAGAAACAACAAGTTTTGGTGAGGATGTGGAGAAAAAGAAACCCTCCTGTACTGTTGGTAGGGATATAAATTGGTACAGCCACTGTGAAAAACAGGGTGGAGGTTCCTCAAAAACTTAAAAATAGAAATACCATGTGATCCAGTAATTGTACTATATTGCTATTTATCCAAAGAAAATGAAAACACTAATTTGAAAAGACATATGCACCCCTATGTTTATTGCAGCATTATTTACAATAGCCAGAAGATGGAAGAAACCTAGGTGTCCATCAATAGATGAATGTATAAAGAAGTTGTGGTATGTATGTGTGTGTACACACACACACACACACACACACACACACACACGAATATTATGCAGCCATTAAAAAGATGAGAGCTTGCTATTTGCAACACCATGAATGGACCTAGAGGGTTTATGCTAAGTGAAGTAAGTCAGACTGAGAAAGACAAATGCCATATATTTTGCTTACATATGGAATCTAAAAAATTAAATAAAAAACAAAAAAGCAGAATCAGAGCTATAAATACAGAGAACAAACTGATGGTTGCCAGAGGGAAGGAGAGTGAAGGGTTGAGCAAAATAGGTAAAGGGGAGTGGGAGATACAGGCTTCCAGTTATGGAATGAATAAATCATGGAAATGAAGGGTATAGCTTAGGGAATATACAGTCAATGATACTG
The DNA here is from genome assembly GCF_009829155.1 of Mustela erminea. Classification (NCBI taxonomy): domain Eukaryota; kingdom Metazoa; phylum Chordata; class Mammalia; order Carnivora; family Mustelidae; genus Mustela; species Mustela erminea. The sequence continues at coordinate 74,833,234 of NC_045623.1, forward strand.
TAATAGCATTCTTTGGTAGCTGCACTGGTGGTGAAGCTAGCATAAAGGTATAGAGATGTTGAATTACTACATTGTGGTCAAGTATACTAAAAAAAATTTTTTTAAGGGGAGCATTTGGTAAAAATGAAAAACTCAATAGAAGGGTTGAAAATTTTGGGAAAATTTTTGAAAAATGTCTCACAAAGCAAAATAAAACAACAGATTAATGAAAAATAATAAGAAAACCAAAGGAGCAACCTAGGAGGTCCAACATTTGATATTAGGAATTCCAGAAAAAGAGAACAGAGAAAATGGAGAGGGGAGATAGCATCAATGAAGAAATATAAAAACATTTCTCAGAACGAAAGGAGCTGGGTTTCTAAACTGAAAGGAAACAGTGCCCAGCAGAATGCATGAAAAGAAACTTACCAAGGTTGTCATTGTGAAATGTGAAAATATTTTACTGTTATAACACTGATGTCAAAGAGAAGATCCAAGACGCTTCTAGATGGGAGGGGAGATATCATACATAAAGGAACTAAAACAGCTTTGAACTTTTAACAACAGCACTAGAAACTATAAAACAATGGAGGACAGCTTTCAAAATTCTTAAATCTATATGTAGTCAAACAATCAACTATGAGAGTAGAGTAAGCATTTTACAGACAATTGCTTTCCAAACATCTGTTTTCAGAAAGCTGCTAGAGAATTTATAACACCAAAACCCTGGCATAATCTAAGAAAGAAAGAAATGGAATTATAGGATTATAGGAAAAAGAAACCCTAGGATTCCAGGAAAACACCTTCACTCCAGGTGTAGATGGCAATCAGACCAGATTGGAATAGGTCAGAAAGCTTTGGGAATAATTTCCTCAGGATACTCTTATTTCTTCTGACAAAAATGACAAAATACTTGATGTGTCTCAACATTTTGAGAGGAGTTTTGAGCACTTTGTAGTTAGTTTGGGGTTGAATTATTGATAAGTATCTGGAAAACTAAGAAATGGGAGAAAACAGTAATACCAAGGAAAACAAAAATATGCAGGAAAAAAATTAACCATTAGTTACTGAATGTTTCAGCTGTAACTTATGTTTATATACGCATCTTAATGTAATCACTGACTTGATCTAACCAAAATCATGATAATTACTTTGGAATGATGACAGGGAGGGTTAGTGTATTGGAGACACAAGGGAAGATGAGAGATAAACTTCCTCTTTGATAGTTAATAGCCATAATAACAAACTTCAATATTGAACTAACCAAAACAGTAAAATTAGGGAGGTAAAAGGTAAGGAAGTATGGGTATATGTCATAGGGGCAGGGCCAGTCATGAAAAAAAGCTAAATCCTTATCTTCCATAGTGGGAAATCAACAGGTAATGTCTGAAATGGAAAAACTAAGGAATATCAATATTAGAATGTTACTAGAAATACAGATATAAATACTAAATGGATCCACTAAAATAATTGAAAATGGGTGTTTCTGGGGAACAGAAAATGGGAAGGGGAGGAAATAGAGGACTGAAATTTTTCATTGTAAGCCTATTTAGCTATTTAACCTTACTTACATAAAGTATGTGCATATGTAATTTTAATTAAATTAAAAACAAGATAAAATACAATAAAAATTCCTGAATCAAGTAAAAATCTGCAGATCTTAAGAATCTGCAAATTTTATGGGGCACCTGGGTGCTCCATCACTTAAACATCTGCCTTCAGCTCAGGTCATGATCCCAGGGTCCTGGGATCCAGCCTTGCATCGGGCTCTCTGCTCAGCAGAGAGCCTGCTTCTCCCTCTGCCTCTCCCCCACTCATGCTCTCTCTAACTCTCTCTCTCTCAGTAAATAAAATATTTTTAAAAGAATCTCCAACAAATTTTAAGAGTATTGTGTGTTCTAAGAAAATTTGACCAGAAGCACACGTGCATGCTCTCTCTCTGAAATAAACGAAATCTTTTTTAAAAGATAAATAAATATAAAGGCGTCAGGAAGACATTCTCAAACATGAAGGGGCTCACAAATATGGCATCTATGAGCCCTCCTTGGGGGGAAAAAAATAACTTCGTGACAGCTAGCTGCCATGTCATGAGAACATTCAGGCAGGTTATGAAGAAACCCATGTGGTGAGGAACTGCCAGCAACCACATTAGTGAGCTTGGAAGCAGATAATCTGAGACTTGTCAGCAGCCATGTTGAAAGCGGCTTCTCCTCCAGTCAGCCTCGCGTTGACTGCAGCCCTTGGCCAGCAGCTTGACTGTAGCCTCTTAAGAGAACCTGAGTCAGAACCATGAAACCACTCCCTGATTCCAAACACTGAGATAATAATTTGATATTTTAAGCCTCTGAGTTTGAAGTAATTTGTTATATAACTATAGATGACTAGTAAAATTCTCAATCTCTAGGCATTGGATCAGGAGTCTTTCAGAAACAATGAAGTTGAAAGACATCTTGGAGGGAAAAAAATAATGTACTTATATGGCACAGTTCCTTTCCTTTCTGCCTTAGTTTGCTCCCTGCGTATCTTGGAAGTAGGGAAAGTCATGTGGCTGTATATGTGGGATACATCCTGTCTTAGCTGGATGCCTTTGCTAAGATCTTGGACAAACTGTCAGCTCAGTTAGAAACAAAGGAAATAGGTGGTCATCCTATGGTCTTACTAAACTTGTAAGGTTTTTGTTGTTTAAACATTGGTAACAAACAGTCTCATAATTTTCTTTCTTGTGTTTCACAGGAGAGAGGCCTGGGTTAGAATGAATTATTGAGAAAAGGAACTGCCCCTTGACCCATAGTATTCATTGTTACAGTGTATGTGATAGACATAGAGGTAAAATGCCCAGGTACCCCTACAAAGAAGGATTTGCTGCTCATCTGCAAGGAGTGTAGTTAGCACACAGCCTCTAGTTGTTATCTTCAGGATCTCCCTCATCTTTAAGAGCCACATTGCCCAAGGTCATACCCTTGCTGGGGGCAGCCTGCATCCCAAGACTAAATGAAGGATGGGCGTAAAGGCCCAGTCACTCTGATAGGCAGTACTTGCTCCTGAACTCCCTGCCCCGTTGGCCTGGGGCTTCGTAGAACCTGCATCTCAGTTCAGTTTGCCTCTGCCCAGTCTTGCTTCCTCCTCTTCCTTTCATAGGTATTGATCCCTAATAAACATCTTACCCCCCAAATACTGTCTCAGCTCACTTCTTGAGAATCCAACCTTCAACACACAATAATGGTTTTTTATGTTTGTTTGTTTTTAAGATTTAATTTATTTTGACAGACAGAAATCACAGGGAGGCAGAGAGGCAGAGAGAGGAAAGGAAGCAGGCTCCCCGCCGAGCAGAGAGCCTGATGCGGGGCTCAATTCCCAGACCCTGGGATCATGACCTGAGCCGAAGGCAGAGGCTTTAAACCACTGAGCCACCCAGGCGCCCCCCAATAATGGTTTTCCCTGTGATTTGCTACCACCTGGTAAAGCAAATTTTCTCACCCTTGCGATGATCATTTTGCAATTGTAAAATTAAACTGCCTGGATTATTAAATTGTTTTCTTTCTCAGGAAGGAAACCTGATGCAGTGGCCTCTGCATGTATAAAAACTGTGATGAATATTATCTAATAATATGCATGCCTCTTATAACTTCTGACTGAGGATATACCAAAAATATATATCCTTTCAATCAGTCTTTCCAACTTCACTATAGTAAGCACTGATTTTTTTGTCTGCTCTTCTCACAAGACCAATCGTTCTCAACCGAGGAGCATTTTTTAAAATGTTAATGACTGAGACCCACCCCTAGAGAGTCTTACTTAATGGTCTGGCAGAGGACAGGCATTTTTATTTTTATTTTTTTAAAGATTTTACTTATTTATTTGACAGAGAGAGATAACAAGTAGGCAGAGAGGCAGGCAGAGAGGGGGAAGCAAGCTCCTTGCGGAGCAGAGAGCCTGATGCGGGGCTCGATCCCAGGACCCTGAGATGATGAGCTGAGCTGAAGGCAGAGGCTTAACCCACTGAGCCACCCAGGAGCCCCAGGACGAGCATTTTTTTTTAAAGATTTTATTTATTTATTTGACAGACAGAAATCACAAGTAGGCAGAGAGGCAGGCAGAGAAAGAGGAGGAAACAGGCTCCCCGCTGAGCAGAGAGCCTGATACGGGGCTTGGTCTCAGGACCCCGAGATCATGACCTGAGCCGAAGGGAGAGGCTTAACCCATTGAGCCACCCGGCACCCCCAGGACAAGCATTTTTAAAAAGCTTCTTGGATGATGGTAGTGTACCAGCGTTCAAAACCCACTCCTGTTCAACTTACCAGTCTGTGGTCCAATAGCGCTGCTCTCCTTTCCATAAATATTTGATAAAGGGATAGGCATTCCGTCAGCGTCTAAAGGAATTTTCCAGCACCCCAGAAATAAATAGGAGAATTATGAAAGTGAATCAAACCCCTGAAACTTCTGCTTAGAGCTGATTCTCATTCTTTAGGGGCTGCAGGCCATAGCCATACCTCAAGGAGAAGGCTCCGGCTCGTGTAGGCAGCATCTGTCCAACACTGTAGACATGTTTGCAGAACCAAATAAACCCTAGAATAGTCAAATGGTAGCCCACTAGATTGGTGGTGTTGCAGTCAGACCCAGTGATGTGGCTGGCATTTGAGCACTCAGGGCTAGATGATTCTGGACATAATAGTTAAAAGGAACTTAGTCAGTGGGGTACCTGGGTGGCTCAGTTGGTTATGGACCATGATCTCATGGTCCTGGGATTAAGCCCTGCATTGGGCTCCCTGCTGGGGGAAAGGGGAGGGATGTTGTCTGCTTCTTGCTTCCCCTCTTTTCCTCCCCCATACCCATATGTGCACTCTCTCAAATAAATAAATAAAATCTTAAAAAAATTAAAAAGTAGTCAACTATTTGTCTTCCTCTCATAAATACCCTGGTAATTATATTGGGCCTACCAGGATTATCTAGGCTAACCTATCCATCTCAAGAACTTTTAACTTAATTGTGCCTGCAAAGTCTCTTTTGCCATATGAGGTAATACATTCACAGGTTCCAAAGTGGACATCTTTGAGGGGCCATTATCTTATCACAGTCCTCTTAGTTTTTTAACATGGTTCTCAGTAGCTTTATAATTATCTGTCATATGAATAGTATATACATATACCATCATTTATCTAAACATACCCAGTGCTAGATATTTAGATTGTTTCTAATGATCTAGAACCTAATTTTTTTAAGTTCAGTTCATTGAGGTGTCATTTATATACAGTAAAATTCACTCTTTGTGGTATGCAGTTCTGTGTGAGAAAAATAGGTGCAAAGTGGTTCCTGGATGGTATCCTCCCTTGCCAGCTCACATTCAACCTTTAGAATTTATTAAGAATTCTAGGGGCGCTTGGGTGGCTCCATCCTTAAGCTTCTGCCTTCAGCTCGGCTCATGGTCCCAGGGTCCTGGAATCGAGCCCCACATCAGGCTCCCTGTTCCACAGGAAGACTGCTTGTCCCTCTCTCACTCCCCCTGCTTGTGTTTGCTCTCTCGCTGTCTCTCTCTCTCTCTCTTTCTCGCTGTCAAATAAATAAATAAATAAAATCTTTAAAAAAAAAAAAAAGAAATTGAAAATTCCAATTAATATTTGTTGAACAAATGAGCGAGAAATCACCTAGTAACCAATTGTGATTAAGGGTCTGTAATCTAGGGCTTTGGCACTTTGTGATGAATGTTGAGTAGAAAACAAGGATTGGCAGACTTTTTCTGTAAGGGCAAATTGTAAATATTTTAGACTTTGCAGACCATATGGTGTTAACATTTCTTAAGCTCTGCTGTTGTAACACAAAAGCGTCCTAAGATATGTAACAAATGAGCGTGGCTGTGTTCCAGTAATACTTTATCTACAAAAACAGACATCAGTGCCATCCAACTGGCAGGCTGTAGTCTGCCAGGCCCACTGGAGGTCTTTTTTTCTCTATAAAGAATAGCTATGATGGTACCTTGTTAAGACAGCTTATTTCTTAGTCAAGATATAGCTGACTGAATCTGAAATTCTTTCTTTAAAAAAAAGAAGGGGTTTGTTATGGATTTTTTTTTTCTAAGTTCATTTTTCAAAATTAAGTTTTGAGGAAACAGAGGGGGTTCTTTGTATTTTAGAAAAGATCACCATAAGATACAATTAAACAATATTTCTTAATGCATTGAAAATATGATCTTGGTTGTAAGATCACATTGTAGCCTGCCACAGCTAAAATGTCATTTAGTCCAGTCACCTATATTTCAGATAACGATGCTGAAAGCCAGAAGAAGAAGGCTTTGTTTCATATCCTTTATCTAATTAGGGACAGAGCTGGGCCTTTTCCATTAGCTCATCCTTTCTATTTTTCACGAACACATTTTTCAACTGATGAATGTTTATCGAGTTTCCTCCTCTGGTCAAATCACTGTTTTAGTATTTAAGGGAATCCTGGAGATAGGAGACAATCTCAAAGAATTCATTCACCTTGGTGGAAGGTAAGATTATGCATATAAAAGGCTAATAAACAGGGGTGTCCGGGTGGCTCAGTTGAGCAGTTGAGCATCGGGTTCTTGGTTTCAGCTCAGGTCATGATCATGGGTGATGAGATCAGGCTCTGTGTCAGTGGGCTCCACGCTCAGCGGGATTCTCTCTCTGCACCTCACCCCCATTCAGGAGCACATGCGCATTCTTTCTCTAAAAATCGTTTTTAAAAAAAGGTTAGCAAACAATAACAAACTAGATCAGATACTGAACAGTTATGGCAGCAGGGTTCTAAGAATTTAGAGGAGGTAGCAATCCCTAGGGGCTAAAGTGGTCAGAAAAATCTAAGAGAATGATTTGGACCTGAAAGATGGATATAGATCAGGTATGGAAAGGGACATAGGAAGCTGGATCCTGTGTTAGGAGAATCCTATGAAACAGGGTATGCAGGATTTCTTTAAGTACAGTCTGACCCAAATTGAGGACCCTGGTTGGGGAATACCAGGAGATAAGGCTGAGAAGTTACGTCGTTATGATAACAGAGGGCCTTGAACACTGGGGAATTATTAAAGACTTTTTGTGAAGGGAAATGATACAAATTCAGGATTCTGGAAAGATAATCTGACAGCAGTATGCAGGGTAGATTTAAGGTATAAGACCTAAAAAGTTATCACAGTCTTGCATTGCTAAATTCTCAAGGCTCCAAAGAGTCAAGGGATTGTATCCTTTGGAATGCAGAAAGAACTGTGATTATCTATTATGATGTGAAACTAGGGACCTGACTCATCTACGCATCTATCAAGCACTAAAGTTTATGCTTTGCTCTATATTAGAGTTGGCAGGCTAAGACGTTAAGTTCTTAGAAGCTAGTCATATGTTTTTGTAATTACAACTAGAAGGCGGAGACTGTCCCCTGCTTTCTCTTCACCTCCCTGAGAATTAGCTGATGGCTCCATATGGTGGACTGTTAGTAAATGCCTCATCCTAGTGGTCTCAGCCAACGGAGAGCAAGGTTTGGGCATAATAGGAGCAAAGAAGGAAGTAGCCAGAGGTAAGGTGAAAATGAAGAGCAGATGGCAATCTATTTTTCCCTCATAGCTGCTAAGTTGGGGACCTTGGGTAAGCACTGGGGTCATTAACACTAGTTTTCAAGAACACTTTTGGTTGGTTTGGGGGGGTGGGTTGGCAGATTTGGTGGGGTGGTTTTGGTTTTTGATTTTTTTTTTTTTTTTTTGGTTGTTGGCAGATTTTTTCCCTCCGTTCTTCTAACTTCTAACTTGTAATCAACACTCCAGTGATTCAGGATCTTTAGTTTGTAGTTATAATAGAGCAGCTGGCTAGATAAATGAGCAGTAAAAATGTTCTTGCCCCCATTCCTATGACCCTCTAGGGTATTGTGCTCTTCCTGGCCTCAGAGATGGTGGGTAAAAACTAATTAAATTCAGATTTTCAAGCACTTTTGAATACGAGAATATGATACTTCCTTTTTTTTTTTTTCTTTTAACTGAATTTCCAAAGGCAGGGGTGGTTCCTATTGGGCAGACCCCAAACTTATCTTGGAAAAGACTTTTGTGTATATAAGAGAGCCTGAAACCTCTTATTTTAAAGTTTTCTAGCTTTTCATACTGCTCTTGGGAGAAAGAAACAATGATAATGGAATGGAATGTACATCTCTTGTTTCCTCCCTTTCTGAGAGAGGAGGAAGTGTTTCCCTGATTGCAAAGAGAGTGTTCTGTTTTGAGAACCTAGGGCATATTTGGTACTGAAAAGGGAAATATTATAAGAAATACGCTGAAGTAGGACTCCTGCTATCCCTGTAGTCAGGTACATGACAGTCTCCCAGCAAGCTGTTTAGTCATCAGACATTACTGGTAACTTCACTCCAGTGGCCCCAGATTCTGCAGCCTCAGTGGATTTGAAGACAGCGCAACACCTTTCCGACATGTCAGATTGATGCGTTCGTGATTTAGGCATTAGTTGATGCCTAACTAATCTACAGCACAACACTCTCTTAGTTGAAGAGAATGTTGCTGGTAGAAAGAACATGCACTGAAAATTAAAAGTCTAGAGGTTTGGGAATTTAGTTTTGAGACAAACCAGCTATATAATATTGAGCAAGTAACTTTGCTTCTCTAAACCTCAGTTTCTCTAACTGAAATTGGCTTAGTTTTTCTTTAAAGACACCCCCCCAAGCTCTAAAATTCCTGTTTTATTTCTGAAAGACATGTGTTTTTAATAATTCATAAGTAAAAGGTGTTTGTGCCAAATATTTAATAAGAAAGTCATGTAGCTTTTCTCCAGTGTTATGTTGTTTTGAGTACTAGTCAAGGTTTTTTACTGGAAGGGTAATGATAATATTAAAGCAAGCTTGTAAAGGATATCTTTTAAATGGAATAAAATGTTTACACATTCATCTTGTTTAAGTTTAGACATTTATATCTGGGAAGAAAAGGACTTACTTCAAAATCTCAACGATCATGCATGGCCAGATCTGTATTTCTGGGACTCCAGATAATGAGAAATAGGTTTATGCTCTTGATTATTTTCCCAAAGGTATGGAACGTCTTGAAATACTATGTATCCAAATTGGTATCCCCAACGCTACTAGCCAGTCATAATTCCTAAAGTACTTCTCTAATTTGGAGCTTTTTGTGGGGAGGGTTGCAGAGGGACTTGTGGACATCAGAATCAAGAAACTTTCCCAAGGTATCTTGACCAGCCTAGGCACTGCGACTCTTTGTCTTACTCCTTTGTACTGTTTTTTGGTTTTGGGGTTTTTTTTAAGTTTTTATTTATTTATTTGGCAGAGAGAAAGAGAGATCACAAGTAGGCAGAGAGGCAGGCAGAGAAAGGGGGAGAAGCAGGCTTCCCGCTGAGCAGGGAGCCGGACCAGGACTCTGAGATCATGACCTGAGCCGAAAGCAGGGGCTTAACCCACTGAGCCACCCAGGTGCCCCCTCCTTTGTACTTTTAACTTTCACTTCTATAAAGTGATATAGATAGGTTATTTGTAAAAGAACCCTCATGTCTGCAACCTTAAGCCTTTTCTTTTGGACTGACTACGGGCTTCAGAGAAAAATATTCCAGGCTCCTTTCTCGGTGGGTAAAAGCAGTGCTGTCAGTTCCTGACCATTTCAGGGCTTCTGCAGTACAAATCAGCTTTCTCCGCAGCTTTCTTTATGGCTGGCTTGGGATTCAGCTTTCCTTAGATGTGCTGAATCTGCCACCGCCATCCTTCTGCTTTCCAGCTTCCAGAGTGTTTCACTATATTCACGTCTCCTAATCTTTGTCCTTGGAGTTTATTCCTTTCAAAAAACAATGAGGACAACAACAGAAACCCTTTACAGTCACTTTAATGCGCTTTCGAAAGGAGTAAAGCTTGAGTCCCTGTGTAGTTCAGTTGGTGAAGCAATCTGCCTTCAGCTCAGGTCATGATCCTGAGATCTTGGGATTCTGGGATCCTGGGATTCTGGGAGTAAGCCCCAAGCCCTATGCCCTATATCCCACATCCCACATTGGCTGTCTCCCTGATCAGTGGGGAGTCTCCTTTTTGCCTCTCCCTCAGCCCCTCCCTGCCACTCATGCTCTCTCTCTCTCTAAGTAAACAAATTTTTAAAAAGTACTAGGACTCAATGCCTGTGTTTATTCTGCCGTCTTCACTTGGAAAACTGTTTCCTTCATTTCAGTCTCTATATCTTTCAGTTCCTCTATTCCCTCCCTCCCTCCCTCTTTCTCTTTTTCCTCCTTCTCTCCCTCATTTCCTCCTTTATCTAGTCTAGATCCTGTGGTGTGCAACTTTAGGCATTTCCCTACATATGCTCACTCACTGTCCTTTTGCTATATCTGCCCTCATAACTCTCAACTTTGGATTACTCTATTTTGTCTGTTCCTACATCTGTTTCATTCAGGTCTTCAGGAAAAATACTATGCAGTGTTGTAAATTGGCCTCACTGTAAATTCGTGGTTCCAATCTTAGCTGAACCCTTAAAAACCACTCTGCATTTTTACACTTCTCCTGGACCCAACCCTTCCACTTCTCTTAGCAGTTACTCTCAACCATCACCACCTTTCTGTCTTAGAAAAGTACTTGCCGCCTCCTCCTCCTGAGAGAAAATCCTGGCTAACAGATACTGATTTCCCGAGCCTACTACCTACCCCTACCCATAATTTTATCTTTACTTAGACCCACGTTCACTTTCTTTTCTCCAACCTTAGAGGAAGAAGTTTCCTGGTTCAGTCACTTATGCCTTTCACCCCATTCTACTCTGTTTCCCTTGGAACCTTGCTCTATGAGTTTTTCTAGCACTCTCCCAAATTTTCGACTTTGCTTTCTACTACTACTTTCCCTCTACACCTGTAAACACAGAGCTTATAAAATAAGGCACAAATTCCTAAAGGGCCTTTGTCATGCAACCATGTATACTCCTTTTAGCCATTACAACCCCTACCCAACACTCTGCCCTATAATGGAGAGTTGCTTGTAGTTCTCTGAATTCTACATTCTTATTCACACCTCTGTTCCTTTGTTTTCATCATTCCTAGCATTCCTTCAGCCAGTTACCCTTCTCTACCTGGTGAAATACCCGCTCTTTCAAGACTAAGTTCTTCTCTTTCAAGACTAAGTTCTATATTACTTCTCTCTGAAGCTTCTCCTGACCCTCTTTGCACTAGGCCAAACTGACTCTTTTTCCTTTGTGGTCTCCTATATACTGTAGAGATTTTTAAATAATGTCTATAACCCTTTATTACTTTGGACTATGAGTTATATGAAGACAATGATTGTATTTTGTCTTTGTAACCCTAGTATCTAATACATAGCCTAACATACAGTAAGAACCAATGAATTTGTTGGAAGAGGACATTAATAGATCCAGAGTGTCAAGTTGTGTTTGAAGGTGGTTTTTTGTTTTTTTTTTTTTAAAGATTTTATTTATTTATTTGACAGAGAGAGATCATAAGTAGGCAGAGAGGCAGGCAGAGAGAGAGAGAGGAGGAAACAGGCTCCCTGCTGAGCAGAGAGCCTGACGCGGGACTCGATCCCAGGACCCTGAGATCATGACCTGAGCCGAAGGCAGCGGCTTAACCCACTGAGCCACCCAGGCGCCCTGAAGGTGTTTTGACATGGAATTTTTATGAGCAGAATTGAGTGTGACCCTTTAATTTTGTGTATGGGAGAAAGGGCTGAAACAGCATCATTCCTAACACATTGTTTTGACCAAAGCAGTCACAAGTCCAGCCCGGATTCATGGCATGGGAAAATAAACTCTCTCTCTCTCTCTCTCTTTTTTTTTTTTTTTTTTAAGATTTTATTTATTTATTTGACAGACAGAGATCACAAGTAGGCAGAGAGAGAGAGAGAGGGAAACAGGCTCCCCGCTGAGCAGAGAGCCTGATGCGGGACTCCATCTCAGGACCCTGAGATCATGACCTGAGCCGAAGGCAGCGGCTTAACCCACTGAACCACCCAGGCGCCCTAAACTCTCTCTCTTGATGGGAGTTGCTACAGTCACTTTGCAAAGGGATGTGAATATGGAAGGGAATAATTATGACCATTTTTGAAATCTACTATAGTCCTAACTACCAAAAGGTTTTAAGTAGGACAATGGCATGATCAGATTTGCCTTTTGAAAAGATAACTTTGGATGTAGTGTGAAGAATGAATTGGCATTTGGTAAGAGAATATAGAGAGACCAGATAAGGGAGGGTATTGTAGTAATCCAGGTGAGAAATAATGGTAGTTTGAACTAGGGTATTGATGGTAGAAATGGAGAAAAGTGGATAAATTAGAGAAGGACTTAGCAGATAAAAACTGAGAACTTGGTGTTTGTGTGTGATTGAACCTTGGGGCCAAGATGCAGAAAAGTGTCAGGAATGACACATTTCTGGTTTGAGCCACAGAATAGATAATGAGATGGAGCACTCAGTTTGTAGAGGTGAGATCCAAAGTTCAGTTTGGGTTATGCTGAATTCGAGGTGCTTTTATGATACTCAGGAAAATGTTTCAGTAAGAAGTTTTTATATATTCAAAGGATAGGATGACGCCTAACATAAAAAGTTTTAGTCATTGATGTATAGGTGGTGACTGATGACAGAGACAAAGATGAAATCACTTAGGAAGAGAAAAGAGAATTAGGAACAAGCTTAGGCCAGCTAGAGAGAAGATCATGAGCTTCCAAAGGAAACTTAGAGCAGAGAGAGGAAAAAAAAAAAGGAAAACCCAAGAGAATATAACATTACAGGAGCCAGAGGGAAAAAGTAACAGTAATGTTGATACATAGAATAAGAACTTATTATTTAATTGTGGAAACTGGTAGAGCAGTGAATGCGTGCTTTTGCTTCTGTGTCTAGTGTTCAGAGTGAGATAATAACTTTGAGGTAATAACTTAAGAGAGATCACTGGGTTTTGCTAAAATGGAAGCCATTAGTAACCTTATTGAAGTGGGTAGAGTGGAAGATGATGAAATGGTAATAGCACATTGAACAATGCTTTTGAGAAATTTGACTGTGATGGGGCACCTGGGTGGCCCAGTGGGTTGAAGCCTCTGCCTTCAGCCCAGGTCATGGTCTCAAGGTCCTGGGATCAAGCCCCGCATCGGGCTCTCTGCTCAGCGGGCAGCCTGCTTCCTCCTCTGTCTCTCTGCCTTCCTCTCTGACTACTTGTGATCTCTGTCTGTCAAATAAATAAATTTAAAAACAAAAATTTGGCTGTGAAAGATAAGAGAGAGAAAGGACTGAAGGGAGGAGAAGGGAGGTTTGGAAAAAGGATATTTTAATTTTGGAAAAACTGAGATGCTTTAAAGTTATACAAGCAATTTTTCATGTAAGGCAGCCTTTAAGGGTCCATCCAGTCTGTCTCTGTAGCTGCTCTGTGAGGGCTAGGTTAAGAGAAGGAGATCCTCAGCTGCTACCCTGTCAGAGACCTACCCTGTCAGCTAGTGGGACTAGCTGTCTTACTCAGTAGTCCATCCCATTTTTGCCCGTCCTCCCATTCCCTGTTAGGCACCTAAGCTCACCAGCTCCCCTGGACCTATTGGGTATATTCTGAAGTACACCCAAACTCATCAGGACTTTTTCCTGAAGTCTCCCAACATTCTTTTGAGTCAGTAGACTCATCAGAATGTATACTCTTTTAAGACATTCAATAAGTATTATTTCATGACTGCCTTTTAAGGCACTGTTCTGGACATTATGCTCATATGATCTAGTCTCACATCCTCCTCCCTGAAAGAGGTGATAGTTACACACCATATAGAAACATTAGTATTGTCAGAGATTTTTCTGATGAAATTTTGTATTTAGGAAAAAAAAAAAAACCTCTCTAGATTAGGAGAATCAGGAAAAATTTTAAGAAGAAAATGACATTTGAGGCTGGAGCTTTAAGGATTTATATATTTTAGGAGTAGTAGGTATACATAGGTAAAGGCAGTCACTCCAGAAGGAACTACGTGAGCAAAGGCGCAGAGAAAGGAAAGCAAAATAACTAGGTCACTTAGTGTCTCTGAAGCATAGAATATGATGTGAAAACATTTAAAGAGGCAAAGGGAAGTCTTTAAAAGTTTACAAAGAGTAGTGATTACTAGATTATTAATTTTTTTTTAAGATTTTACTTACTTACTTGACAGAAAAAACAAGCAGGGGTAGTGGCAGGCTGAGGGAGAAGCAGACTCCCACCAAGCAGAGAACCCGCTGTGGGGCTCGATCCCAGGATCCTGGGATCATGACCCAATCCAAAGGTAGATGCCCAACTGACTGAACCACCCAGGCGCCCCTGATTACTAGATGAGATCTATGTTTCATTCAGTATTGTAGACCTAATACGGTTCTGTGCCTACCGCCTATCTGTCACTCCAGAGAAATTTTTTTACTTAACTATTGAACCTCAAAGGGTGGGGAAGTGCCTGAGCAGGCTGGCTTGTAATAACTTTTAAATTTGTTATAACTCTAGTCATGCAAAAGCTGGAACCAAGCTTTGAGAAATGAACCCCCGAGTGATCCTTAACTGGTCTCTTGCCTCTGGCCATGTACATAACCAGCTTGAGATTGGATCTGAAGCCAGTAGGAATTCCGCTTTGTGTCCTGGAAGAACTGAGGACTGCAAGACAGACCTGTCAAAAGGTCATATTAGCCAGGTCAGGGGGACTGAGTGGAGTGCGAATTAGTATGTCAGCTTTCACCCAGTTTCTATAGAGGGTTTAAATCTTTGTTTATTAAATTCTTCAGACGTAATGGATCAGGCAGCTTAGAAGAATAACTGGAGAGACAACTCTCTTTCCTGGGCTTGTCTTTAAGTAGGAGCCCTTTGTCAGTGGGGCTATGCAGTTTGCTGTCTAGAGCACATCTTGGGAAGGGTCACACTCCAGACCTCACCAGGTTCCAGCATTCTGGGCTGGGACGATAGGGAGGGTGGGTGGCCTTGTGATCCTGTCTAGGAAGGCTTTGATGACTCCTATGTTAACATTAGACATTGGTCTATGTGATAGTTATTTTTATAAGTGGTAAGTTAAAATCTCTTGATTTTAAGTGAGGGAGACTATTCTGGTTAACCTGGGTAGGAGTCATCCATTCAGTTGAAAGACCTTTAACCCTAATCAGTGTGCCTGTTTGGCTCATTCGGTAGAGCATGTGACTACTCCTGATCTCAGAGTCATGAGTTTGAGCCCCATGTTGGGAGTTGAGACTACTTAATAAATAAAAAATAAGTTAAAATGAGATGCCTGGGTGGCTCAGTTGATTAAGTGTCTGCCTTCAGCTCAGGTCATGACCCCAGGATCCTGGGATCAAGTCCCACATGGGGCTCCTTGCTCATCAGAGCGCCCGCTTCTCCTTCAGCCTGCAGCTCCCCCCTGCTTGTGCTCACACATGCTCTCTCTCACCCGTCTCTCTCTCATACACAAATGAATAAATAAAATATTTTCCAAAAATAAATAAATAAATAAATAAACCTAACCAAATTAGAGAACTAATTGTAGGTAATACAGAATCAATTCACAAACCCATCCTTAATATTCTGTTCTTCCAGGACCACTTCTTTTTGATATTTATTTTTTTAACTAGGGTCCGTGCCTAGTGTGGGGCTCAAACTCTCAACCCTGAGATCAAGAGTCGCATGCTCTACCACCTGAGCCAGCCAGGCACCCCTCTCCAGGACCAGTTCTGATAGCAATTTTTATATCAGTCAGAGAATCAGAACTCCCATGAGAGATATAGAATGAGGATTTATTATTTAATTGTGGAAACTGGTAGAGCAGTGTATGCATGCTATTGCTTCTGTGTCTAGTGTTCAGAGTTAAGATTGCTGTGAGTCAGCCAGACGCAGTCAGAAAGGAGAGCTGGTTGTGCGCAAGAGCAAGAGCAAACAGGGACCCACAAGGACAGACTGGAATCCGCATTTATCTCTCACCACCTTCAGCCTCATTGCTGTGGGTGACCTGCGGGGAAAACTGGCTTCCTTCACCACACAACTACACAGTCCTTGGCTCAGGACTCAAGAGAAGCTGAAGGAAGATATCTGATAGGTTCTGGAGGATCTGTAAGTCTGGATATTGTTCCGTACCTACTAGGTGTCTAGCATATCCGTGGTGTCACAAACAAGTTGCCACAGTATGTGGCACCATCCATTGACCTTTAGAACATTACAAATGTGCCTGTAGCTTTCCTTCTGCCTTTGAAAGGTCACATAAAATATCTCTGTGGCATTCACTACTGAGAACTATTCAGAGAAGAGAATTTTACATAATCTGATTCCAGCCCAGTTTAGGTAATACAGACAAAGCCAATATGCTGCGTGTATTTCCATAAAACCATAACTTTCCATAGGTCCCTGTTTGCTCTTGCTCTTGCGCATAGTTTTCCATAGTTTTCCACCTAAGAAATAAAACCAGGGCGTCTGGGTGGCTCAGTTGGTTAAGCGATTGCTTTCGGCTCAGGTCATGGTCCCAGAGTCCCAGGATCAAGTCCTGCATCAGGCTCCCTGCTCAGCAAGGAGTCTGCTTCTCCCTCTGACTTCCTCCCACCTCATGCTCTCTCTGTCTGTCAAATAAATAAATAAAATCTTTTTTAAGAAAAAGAAAGAAAATCCAAATCCTTTTTCTTTTTTAAACATGGGGCTTGAACTCACAATTCAGTTCAGGACCTGAACTGAAATCAAGAGTCAGATGCTTAACCGACTGAGCTTCCCAGGTACCCCAATCCACATGCTTTCATATGACACAAAAGTATCATAGAAGGCTTTCAGGATCAGACCTCTGGCTATCTCTCCAGCCTGAACCTTTATCATTGGTCCTGGAATTTTTTTTCATACCTCTTTGCGTTTGTTGTCACTAGCCCTTCAATTAAAATATCTTTTTCCTGGGCGCCTGGGTGGCTCAGTGGGTTAAGCCACTGCCTTCGGCTCAGGTCATGATCTCAGGGTTCTGGGATCGAGTCCCGCATCAGGCTCTCTGCTCAGCGGGGAGCCTGCTTCCTCCTCTCTCTCTCTGCCTGCCTCTCTGCCTACTTGTGATCTCTCTCTGTCAAATAAATAAATAAAATCTTTTAAAAATATATATATATATCTTTTTCCTACTTTGCCTGCCCAATAAGTTTCTCCTCATCTTTCAGAGCCAACCTCTAGCTTTCTCCATTTCTGTGAAACCTTATCATGTTCCGTTATCTTAGCTCATTGCATCCTCTGCTGTACCAGCTCCCTACATTATTACAGAGACCATATTATACTAGGAAATGTTTTTTAACATATAGTCTTCCCGGGGCACCTGGGTGGCTCAGTGGGTTAAGCCGCTGCCTTCGGCTCAGGTCATGATCTCAGGGTCCTGGGATCGAGTCCCGCATCGGGCTCTCTGCTCAGCGGGGAGCCTGCTTCCCTCTCTCTCTCTCTGCCTGCCTCTCCATCTACTTGTGATTTCTCTCTGTCAAATAAAAAAAATTAAAACAAACAAACAAAAAAAACATATAGTCTTCCCTACTAGATTGTGATCTCCTAAGGGCGACATCTGTTTGTTTCAACTCTGTCCCTGTTTACCAAGCACAGTACTTGGCCCATGATATTAACAACAATAGTTGTCAATTAACGAGTGCCTAATGTCTGACAAGGACTATGCAATGTACTTTGAGTAATTTCTAGTCATTCTAATAATTCTGTAGTGGGTAGGTAATAATGATCGATCTCCATGTTTGTTGAATAAAATTCGTGAATATATTATCTAAGATTAAAAATTGCAGTTGTTCTCCAGCGTTCTCTTGAGGCAGTGAAACTTTGTCTTTAAGTGAAATCCTGTGTAGAACCCTAAGACATAAAATGTAGAACATGGGGTTATTCTGACTCAGACCTCTACAAAACTTTGGAACAATGAAGTCCAATGCTTTGTTTCCTAACAAGGAGATTGGCATGAAGAAGGATTGTGCCCTTTTTAGTGGCAAAATGAAAGTTGGAACCCTTTCAGCCCAGCGCTCCACCAAACTACCTTTTAACTTTGATTAAGTTCACTATTAAGTCAGTGGTATGATTACAGAATATAAATTGTCCGTAGTCTCAAGATATTGCATATGCTAGACACATAGGAGATGATTCTGTGTTATATACCTCTGCCTTTATCTGTACATGTAACCTGAAACCTGCTTCCTTTATTTATTTATTTCTAAGTAAGTTCTGTACCCAATGGGGGCCTTGAGCTGAAAACTGCAAAATCAGTATTCACATGCTCTACCGACTGAGCCAGCCAGACACCTGAGACTCCTTCCTTTAGAATAAAGATCAAAATCCTTAATGTGGCTCACACCTCCATAGCTGCTTCTTGTGCCTCTCCCCATCCTGTTTTGTGTGCTTTATCAGTACGGAGCACCTTTAGTTCCTCACACTCACCAGTCTGCCTCAAGTCTTGGCACCTACTGTTTTCTCTGCCAGAGTTCCCATCTCAGTTTCCCCACCCCTTTCACCTGGCTAACTCCTGTTCGTCCTTCACATACATCTGAGCTTAAAGGTAAGTTTACATCATTTCCCAGCCTGGGCAAGGTCCCTTATTACACACTTCTGTCGCATTCTGTGCTTGCCATTCATTTGTTGTACACTTAGCATAATTACACTGTACACTTCATGCCGCTTTCATGTCCATTTTATTCAGTGCTGTATCCCAAATGTTTCGCACACGGTAGGTATTCAGTGAATGTAGGCTAGAGACCGTTACCTAGAGGAGTGAATGGATTGCTTTTAACATGGACAAAAATAATTTCCTTTTGTTTTTCTATCTGTACAATGAGGAGCAATCCTTAGAACTCTGAAGAACTCTTCCAGCTCTGGAAGTCCCTGTCTGCTGCTACTTTGAGTCTAGGGCTTTAACATCAACACAACTGCTTTTCCTGGTTGGGGCCTGAGCCCCAGCGGTGTCATAGCCACTCTGCTGCAGGCAGACCTTTGGTTTGGAACTCCCTGTGCACACATGATGACCACTTACAGTGCCACCAAGATCAGGCATTTGGGGTGGTCTAGCAAGTGAGTGCCTTCCTATAAAATAGCTACCAGGTACCCATCCAACAGGTGCTTGCCCCAAAATCTGTCTTATTAGAATTATAGGTAGAATTATAGATAGCTACTTCTGAGCAACCTTGGTCTCTGGTTTCTTTTAAACTGTAATGATTAGGGGCGCCTGGGTGGCTCAGTTTAGGTTAAGTGGCTGCCTTCGGCTCAGGTCATGATCCCAGCGTCCTGGGATCGAGTCCCACATCGGGCTCCTTACTCGGCAGGGAGCCTGCTTCTCCCTCTGCCTCTGCCTGCCTGTTGGCCTACTTGTGATCTTTCTCTCTCTCTCTGACAAATAAATAAATAAAATCTTTAAAAAAAATTTTTTTTTAAATAAACTGTAATGATGAGGCACATAGCTGCTGTGGAGTGGGCACCAGGTCTGCTCCCACTGTCTCCCTTCCTTGCTTTCTTCCTGCCCTTCCCACCCCTTCCCCTGCCCACCCTGAAGAACTGCCCAGAGCTCCCCAGAGGACCAGGTGGTGAATACTTACTCTGCCAGGAAACAGAAGAATACTCATCGAGTAGAAAGTATGCCTCCCAAGTTCAAGCATCACCTACATGATGATGATGTCACTGGTTCTGTGCAAAGTGAAAAGAGAAATCTTTTGGAAGATGATTCAGATGAAGAAGAGGACTTTCTTCTAAGGGGATCATCTGGACCAAGATTTGCACCTAGAAATGATGAAATTAAGCATTTTCAGAATCAAGCAAATAAAATTATTGATATCATGCAAGAAAATATTACAAAGCTAAAAGAATCCCGTTAGGATTTTCCTTTAGGATTTAAATCCCGTTAGGATTTAATTCTTCTCTCCATCCTTCTGCTAGTGATTATCATCCTTATAGTCATGAAATACCATACTTGATTTGGTGACAGAGATTTTCATTATACAAAATCTGGGATAATAAAAGACTGCTGCAGGAGCACCTGGTAGTTCAGTCGATTAAGCCTCTGCCTTTGAAGCCAAAGGATCATGACCTGAGCCAAAGGCAGAGGCTTAACCGACTGAGCCACTGAGGCTTCCCAAAAAGGAACTTTTAAAAATAATTATGTTTAAAGCAAAGATAACCAGTCTAGGGGCACATGGGTGGCCCAGTCGGTTAAGCTTCTGACTCTTGATTTTGGCTCAGGTTGTGATTTCAGGATCATGCAATCTGGCCCCACATCAGGCTTGTGCTTGCCATGGAGCCGGCTTAAGATTTTCTCTCTTCCTCACCTGACCCTCACCCCCCACCCCTGCTGCTGATGAATGTTAAGTGAGCTTGTGCTCTAAAATCAGTCAATCAATCAATCAATCAATCAGTTTTTTTAAAACAAGATGTACAGGGTGGCTTAGTCAAGTCAAGTGTCTGCATTCTGCTCAGGTCATGATCCTGGGGTCCTGGGATTGAGTCCTTGTTGGGTAGGAGAGTCTGCTTCTCCTTCTGCCTGCTCTGCCTGTGGCTCTCTCTGCTTGTGCTCTCTCTCTCTCTCTGACAAATAAATAAAATATTTTTATAAATAAATAAATAATGTACAAATGGCTAATAAGCACATGAAACAGTTCTCAATGTCATTAATCACTAGAGAAATGGAGATTTAAACTGTAGTGAAGGGCGCCTGGGTGGCTCAGTGGGTTAAAGCCTCTGCCTTCGGCTCAGGTCATGATCCCAGGGTCCTGGGATGGAGCCCCCCATCAGGCTCTCTGCTCTGCAGGGAGCCTGCTTCCTCTCCTCTCTCTCTCTCTGCCTGCCTCTCTGCCTACTTGTGATTTCTGTCTCCCAAATAAATAAGTAAAAAACCTTTAAAAAAATAATAAACTGGGGGCGCCTGGGTGGCTCAGTGGGTTAAAGCCTCGGCCTTCGGCTCAGGTAATGATCTCAGGGTCCTGGGATCGAGCCCCACATCGGGTTCTCTGCTCAGTGGGGAGCCTGCTTCCTCCTCTCTCTCTCTCTCTCTCTCTCTCTCTCTCTCTGCCTGCCTCTCTGCTTACTTGTGATTTCTCTCTGTCAAATAAAATCTTTAAAAATAAATAAATAAAATAAAATTTAATTTTAAAAACTCAGTCCTTATTTCTGTTGTCATTCAAGACTATAAAATAAAGTAAGGAAACCACCTTTTTGACAATTTAAATGCCATTAGTCTCCAGTCCCAAGGTTTACATTCACTATAAATTTAATCTGAAAGATAAGAAAAAAATCTCTGAATCTGCCATCTCTGTTCCTTCATTATATTCCACATTTGTAGTTAAATCTCTAGCGTGAATATACAAGCTAAATTTTTGGAATGTTTCTTCGAAATGGGAGAATTTTTTGTTGTTGTTTTACCTCCTTTAAGGGATGAGAGTAAAAAGCTGAAAAACATTTGTAAATTTTAAGGTGCTGTATGAATGTTACTACCATATATGCTAGAGATTGATAACAGTTTAGAAGATGATTATTCAAACTTTTGTTTATTTATTGGGGCACCTGGGTGGCTCAGTGGGTTAAAGCCTCTGCCTTCGGCTCGGGTCATGGTCCCAGGGTCCTGGGATCGAGCCCCGCATCGGGCTCTCTGCTCAGCAGGGAGCCTGCTTCCTCCTCTCTCTATGCCTGCCTCTCTGCCTACTTGTGATCTCTGTCTGTGACTTCTGACTCCCTGAGGAGCAAGGAGCCCCAGTGCAGGACTTAATCCCAAGACCCTGGGATCATGACCGGAGCCGAAGGCAGCCGCTTAACTGACTGAGCCACCCAGACGTCCCTAATCAAACTTTTTTTCTTTTTTAAAAATTTTTTCTTTTTTAAAATTTCATTTGTTTGAGAGGGAGAGAGGTCAGAGCAGGGGGAGGGGTAAAGGGCGTGCAGACTCCCCGCTGAGCAGGCCCCAGCCTGAGGCCAAGATCGGTACCTCAGCCAGGAGGCACCCTATTTATTAAAACTCTGAAGTTACTCCTTTCCTATGTGTATAAGAAAAGTTGATCTCAGCTATAAAAATAAGATAAAATATCTACCTTGTGACATAGTTATGAGGATTAAATAATATAGGTAGAGTGTGTTGAATGATTCAAGGACTTCATAAACCAAGGGACAGAACAGGAGAGTTTAACTTTCTAAATTGGCTAGATAAGGAGCACCTGGGTGGCTCAGTGGGTTAAGCCTCTGCTTTTGACTCAGTCATGATCTTAGGATGATCTCAGGGTCCTAAAATTGAGCCCCACATCGGGTTTTCTGCTCAGCAGGGAGCCTGCTTCCCCCCTCTTTCTCTGCCTGCCTCTCTGCCTACTTGTGATCTCTGTCTGTCAAATAAATAAACAAAATCTTTAGAACAAATAAAAATTAAAAATAAGGGGCGCCTGGGTGGCTCAGTTGGTTGAGCGACTGCCTTCGACTCAGGTCATGATCCTGGAGTCCTGGGATCGAGTCCCACATCAGACTCCGTGCTCAGGGGAAATTCCCAGGGAGTCTGCTTCTCCCGCTGACCTCTCTCCTCTCATGCTCTCTCTCTCTCTCAAATAAATAAAAATCATTTAAAATAAATAAATAAATAAATAAATAATAAATTGGCTAGATCAAGTGGGAAAGGATTATCAGGGTGTGGACTTCATTTTTTTTAAAGATTTTATTTATTAAAAAAAAAAGATTTTATTTATTTATTCGAGAGAGAGAAAGAGCTTGCACAGAGGAGGGGGCAAGAGAGAGAAGCAGACTTCTCACTGAGCAAGGAGCCCATTGGAGGGCTCAATCCCAGGACCCTGGGATCATGACAAGGAGCCCAAAATAGACACTTTAACCAACTGAGCCACCCAGGCACCCCTAGGGTGTGGACTTCAGGTGAAACCCTGGCAACACAAAGTAACCACATTCACATTTGTAAAATTCTGTTTCCTCAAGAACTTCTTGGTACTCAAGAACCTAAAAATTGGGGGGGTGCTGCTATCCTGGGTGGCTCGGTCATTAAGCATCTGCCTTTGGCTGGTCCAGTTCTGTGTCCCAGGGTCCTGGGATTGAGCCTCACATCAGGGTAGGCCTGCTTCTCCCTGTCCCTTTCCTCCTGTTTGTGTTCCCTCTCTCGCTGTATCTCTCTCTGTTAAATAAATAAATAAAATCTTTTTTTAAAAAGATCTAGGAGCTCCTGGGTGGCTCAAAGCCTGTGCCTTCAGCTCAGGTCACGATCTCAGGGTGTTGGGATCGATCCCTGATCTTGCTCGGCAGGGAGCCTGCTTCCTCCTCTCTCTTTCTCTTTCTGCCTGCCTCTCTGCCTACTTGTGATCTCTGTCAAATAAATAAATAAAATCTTTAAATAAAATAGACAGCAGCTAAGCAGGGGGCCTTAATTTGACCGGATTCATTCATTTGTTTGTTTATTCAATAGCTATTTATTAAATACATTCTCTGTGTCAGGTATAATGCTAAGTGCTAAGGCTATAAAGATAGCCTTAGCTAAGGTTATCTTTATAGCTATCTAATGCTATCTCCCTCAGAGAACTCCCAATCTAGCGGGGAGAAAGAGCCAAGAAGTAGGCTGTTACTTACTGTATGATAACTTATCTGATAGAGGTGGGCACCAAGCACTGTGGGGGTGTAAACTTGGATTGTCAGGGAAGGTTTCCTAGAGGAGCTATATCTGGAACAAATCCTGATGAATATGTAAGAGTAGGGAGTTAGTAAGTGTTCACAGAATTTTACCTCATCTTCTGTGAAAATGGAGTGATACATGCCAAGTCCTGGAGGAAAGCATGACTGAAGTATATGGCCTGCAGGAAGTAGGGCAGTCAGAGTAAAAGCAGGAAAATGTTAGTTGTAAGAATTGTGAGGATTAAGTAGCCTACTCTTGATTTGGGCTCAGGTCATAATCTTAGGGTCCTCGGATCAAGTCCTGTGTTACGCTCTGTACTCAGAATCTGCTTCAGGATTCTCCTGTTCCACCCTTCCCCCCAGCTTGGGCTCTCACACCCGCTTTTTCTCTAAAATAAATAAATCTTTAAAAAAAAAAAAAAGGAATTGTGAGTAGAAGTTTGTGTTGGAAGAAGATGACTTCTCAGTGATTTGATGGTTCACCTAAAGGCCTGATAAAGTGTGAGGTAGGGTTTCTATAAAAAGAAAACCTTTTCTGTGGTAGAATCAGTACCGGTATCCACCATCTTGGTCTCCCCAGAGTCGGAGATCAGTGGGGGAGCATGGCTTTGACTCTTATAAACCTTTTAATGCCTACTACCTAAAAATAGGATAGAACCCATGTTACTTGATTGTGAGCCCCTTCTCTCTGATTGTTTTTGCAGGCACCCTAGAATACATTTCCACACAGGCCTTGTGGACGCCCATCTCTACTGCTTGAAAAAATACGTTGTGGACTTCCTAATGGAAAATAAGTAAGAAAGAGGGGGTGGATTCAAACAGTTTTAACTACTTTGGTTCTTATTTAATAGTTCTAAACCTTGATCATGTTAGATAGCTGGTTTATATTAAATAATAGCTGGTCCTCGCCTTCGTTTAAAAATGAAATTGTGTTACCAACATACTGTTGCTTTGTCTGTATCACAGTCCCCTGCTTGTATTTTTGGGGCTTGAGTAATAACCCAACAAAATATTTTTGTAAAACTAATAGTAACTATGATGCCTCTTTCATAGGCTCTTCCAGGCTCTTCTTCCTTCCACAGGGTTGAGCTCCCTAATAACTCTAGGGCTGTTTTGTCTCCAAGCAGGCATCCTCCCCTTAGCGATTATCTTATAGGTGGGCCCTCTTAGCAAAGGTTCAGAGACTTACCCAAGAGGAGGGGAAAAAAGTTTCCTTCCAATTTTGGCAAAGCCCACTTTACCAAATGGACTTTAATGAATGCAGAGAAACAAAATTTGGTACTTTCTCTGATTTTGCTTTGAGAGCAGAATTGTGGGCCTTAAATACTTTACAGAGATTGTGTCGGACAGATCACAGGACTTGGGTTTCCAGAGGAAAAAACCTCCTCTGAGGCTGATCTCAAGGATTTTTTATAGTAAACACAACAAGAGTCCTCAGAAGAACAGGTAGGAAAAGATTCAGTAACTATATGGTTAAGAAGAGGAGCAGCCAGTCTCCCTCGATGACTGCTGGATAAGTTTCTACCTTGAATAGCACTGGTAGACTGAAAAGCAAGTGGGCTGGTGTCACAGCAGCAAGTTCCTCAGATCAGCTGAGGAAGATAGTCTGAGAACCGGAGTTTAAATGCTAGCATGGCCTCAGCTGATAGACTTAGATATATACAGGAATATTACGATAGGGGAAGGGAAAGTGTTCCTCTGTGCCCCAGTCTATTTCTTACAGCATCCTAACCCTCAACCCCTGACTACACCTGCTAACATCCCCCCCCATCGGAAGACCCGTGTAGAACCAATGGCAAAAGAAGTCATTTTGACTCCTGGAAAACTTTTCTAGGGATTGTTATTTCTCTATTTCCCCACCCTAGGACACCCTGTTGCCTTGATCCCCTCTGACTTACAATTCTGTTTTATTGTTCAATCAATAAATATTTATTAAGCATCTGTGATGAGGCAGGCATTGTTCTAGATCGGCTGCGGGCTCAATGGTAAATAAGCAGACATGGGCCCTGCCCTCAGGAAATTTGCAGCCTAAGCTCCAGGGTAAATTACAGGACTTTGCTTTTTTTTTTTTTTTTTTTTTTTTAAGATTTTATTTATTTATTTGACAGAGAGAGTTCACAGTAGACAGAGAGGCAGGCAGAGAGAGAGAATAGAGGGAAGCAGGCTTCCCGCTGAGCAGAGAGCCCGATGCGGGACTCCATCCCAGGATCCTGAGATCATGACCTGAGCCGAAGGCAGCGGCTTAACCCACTGAGCCACCCAGGAGCCCGGGACTTTGCTTTTTAAATAGCAAGGAAACTTGCACCAAGATTAGACATTAATTCCGGGACCTGTTTTCGAGTCACCAGTCTGGGCTATCTGTATTCCAAAAATGAAGTTCACTCTTGGCCTTTACGGGCATGTTTTTTCTCAAGTGAAAACAAAGCCCTGTGAAGTAGGCCCTGTGGTGTGTTGGGAAAGAATGCAGTGGTGGTAGAAATATTTTTTTAACCACTTACTAGAACACGCTTCACACAAATACAAAAGTAGAGAAAGTCATGAAGTCCCCTGTATCCACCACACAGCTTTGACAAGTATCAGTTCATGGCCAGTCTTGTTTTGTATGTGCTACCACCCATCTCTTCACTGTCATGCCAGATTATTTTAAAGCAGGTCATTATGATGTAATTTCATATGTAATTATTTCAATTGTTATTATCTATAAATATCTGTGTATGTATCTGTAGAATATAAAGTCTTTTTATCTTTTAATCAAATACCTCAATGCCATTATCACACCTTAAAAAGAAACAACTAACAGTGCTCCTTAATACTAGCTAATGGGATTTTAGCTTTTGATGCTGGGATATGTAGACAATTTTGCACCAGAGCTAGCTTCATCCTCGCGGCTGTAGCTCCTTTGTAACTCATCTGGCCACCAGGTAGCTATTCCCACACCTGGCAAGTGTAGTGCAGTGCTCTGTGCCTTAAGGACAAACCTTAATTTGGTGAGTCTGTGGCTCATAGCCAGAAGCTCTTTCTAATGGGACTTTCCCAGAGCCTGCTGCAATAGAGAATGGTACAGAGCCTCCGCTCAGACAACCTCCCCATCTCAGGATCTGTTAAAGAGACCCTTATCTCTTCATTCCCCCTATCTACCCTACACCTGTCAGAATCATTGGGATTAAAGGCATTGTATTGAAAAGTGACGAAGTTCAATGTATTAGGAAAAAAAACAGGACAAATGAGAATAGTACTCAAAATATTCTTTATTCCTTCCTAGCTGGAATAGTGGAGGTCTTGTCTCAAAGTTGTGGGACATGGGATTGAATAGTTTGGTGGGAGCAGCATGTAGAATGCTTTGAAAGCTTAACAGGGAGATACAGATCTTCAAACAGAATAGTCCCTTTGGAATGAGCAGTGGTACAACCTGGCAGGAGAACATAGACCATGCTGGATGAGAAGGAGACTCCTTCAAGGTAAGTAGGAAGCTTATAATTATCTGGTTATAAAATGATGACTCCTTTAGGGATGGAAGGGAAGAGTAAACCTGGCAGGCACTCCTTCAAGAAAGGACACTTTAGCAATCCCCCACTGTCTTTAACCTGTAGACGGCAACGTATTTGCCCTGTGGTTTTTTTGGGCAGGGGATCATTTTTATTTTTCAGATGTTTACATGTTAATGTCTTCTACCCAAATTCTTTTGAGATTAGATACCTACCTGGATTGCTGCTAACTCACTTAATATATGCTTGGTGAATGGCGTGAGAAGAGATGTGATGATAGTTCAACCGAAGAAATATGATAGATACATCAGTAATACCAGTAGTGGAAGAAGAGATGAGGTTTTCTGTAGTTGACCAAGTAGAAAAGCTATAGGGAAAGCTATGGAGAAAAGAAAACCTGCACTGCCTTTGACAAGAGAAGTTTAGAAACTGAGCTGTGTGACCTTGGATGGGTGTCTGATTTTCTAAACCTCACTTTTCTCATCTGAAAATTGGGAATAATAGTACCTGACCCATATGGTTGTTGTTGAAAATACTTGTAAAGAGCTGAGAGCAGGGGCATCTCCGTGGGTCAGTTGGTTAAGCGTCCAGCTCTTGATCTCAGCTCAGGTCTTGATCTCGGGGTCATAAGTTCAAGTCCCATGTTGGGCTCTACCCTGGGTGTGGAGCCTACTTAAAAAAATAAAATTGAGGGGCACTTGGGTGACTGAGTCGTTAATCGTCTGCCTTCAGCTCAGGTCATGATCCCACGGTCCTGGGATCGAGTCCCATATGGGGCTCCCTGCTCAGCGGGTAGCCTGCTTCTTCCTCTGCCACTCCCCCTGCTTGTGTTCCCTCTCTCGGTGTGTCTGTCTCTGTCAAATAAATAAATAAAATCTCTTTTTAAAAAATTAATTAAATTAAAAAATAAAATTGAAATTAGAAAAAGAGCTGAGAGCAGTAGTTGGTGCACACTAAGAACTCAAATTAACTTTTAATTGATCACCCACAGTGTGTCAGGCACTGCGTTGCTAGGTAGTAAAGATAAAAACATGAAGTTTCTGCTTTCAGGTTCCTCACAGTTTAGGGTGAGGGGGATAGGTTAAACAAATTATTACAATAAAATGTGGTAAGTAGTATTAGAGTATAGTAGAGTAGTATAATGGTATAATAAAAGCATAAGGGAACTGGGGTGGTTGATATCTTCCTTTGGGGTCACAGTTATAGTAGTATACATTTGACAAAACTCGCCAAACTGTACATTTAAAATTAATGTATTTTATTAAATATACATTTTAAAAAATAGTTTTTACATTTTTAAAAAATGAGTTGGACTTACCATAAATTTTTAAAAACTCAAAGCAACAAACATCAATAAATACCCAAGTATATTCTTTGAGTACTTATTCGATTGACATAACCCTAAACAATCTCTCCATCCTGTAGGATGTGAACATGTTTTTCTTTCTCAAGCCATTACCACCACACTGAAAATTTATTCTCATAGCCATTTTCATTGTTTTTGTTAAAAAGGAAAATGGTATCACAGAATACTGTACGCCAAATACCTAGCTTTAAAGTCAGTACCTTTGGGATGCCTGGGTGGCACAGTAGGTTAAAGCCTCTGCCTTCCCCTCGAATCATGGTCCCAGGGTCCTGGGATCCTGGGATTGAGCCCCGTGTCGGGCTCTCTGCTCAACAGGGAACCTGCTTCCCTTCCTCTCTCTCTGCCTGCCTCTCTGCTTACTTGTGATCTCTGCCTGTCAAATAAATTAATAAAATCTTCAAAAAATAATAATAAAGTCAGTACCTTTTAATCTAAAATAATTTCCTGTTTACTATTTCACATTGTATCTATTTACTTTGTGGGGTTGGGTGGAGCCTGAAAACAAAGCACAGAGTTAACTTAGCAATCACCATATCCTCCCAATTAGAGCTCTGCTTCAAGAGCTGAAAGAAGAGGCAAGAAAACCCAAGCCCTTAATACTGTGTTCTGTAGACTTGAGTTCCAGGCCCTATAAAAGTAGGTTTCCTCTTCTACCTCTTTCCTAACTAATATTTCGAAGGACTGACTTGAAGTAAAAGATATTTAGAGGATTTGTTCTTGTGATTTGCTTACAGAGACTGAAAAGTAGCCAAATGTTTTCCTTTGCCATGGACATAATTTTTAGTCCTTCCCTGGAAGCTTGAAGCCACAGGGAAGACTTGATCAGAGACCAAGGCAAAATGCTAAAATATCAGATTTCAGCAGAACTAATAATCATATGTTTTTTCAAATGTTGGATTTTTAATGGTAGTAATATTAATAATAGAAAAACATATTTAGAGTTTATTACAGTTCCAGATAAGGAAAGCTCTACTTTCAATGTCCAAAAATCAGAAGAAGAAAGTATTGGCAGCTGTCTGGCCTAGAGGGATGACAGTCATTTACACATTTACTAATTCACTCATTCAAATAAATATTTATTTAGCACTTCCTACATGTCTATCTGTATAAACAATAAGCAAAAAATTATAAATCCTATGGAAAGTGCTACGGTTGCAATAAACAGGTTACTAATTACTATGGCGTAGTGGAAAGAGTCATGGTCTTTGGGATAGATACGAAGTAAGTCTCAGCTCTGCCAATTATAAAGCTGTAGTAACCTTAAGAAAGATACTTAGGGATGCCTGGATGGCTCAGTTAAGTGACTGCCTTCGGCTCAGGTCATGATCCCAGCGTCTTGGTATTGAGACCCATATCAGTCTCCTTGCTCGGTGGGGAGCCTGCTTCCCCTCTGCCTCTGCCTGCCTGTATGCTCGCTCGCTCTCTCTCTCTCTCTGACAAGTAAATAAATAAAATATTTCTCAAAAAAGAAAGGAAATTAATCTTTCTAAGCTCTAATTACCTCTCTTATAAAATAAGGACAGTAATACCTACCATGAGGATTGCTGTAAGAATTTGAGATGATGTCTGTTAATTTCCTAACATTACGCTCAAAAATGATATGGATTTGAAAATAGTATATAATTCTCTTTGCTGTGAGAGTTCAGAAGCTAGAAGTGTTATGAAAGACTTCTAAGGCGAAATGATATTTGAGAGCAGTGAACCCATCCTTATAACTACTACTCTAGTCAAGAAACAACATTACCAGATTTCCAGGAGCTCTCCTGATGCTACCTACCAGACAGTAACTATCCCTCACAACACACAGAAGTAACCACTATCCTAAACATTCAATTTAAGGAGGTAAGATCAGATTTGTACTTTAGGAAAACCACAATATGGAGGGTTAGATAGAAAATAAGACACATGATCAGATTATACTTTAGAGAGAGTATTCTGTCTACAATATGAAGGACAGATTTCAAGAGGTAAGACTGGAGGGAGGAAGACCAATTCAAAGCAGTTGAAGCAATCCAAACAAATGAGGACAGCGGCTTAGACTAAGCTGTGGCAATAGAGATAGAAAGAAGTTGACAGTTTTTGAAAAGAGATTTAGGGCATAAAAGTCAGCAGTGTTTGGTGAACGGTTATGTGAAGAGTGCAGGAAGATGGAAGAGTCAGGTGGTTACTAGATTTCTTGCTTGTGTGACTAAATGAATCTTCATATCACTAAGCAAGATAACAAATGTTGGTGAGGAGAGATTTGGGGAAATGATGATGCATTCAGTTTTAGACATTGAAATTACGGTATCTGGGTCATCCAAATGGCAGGGTCCATCCAACAGTTGGAATTGGGAGACTAAAGTAAAGGAGAAGAGGTCTTGGCTATGGGTCCACATTTGGGAATAAGCAGCGAAGTGATGATCAGTCTCAGGGAGATAAATAGCATGAGAAAAATGGTAGACAAAAAGAAAAATACTGGGCGCCTGGGTGGCTCAGTGGGTTAAGCCTCTGCCTTCGGCTCGGGTCGTGGTCTCAGAGTCCCGCATCTGGCTCTCTACTCAGCAGGGGGCCTGCTTCCCCCTCCCTCTCTGCTTGTCTCTCTGCCTACTCATGATCTCTCTCTCTCTGTCAAAAAAATAAATAAAATCTTTAAAAAAAAAAAAAAGAAAAATACTAAGAAACACCCACTATTTTAGGGGAAGGAAGTATCAGAAATAGGAGCAGATCAAGAGAGTGATGCCACAGAAGGTAAGGGAAGAAGAAATAAGGAATGGCTTATGACTATGGATTTGGAAAATTCAAAAAATATCAAAACAAAATATTACCCATAATTCTACTGTGTGATAACTAAGAGCATTTTAGTGTATTTCTTCCCATTATTTTATTTTTATATATACATATACATACTTGAAATCATGCTGTAAAAATAATTTGTTTTTTTTCTTTATTCAGTATTATTACATGAGCATTTCATTTTCTTTATTCAGTACTATTTCATGAGCATTTTCCTGTGTCATTAAAATGTTCTTTACAATCAGAGCTTTGCCTGTATGATATTCTGTTACATAGATGTAGTATTCTTCTTCTTCCATTGTTGAATATTTGGTTGTTTCCTATTTTTATAAATAACATTAAGAGGAATGATTTTTTTTCCCCAAAGATTTTTTTTTTTTTAAAAGATTTATTTCTTTATTTATTTTAGAGAGAGAGAGAACAAGGAAGAGGGAGACCAGGGAGAGGGAGAAAGACTCGCACACCCAGCGCAGAGCCCAACATGGGGCTCAGTCTCACGACCCTGAGATCATAACCTGAGCCAAAACCAAGAGTGGGGCACTCAACCAACCGTGCCACCCAGGCGCCCCTCAAAGATCCTTTTTATAATCTGAAATTTTCATTCATGTATTCAGCAAATATTTATTGAGCATAATGTGTTTTCCTTGGATAGCTTTATAGAAATAGAATTACAGAGTCAAATAATATGAATATCTTGAACACTTTTTCTATGTATTGCTAGTTTCTTTTCAGAAAAGATTTTACTAGTTTATACTCTAACTCCCATAGTTTGAGAGTAACTGTCTCAAAACATCCTTATCGGTAATGAGAATTATTTTAAATCTGTTCATTTGAGGGGCACCGGGGTGACTTAGTCATTTGAGTATCTGACTCTTGGTTTCAGCTCAAGGTAGTGATCTTGTTGTGATCTCAGGGTCCTGGAATTGAGCACCAGGTTGGGTTCCTGGGCTCAGGGCAGAGTCTGCTCTTCCCTCCCCCAACATAGACTCACCCCCACAGCCTTCACTCAGTCTTTCAAATAAATACATAAAGTCTTAAAAAAAAAATTTTTTTTTTTTAAGATTTTACTTATTTGGGGACACCTGAGTGGCTCAGTCAGTTAAGTGGCTGCCAGGGTTCTGGGATCAAGTCCTGAATCAGGCTCCCTGCTCAGCAGGGAGTTTGCTTCTCCCTGTCCCTCTGCCTGCTGCTCTGTCTACTTATGCTCTCTATCTCTCTGTCTGTCTATTTATTCATTTTTAAATAAATAAAATCTTTAAAAAAAAAAAAAGTTTATTTGTGGCTCCATTGGCTAAGCATCTACCTTGGGTTCAGGTCATGAGCCAGGAGGATGCTCGATGGAAGGGGTGGTGGGGCTGATCCCAGGACCCTGAGAACATGACTTGAGCAGTTGCTTAACTGACTGAACCACCCAGGCACCCCTAAAAAAAATTGTTTTTAATCTGCTAGTTTGATTGGGGGAGAAATCGCATCTTGTTTTAATTTTTACTTCTTTTTTTTTTTTTTTAAAGATTTTATTTATTTATTTGACAGACAGAGATCAGAAGTAGGCAGAGAGGCAGGCAGAGACAGAGAGAGGAGGAAGCAGGCTCCACGCTCAGCGGAGAGCCCAATGCAAGGCTTGATCCCAGGACCCTGGGATCATGACCTGAGCAGAAGGCAGAGGCTTTAACCCACTGAGCCATCCAGGCGCCCAATTTTTACTTATTTAAAAGTATTTTTTAACATGTATCTATTTAGGGTATTAATCTTTTATCCTATTGATAGCAATTATTTTGTCTTTAATTTGGTAGAGTTGTTCATAACTAATAACCAAAATCTATTATTCTCTTTTGTGATTTCTTATTTCATGGAAGCTTATAATTCATGAGACGTGGCAGGTGTATCTAGAAGGAAAGGGGAAAAGTGAGGTTGCCCAGGCCCAGGGCAGTAGATCCAGCTGCTTATCTTGGGCCCCAAGGTCAGGACGTTCACAAAGGTTCACAGTGGCCTATCCCACTTCTTGGGATAGCATTGAGCTGCCTCTACTTTGAGTAGGAAGCAGGAAGAGTAATTTTGTCCTCTGTAATGCTGCTGAGCTAACTGCATTATGGGAATGGACCTGACACTGAGTGCCAGCAGAGAGGCAGGTGGGCCTGGCAGGACTGTTTCAAGTCCTCTCTTTAAATCACCGTCTGATCTTCAAGAGCTCTGCCCTAAGGGGCTGTGTGCCAAGGCTTGTTTATTTGCTTCTGCAGTGACAGTTCTCTTTGCCCCATAATGTGAATATCATGGCTCTGAAATCCCCCAGCTGCCCATGCTTTGTCATTTTTTCAAAGGGAATTGACTTGTTTTCCACCAGAGGGGGCCAAGGAACATTTGCTACCCAACTGGTTTTGTGCCTTAAAAGGGGAGAAAAAGAGCTAAGAGTAAGTGTTGTTTCATTCTTTGTATTCATATGGAAATTTTAATCTCCATCAAAGGATTAGGAGAAAA
Source organism: Mustela erminea (assembly GCF_009829155.1). NCBI lineage: Eukaryota > Metazoa > Chordata > Mammalia > Carnivora > Mustelidae > Mustela > Mustela erminea. The sequence goes on from NC_045623.1 coordinate 74,866,831, forward strand.
ATCACATTGAAATTCAGTACAAGAGCTTCCAGTTTACACAGAATTTTTCAAAGATGTCTGACTTGATCCTTTAAAAATGACAAAAACCATGAACTGTGTAGCTCCAAGGTTCATAATTTTGCTTACCCTCCTCGGCCTCTGCCTCTGTCTTGCCTTCCTGTGGCACTCCATCTGTGTGGTCCCTTGTCAGCCTGAAGAGCTTCTCTGAATGGGGGTAGGGGTGGGGGTGTGAAGTAGGCTGTGGCAGTCGGGTTTATAGGGCGGCTTGTACTTTAACCACCACCACCACCACCCCGTGTCTCTCTCGGGCCGTATTATCTCATCTTTAAGAGTCTTGTAACTCATCTCCCTGTCTTCATTCTCCTTATATCAGGCCTGTTTCCACTGCTAACAGAATCATCTAACAAAGAAATAAAACTGATGAGTACATTTTCCTGCTTAAAAATCCCCACTAGCGTCTCAGTCCTGACTAGAGACTGCTGCAGAAGGCTTCTATGACTTGGCTTCCTTGCCTACCTGATCAGAATCGTCTCCTTCTACCCTCTTCCTTAAATCCTGGATCAGGCTCCTGTCCACTGGATTATGAATTCTTTGAAGTTGGAAAGTAGATTTCCAAGGCCTAGCACAGTAATTGGCATATTAATTGTTGCTTGTTAAATCCTAAATAAATTAATTAATGATTTAAAATTCTGACAAGGTCACAGCGTGAAAGAGAAAACTAAAAATCTTGCGTTTGTCTCTGTGCTTATATTTCAAAAGCGTACTCACTGTATTAAGGATTGAGTCCCTTCTTCCCTGTTACAGGGATTAGAAAGGAAGAAAAAAAAGTCTTGTTTTCATAGTTGGTATGGTTGTCGGAATGTACAGATAAATTATTAGAATTAGCAAAGTTGTTTAGTGAGATATTGGCCACGAGATTAAAATACAGAGTAAATTAAATTTCTGCAAACCAACAGGAAGGAAATAATTGTTTAAAAGGCACTGTTTAGGGCGCCTGGATTGCTCAGTGTGTTATGCCTCTGCCTTCAGCTCCGAGTCATGACCTCTGGGTCCTAGGATCGAGCCCTATGCGGGGGCTCTCTGCTCAGCAGGGAGCCCGCTTCCCTCTCTCTCTCTCTCTGCCTACCTACTTGTGATGGATCGATCTCTCTCTCTCTCTCTGTCAAATAAATAAAATATTTAAAACAAACAAAAAAAGATTTTAAAAGGCATTGTATAAGGGGTGCCTGAGTGGCTCTGTCAGGTAAGTGTGTGCCTTCAGCTCAGGTCATAATCCCAGGGTCCTGGGATAGAGTCCTGCATCAGGCTCCTTGCTCAGCGGAGAGCCCACTTCTCCCTCTCCCTGTCGCCCCCGTTTGTGTGCTCACTAACTTTATCTCTGTGTCAAATAAATAAAAATAGAATCTTAAAAATAAATAAATAAAAGACACTATAATATAAACAAATGATGTAAGATACTTAAGATTAATCTAACAAGATATGCAAGTCCTTTATAGAGAAAATTTTTTAATGTTTTTAAACAACTTTTCTCAGGGCACCTGGGTGGCTCAGTCAGTTGAGCATTGACTCTTGGTTTCAGTTCAGGTCATGATCACAAGGTCGGGGGATCAAGGTCCAAGTGGGGAGTCTGCTTGAGCGGCTCTCCCTCTCGCTGCCCTTCCTCTCTAAAATAAATAGATAAATCTTTGAAAAAAAATAAACAACGTTTTTCAAGACTGGAGCATTCTTCCTTCAAATAGGTTATTGCTGGTTAAGAGTCAAGGCAGCATGTTAAAATATACTCACACACAGAAACACATGTGCATATATACCATGTAAATTGGTTATTGTAAGAGACTATTTTCTGGGGGTGCCTGGGTGGCTCTGTGGGTTAAGTGTCTGCCTTTGGCTCAGGTCATCATCCCAGGGTCTTAGGATCAAGCCCCAAGTTGGGCTCCCTGCTCAGTGGGGAGCCTGCTTCTCTCTCTCTCCCTCTGTCTCTCCCCTGGCTTGTGCTCTCTCTCTCTCTCAAATAAACAAGTGCTTACTTCAGCAGCACATATACTAAAATCAAAGACATAAATAAAATATTAAAATATACATTTAAGGGGCGCCTGGGTGGCTCAGACAGTTAAGCATCTGCCTTCAGCTCAGGTCATGATCCTGGAGTCCTGGGATCAAGTCCCACATCCGGCTCCCTGCTCGGCAGGGAGTCTGCTTCTCCCTCTGACCTCTCCCCATCATGCTCTCTCTCTCTCTCTCATTCTCTCTCTCAAATAAATAAAATCTTTAAATATATATATATATATATTTTAAAACTGTGTGTATAGGGCGCCTGGGTGGCTCAGTGGGTTAAAGCCTCTGCCTTTGGCTCTGGTCATGATCCCTACACTACACTCCTACCTCCAGCTTGAAGTGATAGAGAACTTAGATCCTCCACTTCTCCAGAACTACCAAATCCAGGCCACTTTTGATCTCTGTCAGTCCCAAGGTGGCATGACAGGAGGGAATTTGGCTTTTCCTTGGATGTAGAGTTTTTGACCCCATAGCATCCAGACAGTCAGATTTCTCATATTTGACCACTCTTTCTTCCTAGGTCAATCACTTCCATCAGGAGTGAACTAATTCCATACCTAATAAGAAAACAGTTCTCCTCAGCTTCCTCACAACAAGGACAAGAAGACAAAGAGGAGGATCTAAAGAAAAAGGAGCTCAAGTCCTTAGGTCAGTGCTTGGATTGCTGTAGTAATAGGGGTTAGCAGCACATTTGGAAAGAGTAGCTAGCCAACAAGACAACAGCTTCTTGTCTAACCACCAGGCAAAACAGGGTAGCTGACACTATTCCCTGAGCTCTGCGTAGGCTTGCTCAAGCAGATTCTGTCACTGTGCTCTTCAAGGATTAGCTAATCATGCCTCAAGTCCATTCTCCGATTCATAGCCATGGTTTGGCTGTATTTCTCACCAGACTGATTTGAGTAAACTCTATTTCCTACTTCTCAGTTACCCTGTTCTCTAGGCTCTGGGCAGCCCCATTCCTGACTAAATTCAGCCTCTTCTATCAAGGGAAGAAGGGTGAAGGAGTATACTATTACAGTTCAAGCAGAGGCCAATCAGACTATCTCCTTTCTGGGATGTAGGGGAGAGGTCTGTCTTATTTGCTGTCATACCCCTGCCTAGTCCTTGGCCGGTCTTGGGTTCATAGTAGGTGTTCCAAAAAAGTAGTTATCAAGTGAATATATGGAGGCAGTATAACATGACGGTTAAGATACCAGGTCTTGGCATCAGACAGACCTCAGTTTGAAATCTTACTCTGCCACTTACTAGCTCTGTGACCTGAGGCAGGTTACTCAGTCTCCTGGGCCCCAGTTTTCTTATCATACAATAAAAGATCTCACATGTTTGTTTTAAGAATTGAAAAACTGGAGTCCAGATAACTCTGGCTTCAAGTCCTCTACTATTTCTGTCATAACACAACTACTAGATATGGTCATAGAGGCTAGCAACACAAAGCCAACATGGCTGGTCGCTGAAGCCTGGACCCTTGCTTAATTTATGTAATGATTTACAAGAGTCCTCTATTTAATTGTCCTTAGTAGTATTTCATTATTGGTCAAACTTGGCTTTTAAGACCTCTTTTTAAAGCATTTTTTTTTTTTGTCATACAGTATTTCCAAAGTTCAGGAAAGCATGTTGCCTCTTTGAATTTAACTTAGTCTTTAAGGTTTTAATGGGATTTCCTTCAGGGTTCATGTTGTATGGGTAAGTTCCAAGGAGGGAGGTGTGAGCTATACCCTCTTTTGAAATGTGACTGAGTCTCTGTTTGCTCTGTTTATTCTGAAGATATTTTCAGTTTTATAAAAGAAGGCAATGCGCTGACCTTTGCTCCCTATGATGCCTGCTGGAATATCTGTCGAGGAGACAGGTGCGAAGACTTATCCAAATCACAGGTGCGCTGCTATGTCCATATCATGAAAGAGGGTCTCTGCTCTCGAGTAAGCACCCTGGGACTCTACATGGAAGCAAACAGGCAGGTAAGAGGAAGGGCTTAGAAGAGGGATCGTGGGAGCTCCTGCCCTAAACAGACTGAGCCTTTGTCTTATTTCTTCATTAAGTACCTAGTGACTTGTTCAGAATCCCTCTCATTCCCAAGGTTGAGCAAGACCTGGCATGTCAAGGGTACCATTGGGTTGGGCCTCAGGTGCAGCAAAAAGGAAAGTGGTGGGCCTAGTCCATATGGCTCCAAAGAAGGGCTCAGATCCCTAATAAGGCTGACTTTTGGCCTCTGGATTCAGCACCTTTCTCCTGTTCTGGTCATGAGGAGATCTGCATTATTTCATAAACAAGCAGATAAATACTGTGTAATCATTACTGTGATGAAGCAAACATAGGCACAGAGAGGAGGCTTTCCTAAGAAGGTAAAGGAACAAAGTATAGGCAAATGGTAGAGCCTCGAAGAAGGAATGTCTATGAGAGGGAAGTGTCTGGAAGTAGCATCAGAGAGCTAACCCCTCCTTTTAACCCTGAGGTTTGTGAGATACGGAGAATGAGCAGCTTCTATTGAAGGGGAAGCAGTGCTCTAAAAGATAAGTCACGTTTAGCTAAAGGAGGTTGGAGTGAGGAGACAGTGAAGATACTGAGGATGTAGGGGAGCTCTTTACGATGTAGCGGGCACAGGAGGAAGGCCTGAGGAGGGAGGGGTGAGGAGACTGTGAAATGGAAACGGGGCAGTAAAGGGTGGAGACGAGAAGAGGGCAAGTTAGGTGACTGAGGGAACTACCCTAGAGTGGCATGCGGGACAATGGAGATGAGAGGATGAAAAGATTAGCTCTGGACATGGTTTCAGGTAGAACTCTGTGAAAACGCTCAGTGCAGGTGTAAGCTGAGAAGTGAAGAGGGAAGGTGAAGTAGAATGATAATGGTTGAAAATCGGGATTGGGATGTAGTCCCTGAAGAAAACCTGGCTCAGAAATCTTGAGGACCCACACTGTATGATAGGTATAGCCCCAGCCCCAGACCTCAAGCTGGCTTTGCCCTGGATTGGGCAAAGATCCAAGAGAATCCAAGCCAGAGACTTTATGAAAAATCATAACCAGTCCCACGTTTACCAAGGACAGTCCTCAATAAAGTTAGCCCGAGTTTAGGGTCAGAGTTGTTAGAAACCATCCTTAATTTGACTTTCAGGTCTCATTTCTCACTTCTGTGACTAGAGTTTGTCAGGCTCGTCTGCAAGCAAGACTAGGGATGAGTGCTCTGAAGTACCAGCCCGGCACTGTGTGGCAGAGAGGTCTGGAGAGGCCATGGTTGAAATGTAATGAAGGGAGGAGATCCTGGGGATAAGGGCTGAGCGATTAGCCTTCACTCTGCCAGTGCAGCCAGTCCTGGCACGGCGCCCCTCGGCCAGTGTGGCCACCACACATAGCGCCCTGACCAGCACTCTGGCCATGCTGGAGAATGACAATAGGCACACTGCCTGTGCCTTCCTAATGGGTCCAGAGCTAAAATTCTCCACATCTGTACCTTTGCAGTTTTCTCGTACTGGAGAGAGTATAGTGTGAACACCTTCAACCTTTTACTTTGGCTGGTCATGAGGAGATCTGCATTATTTCATAAACAAGCAGATAAATACTGTGTAATCATTACTGTGATGAAGCAAACATAGGCACAGAGAGGAGGCTTTCCTAAGAAGGAAGTTCCCTCTCATAGACATTCCTTCTTAGAGGAAGACATGGATGACTTCTCAGGAACTGTCCTGATTGTAGAATTTGTCTGACATTGTTCCTACCTTCACTTTAGGCATGGCCACACTGTCTAGGGGGGGAGCAGGCTCCTGGAATGAGTATGGTCAGGACTCAGAATGCTTCTTGCCCTCAGTAGGCCTCTTGAGGAAAGTGGCATTACTTTAAATATTTAAATTTATTTAAATGTGTTTATAATAAATTATCTAAGTTTATTTGAATAGATAAATAAATCTAAATTTATTTAAATGTTTTGATTTTAATTTTAATTTATTAAATCAGGGAGGAGATGCTCAGCTAGGAAATTAAGGATAAGACCACTTAGAATTTACCACATATATAATCCTTGTGCTAGGGGTACCTGGGTGGCTCAGTCAGTTAAGTGGCTGCCTTTGGTCCTGGGATCGAGCCCCATGCAGGGCTCCCTTTTCAGCAGAAAGCCTGTTTCTCCCTCTTTCCTCTGACTGCCGCTCTGCTTACTTGTGCTCATTCTCTCTGTGTCAAATAAATAAATAAAATCTTCAAAAAATAAAAAATAATAATCCTTGTCCTAGGGGAAATAACAGCAGCCTCCTGCCCTGCCTCACCCAAACAGGAAAGCTGTGGCTGAAAACTCCCTGCTTCTCTAACTGGGCATTGAGTTCTTTTTTTTTTTTTTTTTTTTTTTAGATTTTATTTATTTGACACAGAGAGAGAGATCACAAGTAGACAGAGAGGCAGGCAGAGATCGAGGGGGAAGCAGGCTCTGTGCTGAGCAGAGAGCCCGATGTGGGGCTCGATCCCAGGACCCTAAGATCATGTCCTGAGCCAAAGGCAGAAGCTTAACCCTCTGAGCCACCCAGGCGCCCCATGGGCATTGAGTTCTACCTAAGATGCTTTGGGGTATTTTCTGGTCTTAACTTTGGTGACCAAACCTCTCTCCTCAAGGTGCCCAAATTGCTGTCTGTTCTCTGTCCAGAAGAATCACTGATTCATTCATCAGCCCAGATTGTCAGCAAACACCTGGTAAGTGCTAGCTTGGGCAGGGCGGGCATGGGACAGTCTCTGGGTGCACTGAGGTATATCCTTGAGAAGATGGATTGGGGTTCTTAAGCCTGAAACTCATTAGTCCTAGGGAAATCCCGACTGGACTCTAGTTAATAAAATACTACCTTCTAGCCCAGACACTCACGAAGCTGGACAGGTGCTGACCCCAGGCACACAAATTCTATAAGGAAGATCCATGATAGTCTTGGGACTCAGACACAGGAGCTTACCATCTCTGTCCCTCTTCTCAACCTGATTTGAGCACTGTCTTCCAGAGAGCACATCTATGCACAAATGCATGAGTTTGTAAGTTTGAGTTGATCTCAGAGGTATTATATGACCTGTGGCCCTGAGAAATATGGTCACATGCTGGTGACCATGATGGGGTAGAGCAGAAGGATGATGGTCCCTCTGCTGACGTGTCTCTGGGGGAAGGTTGCATTGGACCCTGACTCAAAGGATCTGAGGGATTTGTTTGCAGTCGGTTGAGATGGATGGACAAGGTTTTATATTTGCCTTTTGCAGGTTGGAGTTGAGAGCCTCGTTGGGCCAGATACGCAGGTTGGAGAGAAGTCATCCATTAAGCACTCAGTCATTGGTTCATCCTGTGTTATAGGAAATAGAGTGACTATCACCAGTTGCCTTCTCATGAACTCAGTCACCGTGGAGGAAGGGTATGTTTACCCCCGTACCCACTTGAGGCTAGGGGCCTGGCATCTCTGGGAGGTTTGGGGAGCCAGCCCACCCTTGGAAAGGGCTCACCTTGAGGAAGGGAAGAAAAGGAAAGGTGGGGCGCCTGGGTGGCTCAGTGGGTTAAGCCGCTGCCTTCGGCTCAGGTCATGATCTCAGGGTCCTGGGATCGAGGCCCGCATCAGGCTCTCTGCTCAGCAGGGAGCCTGCTTCCCTCTCTGTCTCTCTGCTTGCCTCTCCATCTACTTGTTATTTCTCTCTGTCGAATAAATAAATAAATCTTAAAAAAAAAAAAAAAAAAAGAAAAGGAAAGGTGAAGAAAAGAACAGTGCCTAGGCCCTTTGAGGCCTTGGGTTTTGGCTCCACAAAGACATGGTCTGGGAAAGCATTTCCAGCAACTTTCTCACACTTACGGTCCTGAGAGATGCTGCCTCCTCTTGCTTTGGTATGCTGCTTGATGGGATGGCCACCACAGTGCACCACTGACAGTGCTGGAATGACACTTACCAACGTCTAAGGGTCATCTTGCTTCTCTCGGTGTCCCAGAGCAGCCCTGAAGAAGGCAGAGGACCAAGAGGTGCAGTCATTTAAGCCACATACTATTTTTAAGGGAGAGCTTCTGTGTTACAAGTTATGGAGAGTCTTCCCCCATTTTGAGACACTTTAGAGTATCTTAAAATCTTGATTTATAAACAGCCTAAACTTGGAGTAAGACTTGAATGATGTTTAGTAAGATTATTCCTCGGTATGGACCTCAGGTTTTTCCTGTATAAAATGCAAGCATAGGCAGTAAAAGAGAGGAAGGACCAAGGTAGTGGTCTTCAGACTTTTTAGAAAGTGAACTTTACTTTTTGTTAAGATAAATCTTATGCAGAAACTCAGTATTTAAAACTGATAAAAGCACAGCTGTTTGCAATACAGTGGGGAAGGGACACTTGTCCTTCTTAGAGGACGTGAAGCAGATCTATAAACAAATTTTGAAAAACACTAGACTCGATCAGCCTGAAAGAACTGATTCTAAAGCCTTGATTCTAGCTCCGGAACCTGTCGATGTCTCTGTGCAGGAACGGACAGGAGAGAAGGTTAGAGAAGACAGCAAGTTCAGTGAAAGCTGAACTACCTCTCCTAGCTGCCAGTGAAGGGTTGAGGGAAAGGTTAAGCCTTTGCCCTTTAGGAAGAGTGACTCATGGAAGATAACAGATAGTATTGAGGGAGGAAGTACCGTAATTAAAAACCAAGAAAATTGGAAACCACAGGGATATTGGCCACTAAGTTCTGTCCTCCCTCAAGCCCACTTCCCAACTTGATTTCCAAGCCCTGACAACCAGGCATAAAGCCATTAGTCAGGAAGTCTGGAAGAATCTTCTCTGGAGATTCTGACCAGCCCAAAAAGAAAAATGTATTTACGTCAGAGATTTCTAACAGCCCACTGAAATCACCCTGCAGTGAAAATTAGGGATGACGAATTCCATTCATGTGCTTAGAGCTTCCAAGTAGCTTTTTTAGAATCCTCCCTAAAGATGAAGAGATAAGCAAAGATTACCAGAGATCTAAAGAGAGCTTATCATGAAAGATCCACAAATCAAACAGTTAGAAAAAAGCTACTTAGAAGAAACAGACTCTGTAGGGAGAGAGAAATACTTTCAAACAACCTCTTATTTCAAAGAACAAAAAAAGAACTCTAGGAAATTAAAACTGTGATAACAAAAGGAAAACCCCAGTAAAAGAATTGGAAGATAAATGTCATATTTCCCAGAAAGTAGAGCAAAAAGATAAAGAGACGGAGCGGGGAAGAGAAAAGATAAGGAAATGAGAGGACCGGTTCAGGATATTTAACATCCGAATAGGAGTTCTGTAAAAAAAGAAAGCTCAGATTTCAGAGGAGGAAATTATTTAAGAAATAATATAAGGGGGCACCTGGGTGGCTCAGTGGGTTAAGCCTCTGCCTTCAGCTTAGGTCATGTTCTCAGGGTCCTGGGATCAAGCCCCCCATCAGGCTCTCTGCTCAGCAGGGAGCCTGCTCCCCCCCACCACCATGCCTGACGCTCTGCCTACTTGTGATCTCTCTCTCTCTGTCAGATAAATAAATAAATCTTTAAAAAAAAAAAAAAAGAAAAGAAAGAAAGAAAAAAAGAATACAGGAAAATGTCTCACAAGTGAGAGATATGAATTTACAGAATGAAAGGGCCTACTAAATGCCCAGTACAATGGGTAAAAACAAACCTCCATCATTTTGAAATTTCAGAACGCTGGAAAATAAAATGTGCTACGAACTTACAAAGAAAAAATAGTAAGTCCTATACAACCAATCAGGAACCAGAATGGCTTTGTTTTAGACTTACCAGTAGCAACAATGGAAACTGGAAAATACTAGAACAATACCTTCAAAATTCTGAAGGAAAACTAATTTCGACCTAGAATTCTGTACCCCAGCAAAATGTTAAGTGTGACCATGGAAAAGGTCTCAAAAACTTTTCTAGATGTGTTCCACCAAAATGAACAGTAGATGAAAGAGATAAGATACACAAGGTCCAATTCTAAGAAAGGAGAAATTATCGTTGGACGATACTGAAGGCAGATCCAAGGATGGACAACTTTATGAACTGCCTGAAGCATAAAGGGAGCAGTTAGCCTGGAGTGGAATCCACAGAGCACTTACCCAGGAAGATGAAAGTGATAAAATACCAGATGCATATAAACATCTTGAAAGATTTAGACAACTGGCTGAAAGTTCGGTTTGAATTAGTAATAGCATAGAATACTATCTAACAAAAACAAAACAATTATGAACTGTTTAAAAAGTACACGAAAGGAAAAGGCATCATAGTTCACTATGTAACTCTACTGTGAAATAGAATTTAAGTAGTCATAATAAACACTACAGACCAAAATTTTGCTGTAACAGTATTGAAAGGATGAGGGATAAGAAGAGAAAGGTGGAGCAGGGGCAGGAAAGGGAAGCTAAATCCTCATCTTCCATTGTGGGAAGTCTATTGATAATGCCTAAAACTAAAACATCAAGAACGATATTACGTAGCATGTTATTAGTGATACCTCTCTATCCCTCCCTAGAGATAGGGAGGTAGAAACTGAAATACTCAGCATAACTAAGTCTAAAAGTTGTCTCTAGGGGGACGCCTGGGTGGCTCAGTCAGTTAAGCATCTGTCTTTGGCTCCAGTCATGATCCCAGGGTCCTGGGATTGAGCCCAAATCAGGCTCCTTGCTCAGTGGGGAGCCTTGCTTCTTCCTCTGCTTCTTCCCCTGCTCGTGCTTTCTCTCTTTCTCAAATAAATAAAATCCATAAAAAATAAAAATAAAACAAAAATTATTTCTGGGAAGAAGGAAATGAGTAGGGGAAAGAGAAGACTGCTGTATTTCATAATAAAACCTTCAGGGGCGCCTGGGTGGCTCAGTGGGTTAAAGCCTCTGCCTTTGGCTCAGGTCATGATCCCAGAGTCGTGGGATCGAGCCCCACATCGGGCTCTCTGCTCAGTGGGGAGCCTGCTTCCATTCCTCTCTCTGCCTGCCTCTCTGCCTACCTATGATCTCTGTCTGTCAAATAAATAAATAAAATCTTTAAAAAAAAAAAAAAAACCTTCAGAAAGATTTGTTTTAAGATATATACATGCATTGGGGCACCTGGGTGGCTCAGTTGGTTAAGCATCTGACCAACTCAGGTCATGATCTCAGGGTCCTAGAATTGAGCCCCACATCCGGCTCCCCACTCAGCAGGGAGTCTGCTTCTTCCTTTCTCTCTCCCTTTCTCTGTCTCTCTCAAATAATTAAGATAAGAAAAGAGACATGCATGCACATATAAATTTAATTGCCAAAAACAGGCCAGAATTTGATGGTACACTGCTCCCCGTGGCATGCTGATAAATTGTTAACAACCAGTTCTTTGAGGGAAAAATAAGTGGTCTGATCTATAACATTTGCCAGTTTCCGTAGTGTAAATTCTCCCACTATGACCAGTGGTGTCAGCAGACACTGAGCTGGGGAGAGATGCTAGCAGTCAGCTCTCCCGAGCAGAACAGTCAGGCTCCAGCGCATCACTGATGATAGAGAGCTGTCTCAAGTATTTCCCTCTCTTATCAAACACAGAGACCCACTGGAGGCTGAAGACTCTACATGAGTGCAGTGGTAGAAGTCTGTGCAGTCACAGAGGGAAAAGGGTCAGGAAAAAATTAAGGAAATGATCCTTGATCTGAATCTTGAAAAATGATTAGACCCACCGGTTGGAGAAAGGAATGTTCTAGATACATCGAGAGTGTAAAGTGTGAGACAGCATATCTTATTCCAGAAACATCTCTTCATTTTGATCTTAGCTTGAATTTCATCACTTAAGAGGGTTCTCTGACTACCCTATCAGATATCCTCTGTCCCAGGATGCCTGAGTGGCTCAGTCAGTTAAATGTCTCATTCTCGGTTTCAGCTCAGGTCATGAGATCAAGCCTCATGTTGGGTGCTGTGCTCCACTGCGGAGTCTGCTTGAAATCCTCCCTCCCGGGGGTACCTGGGTGATTCAGTGGGCTAAAGCCTCTGCCTTCGGCTCAGGTCATGGTCCCAGGGTCCTGGGATCGAGCCCCACATCGGGCTCTCTGCTCAGCGGGGAGCCTGCTTCCTCCTCTCTCTCTGCCTGCCTCTCTGCCTGCTTGTGATCTCTGTCAAACAAATAAATCTTTAAAAAAAGAAAGAAAGAAAGAAAGAAATCCTCCCTCCCTCTCCCTCTTCTTCCCTGGACATATGCACACACTCTCTCTAAAATAAATAAATAAATCTTTAAAAAGAAGAAGAAGAAGCAGGAGCAGTCTATCCCAGTACTCTCTGTTACATCACCTTGTTTTATTTCCTTCTTAGCATTATCACGGTCTGGCCTTATCTTGTTTACCTGGCTCTAACAAGTAAATGTTAGTTTGAAAATACACATTTCACTGTTACATCTTGAGAGCCTATAGGAGCACAGTAAAGATTTGTTACGTGAAAGAATGGTAAATAATTCATAATTAATCAAAATACAGAATTCAAAGAGGAATGGATAGATAGGAGACAAGGCTATACCGATGGCCAAGTACCAAATCATGGACTATCCACTACGACATTTAATAGGTAACAGTAACTTAAAAGTTTAAAGGAAAGGAATAACATAATTAAATCCACATTTTATGAAGATCATCTTGGCTACACTGTGGAGGGTGGTGTGAGAAGGATAAGCATGAAGGCCAGAAGACTACTGAAAGAAATAGAAGTCCTAAATTAAGGCAGTAGCAGTGGCAATAGGGAAGAGAAATAATGAGTTGATTAAAAACTATAAAGCATGGTGATTGGCTGGATATGTGAGGTGAAAGAGAAATTAGGGAAAACTTCCAGATTTCTTGCCCAAGCAATACAGTTTCTGGTGTGCTATTCACTCAGATAGAAATCAGCAGAGGATTTGCAGGGTGGGAAGCAGGGAAATGATGAGTTCCATTTGGGATAAGTTGAGTTCCTGGCAGGCGGCCTTGACATGCAGGACTTAATGTGCAGGAATGGAGCTTGGGAAAGAAGCCTGTGTTTGAAGTACAGGTTTGGGAGAGCGGTGGGCACAGAGATGGTAACCGAAGCTGTGGGAGTAGAGATCACCCAGGGAGATTGCGTGTCCTTAAAAGAAACCAAGACCTTGGGGAACATCAACAATTTCAGGCACAAGAAAAGGAATCTAAGGAGACTGACAAGGAAGGAATCTAAGGGGTAAGGGAGAGGACAGTTGGGGTAGGTGAAGCCCAGCTTGGGGAAACGAGATAGACGGTGGTGAACTCACTGAGATGAGAGAGGGCGAGGGAGGAGCAGATTTGTGGGAATGAAAGGCCGGTGTGGGACACATGAAGTTGGAAGTACCTGTAGGACATCTAAGTATGTGGAGGTATTCAGTAGCCAGCTTATGACCGGAGGTTAGAAGAAGAGGTCAGACCCACAGACCTCTTCCTGAACCATTGTGATGTTCTCTAACTTCTTTTGCTGTCTCTATTTCTCTTATTCTTCCAAATCTGCCCTTCCGCCATTCCTCTTATGGATTAGAACTTGAACTTTGGAGTTAGACTACCAGACCGAATCCTGGATCTGTCATTTACTGGTCACTTAGGGAATTGACTTTATGTCTTTGTGCCTGATTTTCTCACTGTAAAATGGAGTGAAAACTGAACTACCTCACAGGTTTATTGGGAGTACTAAATTAATAGACATACAACACTTTGAACAGTGATTGGACATAGAATGTTAGCTGTCATTAGTTTATCGTCCCCATCATCATTTATCATTAATCTCATTTCACAGAGGTGACATTTACTCTCTAAAGGATAGCTCTGATCATGTCCTTGTTTTATTCAACAACTTTTTTTTTTGAAGACTTTCCCCTACTTTTAGAATAAAGTTTGAACTTCCAGGTTCCTCATGATCTAGCTCCAGCACTGAGTCCTGGAATGTTAATGAGATGGGGCCTGAGAAGCCACCCCACTCAACTTCTGCATTTTTATACATGAGCAGAGTATGGAATTCCAGACTTTCTTCTCATTGCACCCTTGCTTTTCTGTGTCCCATTCTGGATTCATGCACGAGACCGACAGCATCACCATTCTGTCAAAACCAGAACCACATTTGCCTTTACCCATTTGATCGCCTCCTTCCAGAGTAGTTCATGAGGCTCTGTAACTTCCACTCTGTCTCATCTTACCTCAGACCTTCCAGGGAAGACAATGCCATGACTTTCCCATTTGCTCTAATTAGCTACGTCTCCTTCCCCTCCTGTGGGCGGGCTGATAAAGGAACAGCTCTCTGGCACCTCTTTATAGGAAATTTTTTTTTTTAAATATTTTTATTTATTTATTTGACAGAGAGAAATCACAAGTAGATGGAGAGGCAGGCAGAGAGAGAGAGAGGGAAGCAGGCTCCCTGCTGAGCAGAGAGCCCGATGCGGGCCTCGATCCCAGGACCCTGAGATCATGACCTGAGCCGAAGGCAGCGGCTTAACCCACTGAGCCACCCAGGCGCCCCTCTCTGGCACCTCTTTAAAGGCCAGTATTGTGTCCTGAATTGAAGTGAAGAGACTTGGTGAGGAACCAAGGCTTGGTAAGAAACTTCGGGTTGCTCGTGTGAGAGAAGTTCATAGAGAATGCCTAGCATAATATCCTAGAGTCAGTTGCTGTTTTGGAGGTGGTACAGTCTTGGATGGCCTCTTAAGCTAAGGAAACAAAGGTTTAGATGGTGGTGGCTGCTATTTTTTCAACTAAAAAAAGTTGAGGGAGAGCTACAGGCAGCCGGCATGGGGCTAATGACTAGGGAGGGTGGATTACCCAATCTGGCAAATTAGCTCCTGGTGATAAGATCAGACATCCTGCATCCCATATGAACCTTTTCCCATTATCTTCAGGTCATTTAGTTTTAATTACTTATGGTAAATTTGGGAAAAGTCATTAAATTGCGGTCACATGAGATTTTATTACCCTGCTGCTGTTACATCTGACCTGAGTAGCAGAGTAGAAACATGAATTTGTCCAGAAGGGAGTTTCTCATATTCCAGGCTTGCTTGTCTCTGTCAGCAGTGGTGAGCTGCCAAGACTTTCTGGACAGTCACTTGGACATCTGCCCAAGGTCCTTAGGTCATGAGGGATGCTAACAGGACCACCTTGGGGAAGGTATAGGCCAGACTGCAGAGAAGGCTCCTGCCTGACTTTCTCATTTTCAGTTTCTGGTGGAAGTTCCATGTTCTATGACAGCTGAAGCCCAAGAATTCAAAGTCTGGTGAAAACTTCATTGTCAAGGCTTCACTGTCAGTTCTGTGCTCTGCATCTTTGGCTTTCTGGTCCTGAACAACATCTCCTGCATCTCCTCGTAGTCCACAGTGAATGACCCAGGGGGTAAGGTAGCTCCTTCATATGTGGGCAGGCAGGCCAGGGAGCCAAGTTTTCACCTAGATTTTCTGTGTTTTCTGTAGGCAGCAAGTGCCCACTGTCAAAGCCCAACAATATATTATTGCATCTCATTGTTACCCTGAGTGTCCTCTTTACCTGCACTCAGCTGACTGCCCAGCTCACTGGGTCCCTTACTTTTCTACTCCCCTTTATTCCTGACATTCAGTCTGCCTGAATTGCCTCTTTCTAGAGATCTTTACCTATAGAAATCCTCCTACTCATCCTTCAAAGTCCAGTACCTATTCTAGCTACTCCATGCAGCCATCTTTCCCCCACCTCTGTGTTCTCTGTGCACCCATAACACTTGATGTATGTTCATGTGCCATTTAGTGCATCTTTTTTTTTCCTCAATAGACTACAGCTTCCTTGAATACAGAAATAGTTCTCCTATATCTCTATATCTCTTAATGCCTAGTACTGTACTTTTTATATACTAGGCATCTTAGGAAGTATTTACTGAACGAAAAACAGGAATCCCTGATTTATTTTTCCCTACCATAATTGGCTGAGCATCTGTCAAGAGAGCTGTGTGTACTACTAGAAAAAGTGGTAGAGTACCTCCCTCCTTAAAACTCACCAAAATAAA
Organism: Mustela erminea; assembly: GCF_009829155.1. Classification (NCBI taxonomy): domain Eukaryota; kingdom Metazoa; phylum Chordata; class Mammalia; order Carnivora; family Mustelidae; genus Mustela; species Mustela erminea. The sequence goes on from NC_045623.1 coordinate 74,882,791, forward strand.
AACATACAAGCAAAACCAGAAAAGGAAACTTTATCTACAATAAAACTAGATAATACCACCACATACTAGTATACAGACTGAGGAATACTCCAGACTGAGGAATATTCCAGATACAATGGAATGCAGATCAAATCCAAAAAGAACATCAAGATTTGACCAACATAAAGAATAAGGGCATGGGTAAACCAAAGAATTGGCAAACATCTCTTTTGCAAAATCTTTTTTTTTTTTTTTAAGATTTTATTTATTTGACACAGAGAGAGAAAGATCACAAGTAGGAAGAGAGGCAGGCAGAAGGAGAAGGGGAAGCAGGCTCCCCGCTCAGCAGAGAGCCCCATGTGGGGCTCAATCCCAGGACCCTGAGATCACAACCTGAGCCGAAGGCAGAGGCTTACCCCACTGAGCCACCCAGGTGCCCCACTTTTGGAAAATCTTAAGGCACATAGAACTGACAGAAAAAACCACTGAGGCACATAGGAGGGCTGGCCTCAGACATTTCTGTGAGAACATTTAAGACAAACATTTAGGAGGGAGACAACATTTAGAAAATTTAGAGGGAAAATGATTGTGACCTAAGAGTCCCATAGCTAATCCAAGTTATGGCTGAAATATAAAATCATCAGAAATACTCCAGGGGTTCAGGAGATGTGTCACCCAAGAACCCTCTGGAAAACTGTCCTTGAAAACATAATAGAGGGGCATCTGGGTGGCTCAGTCAGTAAGCCACTGTCTTAGGCTCAGGTCATGATCCCAGGGTCCTGGGATTGGGGCCCATGTCAGGCGGGCTCCATGCTCAGCGGGAGGCCTGCTTCTCCCTCTCCCACTCCCCCTGCATGTATTCCCTCTCTCACTGTCTCTCTCTCTGTGTCAAATAAATAAGTAAAATCTTAAAAAATAATAATAATAATAGAGCCAAGTAAGAAATGAAACAAAATACTGATTAATGGGTTGGTTGTGTATAAAAGTGAACTCCCTTAAACATAAAATTAAGTATGTGGTAATTAGCGTTGCAAAAGGACCATGATTATTGGAAGAATTTTGTCCATGTTTCTTCAGTAACACTCTTGAAAATACCAAATTATGAAATTTTGGAAAGATCCCCTGGACTTAAAGGAGCTCCTTAGGACTTTTGACTCATTTTTTTTTTTTTTAAGATTTTTTATTTATTTATTTGACAGAGAGACATCACAAGTAGGCAGAGAGGCAGGCAGAGAGAAGGAGGAAGCAGGCTCCCTGCTGAGCAAAGAGCCCAATGCGGGACTCGATCCCAGAGCCCTGAGATCATGACCTGAGCCGAAGGCAGCGGCTTAACCCACTGAGCCACCCAGGCGCCCCACTTTTGACTCATTTTTTGCCTCTACACTAAACCCATCCTCTTAGGTGGAGAATACTACTGCTTAATTCTTTGAGGTTGTTACTTCATTACTTTGATTCCCTCCAAAGCCTTCTTTTTCTTAGCCTCTCTTTAGGGAATAGAAGGACTTAGATTTCTTAGGAGGGAGACATTTCTCACCACTAAACCTTTGTATAGTGAACCAAAGCGAACCAAAGGGAGGAAATTTTCAGCTTGTTCACTGAAGCCAATACATTTTCATCTAGAGGACCAAGAGCCAAGAGTGGCCAGACAGAAAAGTAAAATATTTCTTCAAGCATTATGTCTCATTACCTGAATCAACCTGGACGAATACCACAAATAATAATGTTGAAGCAGAAAAAAACAAGTTGCAGAGGGAAACAGAGAGAATTATAGCATTTATATAAAATTTTGAAACATGGAAAACAATACTACATGTTGTCTACTAATATACTTTTTTCTGTGCCTGACATATTTCTTTTTTAAAAAAAAATACTTTATCTATTTACTTGAGAGAGAGAGAGATCACAAGTAGGCAGAGAGGCAAGCAGAGGGAGAAGGGGAAGCAGGTTCCCCACTGAGCAGAGAGCCCGATGCGGGGCTCAATCCCAGGACCCTGGGAACATGACCTGAGCCGAAGGCAGAGTCTTAACCCACTGAGCCGCCAGGCGCCTCTGTGCCTGAAATATTTCATTAAAAATAATACATGGAGGATACCTGGGTGGATCAGTTGGTTAAGCCTCTATCTTCGGCTCAGGTCATGATCCCAGGGTCCTGGATCGAGTCCTGCAATGGGCTCCTTACTCAGTGGGGAGCCTGCTTCTCCCTCTGCCTGCTGCTACCCCTGCTTTTGTGCTCATTCTCTCTCTCTCTCTCTCTCTCTTTCTCTGACAAATAAATATAGAAAATCTTTAATAATAATAATAATAATAATAATACATGGTTCTTCATCTAGAGGGACTCCTGGACAAGGACCCCTTGGGCTAAGCTCAGGAGACTCTTGCCTCTGAGGAGATCTGGGTGAATCAACCATAATCTTGGGGCTGAAGTAGTGAGCTGACCTAAAGTAGGCCTTTAGTCATAAACCTAGAAAAACTATGTGTATCTCCAGCTCCATACTCTTTCCTTACCCAAGGTTATGAGTAAGTTAGAAAACCTACCAGCTCCTTCCAGAGAAGAACCTACCTGTCCTCAGGGTTACTGAACAGATTGATGGCTCTTTGCCAAATACTGCCCAGTCACTGGCTGAGTCCAAGTCCCTCACACAAAGGAGAGTCACTTACCACTATGTATGCTTGGGCACATTGCTTAACCACTGCAAGCCTCAAATTTCTCTGTAAAAATTAGAATAAATACCACCATCCCTGCAGGCTTGCCAAAAGGATTAAGTTACATAATGAACTTAAAATGCTTTGTGTAATGACTGAGAAATATTCGACATCAGAGTTATGTGAGTTCCCTTTTCTTCTGTAATAAACTGAAGAAAGTTCTAACCAAAGCCAGAGGAGCAACTAAAATTTGGAGGCCCTTTTGCTTCCCTGGCCAGGGGTTCTTCTTTTTTTTTTTTTTTAAGATTTTATTTATTGGGGTGCCTGAATGGCTCAGTCATTAAGCATCTGCCTTTGGCTCAGGTCGTGATCCCAGGGTCCTGGGATTGAGCCCCACATCTGGCTCCCTGCTCAGCAGGGAGTCTGCTTCTCCCTCTCCCACTCCCCTGCTTATGTTCCCTCTCTTGCTATATGTCTCTCTCTGTCAAAAAAAAATGAATAAGGGGCGCCTGGGTGGCTCAGTGGTTTGAGCCGCTGCCTTCGGCTCGGGTCATGATCTCAGGGTGCTGGGATCGAGTCCCGCATCGGGCTCTCTGCTCAGTGGGGAGCCTGCTTCCCTCTGTCTCTCTCTGCCTGCCTCTCCATCTACTTGTGATTTCTCTTTGTCAAATAAATAAATAAATAAAATCTTAAAAAAAAAAAAAAGAATAAAACCTTGTAAAAAAAGATTTACTTATTTGAGAGAGAGTGGTGGGGAGGGACAGAAGGAGAGAGATGAGAAAAGGGCTCCCCAGGATTATGCCCTTTCCTGGAAGCAGAGGCTTAACCAACTGAGCCACCCAGGTGCCCCCAGGGCTTCTTCCTTGTATCCTAGGCCTGGGAACATCATGTGGTATAGTACGCCTGGCCAAGCAGTGGATCTCCAGATCTTACTGCAGACCTCTGTGGTCTTTCTCATAGTCTCTTCTCCACTGAAGCATTAGGATTTTCAGGGTAGTTTCCCAAAGCCTGCAGTTTTGCTTAAAATTCAACCACACCAAGGGGCACCTGGGTGGCTCAGTCAGTTAAACATCCGATTCTTGATTTTGGCTCAGGGCATGATCTCAGGGTTGTAAAGGAGCCCAGCCTTCTGCTCAGCTCTGAGCTGAGCGTGAAGGGTGGTTAAGATTCTCTCTCCCTCTTCCCTTGCCCCCCCAAAAATAATTTAACCCCACCAAGTAGAAATGATGACTGAAACCCATTAATCTTAGCCATCTCTCAGCAGCTTCTTAGAAAAACAACCAGGTTAGCACAGCAGAGTCCTTAATACTGAGCTAAGAGTTAAAACTACATGGCAAAAACCATAGTTTTGGCATTAGGTCAGTTCTTTGTTTGAGCTGTAGAGAAGTCACCTCCCCTCAGCTTTATGCACTAACCAGGAAAGGCAAAGCAGGGGCACCTGGGTGGCTATTGGGTTAAGCCTCTGCCTTTGGCTCAGGTCATGATCTCAGGGTCCTGGGACTGAGCCCCACATTGGGCTCTCTGCTCAGCAAGGAGCTTGCTCCCGCCCCCCCCCCACACACACACACACCGCCTCTCTCTGCCTACCTCTCTGCCTTCTTGTGATCTCTCTCTCTCTGTGTCAAATAAATAAAATCTTAAAAAAAAAAAAAAAATAGAAAAGGCAAAGCCATTATTATAGATTGGCAACCTGGAAAGAGCTTACTTGATACGGTGGTATCATCCTTCCTCTCCAGTGTGAGCACACACAAACACATCCAGTAAAAGCCTTAATCTTGGAATTTCTTTCTGGAGAGACGGAAAGCTCTATATTGGCTTGACATTTTTCCAGAATACCTCGGCCTTGCTCATGGAGGTGACTTGTGACCATAGCAGTGGTTATAGGGAACAATGAAGAACCAAATGGCAGAAAAGAGCTTCACACTCACTAAGCATTTTGTCAGCTGTTCATCTCAAAGCCTTCCGCAGATCCACTGACCAAGAGCTTCAGGAGAGCCCCAGCTTCTTTTCAGTCAACCTACTTTTTCCCCATCATATCTGCAGATTCTGCATTGCTAGTTTATGGGTCTCAGAGGGAATTACACAGAAACTAAATGAGACAAGGTTCCTGAACACCTCAATCAGACTGGCTAGACAGAAGGAGAACCCAGGCTATCCATTCCTGTGGAATTCTGACCTCAATCAGTCTAGCCTCTTCCTTCCAGAAATGGTTCCCACTTATATCCCAAATCCCAAAATAGCCATGTAGTAGTCTCTAATTATGGCCTCTTGAATTCCTCTTGGCTGTTTTGATCTATGCCGACTATGTTTACCCATTTCCTAGCTCCAGAGCCTGTGTTCTCAGGCTCTTAAACTACTGAGCAGGAGGTATCCTCCTACTCCCACTCTGGAAAAAGAAAGAAGACTTTTCAGTGAGAAGCTAGTAGCCAATTGTAAGCCTGCTTTGTCCCAGGAATCTATTTCTGAGGCTTTCTATATACTTCCTTACTACTCTTCTTGGGGGAATTTTCATCAAGAAGCAGGAACCACTCTAGCTGCTAACTGAACTGCTTTGCCTAAAGCAGAAGACAAGTTGGAAAGTTCTGGAAGGTCCCTTAATTCCCACCCACTGTGTATCCTGATTTTTTGTGTGTATATTCTGAATCTGAGCCAAAAAACAAACTAATTCTCCAGCCCACACCACAGAGGTGCTGTGGCTTTTGCCTTTTGCTGCTTTCCGACTGGCTTAACCTTCCAGAAGAATAGAGATAAAGACGACTCTGGAATGCTATAGCAGGCTAGAATTCCTTTTCTGCATTTTACTAAAAAGTCGGTGTTTGGGAAGAATCTTTTTTAATAGCCTCTGCACAAATAGTTTCAGGCTTTGGACTGTCCTCCTCGCCATCCCCCATGCCTCCTGGGTTGCCTGAGGATTTTTCCTTAATTGATGTTTTGTTTTGTTTTGTTTAAATGGATGCTCACACCCTTCCTACTCACCTTCCTTCTCCGCTTTAGCTGCCCACTTCTGACTCTTAAAGGTAGCGAATATTTCCCTGTTAGGGCCGAATCCTTCCCTCCACAGAGCCACTCGGCTCTCAAGAGCAGCTTGGCAATTCCAAGCAAGCTTCCTCCAGTCTTTCCTTCTCTTGATTTCTTTATATGGCGTTATGACTAAATGTATGGATTCTGGAGTCAGGCAGACCTAGATTTGAATCTGCTGCTTGGCAATTATGTGGTTTGGGGCAAATGGTTTAACTTCCCTAAATCTGTTTGTTACCTCATCTGTGGTTGTTATTTTTTACTGCATCAGAGGCAAAAATGATACTCCCAGAATCATCTAGGAAGCTCTTTTTTTCTAAATACATGAGGCCCCCATCTCAGACCTACCAAAAGGATTGATGGAACCCAAGACAATGAGGGTGTTTTTGTTTATTTTTTTGCACTGCCCAAGTGATTTTTCTGATTAAATGGCTGGATTTGTAAGTCACTCCTGTAACGTACCTAGAGTATTTATTTGCACGACATCTAGCATAGAGTAGGTAGGCAGTGGGTGCTAGTGAAGGTTTTCAAAAGGACCTGTCTTCTCACCTACCAGTCTTCAAGAGCCAGAAATATGCTCTTTAAACGCATTAAAATGCCAAGAGCAAGAGGTGCTATTCTTGAGAATATAGGATCTGGGGTAGTCTTTCTTTTTTTTTTTTTTTTTTTTTTTTTTAAGATTTTTATTTGTTGGGATGCCTGGGTGGCTTAGTTAGTTAAACAGCTGCCTTTGGCTCAGGTCATGATCCCAGGGTTCTGGAATCAAGTCCCACATGGGGCTCCTTGCTTGGTCTGCTTCTCTCTCTCCCTCTGCCTGCCACTCTGCCTGCTTGTGATCTCTCTCTGTCAAATAAATAAATAAAACCTTTTAAAAATATTTATTTATTTGTTTGTTTATTTATTTATTTATTTATTTGACAGAGAGAGATCACAAGGCAGAGAGGCAGGCAGACAGAGAGGGGGAAGCAGGCTCCCCATTGGGCAAAGAGCCCGATGTGGGGCTCAATCCCCAGACCCTAAGATCATGACCTGAGCAGAAGGCAAAGGCTTAACCTACTGAGCCACCCAGGCGCCCCCGGAGTAGTTTTTGATGTAGCCTGGAGCTAGTTTAAAAAACACTGGGTTTTGTTTCTTGTTTTTGTTTTCTAAACGAGTTTGGTTTTGATTAACCAAAAGTCTGTAGTGAGAACTGTGGGGCACCTGTTGTTCCCATAGCTGATCTCCTAGGGAGATTCATGGGACTTAAGCCTTAAATGAAATTTGAGATATATTCCCAGGTGAGCAGCTGAGTGATGGGTCAGTGCAGGGACGGGTACCTAAAGAACTGAAGTCATGGGGTCTGCAGTTTTCAAGCCTTGGCGGGAAAGATCATTAGGAGCCTGTCTGAAGTCTGGACTTTGCTAAAACCAGGTCCACCCTTGGGCTGGCTGAGCCATTCTGTCTCCCAGTGATAATTTGAGGCATGTAGCCATTAACTGGATGGAGTAGCTATTCCTAGCCTGTGGAGGAGCCAGAACCCCCAACCCATAGCAGTGAGGATGCGGATGGGAGCCACGGGCATTCTGTAACCTGGCTGTTTATTGTGTTCCAGATGCAATATCCAAGACAGCGTTATCTGCAACAATGCTGTGATAGAGAAAGGAGCGGACATCAAGAACTGCCTAATTGGAAGTGGCCAGAGGATTGAAGCCAAAGGTAAACCAAATTACAATCACAGATGCCATTTTTTTCCTAGCACGGTAGTACAGTTGGTGCTCAGTGCTGGTGACGATTAGGGGACCAGCACATGCATTCTCTGTGGGTGAGACCATGAATTGATAAAGCCATCTTTGGAGGAGAATTGACATCATTGTCAAACCTGTTAATTTTGACTTAGCAGTTCCATTTTTAGGAATGTATCTTACAGATAAGCTCATAAATATATACAGCCTTATTATCAAAAATTTTAAAACATAACCAAAAAGCTCTAATGGCCCAGATTAACAACTTCACAGTGGCTCTTGGACCTATGTGAGAAGGGCCAGTAATCCAGCAAAAGTGTTGAAACCTGCTTTTGACCTCCTAGACTCCGTGAGCACCTTGTCTCACCTGCCGTTGAAGAGAGGTAGTCTCGTAGGTTCCTGGCCTGGGGGAGGTTTAGCAGTTTCTTCGGAAACCATTCACTCCGAGCTCCTGTCTTGGAGGTGCAGTGTTAGCTCACTCTGCTCTGCCACTGGAGAAGAACTGTACAGGCATGCCTCATTTTACTGCGCTGCACAGATACTGCACTTCTTTTACAAACTGAGCGTTTGTTGCGACCTTGTGTTGAGCAAGTCTCTGTGTACCATTTTTCCAACAATATTTGCTCACTTCATGTCTCTGTGTCACATTTTGGTAATTCTTGCAAAATATTTCAGACTTTTTCATTGTTATCATATTTGTTCTGGTGATCTGTGGTCAGTGATTTTTGACGTTACTTTTGTAATGGGCAGGGGCTCCACAGACTGCATCTTCATTTATCTTTTTTTAAAGTTTTGTGGGTTTTTTTAAGATTTTATTTATTTATTTGACAGACAGAGATCACAAGTAGACAGAGAGGCAGGCAGAGAGAGAGGAGGAAGCAGGCTCCCTGCTGAGCAGAAAGCCCAGTTTGGGGCTTGATCCCAGGACCCTGGGATCATGACCTGAGCCGAAGGCAGAAACTTTAACCCACTGAGCCACCCAGGTGCCCCTTAATTTATCTTAATTGATAAACTTTGTGTGTGTTCTAACTCTTCGACCAACCAGTCATTCCCATCTCTTTCCTATCCTCTGGTCTCCCTATTCCTTGAGAGGCAATATTGAAATTAGGCCAGTTGGGGCACCTGGGTGGCTCAGTCAGTTAAGTGTCTACCTTTGGCTCTGGTCATGATCCCAGATCCTGGGATCAAGGCCACATTGGGCTCCATTCTCAGTGGGGAGTCTGCTTATTCCTCTCCCTCTGCCCCTCCCACAGCTTGTGCACTCGCTCTCTCTCTCAAATAAATAAAATCTTTTAAAATTTATTTTAAAAATGAAATTAGGCCAGTTAATAACCCTGCAATGGCCTCTAAGTGTTCAAGTGAAAGGAAGAATTGCACATCTCTCACTTTTTTTTTTTTTTTTAACGCCTTACTTTAAATCAAAAGCTAGAAATGAGTAAACTTTTAAGTGAGGGAGACATGTTAAAAGCCGAGATAGGCTGAAAGCTGGGCCTTCTGCACCAAATAGACAAGTTGTGAATTCAAAGGAAAAGTTCTTGAAGGAAATTAAAAGTGCCACTGTAGTGAGCACACAGATGATAAGCAAAACAAACTTATTGCTGATATGGAGAAAGTTTTAGTGGTCGGAATAGAAGATCAAGCCTGTCACAATATTCCCTTAAACCAAAGCCTCACCAGAGCAGGCCCTCACTCTCTTCAATTCTGCAAAGGCTGAGAGAGGGGAGGAAGCTGTAGAAGAAAAGTCAGAAGCTAGCAGAGGTGGGTTCCTGAGGTTGGAGGAAAGAGGCCCATATTCGTAACATAGAAGTACAAGGTCCCCCTCTCCCTCTGCCCCTTCCCTACAGACCTACCCCCTGCCCCACTTGCTTGTGTTCTCTCTCTCTCTAATAAAAGAAATATATTTCTTAAGGCTGTAGCTGCCATAGTTATTCCTCTGATGGAATAACTGAAAACCTTCTAGAGGGGCACCTGGGATGCTCCGTCTGTTTCAGCTGGTTTCGGCTCAGGTCATGATCTCAGGATTGGAGGACTGAGCCAGTGTAGGGCTCTGTGCTCAGTGGGGAGTCTGCTTGAGATCCTCTCTCTCCCCCTTCCATGTGCCCCTTCCCCACATGCTCATGCTCTCTGCCTCTCTAAAATATAAAAAAAAGAAAGAAAGGAAGGAAGGAAGGAAGGAAGGAAGGGCATTTGTGATCCACAGGAAGAGGTCAAAATACTATCATGAGCAGGACTTCGGAAGAAGGTGGTTCCAGCCCTCACGGGTGACTGACCGGCTGAGCACTTGAGCAGAGGAAGTGACCGCAGATGGGGTGGAAAGAGCAAGAGAATGAGAGTCAGAAGAGGCGCCTGAAGGAGCGGCTGAAGTGCGGCCATCTCTTGAGAAAACCTGAACAGGTGAGGAGTTACAGCTTACGGAGGAACAAAGACAGTGGTTTCTGGAGATGGAACCTGCTCCCAGTGAAGACGCCGTGAAGATCGTGGAGATGACAGTAAAGGATTTAGGACATTCTGTAAACTTAGTTGCTGAAGCGGCTTTAGGGTTGGAGAGGACTGAGTTCCCATTTTGAAAGAAGCTCTGCTCTGGGTAAAATGCTATCAAACAGCATCACGTGCTACAGGGAAATCGTTTCCGAAAGGAAGAGCCAATCAGTGCAGCAGACTTCTTGTCTTATTTTAAGAAACCACCAGAGCCGCCCCAGCCTTCAGCGCCCACCACCCTGACTGGTCAGCAGCCATCAACAGCAAGGCCAGACCCTCCACAGCGAAAAGATTAGGACTCGCTGAAAACTCCGATGATAGCCTTTTTTAGCAATAAATTATTTACATTTATTTATTTAGACATAATGCTGTTGCACAATTCATGGACTACTGTATAGTGTAAACATAACTTTTACATGCACTGGGAAACCAAAAAATTCATTTAACTTGCTTTAGTGTAATATTCACTTTATTGCAATGGAACCAAACATGCACCATCTCTGAGGTTTGCCTCTGTGTAGTGCATGAGAGACACACAAGTATCAGGGCTTCTCTGATGGGCTGAGAATCTGAATGGTTCCATACTTTGGCTGGGTGTTTTTATTTTTTATTTTTTTAAGATTTTATTTATTTATTTATTTGACAGAGAGAGACACAGCAGAGAGGGATCACAAGCATGGGAAGTGGGAGAGGAAGAAGCAGGCTTCCTGGCGAGTGGGGAGCCCAATGCAGGCTCAATCCCAGGACCCTGGGATCATGACCTGAGCTGAAGGCAGACGCTTAAGACGCTTAAGACCTAGGCACCCCTGGCTAGGTGTTTTTAAACAGAAAATAGACAAAATCTCAAGATCAATAAGAATGGCTATTCTTTTTGAGATTATTTCTACATCTAGAATATAGTAGAGTAAGAGAGCTGCTGAAGGAGTTAACTGGTAGAAACCACATCATTTTCCTTCTCCCCAAGCAAACAGAGAACTTCTTCAGTTTTTTTCTTTTCCTTTTTATTTTTTTTATTTTTATTTATTTTTTTAAGATTTTATTTATTTATTTATCTACCTATCTTCCTATCAGTCAGTCAACCCAAGAGAGAACGAGCACAGGCAGGAGGAGCCACAGGCAGGGGGAGAAACAGGCTCCCCGCTGAGCAGGGAGCCCCACACGGGACTCAATCCCAGGACCCTGGGATCATTGGCGAAGGCAGCGGCTCAACCCACTGAGCCACTCAAGCGTCCCTTTCCTTCCCTTTTTTTAAAAGCTACATACCTCCCTTCAGAGTTTAGAATGAAACAGACCTGGATTCACGTCTCAGCTGTGCAGCTCACTGGTTAGATTTTTTCCTCCCTAGACCTTAGATTTTTCGAAACTAGAAAAATTGAGACAATAATAATGATCTTGGAGAACTGTTGTGAGAATTAAATACCATTAAATGTTGTGAGGTGCACACGCAGCTCCGGGAGCACACAAGGGCCCTAGGGTGTCCTGTCCACACAGTCCCGCTGTGCCACTCCACGCCCTGTACATGCCCTCTCTGTCTGGAATCCCTCTTTTGAAGACTCTGCCCAAGTGTTTTCTCCTCTGCAGAACCTTCCCTGACTCTTCCCATGACTCCCTACAGCCAAACTAAGCATTCCTTCTTCCTCTGCACCCTAGAACTTTGTTAGCACCTTTATTAAAATACAGTCACAGGTTATGGGGGTTACCTATGACTGTGCCTTCTCTACTGACTGAGATCCTTAAGGCCAGGGATTGACCTAGTATGCATCCCTAGCTCTCAGAACAGGTTTAGGGACACCTGGGTGTCTCGGTAGTTAAGTGTCTGCCTTCAGCTCAAGTCATGATTCCGGGCTTATGGGATCGAGTCCCGCATTGGGCTCTCCATTCAGCAGGAAGCCTGCTTTTCCCACTCCCCCTGCTTGTGTTCCCTCTCTCTCTGTGTCTCTGTCAAATAAATAAATGAAATCTTAAAAAAAAAAAAAACTGGTTTATAGTTTATAGTGGCGGGCGGGAATGAGTGAGGGAAGGAATGAGTGAATGAATTTTGGATCCATAGAACCTACTTTCTGAAATTTCAGTGCAGAAACAGGGTTCCAAGAAAGCCATATGTGAGATGGTTGCTATTACCATAAGATCTCTCCTGACTTTTTTTTTAAACTTACACTTCCACAAGAACCACATGTAATATTGGTAAATGAATTGGGGAGGTGTGGCCTTGGCCTGAAACCATCCTTCACCTTAATTTCTCTGAGACAGATGCAGCCTTCCTCTGCAATTCCTTTCTTCTCACATTTTAACCACTTTCTTCCTCTATGTGAGAAATGGTCATTTCTGAGAAGCCTTTCCCAAGTGTCACTAGTTTACCAGTAAGGTAAGCATTATAACGAAGCATCATAACACACTCTGGCTGATTTAAGCCGATAAAAAAAAATCCAAGCCCACAGTTCTACGATGGCTGCAGAATCAAGCTTAAAAACTGGGTTATAGGGCGCCTGGGTGGCTCAGTGGGTTAAGCCGCTGCCTTCGGCTCAGGTCATGATCTCAGGGTCCTGGGATCGAGTCCCGCATCGGGTTCTCTGCTCCGCGGGGAGCCTGCTACCTCCTCTCTTTCTCTGCCTGCCTCTCTGCCTACTTGTGATCTCTCTGTGTCAAATGAATAAATAAAATCTTTAAAAAAAAAAAAAAAAAAAAACTGGGTTATAGCCAAGATGTATGCGCCAAACCATTGTGCCGAGGACCCTACTGCCATCCTCACTGACCACAGGATACCCCGGCTTGCACTGCTGCTTCCACCACCCAGCAAGCCCAAAGTGGGTTCTCTCTGGTTCCTGCTTCTTTGTATCACTAGTTCTCAGCCCAGAGTCTGGGGTGGCTGCATCTGGAGGTGAAGCCTGGTCAGACATCCATGCCTTTGTTACAAGGAAGGCTGGCATTTTTTTTAAATTTATTATTTATTTGACAGAGATCACAAGTAGGCAGAGAGAGAGGAAGGGAAGCAGGCTGGCTGCAGAGCAGAGAGCCCGATGTGGGGCTGGATCCCAGGACCCTGGGATCATGACCTGAGCTGAAGGCAGAGGCTTTAACCCACGGAGCCACCCAGGTGCCCTAAGGCTGGCATTTTTAATGAGTGGCAGACACATTCCACCCAGTGCCTCACCAGAGAACTTTCAAGCAGGAGCGTTGGTCAACAGCAGCATTGCAGCCTTTGGTGTTTTCTTCGGTGATGGTGCCCACATGCAAGGGCCGGCACTCCAACTGAAACTCCCAGCACTGGCCACGTGGACAGCACTCCCCCTCCTGGAATGCCATTGGCTTCCAGTTGTTTGTAGCTTTGAAGATTCATTTCTTTTTAGAGAGCAAGAGAGTATGTGCACAAGCGCGCGCGCACACACACACACACACACACACACACACACACGAGAGGTGGGAGGGACAGTGGGAGAGGGACAAGCCGACTCACCATCCTGAGATTACAACCTAAGCCGAAACCAAGAGTCAGATGCTTAACCAACTGTGCCACCCAGGTGCCCCTATTGTTTATAACTTTAAAATGTTCTCAGGGGCACCTGGGTGGCTCAGTGGGTTAAAGCCCCTGCCTTCAGCTCAGGTCATGATCCCAGAGTGCTGGGATGGAGCCCTGCATCAGGCTCTCTGCTCAGCAGGGAGCCTGCTTCCTCCACTCTCTCTGTCTGCCTTTCTGCCTACTTGTGATCTCTATCTGTCAAATAAATAAATAAATAAAATCTTTTTAAAAAAAACAATAAAATAAAATAAAATGTTCTCAAATATGCTATCTTATTGGATTCTCATAAAAACCCTCTGAGGTAGGTAGGGATCCATTACTGACCCATCTGGTGAAGTCGAAACTGAGACTTTAAAAAGTTGAAATTTGGGGGCACCTGGATGGCTCAGTGGGTTAAAGCCTCTGCTTTTGGCTCAGGTCATGATCTCAGAGTCCTGGGATCAAGCCCCACATCGGGCTTTCTGCTCAGCAGGGAGTCTGCTTCCTCCTCTCTCTGCCTACTTGTGATCTCCGTATGTCAAATAAATAAATAAAATCTTAAAAAAAAAAGTTGAAATTTACCCAAGGTACATAGCTAGGAAATGACAAAACTGAGTCTTCAGCCTGAATTACTGCAAGACAGCCTCCTGAAAGACCAGAGGAAGAAACCACTCCTGGCTTGGCCAGCAGAATTTGATCAGTGATAGACCTTTTCTCCATTTAGTCCATCTTCCCCAGACCAGCTGGGAAAATATATTTGGCCTCTATATCCCAGCTCTCGCTGATCTTCAGGAACCCCAGGTCTTGGTTGTCTCTCTCCTACTGAATATCCAGCTTACCCAGGCCTACCCTTGGGTTACCCGGAGCCTGTTGGTAATTTCTTTAAAATGGGATTCAGGGGTACCTGAGTGGCTCAGTTGGTTGAGCATCTTCCTTCAGCTCAGATCATGAGCCTAGCAGGGTTCTGGGATTGAGTGCCGCACAGTGGGCAGCCTGCTTCTCCCTCTTCTACTCCCCCTGCTTTTGCTGCTCTCTCTCTCTCCATCAAATAGATAGATAGATAAACAAACAAATAAACAAATAAAATGGGGTTCAGTTAGAGTGCCTAGCTGGCTTAGTCTATAAAACATACAACTCTTGATCTTGGGGTTGTGAGTTCAAGACCCATGCTGGGTCTAGAGCTTACTTTAAAAAAATTTAAAAATAGGGGTGGCTCAGTGGGTTAAAGCCTCTGCTTTCAGCTCAGGTCATGATCCCAGGGTCCTGGGATGGAGCCCCGCACCGGGCTCTCTGCTCCACGGGGAGCCTGCTTCCCCTTCTCTCTCTCTGCCTGCCTCTCTGCCTACTTGTGCTCTCTGTCTGTCAAATAAATAAATAAAATCTTCTTAAAAAATTAAAAAATTTTTAAAGGCTAAAAAATTTAAAATTTTTTAAAGGTTAAAAAATTTAAAATTTTTTTAAAATTAAAAAATAAAACTCTTAATTTTAAAAAAGTTTTTTTTTGTTTTTTTTTTTTTTTAAAGAGGATTCAGAACACCCAGCCTTTTCTCTAACCCCATGGAAGGCCTTGGAAAGGGTCCCCAGAGTTTCAAAAGCAGCTGCTCAGCTGGTCTGTGAAGCTGCTTTCTTATCCTGTCCCCTCCCTGTCACCTCATGGCAGTCCTTCTTTGTTCTCTTCTTTTTTTTTTTTTTTTTTTAAGATTTTATTTATTTATTTGACAAACAGAGATCACAAGTAGGCAGAGAGGCAGGCAGAGAGAGAGAGGAGGAAGCAGGCTGAGCAGAGAGCCCGATGCAGGGCTCCATCCCAGGACCCCGAGATTGTGACCTGAGCTGAATGCAGAGGCTTAACCTACTGAGCCACCCAGGCACCCCCCCCTTTATTCTCTACTTTTTGGGTTTGTGGCTCCAAACAGTGTTTCTTCCACCTCCTTCCTACCTCTTTGTCTCTGTACATTCTCTCCTGCTCAGCAGCAAGTAGAAGCATCCTCCAGTGCTTTCTCCTTTTAGTCCGTCCTGGAGCCAGGAGCTGCTTCCTTTTGTGGTTTTTAAGAGTTTAGACTCCACAGGCATATTTGAATGCATGAACTCCTTTTGCCACTGCCCTAGAGGATCCCTCCTTTCTTGTGTGCTGGGACCTGGAACCTCACAGCTTCTGCTGCTTCTCCTCCCCATTTCCAATCAAGTCATGGTGCTCCTTCCTTTTACTTTGCGAGGACCCTTTCCATTCTGTGTGCAGAATGCATACACGACAATGGAATGCCGGATATTGGGGCTTTGAGTCATGGCATCTCCCATCAGGGAGCACAAGACTGGGCTAGCCAAACCCCTAAGATGTCATAGGCTTTAGCATTTCATGGACTTCTGGCTCTAACACCATGTGTCCCTGTTTTAGAAGGAGACCCTTTAATGGTCCTCCTAAAAGAGAGGTTGCCAGGGAAGTATCATCTGGACTGTAAACTGGAAAATCCCAACACTTCCTGTTCCCACTGTCACTTGTCTTTGCAGCTGAGCATTATGCAAAAGGCAAATTCCCAGCCATTAGTGCAGCCCTTCAGAGCTGTACCATGGATGAGCCACGCAAGCACCAACACCTCAGATCCTCAGCAGCGAACAGCTCAGTAGATGGCCGAGTCCCCAGTCAGTCTTCCTCACCTGGAGAGATTTCAGGAAAAAATATTCATCCTCAGAAGCAGTGCCGTTCCCTCTCCAGATTTCAGTCATTTGCATACCAGGGAGTCACTCTGTCCATATGAGTCTTATACCCCCAAAATGTGATTCTTACAAGCCAGTGTAGCCCTCTATGCCCTCTTCTAACACCAGCAGCAGTATGAGCCATTTTCTAACAGAACTCTCTAGGTCTTCTCACCCACACCCCAGCATACTCAGTTAATGAGATTATCTCTGGCAAAAATCCTGGTGGTCAAGTTTGACCTCCCGCTCAAGCCAGTGGAAGAGCCACAGCTGGTAACGTAAAAACCTGGAGACTCCGGTTGGAGACTTCATGTGAGTCTCTTCTCATGGTCAGTGAGATGACTTGGATCTCTTCCCTGTGACCCCAGTGATCAATCCTGTGCCCCTGAAAGTAGATGGGACGGGCATGAAGGTCAAGTCCTGGCTGGCAGGAATCCTTCCCAGCTTCCCAGCAGGGCATGCTTTTCATACGCAGCTTGTCCTTCCCTTCGTCCCACTGGTTTCTCCTCAACTTACCAGCCTCTGTTTGTACTCTCAGGGAAGGGATCCTTAGGATCTGTTTCCAGCCCAGAACTTTTTGAGTGTTCATTGGAACCTGCTTCCAACCCTGGCCAAGCAAAACGAGTACTACTTGTTGCTGCCCTCGAGGTTTCCTCCACCGTACAGAATCCCCGGGGAAAACAGATCCATCCCCCAAACACCAGATCTAGTCTGTCTTCCTGAACCAAAAGAGCAAGTCTTCTCCCACCCCCAGGCCCAGAGCAGACCAGAGGGTAGGTGGGGGGGGGGGGGGAATGGGTAGGGCCGGCCAAAGAAGGTTTAAGTGTTTCTTTGGAACCTGGCAGAAAGAAAGCCTTGTCTGCCCCACCCGGACTCATTTGCCCTTCTGGTCTGGAGCACTGAGGGCCACAGAGAATGTTAATAAGAACTAAGACTGTCTGCAGTACAGTCCAGTATCTCTGGAAACGAGGGAGAGACTGGTGAAGGAAGAATAAATGTTGGGCTCTAGAAAGGAGATGAGGAAGCTGACTCATGGCTGTAGAAAGACAAAGGGTAACAAGGAGCTTTGGGACAAACCCTGAGAGTCTAGCCAAAGTAGTATTTCCTTTACTCTTTCCCGGTCATTCTTATCTCAAGGGTGGATCCTAATTGACAGTCACACTCCAGGACCATCCCCAGCCCTAGGGAATGTAGCAGCCTGAGCAGTATCTGGGCCTCCTTCCCATTCCTTTCACTGAAGAAAACAGATGGTTAGGAAGCAGAAAAAACGAGCCGTTCGAGGGCGGGACTCCAGGCCAGCCCCAGCCCCGTTCTATAACTTCCGTTTAATACTTATAAAAGCCCGGTGCTGGGCACTTTGTCCATTCATCTCATAGAATCCCCACTTGACGAGGAAACTAAAGCCTAAAGACAGGAAAGAATCTGCTCAGAGTCCAATTACAACTCTTTTTGGACGCCTGGGTGGCTCTGTTGGTTAAGTGTGTGCCTCTGGCTCAGGTCACGATCTCAGGGTCCTGGGGCAGAGTCCCGCATCTCCCTCTGCCTGCCACTCCCCCTCCCCTGCTTATACTCTCACTCTGTCAAATAAATAAAATCTTTAAAAAAAAAAAAAAGGGGGGGGCGCCTGGGTGGCTCAGTGGGTTAAAGCCTCTGCCTTCAGCTCAGGTCATGATCTCAGGGTCCTGGGATCGAGCTCTGCTTGGCAGGAAGCCTACTTCCTCCTCTCTCTGCCTGCCTCTCTGCCTACTTGTGATCTCTGTCAAATAAATAAATAAAGTCTTAACAAAATAAAAAATAAAAAAAACAAAACACAACTCAAGTCCTTTTGACTCAGAAGGTCTTTCCTTTCCGGCATTGTCATCTTTTCTTCCTAGCTTTCCTATCCTTTTCTTCTCTGCGTTTGCCGCTGTGCAGCATGATGCTGTAATAGCAGACTTCATGAAAAGCCGAGACCTAGCTTTCTCTTCCTATGGGGAAAGTTACAGAAGTGGGCCTGAGGGTGCTCTTCTCTAAGCACCCTTGCCCTAAAGCTCCAAAAGTGTCAATTATACTCCCGACGGAGGTTGGGCCTTCTCTTCTGTATATGCTTCGTTTCCTACCTCTGTCATGTACCTGTACTGTCACGTAACCCCCAAACACACACACATTCAACAAACTATTACTTCCTCTTATATTCTAGGCTAGAGGTGTAAAGATGAGTAAGATTTGCCTCTTCCTATCCATTTGCCCCCAGTACAGAAACAGGCAAGTAAAGAAATAATTACAGAAAAGTTTCTCAGGTGTGATGGCAGGAGATGGTCAGGGTTAATTAAGGACATAAAAGAGAAATCGGTCAGTTCTGGCCCAAGGAATGAATTAACGCTAAATCTTGAACTTTGGGGCTATTTATCAAATACACAAAGGGAAGACCCTCTCAAGCAAAGGGGAACCATGTAAGCAAGTACTTGAAGGCAAAAACAATCCAATGTGTTGGAAACTGCAGATCATTTGCAAAATCTTGAATATGGGGTACAAGGGAGATATAGCAAGAAACAAAGTGGAAAAGTTGGGTAGAACAGAAGACATGTCTGAATTCCTTTTTTTTTTTTTTTAAGAACTGTGCTTTGTTTTGTTTTGTTTTTAAATTTTATTTATTTATTCGATAGGCAGAG
Source organism: Mustela erminea (assembly GCF_009829155.1). Taxonomy (NCBI): domain Eukaryota; kingdom Metazoa; phylum Chordata; class Mammalia; order Carnivora; family Mustelidae; genus Mustela; species Mustela erminea. The sequence continues at coordinate 74,901,471 of NC_045623.1, forward strand.
ATCACAAGTAGGCAGAGAGGCAGGCAGAGAGAGAGGTGGAAGAAGGCCCCCTGCTGAGCAGAGAGCCCAATGCGGGGCGCGCGCGCTCTCTCTCTCTCTCGAGATCATGACCTGAGCCTAAGGCAGAGGCTTTAACCCACTGAGCCACCCAGGCACCCCAGACATGTCTGAATTCTTAAGATCTCTAAAGCTGCAGTCAGAAACCCCCTTAGAAGTTCCAGCTTATGGAAGATAAGAACAAACCCAAACATGTTTCCGTCAGTCTCAGTCCCATCATCAAGGATCTTCATCTTGCTGCACCAGCCCCTTCGAAGACTGAAGGAGAGCGTCAGGAATGCCAAAATTTCTGCCTTACCTATCAGGGTCACATTCAGCCTCCCAAATTATGACAAGCAACATTGGATCCCTAGAAGCCACGGGAAGCTTGCCCAGAAAGAACCGATTTTCAGCCAGCTGGCCAGCTTTTTCTGTCTGAGCCAATAGAGGGCAGGAAAACTCTCCTGTCTCCTGCATGTGCCTCATAACTCCAGGCAAAAAGTAGATAACATGCCCCTGGTTCCCCCTACCCCTTCCAGACTATTGGTTCACTGCCTCCATTCCCTAACTCTTGTTCCTTCCACCTTCCAACTAACTCTTACCTTCCACCCCATCACTGGTCATCTTCCAGGGTCGCCCTTAAATATATTGAAGGCTCATAGTCTTCCTCTTCGCTCCTTCTCTTCTAAACATCTTAGACTATTTACACTCAGCTTTACAATTCTCTGAGCTTCTCTATACTCTAACCAACCCTCATCTCCTTTCAACTTTTGCTCTCCACTTGATAATCATACCCTATCCTCATCACTACCCAGGACCTCTGAAATCTTTCCTGTGCCAGTAGCTGTGCTGGACACTGGGGTAGGAACATAAATACACCCGCCCTACCCTTGAGAGTCTTACAGGGAAGTGTAGGAGAATGAGATAATGATGTAGAGACAGAGATACGTATCAGGTACTGTTTTCACAGAGTAGGAAATGGACAGTTTGGAAGGGAAGGTGCCACTAATAGTGGAGCTGCTGGATTAGGGCATGTAGGGCAAAAGTGTGATGGGATGAGGGCCAAGAAAGGCATTCTAGACTGAGGGAACAGCCTGTGCAAAGGTCTAGAGCTACAAAATAGTATGGCTGGTAGGTATACTTGCACAATGGTGGAATGTGAAGCTGTAGCGGCCGGCAAGGATCAGGTCAGGGAGGCCATATTTTGGATTTTGCAAAACAATGGCCACTGCTTATCCGGCGCTTCAGGATTCCTTAAGTCACTGAAATCTCACAACAGCTCTCTGCAGTAGGTAGTAGTATTTCCATGTGAGCATCCTCCCTCTCCTTTTGATATCTCCATTTAACTGTTGGGTGTCACTGCTTCTCACCCTTTCCCCTTCATCCCCTACCATTTGGCCACACCACAGTATTTCATGCTCCCCTTCCTTGTATCTTTATACCTTTGTTCATGTTGTTCCAGCAACCTAGAATGCCTTCCCTTTGATTCACTGCCTGAAAAAACTATATTCATCCTTTAAGACCCATCCAGGGGAGCCTGGGTGGCTCAGTGGGTTAAAGCCTCTGCCTTTGGCTCAGGTCATGATCCCAGGGTCCTGGGATCAAGCCCCGCATTGGGCTCTCTGCTCCTCGGAGAGCCTGCTTCCTCCTTTCTCTCTCTGCCTGCCTCTCTGCCTACTTGTGATCTCTCTCTGTCAAATAGATAAATAAAATCTTAAAAAAAAAAAAAAAAAGACCCATCCAGTTTCCCTCCTGTGTGAAGTGTCCTGGAAGCTAGGTTTAGAAAGAATGAGTCCACAGGCGCCTGGTGGCTCAGTTGGTTAAGCAGCTGCCTTCCGCTCTGGTCATGATCCCCAGGGTCCTGGGATCAAGCCCTGTGTCAGGTTCCCTGCTCAGTGGAGAGCCTGCTTCTCCCTCTTCGTGTGCCTTCCGCTCTGCCCATTTGTGCTCTCTCTATCTCTCTGTCAAATAAATAAATAAAAATCTTTTTGAAAGAAAGAGTGAGTCTTTCCCTCCTGTGTTGGAAAATGCTGCCTCTCCTGTAATCCCTTTGGCAAGGTGTATTCTCAAGACCGTCTCAAGGGCAGAGCCACATAGGAGACAAATAAATGTTTACGAGCACAGAAGTTAGAAATAATTTGGTTTGAAAGGACACCTTTATTGCCAGTTCTCAAACAACTTTTTTCTTTTCTTTTGTAGCCAAACGAGTGAACGAGGTGATCGTGGGGAGTGACCAGCTCATGGAGATCTGAGTTCTGAGCAAGTCAGACTCCTTTCTCTTGGCCCTCAGAACTACAGATGTTGGCTGGCCCACCTGTTTGACTGTGTATTTCCCAATAAAGAAGGGCTCCCATGGGGCACCTGGCTGGCTCAGTTAGTAGAGCATGAGGCTCTTGATCTCGGGGCCATGAGTCTGAGCCCCACATTGGGTGTAAAATTTGTTTAAATAAACTTTAAAAGGGGGGGCAGGGAGGAGCACTCCCAAAGGTATGCCAGAGACTTGTGGAGTAGTCCCAGGCTCCACTGATGTGGTGGGCTCCAAGGATACACAGTGTGGGCTTGAGTCACATGGTAAAAACCGTCTAGAGCCAGTATGTAGAACAGGATAAGACACAATGGCCTGGCTCTTGCATACAGGCATGGGCAGCAGGGTAAAGTTCTTCGGAAGACCGCTTTCTGACTGCCTGGCCAAGCCTAGTCCATAAAAGCATCTTCCACCCAAAAGGACCCGGAGGTGCTTCAGTTCCTGCCCCTGATCAGGCTTTCTAGACCCACAAGCCTAGCTGCTGGCAGCTGCTGCCTACAGCTACCAGTTTGGGCAGCCTGGCCCCCAGTCCTTAGTCCAGGACTTATACTGTGTTCCCCATACCTGCCACACGGATTCCCAGCCCCTGCCACCACCCCACCCCCTCACCTCCCTCACCCGCCATTCACTCCCTACTTCCCAGTCACTAGTCAGCTTTTCCAGGTCAGCTGCTGTCTTTTGGAGACTTAAAACATGCAGGAGGCTACCTTGGCCTAGGCATCAAGCCTAATTCCACTGATCTCAGTGGAGGCAAGAACAATAAGAGAAAGCCATGGGGCCCCTGGGTGGCTTAGTCGGTTAGGCGTCTGCCTTCAGCTCACGTCATGATCCCGGGGACCTGGGAGTGAGCCCTGCTGAGCAGGGAGCCTGCTTCCCCCTCTCCATCTGCCTGCTGCTCTGCCTGCCTATGCGTGTGCTCTTTCTCTCTGATAGGTAAATAAAATCTTTTTTTTTAATAAATAAATAAAAATAAAAGAGAGCCGTGATCTATGAAGCCAGACAGACTCCTTCTCACCTCCCTTAATGAGGAGTCTAAGGTCTATTCAACCTGGTAAGTAAGAGCCAGGAGCCCATATCATGATTTGAAATTCTTTCTGACTCTTCTCCAGCTGCACTCCTTTATGTCCTAATTATACTGCCTCTCCTGCTTGAGATAATTAAGAAGTGAGACTTCCATACTCACAGCCCTTCTGGAATCCTGTCCACCTTCCCTCTACCACCCCCACTCCCAAACACACGTACCCTGGCTCTTGCCTGTCCCTGCACTACTTTACAACCTGCAGGTGTCTGGTTGGAAGATAAAAGTGGTTCCTGGGGTGAAATTTCACCTCCTAGAATTATCAAAGTAAAGGTTTCCCTTGATGTGTTCACTGTGGGTGGCAGTAATTATAAAGATGATTTGAAATACTGGTTTCCACGTTGCTTTAAAAATCCAAAGTCTCTAAAGTTCATTGGAGTAATCTTGCCTGAATCTTAGCGCTGCTCTCATTGAACTTGAGAGAGACTGGATGAGCATTCCTACCCTGGGGGATCTCCACCTCCACCAGCCTTCTTGGGAGCTCTCAAGCTCCACATTCCTACCACTGGTGGGGACAAGGTTCTCAAAGGTTTGCTCTCATCAGACAGGAGCTGAAATGGGCCAGCAGAAGTGCTTGAAAGAGACAGGACTTTGGAGAAGGAGGGAGTAAAGAGATGGGGCAGTGCCCGGGTGGGTGTTGGGGGGGGGGTCCCCCTTTGGCAATGCAATGAAATCTGTGGATTCCAGACGACTCCAGGTGGAAGAAGACCTGCCCTCCCCAGTGTTGCTTGGCTTTGGCCGATTCACTGCCTCACTTCTGTCCCTGTGTCTCCACATTTGCAAAATGGGAAAGTCGCACTGGATAACTTTTAAAGCCTCTTCCTATTCTCAAATTCTGTCCCTCTCTCAGTGCTTTCTGACCCTTGGGATCTGGGTGGCCCAAGAGGCCAGAAGACTACTCCTTGTCAACAGAAAGGGGATGGAGCTGGATAGGTTTGGAAGGAAGTAGGCAAAGAACGAGAAAGGATTGATTAAGCTGTTCCAGAACCTTCCTATACCCCTCCCTGATCTTTCCCACAGAGCCCTTGGAATCCCTGACAGGTAGAAGAAAGACGTCTCCTCTAACTTTCCTTGCACAAGCCCGTGAGCAGCCCTGCTCCAAGAAAAAGAGGGAGCTGGAGAAAAGAGGACAAGATAGGGGTTTCCCAGGGGAAGGCCTTGCTAAGTGTAAGTCCCAGCCCGGAACAGCCCCCGGCCCAGGACACTGCTACGATTGTCTCCAGCAGCACCGGGCTTGACTGGGTGCCCAAGATACTTTAATTTTTTTTCTCTTTGCTCTATTTGTTTGCCAGAAGGCAGGGACCGTTTTTGTTTCCTTTTGGCAACAGCTACAGAGAGTGTGAATATACCTAAGATAGAGTGAGCAACTGAATGTCCACTGGCTAGCTGCCTGTCCGTGGGGAAAGAAGCCAGAAGAACCAGGCAGGTAAAGGAGTCCCCTGCCCCCCTTTCCCAGGGATGCTCCATGAGGGAACTGAAGGAGAGAAGGAAGGGGCTTTCAGTACGGATCACGGAGGACTCTGGGGAGGTGTTGAGCAACTACGCCTGGAGTTCTGGGAGCTCGCCAGGTCACACAAAATGTGGAGTCTACTACTCCGGGAACCCCTCCCCCACTAACACCTCATCCCCACCTGCCACCAGGAGCTCCTGAGCCAGTAGGGGGACTGACTGCCAAGGCTGCCCTCCAAGCGTTTTCCCAAGGCCAGAGGCCGAACTTCTTCCCAGTCCCTCACCACATTACTCTTCTTATCCTGCCCCCATCCATGGAGGTGGCGGGGAGGGGGATCGTGGGGAATTGTCTTTAGCTGGAGCCCCAAAAGCAATCTAGGGGCCTACAGGGTCCATTTTATAAGCTGTTTCTATTTCTAGAGAACAGCAGAGAGCATACTTTCCTTATCCACAGCCATCCCTACCCCTAAGGAGGTACAGAAGCCAGGCCTTTGTATGCTGCTTTCTAAGTAGTTAAATGTGTCTGAGGAAGGGGAAGTGGGTGTGGGAAGGACCACCCAGACACAAGGTCTAGAAGGCTTCGCTCTGATGGAGCTCACAGGGAAAGAAAGGAGCTGGGCAGGAGAACACATTCTACTTGAAGCCAGGATGATTTGTCCTCGACCTGACCCATCTGCCACCACCCAGAAGGACTACATCAGGGGCTTTTCTGCTAGAGATAAATAGCGAGGTTCTGCTTTGATTCTCAGCTGCTCTTTTTACTCCACCTTCAAGGTAAAAGGCCATCTTCTGATCTCTGGTTGCTGCCTCTGACACTAGAAACCTGACAGGTGCTATTGGCCTAAAGCTGCCCGCAGGGAAGTGGGTATATAGTCCCAGGCTTGGCCATTAAACATATTGGATAGCAGGCGGACTGGGGGGTGTTGGTGGTGCCAGGGCTCCCTGCTTCCCTCTTCTACATCTCAGGGTTACTGACTTGACTGGGCCCAGATAACAGAAGCCAGCCCAAAACATGAGTGAGAAGCCTGGGAAAATGCCAAGGAAAGAGGGTCTGCACCTCCTAGTTGCTTCCACATGGACCCTACCCTGAAGCCAGGCTGGTCACTTTCCAACACTGTGTGTGTGTGTGTGTGTGTGTGTGTGTGTGTGTGTGTGTGTGTGTGTGTGTTTCACCTCACTTTTCCTGACACCGTTCCTCAGCCACATATATTATCTCATTTAATCCTTATGTCAATGCCAAAGATCATGTGACTTGCCCACGCTCTCATAAGCAGACCTTGAACCAAGTCTTCTCCTTTTGGATTTGGTCATCCTCCCACCGCTCCCATCCAATCCCTCTAACTCCCCCGAGTATCCCAGCTCACAGTGGTTTCCCTGTGCTCTCCCTTAGGCTATGAACTTCTTAAAAGCAGGTACCCTGCAAATCTCAGAGCTTAGCAAAGGAGTAGACACATAACAGACCTTAAGGGCTATTTGTCTCAATCAGTAATTAGATTTACTCCTTGGTGATAATGAATTAATTAGATTGCTTTTCTCTTTTCTCTTATTCTTTGGCGAACTTCTCTGGTTTGAGTCCAAAACACATTTCCAGATCCAGTGGAAGTGACACTGAAGCAGGCTGTTCCACAGTGAAGCAGACTGCTTATAGAGAGAAAAGAGGGCCGTCTACTCCCCTTCCTGTTCCCTGGGGTCTGTGGCTTCAGCTTGCCCTAGCTGAGCTCAGCTACACTCAGGAAATCACTTTGCTGGGGAAAAGAAAGGTCATCGTGGAGCTTGGAGAAGCCAGAGGGCACTAGGCCCTGGGTTGGAATGGCTAGAACTGCAGACCAGTTTCTCCCACACTGGGCCTTTGGACTTTGGCAAGAAATTTTCCCAGCAGGCAAGCCCTACCCTGGAAGCATCCACAGAAATGCTGGACCTGACCACAGTTATTAGCAATGGTGGGCCTGTGGTAGAAGCAGAGTCCCAAGGCCCGGACGATTACGAATCCTTCTGCATGGACTTTGTCTTGCAGAGTCTGGTGAGAGGGAAGGAGGTCTCAAGAGCCACTGAGAGCAAAGTCTGTCTGCTTGGATAGCCAGCCATACTCAGCTATGGCCCCAAGAGCAATCCAGGGGCCCTTACAGCTAGTTTAGAGGCGATTTCTATAACCAGAGAATTGCTGAGGGTACACTTTCTTTTTTTTTTCCTAAAGATTTTATTTATTTATTCAATAGAGAGCAGGAGAGACAAGGAAAGAAAGCATAAGCAAGGGGAGCAGCAGAGGGAGAGGGAGAAGCAGGCTCCCCACTGAGCAGGGAACCCCATGGTGGGGTACGGCGTTCAATCCCAGGACCCTGGGATCATGGCCTGAGCCAAAGGCAGACACTTAACCAACTGAGCCACCCAGGCGCCCCTGAGGGTGCACTTTCTTGAACCCTCCTATTCCTCCATCTTCCTCAGAGGCCGAGGTACACTTTCTTTATCCACAACAGGTTAACAGGGAAGAAGAAAGTGCTATGCACATATGCTGCTTTTAATGTTTTAATGTGTAGTCACTAGGCCAAAAGCATCATGCATGAATTAATTCTTCCATGGACATTTTGCTGTATGAATGGACCAAGGGATGAGACAAACCTGTTAGGTGTTCAACCCCGCAGCCTAAAGTTTCCCTTTCCACAGGACGGAGACTCTGGAAATACTGTTAATTGACACGTTCTCAAAAAGCAATTCGGGAATGTGTAGCAAGAGCCATAAAAATGTTCATACTTTTTGACCCAACACCCTCACTTCTGGGAATCTGTCCTAAGGACATTCTCCAAATAATTGATACAAAGACTATGTGGTAACATGAAATGTTAATGATGTAATGGTAAACAAGTCTGGAGGAACTGACCGAGAAATTGGCCAGAGATAGTAGTAGTTGTGTTAGAGTAATGAATTTATTGGAGATTTTTTTTCTCTTTCCCAAACCTTATATGTTAGAGTATTGATTTTACCCTCCTCTGACACTCAGGGTTAATCATTCAGAAACCTGGCAGAAAGAACACTCAGAACAATTTAATAAATTGAATAAAGGAATTATTCCCTGTTTCCAGTCCTTTCCACCCTGGTTTCTGCAACTCTCAGTGACTCATTCAACCATTACGGAGCACCTACTAACTGTCAGTGAGAGAGACAGACTTTCAAATCCATAAATAGTGTGTTACAAGGAGCACAAGGAAGGAAGGAAGCGCTTATCAGGAGGGAGGTGTGAATCAAGGAAGGCTTCAAAGAAGTGTGATTGGCTCGGGTTCGTTTTGAGGGTTGTCTTCCAAGACAACAAGGCCATAACACGTCCAAAGGCAGAAACGACGAGAATAGCATGGTGCTTTTAAGAAATTACATCTAACTCCCCAGGGCTGGAAGGAACATTGAGTGGATGTGAAGGAATTATGGGAGAGAAGGCTTTAGTTAGATTGTGCAGGGCTCCGTGCTCCAGATGGGCTTTGTGTTTTGGAGCGATCATTAGATTCGCATTTTAGAGAGATGACTCTGGCCTCGGTGGAGAGTGGACTGAAAGGGGCGAGAATGGAGGCAGCAAAGAGTGAAGTCTTTGGGTCCTGGCTGGGCCGGCCAGCAGATACCCTTTCTCAGCATTGGCGTCTCCTGGCTTACGCTTGGCCAGCGCCGTGCCTCCCCGGGATCTCCCTCCCTGCTCCTCCCCCAGGGCCCCGCGGGCGGCGGGGGAAGCGAGGCGTGGGGTGGCCCTGCCTGGGTGGTCTCCTGCCCCGCCCCCACCCGCGGCGCCGTCGCCTAGCAGCGGATCCGGCTGCGCGGCTCCGGGTAATTTGCGGACCCCTCAGCCAATGGGAGGGCGTCGTCCCGGCCCGCTCCCTTTTTCTGGAGCTAAGGACGCCTCCTCCTCACAGCGCCCTCCACCTCTAGCCGCGCGGGGCGTCGCGGGCGGGTCGCTCTGCCTGCACGCGGGACCGACTCCCGCACGCGCGCTGCGCTCGCCCCCCATCGGAGCCGCCGCGGCACCCCAGCACCCTACCTTCACGCACGCCGCGCCTAAGCTGCCCCACTGAGTCCCGACGCGGGGCTCCGCGGTACCTGGGTACCAGGCCAGCTTATGGAGAATCCCAGATAACGCGGGTTGGGGGCGCCCACGCCCCCCATCCCCGCCGGCATGGCTCGGCCGCCGCCACTCCAAGAGCTGCCCCCTGGCTATACACCCCCAGCTCGAGCCGCATCACCCCAGGTGAGTGGATGGGAAGCCGGAGGGAGAAAGATTGGGAGCAGATCTAGAGATTCCCCAGGTTTGCCACTCTGCAAGGTGTAATGTCGCTATAACGAAGGGGGGTTATAGCGTGTGTGTGTGTGTGTGTGTGTGTGTGTGTGTGTACACTTCTCATCTGGCCGGGGAGAGTGTGTCTGGTTTTCCCCTCTGACCACCTGAGAACAGATGTGTGCATATATGTCCTACTCTCAGAAAAGAATCGGGTATATATTGGGGTGGGAAGATGGGGGAACAAGAAACAGTTTTATCTTTTCCACCTTTGGGCCTTGTGTCTGTGTAGGTTCTACCTGTCCTGCATCCCAGAAACCAAGAACCTGGGGCTTGGCAGAGGGTGCACATAAGGAGGAGAGGGGAGGAATTCTTGCACTGTTGCAGTAATGCCTGGCTGACCCTTCTCTTTTCCATCCCAGATCCTAGCTGGGAGCCTGAAGTCTCCACTCTGGCTTCGTGCTTACTTCCAGGGCCTCCTTTTCTCACTGGGCTGCGGGATCCAGAGACACTGTGGCAAAGTGCTCTTCCTGGGCCTGCTGGCCTTTGGAGCCCTGGCACTGGGTCTCCGTGTGGCCATCATTGAGACAGACCTGGAACAGCTCTGGGTGGAAGGTGAGTTGTGGACACTAGGGAGAGCTGCTTGGGTATGGTGACCCCAAGATAAGAACAGGGTGAGGAGCTAGCTACTGAGTTCTCGTGGGTTCCACCCTGGGTCTGGAGAGGGTACCTGCCTGCCAGAGCCTGGGCGGCTAGGAGCAGTAAATGGACATCTGCAGATGATGGGCCCCTGTGAATAGGTATGCAGAATAGTTATCTGTGAGTTTGTGTGTGTCTGTGTGTGTAGCAATTATTACCTACTTTTTATGGGTATTTTTTACTGCATGGCAGGGTTAGCAAAGGCAACCAAAATCTTTCAGTAGCAAGTAGAATAAAATACATGCTGGGATATAATATACAACAGAATATATAGTATGATGATTGGAATAAGAGAAGGCAGGGAGAGATCACACCTGACCAGGAGAATCAAGAAAATTAACACCTGGGCTCGGGAAACTGAGTAAATCATCTAGCAGGCCTCCACGCAGAGGTCCCATCCCTGGAGTCCCATGCACTGAGACCTCCTGCAACCACTCAGTAGAAAAAAAGTGGCGCAGGGTCTACACTTTGAGGCAACAGCGAGGTCAGACACAACCACATCCTCACTTCCTGGTGGAAGCATTAGCTAAAAATGATTTCTTATTAATAATTTTGGCATAACTCTCCTTTCCTGGGGCCTTTCCTATACTAGACTTCAGTAGAGTCAAACTCTCCTCTGTTCTTTCCTGGGCAATTTGCATTGGTGGGTCCCCCTCAAACCTCCCCCAGACCTGGCCGACACCCAAAGGCAGGCCCAGGTTAGAGTCTCACACCCTTGAGTTATTTCAAATGCTGGCAAGCCTGAGGATGCAGAGCAGATGTTTCTTGGAGCCTGCACGCCTGCCTGTTGGGCTCCCACACCCCATCCCCACCCTGCCCCAGCGCTCTGCAGCCTCACAGATACGTACGCACTCTAGGCCAGCCCTGGGGTCCAGAGCAGATGTTTCTCTGTGCCTGCCTGCTGCCTACTCCCAGCCCCGGGACACACATGTGCATACATGCACATACACATACCCCACCCACACCATGGCTGCCTGGGTGGTCCCAGATGACTGTTGGATTTCCTGCCACAATAGAAGCTGTTTCCCCACCACCACCTTCCTCCTCCTTCATTTCCCAGATCTTTCCCATCTAAACACTGCTTGAACCTCCATGTTCCTCATCCTCTCTCCTACACCCTAGCACAGGACAGGCTAGATCCCACCAGATCTTTGCTGCTGTTTGTGGAGGGGTGATGTAAAAGGCTGGTGGCCAATTCCTAGGGCTGCTTCCTTTATTTCAGAACACTGCTGTGTCCCGTATAAGCCAGAACTGGGGTGAGATAAAAGTGATCCTGACCTGATCTCTGTACATCTCTGTACATCCGTAGCTAAGGCTTCTCCCAGCAGTGCCCTGGGCAATGAGGGGCTGATCAAGGCAAAGACCAAAGAGTTATTCTCTATTCCTTTCCTGTTTTGCGAATACAGAAAGCAAAGAAAGGAGCAGGACACTGGCTATCAGAGTTAGGGTCCCCTCCAGCTTTGCCATGGTGAGAGACAGGCTGTGACTCACCCTTGCTGATCAATTTTAAAGCTAAAAGGCTCAGAGATAGATTGATCTCTAAAATAAAAATATATATAACATTAGATATAAAATATATACAACATTAGACCCTAGTTGGTACTTACAGGAACAATGATAGAGTTGGCTTGAAATGGGAGCTGTCCCTGTAAACAAGGGACATGTATCTAGAAGGCAGGATGAAACATACGAGTTGGTGGACCCACTATCCACGCAAAACTGCAAGGCTGAAACCTTGGGAGTCAGGCTCAGTTCTTCTTGCTTACCTAACTGGTTACTAAACCAGCAAATTCTTCTCTCTTAACTTCTTTCATAACAGACCCCTCCTTTCCACCCTTGTGGCTGTTGTTCTAGTTGAGGCCTTTCTCCAGTCTCTGGTAGTACTCAACTGATTGTATCATTTAATATGCTTTTGGCCACATGAAAGAGAAAAAAGGAAAGGGGGCAGAAGGAAAGAAAGAAGAACAGGAAATCCAGTAGTAGACAGTAGAGCCGTTCCTGGATGGTTAATTCCGCCACCCTAAGGACATCAGCAAAGACCCAGGTTCTTTCTATCTTTCTCCTAACCCTTCTTCAGCATGTTGGGCTTTTGTCCTGTGGCTTATCACCTCCTTGTCCCAAGTGGCTACTGCAATGGTCCCTTTTTGGAAGTGAGGGAGAATTTACCAGAAGCCCTCCCCCCTCCCCCCAGCTGACTTCCCATTTGGTCACTTGGGCAAGAACTGTGGAGCGGCCGGCCGATGCCTAAACCCTTCACTTGGCAAAGGCAGTGGAATTACTGTGATTGACTAATCAGATCTCACCCCCTGAGGCTGGGGAGGGATCTAGCTTCCCTGAATCACTGGGCCTTTCAGAGGATGGCCAACAAAATCAAGTCTATTAGAAAAGTGACCAATCTTCTGCCGGACTTGCCTTCTAATCTGCCTCCACACTGCCCTCCTCTGGTGTGTCTAGTTCTGTCCAAGTCGGTCCCCTGCTTAGAGCCCTTCCACTACTTTCTGCGAGGTTCTGGGGAGTCTCCAGAATCAAGTTCAGCCTCCTTAGCACACATGTTAGGCCCTCCGAAACCTAACTCTTGATTTCTGCTCCAGAATTGTCTCTGCCTCACTCGGCAATGTTGAGCCTTTGGCAGTTCCCTAGACCTACTTGGTCCAGAACATCTTTTCGCAACTTCTTCCCTTGGCCAAACCCTGTTCACTCACAGCTGAGCTCCAGAATGTGTTGTTAGGTGATGAAAAAGTCGGGTCATCTCATTCCTCTGCTCAAAACCTACCATGGCTCCCAATTCACTCAGAGAAAGTCTGCATCACTACAGTAGCTTACAGGCCCTAATATGTGAAATTTCTGGACCAAAGATTATGGACATTTCTCAGGGTCTGATATATATTCCAATATTGCTTCCCTCTAAATATCATACCAGCCTACACTCTGATGGTAGGTTAGAGTGCACTTCTGTAAGCCAGCAGTGAGGGCAATCATTATTTTTATTTTTGTTAAATTGATAGATGGTAATTTATTGCTGTTTTAAATCATACTGCCTATAATATAGGATTATATGTATTACCATTGTAGGATTATCTATAAGGTGGGTTCATTTTCCATGCTGGCTAACAACTCAGAGTCTCCCTTTTGTATAGGTACAGAAGTTTTTAACAGACTTGTTGGTATTGATGTCTCCTTCCCCTGTTCTCCTCCTCCCCCCCGCCGTTCAATCGTTTTAACTCCGGTTCTTTCTCATTTTTCTGTCCCACAGTCTCTTTCTCAGCAACCATTAAATAATAATTCCTTATCCCAACTTTGTGCTGGGCAGTTTCCTAAGTACTTTGCCTGCATTGATTCTAATTCTGCCAAGATAGGCACATTCCCTATTTGACAGATGAGGAAATTGAGGGCAGAGAGACTGGGTCATTTGCCCCAAGCACAGACCAAGTGTTAGAGCCCAGGCTCAAAGCCAGATGTGTCCAGAGCCTTCAGGCTCTCCCTTACACCCACTGCCTCTCCCTGGCCACACAGCACATCCTAGTTCACCTGTCCTCACATCTGTCACCATCATTGTTGTCAGCCAAGGTTTACTTTTTTCTTTGCCTCATTTTTTCTGAGTATTCTCTATTTTCTTTGACATTATACTTTATATTTTCAGTGTTCCTTTCTTTTGCTTTTTTGTTTTGTTTTGTTTTAAAGATTTTACTTAATTTTTTTTTTAAAGATTTTATTTATTTATTTGACAGACAGAGATCACAAGTAGGCAGAGAGGCAGGCAGAGAGAGAGGAGGAAGCAGGCTCCCTGCTGAGCAGAAAGCCTGATTCGGGGGCTCGATCCCAGGACCCTGAGATCATGACCTGAGCAGAAGGCAGCCGCTTAACCCACTGAGCCACCCAGGCGCCCCCAAGATTTTACTTAATTTTTTGACAGAGAGAGACACAGCGAGAAAGGGAACACAAGCAGGAGGACAGATAGAGAGGGGGAAGCAGGCTTCCTGCTGAGCAGGGAGCCCAATGCACGGGTCGATCCTAGGACCCCAGCATCATGACCTGAGCCGAAAGCAGACGCTTAACCAACTGAGCCAACCAGGCTCCCCTTTCTTGCTTTCTTGCTTTCTTGATAGCTCTTTCTGGTTCCTTCCTTCTCCTGTGCACCTCTCTCCTCAGTGAGGTCATTTACTATGAGGAGCTTATTTCTGTCCCCTCCGGTCCCCCCTTGAGGCAGCTCTGGCCTAAGCCTTGTGAAATAAACACTGTAGTCCAGGCCTGGGGGAGGAGTGGGGAGTCAGAGAAGGAAGAAAATGGGGCATGTGCCCAGCATGGCTTTGGGACACCGGGTCTGTGAGGGAGGGCCAGGAAAGGGGTTTGAGTGGGGGAGGTGTGAGCATATGGGTAAGTCTGTGTGCAGGGTGTGCAGCTCTCATGAGTGAGGTGATTATATGGGTTTGAAAAAGAGACTGGGGAGCACGACGATCGCAGGTGGGGCTGGAGTCTCACAGAAGGTGAACGTATGGGCCCCAGAGGTGACAGGGACCCAACAGGAAGAGGCCCCGGACAGGTGGCAGCAGAACTGAGCCTGAGACCACCCAAGGCCATAAAGCCTCAGCAGTGGTTTGGCCCTTGCCCTCCTCCAAACCCCAGTCAGGCCATATCCCCTGGCAGCACCGCTGCCCACCCACGCCCCAGGCCCCAGTTACAGAGAGTGACTCTGTGGTCAGCACAATGCAGGACTGGAGGGGTGCCGAGATCAAGGAGACTGAGGTAGGCCTGGCTCTGGGCCTCCTGCTGCCTGGACAGTGAGATCTGGGATCTGGAACTTTTCTTCCCCTTGGCCCATGTTGGTGCCCATGTCACCTCTGCCAGGTGATCCCGGTACTTCCTACATGAGGAGAAGCATCGTCCCCCTCATCTGTGCCACCACAGGCCCATTATGACCAGCTGCTCCTATCCCTGCCCTCTTTAGCATAACAATCTGCAAAAAGACGTATTTCTAGAAAGCACTGCTTGAGACCAGCTGACCTGGGAACCAGCCACAGCGCTAGGCCTGTTCTTTGAAGAGACCCTCCCGGTGGCAGTCTCCCTATTGATTCCTTTTGTCCCTCCTTGTCTTCCTCACCAGAGCACAAAGGGGCTAAGTGAGGGCTCCCATACCGGGATACCTCCCTAACCCCAGCCCTGCCCCAACTCATACTGACCTCTCACTCTGAAGTAGTTTGCCCCACACTGAGCCATCCTGGTTCATGGGGAAATCTTAGACCACACAAGAATTCCACAAGGCCATCCAACTGAGGTCTCTCACTTCCACACTAAGCTCAAGATTTAAGCAGAGCGCCAGGAGCTTGGGGAGTCAGCATGACCATCAAGGAAAAAAACAGGGGCTCCTCTCAGAGCACCCCTCCTCCCTGTCCTGGGGAGCCTCAGCCGACTAGGGTCCCACAGCCCCAGAGCTCTGATCCACCGAGGCTCTCTTCCCCCCACTTTCTCTCTATGCTCTGGCAGTGGGCAGCCGGGTGAGCCAAGAGTTGCATTACACCAAGGAGAAGCTGGGGGAGGAGGCTGCCTACACCTCCCAGATGCTGATACAGACCCCACGCCAGGAAGGGGAGAATGTCCTCACACCTGAGGCTCTGGACCTCCACCTCCAGGCAGCCCTCACCGCCAGTAAAGTGCAAGTATCACTCTATGGAAAGTGAGTCTGGCTGAGTCCCTGAGCAGCTGGGAGCGAGGCATGTGCGGCCGGGCTGGCGTGGGAATTCCCCTCTTCTGCTGATCTCTTGTGCCCCGGCCATTTCAGGTCCTGGGACTTGAACAAAATCTGCTACAAGTCAGGAATTCCCCTAATTGAAAATGGAATGATTGAGCGGGTGAGTGTCTAGAGCTGTTCTTTGAGCCTGGGTCTGGGGGAACCTTTTCTGCAAGTAGGGGAAGGCTGTGAGAGACGGGGAGGTTAAGAGTTGGGAGGTGGGGGTTACAGAGGGCATCCTGCAGAGACTGTGGAGAAAGGAGCCCAGGGATGGGACTGATGTGGCCTGGGGTGTCCGTGGCAGATGATTGAGAAGCTGTTTCCGTGCGTGATCCTCACCCCCCTCGACTGCTTCTGGGAAGGAGCCAAACTCCAAGGGGGCTCTGCCTACTTGCCGTGAGTGCCCTGCTTCAGCGAGCTCGGGACTTCCCCTGCAGACAGAGGATGCTCGAAACCGTACCAAGAGCCCAAAGCACCTGTGAGGCTCGGGCCTGAACACAGGCTGCCCCATGGGTCTCTCCACATCCCCCATCTCCTGGCCTCTGAAGGAAAGGAAGACTGTCTAATTTAGACAAAACAGAACAAAGAGGAAAAAAAGATCCCCAGAAAGCGACCTTGCCCAGGAGAGTTAGCTAGGTAGGGGCTAAGCTGTTGCCGCAGGCCAGAAAGAAAACCTGTTAGAGGCAGGTGTCCACCGGTGATGTGTTAGAGTCAAAGGTAACTGGCTTGGGAAGGGACTCTGTGGGGCTTTTCTGGGCCTTTTCCTTGTGTTAAGTTCTGTCCATCCTCATGTCCATATCAGGGCAGCCACCTGGTGGGCTGGTGTAGCCTGGGAGTTCTGGGAAGCTGAGCACTGCAGACCTTTCCTATGGTCGGGCAGATGCATGAGCCGCTAGGAAGAGAATGAGAGCTAGCAGGGGGTCCCCAGCAGCCTTTTGGAGGGTGGGATTTGATTCTTTACCCTCACCAACCACGGGCTCTCCCCTCAGCGGCCGCCCTGACATCCAGTGGACCAACCTAGACCCAGAGCAGCTGCTGGAGGAACTGGGCCCCTTTGCCTCCCTCGAGGGCTTCCGGGAGCTGCTAGACAAGGCACAGGTGGGCCAGGCCTATGTGGGGCGTCCCTGCCTGCACCCTGATGACCTCCACTGCCCACCTAGTGCCCCTAACCATCACAGCAAGCAGGTGGGTGCCAGCCGGGTCTGCCAGCTGGAGAAAGGCTATTTTCCTTCCCTTTCCCCTCCTCAGATGTTCCTCTCTTCTGGGAGAGAGCAAACTGTGCTCTGTGCTCTGCCTTCCGTTCCCTAGACATTGTCACCCTGCCCCTACTGCGCCAAATACCTAGGCTCTCCCTTTCCCATTCAATTCTCCTAAGGAACCCTCACGTGGGGTGCCTGGGTGGCTCAGTGGGTTAAGCCTCTGCCTTTAGCTCAGCTCATTCATCTCAGGGTCCTGGGATCCAGCCCCGTATCAGCAGGGAGCCTGCTTGCCCTCTCTCTCTCTGCCTGCCTCTCTGCCTGCTTGTGATCTCTGTCAAGTAAATAAATAAAATCTTAAATTTAAAAAAGAGGAACCCTCAGGTGATATATGAACCCCTTTGTGCTTTTCTAAAGCCAGAGACACCAGACTTTATCCAAACAGACTTGTACAGAGAAACTGAGGGCAAACCAGCTAAGCACAAGTGTCATACCTAGTTTCCTGAGTGTCTCTGTAGCCCTGTGAATGTTAACCTTTTCCCAAAACCCACCAGAGTTACTCCAGCTCTTCCCAGAAGCCTATTTCCAGGCCTCTGCTTCCTCTAGTGGGCTCCTCTCTGCAGGACAATAGCTGTTCACTTTCAGGGTGGGCGAGAGGCTCTGGAGAATAGCTGTCTCCACTGCAGGCAACGGAGCCCCGTGGAGGGCATGGTTCCTGGAGGTACGAGCCCAGGGGCCCTCAGTTACCCACGACCAAGGCCTCTCCTGTCCCCCTCTAGGCTCCCAAGGTGGCTCAGGAGCTGAGTGGGGGCTGCCACGGCTTTTCCCACAAGTTCATGCACTGGCAGGAGGAATTGCTGCTGGGGGGCATCGCCAGAGACCCCCAAGGACAGCTGCTGAGGTAAGGCCCCCTGGGGCTGGCAAGGGGATCCCAGGCGTGGGAATCCCCACTCTGATTCCCAGCAGCTCCAGCAGAACCCTGCCCCCATTCAGCCCACCGCTGGGTGCTCCAGCCCACTCTGACCCCTGACTCTCCTCCACTGCCATCCCCCCCACCCCCGCCAGGGCAGAAGCCCTGCAGAGCACCTTCCTGCTCATGAGTCCCCGCCAGCTGTACGAGCATTTCCGAGGCGACTACCAGACACACGACATCGGCTGGAGCGAGGAGCAGGCCGGCACGGTGCTGCAGGCCTGGCAGCGGCGCTTCGTGCAGGTGCGTGTGTAGCCGGGCGGGGGGCGGAGCCATGAGGCTCCGCCCTCCTCCCCTCCCCCTCACCTCCGCCCTCTCCTCCCAGCTGGCTCAGGAGGCCCTGCCTCAGAATTCATCCCAGCAGATCCACGCCTTCTCCTCCACCACCCTGGATGACATCCTGCACGCTTTCTCCGAAGTCAGTGCTGCCCGCGTGGTGGGAGGCTATCTGCTCATGGTGGGTCCCGCTCCTGGCTCCTCGCCCCAACCTGCACCCGGTGCTCCCCCCCGGGGAGCTGCCATCCAAGCCTGTGTCTTTTCTCCCCACAGCTAGCCTATGCCTGTGTGACAATGCTGCGCTGGGACTGTGCCCAGTCCCAGGGTGCAGTGGGCCTTGCAGGGGTGCTGCTGGTAGCCCTGGCAGTGGCCTCGGGCCTTGGGCTCTGCGCCCTGCTCGGCATCACCTTCAATGCTGCCACTACCCAGGTATACCAGGACTCCCACGCAGACGTCGGGGGCAGTGGTTGTCTCTGTCCAGGCTACTCAGTTCCTCCAGCTACCCACCCCTGTGCCCCTCCAGGTACTGCCCTTCTTGGCGCTGGGCATCGGTGTGGATGACATATTCCTGCTGGCACATGCCTTCACAGAGGCTCCCCCTGGCACCCCTCTCCAGGTGAGGCCTCATCCACCAGTCCCGGCTGGTCTGAAGCAGCTCAGCATAGGGTAAGAGCCTCCTGGCTGGGATGCCTGGGTGGCTCAGTTGGCTAAGCGTCCGACTCGATTTCGGCTCAGGTCATGATCTCAGGGCCCTGGGATGCAGCCCTGTATTGGGCTCTGCGCTCTGTGGGGTCCCTGCTTGAGACTCTCTCCTTCTCCCTCTCTCTGCCCCTCCCCCTGCTCATGTTCGTTCATACTCTCATTCTCTCAAATGAATCTTTATTTTTTAAGATTTTATTTATTTATTGGACAGAGACAGAGGGATCACAAGTAGGCAGAGAGGCAGGCACAGAGAGAGAGGGAGAGGCAGGCTCCCCACTGAGCAGAGAGCCTGATGTGGGGCTTGATCCCAGGACCCTGGGATCATGACCTGACCCAAAGGCAGAGGCTTAACCCACTGATCCACCCAGGTGCCCCTCAAATAAATCTTAAAAAAAAAAAAAAAAAGGCTCTTGGTTTAGGCAGACTTAGGCTGGTAATCAACCTGTCTGTGCCTCAGTTTCCACATCTGTAAACAGGGGTGACAATAGTGCTTGTGCTGTGAGGGTGTTGTGAGGACTGGTGAGAACTCTGGCTGAATTGTTAGAACAATGTGTGTGACGCGTGTGTGGTATGAGCGGGTATGTGACGTGTGTGTGGCGCTCTGTAAGTGTGAGCTCCGTGTGGTTACGGTCCCCCCTCCTCCATCCCAAGCTTCCAAGCCTCCCCTTCACTCTCTGCCTTGAGGACCCATGACTCCTCCCCTGTCCTGGCAGGAGCGCACAGGCGAGTGTCTGCAGCGCACCGGGACCAGCGTCGCGCTCACATCCATCAACCACATGGTTGCCTTCTTCATGGCCGCCCTCGTTCCCATCCCTGCACTGCGGGCCTTCTCCTTGCAGGTGAGGCCTCAGGAAAGGGCCCAGGTTCCAGGTGAGCATGAATCCAGGGGCCTGCTTCATCCAGCCTTTGTGTCCCTCCTGTCTGTCCCCCAGGCGGCCATAGTGGTCGGCTGCAACTTTGCAGCTGTGATGCTTGTCTTCCCGGCGGTCCTCAGCCTGGACCTGCACCGGCGCCACTGCCAGCGCCTTGATGTGCTCTGCTGCTTCTCTAGGTACTGTCCCCACGTCTCCCGCCCCATCAGCCCTCACCTCTGTGGTCCCGTCCGTCCCGTCTCGCCAGCATTCCCACAGACCTGTCATCCCCATTCTCTGCCTCCTGCAGCCCCTGCTCAGCTCGGGTGATCCAGATCCTGCCCCAGGAACTCGGGGACAGGACGGTCCCTGTGGGCATTGCCCACCTGACGGCCACAGTTCAAGCCTTCACCCACTGTGAAGCCAGCAGCCAGCATGTGGTCACCATCCTGCCACCCCGCGCCCACTTGGTGCCCCCACCTTCTGACCCGCTGGGCTCTGAGCTCTTCAGCCCGGGAGGGTCCACGAGGGACCTCCTAGGCCAAGAGGAGGGGCCCAGGCAAAAGGCAGCTTGCAGCTCCCTGCCCTGTGCCCGCTGGAACCTTGCCCATTTCGCCCGCTATCGGTTCGCACCCTTGCTGCTCCAGTCACACAGCAAGGTGAGACCCTAGGCCTGGAGAAGGCGGGGTGAACCAGGGCCGGGGCTTCAGTGCGTCTGAGCCCCAAGAAGGGCCAAGGGCCAAGGCCCCTGCCTGAGCCTCCGTGGGCCTCAAGCTTAGCTGCCGTTCCCCACAGGCCATGGTGCTGGCGCTCTTTGGTGGTCTCCTGGGCCTGAGCCTCTACGGAGCCACGCTGGTGCAGGACGGGCTGGCCCTGACGGATGTGGTGCCTCGAGGCACCAAGGAGCATGCCTTCCTGAGCGCCCAGCTCAGGTACTTCTCCCTCTACGAGGTGGCCCTGGTGACACAGGGTGGCTTTGACTACGCCCACTCCCAACGCGCCCTCTTTGATCTGCACCAGCGCTTCAGCTCTCTCAAGGCTGTGCTGCCCCCCCCAGCCGCCCGGGCGCCCCGCACCTGGCTGCACTATTACCGGAACTGGCTGCAGGGTGAGAGGCAAGACGGCCGGCCGGGAGGGCTGCTGCAGGCCAGAGCCCCTGCGGCCACAGCCTGACGCCCCTCCCTCCTCCGCCCCCAGGAATCCAGGCTGCCTTTGACCAGGACTGGGCTTCCGGGCGCATTAGCCGCCACTCGTGCCGCAATGGCTCTGAGGATGGAGCGCTGGCCTACAAGCTGCTCATCCAGACGGGGGATGCCCGGGAGCCCCTGGATTTCAGCCAGGTTGGAAGGGGGGCCGGAAGGGTCGGGACGCAAAGAGGGGCCCTAGGCCTCGTGGGCCCAGACTGTCAGCCCTCTCCGCCTCTGCAGCTGACCACGAGGAAGCTAGTGGATAAGGACGGGCTGATTCCACCCGAGCTCTTCTATGTGGGGCTGACCATGTGGGTAAGCAGTGACCCGCTGGGCCTGGCGGCCTCTCAGGCCAACTTCTACCCCCCACCTCCCGAGTGGCTGCACGACAAGTATGACACCACCGGGGAGAACCTTCGCAGTGAGTCCGGGGGATGTGGGGGGGAGGTCGGGAGCCCAGCAGGAGCCTCAGCCTGGGTCCACACAGGCCCTACCCACTGCTCCCCCTGCTCACAGCACCCCCCCTTCCCTGCCATCCCCTACCGTCTACAGTCCCGGCAGCCCAGCCCCTGGAATTTGCCCAGTTCCCCTTCCTACTGCGTGGCCTCCAGAAGACCGCAGACTTCGTGGAGGCCATCGAGGGGGCCCGGGCAGCGTGCGCCGAGGCAGGCCGGGCCGGGGTGCGTGCCTACCCCAGCGGCTCCCCCTTCCTCTTCTGGGAGCAGTATCTGGGCCTGCGGCGCTCCTTCCTGCTGGCTGTCTGCATCCTGCTGGTATGCACCTTCCTCGTCTGCGCCCTGCTGCTGCTCAACCCCTGGACGGCGGGCCTCATAGTGAGTCCTCGTGGGGCTGAGGCCACAGACACCCCTGGCTCCCCACCCCTGCCCCGCCCTGCCCATCATCCCTTCACCCCGGAGCCCTGGGTGAGCCCTGCCTTCCCCAGGTACTGGTCCTGGCGATGATGACTGTGGAGCTCTTTGGCATCATGGGTTTCCTGGGCATCAAACTGAGTGCCATCCCCGTGGTGA
Source organism: Mustela erminea (assembly GCF_009829155.1). Taxonomy (NCBI): domain Eukaryota; kingdom Metazoa; phylum Chordata; class Mammalia; order Carnivora; family Mustelidae; genus Mustela; species Mustela erminea. Next base: position 74,923,222 of record NC_045623.1, read on the forward strand.
TCCTTGTGGCCTCTGTAGGCATTGGTGTTGAGTTCACGGTCCACGTGGCTCTGGTGAGCACAGGCACTGGGGGAGGGGTGGACCCGCTGCTTCAGTGGTCAACAAATATTTATCAAGCTCCCACAATGTGCTAGTCACTACCTAAGAATTGGTTTCAAGTTCCTGTTTGGGCACCCCCCCTCAAAAAAGAATTGGGGATATAGGGGCACCTGGCTGGCTCAGTTGGTAGAGCATGTGACTCTTGATCTCGGGGACATGAGTTTGAGCCCCACATTGGGTATAGATACTGCATAAATAAAAAAACTTAACAAAAAGAATTGGGGATATAATAGCAATCCAGGCAGGCTGGGGTTTATTTTTTTGTTTTCTTTTGTTTTGTTTTTACGATTTTATTTATTTATTTGACAGAGAGTGCATAAGCAGGGGGAATGGCAGGCAAAGGGAGAGGGAGAAGCAGGCTCCTCACGGAGCAGGGAGCCCCATATGGGGCTTGATCCCAGGACCCTGGGATCGTGACCCAAGCGAAGGCAGTGGCCCAGCAGACTGAGCCACCGGGTGCCCACAGACAGGCTTTGCCTTCAAGGAGCTTATATCCTTTAGTGCAGAGATAAACAATTAACACGTGAACAAATAAATAAGCAGCCATTTCAGCAGAGAGGAGGGGACAAGGCCTTGACCAAAATGGGGACAGAATAGAAGTTGAGAAAATGGGAACCAGTAATTTTTGGGATGGTTTTACTGTGAAGGGATCAGAGAAATGGGACGGTAGCTGGAGGGCAGCACGGGTACAGAGGCTGAGACGGAGAGGCTCGGCCCCTCCCACAGCTTGGTGTTCTCTGGCTCAGGAGGAGTGGGAGGGGGGCGGGGGCCCCAGACCCGCAGGCAGCACCGACACAAACCTGGCTGGACCCCGCAGACAGCTCCCTTCCTTTTCCAAGAGCCCTGTGCTTCTCCTTACAAGAACGATAGGTACTCCGTGGAGGTGGGGAAAGCCAGCGTGCAGAGAAGTACAAAGGAAGAATTAGAAATCCTCTGAAATCCCATCCCAACAAGTCACTGTGAGCACTCTGATGTCCATCCTGCTGGACTTTTGGACCTGCATCAGCAGACTTTTTGTGTAAAGAGCCAGACAGTAAATATCTTAGGCAGGCAGGTCACAGTGTCCCTTGGGATCTTACCGTTGTACTGTAGCCTCGAAGCAGCTACAGACAATAATATGTACGTGGATGGGTGTGGCTGCATTTCAGCTAAGCTTTATTTACAAAAACAGGTGACAGGCTTTGTTTGCCAACTCTTCTAGACTTCTCGCGGTGTCTCCCCGTGGACGTGTATAGTGTTTCCTAAATAGACTCAGGCATACTTCCTGGACAGTTCAAAGCTCAGTTTACCTGACCTGCGAGCCCTGGGGACAGATGAGAAGTTGGGGGCATGGCTGGACAAGGAGCAGCTACAGGGCCTGTCTGTCCCCACAGGGCTTCCTGACCACCCAGGGGAGCCGGAACCTGCGGGCTGCCTGTGCCCTGGAGCACACCTTGGCTCCAGTGACCGATGGGGCTGTCTCCACATTGCTGGGTCTGCTCATGCTTGCTGGTTCCAACTTTGACTTCATCATAAGGTAGGGGACGGCTGGGGTGGGGAGGTGCAGCCTGCCTGCGTTGACCACAGGGGCTACCCAGGCTGACCACCTGCCCCACGCAGGTACTTTTTCGTGGTGCTAACAGTGCTCACACTCCTGGGCCTCCTCCATGGGCTCGTGCTGCTGCCCGTGCTGCTCTCCATCCTGGGCCCCCCACCAGAGGTGACCATACCCTCCCCCTGCTCCCAGCCCAGGGCTTGGGGTGGGACAAGCAAGGGAAGAGTCAGAGCCAGGAAGAAAATCTCAGTTGCCCAAAGACAGGACTCAATTCCCAGGGACCCTCCCCAGGAGGTCAGCTGAGGCTGGCAGCCTCTCCCTTTGCCCAAACACCATGTCCCTGCCCCTCAGCTTTCCTGGCTTCATGGGACCCACCTTAGCGTTTAGGGTCCAGAGCAAGGTGCAGGGTTTGTCCTAGACCTTCACATCCTGTCCCTTGTCGGCTCTTTTATCCTTCTAGAAGCCAACAAGGGCCACAGCTTCCCAACGATCCTGGTGATGCACCAGGGAGCTGCTGTAGGGGACTGACATCCTGGGAGCCTTGGGCTCACTGGGACCGTTGTCTCCTCCAGGTGGTACAGATGTACAAGGAGAGCCCAGAGGTCCTCAGCCCCCCAGCTCCACGAGAAGGAGGGCTCAGCTGGGGGTTGTCCCCTACCCTTCCCCAGAGCTTTGCCAGAGTGACTACCTCCATGACAGTGGCCCTCCACCCACCCCCACTGCCTGGTGCCTACATCCATCCAGCCTCTGATGAGCCCACTTGGTCCCCTGTTGCCACAGCAGCTGCCAGCGGCTCCAGCAACCTCAGTTCTAGGGGACCATGTCCAGCCACTGGATGAAAGAGTGCCTGAAGCAAGGAGACCCTGCTTTGGCCACATGAGGTCACCGGGAAGCAATGCGGGGGGTGCGGGGGTGGTTACTAAATGCAGGACAGCTGCCTGGAGAACCCCGCTGCTGCTGTCTCTCTCATCCCCTCCCCTGCCCCAGCGGTCACGGATCTCCCTGCTGTCCTACGAAACCAGCAGTCTCTGGGCTCAGAGCAGCCTCGACACCAGGCTGTGTGTGTGGGCGCCTGTCCGGATGGGGGAGAGGCTCCCCCCACCCCCACACCCCTGTGCTACTGGCCCCTAGCAGACCAAGACGGAGGGGTCCTCTAGCACCCTTTGCGAGGCCTGGGCCCCCCATGCTTGGCAGCTGCACACATCCTACCACATAAATTATTTATATGAAGATGTTTATTTTTGTAGTTTGTATAGATGTTAGCTACGCTGAAAGTTTTATTTTTAAAGAGTGAAATATATTCTATATGAACTCCTCTCAAACGACTTCGGCGCTTTTCTTTTGAACAAACGGGAGTTTGCAAGTATAGGGGTGTCATAGTCTGAGTTCCTGGGGCTACTCTAATCCTGGGAGGGAAGGGCCGCAGGTGCTAAATTTTTGTAACATAATTTGGGTCCATTTATTCACCTGGCAAGTAATGAGGATCAGCAAACGTATGCTGGTCGTACAGTTGGCAACAGGACCTGAGTTAAGTGCTCAGTGTGCGAAAAGATACAAAGGCTTTTGATGTCAAATTCTACGCAGTGTGGCTTTCAGGCCAGCCGGGTCCAGCGCCGCACACCTCTCCGGCGCAGTGCCCACCCGGCTGGCTCAGCAGCGTGCAGGGCGCAGGCGGAGGTGGAAGGTGAAGAGGAAGCCGACAGGGAGAGGAGTCGGCTGATGCAGAGGTGGAACCGCAGGGTCTCGGGAGAAGTTTCAGGAGTTTTATGCCTAAACCTAAGGCAAGAGGCCTCTGCAAGTCAGCAGTCTGGTGCCCCAGAGGCATCTCTGGCCAGACAGCCAGGAGACAGAGTGGAAGAACTGTCCAGAAACAGATTCTGCTATCCGCCGATGAAGTGCTGTTTTTAAGCTGATGGTGCTGTGATGTCACATAGCCCCATCATACAGAGGCCTAGAAGATTCTGGCCACACCACAGGGCTAGAATCGAGGACCTCACCCTAGGAGATGGGGGAGGCCTTTTATGGCCCTTCCCCAACTATTCCAGGGCTCAGTCTCCAGAGACAAAAGATCCAGCCTGGGTTCCAGCCAACCACTCACCAGGAACAACCCCACCTTAAGAGCACTGCCTTCTCATATCCCACCACCAGGCTAAAGGCCAGAAAATCACATTCCAACTAAATGCAAAATTAATTAGTTAAATGCATAAACAAAATTACAGCAGTTGAATCAACACTAAAATGCCCAGGGGTGCCTGGGTGGCTCAGTGGGTTAAGCGTCTGCCTTCAGCTCAGGTCACAGACCTTGAGTCCTGGGATCTAGTTCCTGCATCGGGCTCCCTGCTCAGTGGGGAGCCTGCTTCTGCCACTCCCCCTGCTTGTGCGTGTGCTCTCCCTCTCTCTGTGTCAAATAAAACCTTTTTAAAAAAACACTAAAGTGCAGGAAGCACAGGTGGTTCAGTCCATTGAGTCGCGGCCTTCCACTCAGGTCATGATCCCAGGATCCGGTTCCTCATCAGGCTCCCCGCTCAGCGAAGAGCCTGCTTCTCTCTCTGCCTCAGCCTGCCACTCTGCCTGCTCATGCTCTCTCTTTCTCTCTCTCTGACAAACAAACAAATAAATAAAATCTTTTTTAAAAAACCCAAATACTAAAATGCCTAAAAAGATCTAAAAGGAGGGGCGCCTGGGTAGCTCAGTGGGTTAAATCCTCTGCCTTCGGCTCAGGTTGTGATCCCAGGGTTCTCGGATCGAGCCCCACCTCGGGTTCTCTGCTCAGCGGGGAGCCTGCTTCCTCCTCTTTCTCTGCCTGTCTCCCTGCCTACTTGTGATCTCTGTCAAATAAATAAATAAAATCTTAAAAAAAAATTGTAAAAAAAAAAAAGAAAAGATTTAAAAGGAGTGAATAGTTGGCTTTGAACCTAAAGTGGTGCAAGGGATGGAGGCTGGATTTCAGTCTGGTCGTGTTTGGGTCACTATGGAGGGGCCTTTGGGGGGAGCAGGAGAGCTCACTGAGCTCGAATAATATAAAATATGTCAGCCTACCATGCTACTTACAAGCAGAGCGGCCTAGAAAAGCTAGCTAACATTGTTAGGGTCCGTGATTAGTGGTCAGCGGTCCCGAGACACCAGCGGTCCAGTGGTCAGTGGTCCCCACGCCTGCAGCCCCTAGACATCAGCAGTGTCTGAGACACCGGTGGTCCAGCAGTCCAGCGGCACAGCGGTCAGCGGTCCTGACGCCTGCAGCCCCTGGATGCCAGCGGTCCCGAGACGCCAGTGGCCCTGAGATGCCAACGGCCCCTAGCCGCCAGCAACCTCGCCGCAAAATGCCTTGCCACCCCGAGCCACGAGCGGCCTTGTCCGCAGTGGTGGCTTCCTCTGGGTGGCAACCTTGTCAGAGTGACATCGTGGGGAACAGAGTCTGTGTCATCCGGGTTGTCCTCCTTGTCATCGTCGCTGTCATCGTTGCCTCTTTGTCGTCGGGAGCAGCCTCGTCCGGGAAGCGGTCTTGTCCAGAATGTCCTCTTCTTGGGAGTGGCCCTGTCTGGGGAGCAACCTCATGGAGCAGCGGCCTCATCTTGGGAGTGGCCTCTTCTTGGGAGCGGCTCCGATCATGGAGCGGCCTCATCTGCGGAGCAGCCTCATCTAGAGCAGCCTCGTCCGGAGCGGCCTTCTTGGGAGTGACCTTGTCGGGATCATCATCGCCTTTTCGTAAGAGATAGCCCTGACCGGTCAGTTTGATTCTTGATGCTTGGCGCGAAATAAAGTTTTGTTTGACCTTCGCTTTGTATCAGTCTCGTTCCTTTGATCACGGATCCTAACACCATCACTGTGTTTCTGTGTCTTCATCTATGAAATGGGAAATTAGAGCCCATCCTGTAGGGTGCGATTTCTCCCCCCTCAGGATTTTCAGTGAAATCACTTATGTAAGAAATAACCTGGTATCTCATTAGTCCTCTCTAGTTTTGTAGTTTGTATAGATATTAGCAGTGCTGAAAGTTTTTGCTCTGGAAGTTATGCTCAGGGCAGCTCACCCGCGTGGCACCTCCAACGACTCAGTCCTCTGACTTCAATACTCTTCCATGGCTCCCCATCACAGACAAGATGAAATCCAAGCCCCTTCCAGGTGCAGCTTGCTCTGCCATCACTCCAGCTCTCTCCCAGACAGTGCCTAGTCAGAATCCCACCCTCATTCAGACACACTACACACTGAATTACTTTCGGTGTGCATCTCCTATAATTTCACATAGGCGGTTCCTTCTGCTAAGAACACTTTTCCTCCTTGGTGGAACCATCTTTTAATAAATAAATTGGATGCCATCTCTTGCAGGAGGGGTAGTGATGTGCCTCCACAGAGGGCCTGAATGTCGTTGCTTTACTGTTTCCAGTTCTGCCCCATCACGGGGGGGGGGGGGGGGTTGCAGGAGGAGCGGGAGTGGGGGGAGGTGTAAGGTGTCCCTGTGGGTATGCAATGATAAGCATCTAAACAATTGGGGCAAACGGCCCCAGCCTCGGTATAAGGCTCCACACCGGCCGGCACCAGCGGGAAACACCCTTATCTCTCTGGGCAAACGGGGCGCGAGTTCCCTTGCAGACCACAGAGAAAAGAGGAAGAGCTACCGCCCGGGGGTCCCCCTGGCGCCTCCCCGCCGCGACAGCTGGTGTCTCCCCCCAGCCCGGAGCCGCCTTGATTTGCATACCCATGGTGCACCACGAAAAGACAGTTCCACGAGGCTTGAGTTCCACCCCACGGAGATTTGTGCACCGTTTCAGGACATACAGCCTGTTAGAAATACACGATGCGTTCAAATTCCAGGCAGGGAGCACGAACCGTGCAGCCACTGAACCACCATAACTGTGCTAAGAGCTGTCTTGTTCTAGGAAGTTTCAATAGAGAAGTAAGCGTATACTCTGGTTTCTCTTCAGATCGCATAAATCTTTCGCCTTTTACTAAAGATTTCCGTGGAGAGGAACAATTCTGAGTTTTCACTCAATTTTTTGAGGCCTCACTTGGTGAGGCTTATTTTTTGGTGTTCAAAAATAGAAACTTACGTCTATGCTTTTCGTTGGTTTGGTTGTAGTTAGAAGTTAAGTTGTTTCTGTGGTGTATACTTGTTGCTATTCATGTGGTTAATGTCTTGCTTTCCATTGCTGTAGGTTTTCTTACTATTTTTTTACAGTTCTATTTGCTATTACTCGAGTTTATTCCCGTTTTTTACAGTTCTATTTGCTATTACTCTAGTTTATTCCATGGAAAGGTTAGGACCAGAAAAGAGTAAAAAGTCATGCACGTTTTTCCTAATATCTTTCTTTTAAATTAATTCATTAAAAAGTCATGCACGTTTTTCCTAATATCTTTCTTTTAAATTAATTCATCTCTTACTGTTTTTGTTTTTGTTTTTTTTTTTTTAAGATTTTATTGAGAGAGAGAGAAAGAGAAGCAGGCTTCCCACAGAGCAGGGAGTCCAATATGGTGACGGTGAGGTGAGATCGGGACCCCAGCCAAAGGCAGATGCTTAACAACTGAGCCACCCAGGCGCCCTTCCTCCCAATATTTTTGCCTTGAGATACAACAGCAAGGGGTAAGCACAGTCCTGTCTCCCATCAGACTCCATAGTTGTTTCCGCCTCAGTCTGGTATGACTTTTTTCATGCTGAACTTTCACATCCAACTCACTCTAGGACGGTTTTTCATGCTGAAGATAGCAGATTCCTTACTATAAGGAAGGGGCTTAATTTACTTAATTTTTCCAGTGCACCAAGCTCTGGGGGGAAAAATGGGCAAGTAATATAATTGGGATAAGTAACTTAACAATCTTAGTGATAAGTGCCATACAGAAGCATTATGAGAGGATGGATAGGGCTCGCCACCAAATGTGTCCTCAGATTTTAGACCCAAGTCCGCCCACCTATCTGCATCTTCTTGCCCAAGCTCATTTGATTTTCTGGCTTTAAGTGGACACCATCTCACAGCTGGTGACTGTCCACAAATTTACAGCCATCAGTAGGTCCCATTGATGACTATATTGAAATGTTTCATGCAGCTACATTTTAACTACTTCACCCTGATCCTAGAAGAGCTCTTGAGGGATTCATGAAAAAAACCCTCCCCAACTGTTCTCCTTGGACTACACCCCACCCCTCCTATCCCTTTGTCCCAAACTTCCAAACAACAACACTCAGAGAAACTGGAGGTTTTTAAGTGTTACTTTTTAAAAAGATATATTTGAGAGAGTGCACCCTGCAAGTAGGGGGACAGGCGGGGAGAGAGAGAGAGAGAATCTCAAGCAGGCCCCCTGCTGAGCCCCATACTGCCTCATCTCTGGACCCATGAGATCATGACCTTAGCTAAAATTACCAGTTGGATGCTTAAACCTACTGAGCCACCCAGAAACCCCCACATAGAAATTGTTTTAATGTAAAGCTGATCACACACTCCACTCTCCTGCATAAACCCCTCCAAAGTCTTCCCCGGGACACGTGCTTTACACCTTTCCTCTTTAAGGTCTCCAGTCCAGTGTTCTCTCAGAAGTCCCCCCTCACCACCCTTATAAAACAGGCCCAAAAAAAAAAAAAAAAAAAAAAAGCCCAGTTCCACTACATCGCTATTTATCCTTTTAGCCTGTTTTAATTTTCTTCAGAGTACAAACTACTCGCTGAAATCATATCATACTTTAACTTGCTTGTCTGCGTATGTTTCTCCTACAATGAAAGCTCTGTGGGGCAGGGATTTTTTTTTTTTTTTTAGATTTTATTTATTTATTTGACAGAGAGAAATCACAAGTAGGCAGAGAGGGAAGCAGGCTCCCTGCTGAGCAGAGAGCCCGATGCGGGACTTGATCCCAGGACCCCAAGATCATGACCTGAGCCGAAGGCAGCGGCTTAACCCACTGAGCCACCCAGGCGCCCCTGTAGGGCAGGGATTTTACCTGCCTTGTTCTCTGATGGATTCGATGACCCTAAATCAGGGCCTCTCACATAAGCACTCAATATTTGTAGGACAAATGAATGTATTTCTTTTCTAAGCATATATACAATACATAAACTTTTCCACTACAGTTCTCAGTACTTAACAAAATCAAGCTTCCTAAGAACCCTACTAAATAGATTCTGTTATTAGCTCCATTTTATAAATAAGGAAACTGAGGCATAGAAAGGTTACATACCCTCATTCAAGTTGCAAAGCCCCAAAGTGGTGGAATTAGGATTCAAACCCAGGCAGCCGAGCTCCAGAAGAGACATACTCTTAATCACTGTGCTACTGATGGGGTTCAGGACAAAATACAGTATCTTAACATACTGGATATTTTAAGCAATTTGAGAAACCACGAAAGTCACTCTCACCTCCCCATCCTACCCTACCTACACCCTCCCTTCTCTCTAGAAATGGGTCATTAAACCCTCAAGTGAGCCCTACCTTCCTATACTGGAGGCAAGGCATCATCCTTACCTCCAAAGTCAAAGGGGCTCCAAGAAGAATCCAAACAAAAAGGCCTTGCTAAGTTTCCCCCAGTTTACTACACTTGCCTTATTTTTTTTAATTTTTTAATTTTTTAATTTTTTAATTTTTTTTATTTTTAAGATTTTTTTAATTTTAATTTTAATTTTTTTTTATTTTTAAGATTTTTATTTTTAAGATTTTATTTGAGAGAGCCGCGTGTACATGCGACCTGGGGAGGGGCAGAGGGAGAGGCAGAAGCAGGCTTCCCCCTAAACAACGAGCCCAAGGGAGGGCTCCATCCCAGGATCATGACCTGAGCCCGAGGCAGATGCTTAACCCACTGAGCCACTCAGGCGCCTCACCGCATACTCTTTAAACCATCATATTCCTGGGGCACCTGGGTGGCTCAGTGGGTTAAAGCCTCCGCAGTCCGCTCAAGTCATGATCTCAGGGTCCTGGAATGGAGACCCGCATCTGGCTCTCTGCTCAGCAGGGAGCCTGCTTCCTCCCCTCTCTGCCTGCCTCTCTGCCTGCTTGTGATCTGTCAAAAAAAACAAAAACAAAACAAAAAAACCCCACAACTTTATTTATTTTTTTTTTTTTAAGATTTTATTTATTTAGGGACGCCTGGGTGGCTCAGTTGGTTGGACAACTGCCTTCGGCTCAGGTCATGATCTCGGAGACCCCGGATCGAGTCCCGCATCGGGCTCCCAGCTCCACGGGGAGTCTGCTTCTCTCTCTGCCCTTCTCCTCACTCATGCTCTCTCTCCCTGTCTCTCTCTCAAATAAATAAATAAAAATAAATAAATAAAATCTTTTAAAAAAGATTTTATTTATTTATTTGTCAGAGAGAGAGAGAGAGAGAGCACAGGCAGAGTGGCAGGCAGAGTCAGAGGGAGAGGCAGGCTCCCCACGGGGCAAGGAGCCTAATACGGGACCGATCCCAGGACGCCGGGATCATGACCTGAGCCGAAGGCAGCTGCTTAACCAACTGAGCCACCCAGGCGTCCCAAACCCACAACTTTAAACCATCATATTCCTTCATGACTATCCACTCTTCATCAAACCTCGCATAAAATTACTGAGGTTTAACCATTTCTTCTGGTCTTCATTTCCTTTCTTTTTTTTTTTTTTTAAGATTTTATTTACTTATTTGTTAGAGAGAGAGCGCAAGCACAAGCCTGGGGGAGCCTGAGGTGAGGCTGGATCCCAGGACCCCGGGATCCTGACCTGAGCCACTTAACCTAACAGACTGAGCTATCCAGGAGCCACTGGTCTTCATTTCCTTATGAAGACTCCTATATTACTAAAATTTATATTGGGGTACCCAGCTAGCTCAGTCGCAGAGGAGTATGCAACTCTTTTTTTTTTTTTTAAAGATATTATTTATTTATTTGACGGAGACAAGGAGAGGGAACACAAACAGGGAAGTGGGAGAGGGAGAAGCAGGCCTCCCACCTAGCAGGGAGCCTCATGTGGCAGGGAGCCCGATGCGGGGCTTGATCCCAGGACCCTGGGATCATGACCTGAGTCAAAGGCAGACTGAGCCACCCAGGCGCCCCAGTATGTGACTCTTAATTGATCTTGGAGTTGTATAAGTCCCACGTTGGGGATAGAGATTATGTAAATAATTAATTAATTAATTTAAAAAAGGAACCATCTTAAATAAATTTTTATGCTTTTCTCCTATTAATCTATCTTTGTCAAATTGATTTCCAGACCCAACCAGGGACCCTAAGAGGGGCAAGGAAAACTTCTTCCTCCCCTGCACTACCTTTTTTTTGGCAAAACGAATCCTGCTCTACCTGGTAAGCACTGAGCTTTTTTTTTTTCAAAGATCACAGATACCTTTCTACATCACAGTAAGAATATACCATAGTTAATCAGGGTTCTAGGTTAAACCAAGAAATCTAGTTTGTTTTCAATTCTCATTACCCAAACAATGCTGTCGTGAAGTGGTACTATGAGTAACCACATTTTCAGTCTTGAGAGAGAATGCCAAATAACTATCTTTAATTCATATATATATATATATTTTTGTATAAAATCCTGGAGACAGAAGTTTAACCATATTTTCTTCTTCTTTTTTTTTTAAGGGACTTTATTTATTTATTTATTTATTTATTAAAGATTTTTTATTTATTTATTTGACAGAGAGAAATCACAAGTAGACAGAGAAGCAGGCAGAGAGAGAGAGGGAAGCAGGCTCCCTGCTGAGCAGAGAGCCTGATGCGGGACTCGATCGCAGGACCCCGAGATCATGACCTGAGCCGAAGGCAGTGGCTTAACCCACTGAGCCACCCATGCGCCCCAGGACTTTATTTATTTATTTGACAGAGAGAGAGATCACAAGTAGGCAGAGAGGCAGGCAGAGAGAGGAGGAAGCAGGCTCCCTGCTGAGCAGAGAGCCTGAAGCGGGGCTCCATCCCAGGACCCTGAGATCATGACCTGAACCGAAGGCAGAGGCTTAACCCACTGAGCCACCCAGGCGTCCCCTAACCATATTTTCTTCTAATTAACTGTCCCTTATTTTAGATTGATAGTGTCTTTTTTTTTCAAGATTTTTTTTTTTAATTAAAGATTTTACTTATTTATTTGTCAGAGAGAGAGAGCGAGCGAGAGCGAGCACAAGCAGACAGAATGGAAGGCAGAGTTAGAGGGAGAAGCAGGCTCCCTGCGGAGCAAGGAGCCCCATGTGGGACTTGATCCCAGGACGCTGGGATCATGACCTGAGCCGAAGGCAGCTGCTTAACCAACTGAGCCACCCAGGCGTCCTTTTTTTTTAAGATTTTATTTATTTATTTGACAGACAGCCATCACAAGTAGGCGGAGAGGCAGGCAGAGAGAGAGGAGGAAGCAGGCTCCCTGCTGAGCAAAGAGCCAGATATGGGGCTCCATCCCAGGACCTGAGTCAAAGGCAGAGGCTTTAACCTACTGAGCCACCCAGGTGCCCCAGATTGATAGTGTCTTGTTTTACAGCTCTTTTAAACTCTTCATGCACTAAAATAGCATTTAAATAAGGAAATAGGGGCGCCTGGGTGGCTCAGTGGGTTAAGCCGCTGCCTTCGGCTCAGGTCATGATCTCAGAGTCCTGGGATCGAGTCCCGCATCGGGCTCTCTGCTCAGCGGAGAGCCTGCTTCCCTCTCTCTCTCTCTGCCTGCCTCTCCATCTACTTGTGATTTCTCTCTGTCAAATAAATAAATAAAATCTTAATAAGTAAATAAATAAATAAATAAGGAAATAAAGTCATCACTGAGCATTTACAGAGCACTGATTATGTGACTGTGACAGGGACTGTGGAACAAGAAATGAATAAGGCACCACTCCAGGCCAGGGGATCTTTCTTCAGAAAGATTCAGATCTTCAGGAAGACAAAATGTGTAATGAATGAGAGGAAGCATGGGGAGTCTTCAGTAACTAAGAGAGTGAGTTCACAGCCAGAGGACTAAGGACTTCCCAAACCAGTGATTTAATGCAAAGATGGTAGTTGAGAGAAGAGTTACCACTAGAAATTCTGTGTCCCGAGAATGAAAGAGAGTGTATTTTGTCCTCAGAGCAATAGGGATGTTGAGTGGCTTAAAAAGGGAAGTAGGGCTGATAATCTTAAGTAAATTCTGACTGCAGTGTGGGAAATGGTTGGCGGAGAAAGGAGCCTGGCAGGCACAGAGGCAGTGGAGCTGGAACGAGGCAGGAAGACTTTCAGAGCTTGTTGCATTCATTCTGACATAGATAGGACGGGTGAACTAAAGAGAACTGAACCAACTGGAAAGATCTAGCAGAGGAAAAACAACTTTCCTTTTACTCTCTGAGCTCTTGGCTGAGACTCTTGTAATAAGAGACAGATTAACAATAGAAAAATATGTTTATTAACATGTATACCTCATATGTACATGGAAGATACCCAGGGAAAAATGAGTTACTCCCTGAGGCGGCCTAAAAACCTGCTGAAAAACCATCTTAAGCTAAGGAGGAAAGAAAAGTGTGTAGGGAGGACAGTTCTGGGGAAGCCACCTGGAAAAGCACAGTAAACAAGATAAGGTTTGTTGGGGTGCCTGGGTGGCTGAGTGGGTTAAGCCTTTGGCTCAGGTCATGATCTCAGGGTCCTCAGCGGGGAGCCTGCTTCCCCCCCATCTCTCTGCCTGCCTCTCTGCCTACTTGTGATCTCTGTCAAATAAATAAATAAAATCTTAAAAAAAAAAAAAAAAGATACGGTTTGTTCAGCTGATTCTAGTGGGTGCCTTATCTACCAAAATCTTCCTGTGAGTTCACCATCCTTCTTTTTCTGGTACAGAGAATGAGACACCCTTACAAATGGAGATTTCCTTTTTAAATATAAATTTCTCTTACAAAAGGGCAATGTGTACTGTTTCCGGAGCTTCAGCTGTTTCTCAAAATAGTTTAAAATAATCCTTACACCAAAGAGGCATATTTTGGATTAGCACATTCTGCTACCATTCAGTCTCTGAGAAGGTGGAAACCACGGGAGGCAGATGTGAGGAGGAATAAGGCAAGGCAGGTTTCTGGTTTAGACACTGACATAGATGAGAAACACGACGCGGGCAGAACTTGGGAAAGATGAGAAGGCGGCTCAGTTTCAAACTGAGTCTGAAGTGTCTGTCGGGCGTTCGGGGAGAGATCGCCAAGAGCTAGGTCTGGAATAAAGAGGGAGCAGAGCTGAAAACATGTGGGCGATATAAAAGTAAGGCGCCAGGCCCACGTGGCCAGAGGCGCTGAAGAGACAGGGAAAGAGCGCAAAGGAAATCGCTTTGGGGCCACGCCACGCCACGCCCCAGCCCCGCCCCTCCCCTCCTTTCCCTCCCCCTTAATCCCACCCACAGGGCGCGGCGCGGGATGGATCGCGGTTCCTCCAGCTTCCGGCTTGCAGGGCATGCTGGGGGCGGAAGCCCCTTCTGAGAGCCAGGCATATCGGGAGCTGTAGTTTGGGACAGGCCCAGAAGTCCTCGCAAATCGCGGCCTTGTTCACTTAAAGGGCAGATCCAGAAAGCAATGATGCTCCCGTGGCAGGGTTCCCCTCCGGCGGCGGCACGGGGTGCCCCGGGCCGCATCCCCTCTCCTCAGAGCGTGACACTTCCAGGCCTCCACGATCTGCTCCACCTGCAGGGAAGGCCGGTCACTGCGGAGTCCGGCAGTACCCTTTCGCCCCGTAGACCCTGGGCGGCTGCAACCCCCCCCAACCCCCGCTCTTCTCTTCCCACTCCCCGCCCCCCCCTTCCCCCCGGCTGCTGAGTGGATCTGCGTTTGGTTCCCAGCGTCCGCACCGGGATGAGCGGCTCCCGCTGGTTCTGCTCTTCCAGGGCGCTCAGCTCCGCCGGGGCCAATAAGGCCAGTCTCAGCTCTCGCACCACCGGGGCCGCCACCTCGGCCACAGGCCGCTCCAGCACGGCCTGCGAACGCCAGCTCTAAGCCCGGACAGGCGGGGGCCCCGCGCCGCCACCCGCCTTCCAGGTTCCTGCGCCCCAAGCTTGCTTCCGCATCCCCACCGCGGGGTCCCGGTAGGCCCGGCTCACCGCGCCCACGCGCGCCCAGCTCCGGGCAGCCAGGACGAGCTCAGCTTCGTCTACACAGAGCTTGTCGCTGCGCAGCAGGGGCAGCAACGCGGGCGCCGACAGCTCCAAGAAGCCGCGGGTCCGGAGCGCCTCCTGTGGGTCCACGAATGGGTCAGGGAGGAACAGAATGACGTGTGAGGGTTTGGGAGTATGCAGATGGGGAGAGGTACCTGGGTGTGGGTCTCTATGAAGGCTATGCAGCGCTCCTGCAGCGGTCCCAACCCAAAGGTTACGGCAACCTGGGAACAGAATGAAGGGTGTAGTGCAGCCTTCCACGCTGACGCCCACCTACAAGCCGGTCCAGCAACACCCACCTGCAAGGCCTCACAAACCAGCTCCACATCCAGCACCTTCACCACAAACTCCAGGCACAGCTGGGAATAGAAATGAAAGTGGATTGTGCCAAGGTGTCTCTGCTCCAAGACTGGAGCCCCACCCCAGAAGCAGTGAGCCACCCAGACAACTAAGCAGCCTCAAGCCCATCCTGACCTCCCAGACTAGGGGAGCAAGGAATCACCTTGCTGAGACTTGGCAAACCTGAAGGATCTGGAGACTAGCTGTCTACCTTGTGTCCTGCAGTCTACCTTCTAGCTCATTCCACAATAATCGGACTAGATGAAAGCCATGTGAAAATCCACTCTCCTTTTTTCTGAGGACACTTACTGTCTTCCACTTGTACCCCTCCTGACTCAGACTCTTTTGTTTTAACCAGAAATTTGAATTTTGTCCATGACCTGTCCCTTTCACCCTCGCCTCCAGAAAAGTGCTGGGTCATGCCAGTTCCACTTCTCTCAAAGTCATGAACCTCTCTCCTGGGCTTCCACAGCTACTTATCCCTGCTGGACTGGGGAGCCCTTCCTATCTCTCCCAATCACTTCTCCCCTTAGCTCCAAATCTTCACTCCCTTACCCGAAACCTCCAATGAATCTCCATGTCCTCTGGGTAAAAAAAAAAAAAAAAAGAAGTCCAAATTCTTGAAGGTCCTGCAGTGATCTAGTTCATGGTACCCTTTCCAATCTCATCTGTCTCTCTCCTCCTCTCCCACTCTTGGTCCAGCCGCACTAAATGGCTCACTAGCTCCATTTGTGCCTTGGTGACAAGAATGCCACCTTTCCACTTCACCTCTGAGCAAACTCTATCTGTTCTACCTGATCTAACACAAATGTTTCATCCCCCAAGAAGTCTTCCCTTCTTTTCTCCCTGATGGCAAGACCAGAGATACCCTCTGTAGAGTCTCGACACCATATACCCTCATCTATCACCCTTCTTATACCCCGGGGTTAAGGGTTTTCATGTCTCTCTCTCTCTCTGAAGAACAAGGATCAAGGCTGACTTATCCTGGCATCTATGGCATCAGCCATAAACACCCCATAAGTCCCCACAGCACACACACAACACACACGTATCCTTTTGCACACAGGCACACATAAATGCCTGTTTACACAGAGAGCCGTCCATACTCTGTGTCAGTACACATGCCTCTCCAGGCCAGAGTGTGCGTGAGGCAAGGTGTGAACGGAGCCCATAAAAGAAAAGAGAAATGAGACAGGGGCCCGTCATATAAACCCACCTCTCGTAGTTCCTCCAGCCCATATTCCACAGCCGCTGTCAGCACCTCCAGCACCTGCAGAGTGGGTGGTTGGAGGAGTGGAAGAGAGTTTCTCCTGCCCCTCCCCCGCGGCACCCCCCTCCCTCTCACCCAGACCTCCGCCCAGTGGGCTCACAGAGTGGCGGTGCAGCCTGACACTGTTGGCATACAGGAACTCCAGCACTGCCAGGAAGGCATCCGCCGGCACGGAGCTTAGTACCACGGGGCTGGGCATCCCAGGGCCCAGCTTTGGGCCCAGAAGTCGTTGGAAGAAGTTGCATCTACAGGCCAGCAAGCACCGGTGGGCGAACACCTCCTGCCGTTCTTGACCGACCACAAAGCATACATCACTGTGGGAAAGGGGAGGAGAGAACCGGGGAAAAAGAGGCCTGAGTCTTGGGTGCAACTCTAGGGCTTTGCCTTTGCCCACTCTGGGCCTTCACTTCCTTTTTTGTCCTATAAGGGACAGGTCTTAGTCCTTCCAGCCAAAGGTCTGGGATACATATTCCTGGATTCTAGTCCCAGTTCCACCCTCAGGCAGGTGACTTTATACCTCGGAATCTCAGGTTTCTCATCCGTGAAATGGGATAGTAATCCCAGACCCTCAGGTCTTGGAGAAGGTGGCGGTGCCTGATCACTGAGGAGGCACCAAGGCTGATGCAAGATTGATCCTACCTGCCCCTCTCCTCCCCAGCCTGAGTCTTGAGGTAAAGGAAACTCTTCTTGGCTCCTGCTCCACAGACTGCAAACTCAGCTTTTTTCAGCCTCCTCTAGGCAGGAGGGGGTTGGGAACGGGGCTGCAGCGCGCACTGGCTGCTGACAGATATGGCAGCGATACACTATCATGAGACCAGACCACATTTTCCATCTTCACAATCACTTCCGGCCCCAGCCTCTGGGCCTCCCAACAGCATGGGGGTAGGAGGCAGGAAATGAAGCTTGAGCTTCTGGAGCCTCCTAGTCCCAGGTCCAAGGCCAGGGGTTCCCACTACTCAGATCAGACTGCAATCCCCAAAGTAGTGGGGTTATGGGAGTCACCAACCCTTAAGGAGGAGCCCAGCTCTCAGGCAGTGGGGACAGAAAGCTACATTCTAGCCCTGCCCCCATATTTTATCCCTGGTTTCAGACACCACAAGCATCCTGGGCAGTGAGCCGTAGGCAGCACCCTTGAACTACTTCCTGTCTGAGACTCTGGCTCACTCAGTCCCTTAAGTTTTGTTTCCCTTGTGAATCCCCAGTTCCCAGAACAGGGTCATCTGCACCTCTGCCTCCCAGGGAGGACCTCAAGTTACATCCCATCTCTCAGGATCCAGGGGGCAAAGGGCTTTTCTCTGCCAGGAGCTCAAGAGCCAAAAAAGGAAGGCCTTTGCCTGAAGTCACACAGCTGCTCTGGGCTCCAGCTCCCACTGTCCGCCCCCCACCCCCACCTCTGGCTCTCAGGACATCATGGACTCTGAGTGACCTGTAGTCGTTCTCCACAGTTGACTTCCCCAGACTGAGTTCACCAGGGAGGAGGGTCGTCTTCCCCACCTCTTTATACCCAAGGCTTCCTCAGTGTCATGGGGCCCAGCAAAGCCAGTTAGGGAAAACCCATAGATAGGGCCCACCCCCTCACCTGTATTGGGGATTGTTGAGAAGGCTTCGGAGTGCTGTGGAGAAGGGCGCAGCCTCCCCGTGCACAACCAGTCCTGGGGTCTCCATGGGGGTGGGGGGCAGGGGGGGTAAGTGGGTAGAATAGGAGGCCTGTTGTCTCTTGGTCTGTGGGAGGTGGTAGGTGGGAAGGAGCAGGAGGCCTGGCCAGGCCTGGAAGCTGGTGTGGAGACTAGAAAGGGAGGGGCAGGAGCTTGGGAAGCCTGTTTGCTGAGAAGCTAAAGTTTAGGGATGGGGCAGGAGAGGCCCAGGTTCCTTAAGAAGGCATCAGAGGCCAGTGGAAGAGGCTGGAGGCTGGGCTAGGGGATGGGGACTCAGAGAGGGGAACAAGAGAGGCTGAGGTGGAGCAGACTGGACTGGGGAGAGGCTGGCAGCGGATGAGGCCCCAGCTGGGAGCCTGCCCAGGCAGCAGTGGGTGGGAAGCCTGTGGGTTTCCACGGAAACTGGAGCCTGGCTTGAGAGGCCCCGCCCATCTCCCACAGGGCCAGGGAAAAATTTTAGCCCTCAGAAGGGGGCCAGAAGCTGAGTGGAGGGTCTCAGCACCCAGGCCCCAGCCTGTCTTGGGTTCAGAGTTCAAACTCCCTGTCCCTCCTACCCCTGCCCCCCACAGGCACACAGGGTCAGGATTTGGTTAGTCAGGCCTGGGGAACCCCCCTGAACAGGGAAATTCCTCACCCCCATGGAGTTTTTAGGGCCCAGACTGGCTTGTCTGAGAGGAGACAGTCCTATCCCTTCCAGAGGGAGGTCAGGTGAGGTGGTGTCAGCTCTGACAGAGGCGTCATGGCCTCAGGCATCCCTAAAATGCAACCCCAGTGAGGGGGGTGGCTCTCTGGGCACCCAAGAGGTGTGGCCAGCCAGGGACAAGCCCCAGGGCACTTGGGTCAGCAGGGGTCAGGAGGCTGGGCGCTGGTTCCTGGCCAAGTCCAGTCACCACTGTTGCACCACTATTGCGTCAGGTCAGCTCCCACCAGCGGGGCTGATGGCCTCCCCTCCCCCTGCACACAGCCCTGAGCTGAGTAAGTCATCCAAGCCCCACCCCAGCTCTGCACAGGGAGCGGAAATATTTGTCCTTGTTGAGGCTGACGGGGAGACGAAAGAGCCATGACGTTCTCCTTCCTGTGGGCCCAGATCCTGGTTCCTCAGCAGCCACCCGTGCAGGCTCAAGATCTCCCCGCATCCCAGGCTTCTGCAACTTGCTCACAACTGAAGAGCCAGCCTTCACGAGGGGAGAACTGGACAGCGGCTCAAGAGCCCTGGAGCCCGTCTCTACATCTGTCCCCTCAGTCGTCCTTGTGGTAGTAGTATGCCCTGGGGTCTAGACCCTCATTATCCCCTCTCCCCTGATGACTCAGGGACCCCACACTCAGCACCTGCTCACAGTAATAACACTTCCAGGTTAAGCCAGAGCCAGGACTGGTAGGTGGAAACCAGACAGGAGTGCCTGTAACCCAGGGCAACTCCACAACACAAGGGGCCATTACCTTCCTGCTTGCCAGTCAGGCCAGCCGGGAGGGCAAGCCTGTGGAGCTGGGAGAGAGTTTGGAAGCCAAAAGCTGCAGGTGACTCAGGTGCCTGCGGGAGTTTCGGGAGAAGGAGGCATTCATCCCAGAACTGAATCTAGAGGTAGGACCAGAGGCCAAATTCAGAGGGTGGAAGGAGCTTCCTGAGTCACCTGCCCCCAGTCGCAGCCAATTATAGGGGCGATCTTTGTGCCAGGCACCCTAGAAGCAGGTAAGGGTAGAAGGCGTCTGGATTCAGTACCCACAGGGCTAGAATGATCTGTGGAGCTGAAGGAGTTGGGTCTGTGTCTCCGTCTGGTCGGGGGTTTGAAGCACCACAGTCTAGGCTGAGGCAAACCAAGGGCAGACTCCCCCTTCTGCTGGCAAAGTCAGGTGGGAGACTAGTCAGGCGGAAGAGAGACTAGGAGGTGCTCACTTAGCTAACCTCCACAGCGCCCAGGGGCAAGTGAAGCTTGGGGACAGGGGCCATCCTAAGGTGATAGTCTGAGCAGCACCACTTATGTCCTTAACAGCCCTTAACCCTCTAAGAACCTAGGAATCCACGCAGCCCGGACTATTTCATTCAACTGTCCCCGGAACACAGGTAAGAAGGGGTTAGGGAGTAAAAACCCTTATCACAGAGTGAAAGACTGGATGGGGTACAAAGATGGCCAGTTTCTGGCATCCTGTCCCAGTTCGGGTCTTCCAGTCGGCAGGTCCATGGCTGGCAGGCCTGTGCCCCCCGGACGCCAGGAGGAGGAAACTACCAAAGACCCTGGGCTGAAACTATCACCGGTGAGGCCTCCAGGCCACCTGCCCAGTATTGATGAGGCCCGACTAGCAAGTCTGGGCCCGTCCTCCCGCCGTGGCTCTGTGCTGGGCCCAGCCTCCTCCTTCTCACGTCGCAACTCGCTGGCAGGACCCCTAGCAGGTCCTGGGGGTCGGCGACCATCTCTGGGCCCAGTGCCTCCTCTGGGTTCAAGGGTTAGCTTCTCGGGGTTGCCCCTGGCCCCCCTCCGTCGGCTGGCGCCCTCCTACCGCATGGAGCCCGCGCCCGGGGAGCGCTGGGAGGCCAGCCGCATGCAGCACTCGATGGAAGCTACGCTGGCCGCCCGGCTGGGCAACGCGCACTACGCGGATGCCGAGGCGGGGCCTCTGGCTCGTGAGCTGTGCGAGCTGGTGCGTGTGCGCCTGCGTGAACTCTGTCCCCCGCGCTACAAGCTCGTGTGCAATGTGGTGCTAGGGCCCCGCGCTGGCCAGGGTGTGCACGTCGTCAGCCGTGCGCTCTGGGACACCGAGCACGACGGGCTGGCCTCCGCTGCCTTCACCAATGCCTCCCTCTTCGCCGTGGCTGTAGTGCACGGGCTCTACTGTGAGTGAGGAGGCCTCCCAGTTCTGCAAAAACGATTTATTCTCCCAGGAGGAGGCCCTCCCTGGAGCTCGATCCCAATAAATAAATGTCTGTTAATAAATAAAAGTGGTCCATAAATAACGCCCCCGAGCTGGGGACTAAGGCTCAGGCTTTTCTTGGAGAAGGGGTAGGAGGCTGCTGGGACAGGCAGACTCCAACCCCAGTAAAGCTGGTCCCTGATTCCCTGGGGGATTCGGCCCAGAGCCCCCAGTGAGGCACCAAAGGGACAGGTAGGCCCGCAAAGGCCAGGGCCAGAGCCTTACAGGCACAGGCCTCAGACCTGACACTTTGGGTCATGGCCTGCCCTGAGGGTTAGGGCCTAGGCTGGGCAGCGGTCCCGGAGCAGCTGCAGAGCATAGCGGAGCCGCTGCCGCAGGTCTGGGGAGCAGCCCAGCTGCCGGAGGTGGGAAGCGAGGTAAGTACAAGCACTGCGATTACGCGCCACAAAAGTCACAAGCAGGGGCTCCCAGCCACTGAGGATCAGCTTGGTGTGGTCTCCATAGAAGTTTACCTGTGCGCAGAAGGGTCACCCTGATCAGAGCCTAGGCCCCAGGTCCAGTTTCCTCCCCACTGCACCAGGGGTCTCCCTGACCTTCCCCCCAGCTCTGGGAGGGGTTCTCACCTGGACAGTGCCGTCACTGAACAGCATAAGGAGGGCCTGATCCGTCTTGACCCACTGCAGCAGGAGTGGGGGCGCCGGCACCTCCAGCTCTTCCACACTGGGCAGATCTCCACCCTGGAAGCAGGAGCAGGTCACTTGCCTGACAGGAGTCATGCTGCGCCCCCTTGATGTCTCCCACAGAGGTTTAGCCTCCAGCTCTGAGCCCTCCACCCCTCCCGCCGAGGGGACCAGGAAGGGGTTAGGATGCGTTACTCATCAATGTGCACTACTCCAATCACACACCTTCATGAGACGTTGTTCCATGTAGGAGGCAAAATACCGGAGAACACCCAGCTGAGGCTGCAGGGCCCGAGGCACAGCACCCACAGAGAAGGAGAAGTGCTTTGTGCTGGTGGGGTTGTAGTGCACGGTCCTGGAGGAGAGGAGACACGAGGTCAGAGGGAGCCCGTCGCCAATGCCCGTCCCCCGGAGACCCCAGGACACCCCAGTGCAGGAGCACACACCTGCTGGGCACAGTGGCCCAGATACCAGGCAAACCAGAAGAGCACTTACTTTCTGTTGGCTGAGAGGGCCATGTGTGTGCCATTGTTGAAAAGCACAGCCACACGGCGGCTGGACAGCTGATACCCAAAGCCAAATTTATTGGAGTAGTCCACCCACTTGCTGACCCATACCAGAGGCTCTGGCTGTGCAAGCGGAGCTGGGTTCTGTTCCGCTGTCATGGAAGAGGAAGGAGTGAGGACCTGTTTCCCACCTTTAGGCCAAAGAACTCCCGACACCATCCACCCCTACTGGACTCCACCCTTACCCGGCGGCATGAAGGCCAAGCAGTTTCTCAGAGCACAGAGGGCTGACTCCACGACTGTGGCCACAGTCAGACCTTCTTCAAACCCTGAAGGGAACAGGGAACCTGGAATGAGGCATCAGTTCACCAGGACACAGGCCATGTTTCTCTGACACTCTGACACTCTTTTCCTGAGTTTAGCCCCTGGGTTTAGCCCCACCAACCTCTATAGCCCCTCTCTTCCTCCCAGCTTCTCACCATCTCCACTGCTCGCCAGGGTCCCACGGGGTGAGCTGTCTTCAGGTGCTGTCTCTACCAAGCTGAGGGGGGCAGGGCCGGAAGCTGCTGGAGCCTGGAGAGTTGGAGAGGGGAAAGGAGTAAGATAGGCCTCAAGGTCCGAATCCTCGAGAGTCCATGGCCTAGCCTTGCCCTGGCAGCCGGGGCACCCCAGGTCAGCCCCGCTTGGCTAATGAGACGCAGCCAATTAGGACAGCACGAGGTTAAATGCTTCACTAGCTTCTTTTATCCCAGGCTTCCTGCAGCTGCTAGGGTGAGAGTGAGTCAGGGCACACTACCCATGTGAGCACCTCACCTCTGGCCTGGCACCTTGATGGCCAATGGACGTCCGCATGAGGCCGTTCACCAAACAGGAGACCTCGTCCCGCTCCTCAGGATGGTTTTTACCTGGGTGGGGGAAGATAGAACCTTCATATCCTGCCCATCCCCAGGGCTCCTGCGGGGATACAGATGGGCACATGCTCTCCCCAGCGGTTCAAAGGCATTCACATTCATGCCCCCACAATGAATGTGCCAAGCCCGCCCCGCCAAGCTATATCCTCCACACCACTGACATTCCAGACTTACTCTTCTTCTTCCTGCCAAAGAGGCTCTTGGTAACTTTGACAAATAGGATCCTAGCTGGGTTAAGGGGTGTCAGGTCTGGGACTGTCACACAGCTGCTGACAGGGAGCCGGTCGGGGGTGTAGCCCTGAGAAGGGAAGTCATGTGAGCAAAGAAGAGAAGCCCCAGGAGTTTGGTCATCTACCCCCACTGAATCCCCTTGGAATATGCAGACTTGACTTAGATGTCTAGGGAGCCACAGACCTTGGTAAAGAAGTCATGGCGCAGGATCTGATCGATTGAGGGGCGGTCTTGGGGCGAGGCTCGAAGGATGGCAGACAGAAGCTGCCGGGCAGGCAGTGAGAGGCTGGCGGGCAGTGTGTAGTGAACCTGTTTGATGCAGCGATACGTCTCCTTCAAGTCAACTGTCTCAAAGGGGGGAGTCCCACACAGCAGTGTGTACCTGAAGGGCAGAGGCAAGGCGGTCAGGAGTGCAGCGGAAGGGACACCTCACCTGGGCCCCCACCAGGGTACAGATGACCCTGGGACTCACATGACACAGCCCAGGGACCACACGTCTGCCTCAGGGCCATGGCCCTGTCTCTGCAGCACTTCCGGAGCCACATAGTTGGGGGTGCCACAGATGGTTCTGGAAAGGGATAGGGAGGAAGAGAGAAGAAGGTTCAGACCTGGCCTGGCTAGCCCCCCCCTTCCCTGCCCCCACTTTGAGTCCAGACAAAGCAGCTGCCTGTCACCAAAGGCAAGAGAACTCCTGCTTGTCCTGGGACAATGGATGCTGGGGATGGCAGCTGAGTCCCCGCCCACCCGCCTGGCCCAGCTGCTCAGCTGCTCTGCAGGACAGGGGAGGCCTTGACCCCCACCCCCTCCCCCTCCTCCGAGGTTACCATCCTAACCTCAGTCCCCCCTCCCGTCTGGCAGACACCCACACAGGCTGTCACCTCCTCTGGTCTGTGCACACACAAACCAACACCAGCTGTCATATTCCCCAAAACATTCATCAGCCACACATGCTGTCTGTTGTCACTCACACCCAGTCACCATGGCCACAGCAGGTTCTTCTTACACAGGATATCATGTCCTTCCATTCCCACACTCAGTCTGTCTCACACACACATCGCTTATGTCACCTTCCCCCACCCATACAGAGGATCCGGTCAAACATCTCCGAGAATCCTTATACCCCTCATCTGTCTCAGGGACTCAAACAGCCTTCCCACCAGTCCCAATAACTCCAGCTGCCACCTCCACATTCCCCCGCAACACACACAAACAACCCATCATCCTTTTCCCATCTATCACACACACACATCAGGCAGTCATCATGCCTCCCACATACATACTCACTGTCACACACGTCATCTGTGTCACAGACTGTGGCCACCCCTCTCCTCAGACACTCACTTCTTCCTATGTTCCGGGGGTTCCAACCGGGTTGCCAGCCCAAAGTCCCCCATCTTCAGTTCCATGTTCTCGGTGATAAAAAAATTCCCTGAATGGGGTATGAAAGGTGTGTCAGAGTCCTTTCTCTCCGCCTCCCCAACCCCCAATCCTGCCGGCATGGGAGGCTCACCCAGCTTGAGGTCTCGATGCAGGATACCCCGCTGGTGCAAGTACTTGAGTCCGGAAAGGATCTGGCGCAGGTAATAGCGCACCTCTGGTTCCAAGAGAGTGTGCCGGGCCTTCCAGATGTGGGCCAGGGACTGCAGAGAGCCACCTGAGCGTTAGCCCCTGATCCGCCCTCTCTGACCCTCCCTCCGTTCGCGCTCACTGAAGAGGAGAAAGGGCTCCAGCTTTGGGTCTTAAGCCGCCGCCGCCCCCCCCCCGCCCCCGCCCCCGCCCTTTCCCTCTCCCACTCTCAGTCATCGCTCACCTTTCGGCTGCAGAGCTCCAGGAAAATGTATATGTTGTCCGCATCCTCAAAGTGGTGCGAGAAACGCACGATGTGGCGGTGCTGCAGGCCGCGGTGCAGCTCAATCTCGTTTAGGATCTGCAAAGCGGGCGCGGGGTGGTCATCCTTCAAGGGCTCCCTCACCACTGTCCCCACCCCACCCCTGGTCCGCTGGGCCCGGGCCCACCTTCTCGCGCTGATGCGGCTTGGTGATGCGGCTCTGCGAGATGACTTTGACCGCGTAGGCGTTGCCCGTCTCTGTGTCAGTGGCCTCATAGCAGCGGGCAAAACCCCCCTATGGTGAGGGGGCATCAGGCAGAGAGCTCCAGGACAGCCAAGTCCAGACCGCAGACGTCCCCGCGCCTAGGACGAGCGTCCCCGCGCCGAGGGCAAGCGTCCCTGCGTCCCCGCGCGGAGGGCAAGCGCCCCCGCCCCACCCGGCGCGGTCAAGGAGGTCAGCGGGACCCCCCACTCCCCTCGCTAGCACACCACCCCACCAGTTCACCTTGCCCAACAGGCGGCCTTTGAAGTAGGTGCGACCGCTGCTCGGGTCTGTGATAAGGCGCCCTGGATCCGTCGCGGGTGGCCCAGCCACCATCTCCACTTCAGGTCCCGGCATTGCACTTCCAGGCGGCCCGGGCCCGGCAGGGGGCGCGGGCGGAGCGGCTGCACGCGGGAAGGGGCGCGGGGATAGGAGGCCGGCGGCTGGCTCCATGCAGGCGGTGCGTCGCAGCGCGGGCCCGGCTTGTTTCGGTTCCGCCCGGCCCGGGCCGCGCGTGGCGCTGCCGGGATTTGCTACGCTGCGCTAGCGCCCGAGGGAGCTCGGCGTTTTTATCAATGAACGCCTGTCTCCTCCCCGGCGGCTCGTCACTAAGAGCCCGCCCCCTTCCAGGAGGCGAGTCACCTAGAAGCCACGCCCCTCCCCAAGCCCTGCGACACCGATAAGCTCCTCCTCCCACCCAACGCAAGTCCAGGCCCAGCCTCCTCCCCACGCCTTAACGACGCAACCGTGCTGGTAGTCACCATGCGGCTGAGACCAGAATGTCGGGGTCAGCCGTTTCTCCGTGCCCCTCTCCCTACGTCCTGGTGAACGAGAGTCCATTCATGGAGGGGGGGGGTCTCTTTCTTTCCCCATCTTTCGGGTCTTTTTCTGAAGTCTGAGTGGGGCTGGGTATCTGGGGAGTCTCCCCCGGCAACTAGATAGACCCGCGAGCCTGGCGGGAAGGGAGAGGCAGGGGCGTCTCCCGCACACCCTTTTAAGTGCGCTAGACCTTCCGCTGTCCCACGGCCTAGGCCAGAGCCGCCGGGCCCGGGCCGGTACTACCCCCTTTAGGGTTTAGGAAGAATTGCACCCTCCTGAGCCTGGCTTGGGACTGGCCGGAGCGGGTGGAGGAGGGGGAGGCTGCCACGCTGAATTTTTGGGGTCAAACACCCCAGCTTTCAAGATTTTTGCCCTGTGCCTCGTCGCATCCTCTGTTTCCCTCCTCCACAACCTTGAGAGTTAGATCTCGGGTTCTGGCGGGGTCCCTTATTCCCTTTCCTTGAAAACACCTAGTGCCTTGATTCGGCGGTCAGAAGGCCAGAAAGTGAAGAATGGGAATTAGGATTTTCTCAAATCTAGTGATGGACAGTTGGGCAGGTGGTCCTGGGGCCATGTGGACCGCTAGACTCCTAGTTCGAGCCCACCCTTCCCAGGGCCAGAAACAGAGAGAGAGGTGGGGTCTTAAGCCCTCCGGGGTGTTTGTCCCAGTTATCACAGGCCTCCCCCTGGCTTTGTCCTTCTCATCTCTCTGTCCTCACTCTGTCCCACTCAATCAATTATTAAGCCATTCAGGCCTCAAAGACCTATTAAGAGTACCCGCCAAGTGCCAAGCACTGGCTGAACAAGGCCGCTCAAGGTTGCAGCCCTCATTTAGTCCACACTCTGCTCTTTGGAAACAGACAAGAGGCAAGTTTAAGAACAAAGTCATTGCAGGCTTAGGCGCCTGGGTGGCTCAGTGGATTAAGCCTCTGCCTTTCAGGTCATGATCTCAGGGACCTGCCTGGGATTCTCTGCTCAGCGGGGAGCCTGCTTCCCTGTGTGTGTGTGTGTGTGTGTGTGTGTGTGTGTGTGTGTTGTCTGCCTCTCCGCCTACTTGTGATCTGTTTGTGATCTCTCTCTCTGTCAAAGAAATAAATAAAATCTTAAAAAAAAAAAAAAAGTCTTTGCGGGTTTTGAAAAATGCTATGAAGGAAGTCAACAGAAGACTAACCAAAGAGCTTGCTTTAGAAAGAGTAGCCAGGTGAGTCAACAGATACTGAGTAGAACCTAATTCCTGTCAGTTGTATCCCCCAAAAGCTAAAAATCTCTGCACAGTACCCACTTCCCTCCATCTTCCCCTCCCAGCTTAATCTGAGTTGTAGTCCCTCCCGTTGGGATTACTGAGATTACGGATCATTGCCCCAGCAACTTGCTGCTCTCCCTGCCTTTCCTGTCGTCTCTGTTGTAACCTCCTTCCATTCCATATTTCCCACCCACCCAACCCCTCATCAAGCCCTCTAACCTTGCCCTTCAGGGCCACTGATGGGAGAAACCTGAAATGGGGATAATGACTAATAGCTCAGATGGGGGAGGGAGACTGGGAGGTGAGGAGGGGGTGGCCTTAAGCGCCTTAGTCAGGAGTTTGGTCTTTATCCTACCAGTCAACAGTTTTCCAGTGGGGAGATGGTAGTGGTGGGACCAGAAAGGACAGATCTACAGAGAAAATGAGGCTGAAGCATGTGTAGTTTGAAAAGTCATATTCAAGGTTGCAATTTTACATTTGGAAAATAAAGCAAAATGTCTTTGTATTAGTTCAGCAGGGCTGCCATAACAAAATACTGTGCACTACATGGCTTAGACAACAGAAATGTATTTTCTCATAGTTCTGAAGGCTGGAAGTCCAAGCTCAAGGTATTGACAAGGTTGATTCTGTTAAAAAGAAAACCGTAGGCCTCAAATGGCGTGACTTGGGTGGGCGAGGCCATGTCACCCAGCCAGGGCTTAATACCTGATGTAATTGCAGTTTCCACCTCCCCCAGAAAATATAAATCTCAACCTGTCAGGAATTTTCTGGTAGGTGCTAGTAAGTCTTTCACAGGACACTTTCGCCCCCGGAAGAAAGAGGAGTTGATCAGCATGATAAGACCCCCTATTCTTCTTCCTAAGGGAAAATGACCTCGCCTGAAACAATCCTTTCTTTTACTTTGCTTCTAACTTTCCTGCCCCAAGTTCCTTCCTATAAAAAAAAAAAAACTTTCCATTTTGTACTCAGATTTTGTTTATTTATTTGACAGAGATCACAAGTAGGCAGAGAGCGAGAAAAGGAAGCAGGTTCCCCGCTGAGCAGAGAGCCCAATGCGGGACTCGATCCCAGGACCCCGAGATCATGACCCGAGCCGAAGGCAGAGGCTTAACCCACTGAGCCACCCAGGCACCCCAAGATTTTATTTATTTTAGGGACATCTGGGTGGCTCAGTCAGTTAAGTGTCAGGCTTCAGGCCCGTCAGGATCCCAGGATGGGATTGAGCCCTTCTCAGGCTCCCTGCTCAACAGGGAGCCTGCTTCTCCCTCTCCCTCTGATACTCCCCCTGCTTATGCGCTCATTCTCTCTCTCTCTCTCAAATATATAAAATCTTAAAGGTTTATTTTAGAGAGAGAGAAAGAGAGTGCTTCAGTATGAGCAGGGGAAGGGGCAAGGGGAAGGAAGGGGACTCAATCCCATGACCTTGAAACAAGGACCAGAGCCAAAATCAGGAGTCAGAGGCTCAACAGACTGAACAACCCAGGTGCCCCTGAATTTAGTTTTTTAACAGTTTCTTCTGAGGGCTCTCTCTTTTTTTTTTTTTTTTTTTTTAAGATTTTTATTTATTTGACAGAGATCACAAGTAGGCAGAGAGAGGGGGAAGCAGGCTCCCTGCAGAGCAGAGATCCCGACGTGGGGCTCTATCCCAGGACCCTGAGATCATGACCTGAGCCAAAGGCAGAGGCTTAACCCACTGAACCACCCACCCATGTGCCCCTCTCTCTTGGTTTATAGGTGGTCTTCTCCCTTTGAGTTCACATGATCTTTCTTTTTTTTTAACTTAAGTAAATTGGAATCTATTTTATTTTAGTTTCAGATATACAACACAGATTCGACAATTTTACACATTACTCAGTGTTCACCACCCGAAGTGTAGTCATCATGTGTCACCATACACCATTATTGTAATATTGACTGCGTGCCTTATGGTATAATTTTATTCTCCATCTGTGTGACTTACTTATTTTATAGCTGGAAACTTGTAACTTTTTTTTTTTTTAGATTTTATTTATTTATTTGTCAGAGAGGGGGAGAGAGCACAAGCAGGGGGAGCAGCAGGCAGAGGGAGAAGCAGACTCCCTGCTGAGCAAGGAGCCCGATGTAGGACTTGATCCCAGGACCTTGGGATCATGACCTGAGCCAAAGACAGGCACTTAACAGACTGAGCCACCCAGGCACCCCAAAATTTGTACCTCTTAATCCTCTTTATCTACATGAGCTTTTCCTCTGTCTGTCCTAATCTCTTCTTCTCATAAAAACACCAGTTGAGTGTCTGCCTTTGGTTCAGATCATGATCTCAGGGTCCTGGGATCGAGGCCTGTGTGTTAGGCTCCCTGCTCAGTGGGGAGCCTGAGCATGTCCCTCTCCTTCTGCCACCCCCTTGTGCATTCGCTCTCTCTCGCTCTCTTGTGCACACGCTCTCTCAAATAAATAAAATCTAAAAAAAAAAAAAAAAGCCAGTCAAATCAGACTAGAGTCCACCTAACAGCCTCATTTTAACTTACTTACCTCTTTAAAGGGTCAGTCTCTAAATACAGTCACGTTCTAAAGTATTGGGTGTTAGGACTTTGTGCAGAAGTCAAGATCTTACCTCTGTCCATCTTAGGTCTTCAGATGAAACTCTTCAATAAAAGCATTAACAAAAGGAGAACAAATACAAGTTTATTAATGTAATACTTATGCATGGAAAAATGGGAGATACCCAGGAAAAATGAGGAACTCATCTAGCTTAGAATTCAAGCTTAAATACCTTCTTTTTAAAAAATTAACATATATGGGGCGCCTGGGTGGCTCAGTGGGTTAAGCCGCTGCCTTCGGCTCAGGTCATGATCTCAGGGTCCTGGGATCGAGTCCCGCATCGGGCTCTCTGCTCGGCAGGGAGCCTGCTTCCCTCTCTCTCTCTCTGCCTGCCTCTCCATCTACTTGTGATTTCTCTCTGTCAAATAAATAAATAAAATCTTTAAAAAAAAAAAAAATTAACATATAATGTATTATTTGCCCCAGGGGTACAGGTCTGTGAATCATCAGGCCTACACATTTCACAACACTCACCATAGCACATACCCTTCCCAATGTCCATAATCCAGCCACCCTATCCCTACCTTCCCACCACCCAGCAACCCTCAGTTTGTTTCCCGAGATTAAGAGTTTCTTATGGTTCATCTCCCTCCCAGTCCCATCTTGTTTTATTTTTTCCTTCCCTACCCCCCATGACCCCCCACCCTGCCTCTCAAATTCCTCATATCAGAGAGATCATATGATAATTGTCTTGCTCTGATTGACTTATTTCACTCAGCATAATACCCTCTAGTTCCTTTCGCATTGTTGCAAATGGTAAGATTTCATTTCTTTTGATGGCTGCATAATATTCCTGTGTGTGTGTGTGTGTGTGTGTGTGTGTCTGTGTCTGTGTCTGTGTATGTGTGTATATACCGCATCTTCCTTATCCATTCTTCTGTTGATGGACACCTAGGTTCTTTCCATAATTTGGCTGTTGTGGACATTGCTGCTATAAACATTTGGGTGCACGTGCCCCTTTGGATCACTGCATTTGTATCTTTAGGGTAAGTACCCAGTGGTGTGATTGCTGGGTTGTAAGGTAGCTCTACTTTCAACTTTTTGAGGAACCTCCATGCTGTTTCCCAGAGTGGCTGTACCTGCTTGTATTCCCACCAATAGTGTAGGAAGGTTTCCCTTTCTCTGCATCCTTGCCAACATCTGTCGTTTCCTGACTTGTTAATTTTAGCCATTCTGATTTGTATTTCCCTGATGCCGACTGATGTGGAGCACTTTCTCAAATGTCTGTTGGCCATCTGGATGTCTTCTTTTCAGAAATGTCTGTTCATGTCTTCTGCCCATTTCTTGATTGGATTATTTGTTCTTTGGGTGTTGAGTCTGATAAGTTCTTTATAGGTTTTGGGTAATAGCCCTTTACCTGATATGTCATTTGCAAATATCTTCTTCCATTCTGTCAGTTGTCTTTTGGTTTTGTTGACTGTTTCCTTTGCTGTGCAAAAAAGCTTTTGATCTTGATGAAGTCCCAATAATTCATTTTTGCCCTTGCTTCCCTTGCTTTTGGCGATGTTCCTAGAAAGAAGTTGCTGCAGCTGAGATCGAAGAGGTTGCTGCCTGTGTTCTTCTCGAGGATTTTTTTTTTTTAAAGATTTTATTTATTTATTTGTCAGAGAGAGAGCGAGCGAGAGCGAGCACAGGCAGACAGAGTGGAAGGCAGAGTCAGAGGGAGAAGCAGGCTCCCTGCGGAGCAAGGAGCCCGATGCGGGACTCGATCCCAGGACGCTGGGATCATGACCTGAGCCGAAGGCAGCTGCTTAACCAACTGAGCCACCCAGGCGTCCCTTCTCGAGGATTTTGAAGGATTCCTGTCTTACATCGAGGTCTTTTATCCATTTGGAGTCTATTTTTGTGTGTGGTGTAAGGAAATGGTCCAGTTTCATTTTTATGCGTGTGGCTGTCCAATTTTCCCAACACTATTTGTTGAAGAGACTGTATTTTTTCCATTGGACATTCTTTCCTGCTTTGTCGAAGATTAGTTGACCATAGAGTTGAGGGTCCATTTTCTGGGCTCTCCATTCTGTTCCATTGATCTATGTGTCTGTTTTTCTGCCAGTACCATACAATCTTGATAATTACAGCTTTGTAATAGAGCTTAAAGTCTGGAATTGTGATGCCACCAACTTTGTTTTCTTTTTCAATATTCCTCTGCCTGTTTGGGGTCTTTTCTGGTTCCATATAATTAAGATTCTTTATTCTATTTCTTTGAAAAAAACTGATGGTATTTTGATAGAGATTGCATTAAATGTATAGGTTGCTTTAGGTAGTATAGACATTTTCACAATAGTTGTTCTTCCAATCCATGAGCATGGAACATTTTTCCATTTCTTTGTGTCTTCCTCAATTAAATACCATCTTTAAAAAAAAAAAAACTTTATTTATGTACTTGACACACACACACACACAGAGATCACAAGTAGGCAGAGAGGCAGGCAGAGAGAGATGGGGAAGCAGGCTCCCCACTGAGCAGAGATCCCAATGTGGGGCTCTATCCCAGGACCCTGAGATCATGACCTGAGCCACCCAGGTGCCCCAATTAAATACCATCTTAATAGGGAAAAGGGAAGAGAAATACTCTCAGGGAAAAGTAAATGATTTCTAGAAAAAATGAATGGACCTTTAGAAGAATGGATAGGAGATATGATAATTTGGGACCAAGTTTGTCTGGGTGTGGCATAGATTTCTAGTTTCCTCTCCTGTGATATGAGAAGACATTCCCAGGAAGGGCGTTTATGCCCATCGAATCCTTTTAGAGATCTGCCTTTAGGCAGGTAAGGGGAGTTCAGAGAAGGCCTCTCCCGGCATTTCCTGTTTTTCAAGTACCTACAGTTCAAAATAGTCACTATGCCAAAGTGGCAAGTTGGGTGCCATATTCTGTTACCCGTCACTGTCTTCTCCCCTTGGGAGGTTAACAAGATTTTTGAGTCCTCCTCCAGAAACTAGGACACTAGGAGGAGCTCCTCTTGAATGTTGTAACTAAGGGCCGGAAGTGTCCTCTGCCTCCTCCCTCAGTGAAACATATGCGACCATGAGTGGATCTTAGACCCTGCCACACACCAGGCATTGGACTAAGCATTTACGCTGTTGACTGCTCACAGTAGCCTTATTACATGGATGTGATTATTATTCCCACTTCACAGTTGAAGAAACTGAGGCTCAAGGGGTTAAGCTGTTTGCACAAGGTCACATACAGCTACAAAGGGGTAGAGTTAAATTCTGAACCCAAAATGTCTGACTCCACTATTCACCACTGCCTGACTTTTCTGGGGGCCCTGTTCCTTGCACCTGTCCTCCTTCTAACAACAGCTCCATGTCTCTATGTCCCTCTTATTAATGCTCTTTCTCCTCCCCTGCCCCAAGAACCTCACAGTCTGTGCCCAAGCTGAGGTTTTTCAGAGTTCTCTGGGTCTCCGGTCCCTAGAAGATTCTGTGAGGCTCTGCTGCCCCTCGTTGCGCACGTGTCCCACATTCCCTGCCCCCTTGGCAGCTCAGAATCAGAATTTCTCTCTCTCTCTTTTTTAAGTCTTTTCTTTCTTTCTTTCTTCCTTTCTTTCAGAGAGAGAGAGAGTGTGCACAAGCAAGGCGAGCGGAAGATGGAGAAGGAGAGAGAAACTCAAACAGATTCTGCGCTGAGCACAGAGCCCAACACAGAGTGCCTGGGGGGCTCAGTCGATTAAGCATCGGACTCTTGATTTTGGCTCAGGTCGTGATCTCAGGGTCCTGGGATTGAGCTCCCATGTCAGGCTCCTACCTCAGTGGGGGTTCTGCAGGAGATTCTCTCTCTCTCTTTCCTTCCGCCCTTCCCCCTCTGAATTAAATAAATAAAATCTTTTTTTTTTTTAAGATTTTATTTATTTATTTGACAGACAGAGATCACGAGTAGGCAGAGAGGCAGGCAGAGAGAGAGAGGAGGAAGCAGGCTCCCTGCTGAGCAGAGAGCCCGATGCGGGACTCGATCCCAAGATCCTGAGATCATGACCTGAGCAGAAGGCAGCGGCTTAACCCACTGAGCCACCCAGGCGCCCATAAATAAAATCTTAAAAAAAAAAAAAAAAAGTCAGATGCTTAACCCACTGAGCTACCCAGGTGCCCCTCAGAATCTCTTGTCCGTTTCAGGTCACTGAGGTCAAGGATGTCTTTCAAGAATGAGAGATGCCTCAGGGTGTCTGGCTGGCTCAGTCAGTAGAGCATGTGACCCTTAATCTCAGGGTTATGAGTTTGAGCCCCACATTAAAAAAAAAAAAAGAATGACAGCGACTAAGGGTAGAACTTGGGAGGGGGCTGTTGGAATAAGCAGTAAGATCTTGGGTTTCTTCGGTGGGTGCAGAAGCCGAAGTCCTAAAGCCAAACCAGAGAGAGGCTAATAGCTACAGCAGGATTTCATACTCACCATGTGCTATTCTGAGCACTTGATAAATATTAATGCATTTAATATTCCCAGAAACTCTATGAGAAAGGTATTATCCTCCCTATTTCGCCATGGAGAAATTAAACACAGAAATGTTAAACGTCTTACCCAAGGTCACAAAGGTAGTTCACAGTGTTCAGCTTGGAAAATCTGGGCAGCCTGGCTCCAGACTCCATGCTGTGAGGTGCTAAGCCATATATCCCACCGGGCTGTGAGGAGGGGAGGGGGCATGGGCCATTAGGACCTGGAGAGAGGGAGACGCAAGAACTAGAGGACAGGTAAAGGGTGGAGTAAATGATTTACAGGTGGAGTGCTTCCCTCTCCCGGACCGTAAACCAAAGGGAACTGTCAGCCTCTGGGAAGGGAGATAAGGTGACTCAGGAGGGAAGGGCAGGGAGGGGACTGGGGACTGGGGACTGGGGACTCCCCTTCCATGAGTGAGGCTTCAAGTCCTGTACCTTTATCCATGGCTCTGTGGGAAACTCAGCGCAGTGATCCAGAGTGTGGGTAACAGGCAGTAGGGTGAGGGCCACAGAAGCAGGTGGGGGAGGGGCGATGATTGAATGGCAGCAGCCTGGGTTGTCCTCAAGGAAGCTCCCAGGATCTCAGGGCTTGAGCTCCTCTCAGTCCCAGGCCTGGGCCCCCTGGTACAAGACTCTTTAAGTGGTATGCAGCCCAGAGTGCTCTAGAAAAGCCACAGATCAGAGCTTGGGAAGGGTTGCATGGCCATGCTGGCTGAGCCCCCAGAGCTTGTATCTTGCCCTCCCCAGGAGAGAGGTCCTGGTCTTTCAGACCTCTGGGACACATGCACACACGTACACACACACACACACACACACACACACACACACACACAACCAATTTTTCCCTCATATTGACATCTCCCTGGCTCACCTGGGGCCCAGAAAGAGAACATGACTCTTCTGGCCATGAGTAGCTTTCCAGAATTTGCTCATCTTAGAGGTTTCTCAGAGAAAAAAAAAAAAAAAGGTGCGGGGGAGGAGGGCCAGATGTCTTTCAGGTGGAAAGGGGAAAAAATTAAAAAGAAAATAAAGGAAAAGAAAAGTAAAGTAAAGCCTACCTGGGCTCAAGTCCTCCCCAGCTCTATTGACATGAGTCAGATACCATCCTGTCCTCAAGGGCCGCAGGGGCTGGAAGGGAGCTGAGCCCTGCAGACAGGTCACTGAGCACTGTGTTTGTTGTGAGAGAGGAAACCTGGAGGGCCCTTGCAGGAGCAGTGAGAAGGAGCTAAGCCAGAGGCAGGTGATGGCAGCAGGGGTGGGAACATCTCAGAAGGCCTTACCCTGCTGAAAAGCCTGGACCTGGCACCATTTGGTTTGGGGATAGGCCGGCAAGGCTTCAGGCGAGAGGTCTCTGCCTCTTTATCTCTGAAGGATTGCCTGGTTCAGGGACACAGCAGAGGACTAGGAGGTAGAAACCAAAGGGAATAGACTTGGCTCTTCATGGTAAGAGCAGCGAGGGCTAAATGCCCACAGGGCTCCAGGCTCAGGAGACTATTTCTTTGAATAATCCCAACTGCCCTGGGTGGCAGGTGTTATTGATCTTGCTTTGTAGAGGAGGAAAACTGAGGTTCAGAGAGACAAAGTAACTCATACAAGGCTGCGGAGAGGGCTAGAAGTCAAACCCAGGTTTGTCTGATTCCCAAGCTTGTGCTCCTACCATCTCTCCGTTTCCTGTCTCTAGGAAACACTTGCAGGGGAGAAATCAGATCACAGTGTAGGGGAAGGACCCAAATAGGTCAGAAGTGGGACCAGCCCTCCTGGGGGTTCATGG
Organism: Mustela erminea; assembly: GCF_009829155.1. NCBI lineage: Eukaryota > Metazoa > Chordata > Mammalia > Carnivora > Mustelidae > Mustela > Mustela erminea. The sequence continues at coordinate 74,959,257 of NC_045623.1, forward strand.
GTGATCTCAGTATCAGGTGGGTAATTGAGCTGGTGCCTCAACTATTATTTCCTCTGTTAGACTGAGGAGGAAATTGAGGCCTAGAAGTAGAAATGGCCACTCAGGATGCCAGATACCCTTAGGAGTCAAGATGCTGGACACAGGGGCGCCTGGGTGGCTCAGTTGGTTGAGCAGCTGCTTTCAGCTCAGGTCATGATCCCAGAGTCCCGGGATCGAGTCCCACATCGGGCTTCCAGCTCCATGGGGAGTCTGCTTCTCCCTCTGACCTCCCCTCTCATGCTCTCTCTCACTCTGTCCCTCTCTCTCTCTCAAAATAAATAAATAAAAATCTTTAGGGGCGCCTGGGTGGCTCAGTGGGTTGGGCCTCTGCCTTCGGCTCAGATATGATCCCAGAGTCCTGGGATTGAGCCCCGCATCGGGCTCTCTGCTCTGCGAGCAGCCTGCTTCCCCTCCCTCTCTCTGCCTGCCTCTCTGCCTACTTGTGATCTCTCTCTGTGTCAAATAAATAAAATCTTTAAAAATAAATAAATAAAAAAAAAATAAAAATCTTAAAAAAAAAAAGATGCTGGACACAGCGCTGAGGGAGGTCTGCATCCTTAGGCCCAAGTCCCAGACCTGTGGCCTTGTCAACCCTGTGGAATACGGATGGGGAATTGTCAGGCTGAGCTCCCCAGAGCCTGGGCGAAAAGCCTAGCAGGGTGGCCAGTGCACAGGATCCTGGTCACAGGGCTCAAGCCTTTGTTTAGGCCCAATTGGGCCACTTCCAGCCTTTGGAGTTGTGAAACTGAATAAAGGAAACATCATTTAAAAAAAATAGAGTCCATGGGGTGCCTGGGTGGCTCAGTGGGTTAAGCCTCTGCCTTCAGCTTGGGTCATGATCTCAGGGTCCTGGGATTGAGCCCCACATCAGGCTCTCTGCTCAGCGGGGAGATTGCTTCACCCTCCCCTCAGCCCCTCCCCCACCTCTCTGCCTACTTGTGATCTCTGTCAAATAAATAAATAAAATCTTAAAAAAAAAAAATAGAGTCCGGTCACCAGAGTGGGGGGAGTCTCACACCCCACCAATTTGTACTCAATTGCAGACCCCAACAGCAAGAAGCATATCTTGCATTTTCCACCTGGAAAGGACCTACTTCACTACCCCTGCAAGAGGGAGAAAGACTTCTTCCTTGCATAGCAAGAGCCCAGCCAATGAGAAGTTGCCACAGCTCAGCCAATGAGAAAACATCACCAACCTCCCGTGGACTTTTGCCTGAAGTAGCCCCTCTAAACTTCCCTTTTTTTCTCTATATAATAACTTTCCTCTCTTTTGTTCTCAGGATCGCCTATGGTTTGCTGTAGCTTGCATATCCTGAATTGCAATTCTTCTGTTTTTGAATAAGTCTATTTGCTGGTAAAATAACTGGCTATTTTGTTTTCAGTCTCAACCAAGTCCATCAACTCAGGTTTTGAATCCTGCCTCCAATGACCCTGAACAAGTCATTTACCTCTCGGAGCCTCATGTGTAAATGGGGTTGGGGTGAGGATTGCAGGACACGCTGACCTAGTAGGGCCTTTGGCACGGCGCCCGTCGGTCAGGGCTCTGTGATCAGCGGCTGTGATGATTATAACAACTTATCATCATGCATCTGCCTTCTCACCTGGAGCGTGGGACAGTAATCCCTGTCATCCTGGTTTCAAGGACATGGTGTAATCTGTGTGAGATGTAGGGCCAGTGCAGATGTCCCTTTTGCCACCCCAAGGCCAGCCCAGCCCTGCAGTGGGTAGGGAGACACATCTAGTTCCCAGGGCCAGGGGAAGCTGGGTGACAGCCTCAATCCATCAATGATAACCTCAGTCCAGCTAAGCTTTATGGGCCCAGCAGATATTTAAATATGGGTGGTGTGTGGGCTAGCCCAGTTCTCCGTCTCAACACAGGCAGTTGCCTAGAGCAGGTAGGCCAGTGTGGAGTGGGAGGTGGCATTTCCCAGGATCTTGGGAGACCAGCTGTCAGTAAGACCCCTGAGGATAGTTGTGGGTTTGGACTGGAGATGGATCTCCTGTCCTCAGGAGTTTGTGACCTGGCTCCTTCTGGCCCTTCGAGTGGAGGAGGAACTCGGGGAAGCTTCTTGCAAGAGAAATTATAGATCTCAGCTTCCCTGGGCCCATTCCATCCTGGCTTGACCCATGTACCCCTGAGCTCTGGAGGGGATGGGGGTGCTTTTGTCTGCTCTGAAGCTTCTTCCCCTTGTCTACTGACATAGGATGAAGACTGGGTGTGCGTGACCTGAGCTGAAGGGAGGGTGCCTGGGGAACTAAGCTTGTTGAGAAGAAGGCAAGCTACGGACATTTGCCAGCAAAGAGGGACGGCTCTGGGGGCAGCTCTTGTGACCTCCTACCCAGGCCCCCAGCACCATGACGGTCTCATACACCCTCAAAGTGGCAGAGGCTCGCTTTGGAGGCTTCTCCAGCTTGCTTCTCCGCTGGAGGGGAAGCATCTACAAGCTCCTTTACAAAGAGTTCCTCCTCTTCATCGCCCTCTACGCTCTGCTCAGCATCACCTACCGGTGAGGGGGAGCTCTCAGGACTGGCCCAGGGGCAAGGGATGGGGTACTCATCTGGCCACCAACCCTCTAACCCAGGCTTACACTTGACCTTCTCCAGGCTGCTGCTGACCCAGGAGCAGAGGCACGTGTATGCTCAGGTGGCCCGATACTGTAATCGTTCTGCAGATCTCATTCCCTTATCCTTTGTACTGGGTAAGTTTCCCTCGAATTCTCCCAGGTATCCTTCTGACCATCTTCCTGAACTTCAGGTTTAGTTGATAGTTCAGAGGATCAGAATTACCCCCGGCAGCACAGCCTGGAGGTCAGCAGGCAAGGGAATTGCGTTCTGGGTCCAGGATTTCCAGAGGGCTAGACCCTGCCTGTCACCTGCGGGACCCTCACTCCACCTGGGGACAAGACATGGGCTGGCTTCAAAATCCCACTCTGGGTACTAGAGGGGACACCCCCTTCCCACCTTCATGGGAAGCAGGGCTCGGAGTTAACCGTTCCTTGACGGCTTCTCCGCAGAAGGAGGTTTGCCCTGCTCCCTCCTCCCTCCTCCAAACCTGACTTAACAAGGTAGAGGCTTTAGGAGGAGGCGTTCCCCTTGACAGCGAGGCAGGGCACTGAAGCCCAATGTGTCCGTCCTTCTCCTTGCTTTGGTTCAGCCTGGCCTGGACCAGGTGCTCTGGCTGGGGAGGTTGGGGGCAGGGGACGCTGACTCCCCCGGCCCTCCATCGTCCCTTCCCGTCTGCACTCGCACGGCGGCCAATCAGGTTTCTACGTGACGCTGGTGGTGAACCGCTGGTGGGCCCAGTACACGAGCATCCCGCTGCCGGACCAGCTGATGTGCGTCATCTCGGCCAGCGTGCACGGCGTAGACCAGCGCGGCCGCCTGCTGCGCCGCACCCTCATTCGCTACGCCAACCTGGCGTCAGTGCTGGTGCTGCGCTCGGTCAGCACGCGCGTTCTCAAACGCTTCCCCACCATGGAGCACGTGGTGGACGCTGGTGCGGACAGGTGTCCCTGGCGGCTTTCGGGTTGGGAGGATTTGGGGGGCCAGAGGGGTGGCTCGGGGCCGGGACCTGAACACGGGCCTCCTAGGAGGGGTGGGGGTGGGTCTGAGCCCCAGGGGGCGAGTCCTAGGGGCGGGGGAGGTGTCTGTGCCCCCGCCCCTCACTGTATCGCCTCAGGTTTCATGTCCCAGGAAGAGAGGAAGAAGTTTGAGAGCCTGAAATCCGATTTCAACAAGTACTGGATCCCTTGCGTCTGGTTTACCAACCTGGCGGCCCAGGCCCGCAGGGATGGGCGAATCCGTGATGACATCGCTCTCTGTCTGCTCCTGGAAGTGAGTCGGCCCCAGACCAGGCCTGTCTATCCTCCCTGGCTTTACAAACTGGAATAATATAGATGGTGCCAACTGCCCATGGCACACGGTGGGAAGCACTGTACATACATTAACTCATTCGGCCTTCACAACAGCCCTTGGGACATTATAAGCGTCCCTCTCTCACGGGTGAGAAAACTGAGTCACTGCGTGAGTGGCAAGAAACTTGCCCAAGTCACTAGTTAGCAGAGCCGGGACTCAGACATGCTGCTTCCCCAGTCTGTGCTTGCAACTACTTCGCTAAACTGCTTCCCATCACGGCCCCCCTCCCCCACATGATAGGACCCCCTGACAGCAGACTAGACCTCAGTTTGTGCTGGGCTTCCCTGTTCTTTCCCCATTCTTCCCTCCTCTCCGCCGCTGATGTTGGCTTCCTGCCTTTCCCGCAGGAGCTGAACAAGTACCGGGCCAAGTGCAGCATGCTCTTCCACTATGACTGGATCAGCATCCCTCTCGTCTACACCCAAGTAACTGCCTCCCCTCCCCAGCCCCAGTGCCTACTGCATGTCCAGTGCTGTGGGTGACGCTGACAATTAGAGACCGTACCTGCTCTGGGGCAGCTCAGTCCAGCGAGACACCGAGCAACCAAGGGCTCATCTTCCAAGCATCCCTGGCCCCTGCTAAGACGACCCCATCCCCTCGGAGGCTGCCACACCTTGCTATACGTTTTATTTCCTCGTCAGATTCCCTACTGGGCCTCAAGGTCAGGGAGGGCATTTCTCCCTGACTCAGGCAGGCTTCCTTCTCCAGGTGGTGACCATAGCAGTATACTCCTTCTTCGGCCTCTCCCTGGTTGGCCGCCAGTTCGTGGAGCCCGAGGCGGGGCCAGCCAAATCTCGGGAGCCTTTAGAGGCAGCATCCACCCTGGGGGACCTGGACATGTACGTGCCTCTCACCACGCTGCTGCAGTTCTTCTTCTATGCTGGCTGGCTCAAGGTGGGCATGGAGGCTCGCCGTACTGGCTTGCTCTGTAGCGATGTGAGCCCAGGAACCCCACCTCACCTTTGAGGACAGAGAATGGGGCTCTGAGCCCAGAAAACACTGTCTTGCAACTTGTAGGTGGCCGAACAGATTATCAACCCCTTTGGTGAGGATGATGACGACTTTGAGACCAACAAGCTCATAGACCGCAACTTGCAGGTACGCAGGGGCCTGGTGGCAGCTGCCTGTGCTCCCCTCCTTGCCAGCTCTCCGCCTGGGTGTGGAGAGGACAGCGGATCCTTACGACTTGATGCCTGCCCCAGGTGTCTCTGTTATCCGTGGACGACATGTACCAGAACCTGCCTCCCGCCGAGAAAGACCTGTACTGGGACGAAGACTCCGCGCAGCCACCCTACACGGTGGCCACTGCAGCCGAGGCTCTGCGGCCTTCCTTCCTGGGCTCCACCTTTAACCTTCGGTAAGTGGCCCACGCTGGTGGAGGTAGGACTTGACCCAGGTGGCAGGCCCCCATGTCCTCACCGCCCTGCTCCTAGCCTTCTCGGGAGATCCAGTCCCGGGGTGGCCCCGCGCCAGGCTCGCTCAGCCCGTCCTCCTCCTGCAGCATGAGCGATGACCCCGAGCAGAACATGAAAGTGGAAGCGTCCCCAGCGGCTGCTCGGCCACTGCCCGCCCAGACCCCACTACTCGGCCACTTCCTGGGTGCAGGAGCACCCTCCCCTGCCATCAGCCTCAGGACATTTGGCCGCATGCGAGGAGCCCCCAGGACCCCGCATCTGCTGCGCTTCCGAGCAGAGGAGAGCGGTGAACCCGAGGCCGCAGACCGCATTGAGGAGGCATCGGTGGCATCAGAAGACGAGACCAGGGAGCCCTGATCAGAGGCTGCCTGGCCCAGTGCCGTTCTGCCCGCCTCTCCAAGGCCTGCCTCCCCTCACTTCCCAACACCCTGCTGACCTCCAGCACTATTAGAGCACTTGCAGTGTGTCCTGAGCTGGAGAATTTAGGGACAGACCCTGAAAGGGGAAGATGGTGGGGCCAGCACCAGGGTTGGGAATGTGTCCATTTTGGTGGGGAAATGTAGGATGGTTTGCTTGGGGAAGGTGAGACTAGGATACATGGGCAGGGCCTAGAGGACAAGAACCCGGATGCACTGTAATTTCCTGCTCAATGGGTTGTGGGGCCTGTTCTCAAACCTGAGGGAGTATCAGTAGCACCAAAGGGCCTTCTCAGTGTATTTCCCTGTGCCACTCCTAGGATTTGATTTATTAGATCTGGGATGGAACTCAAGAATTTGCATTTCTATTAAGTTCCCAGGTGATGGTGCTGCTGCTGGTCCAGGCATCACAATTTGAGTCCCATACGAAAAGACGTTGAGGATATACCTTATCCTGATCTTACTCTGAAGAGGCATCAGAGTATGTGTGCTGGGGGACTTTTACTTTACTTGTAATATTCTTTTTATTTACAATGAGAATATAATCAGTTATTACTTGTGCAATTACAGTTGTTTAAATTGGCCTGCTGGAAGGTGGGATAAAGATAACATGGTAAGGGCTTGGGAATATGATCAAACTCAGACATGGAGGCAGCTGGACCCAGACCCAGCCCAGTTGGACTTCAGAGTGCCACCCCCTTCTGCTCCCACCAGCGCAACAGGAGGAAGCGTGATTTAAGGGGTGAAAGCTGCGGGCTTGCAGTGCTGGGTTGGGGGGGAACCATCCTAATGGGAGCCTAGATTGGAGTTGACTGAACTGAGCTCCATTCTGCAAGCCTCCACTAAAGACACTGGTGACTGCCAAAACTGAATCTTAGGGTCAAAGGATGACAAAATTCAGAAGAAACAAAAGGTGTAGTAGAGGTTGAGTGCAGCCTCTGACATCTGGGGCTGGCTTTGCTACTTTCCTACTGGGCAACCATGGGTTACAGAATACCTAAACATAGGTCTCCAAGTTTTTTTTCGTTTTGTTTTTTTTAAAGATTTATTTATTTATTTGACAGACAGAGATCACAAGTAGGCAGAGAGGCAGGCAGAGAGAGAGGGAAGCACACGCTTCCCGCTGAGCAGAGAGCCCCATGCGGGGCTTGATCCCAGGACCTTGGGATCATGACCTGAGCCGAAGGCAGAGGCTTAACCCACTGAGCCACCCAGGCGCCCCTCCAAGTTTTGTTTTTTAAATGCTTTATTTGACAGAGAGAGTGAGCACAAGCAGGCAGAGCAGCAGGTGGCGGGGATGGGGGGCAGGCTCCCTGCTCAGCAGAGAGCCTGATGTGAGGCTCGATCCTAGGACCTGGAGACCATGACCTAAGCTGAAGGCAGAGGCTTAACCCACTGAGCCACCCAGGCGCCCACATAGGTCTCCAAGTGTTTATGGAGACAAAAGTACCCCAAGATAGCCATTTCCATAGAGGTTTTTCTCACAGGGTTAATGGGAGTTTGCCTTGCTTCAGGGAAAGAACGGTCAGCTGAAGGCTTCGGGAATGAATAGGGGATGAATCCAGGACTCTCTTCTTATTTGAGAGTGTGACAGCCCAAGAAGGGGGATCAGTCAAAGGAAGACGCAGACTCCCTGCTGAGCAGGGAGCTCGACCTGGGTGGGACTCAATCCCAGGACTCCAGGATCAAGACCTGAGCTGAAGACAGGCGACCAACCAACTGGGCCATTCAGGTGCCCCAAATGAATCCAACACTCTTTAAACACACTGCTTCTAGTCAACAGATTAGAGGTAGGATTGAAGGGGAGGTATAATCTTGTAGAGCTCAAATGGGGAAATACAGGCAAAGTGTCTAATCTGACTTTGCTATTCCTGACCAACACTGTTAACAGTAACTAAAATGATGGTGCTGCAATAATAACCACTGGATGGAAAGGTGGGGCACACGCCTCCCAGAGACCATGGTAAGGTTTTAGAAGGTTGCGTTGCGTTTGGTGTGTTCTGAAGTTTTTATACTAAGAAGTGGGAGGAGGGTCATCTCCTAGTTCATCTTTCCCTACTATCTATTCACAGAACTCTGCAATTCAGCCAAGCTAACGAGCCAATTTGGATTTTCACTCCTTTGGCTCTTAAGTTATACTCGCACTTCCCATCAACTTTAACTTCAGATAAAATCTTGTTTTTGTTTTTTAAAATTAATTTAGCACATTTGAGTACCTCATGTTGCTATGCACTTCCAGGTACTGGAGACAGCAGGAAACAAACGTTTGTACTTGTTCCTCTGGCATTCTATTCTAATTGGGCAACAAAGAAAATGAGCAAAATTTATGCCCAACTAAGGGATAAGGAGAAAAAGCAGGGACAACAGATTAATAGCATGAAAGGAACTATAGTTTAAAATTATCAGGGAGGATCTCACTAAGGCTAAGACCTGGAAAATAAGGCTTGTGCTATGTGAAGGAAAATGTTCCCAACAAATGGACTAAGAAGCAAACATGTACTCTAAGGCCAGGATGATTAGCACGGTAGAAAAAGGGACCAGGTCACGGTGGGTTCCATAGCATTTGGGAAGGCTTCTGAGATGGGAAGCTGTCAGAAACCTATTGATCCCGATTTCTAGAACTATGCTGGGACAACAGAAGTAATTCAGTGCTACTTGCTAAAGAGTGATCAGAAGACAGAGCCAGGGTGTTAAAAGGTTAAACCAACAAGATTTGTTGACATAAGATGTTAGGAGTGTAGTGGTCAGAATGATCCAAGATTTTGATTTAAGCAGCTGCATATAGGCAATGATTTGCTATTATTAAATACCTGAGAAACTATATGAAAAGGGAAAGCAGAGGAATGTTACTAGTTTTTCACATGTTCACTTTTGAGTCCAATCAGGATATTCAAATGCAGGTTTTAAGTAGGTTTGGGTTAAAGTTAAGAAAATGCGGCACAAACTACATTTAACACCAACAGCAGATAATGTTAGTGACCCTACAGATTTAGCAATGCAAAAATCACTGGTTATCTTGCACACCTGAGCTGTGAAGGAGGGGAGGGGAAGGATTAGGGTTCAAGAGAAAATTAACTTCAGAAAGACATCCAAAAGCTGACAGGATAGACATGGAAATGTATACAACTTACTCTCTACAATATCAAAAATTTTTGGAACATAATTTCAAGGTTTCTAGGCCACCCATGAACCCAGGCTGAAAACTTCAAGCTAAAACCTTAAAACCAACATTCACACAGGTAAACAGTAGAGGCTCCCTCAAAGAGCCAAGTTCAGAGAGGCAGCATGGCTTCAGGTTCCAATCATGGTCCAATCAACATCTCAGTAATACTGGGAGCCCACGGCTGGGATACCTCCCTAATACGGTCTCTGTTCGCCTGAGCACCACATCGCTGTTCCCCTGAACACTCGCCTCTGGGGTGAGAAATGTTCCCCCGGCTAAATAAAGGCATAGCCCCACATCTAGGACTGGCCTTCAGGGAGAGAGTGCTGAACAACTGGATATTCACACGTAACTCCAGACAGAACAATAAACACCTTTATTACATGACCGAAGGTGGGAGGAAGATTTATTTGCCTTTCCGGGCTTTGATTTTCCTCAGATAGAACTCTAGCTCCTTGCCCTCTAGGACGTAGCCATCTGCTCGGCCACACTGGCCCGGTCGTGAAGCAATGCATGCTGCAAGAGAGTATGCGTTCATTAGCAAAATGACGGTGGGTCCCTACCCAAACCTAGGTGTCTCCTTAAAAGTCCATGTTGGTTCAGTTATGGGGGCAGGCTTGAAGCCCAGTGTCTCCTCAGATACACTTTATCGTCACTAAAAGTCAGTAGCAGAACTGGACAAAGTTTTCATCACTGAGACAGCCCCCTCAGCCCACACACAGACTTCTCAAAATACTTCTGAAGTTAGAGGCAGAGGCCAACCTCAGGCCTACGGGCTCCTGCCCACTACTTCCCACTCCAGTCTCACACTAATGGGATGCGCCCATGTTCTGATTTGTGCTTGTACACTGTTATCATTCAACTCTCCTAGTGAAGCCTTACCACACAGCTGGCAGTTAGGAGAACAAGAGGCAAGTATAAAATGCAGAGGGCACACTGTATCTTGTGACCCAATCTCCCAATGCAAAGAGCCATCTTACCAAGAAGCTTGCCCTGCTGGAACTGCTCCTCCAGAAGACTGCTGATTTTGGCATTCTTTTTCCTTTCATCATACTTCTTCTGAATTTTCTTTGATCGTTTTTTGTTTAAAATCTCTTCCTCCTCAGGCGTCTGAATAAAGCAAATACATGGGTTAGCTGGAGCCCCCCTGGTCCTGGCTCAGGGAAGAAAATGTCCCCACAGCCTTGGGCCCTGTACATCCCAATCCCTGCTGCCTTCCTCAGCACTTAAGGCTTTCATCTGTCTCCCTTCAGTAGCAGAACTGGACACAGTTTTCATCATAAGAAGGCTGGAATAAGGCTGGCCTCGCTCCCCCCACAGGGACGTTGGCTCCCCTAAAACACGCACCAGCTTGGCCCCCTTCTTGCGGCCCAGGGGCAGTGCATAGTGGGACTCGTACCACTGTCGGTACGGTGTGCTGTCAATGAGCACGATACAATTCTTCACCAGGGTCTTGGTGCGGACCAGTTCGTTGTTGGATGCGTTGTAGACAACGTCAATAATCCTTGTTTTGCGCGTACAACCTGCTCACAGAAGAATTTCAGAATCAAGTCCTGTAAACCGGAAGCCAACTGTCCGTGCTGTCCCCTACCAGCACACCCTCCCCCAAGTGCCCAAGGAGAAGCAAGGGAACTCTAGGCTGTTACCCAGCTACGGGGTGTCAGCTCAACCTCCACAAAGCCACCTTTCCAGAGATGACTAGCAACCACTCATCAGACTCAGCCCCAATCCCTGAAGCTATAGGAAAGGAGTGAGAAAAAACAGGATGGAGAGAATTCTCCAGCTACCACAACCTTCACAGCTTTCAAAGAGAAACTTCAGTATCTTGGTGGAAGCCACAGACTTCCTGTTAAAGGCACTTACTGAAGCTTAGAAAGATTTAGGTGTGGAGTTCCCACCCCCTCTTGGAGGGCCTCACTCACACTCAGAGCCCCAGGAGAAGTTCCCCACGTCTAGCCTCAAGGCACGGTACTTCTTATTGCCTCCCCGGACTCGGACTGTGTGTATGCGGCGGGGGCCGATCTGGAAAACACAGAGGCAGGAACTAGGTTATCCAGGAGAGCAAGACAGGAGAAGGTACAGAACCTGGCCTGGACGGAGGCAACACAGTCAGTGTAACTATGACAAGTCCTAACATTGGCAAGTGGCACGCAAGCGGCCAAGACGGCCACCACCACACCTAAGGATACTTTTTCATCACTCCAGTTACCTCCAAGAAGAAAAACCTGATCCCAAAAGGGAAAATTGAGTCTCTATGCAACAAAAAAAATACCAGGCTTCTGACTATCATTCGAGAAGCCCACTCCCTCCAGGCGCCCTTGAAGGCCTGATACCCAACATCTGTCTCCATACAACCTCTTTAGTCCTTTTTTTTTTTTTTAAAGATTTTATTTATTTGACAGAGAGAGATCACAAGTAGGCAGAGAGGCCGGCAGAGAGAGAGAGGGAAGCAAGCTCCCTGCGGAGCAGAGAGCCCGATGCAGGGCTCGATCCCAGGACCCTGAGATCATGACCCGAGCCGAAGGCAGCGGCTTAACCCACTGAGCCACCCAGGCGCCCCCAACCTCTTTAGTCTTAACCAACGCGTCCAGACGGAGGCCGCCCAGTCCCCTGGACAAAGCAGAGAGCCCTAAGAAGACTCCACCACCACCCGCAGAGACCAGACCACGCTGGAGACCGAGTCGAGGGGAGAGGCGAGGGCCCCCGCACGCACCTTGGTGTTGGCAGCGGGGCGTCCCAGCTCATACTTCCGCTTCTTGTGGTAGGGCTTTCTCTTGCCCCCGGTCTTGCGGCGCTTGTGCCAGTTGTCCCGAGAGATGCCTACATGCGGGAGCAGGGGGCGGAAGCTTTAGCCACGGGGGCTCGGGCCGGCACCTCGCGAGGCCCAGACCCCGCGCCGGGCGGGCCGCACGCTCAGCTCTCCAAGGTTGGCTTCCCCACTGCGCACTCGGGAGTTTGCAGCATTACCGAGGTGTCATCATCCACATGCGGCCCAGACCCGCGGGCTCTTTCCCGCGGCAGCCATGTTGGCGGCGTCCGCAGCACCAAGCCCCTGCAGCCACTGCAGCCACTGCAGCCACCGCAGCGAGCCTCGGCGGCTAGAACCCGAGCACCACCTTCCTCGGGGAAGCGCAGGGCCAGGGGTCGGGGCGCCCGAACTCCCGACTTGGCTGCGAGGCAGGATGGCACTGGATAGAGCTCATCCCCCTTCCCAGGCCCCAACGCAGAAACGACACTCACCCATCACTCCCGGCGCTGGCTGCGAAAGAGAAAACGCAAGGCCTCACGGTCCGGTTTGTAAAACGCTGTCCGGTTTGTAAAACGCCGCCCCTTTAACGTATTTCCGGGCGCCGCTGCGAGGAGCCTGGAGACGGAGCGCGGCGTTCCTTGTTTCTGCGACGGCGTCCCGGGAGGTTCACGCTCTGAATCCCGAGGGAGGGCGACCGGCGGTGGGAATGGCAGTGCTAGAGCTTGAGGGGTCTTAGGGTACAGCGAGGGGGGAGTCGCCTGCTTGTTTTGTTTTGAAAAGACTTGCTCTCGAGCTGGGCGCGGCTGCGTTGGGAAAGGGTGGAAAGAAGTAGGGATGGAAGGGAGCGGTGGACTTGGGTTTTGTTTTGAAGAGTTTGATGATAGATTGGACGTGGGGGGGTTAGGAAAAGGGAGGCGTGTCAAGGATTCCTCATTCCTCACTAGATCGTTTGGAATGACAGGCGACTGGTCATGTCTGGTCACCCTTACAGAAGATCTTGCGGGCGCCTGGGTGGCTCAGTGGGTTAAAGCCTCTGCCTTCGGCTCGGGTCATGATCCCAGGGTTCTGGAATCGAGCCCCACATCGGGCTCTCTGCTCAGCAGGGAGCCTGCTTCCTCCTCTCTCTGCCTGCCTCTCTGCCTACTTGTGATCTCTGTCTGTCAAATAAATAAATAAAATCTTTAAAAAAAAATAGAAGATCTTGGGATAGAAGATCTTGGGACAGATGATGTTACTTTGGGACTTGTCTCTATACAAATGGTAATTAACGTCACCAGAATGAAGGACCCTAGGGGGAGAGCATAAAGCAAATTTTCTTGTAAAATGTACTAAGTAACTATTTTAGGCTTTGTGGGATATAGAGTCTGTCACAACTGCTCAACTTTGCTGTTGTAGTGTGAGAGCAGCCCTGGACAGTATAGTTAATGATTGTGTGTGGCAGTGTTCCGTTAAAACTTGAGGTACAGGTATTCACCTCTCATGTTGTATTATGCTTTTGATTTTTTCCAAACATTTAAAACTATAACCATTCTTGGCGCATGGGCCCAATCAGCATACAGTGGTGTGCTATCCCCGACCATAAATACAGTAAGATGTTCTAGGTCCAAGGCTTGAGGAATGTAAACATTGAAGGCCAGGTAGAGAAAAACTGGCAGAGGGGAGGAGGAGCAATTGAGTGACAGGAGGGAAGCCAGCACAGAATGGCATGGTCTAATGCTACTGTGAAGGCTAGTTAAAATGAGGACTAAAAAGTGATTTTCGGATTTAGTAACTTGAAAATCTTTGCTAATATTGGCAAAAGCAGTTTCTGTGCGGGGGAGTGGGCAAAACTTAAAGTGGAATGGGAAGCTTTATTTATTTTTTTGAAAAGATTTTATTTATCTGTTTGCATAAGTAGCGGGGAGAAGCAGAGGGAAAGGGAGAAGCAGACTCCCGGCTGACCTGGGAGCTGGATCCTGGCCTCAGTCCCAGGACCCTGAGATCATGATCTGAGCTGAAGGCAGACGCTTAACCCACTGAACCACCCAGGCGCCCCTGGAATGGAAAGTTTTTTAATTCATTAATTAATTTAAAAATTTTAAAGATTTTATTTATTTAATGGAGCGAGAGAACACAGGCAGAGCAGCAGAGGGCGAGGGAGAAGCAGGCTCCCCACTAAGCAGGGAGCCCGATGTGGGGCTCGATCCTTGGACCCCAGGACCATTACCCAAGCCAAAGGCAGTCGTTCAACCAACTGAGCCACCCAGGCACCCTGGGAAGTTGTTTTTGTTGTTGTTGTTGTTTTTAATTTTTAAAGGACAGTATAGGGGCGCCTGGGTGGCTCAGTGGGTTAAAGTCTCTGACTTCAGCTCAGGTCATGGTCCCAGGGTCCTGGGATTGAGCCCCACATCGGGCTCTCTGCTCAGCAGGGAGCCTGTTTCCTCCTCTCTCTGCCTGCCTCTCTGCCTACTTGTGATCTCTGTCAAATAAATAAATAAAAATCTTTAAAAAAATAAAAATAAAAGGACAGTATATGTAGATAACATTCTCAAGAAGTATTTTAAAGGGAAGGAGAGAAGGATGCCTGGCTGGCTCAGCTGAAGGAGACTGTAGCTTTTCATTTTGGGGATCCTCAGTTCAGAGATTACTTTGAGTTGAGTGCAGAGATTACGTAAACATTTTAAAAAATAATAAAATAGGGGCGCCTGGCTGGCTCTGTCAGTAGAACACGCAGCTCTTGATCTTGGGGGTTGTAAATTCAAGCCTCATGGTGGGGGGAGAGATTACTTAAAAATCTTTAAAGAAGAAAAAAAAAAGGGGGGGGGAGACAGGCTGCTGGAGGGAAACAGATCATAGGGTAGTATTGAAAGGAGTAAACTGGGGCTCCTGGGTGGCTCAGTGGATTGGGCTGCTGCCTTCGGCTCAGGTCATGATCTCAGGGTCCTGGGATCGAGTCCCCCATCGGGCTCTCAGCTCAGCAGGGAGCCTGCTTCCCTCTCTCTCTCCGTCTGCTTGTGATCTCTCTCTATCAGGTGAATAAATAAAATCTTAAAAAAAAAGAAAGAAAGAAAGGAGTAAACTGCCTAAGCCCTTTCACAGTCTGCTCCAAATCCTATCTCCTCCCTTCGAGGGACTCAACATTAGCCTTTCTTCTGTATCTTCAGCCTTCCACTGGCTTCCTACCACATTCGGAATAAAGTTTAAATTCCTTGCTGGTTTGAGGAGTATCAGACTTCTGCTTATCTCTTGCTTTATCAATTTGACTCCTACTATCTATCCCCCTCCCTCAACTCCCCGGAGTTGCTGTTCTTGACTCAGGCCCAGGTGCTTTGCAAGAAAATTCTGTTCTCTAAGTCTTAGCTTGGCTCCTGTTTTCACTTCAAGTTTCTGCTCAAAATCTCACCCTGTACATACATACACACCCTGGGAGGCCTTTTCTGAGCCTGCTTCCTAAAGTGGCAACACTTGGGGTGCCTGGCAGGCTCAGTCTGTAGAGCATGTGACTCTTGATCTCCAGGCTGTGAGTTCAAGCCCCACACAGGAGGTAGAGTTTACTTAAAAAACAAGCAAAACTCTGAAGTAGCAGTACTTACCTTTCCTCACTTAATATTAACATTGTTTTTACATACTCATTATCTGCCTTCCCCACTAAAATATAATAAACATGAGAGGAGAAACTCTGTTGTTTACTGATATTTTTTTTTAAAGATTTTATTTATTTATTTGACAGAGAGATCACAAGTAGGCAGAGAGGCAGGCAGAGAGAGAGGAGGAAGCAGGCTCCCTGCTGAGCAGAGAGCCCAATGCAGGACTCGATCCCAGGACCCTGAGATCATGACCTGAGCCGAAGGCAGTGGCTTAACCCACTGAGCCACCCAGGTGCCCAGAAACTCTGTTGTTTACTACTGTGTTTCCAACACCTAGAATAAGGCCTGGCATTTAGTAAGCACTCAATAAATGGCACTCAAATATTTTGAACAAATTATTGTTCTACTTACCAAATTTTATTCAGTGGGTTTTCCCAGTAGACTGAGATTTTTGAGTATAGTGCAGGGAATTTTTTTTTTTCTTTTTAGATTTTATTTATTTGTCAGAGAGCGCGCACAAGCAGGGGGAGAGTGGCAGGCAGAGGGAGAAGCAGGCTCCCTGCTGAGCAAGGAGCCTGATGGGGGACAGGTTGACCTGAGCCCAAGGCAGAGGCTTAACCAACTGAGCCACCCAGGCATATGTCCCAGTACAGTGCAGGGATCTTTTTTTTTTTTTTTTTAAGATTTTTATTTATTTATTTGACAGACAGATCACAAGTAGGCAGAGAGGCAGGCAGAGAGAGAGGAGAAAGCAGGCTCCCCACCGAGCAGAGAGCCCGATGTGGGGCTCGATCCCAGGACCCTGGGATCATGACCCGAGTCGAAGGCAGAGGCTTTAACCCACTGAGCCACCCAGGTGCCCCTTTCTTCCAGATTTTTATTTATTTATTCAACAGAGAGAGATCACAAGTAGGCAGAGAGACGGGGGCGGGGGGACGGAGGGGAGGGAAGCGGGCTCCCACTGTGCAGAGAGCTGGACACGAGGCTCGATCCCAAAACCCTGAGATCATGACCCAAGCTGAAGGCAGAGTCTTAACCCACTGAGCCCCCCAGTGCAGGGATCTTAATCAACTCTCCATCTCCAGCTCTTTGGCACAAGAAAAGGAAAAGGTAATTGCACTGGACATAAAAAGGAGATGGCTTCTAGAGACACTTGGTAGGTGATGGGATTAAATAGACTGGATCAGGGGGATGAGAGAAAAGTGACCTGAGAAACGGCATGAATGGTGGGATGACACCAATTAATAGAGAACACAGAGAGGCAGGTTTCTAAAAAGTTTAGTCTCAGGATGACTTTGACTTGCCTGTGGGACATCGGTGGCTATTCTTTGTATTCCAAGTCGCTGGAAAGATGAATGGGGAGTTTGGAAGGGAATGGGGCTGCTCTTTCCCACCCCCCACCCATCATCCTTCATGGTCTGGCTCCCCTGGCCATCTAACCTGGGGCTCCACCACGTCAGCCAGTCTGCATCACATGAGCGTGTAGTTGTCTTTTTGTTTTTAAGATTTTATTTATTTATTTGACAGAGATCACAAGTAGGCAGAGAGGCAGGCAGAGAGAGAGGAGGAAGCAGGCAGGCTCCCTGCCGAGCAGGAAACCCAACGGGCTCATCCCAGGACTCTGGGATCACGACCTGAGGCGAAGGCAGAAGCTTTAACCCACTGAGCCACCCAGACGCCCCAAGTGTGGTGGTTTCTTAATGTTCTTGTGTAGTAGACTTACTATAAACGCATGCATCTCTTGGGGGCAGTATTGTAGAGGTATCTCTAGCTCTTGAAATCAGACTAACACAGTTCTCCGTGTCCCACATCATGCCCTCCAAGTCTCTACTCTGGCTTTAGCAGAAGTCAAATAGAAGTTCTCTAATTCCCTGTTACCCTGGAAAGATCTTTTCTCCTGCTCCCCTTCAACACCTTAGCCTGGCCACAACTCCATTTGCTTTGAGACTATTGGCATTAATCATACTATGCCTTTATCCCTTTTTTCATTAGTCACCTTAAAAAAAAATCATCTCCCAAATTAAATCTATCACCCACATTCTAATCCTGACATAGGTTATTATAATATCTTTATTTTTTAAAAAAAGATTTTATTTATTTATTTGACAGAGATCACAGGCAGAGAGACAGGCAGATAGAGAGAGGTGGAAGCAGGCTCCCTGCTGAGCAGAGAGCCAGATATGGGGCTCGATCCGAGGACCCTGGGATCATGACCTGAGCTGAAAGCAGAGGCTTTAACCCACTGAGCCACCCAGGCACCCCTTATAATATCTTTTTAAAACTGGTTATTTATAATGTCTTTTAAATTCTCCCTATGTCCTATGTCATTCATCAGAAAAATCTTCTGTATCTTTAACCTCTTGTGGAAATGTTTCCTTTGCCTTCATAATGTTTCCTTTCCCATAGCCTTCTAACAGAAATCTGGTTCTCTCAGAGGAGTTTTCTTCCTTGTCAGCCTTCTCAAGTAGAAGAGAACTACAGTCCTCTGGACGGACAGGTGTTGTCCCATTTCAGACCATTCTTACTCTCTCCTTAAAACCACAGACTTTGAATTTTATGCTCTAAAACCATAACACTCACTACTCCTCTCTCTGTACTTACCTATAAATTCTGCTTCTCACCGATTTGTGCCTAGAAGATTTGAGATCCCAACCCTCTGTAACTCTCTAATACTACTGTTGTATTTTGGATGCCTCCACAGGATCATCTTTATCTCCCTCAACTTTAACCTTTCACCACCTCCTCACCCAGTAAGTCCTTAAACCTGGGATCAATCCAACCTCTTGTCCCTGATACCAGGATAAGGTCACTTAGCTCTGCAGACTAATAACACTAGAAATTAAGAGCAATTGGAAAATCTTTACAATGAAAGGCTTACCTGAAGAATAAACTTTACTAGAGCAGACAGTTTAAATAGATTGTAATAAACACTGTGAAGGAGATAATATGCTCTCATGGGGCAGAGGAGCATAGGAGATAGGATGGTGTGAGATGCCTTCTCTAGGGTGACAGAGATCTGGGGTAAAGTGAGACCTGAAAGAAGAAACTTTGTACAGCGTTAATCTTTTTATTTTTTTATTTTTCAAAGATTTTATTTATTCATTTGACAGAGAAAAATCACAAGTAGACGGAGAGGCAGGCAGAGAGAGAGAGAGAGGGAAGCAGGCTCCCTGCTGAGCAGAGAGCCCGACGTGGGACTCGATCCCAGGACCCCGAGACCATGACCCGAGCCGAAGGAAGCGGCGTAACCCACTGAGCCACCCAGGCGCCCCCAGCGTTAATCTTTTTAAAAAGATTTTATGTAGTGCCTTCTTAGTGCAGTAGGCAGCGCATTAGTCTCATAAAAAGATTTTATGTATTTATTTGAGAGAGAGAGAGAGAGGGAAGGTGGGAGCAGGAGCTGGGGAGGGGCAGAAGGAGAGGGGAAAACAGACTTCCCACTGAGCAGGGACCTTATGTGGCTGCTCAATCCCAGGATCCTGGATCATGACCTGAGCAGAAGGCAGGTGCTAAACTGACTGAGCCATCCAGGAGCCCCTGGAATAACATTTAAAGTCCAGAAATGAACTTTTCCTCCTGGAACCACGACTCAGTTTATGCATAACCTTGCAGAGAAGCCCTGGTGCTAGTGAAAACTGCTATGAGTTACCCAAAGCCTCAGTGGGCTGATGGGCGGATTAACCACATTTTGGCACTATGCCAAGGTTGGGCTGGTTCTTCCAACCACTGCTGAGACCCCTACAGCTATTTATAGCTTGAAAAAATAGAGTGTTCAGATGGGGAGCTTCAGACAGCTCACAGTTAAGGAAGCTCTGTTGAATGGCTTGGTGGCCACTGAGGTCTGGATGTGACTTTATGTCAGCGAGATCATAAACAAGTGAGGCATCATTGGCACAATGAAGATCAATCTTTAACATGTTTATATTTGGTTTATTATTTGAGTGTTCTTGGACCATCTGGGATCAGACTGGTATTTGTTTTGTTTTGTTTTTTAAAGATTTTATTTATTTATTTGACAGACAGACAGGCAGGCAGAGAGAGGAAGGGAAGCAGGCTCTCTGCCCAGCAGAGAGCCTGATGCGGGGCTCGATCCCAGGACCCTGGGATCATGATCTGAGCCGAATGCAGAGGCTTCAAACCACTGAGCCACCCAGGTGCCCCCAGACTGGTATTTGAATAAGATAATGTATCGGGGCGCCTGGGTGGCTCATGGGTTGAACCTCTGCCTTCAGCTCAGGTCATGATCTCAGGGTCCTGGGATGGAGCCCCACATCGGGCTCTCTGCTCACCAGGGAGCCTTCTTCCCCCCCACTCTCTCTGCCTGCTTCTCTGCCTACTTGTGATCTCTGTCTGTCAAGTAAATAAATAAAATCTTAAAAAAAAAAAAGATAATGTATCAAAAAGAAAAAAAGTCCAGGAATTAGCCCATATCTATATGCTCAATTGATTATTTTTGTAAGATTTTATTTATTTATTTGAGGGGAGGGAGTACAAGCAGGGGGAGGGGCAAAGGGACTGGGGAGAAGCAGGCTCCCTGCTGAGCAGGGAACCCATTGGGCTCGATCCCAAGACTCTGGGATCATGACCTGAGCCAAAGGCAGACACTTAACTGACTGAGTCACGCACACACCCCTTGTCAAATGATTTTCAACAAAGGTGACAAGTCAATTCAATGAGAAAACAAGAGTCTTTTCAGTAAATGGTGCTAGAAAAACTGAATAGCCACAAGCCAAAAAGTGAATTCAGACCCCTCACACCATCTACAAAGATTAACTCAAATTGGATCAATGACCTAAATGTAAGAGCTAAAACCGTAAAATTCTTTGAAAGAAAATGTAAGAGTAAATCTTCATGGCGCTGGATTTAGCAGTGGATTCTTAGATATGACACCAGAGGCATAAGGAGCAAAAGAAGAAAGATAAGTTAGCCTTCATCAAAATGGAAAACTTTTGTGCTTTCAAGGACATTAGCAAGAAAGTGAAAAGATAATGCACAGAAAGGGCAAGTATTTGCAAATTATATATTTGATAAGGGTGTAGAATCCAGAGTAAAGTCAACAATAAAAGGCAACCCAACTTAAAAATTGGCAAAGGACTTGAATACACCAAAAAAACTGAGAACAGGCCCAAACAGAAACTTGTACACTGATGTTCAGAGCAGCATTACTCCTGGTGTCAAAAAGTGGAAGCCACCCAAATGTCTGTCAACTCATGGATATAAAAAATGGGGTATAACCATAGGATGGAATATTTGGCCATAAAAATGAATGAAGTACTGGATCAACATGGATGAATCTTATTTACTTAACTTTTCCAAGTAATCTCTGCACCCAACATGGGGTTCAAACTCAGGACCCTGAGATAAAGAGTCACGTGCTCTACTGACTGAGCCAGCCAGGTGCCCCAAAAATGGATCAATCTTTTTTTTTTTTTAAGATTTATTTGAGGGTGTATATTCATGAGCAGGGGAGGGGCAGAGGGAGAGGGAAAGGAAGAGAATCCCAGGCAGACTCCCAGCTCTGCCCAGTACCGGGCTTGATCACACAACTCATAACCAGAGCTGAAATCCAGAGTTGGACACTCAACTGACTGAGCTACCCAGGCACCCCTCACTTAGTGTGTTTTTTAGATTCATCCGTTTTGGGGGTATGTGGGTGGCTCATTGAGTTGAGTGTCCAACTCTTGGTTTTGGCTTGTGTCTTGATCTCAGGGTCCTGAGTTCAAGCCTTGCACTGGACTCCATGCTGGGCACCAAGCCTCCCTTAAAAAAGAAAAAAAAAAAAAACACTAAGTGAAAGCAGACAGATCATAAGACTACATATTATGTAATTCCAGTTATATGAAATGTCCAGAATAGTAAGTCCATAGAGAGTAGAGTAGTGGTTGCCTGGGGCTGGGGGAAGAGTTGAATTGGGAGGTAACTGCTAACAGGTGTGGGGTTTCTTTTTGGGCGAAAATATTCTGAAATTAGTGATGATGGTTGCCTAATTAAATGAGTATGCCAAAACCACTGAATTTATAGTATGTGAATTTTATTTTATTTTACTTTTAAAGATTTTATTTATTTATTCGACAGAGAGAGATCACAAGTAGGCACAGAGGCAGGCAGAGACAGAGGGGGAAGCAGGCTCCCTGCTGAGCAGAGAGCCTGATGTGGGGCTGGATCCCAGGATCCGATCACGACCTGAGCCGAAGGCAGAGGCTTAACCCACTGAGCCACCCAGGCACCCTGTGAATTTTATTTTTAAGATTTCATTTATTTGAGAGAGAGAGCACAAGCAAGAGGAGAGGGAGAAGCCAGGAAGCCCGACACAAGGCTCTATCCCTGGACCCTGAGATCATGACAGACTCTTAACTGACTGAGCCACCCAGGTGCCCCTATAGTATGTGACTTTTAAAAGGGTGAATTTTATAGTATGTGAATTATATCTCAGTAAAGCAGTTACTACAAAAAAAAGGTCTGGCATATTCAAGAAATAAAGGTCAGTGTAGTTGGAGAAGTGAGTGGTAGGAGATAGTTCATTCATTCAAAAATATATATTGTATGCTCACCATATGTTCTAGACATTGCAGATACAGTATTAAACAAAATCATCCTTACGTGCTTAAAATAGCTAACCAGCACCTATATAGCATGTATGAGATGTGAGACATTGTACTTACTACTGTGTATATACCAACTCAATTTTCCTAACAACGCTACGCCAGTATTACCCCATGTCGCAGCACAAAGATGTTAAACCTACGAGGTTCTGCAGTCACAGAGCCAGGCTGTGCGGCTTCAGCAGCTGGGCTTTTAACCTCCAAACTGTTCTGCCCAAACTGCATTCCAACTGGACCAACAGAGGAAGGAGCTGACCAGGCCACGGTAGGGCATTCGGAATTTATCCTCTGGGTGAAGGGATGCTATTAGAGGGTTCCAAGCAGGGGACGACTTATAAGGATTCCCCTGGCTGGTCCCAATACACATACAGTATTCCAGGTGAGAAGATGGGTCAGGTCTGGTGAGGTCTTCATTTAATTTTTCCAGTTCTGTGAGGGCGGGTGTTGGTGGCCTCATCTTACAGAGGAGGGGGAAAGTTAGGTATCTGGAAGCTTTTAAGGCCTCAAAGCTAGTGCCAGCTCTGTGAACTTGATTCAGCTGAACTTCTGAAGCCAGGTCCTACGGATGGGTATCAAATGGCACCATCAGCTCATGCAATGAGGTAGAGAATGCTCCTGTTTTTCAATTTTTTAAAAAATTTTATTTATTTAGGGACGCCTGGGTGGCTCAGTTGGTTAAGCAGCTGCCTTCGGCTCAGGTCATGATCCCAGGGTCCTGGGATCGAGTCCCACATCGGGCTCCTTGCTCGGCAGGGAGCCTGCTTCTCCCTCTGCCTCTCCCTGCCTCTGTCTGCCTGTGCTCGCTCGCGCTCTCTCCCTCTGTCTCTGAAAAATAAATAAAATCTTTAAAAAAAAAAAAATTTATTTATTTGACAGAGAGATCACAAGTAGGCAGAGAGGCAGGTGGGGGGAGGGGAAGCAGGCTCCCCGCTGAGCCGAGAGCCCGATATGGGGCTCGAACCCAAGACCCTGAGATCATGACCTGAGCTGAAGGCAGAGGCTTTAACCCACTGAACCACCCAGGTGCCCCACACCTGTTTTTCAAATGAAGTAACTGAGGCAGAGAGACCAATGTTTGGTCTGTTTGAGCCAACTCTGCCCTAGAGCTTCTGTAGTAGCCCAGGTGCCCCATGGTCCCCACCTGAGGCCTTTCTAGAACACACATTTGGTTATGTGGCACTCAGACTAAAAATAATGTAGTGGCATATTACTGTGTAGATAATCCATGTTCCATGACAAGGAATCTGGAATCCAGCTCCCAAACTGTCCGTGTTCTATGCTCAGTTCCTCAGCCCACCTGGCAAACTTCTAATTTTTCGAGACCAAACTGGTGTTGCTCATCAGATCCTTTCCCAACCAGCAAGTCAAATGCCTTCTTGTCAGTGTTGCCACAGAATCTTTTTTTTTAATTAAAGATTTTGTTTATTTGACAGAGAGAAATCACAAGTAGGCAGAGAGGCAGGCAGAGAGAGAGAGAGGGAAGCAGGCTCCCTGCTGAGCAGAGAGCCCGATGCGGGACTCGATCCCAGGACCCTGAGATCATGACCTGAGCCAAAGGCAGCGGCTTAACCCACTGAGCCACCCAGGCGCCCCCACAGAATCTTTTAATGTGCCTTAAGCAGACCATAACTGACAGAGCACCATCTCCTTTTTGCTGCTAGCTCCTGGCCCCAAGAGAGGACCTGGGACCTAGGAAGCACCGAACAAGGTAGGGGCTGAGGCTTTACCACGTCACTGAAACTGCAGGTCTGGATCTGGGCTCCTTAGGAAGAGTATGGAATCTGCACTACGTAGAGTGGCAGAAGTGTCTGTCCTTAGTCCGAGAAGGTGCAGACGTGTCCCAGGCCCTTCTCAACACACCACTCAATAGATTAATTTTTTTCCCCTCTTTATTGTTAGACACAATGTATAAACACGTAAAACAGGAAACAGCAGGGATCCTCTTGGACCTCAAACACCATCAAGGAAGGAAAAGATCCCAGAGACTTTTTTTAAAGTACAAGACATAGTGCCTGAACCAAAGGCATGGAAGGCAGGCCAGAGCCAGCAGAGAGCTGGACTAAAGGCTCCTTCCCTTTCCCCAGAGCCAGGATAACCCCACAGAGCCCCTCACTGGTAGCCAGTCCACACAGGCAGAAGGCCACCCAAGGGAAAACTCTATTCCAGAAAGTCTTCTGCTCCTGCAGAGAAGGGCAACACCCTTCCCATCCTTGCTCCCTTGAGGGCTACAACTGAGGAGAGGGGAAGCAGTGTCCCATGTCACTCTGACCCCCTCCCCAGCTGCCCCCATATTTGGCGTTTACCAAAGCCTGTCCCAGTTCAGACCCTGACCAGACCCGCCTTGTGCCCAAAGTTTGCTGGGGAGGGATGGAGAGTGGAAGAGGCTGGGTGTGAAACCAAGCAGATCTTTTATTTGTAGTCGTCACTGGGGCCGTTTCTTGTTGCTTATTTGTTTGCTGGCCTGCTCTTCCAGCTGCATGGCCAAGCGCAAGGCCTTGATGACATCTGGAAGGAAGGGGTGGTGGTGCACTGCAGGTCAGGCGGGGTCACAGAGGCCCCTTTCCCTCAGGGCCGAGGCCCCACCCTCCCGCCACACCCACCTTGCAGCGCTGAGAAGTGCTTGGCTTGTTGGACCAGGGCAGACTCTGCCTTGTTCACGAAGGTCTCCAGGTCATAGTCTGGCTGCTCGGTCATCTCAGAGAGCTCAAGCCAGCCTGGCCCTTGCTGCGGTGACATGGGGGAAGCACGTCAGTGCAAAAATGGTCAAAGAAACCTAGCAAATCCTTCCTGTGCCCCCCACTACCTACAATGCAGACGACGTGTGCGAGATGCCGGTTCCTTCAGCCACAGCCCGCCTCTGCCTGTCCTCCAGCAGAAATCCTCAGCTTGAATCCATCCTCTTTCCTGCCTCCAACTTGTCCCTCTCCCCAGGTCAAATGAATGTCACACTCTGTCTTGACACCACATCAGAAACGGGAGCAGCAACTTTATTCTTTCACCCTGTTTGTGCCCGGATCCTACCAATTTTGCCCCTTAAATGGTATTTGAGTCTCATGTCCTCACTCCAGTCCTAAAGTGGCCACGGCCACCTTCCATCTGGGCACCAACACCTCTCTTGAACTCTTTTAACAACAATCTCCTAACTGCTCTTATCTCCAAAATGCCTCTACTCATGCTCTCCCATGTTCCCCAACCAGGCTCCACACTGACCTAAAGCTCTGATGAGACCGTGTCCTTCCATCCGACCACACTCCGCTTTATTCCCTTCTAAGGCATCCAGTGCCCTCATGGCCAAGTCCAGGCCTTGGGAGTGAACCATAAGTCCTCCAGCATCAGGTCCCCGCTGACCTGGCCACGGCTTTAAGCTCCATCATCTGCTCACTCCTTTTGCTTTGACCAGAGTGAGCCTCTCATTCTTCCTGAAAGTACCAAGGCCTTTCACACATTTGTACCCCTGAGCACTCCGGGGAGGGAGGACAGGCTTAAGCGCTTGCTCTTCGTGTCCCCTCCTCAGTTCTAAGTGGCCCAAGCTCCTTTCCGTGCTGCCCCGAGTGCCCCACTGGCAGTGCACCCTCGGCCCCCCTCTGCTCTCCCACAGCAGGGGTCACAGCAGCACCAGCATCTACCGCCTCCTACACGCGAACTACATGCTGGGCGCTGCTTTAGAAGCAGATCACTTAAACCTCAGGCGCAACCACCCTGTCTTGCCCACTTTAGAGATGAAAGAACCGAGGCCTAGTGATGATAAATGACTTTCTTTTAAATAAGGAAATGACTTTCCTTTAAATAAGGAAATCAGCTTATAAATAGGAGAATCAGGATTGATCTAGTCTTATTTTACGGTATGCTATCCATACCGAGTTTTTGGTCTTTGGTTTCAGCACAGCGGTTAACATATAGAAAGCACTCACCAAACACTCTCTGAATAAACAAGCCAAGGTCTCTGCATATAAATCTCCCTCCAAAGCCTCAGTCAGGAGCACAGAGGAGAGACACAGCTCTGGCTAGGAGGGTGGAGGAGCAAGGCTGTGTGGGCCAGGCTGGAGAAGGGGTATGTTAATTAGTTGTTCTAGAACATCTAAATGAATAGGTGGAGAATGAAGGAATGCTAAGTAGAGGCCTGCCTCTTGCCATCCCTATCTGAAGACCTGTGGGAGCAAAGCCCAGGTCATGTTCAAAGAACAGTGCTGAGCACCACTGAGGGCCTCTGCTAGGATACATATCAAGTCCCTCCTTAGTCAGGGCCAGCTCCTCACCTGTATAATCTCCTTGAGTTCCTCCATGGCCCTTTCCTCCAACTCCCTGATTTGAGACATGGCTTCATTAAAGCTGGACATCTGGGAAGATAGTTCCTCCTCTTCCTTGGAGAACTGCAGGGGCCCAAAGGAGAGGTACAAACTGTATGGCCTAGTTCCAGTCTCAGCAGGCCACACTTGTTCTGCCTGGCCCTACCCCACACCTTACATTGCCTGGGATCAGGGACCCATGAGAGCTGGCTTCCATCTCTTCTGTTTCCATTTGAGTTGGCTGCTCCCCACTGGACCCACTGTGGGGGCTCAGCTCCTTGACCCTGAGGAAACAAGACGGTCTCAGAGCCCACAGGAGCCTCCTTGGCACTCACGAGACTGCAGCACCACTCAGACCATGAGGCTCAAAGGGAGAAGCAGCTTTGGCTTTGGCCTAGAGGACCCATGCTGGCTCCCAACCAAGGCCAGAAGGGGACTGGGGCAGACCATCTAGCATCATGTCTGAACTCCCAAGTCTCAGCTTCACTGAGTCACAGAAGAATGTCCTGAGGCACCGAGACTCCAGAGCTTCTTCCCTCTTCTCTCCTCCCTCCTGCAACCCTCTCCCCATCCCACTGGCCATGGGTACGAGTACCTGTCTGCATATCTTAGTGTGTTTAAAGTGTATTCACAGGAGCTTATGCCCGGTGAGATCATGGCAATCTGCAAAAGGGGGAAACAGGCAGTTAAGTTCAACCCTTAACAAGATCACAAGGGGACCAGACCACCTGCTGCTGGAGACTGCCAGGAACTGTCTGTGTGAGCTCCTGACTCCCACAGAGTATTGGAGCACGGAGCTAATTAAGCACCCGCTCTGTGGCAGGCAACTTGCCCCATGGCCACTGAAAATTAAGGCACCTTGGAAATTGGATATCTGCCTTTAAAGGTATATCTGGTTACCGTCCCCCCCAACCCATTGCTTTATCACTTTATTGACCCACTCTCCAAGGTCACATCTTAAGGAGCAGTGGCTCCTGCTGGAACCTTCTATTCACCCAGGCTCAAGAATGATGGGTTAGAGCTTAGTCTGAAATTCCCGCCTTCCCTAGTAGGCCAGAAAGAGATTCCGTGAAGGGGAAGGAGGCAGATCCTAGCTGGCAAGCCTTGTAGATATAATAAGGAAGGGGACAAAAAACATTTACAGCCACAGTCCTTTCCTATTTCTGAAGCTGGGAGCCATAGAGGAGACAAGAATTTCCCTCTCCTGATTCCCACAGCCCTCTTTCTGAGTTGTGGGGCCCCACTTCATGGGGTAAGGGAGCACTGACCATCCCCAAACCAAAAGCTTCCCAGACATACAGTAAAGAGAGCAGATCCTTTCCTTCTCTCTTGAACAGGCAAAGAGGAAATTGGTACTAAAAGGCCATGGCAGGGTGGCAGGGGGAGGGTAAGTTTAGGAGGCAGTGCGGCTGGGCTGCAGTCGCTTGAGCATCCGATCCTTGATATGGGCTCAGGTCATGATCTCAGGTGCTGGGATTGAGCCCCACACTGGGCTCTGCACTTGGCGAGGAGTCTTTGCAAGGATTCTCTCTCTCTCGTTGTGCCCCTCCCCCTACTTGTGCAAACATGCATGTTCTCTAATAAATAAATAAACCTTTAAAATAAATAAGTGGGGGGTGCCTCGGTGGCTTAGTCATTAAGCATTTGCCTTCGGCTCAGGTCATGATCCCGGGGTCTGGGGATTGAGCCCTGCGTTGGGCTCCCTGCTCAGCAGGAAGCCTGCTTCTCCTTCTCCCACTCCCCCAGCTTGTGTTCCCTCTCTCGCTGTGTCTCTGTCAAATAAATAAATAAAATCTTTTAAAAAAATAAAATGAAATGAAACAAAGAAGTGCCTAAATAAAAGGCAGCAGGGTTTGCCCACTTAAGATGAAGCCTGGAAACCCAGGTGGCCAGGGGTACCAAGCCCGCCCAGAAACAGGACTCAGGGTCTTCCCACGCCATCTCCAGAGCGACCGTACTCACCATGCAGGTCCTCGAGTTCTCCCCGATAAAGGAGTCCCTCAGCACCTGGGTCAGCTTGCTCTCTCGAAACGGGGTATGAGCCTTGTTCTGTCCCAGGGCCCTAATGCACTCCTGTGGGACGGCAGGGGGCACTGGGGTCCCTTCCTTCCCTTTGAACCACCCACCCCCTTGCTCCCCCCGCAGGAGCCCCCCAGGCTGGCCGCCTGCGCCTCCACCTTCAGAGCCAGGAGGCTCTTGTTGATCTCTGCACCCTCCATGCGGGTCTGCCGGTCAGCGCTGGAAGTGTCCGCACCTCTCTCGTTCCCTGCCAGATCCACCAAAGAGAACTTGCCATGCACTCTCCCTTTGGCTCGAAGAAGAATCTGGAAGCAGGCATGGGAGCGGGAAGAGTTGGAGTTGGCAAACGTCTGCCCAGAGGTCCTGTGTCAAAAGAGAATGAAGAAAGGCTATGAGCCTCTGAAAGTTCCTGGCCGCTGTGACTCCCCAGAGTTCAAGCCACCCCACTTCACTGCACTAAGTTCTCAGTACAAGGGGCGCAGGTCAGGACTCCGAGCAGTCCTGTGTCGTCTTGTCCCAGACTTCCGTTTTGTCCTCTGTGGGCAGCAGCTCTCCCTCCAGCTCCAGACCTAACAAGTTTTCCTGGCAGTGAAAGTACTGGATTCTGTGCTACGGCCTTAGCAAGACGGCCCAGCTGCACGTGGGGAAGAAGTGGCCTGTGTGGCAGGGCATGGGGGGAGGAAGAAGGGTTGTCACCAACCACTTGTCAAAGCTTGAGGGCCCTGAGGAGGGCAGCCCCCTCCCTGGGCGTCCATAAGCCACCCAGCGCTCCACTGCACCATGCCCTCCACTGCACCATGCCCGGAGGCAGAGCACTCTCCTAACTCTGCAGAGGAGCGATGACACCATCACTTCCAGCCACAACAGACCCAGAGCACCTGTCTCCCACCACAGAGGGAGAGAAGAGCAAGGAAAAGCCTAGAGAAGTCAGGAAGCATGCTTTGGGGTAAGAGCCTGGAAATAAAGTCTGACTTGGTGGGGGGCGCCTGAGTGGCTTAGTTCAAGTCATGATCCTGGGGTCCTGGGATCAAGCCCCTCATTGGGCTCCCTGCTTAGCAGGGATCCTGCTTCTCCCTCTCTCTCTGGCATTCCTCCTGCTTGTACTCTCTGACAAATAAATAAATAAATAAAAACTTAAAAAAAAAAGTCTGCTTTAGTTACATCTATGACTCTTTGACTCGCTCCTGATGAGCCTCTGGCCCTGGGTCCTCTGCCCTATTGAAAGTCCTCAAGACAGGGGCCCTCACAGCCCTCAGCAAGCTGCAGAGGACAGCACTCTGCAGAAATAGCAGTAGGCTCGCACCGAGGGTCTGTCACTTGAGCCAGGGACTGGGGGCCCCTTTCCGTCACCATAATTCTTTTTTCTTTTTTAAGATTTTATTTATTTATTTGACAGAGAGACAGGCAGAGAGAGAGAAGAGAGGAAAGCAGGCTCCCCACTGAGCAGAGAGGCTGATACGGGACTCGATCCCAGGACCCTGAGATCATGACCTGAGCCGAAGGCAGTGGCTTAACCCACTGAGCCACCCAGGCGCCCTCCATCACCATAATTCTGACCTGCAGGCACTGCCCATGTCGATCATCTTGATGACGTCATCGGCACAGCTAACCAGGCGCTCCTGCAGCCCAACCACCTGCACCTGCTGCTTGCCGTCCTCCAGCACACGCAGCTTGGCTTTCTTGTTGAGCAGGTCGAACAGCTGTGCGGGGCAGGGGAACACACAGGGGAACAAGGCTAAGGCCGTCAGGGCCTGGGCACCCCACCAAACAGCTCATCCTTCAGGGCCTGTCCGGGCTGAGATAAAGGCTGATAGCAGGGAAGGCAGAGAGGTTAAGCTGAGTGGAGGGCAGTATCTGAGTCGGGCAGCCCAGTGTGCTAGGACTCTGCTACTTTGCCAGCTATGGGAGCCTGGACCCGTCTGTGCCTAACGGTTCCAGCCTTATTCCTCATCTGCAGAATAATGACCATAATGCTTCCTCAGAGGTTACTACAGTGATCGAATGAGTTGAGACATGTGCTTAGCACACAGTACCATATCAGTAATCCACATTAGCTATAATTATTATTATTAGCATGGAGATCCTGCTCTGAGGAAGGCAGCTCTGTATAAGCACGGATGGTAGAGATAGAGGATACAGAGCATAAGGGGCGGAGGGGAGAGTAAAAGAGATGAACAGAGAACAAACGTACACGATCAGGCGAAGGCTAGAACGGTCATAAAGGAGGTGGGTCAAGGGAAGACAGGGCATACACAAGGCAAACCTCCCCCACAAGATGGAGCCCTGAGGAGCGTTACTGACCTACTTGCTAAGCCTGGGCCCCATCTCCCCATCACACACATCAGGGCAGTGGAGCCCATCAAAGCCTTGATGGTCCACAGATTGTTTGGTTTCTACCATTTTTAGCCAATCTCAAGGACTTAGATATTTTAGGGGTCCCGACAGTATAAATAGGGGCTCCTTGCCGGCTAGCTACCTTCCCATTATAGATCTCGAAGAATGTCACGTAGACTTCCAGGCCCATGTTCCGGTAGCGGGGCTGATTCTTCAGGAGGAAGACGTCACGGGCTGCGGGAGACAGCTGGGTAAGCAAGCAGCCTGGTTTCGTGTGCCCGACCTCAGTGTGGCAGAATACATACTTACAGGCCATGGCGTAGATCCCTTTGGATGCATTCTGGGCTTTCCCAGAGAGGTCTCCGCCCATGGTCTGCAAGGGAAGGGGTGAGAGACTGTGGTGAAGGGCCTTGGGCCTAGGACTGAGCACTACAGGCTGCATCACTGCAGCGGGCCCCCGCACAGAAGCTGAGAAGCTGCACCGGCCAAGGTATCCAGCACAAGAGTCTCTGGTGCCGAGGCATCGGCACCAGCGGCACTTTCTGCAGGAAACTTCCCTTTCAGGGACCCACCGTGACACCATGGGCAGGTGTGCTCCCTGCTAGGCCTGAAAACTCACATGTGTCTTGCCACTTCCCGTCTGGCCATATGCAAAACAGGTTGCTTTTCCCCCTTCAAAGATGGTCTGAACCAGTGGCCTTGCTGTGAACCTAGGAGAAAGGATAGGGGAGAATATGTATCTCTCCCTAAAACGTGCTTCCTAGAATGTGGCCCTATTGCTCCTTCACTGCAGATCTTCTGGGGTCTTCAATTCCTCCTTCCAAGTACTTGCACTCCTCTCCTGCAAAGTGGTTCCACTGGACCCCACCCCCCACTTATAAACTGAAATTCTTCCAGTCAGCTGGGGAGGGCTGGGCTGACCTGCCAAGAAGATGGTGGCCTTCACTGACCGAGCCACCAGCCCTCCCTCTGACCCTGAAGACCCAAAGTGAAACCCTGAGCTTAGCAGCTGACTGCTAGCATAAGAAACACTACAAAGATTAGAGGAAACCCTCTAAAGTAGGAGCTTAAAATATTTTACATTTTGTGAGCCACATAGGTCTCTCACTTTTTTAAAAAGACTTTTTTAAAATTTAATTTTAAAAAATATTTTATTTATTTATTTGGCAGACAGAGATCACAATCAGGCAGAGAGAGAAAGGAAGGGAAGCAGGCTCCCCGCTGAGCAGAGAGCCCGATGCGGGGCTCGATCCCAGGACCCCAAGACCATGACCCTAGCCGAAGGCAGAGGCGTAACCCACTGAGCCACCCAGGCGCCCCCCCTAGATTTTATTTTTAATTGATCTCTATACCCAATGGGGGCTTGAATTCACAACCCTGAGATCCAGAGTTGCATGCTCCACTGACTGAGCCAGACAGGTGTCCTGCTGTCACGTTTTAAAAAAAAAAAGAAAAAAAGAAATCCTTTAAAAACATAAAAACCATTCATTCTTAGTTAGAGAGCCCTTTTTCTAAAAAGGGACTGTGAGCCAAATTTGGTCCACGGGCTGTAGTTTGTTATCTTCTGGTCTGGAGCAGTCCTGACAATAGAACTTTGTGCGAGACCGCCCGGGTGGCTCAATCGGTTACACATTTGACTCTTGGTTTCAGTTCAGATCATGATCTCAGGATCAGGAGATGGAGGCCGAGTTGGCCTCTGAGCTCGGTAGGGAGTCTGCTTGAAAGATTCTCTCCCTTTGCCCGTGTGTGTGTGCTCTTTCACTCTCCCTAAATATCTAAATCTTTTTTTTTTTTTAATTTTTTTTTTTAAAGATTTTATTTATTTATTTGACAGAGAGAGATCACAAGTAGGCAGAGAGGCAGAGAGAGAGAGAGGAGGAAGCAGGCTCCCCGCTGAGCAGAGAGCCCGATGCAGGACTCGATCCCAGGACCCTGAGATCATGACCTGAGCCGAAGGCAGCGGCTTTACCAACTGAGCCACCCAGGCACCCCTAAATATCTAAATCTTAAAAAAAAAAAAAAACGAAAGAACTTTCTGTGATGACAGAAATGCTCTCTACTGTGCTAGTAGCAGCCCTAGCCCCATGTGGCTAGAACGCACTTAAAATGCGGCTAATACGACTCAAGAATTGAATTCTGGGACACCTAGCTGGCTCAGTTGGTAGAGCATGCAACTTGATCTCAGGGTCACGTGTTTAAGCAAAAAAAAAAAAAAAAAAGAGAGAGAGAGAGAGAACCAAATTCTTAATCTTATTTTTTACTGAAATAGCTACAGGATGGTGGGGCACCTGGGTGGCTCAGTGGGTTAAGCCTCTGCCTTGGCTCGGGTCATGATCTCGGGGTCCTGGGATTGAGCCCCGAGTTGGGCTCTCTGTTCAGTGGGGAGCCTGCTTCCCCCTCTCTCTGCCTGCCTCTCTCTCTGCCTACTTGTGGTCTCTGTCTGTCAAATAAATAAATAAAATCTTTTTAAAAATAAATAAATAGCTACATGATGGAGTGCCTGGTGGGCTCAGTCAATGGAGGGTGTGACTCTTGATCTTGGGGTTGTGAGTTTGAGCCCCACCTTGGGTGTAGAGACTACTTAAAATCTAAAAATAAAACTAAAAACTAAAAACCACGTAAGGCTTGTGAGTGCTGTACTAGACAAAGCAGACTCTGACTCAGAGTCAGAGCCAGCTCTGTGATGGCTGACCCAAGGAAAATATGAGGCCAGGAAGGGCCTCAGAGTCCCGTGGCTTGAGTAGTTTTACCACAATATCCCGCATGGAAAAGAGGAAGGCTGGGAAAAGGGGGGAGCAAAGGGGCAAGAAACTAACCTGTAGACAACTTCATTTGAAACTGTTTCATCAAATGCAAAGTCAAAGCAGAAGGCTTGGTTCTCCAGGTACTTTGTTAAGTCTACTTTTAACTTGGGCTCGTGGACCAAGAGGAGACACTTGCTGGGAATGGAAATCACATCAATTTCTTTCTTGGCCAGTTCTGCAGAAGGAGAGTATTTCAGGGGATGATTCCTGGACACGGAGGATGTCAGACCAGAGCCTCCTTCTGACCGAGCTGGCTTACCTTGTTTATTCAGCGGCCGTTTCCTCACACAGACACAGATCCTGTGCTCTTCGATCTTCAAGAGGATGAGAGAAGACAACCACCCAGTGAAAGGTCAGAGCAATACTGAAAGAACCCTTCCCTCTTCCAATCCAGTGTCAGGCTCACTCTGGGGCCAAGACCCGACACCAGGACCCTTGCGCCTCCGCTGATAGTTACTCAGAGCACAGCAGGCAGCACTGAATTTCCTCCCCAGTTTTCTCACGCTGCTGCCTACGGGGTGCAGGTCTACTTCCATGATTCTCAGTAAGGATCTAGCCAACCTATGCAAGTGAGGGTGACAGTTTTGGAGATCAGACTCTCCCATCCAGCCTTAGTAGCTCCAGTCCAGCAAAGGGTATTGAAAATACCTTTTCAAGGGCCAGTGCAGATTCCTGCAGGCCCTCACTCTGCAAGGGCCAGTGCAGATTCCTGCAGGCCCTCACTCTGCTAAAGAGGAAATTTGTCTTTCATTTGTACACTTACTCAGGAAGGAGGGGTAGAAGCCCTTAGGGTTTACTTACAGGATCTGTCACAGTAAGTGGATGGCATTCCAAAGTAGTCCGAAATTCTTTGATCATCCGGGCAAATTCCCAGTTTGGAAAGCTGTTGTCGTACTCCTGTTTGGGACAAGAGCAAAAAAGGATGGACTGTGGACCTGCTGCCATGTAAGGGCTCTCAGAGCTCAGCTCTTCACATGCATGCGGCCCTCCAGTAGACAAAGCCCCCCAGTCTTACTTCCTCCCACCCTGGCTCTAGGTTGAGAACTTAGGAACAAATCCCTGAGGACGGAGGTTGGCAGGGAGGTGCCTATGCATGCACCAAACCAATCTAGGAACTAGGGCCAGAGCCACTGTGGCCTTTTTAGGAGACCAGCAGGTTGAGTTTCCCAAGAGCCACGAACCCAATTGAGGGGAAGTGCTCCAAACTGGAACTCCTTTGCAGCACTGCCCCCCGCTCCCATACATGCAGCTGGGGCCAGGGGAGCAGGAAAGCAGGCAACTCTGCCCTGCAGGTCCCTGCGATGGCACATATCAATCAGCAGGACATATTTCTTGCCCGAAGTCTTCAGAAAAATATCTGACTTATTTGTACTCTGAGTCCAAATGAGAAAGTAGTTAAATTTCCTAGATTTCAGAACTGGAGCTTCAGAAATGCTGGGGCCCGACTGTATCTCCATTGCTGGTGAAGGTGCAGTTAAGGACATATGTCCAAAAACCCTTGACCTAAGAAAAGTACCTGTGCTCGCTTTATTCTCATTTCGGAGTTCTGGGCCCTCTTCTCTTCTCGCTTGTTCTTCATTTTCTCCATTTCCTTCACAATACATGATTTCCTCCGAACTGTGGGAGGAGGGGGAAGGAAGCCCACTATTACCTGTCTAAGCCAGCCAGCCTACTCTTCAGCTGCTGTCCTGAGTCCTGGGGCTTTCCCAGGACTAGGCCTTCCCCAGACCCTTGCTTTTAAATGACCATATGCAAGGAGAGGCAGCAACAGATGAGACTATTGGGAGGGTCAACCCTGCAAAATAAAGACTTGCACAAGCACTCTAGGCCTAACCCAAGCTCTCTCCACGCCTCTGTGGCATTTTCTAAACAATCAGAAGAGGAGATGCCATCCCTAATTGGTCTGATGGTCATTCTGGGTTATCCTTCAGGTGTTGGCCAAGACTTGAGCTGTGACAACATCTCGACTACATCAGAGGGCTCCTGTCAGCTAGTGGGAACAGGGTCACTTCTAGTGAAAGACTGATGCCACAGCCACAGGAAAACATGCTTCCATGTGACAAACATGGTTTGAATTCAGGTGCCAAAGCAGGCTAGGTTTGGGACAGGACGGAACAAAGCAGATAGCTCAGTGTATCTACCTGAGTTCACAGGGTTTGTAGAAGAGCTGCCTCGGATGGAATGGACCTGCTCTTCCACCTCCTCGCTGACCATCGTCAATGGTATTTCAGCCACTGCAGGGCAGGAGGGCCTAGGGGGGCCAGCTGTGGGAGGAGAGTCATTGGAGAAGCAGGTAGGCAAACCAGAGCTGTATTCCTCTGAGCCCCAGCAGCTCACAGGCCAGGATGAGTGCAACACACTGCCGGCCCAGCAAGGGCTGGGGCTCCCACAGTGTGAGCAGAGCTGGGCTTTCCCTCCACCTCAGCCAGCACCTGCGCCCAGTCAGTCTCCCTGCAGCGGCTGGCTCCTGGCATCAAAATTCTTGGAGGGTGGGGCACCTGGCTGGTCATGCAGTAGACAGTGCAACTCTTTTTTTTTTTTTTTTTTTTTTTTTTTTTTTAAAGCTTTTATTTATTAATTTGACAGAGAGAAATCACAGATAGACGGAGAGGCAGCCAGAGAGAGAGAGAGAGATAGGGAAGCAGGCTCCCTGCTGAGCAGAGAGCCCGATGCGGGACTCGATCCCAGGACCCTGAGATCATGACCTGAGCCAAAGGCAGCGGCTTAACCCACTGAGCCACCCAGGCGTCCCGACAGTGCAACTCTTAATCTCAGGGTTGTAAGTCTGAGCCCCGTGCTGGGTGTAGAGATTATGTAAAGATAAAATCTTTAAAGGGTGCGTAGGTGGCTGAGTCTCAGTCTGTTGAGTGTCCAACTCTTGACTTTGGCTCAGGTCATGGTCTCAGAGTGATGAGATCAAGATCAGGGAATCTGCTTGGGATTTTCTCTCCCTCTCCTTCTGCCCCTACCCCACCACTCTCTCTTTCTCATTCTCTAAAATAAACAAATAAATCTTTAAAAAAATAAACATAACCTTTAAATTGAAAAAATATATATGTCTTAAAGGATATGTAAATAGCTCAGTACAGACTTCACCACAAAGGGAAACTCTCTAAAGGCCTGAAGATTTCAGGCTTGACCCATGTGTGGGTTCTTAGGCCAGGGCTTTCTACTCATTTGGAAGAAAAGCTAGGACTTTCTGACTTCTCCAAAGCTTTGGAGCCTGGATGGCTAGCAGGAACAGACAGAAAAGCCAGGAGAAACAGGAACCTGAGTACACCTGGGTGGCTGTTGGTTAGTATCTGCCTTTGGCTCAGGTCATGATCCCAGGGTCCTGGGATCAAGTCCTGCATCAGCTCCTTGTTCAGCCAGGAGCCTGCTTCTCCCTCTGCCTGTCTTTCTCTCTCTCTCTGCCAAATAAATAAAATCTTAAAAACAAACAAAAAACAAAAAACAAAACCAGGAACCTGAGTGACAACTAAACATAATAATTCAACCCAGAAAGGTACATCCCATGATAACTCATTACTTTCCATACCTGGTTGTGACTCTTTTATTCACCTTCATTTTATAAGAGCTCAATCTGATACATGTAAGATGTAATGATTATACATCTTACAAAATCTACACCTGCTTTATCTTAATAAAAGCTAACAACTAAAAATATTTTTAGTTTAGTTTCTTTTTAAGATTTTTATTTAGTTGACAGCACGAGCAGGGGCAGAGAATGACGGAGAGGGAGAAGCCGACGCCCCACTGAATAGGAGTCTAACATGGGGCTCAATCCAGGATGCTGGGATCATGACCTGAGCCAAAGGCAGACACTTAACCAACCAAGTCACCCAGGTGCCCTTAAAAATATTTTTAAAATTTCATTTATACAAAATCCAAAAAGGGAAAAAGCTAATTTATGCTATCAGAAGTCAAGATTATAGGTACCCTTAGGGGCTTAGGAACCGTCGGGAGCTTGACGGGGACTGTTGGGTTGCTAGTAACCCTCTGTTCAATCTGGATGTAGTTACATGAGTGTGTTCAGTTTGTGAACCATACACTCAAGGATATGTTTGCTTTTCTGTATATATATTATGTTTCAATTAAATTAAAACAGTAAAATTAAATGATTTCCTAATAAAGGACCAGTGGGGTGGGGGTAGAACAGAACCGAAGCCAGGGGAGTAAGGAATCTCAGGATATTCCAGGACAGGGATAGGACAATGTGTGAGGAGCTGTTCCAGAGCCTCAAACAGGGAAAACAGATTCATCACTCACTGGGAACTGAAAAGTGCTTGCGGGAATTTGAGGACGCTGGTAGCTCTACCTCCATATCATTCTCCTGAGTGGTGATGCGAACCTCTGAGACAGTAGACATTCGAGCGGAGCGGCTGCGGAGACCTGGAGACCCAAGGGCAGTGGCCAGTCAGTGCAGCACGATCAGGAGGGCCAATGGGGGCCACTAGGGGGCAACCCTCCAAGATTCTGCACAGGGTCCAGACCCCTAGGAAAGGAGCCCACCAACTTCCCATTCCTTCCACCAGAGGAAAAGGAAAAATTAGAAGGGCCAAGTACTAGTGACCCCAAAACTAATCTGCTCATTCTGCCCATCTGAGAGCTCCCAAGAGCAAGGATATCTCTGACAAGAGCATCTGTCTTGAGTAAATGGGGGGACCTACAGCCAATCTGAAATCCTTTCTGAAGATGCAGAGCTAACCTCAGAAAAAAAAGCATTATTAAACCTTAACCATCTTACCCTACCACGGTACAACCTTCCCATATTTTAAAACAACACTGTAAGGTAAGTATTAGTATTCCCATCTGATGGGGTGGGGCACAATAGCTCGGAGAAATTAAGCGATTTGCCCATAGTCACACTCAATTAGTAAAGGTTGGAGCCAGGATGTGAACCCAAGACTTTTAAGATTCCAAACCCTGGGCTTTTCCCACTGCTCCAGGATGCTTTACAGAGCCGGGCCCGGCCACATCATCAGATCACTACATCATCAGGGTCAGCTACACTGATTTTCTGGAATCTTAAAATAATGCTTAACTGAGAAAAAATGGAGTTGTATTTGAATTCTTGTTAATTTCTACCCATTTATATAATTTGCCTCCATAAGAGAGAAACAGTTTATCACCTACGAAGTCAAGTCAGAAACTTGGAAATAGAATACGTGGTATAACATGCGCAAACATTGACTTGGATGGAATTTCTGAGACTCCTAAGTCTAGGCTGATCTGATGGCTCTGTATCAACCATTTCTTTCATTAAGAGCATAAATTGCCATCATTTTTCTATTTCCCAAAAGATTTGTTGTCATCTCGTGTTTCATTTCTACTGCTGAACAGCATGCACCCGTATCAGGATCTGTTTTCCATTGACAGGGGCTGGGCAATGTCCCCTGAGCACAGGCATATGCAGTGCAACCATTCCCATTTCTCTCGCAGGTGCCCAGGGTACAGCTAGCAAGAGGGCCAGCGGCCTACCGCTCAGGCCCAGCCCAAGCTTGCAATTGCACCACCTTCCACCTGGGCTCCCCCTAACCTGGAGCTCCAGGCAAGCAGTTTCTGGGCCCCTGCAGTAGGTGGACCCTGTCGGGCAGGGATCGCCCCTGGCTGGGACAGGCCACGCAGGCTGTGAGGGACAGCTGGCTCTGAGTCATGAGTGGGATTTCTTGGGCAGTTTGTACCTACAGCCACCGCACCCCCTACAGCTACAGACTATTACGGTCAGAGTTGGTTTAAGTGGACTACTTCTGCAGAGCAAGCCCAACCTTCTCCTAGACTTCAAGGCAAAGCTCCTACTCGTCCCATCCTGCCTTAGCCGCAGATCTCCATAGCAACATCGACTATTGCTAAACAGCCTGGACCTAGCTTTTCTCTCAGCCTGCTCCCCACCTCACTCCAAGGCACACTGTTCCTTTGAGGAAAGAAAACAGGCCCATGGGTGGCTGATTACTGCTCTGGATTCTACAGGAAAGGCTTTGAGGCCAACTGGCAAATTTCCCAAATGAATCAGGTCCTTGGAAGGTTGGCCTAAGGGCTGGATTCTATTATTTATTTATTTATTTATTTATTTATTTATTTATTTATTTTAAAGCACTTTATTGAGGTATGATTGAAATACAAAAAGCAGATATTTATTCAACTCGATGTGTCTGGAGATAAACACCCATGGAACTATCATTATAATAATCGATGCCATAAACTAACCCATCACTTCCTAAGGTTTGTTCCTACTGTTTTGTAGTTTGTTTATTTTTGTTTCGTTGTTAATATACGATCCACCCTCACAGTATAATTTTAAGTACACAATATACTGTTGCTAATCACAGACCAGATTTTTTTACATAAGCTCTCCAGAACTTATTTCCTATCAGTGAAGTTTCTCATGAAACTTTGTACTCTTTGACGAAAATCTCCGTATTTCTCCCTCCCTGTAGGTTGGATTCTTCCTAAGATGCTTGGAAGACAGCGCAGGACTCAGCCCACGTACAGTCAGTCACCTGCTAAAGTGGAGCAATGATTCTATGTCACCACTTCCTGTGCCCCAGCAACATTACTCCAGGCACAAACCCCATGACAGTAAGCCAAGAGAAATCCATTTACCTTCCTTTGGAGCAGGAATTTTGGAGTTGACTGATCTGCGTTTTTGTTTCTGAAAAACAGAACAGACCATCACAATATATGGCTCCTATCAACATTCAAGGACCTATCTTGGGTCTATGTGTCAAGCTGAAGTCCTAGGCAGTCCCAGAAAATCAGCAAAAGTCAACAAGCCAAGCAGATCACCTGGAGCACTGGTTCGGCCACATGACAAGCACCTACCTGGACTGTTACATTCTCCTGCAGGGGCAGATTGTCCTTTGGGTGTAAGGGAAGAAGTTGTAAAAGCTCTGGGTTTATTGCGGCCACATCATCAAAATCAATCTGCAGAGAGCAAGTAAAAAGTTTTGGTGGAACAACATAGCTTCTTCAATCCAATCGCATCTCTGCAACCAAGGCTACCCCTAGATTCAGAATTTACCAATTTTATAAGTTCCACCAAGTACCAATAACTATAAACAAATAGTCGTTAGTCGTGGTTTACCATCTAGATGGATATTGGTTCCCGATTGCCAAGCCAATGGTAGATGTCGGTGAAGAGAACGAGGTAAAGAGGAGGGTAGGCAGACAGGCAAATAGGCAGTCCACAGTAGATCTAGGCCACCTGGCTCCCCTACTGTTCTGCTGGGCAGCGGGGTCCTGCTGGGCACAGTCCCCTGAACACTTCTTGCTGACACGGAGGAGGAAACAAGTTCTAACTGCCTCGGAGATAGTAAAAATGGAGGGCCCTTCTGGATCTTACGGGCGGGGAAAAGTTCCCGAGAGCTGCTACCTAACCCTAAGTCTACCTACATTTTCTACTGGGCCCAGAAACTTCTTCCCCAGTCACAGCTTCCTGCTCATGCCTTCCCTACTTCATGCTCGTGCCTTTAATGAGGTCACAATTCTAGGTTTACATCACTAGAGTCCTGCAACCCTCTAGGAACAACTCAAACTTCATCAGCATAATTCACAGCAGTTCACAACACAGTACCGATGTGGTTATCTGCATCTCGAAATGGTTCCGAGCTGAAGCATGTACTCCAGGATGCAAGTTTTACTTCCTACATATGCAACCTGTGTTTATTAACTAGCTTATTTAAACATTTTTTAGGCACGATTAAGGCACTAGGGGGGAAAGTATTCAAAGATGAATTAAGACAAACATTGCCCTTGTCTTCAGTTAGCTCATATTCTAATGGAGAAATCATGTGGACAGAGAGCTAGAAACTAGGGCAGCACAAGACAAGGATAGAATCACCAAATGCAAAAGCTAGCAAGTACTTCAGTAACCAAACTTTTGTCTCTGTTTCTTGGAAAGCTACAGACCCTCACACCTCTCCTGTTTCTGACACTTAAACCACAGAAAACAAACAACACAGGAGACCAATGATCTAACCATAGTTCTGGCATTAAGCAACTCTCACACTGATGATTCAGAGTGAACACCTCAGTTAACATCTCAGGAAGAAGGAGTAAGAGTGACGGTCTGAAGGTAGCAAGGCACTAGGCACGGTCACAGTGTGGGGCCTGGACACATCTACCCATGGGGCCAGCATACTTTGCAAGAAGGGTGTATGGTATAAGGAAAAAGGATGACTGACGTCAGATCCTGAAAAGGCTTTGAATACCAAAGATGTTCAGACCTTATTCAAAGGCAGTATCTGAGCTAGAGTGAACCCCTGCAAGAGCTAAGCCTTCCCATCCCACCCCCACCAGTCAAGCTCATCCTCAGTAAGTTACCACCTCTGAGATGCTCTAGCTCTATTCATCTTGCCATTTATCAACAAGGTGCCCTCTGTTATTTGGTGTTTCAGGAATATTTTGTCTCCTCAACCGGGTTATCAATTTTGCTCTCTAAACTGATGCCATAGGTAGTTTGCACTCAGAAGCTAGGCTACATAAGCAAGGTTTTAGGATTCTGTGCAGTTTGTCTTCTACAGACACACCAGAAACTGTTGATTGCTTCAATTTAGACCAGGCTTGACTAAATAAATTCTGAACACATCCAAAGAGGACCATGTTTTAAGATTAGGGAGGACAAGGCAGCATCAGATAGATACAAGGCTCTCACAAGTTCCATTTCCAAATAGATCTTTTTGTTTGTTTTTTTATTTTATGTAATCTATCTGTCCAACAAGGGGCTCAAACTCAGGACCCTGAGATCAAGAGTCGCATGCTCTACAGACTGAGCTAGCCAGGTGCCCCCTCACACAGATCTTTTAGGGAAGAAGGTGTTAAATGTGGTAGAGGCATTCTCATAGAACTTACCTCTTTGCCCTTTGTGGCATCTCCTTCTGTCCATTCCACTGAAACGCAGGATTTCTCCAAATTCACAGTCCTTATATTGGCACTGTGGATTATGCCTATGGTATGAAAGTCCAGTTTACATCTTTTTCACTTATAGAATCCCACAAAGACTCTAATGTGGAGTTGACCTGAAGGAAGGGACTGCTGCCTTTTTCTTTATTTTTCACACTAGAAGACAAATCTCCTGGCACCTCACCCATAGAATATCCCACTATGAGGTAGGCAGGGAACTGTGCTGCAGGAGTAAGGATTCATCTCCACTCAAAAGAGAGAGTACAGGGGCGCCTGGGTGGCTCAGTGGGTTAAGGCCTCTGCCTTCGGCTTGGGTTGTGATCCCAGGGTCCTGGGATCGAGCCCCACATCGGGCTCTCTGCTGGACAGGGAGCCTGCTTCCCTTCCTCTCTCTCTCTGCCTACTTGTGATCTCTGTCTGTCAAATAAATAAAATATTAAAAAAAGAGAGAGAGAGAGAGAGTACAGCAAGGTCAAGGTATATTTGGGCAGAGGAGTCACTCTAGTCCTTAGGTACTGTTCCTCAACATGCACTGAGACTTAAGGCTCTAGAGCCCTCGGGTTTCCTTACCTCACTCCCGATGGTTATATCTGACCATTCTAATGACAGGGTATTATTAGACCTGCCAGAGATGCGGTAGCTGCTTAACCAAAAAAAGAGGACAGAATTGCACGCTCCTCAAGAGCAAAGATCTTTTCTGTCTGATTAACCCTGAATCCCAGTGCCTGACATACTGCAAATGCAGAATATTTAGAAAGGAACACAGTGGCCAGGAAGCCGAGGTCCCTACAAAAGCAAGGCAGTTTCAGAGGAGAACTCTGGAGGCGAAGTGAAACTAGCAATCCTAACTTCCCTAGAAGGACCACTGACTTGGAGGAGCCCCGCCCACTTCCGAGGACAGGCAGGGGACCCACCGCCAGGGGAACCCCTGGACCCGGGTAGAAAAGACCGACTGCCAGTGCAGACACCCAGACCAGGTGGAGGCGGGGGAATTCCCAACAGTATCTCGGCCCTGCCGTTTGTGGGGGGAGCAGTAATTTCAGCCGTCTCACAGCCCAAGTGTCCTCTTGATCTCGCGACCCCGCCTCTCACCATTACTGCGTTGGATCTTGATGGTAAGACCGGGAAACAGGCGGGCCTGAAGGGACGAGTCCATGGGCAGTCGCCGGGAAGAGAAACACGAAATGCAAAAAAAAAAAAACCAAAACCCAAAAAACCCAAAAAACAAACCCACAGCTCCGGTATCCCTGCCAAGTCTTAACGCTGCTCAAACCGCCGCAGTTTAAATCCCGCGCGCCGGCGTCTCTCACAACGTCATCACGCTGCCACTGGCCTCGCTTCCGCCAGACCGCGTCGCCCTCCACAGCCTATTGGGAT
Source organism: Mustela erminea (assembly GCF_009829155.1). Taxonomy (NCBI): domain Eukaryota; kingdom Metazoa; phylum Chordata; class Mammalia; order Carnivora; family Mustelidae; genus Mustela; species Mustela erminea. Next base: position 75,002,843 of record NC_045623.1, read on the forward strand.
ATGTAGTCTCGGGTCTCGGGTTTTCCGGAGCCTAGGACCGCCCACCCGCCAGCCACACCCCCACGCGCTGGGCCTAATGGGAATTTGGGAAGGGTCCTTGACGGGAGATTTCCTGTTCCCTGCGTAAGGCGGAAAGCTGTATGTGCAACTGGTTTCCCCGAAACTGAGAAACTCCAGTATGGTGTTTGAGACCGAGACCAGAGGGTCCTTCAGACAGGGGTTTAAATCGCGACTTCTTCAGCTGCTAGTTGAGAAACTGAACTCGTGCTTTCCTTTGCGCAATGAGGAACGTTCTTTCTCTTTTCTCTCTCTCTTTTTAAAAAATTTTATTTGACAGATAGAGAGAAAGCACAATCGGGGGAGCGGGAGAGAAGTAGGCTCCCCGCTGAGCAGGGAGACCCACATGGGGCTTGATCCTAGGACCCTGGGATCATGACCTAAGCCGAAGGCAGGAGCCTGGATCGTGCTTTCACCCTCATGGAGTTACTGCGAAATTTAAATGAGGAGCTATGTTTAAAGTGCCTGGAAGACACATTACCTGGGCATTTACTGTCTACCACGTGCTAGGCATGGTGCTGGGTGCTAAAAGATAATAATAGTGAACAAAACATAGTTGTGCCCTTCTTGACCTAACGTTTCTAATGTGAACAGGGACAAAACAAAGTAACAAGTAAATTACAAGCTGTGGGAAGTGCTCTGAAGGAAACTGAGATCTGAGAGAGGACATAATGGATGAGCCTCCTTTATTACTATTTTTTTAAGATTTTATTTATTTATTTGACACTGGGAACAAAAGCAGGGGAAGTGAGAGAGGGAAAAGCAGGCTTCTGCTGAGCCGGGAGCCCTATGTAGGACTCTGTCCCAGAACCCTGGGATCATGACTTGAGCCAAAGGCAGATGCTTAAGGACTGAGCCACCAAGGTACCCAGAACTTACTTTAGATAAAGTGGCCAGGGAAGAAATCTTTGAAGTGATACCTAACCTGAGTCTAGAGAACAAGAAGGAACAAACTATGTCAAAGCGGAGGGCAGGAAGGTGGAGAGCATCCCAGACTAAGATCAGAGGATGGCGTGTGCAAAGGCCCTGAAGCAGGAAAGAACTTAATCTTGTTCGAAGAACTGAAAGAAGCCCTTGAGGCTGGAAAGCAAGAGGAGGGGGGAGAGGGGTGAAAGCATGTAGCATGGTAATAATTCTCTTAGTAAATGAGAAGTCTTTGAAGAATTTTACACAGAGGAGTGACAAGATCTGAGTAACATTTGATTTTACGTATGTCAGTCTTTCTGATATGTGGACAACTATTTTGAAAAAGATAGGTTGGAAATGAGATCATTTAGTAGGCAAGAGATTATGCTGGCCTAGCCTGGGGAAGGGATAATGGAAATGTAGCTAAGAGAATGGCTTAAATTTCAGGAGACGAAATGGATGGGTCTTGTTGACGGGTTGGATATGGGTGTGAAGGAGAAGGAGTAATCACGGTTGATCACTGGTTTGTGGCTAGAGCAACTGGGTAGGTAGATGATGAACTATTTCCTGAAATGGGCGAGTGGGGTTGTGAAGGAAACAGGTGTGTATACAGGGTATAAGTTCCATTATGGTAATATTGAGTATGAGATGTCTGCAAGACTTGAGAGTTTAAGTGTCAAGTGAGCAGTGAATATACAAGCTAAGAGCTCAGGGAGAGATCAAGGCCAGAGATAGAGATTTGGTAGCCATTTTCATGTAGTTGTATATAACTGTCATGGAACTGAATGGGATCTAGAAGAACATCCGTAACTGAGCCATGCAGCAGGCCAGCATTTTGAGGTAGGGCAGAGGAGAAGCAGCAGGATATGAGATTAGGGTGGTTTGAAGGCTGAGGAAAACCAGGGAGTAGAAGCCTAGGAAGGAGTGAGGAAGGAGGAAAGAAATCAGGAGAGCTGTGGAAGGGCGGATAAGATGAGGGCATAGAAATATCCTTTGTTAGCACTTAAGTCATTGATGACCTTGAACAATTTGGTGAACTATTGAGGGTAAGAGCCTAATTAGAGAGAGTAGAAGTGGGATATTGCTTAAGGATACATACATATGTAATGAAAGAATAAAGATATATTTGCGAAAGATAAACACTAAAGATTTGGGAGAGCAGTTGCCTCCAGCAGAGAGGATAATGAGATTAGAGAGGGTATTGCAGAAATATATAACTTTTCATTTTTTTACATGAATCATGCTTATACATAAGTGTGCATTATGTTATTTTCTCTACCTCCTGTGTTAGGAATCTGATGTAAATTTGGATCCATTCCTACATTTTTTGCTTTTTCTACCTGTGGGTCCAGGCAGTTGCAAACTTCCATGCTGTTTTCCCAAGGCCTATGTGGAACCCTTGGGGCACATGGGTTTTTGCAGAGGACTTATTTCCGGTTCCGCAAGCTAGGGACCAGATCCAGTGAATTTTTTCTGGCCCTACATTGGTAATAAACCTCCTTGCCTCCCGTTGTAGGAACTGAAAGTCAAGAAATTAACATGGAAAGGAGCACCCGGGTGGCTCAGTTGGGTAAGTGTCTGACTTTGACTCAGGTCATGATCTCAGGGTCTTGGGATCCAGGCCCCCCATAAGGGTTCATGCTCAGTGGGGAATCTGCTACCCCTTCTGCCTGTCCCCCCTGCTCAGGCTCTCTGTCTTGCTCTCGAATAAATAAATAAAATCTTTTAAAAAATTAATTAACATAGAGCAGTCCAAAACCAGTAAAACCCACAGGAAACTCAGTTTTCAAAGTCGAGAATTCCTTTGTGCTAAAAAGGAAGACAGAAGTCAGAGCAGTAAGGGAAACTGACCCTGGAGAGGCCCATGGTCTGAGAATAATGAAACCTTCAAGACCTTAGAAAATACAAAGCCATTAGATTAAGGATATATATGTCAGGAACTCTAGGATATGACCGCAGACACATTACCATGACAGAAAAAAAAAAGGCCCTCTGCTCCTTGAGCTGGTAATAGAATAATCAGAATCTATAAAATTGTTATGCTTAATATTGAAAAGAAAGATTTAAAAAATAAATCATTGTGGGGTGCCAGCTGGCTCAGTTGATAGAGCACATGACTCTTGATCTCGGGGTTGTGAATTTGAGCCCCACGTTGGGTATTGAGATTACTGAAAAATAAAATCTTAGGGGCGCCCGGGTGGCTCAGTGGGTTAAGCCTCTGCCTTCAGCTCAAGTCATGATCTCAGATTCCTGGGAGCCTGCTCCCCCCACCCCCGCCTCTGCCCGCCTACTTGTGATCACTCTCTCTTCTGCCTACTTGTGATCTCTGCCTGCCAAATAAATAAATAAAATCTTTAAAAAGCAATAATAAGCAGTGTGGAGATTCCTCAAGAAATTAAAAATAGAACTTCCCTATGACCCTGCAATTGCACTCCTGGGTATTTACCCCAAAAATATAGATGTAGTGAAAAGAAGGGCCATCTGTACCCCAATGTTTATAGCAGCAATGGCCACGGTCGCCAAACTGTGGAAAGAACCAAGATGCCCTTCAACGGATGAATGGATAAGGAAGATGTGGTCCATATACACTATGGAGTATTATGCCTCCATCAGAAAGGATGAATACCCAACTTTTGTAGCAACATGGACGGGACTGGAAGAGATTATGCTGAGTGAAATAAGTCAAGCAGAGAGAGTTAATTATCATATGGTTTCACTTATTTGTGGAGCATAACAAATAGCATGGAGGACATGGGGAGTTAGAGAGGAGAAGGGAGTTGGGGGGAATTGGAAGGGGAGGTGAACCATGAGAGACTATGGACTCTGAAAAACAATCTGAGGGGTTTGAAGTGGCGGGGGGGTGGGAGGTTGGGGTACCAGGTGGTGGGTATTATAGAGGGCACAGATTGCATGGAGCACTGGGTGTGGTGAAAAAATAATGAATACTGTTATGCTGAAAATAAATAAATTTAATTTTTTTAAAAAAGCAATAATAAAATAAAATCTTAAAAAAATCATTGTGAACGGCACCTGGGTGGCTCAGTGGGTTAAAGCCTCTGCCTTCAGCTCAGGTCATGATCCCGGGGTCCTGGGATTGAGTCCCGCATCAGGCTCTCTGCTCAGCAGGGAGCCTGCTTCCCTTCCTCTCTCTCTCTGCCTTCCTCTCTGCCTGCTTGTGATCTCTGTCTGTCAAATAAATAAATAAAATCTTTAAAAAAAAATCATTGTGAAAATATAGAGCAATATATAAAAAGTAACAGATATATTGGACAAAAATAACAAAAACTTTTTAAATAAAGGCATTGAAATTAAAAAAGAAAACCTCTGGAACTATACTACAACTCCCAATGAAATAAATGATTTAGTGGGTGGTAGGTGAAAGGTTACTGAGTACAGGATGTTTGCAGGATGCCAGAGTATTGCTCCATAAGTAATTCGCGCTGACAGTTTACAAAGGGAAAGCATACCTTTATATGGATGATGTGGCAGTCCCTACTGCAACCAAGTGATCAAACTTAGCATCACCAGTTATGAGCGACCTGACATTATGTGTCTCCTGATAGGCTATCATATGAACTACACAGAAACATCCAAGAGATAACAATGCCAAAAATGTATAACCTAAATCCAGTCTAGCCCCTAGACTTGACTTCCTGCTTCCAGGAAATGCAAGGGATGGAGGAACGAACTGAACTACACCAGGAGGGATAATGAGGCAAATTTAGAATGCAGGACACTTTACAAGATATTTAGCCTGGTCTCTTCAAAAAGCTCCTACCAAGAAAAAAGTATAAAGACAGTTCTAGATTAAAAGATAATACAAGAGGGGCACCTGGGTGGCTCAGTGGGTTAAAGCCTCTGCCTTCAGCTCAGGTCCTGATCCCAGGGTCCTGGGATTGAGTTCCGCATCAGGCTCTCTGCTCAGCGGGGAGCCTGCTTCCTCCTCTCTCTGTCTGCCTCTCTGCCTGCTTGTGATCTCTGTCTGTCAAATAAATAAATAAAATCTTAAAAAAAAAAGATAATACAAGAAAGAAAAAAGAAGATAATACAAACAACAACCAAACACAAATCATGGATTTTTTTTTAAATTTTTAAAAAGATTGTATTTATTTATTTGACAGAGAGAGAGAGATCACAAGTAGGCAGAGAGGCAGGCAGAGAGAGGAGGAAGCAGGCTCCCTGCTGAGCAGAGAGCAGATGCGGCACCTTGGGACCATGACCTGAGCAGAAGGCAGAGGCTTTAACCCACTGAGCCACCCAGGCACCCCACAAATCATGAATCTTGATTGGGTTGTGGTTTTAAAAAAATTGGGAGTAGGGGCGCCTAGGTGGCTCAGTTGTTAAGCATCTGCTTTTGGCTCAGGTCATGATCCCAGGGTCCTGGGTTCTATAGCAGGCTCCCTCCTGGAGAAGGGGGTCTTCTTCTCCCTCTCTCTCTACCCCTCCCTCCTTCTCGTGCTCTCTTTAGCACTCTCTCTCTCAAATAAATAAATAAAATCTGTAAAAAAAAAAAAAAAAATCCGATAATTCAGCGGGCCAGCAGTGTGGGGTTGGGATGTAGGAAATAATGGTGACCATGAATTGATGATCATGCGTGCTGGGTGATGGAAATGGCATCCTTTTCTTTTTCAAATTTTATTTATTTGAGAGCGAGAGAGGAGAGAGCACATGAGTGGAATGAGGGGCAGAGGGAGAGCAGACTCCCCATGAAGCGGGGATCCCAATGTGGGATCCCGGGATCATGACCTGAGCTGTGAAGGCAGATGCTTAACAGACTGAGCCACCCAGGGTGCCCTAGAAATGGCATTCTTGCATTCTTGTTTGCTTGAAATTTTCTGCTTAACAGCAGCAAAGAAGAAGGAGGAGGAGGAGAAATAGGAGTGAGAAGGGATTGAGTATCTGAGAAACTAAAGTAAAAAATGGAGAAATCTATGAGGAGGCTGGTTGGGGCCAGGTGTGGGGACTGTGATGGCAGCCAAGAGAGAAGATCAGGTAACTGAGGTGGGGGTGAGGCTGAGGGAGATTTTTCAGTTGTGCTCAGCACGGCCCTGCCCCTCCCCTCCCCACCCCCACTCCCCAGGGCCCTGAGTAGATAGTCACATGCCCCACTGCTGTGCCGGAGGTAGGAAGCCTGCAGCAGGGACCAGTATTCCATCCCGGCTAGGTAGGGCTAAACCAGGTAACCTTAAACATTACTTCTCTACCTCCTTCTCCATATATTAGGGTCTGGACTTTAACCCTTTCCTGCCAAGTTCACTGACATCCCCAAAGTAATATGAACTCAAAGGGGATCACATTTATAAGAAAAGAAAAGCAAACTGAGAAACTAATATTTGATGAGGCCGACTTACTGGACCTGAGTTTAAAGTAAGCATCATAAATATCCTCAAAAAATAAGGGAGGACGGGGCTCCTGGGTGGCTCAGTGGGTTAAGCCTCTGCCTTCCGCTCTGGTCATGATCTCAGGGTCCTGGGAACGAGTTGAGCATTGGACTCTCTGCTCGGCAGGGAGACTGCTTCCTCCTTTCTCTCTCTCTCTGCCTGCCTCTCTGCCTACTTGTGGTCTCTCTCTGTCAAATAAATAAATAAAATCTTAAAAAAAAATAAGGGAGGACATTGTTAATATAAGGCAGGAATAAACAGGAAGAATTGGTTGGAAATACCAATTATGAAAGTTTTAATAGTTGAAATCCATACATGGACTGAAGAGCAGAATGGTCACAGCCCAAATAAGACAATGAGCAACAACATCAGGGTGAGGATTCACCCCAAAGGCATCCGGAAATGATAAAGAAAACAAGGAAGATTGAAAACAAACGAGCCCGGTTGTTTATGACACACACACACTGTTGGTGGCTAACCCAACAGCTATTCCCAGCCTCCTTACTCATGTCTCCATTAGGGCCTGGAAGAACTAAATAACCCGCTTTCTTAGATTCCCATGCAATGAGAGCGGGCCATGTGACACGTTTCTGGCCAATGAGATATAAGCAGGAATGTTCTGGGGGCTTCTGGGCAGGATATGTTGTTTCCTTTCCTTTTATTTTATTTTATTTTAGATTTTGTTTATTTGACAGAGAACACAAGTAGGCAGAGAGGCAGGCAGAGAGAGAGAGGGGGAGGATATGTTCTTTTCTAATAGGAGGGAATGAAATGACATTGACAATGGCTTGCTCGTAACATATCATCCTCTTTTTTATTGCCTTGGACATGGATATTCCCTTTGGAGTTCTGACAGCTGCCTTGTGATCATGAGGTAGGTGGATAGTCATGAGATCAAAAATCCAACACACTCAGGGCAGCCAAGTAGGAGAGAAGAGCCCGAGGGTTCTTGGAGGGTGAGCAGTTGAATCAAAGTCAGCAACCACCTCCATCAAGGCTCCATGTGTAAATACAAAACAAAACAAAGCAAAACAAAAACCCACCTGGTTGTTTAAGCCATCTTTATTCATGTTTTCTTTAACCTGCAGCTGAAAACATTCTTCATACATTGTTCAATAATTAGGGAAAGAGCTACAAAGTTGAGATTCAACAAAATAAGAGAGGGAGGAGAAAGGCAGAAATCTGTGAAAAAATTAGAAAATTTAGGGACACCTGGGTGGCTCAGTTGGTTAAGCAGCTGCCTTTGGCCAGGTCATGATTCTAGCGTCCTGGGATCGAGTCCCACATTGGGCGCCTTGCTCAGCAGGGAGCTTCTCCCTCTGTCTCTGCCTGCCATTCTGTCTGCCTGTGCTCGCTCTCTCTCCCTCTCTCTCTCTGATAAATAAATAAAATCTTAAAAAAAAAAAGAATTTAGAAAATTTAGTTGTTTGGAGGGGTGCTTGGCTGGCTCAGATGGTAGAGCATCTGACTCTTGATCCTCAGGGCTGGGAGTTCAACCCCAGGCTGGGCGTGGAACCTACTTCAAAAAAAAAAAGCTGTTTGAAAGTCTTAGTAAGCTAGACAAACCTTGTAAGAGTGATAGAAAAATATGTAAATGAGCAAAATATAGAATAAAAAGGCAAGTAAGTACTAACAAATTAAAAATATTTTAATAGGGCACCTGGTGACTTGGTCAGAAGAGCATGTGACTCTCCATCTTGGAATTGTGAGTGAGCCCCACATTGGGTATAGAGATTACTAAAAAATAAATAAACTTTAAAATGGGCATGAGATTGGGACACCTGGGTGGCTCAGTTGGTTAAGCGTCCGTATCTTGATTTTGGCTCAGGACATGATGTCACTCAGGGTCATGAGATGAAGCGCCACATCAGGCCCTCTTCTGGGCATGGAGCCTGCTTAAGATTCTCTCTGCTAAAAAAAAAAAAAAAGATTCTCTCTGCTGGGGCGCCTGGGTGGCTCAGATGGTTAAGCATCTCCCTCATGCTCAGGTCATGATCCCAGGGTCCTTGGAATGAGCCCCACATACGGCTCCTGCCTCATCAGGGAGCTTGCTTTTCCCTCTCCCCTGCTCATGCTCTCTCTGTCTCAAATGAATAAATAAAAACCTTAAGAAAAAAAAAAGAAAAATTAATTTTTTCTGCCTACTTCCCACCCCTGGCATGCACAGACATGCATGCTCTCTCTCTCGTAAAAAAAATAAAATAAAGTGGGCATAAGAGCTAAATAGACAATTTTTAAAAAGATTTTATTTATTTAGGGGCACCTGGTGGCTCAGTGGGTTAAAGTCCCTGCCTTCAGCTCAGGTCATGATCCCAGGGTCCTGGGATGGAGCCCTGCATCAGGCTCTCTGCTCTGCAGGGAGCCTGCTTCTCTTTCTCTCTGCCTATGACCTCTGTCTGTCAACTAAGTAAATAACATAAATAAATAAATAACCAAACAAATAGCTTCACTGAGTTTCACCTTAAAGAATCTTCACCATGCATGCATTTACATTGGTACAATTTTGACTTAATTTTCACACTAGACCTTTTTTTTTTAAATGACTCATATGATTAATGCTTCACAAATCTTGAAATTGATTCAAACATCAGACTTCGAGATGTGTTTTTTTTTTTTAAAGATTTTATTTATTTATTTGACAGAGAGAAATCACAAGTAGATGGAGAGGCAGGCAGAGAGAGAGAGGGAAGCAGGCGCTCCGCTGAGCAGAGAGCCCGATGCGGGACTCGATCCCAGGACTCTGAGATCATGACCTGAGCCGAAGGCAGCGGCTTAACCCACTGAGCCACCCAGGCGCCCGAGATGTGTTTTTTACTAGGTGAAGTAATTTCCATAGTAAGAGTTTCATACTTTTCTCATCTCTCCTTCCTCATTTCTCATTTTTATTTATTTTTTTTAAAGATTTTATTTATTTATTTGACAGACAGAGATCACAAGTAGGCAGAGAGGCAGGCAGAGAGAGGAGGAAGCAGGCTCCCCGCTGAGCAGAGAGCCCGATGCGGGACTCCATTCCAGGACCCTGAGATCATGACCCGAGCTGAAGGCAGCAGCTTAACCCACTGAGCCACCCAGGTGCCCCAATGCAGCACTCTTGATTCCAGGACTCCAGATCATGACCTGAGTCAAAAGCAGACACTTAAGGACTGAGCCACCTAGGTGCCCCTCTAATTTTTATTTTAAAAATTTGTCATGGGGGCGCCTGGGTGGCTCAGTGGGTTAAGCTGCTGCCTTCGGCTCAGGTCATGATCTCAGGGTCCTGGGATCGAGTCCCGCATCGGGCTCTCTGCTCAGCGGGGAGCCTGCTTCCTCCTCTCTCTCTCTCTCTCTGCCTGCCTCTCCACCTACTTGTGATCTCTCTCTGTCAAATAAATAAATAAAAAATAATAAAAAATAAAATATTTAAAAATTTGTCATGAGGGGTGTCCGGGTGGCTCAGTTGGTTAAGTGTTAGATTCGTAATTTCGGCTCAGGTCATGATCTGGAGGTTGTAAGATTGACCCCCGAGATGGGCTCCGCACTGGGCATGGAACTTGCTTAAGACTCATTCTCTCGCTCTCTTTCTCTTAAAAAAAAAAAAAAAAAAGAATTATTTCTAACTCCACGGAAAAATACAGAGGACAAAAAAACACCCAGTACTACAATTTAATAGATGTAAACATTTCCTCAAATGTGCTTTAAATATGTTTAAAAAGGAAAACCTTATAAAGATTTCTTTCCTCCATTTTGGAGCCTGTGGAGACCTGCTATGGACAGGATTTCTTTCTTTTTAAAAATGTATTTATTTGAGAGAAAGAGAGAGAACACAGAGAGGGAGAGGGAGAAGCAGGCTCCCTGCTGAGTCTGACATGGGGCTTGATCCCAGGAGCCTGAGATCATGACCTGAACCAAAGGCAGACACTCTTTGGACTTAGCCCCCCAGGAGCCCCTGTGGACAGGATTTCTAAAATGACAAGTATCTGGAAGGCTGTGGTTCAGGGCCATTTTTGTTGCCAACAAGCAGGTCTCTGGGACAGAGGGAGAACACAGCTCTGAAAATTGAAGGAGTTTGTGCTAGAGATTAAACTGAATGCTCTCTAGGCAAGAGATACGCTTATATGTACAAAGCAAAGAATGACATAGTGACTCCTTGTGGCAAACAAAACAAAACCTGAGTAATCTGGGGAAAGGACAATTGGGGCCCATGGAAACCGTGGCATGATTCATGCCAGATTCCAAAGCAATCTTCCGGCTGTGGTCATTGGACACAGAATCCATGGGATGCTTTACCCCTCAAGGATTCAAACTTAGTGAGGGGCACCTGGGCGGCTCAGTGGGTTAAAGCCTCTGCCTTCGGCTCAGGTCATGATCCCAGGGTCCTGGGATCGAGCCCCACATCGGGCTCTCTGCTCGGCAGGGAGTCTGCTTCTCCCACTGATCTCTCTCCTGTCATGCTCTCTCTCTCATATAAATAAATAAATAAATAAAATCTTAAAAAAAAGAAAAGTAGGGCACCTGGATGGCTCAGTGGGTTAAGCCTCTGCCTTCGGTTCAGGTCATGATCTCAGGGTCCTGGAACCAAGCCCTGCATCCCGCTCTCTGCTCAGCGGGGAGACTGCTTCCCCCGCTCTCTCTGCCTGCCTCTCTGCCTACTTGTGATCTCTCTCTGTTTGTTAAATAAATAAATAAAATCTTAAAAAAAAGGTAAAGTGGATTTGTTCTGTTGTATTAAAAAAAAGAGGCTTACATAGAATAACTTCTCTCTAGAATAATCTGTTAGAAGTTGATAACTTGTTTGATCCCACTGTAAAGTTCAGCATTATTACTCTCCCCCACCTACCACATTTTACATTTTTGATGTCATTTTTTACATCTTTTTAAAAAAAGATTTTATTTTACTCATGAGAGACAGAGAGAGGGAGCCAGAGGCAGAGGGAGAAGCAGACTCCCCACCAAGCAGGGAACCCAGTGTGGGACTCCATCCCAGGACCCTTGGATCACAACCTAAGCTGAAGGTAGACACTTAATTGATTGAGCCACCCAGGGGCCACATTTTACATCTTTTTATCTTGTGAATCCCTTACCGAATTATTGCCCTTGTGGCTGCACATGGCCATCGGTGTATGACCCACTGGCTCAGGGCTGGGGCTGGCCCCTTCATGTGTGTATCTCTTCTCAACTCCCATCTTTAGTGACTTCGAGTTGGTAGCTTGACATCAGGCATGGTGGGAATATTTACACCCACAAAAATGGGCAAATGATACAAATCAGGGCTCCTTACCCCAATTGTCACAGGAAGAAGTTTGCTGACATTACAGCCATCATCCACCCCCCAGCCCCCTGCTCAGGAAGCAGGTAAAAAAAAAGTTAAAGGAAGAGTTACTCCATCCTGTTCAAAGTCTCAGAAATACTTTTTTTTTTTTTTTAAACCTATAATGTATTATTTGTTTCAGGGGTACAGGTCTGTGATTCATCAGGCAGTGCTCACCATACCTCATAGCCCCCCATAGTCTCAGAAATACTTTACAGAGACTGAGGATACTTTCATTTACATCTACTTATAATATTTCCACCTCTACTTTAACTTGAACTTAGTCACATGGGGATAGTAAGAATCCAGGGAGGCTGGGAAATGTAGTCTTTTAGTTGCCTGCTGAAACCATAAAAATATATAAACTCAGAGAAGTCACTCTGGTCCTCATCCTCTCCACCTCATTCCCTCTGACCCTGTGTTCATTAGTTTCTGGTTTAATCCGTGATTCTGTTTGGAAATAATAATTATAATAATGACAAACAAACACATAGCTTATTTCCCTTTTTTTTTTTTTAAAGATTTTATTTATTTATTTATTTGACAGAGAGAGAGGGAACACAAGCAGGGAAGCCGCTGAGCAGGGAGCCTGATGTAGGCCTTGATCCCAGGACCCGGGGACTGTGGCCTGAGCTGAAGGCAGCCACTTAACAAGTGAACCACCCAGGTACATCGCCATTTAAAAAAAAAAAAAATTATTAAAAAAATTTTTACAATTAAAAAATAGAAAAGATTTTACTTATTTGAGAGACACATACAGAGAGAGAGAGAGAGAACAAGCAGGGAGGAGGGGCAGAGGAAGAGAGAGAGAGAAGGAAGCAGACCTCCTGCAGAGCAGGGAGCCATGGGGCTTGACCTGAGCTGAAGGCAGGCACTTAACTGACTCAGCCACCCAGGCACCCCTAGTTTATTTCCCTTAACAAAAGATGCACCCTCACCTTACTTGAATCAACCAAAAATGTATCCTGGAAATTGTTCAATATCGGTCTTTAGGGATCTCCCTCTTTTTTTTTTTTTTTTTTGGCTTCATACTACGCTGTGCAGATAAACTGTAAACAGTCCATGTAGATAGGAATTTAAATTATTTAGCAGCATTTTGCTTTTACAAATAATACTGCATCTGGAGTGCCTGGGTGGCTCAGTCCGTTAAGCAGCTGACTTCCTTTCAGCTCAGATCATGAACTCTTGGGATCCTGGGATCAAGCTCCACATCCGGCTCCAAGCTCACTGGGAGGTCCGCTTCAGGGTTCTCTCTAGACCTTCTGCCCGTCCACTCACCTATCAAATAAATAAATAAATCTTCTAAAAAATGATACTGCATTATTAAAAATAATCACTTGTGCATATGTTTTTCCATATTCATTGGTATTTATCTTTTCTAAGTAATTTCTCTGTGCAACGTTGGTCTTGAACTCACAACCCTGAGATCAAGAGTCACATGATGAGTTAGAGCCTAAGTCCCGTCATGGTAGGATTCTTCCTCCACTATGTCAACTGGCACAGATGTTTCTCCTTCGTATGATGAAGATCAGGGATCTAAACTTATCTGAAAAGCTAGAGAGGCACCGTTTGTTCCCATTGAAATGGCGGGGTTTGCAACAATTGTTGTATATGGATTACATAAACTGAAGAGCGGGGGGAAATACTAAAATGTCTGTTCACCTGATCCATGTGCATATGGCAGCCCAAGGTTTTGTTGTAGGAGCAATGACCCTAGGTATGGGCTCGGTCCTGTATAAGGAATTCTGGGTAAAGCCTAAACCTTAGAAGAAAAACTATCTTGGTTTTTTTGCTGGTGCTTGCTTTAGTTAGGCATCTCGCATTGAGTTTATATGTTTACGTTGAAAATAAATCATCTCAATGGGTCAGACAATAACCTGGTAATTTAAATATTGGCTTCCTTTCTTGTGGGCTCAATTTGCCTGGTAACCAGTTAATCTAGTTAGGTCATTCAGAGGAGTCATATTAGCACAAAAGAAACATGTCACTTTAAAGAAAAATTTTTAAAGATTTAAAAAAAAATTTATTTGCCAGAGAGCGAGAGAGAGCGCAAGAGAGCACAAGCGGGAGAAGCAGCAAGCAGAGGGAGAAGCAGACTCTCAAAGGAGCAAGGAGCCTGATACGGGACTCGATACCCAGACCCTGGGATCATGACGTCAGCTGAAGGCAGACGCTTAACGGACTGACCCACCCAGGCATTCTGAAACACGTCACTTTTTTCTTTTTAAAGATTTTATTTATTTGACAGAGAGATCTTAAGTAGGCGGTGGCGGGGGGGGGGGGCAGGCTCCCCGCCGAGCAGATTTCCCGCCTTTCCAGAACCCGTCTCCTGGTCTCTTGATTTTTCAGGGCCAGCGTTGTCCCTAGAGCTGTCTGCGCCGCCTGCCTGCTTCCTGAACTCCGCTCACCCGCCAGCTCTCAGCTCCCTGGAAACCCCTCTGGCCAGGTCGCCGGCAACTGCCCGGCTGGCGGAGCCTGTGGACCTTGCCGCTCCATTTCCCGGATTGGACAGAAGGGACGACTCCCTTCCTGAAACGTCTTTCCGCCCTTGATTTCGTTTTGGTGCACCCTCCTGGTTTCCCCCCAGCCTTCCTAATTAATTGCACACGTAGACCACTGTGTGTGTGTTTTAGATTTTTACTTATTTGAGAGAGAGCGAGCGAGCAGGTGGAGGGGCAGAAGGAGAGGGGGAAACAGACTCACTGCTGAGCAAGAAGCCCAGTGTGGGGCTGGATCCCACGACTCCGGGATCCTGACCTGAACGGAAGGCAGACGCACAACAGACCGAGCCACCCAGCCGCCCCTGCCACTGTTCTCCAGGGGTCTGAGTGGCTTGCCTCTCCTCACCTTGCACTCCTTCCTAGGGCAGTCTGGGCCATCATTTATTTCTCTCTGGCTTTCTTGCTGGCTATACTCTCCAAACTGAGTGGGTGTTCAAACTTGAGCCGGAGTGGTGAGTGTTCAGTGGTTCGCAATATAGCCCGCATCAGAATCACGCGAGGATTGTTCACCCAGACGCTTGGGTTCTTCCCCCGCCCCCTACCCCTTTCTGACTCCATAGGCCTGGGGGGTGGGGCCTGATAATTTGCATATCTAGCAAGTACCCAGGTGTATTTTCTAGAGTTCCATAACAAACACCCCAGACTGGGTGGCTTAAACCACAGAAATGTCTACACAGTTCTGGAAGCCTCAACTTAATTACACCTGGAGTGACCCTATTTCTAAATAGTCACACTCTGAGATAGGGAGTAAAGACTTGAACAAATGAACTTGGGAAAGAATAATTCAACCCGTAACACCAATAACACCAGGTACTGCTTTATGCTACTAATCTGATAACGTTGTCCTTTAGAGAGACTTGGTTTCTCTGGCATGTGAGAATCAGGTCCTTGGTCCTTAGCCGCTTGTTCTTTCACTATCCCGGCTCAGACTGCTTATGGTGTTACCCTGAATGCGCTTCATCACCCAGCTTTGAAGAATTTTTCCACGCTTGGCCCATGGGTCACCGAACATTCCTAAGGTCCAGCACAGGGTTTGACACAGTGTTCAATACATTTTTGTTGAATGAATGGATGAAGACAATTATTTTCAAGACTTAAAAAAGGTCAAATTTAAATTTTTTAAAAATATTTTATTTATTTGACAGACAGGGATCACAAGTAGGCAGAGAGGCAGGCAGAGAAAGAGGGGGAAGCAGGCTTCCTGCTGAGCAGAGAGCCCAATGCGGGGCTCCATCCCAGGACCCTGAGACCATGACCTGAGCCGAAGGCAGAGGCTTAACCCACTGAGCCACCCAGGCGCCCCTCAAATTTAATTTTTAATTTTTTTAAAATATTTTTTAAAATTTTTATTTGACAGACAGAGATGACAAGTTGGCCGAGAGGCAGGCAGAGAGAGAGAGGAGGAAGCCGGCTCCCTGCTGAGCAGAGAGCCCGATGCGGGGCTCGATTCCAGGATCCTGGGATCATGACCTGAGCCAAAGGCAGAGGCTTTAACCCACTGAGCCATCCAGGCGCCCCTAAATTTTAATTTTTAATTCAAGATAAATTTTACCTTGGAGTGTCAATTATAAAACAAAATGAAATCAAAAACAACAAAAAAATGAGACTTTGAATCGGGCATCTTACTTCCCTGCAAATCTGGCTTCTGCCCTGCCCCCAGGTGGTGGCTCCAGGCCTAGCAGGAAAACGATCTAAGGAATTTCCGGCAACCCGAGAGTGGTGACTAAGCGTCATTTACATACCCACAATGCCCTGCACCCATGGTATTTCTTATTTTAAAACGGCTAGATTTTTCTCTTTTTTTGACTTTTTTTTTCCCCCTCTCCAGAAATCAGACTGCTAACACAGAATTGACTGAGATAAAGGCAGATGTCCGTGACTCTTTTGGCTAAGTAATTACCATTGCTGTTCTAGGAGTGACAGTCACCCGAGCTCTGTGTGAGCGGGTTTCTGAGCATACTCTGGTTTCTCTTCAGATCGTATAAATCTTTCGCCTTTTACTAAAGATTTCCGTGGAGAGGAACAATTCTGAGTGTTTACTCAATTTTTTGAGCCCTTGCGTTTGCAGGGCTTATTAAAAGATGTGGAAAATTAGATCTGTTTCAAGTAGATTGCTAGAAACGTTACTAAATATTAGTTTGAGCTGCGGCGGAATATTTCCTAGTCGTTTTTGTTGAGGTTTTGAACAAAACATTTCTAACTTCACGTTTCTTCTGCAAGAAATTTGATAGTAAAAATAGGAGAACAGCTGCCGGGAGAAGAAGCAGGCTCCTCCACTGAGAAAGGAGCCCCATGCTGGGACCTCATCCGACGGTGGGATCAGGACCAGAGTGGAAGACAAACACCCAACCGGAGCCACCTGGGTTTTCCTGAATTAACACTTTTTTCTCTTTTAAAGATTTATTTGACAGAGATCACAAATAGGCAGAGAGGCAGGCAGAGATAGAGGCGGGGAAGCAGGCTCCCCGTGAGCTGGGAGCCTGATTCAGGGCTTGATCCTGGGACTCTGGGATTATGACCTGAGCCGCAGGCAGAGGCCTTAACCCACTGAGCCACCCAGGTGTAGCCCCTCCCATCCTCCAATAAAAAAAGATTTTATTTATTTGACAGACAGAGATCACAAGTAGAGAAGCAGGCAGAGAGAGGAGGAAGCAGGCTCCCCGCTGAGCGGAGACCCTGATGCAGGCAGGGCTCCATCCCAGGATTCTGGGGTCATGACCTGAGCCGAAGACAGAGGCTTTAACCCCCTGAGACACCCAGACGTCCCCCCAGTAAAACTTTTAAAGTTCAAGGTCGGGGGCACCCGGGTAGCTCAGTGGTTAAGTCTCCTGTTCTTGGTTTCTCTTTGGGTCTTGATCTCAGCATCTTGGGATGGAGCCCCCCTATCCAGCTATGCGTTCAGGGGCGTCTGCTTCTCTGCCTCTCTCAGCCCCTCCCCCACTCATGCACACTCTCTAAAATAAATCTAAATAAATTTATTTTTTTATTTAAAAAAAGACTGAGACATCCAGGTAACCCAAAAATAAATTTTTTTTTTTTTTTTTTAAAGATTTTATTTATTTTATTTGACAGACAGAGATTACAAGTAGGCAGAGAGGCAGGCAGAGAGAGAGAGGGGAGGAAGCAGGTTCCCTGCTGAGAGCAAAGAGCCCGATGCGGGGCTCGATCCCAGGACTCTGGGATCATGACCTGAGCCCGAAGGCAGAGGCTTTAACCCCACTGAGCCACCCAGGCGCCCCCCAAAATAAATTTTTTAAAAAGGGAAAGAAAACAGAAGGTACATTTTGGGGAGAGTTGTAGAAATTTTCATATGCACTCTATTTCAGATATTTATAATTGTATAGGCTTTCTGGTTGCTGTTCTAACAAGTAACTACAAACTTGGTGATATAACACAAACTTTTCTCTTACAGTTCTGTAGGTCAGCAGTCTAAAATGAAGGTGTTGCCTTCCTTCTAGAGACTTCAGAGGAGACTGTTTCCTTGCCTCATTCAGTTTCTAGAAGCTGACTGAATGTGATGCCTTCACATCACTCTCTTTTGCTTCTGTCCTGTCATCTCCTAGTTCTAACTCTGGATCCTCCTGCCTCCCTCTGTAAAAATTATAAGGACTCTTGTGATTATCTCAGGTCCACCTGCTAATTCAGAATAATCTCCCCATCTCAAGACCCTTACTTTAATCACACCCACAAAATTCTTTTTACCATGTGAAGTAACATATTCACAGGTTCCAGGCATAGGATGTGGACATATTTGGGGACCATTACTCAGACCACTAAAATAATGATACTGTAATTATGTAGGAGAATGTCTTTATTCTTAGTAGAAACATCATGTTAAGTATTTAGTAGTGACATGTCATGATATCTGAAGCTTGGTTTTTTTTTTTTTTTTAATTTTTATTTATTTATTTGACAGAGAGAAATCACAAGTAGACTGAGAGGCAGGCAGAGAGAGAGAGAGGGAAGCAGGCTCCCTGCCAAGCAGAGAGCCCGATGCGGGACTCGATCCCAGGACGCTGAGATCATGACCCGAGCCGAAGGCAGCGGCTTAACCCACTGAGCCACCCAGGCGCCCCTGAAGCTTGGTTTTTAAAAAGTCATCTCTAGGGACGCCTGGGTGGCTCAGTTGGTTGGACGACTGCCTTCGGCTCAGGTCATGATCCCGGAGTCCCGGGATCGAGTCCCGCATCGGGCTCCCAGCTCCACGGGGAGTCTGCTTCTCTCTCTGACCTTCTCCTCGCTCATGTTCTCTCTCACTTGTCTCTCTCTCAATAAATAAATAAAATCTTAAAAAAAAAAAAAAAAATAAAAAGTCATCTCTACTCTGAATGTGCAACTTGAACTCAGGACCATGAGATCAAAGAGTTGCATGCTCTATCGACTGAGCCAGCCATGTGCCTCAATAACGGAAACTTTACAGTGGTTCAGTAAACAGAGAGAGAGAGAATGCAAATGTATCCAAGAGTGATAGGTATACAGATATTCACTGCATTAAAAAAAAAAAAAGATTTTATTTTTCTATTCATGAGACAGAGAGAGAGGCAAAGGCAGAGGCATAAGCAGTCTCCCTGAGGAGCAGGGAGCCTGATGCAGGACTTGATCCCACGACCTTTAGATCATGAGCCAAGCCGAAGGCAGACACCCAACCATCTGAGCCACCCAGGTGCCCTATTCACTGTATTTTTCTTTCAACTTTTTGTAGCTTTGAACTTGTAAACAGTGGGGGAAATATGTATTAATAAATTCCATGTAATGTGTATGATTTACATATATATTATACTTGATTCAATTTAAAAGTTCTATTTTTTTTTTTAAAAAGATTTTATTATTTATTTGACAGAGAGAGAAACAGCAAGAGAGGGAACACAAGCAGGGAGAGTGGGAAAGGGAGAAGCAGGCTCCTTGCAGAGCAGGGAGCCCAATGCCCGCTCCATCCAGAACCCTGGGATCATGACCTGAGCTGAAGGCAGACGCTTAAGGACTGAGCCACCCAGGTGCCCCTCCATTGTTTTATTGAACTATGGTCACCTTAGAACAGTGGCTTCCAGATTTTTGGATTTTCCGATTATTCAAATTTCCAAAAAATTTTCTAGGGTACCTTTTTATCATCATTCTACAAAGGCCATCTGAAGACTACAAAGAGACTCGTCCTTTACAGAAAACCCCACTTACTTTATGAAAGCTTAACTAGATATTTTGTTAACTTTTCTCTCAAAGTTCAGTCAGTTTGAGTTCGGGAAGTCTGGGCTGCCTTAGATTTAACAGTATCAGGGACCGATGATGCCCTCTTGTGGCCACCTGCAGAATTACTGCTATCTGACTTCATTTCCTCTGATTTGATGACAATTTCCTCACAATTACCTCGGTCATTAACATGGGCATGCCAAGCATTGTTCTCAGTGTTTGGGATGTATTAGTAAAGAACAAAAATACCCCTTAGTTGAGCTTATATATAGGTGGAGAGACAGATCATATACAAAGTAGTAAGTGGTGTGGGGGGAAAAATAGCAGCATAAGGGGTTTGGGGACCAGAGTATACACAGTGGTAGTATTAGTAGCCCTCACTGAGAAGGTGACTTTTGTATAGAGTTGCAAGGTGAGGGAGCTCACCATGTAGGTATATAGCTGAGGTGACAAGAACTCTAGGTTCTAAGAACCATATAGCTATACTATCCAGAGAATTAGGAGACAGTTCAGAGATCATGGGAGATTAGACTGCATACGACCCTCTCTGCAGGCCACAGGAAGGGATTTAGGTTTACTGTTCTTAAAATGGAGATTCCTGCAAGGTTTTCAGCAGTAACGGAATCTAAGTTTAAAAAGACTACCCTCGGGGGCGCCTGGGTGGCTCAGTTGGTTAAGCGTCTGCCTTCCACTCAGGTCAGGATCGCCCCACATGGGACTCCCTGCTCAGCCGGGAGCCCACTTCTCCCTTTCCCCCTGCCCCTCCCCTTGCTTGTGCCTCAGATTAGGGTATTAGCAACAGAGTAGTGAGATTTGGTTGAATTCTGGATATACTTGGAAGGTAAAATCAACAGAATGGGATGCAGATGTTGAAGAGAAACATTAAGGAGAATGCTGTTTGTTCTGAGTGGCAGAAAGGATGAGTTGCCATCAGTTGAACTGGGGAGGGTGGCAGAGGATCAGGAGTTCAGTTTTGGACACAAAGAGGTGGAAAGATTTAACTGGAAATGGACATGTGGGAGTCAATGGCATATAAATGGCATTTAAAGTTTAGGGGTTGGATGAGATCACCAGGGTGAAAAAGTAGATAGAGAAGAGCCTCAAGGTCACTCCAGTTTGAAAGAAGCTGTGTTGAGAGGATGAATCCGCAAAAGAGAACGCGGAAGCAACCGGAGAACAAGCAGGTGAGTGTGCAGGGGACTGCGAAGAGGAAGCAGAGGTGAGGGTCTCTCCTCAGGCTATGTCCTTAAATCTTCCAGAACGTTGATGTTCCTTCCATCCGGGCAAGCTGGATGAGCAGAGGCACCCCGGCCCCAAAAAGCTCTTATTTAATTTTCCCCCTCCCCGCTACAGAGAGAACAGACAGATAGCAAGGCTATTTATTGAATTCCTGCCAGCCGGCAGCTCTCCCTCTCCCCTACAGGTAGGCCCAACCCTCAGCCTCCCACCTAGGGCCAGTGGGGTCACCGTGAGCGTGACCCCAGGATCCTTCTCCCAGGCTTCCTGAAACACCGCCTGGACCTTTCTGGATTGCCTCAGAGGCTCCGTTACTCCTTTCCCTCCATATCCTCCTTCTGGAAGAATGAGATGTAATCCAGCTGATCCTTGTCATGAGCTTCAAGATAAAAGGTCGTGTTGCTGCGGGGGACGCCACTTTGGTGTAATACTGGAAGCAAGAGAGGCGAGCCTGAGTCTGGGTGCCCGCTGCACCTCTGCTCCAGGTCCCCTCCCTCCCCCACTCACCTTTGGAAACATTGACTTTGTTGGCCGCCAAGATGTCCGCCTGAATGCTATCTATTTTCATGTACAAGTCCTCGGCATTGCTCTGAGGACAGGAACAAGGGGCACCTGCTGGGGTCCCAGGGCAGTCTGGACTTGGAAGTGGGGGCGGGGCGGAGGCATGCTGCGGGCTCTGGCGCTGATCCGAAGGGCGGGGAAGGGAACGGAACCACGCCGGGGGGTGGGAAGGAGCCCAAGCCCGGGCGGGCCCTCCCGCGGCAGGCCCCCGGGCGCAGCGTGCGCAGGGGGTGTGGCCCGGGGGAGGGGCGCTGTGGAGGCGGGACCTTCCGTGGGGGCCCAACCCTTGGGGGCGGGGACGCTTACGAGGAAGAGCTGGTAGAGCTCCTCTCCCATGGACCGGCGGACATTCTCCTCCACCACCGGGAACATCTGCACGAAGTACTGCGACGGCGGGCGGGGCGACGGGGTGACTGCGGTGCCCTCGCCTGGGGCCCACCCCACCCAGCCGCCCCGCCGTCCAGCTGCCCCGCCGCCCCGCCGCCACCGCCGCTCACCTCCAGCGTGAGGCTGGCCTGCCGCTGGCTGTTGCAGTGGTCTGAGTTGCCCATGGCGGCCAACAGGCTGTGCACCACGCGCAGGTGCAGCATCTCCTCCGCGATGCTTGTGTTGCTGCGCGCCAGGACCCTGGGCCGGGAATTCGGGCGGCGGCGAGCCCTTGGGACCCTCCGGCGCCCGGCAGCCCGAAGCCCCGCGGGCCCCGCCAGCTGGCTTGCCGCATTCCACCCCCATCCCCATTCCCCCTGCCCGCTTACCCGATGGCTTTGGCCGCCGCGGCCTGCTGCAAGAACACCGGCAGGTGGGCGGTGAGCTGGGGAACCAAGGAGTCTGGCGGAGGGGGCGGCCGTGAGGCGGGCGGCCCTGCATCCCAACCCCCACCCCGCCCAGCCCCGCAGCCTCAATCTGAGCGACTCCCCTACCGGTAAGGGATTTTGGGCTGCAGTTTTCTGGTCTCCCTGACGGACGGTATCAGCAGCTCCACCAGGCCCTTGAGCAGCGCCTGGCACACGTCGTAGTTGACCAGGTCCTGATCAGCTCGATGGCTGTTGAAGGGCAGAGGCCCTGGGGAGGCCTGATGCTCCAACCGCCCCCGTCCCCACCAAGCAAGCAAAGACCCCCTTGAACCAAGTCGCTTCCTTTTACCCCCATCCCCTTCCTGCACTTTTCCTAGCACCTTTTTACCGTGCAAGGTGTGTGTGGGAGAAGCTGGGGAGGCAACACCACAGTCCTGCTGGATCTGGGGCTAAAGAGGAGGAGGAGGAGGGGGCCAAGCCTCATTCCCCTCACTCTCCCTTCACAGAACTAGCTACAGAGGGAGGAAGAAAGGTTGGACGGTGAGCCTACCCACCAAGGAGGCTTAGAGGCTGTCAGAGCTGGAGGCCCCACTGAGGTGTCACGGAGGTGGGAGGGGCTAGGTCTTCTAGGGGAGAAAGGATGGGCCAAGACCCAGGAGTGAGGGAGACAGAGCGAGTGGGTGGAGGATGTGTGGCAGAGAGTGAGAAGGGTTGAAGCCAGGTAGACTGCAGTCGTTTCTGACAAACCATATATGGATCCCTTCTTACCCTAGGCTTTCCACACAGCATCCCACTGAAGCTCACCATAACCAAAAGAGCTTTGCTTTGCAATGACACTGTCTCGTTAACCCTGTATAGGTCCCAGGAAACGAGGCATAGAGATAAAGCACTTTAGTTAAGATACTACAGCCAGGAAGGAAGTGGGAGCATAAAGGAAGCACTTGGTTAGGAAGGAGGAAGGAACTAGAGTTTATGGAGGGGGGTTTTCCTAGAGATACTTTCCAGTCATTTATTCATTTCAGCATTACCCCAGTCTTTGGGCAAGGCTGCCCTAAACGCCTTTTGCTCCAGGAATATTTTTGTCAAGAGGAAGTCATAAAGACAGAGCTGGAAGAGGGCAGGGGAAGTTGGTCAAGTGATGGGACACTGGGATAAGTGTTATTTTAAACTCACATGCTTGCTACGTGGAAGACAGAAAAGACAAAACATGCTGTTCTCCAGCTGGGTAGTCAGGTGCGGGGGGCCTCTCTACGCTAGGGGGAGCTAGGGGGAGCTAGGGGGAGCTAGGGGGAGCTAGGGGGAGCTAGGGGGAGGTAGGGGGAGCTAGGGGGAGGTTGGGGGAGCTAGGGGGAGCTAGGGGGAGCTAGGGGGAGCTAGGGGGAGCTAGGGGGAGCTAGGGGGAGCTAAGACGTCGGGGAAGCGCAGTTCCCTGACTAGCTCATTTACATACCAGAACTCATAATAGACACATGGCAACTATTACCACTAATATCTCTTCGAATAGTGAAAATTAACCTTTCATGTCCCTGTCAAGAAAGTTTTGCCCAGTAGGGATATGCTTGAGATAATTCCCTGCCATGGAAGAAAAGCGTTTGCTGGCAGGTGTAAAGGCACCGCAAGCGTAGGGGGATCAGCCAGTATCCGTGAGGATGGGCACAGATCTTTCTACATAGCGTTTCTTTTCTGCTTTAATTGGCTCTTTGGTGTAAATACCAAGGGTGTTCGCAGAATGAAACATTAGAGAATTGATAGTGCAATTTTTGGAGGCCTTACTTAGGTAAGGCTAAATGTTTGTGTCAAAAATAGGTTCTTGGGACCATTGGGTGGCTCAGTTGGTTAAGCAGCTGCCTTCGGCTCAGGTCATGATTCCAGCGTTCTGGGATCAAGTCCCACATCGGGCTCCTTGCTCCGCGGGGAGCCTGCTTTTTTCTCTGATTTTGCCTTCCACTCTGTCTGCCTGTGCTCGCTCTCGCGCGCGCTCTCTCTGACAAATAGATAAAAATCTTAAAAAAAAAAATAGGTTCTTGTCTTGTTAAGTAAGTAATAAAACTTTAACTTAACAGTTAAACAACACTGCTATTTGGGGTTCCAAGGCTCCCTAGGGTTGAGCAAAATTTTAAGATATGCTGTCTTTCCCCCCCCCAGTCAGTAAGTATTGTTCTAGAAGACTTGTTTAGAGTTGGGGGAATCAGAGTGAACAAGAGCAGCTCAGAGCTCTAGGAACGTAAGGCAGGTGGATCCCACAACCCAAAAGATCGTGATCTGGGGTGATACCGAGAATCCCATACTTAACCAGCTGAGCCACCCACTGCCTCTTAAAAAAAATGTTTCGGACCCCTCCCCCTCGGAGCAGTGGGTGGGGCAGCTGTGACCCTGCGCTACTGGTCAACCCCACCATCTCACCCAGCGGGCTCATTTGCACACCCATGGGTGCCATCCTCCCTACTACATTTTTGTTAAAAACTGCACATTTCCTTGTTTTCTTGGACCAACATGTCTTTTCCAAAAATCCCTTTCACAAATTTTCCTAGCAGTAGCACCGCAGCATAGGAACAGACGCCAGTCTTGGAGAGTTGTAGTTAGTTACAGAAAAAGTGGCAAACATAAGCTAAGTACACGCTGGTATCTCTTCAGATTAAATGTGTCCCCTTTTACTAAAGATTTCTGGGGAGAGGAGTGTTTGCAAGTTTGCCTCATTTCTGAGCTCAAAGGAAAAGTTTCCAGTGTTTCATCTGTTAGGTATGGCATTTGTCATAGTTTTTTGTAGATATCTCTTATTGAACAGACATTAAATTTTTAGACTTATTTCCTATTAAGATGATATATATGCATTTCTAAATGACATATTATCCCTGGCATATGCTGCTAGATTCAATTTGCTAATATTTTGTGTAGAGTTTTTGCAGCTATCTTCATGAGTAAGATTGGTGTATAGTTTCTCTTTTGCATGCTATCATTGATGGATTTTTTATATTAAGATTAGGCTACCTTAAAAAAGATTAGGCTAACCTTAGAAAATGAGTTGGGGTTTGCATTCTCTTTTTCTAATCTTGAGAAGAGTTTCTGTAAGACAAGAATTTTATCTTGAATGACTGATAGAATTCTCTAAAGCTGATTTTAGAAAAGAAATACTGATTTGGGGCACCTGGGTGGCTCAGCCAGTTGGGCAGCTGCCTTCAGCTCAGGTCATGATCCCGGGGTCCTGGGATTGAGCTCTGCATCTGGCTTCCAGCTCAGTGGAAAACCTGTTTCTCCCTCTCCCACTTCCCTTGCTTATGTTCCCTCTCTCACTGTGTCTCTGTCAAATAAATAAAATCTTTTTCAAAATGCTGATCATTTTTTTTAATGGTTAGAGGACTATTTATGTTTTCTCTTTCTTCAGAAGTCCATTTTTGTTAGGTTATAATTTCTAGCAGTTTTCATCTACATTTTTCAAACATTGAAATAAGTTCATGATATCTTTTTATCATTTTAATGTGTTTTAACATTTTTAGTGGTGTCTTTTTTTATATTCTCATATTGACTATGTGATTTTTTCTCTTCTGGATCAAATTCTTTGCCCCTCAAGTCCTATGGGGGTAACACACATGGATGCCTGCTTGTGCAGTGGTGTGCACTACAATGAGAAACACTTATCTCAGAAAACCTAAATGTTACAGTCAGTAAGCATGCCTGCCTTTTGCTCTAAAGGGGGAAATATCTTTATTTTCCAAAACTGTTTGCTCAACAATATCCTTGAAAAGATAGTCTGGGACAAAGAGCAGTCGGTATTTTATTTAAAAGACACACAGAAATATGACAAACCTGTAGATAATTGTCTACTAGGGCCATTACTCTTTTGGTAGTAGTAATCCTTCAGTAGACATTCTTGGCTTGTTCCTTAACTTAGGGGCAAAGTGTTCAATGTTTCACTATTAGATTTTTGGTAATTTTTTTTTTTTTAATCAAGTTGGGGAAGTTCTCTAGTTCTATTTTCCTGAGGGTTTTTATCAACAGGTGCTGACTTTGTCAAATGCGTTTTCTGCACTGATTATTTAATAATGTAAGTTTTCTTTTTTAGCCTGTTAATTTGGTAGATTAAATTGATTGATTTTTTTGAATATTGAACCAACCTTGCATTCCTGGAAAAAACTCCAATTGGTCATGGTATGTGATTCTTTTTACATATTGCTGAATCCTTAATTGCTAATCTTTTTTTAAAGATTTTATTTATTTGACGGAGAGAGACACAGCGAGAGAGGGAACACAAGTAGGGGGAATGGGAGAGGGAGAAGCAGGCTTCCTGCCGAGCGGGTAGCTAGATGCAGGGCTGGATCCCAGGACCCTGGGATTATGACCTGAACCCAAGGCAGATGCTTAACAACTGAGCCACCCAGGAGCCCCCTACTTGCTAATCTTTTGTTGATGATGGATATTGATCTGTGCTTTTTTTTTTTTTTAAGGATTTTATTTATTTATTTGACAAAGATCACAAGTAGGCAGAGAGAGAGAGAGAGAGGAGGAAGCAGACTCCCTGATGAGCAGAGAGCCGGATGCGGGGCTCGATCCCAGGACCCTGGAATCATTACCTGAGCCAAAGGCAGAAGCTTAAACCACTGAGCCACCCAGGTGCCCTGAGTGATTTTTTTTTTAAAGATTTTATTTATTTACTTGGCAGAGAACGAGTACAAGCAGGCAGAGTAGCAAGCAGGGGGAGAAGCAGGCTCCCCGCTGAGCAGAGAGCCCAACACAGGGCTCGATTCTAGGACCCTGGGACCATGACCTGAGCTGAAGGCAGATGGCTAACCAACTGAGCCACCCAGGCACCCCTAGAGTTGTGTTCTATAAATATCAATTATATCCTATAGGTTGATGATGTTGAGTTCTAATATACTTATTGATTTTCCTTTTTTTTTTCTTATATTATTTTTTAAAGATTTTTATTTGAGAGAGAAAGTGAGAGAGAGAGCACAAGCAAGGGGATCTACAGAGGGAGAGGGAGAAGTAGGCTCTCCACTGAGCAGGGAGCCTGAGGTGGGGCTGGATCCCAGAACCCTAGGATCATGACCTGAGCCAAAGTCAGATGCTTAACTGACTGAGCCACCCAGGCATCCCTATTTTGTCTGATATTAACAGAGATACTCCTATTTTCCTTTCATTAGTACTTTCATGAAATATCTTTTTCTATCTTTTTACTTTTAACCTGCCTATATTCTTTTATTTGAAGTGAATTTCTTGGAGATAGTACATACTTGAGTCATTTTGTGTAGATTTATTTTGATTTAACTTTTTTAGACTTTTTTGTGGGTTGGTGTCTTTCATCAGTTCTTGGCAATTGTCCATCATTGTCTCCTTAATGGTGCTACCTATTCTTTTTTTTTTCTCTTTGCCTCTATTAGATATTCTCACTCTTATCCTTTTCTTCCTCTCTCCAGGTTACTAATTTTCTCTTCATCTGTGTCTACTCTACTGTTAAATGTGTACATTAAGTAATAACTTTTAGCTGTTGTATTTTTTTTTTTTAAATATATTTTTTAAGATTTTATTTATTTATCAGAGAGAGAGAGGGGGAGAGAGAGAGCACAGGCAGACAGAGGCAGAGGGAGAAGTAGGCTCCCTGCTGAGCAAGGAGCCCGACATGGGACTCGATCCCAGGACGCCGGGATCATGACCCGAGCCGAAGGCAGCTGCCCAACCAACCGAGCCACCCAGGCGTCCCAGCTGTTGTATTTTTTAAAAGATTTTATTTATCTGAGAGAGAGAGAGAGAGAGCAAGCATGAGCAGGGGGAGGGGTAGAAGGAGAAGCAGGCTCCCAGCTGAGCAAGGAGTCCAATGTGGGACTCAATCCCAAGATCCTGGAATCATGACCTGAGCCAAATGCAGGTGCTCGACTGAACCATCCAGGAGTCCCTGGGTTGGCCTTATATTTGCAAAATTAATTGCCGGAAAAAACTTCAGAGCTAGGATGAAGATATTTCTTCTAAAGAGCATTTCCCTTTCTATTGGCTACCTGGGCACTAACTATTCTGAACCATTTTTGTCCAAGTTCAAGACTTGAGGTTTTCTGGACCACACAGTTGGTTGTACAGTCCATGCAAGGTCATTTGAGAACCAGCTTACTTCTGGCTTATCCTTATGTTGAGGGCTTTGTCTTCCCGGGTCCCAGCTTAATGTATTTATGCTTGAGGTATCACACCTCCCACCTGGGGCAGGCCCTGGGTACCTTCTTTCTTGCCATTTGATACTGCTTAGTTTCTTCAGGATCAAAGTGGCCTCAGGTTTGAGTGCTGGACTTATCATTCTGGGTTCTCACCTTCCCCTAGGTTTTGGTCTGGTAATTGCTTATTGTTATTATTATAGTTGTTATTACTTTTTCTTTTCTTTTCTTTCTTTTTTTTTTTTTTTAAGTAGGCTCCATGCCCAATGTGGGACTTGAACTCACAACCCTGAGATCGAGTCCCATGCTTTGCTGACTGAGCCAGCCAGGCACCCCTGCTCTTTATTATTAAGAAGATTACAAATTTCCTTTTAGATATTTATGGTATGATGGTGAATAAATATTTGATTTTTGCCCCTGGTTCCTAGTACACATTCAGAAATACCCTTGGAATCTCCAGAATGTGAAGTGTCCTTTATATGTTAAATGAAATAACTGGGACTCTTTATATGTTAAATGAAATAACTGACTGGGAGCCTGGGGACTGATCAGTAGAAAGACCAAGGCATGATTACAAGATTGGAACTTTTAGCTCCATCTCCTGACCTCTAGGGAGGGGAGAGGGCCTGGAGAGTGAATTAATCATTAATAGCCAATGATTTGCTCATCAATCACCAATAACCATGCCTACCTAGTGAAACCTCCATAAAAACCCTGAAGTGATAGGTCTAGAGAATTCTGGATGGGTGAATGCACTGCAGTGTGGGAGGGTGGTGTGCCTAGAGCAGTCCCCCAACCCACACCTTGCCTTATACATCTCTTCCGTTTTCCTGTTCGTGAGCTGTATCCCTTCTACTAAACTGTTAGTAGTAAGCAAAATGCTTTCCTGAGTTCTGTGAGTTGTTCTAGCAAATGACTGAACTTGAAAGGGAGGAAGGCTTGCATGAATGCCCTGGCTTTGTAGCCAAGTTGGACAGAAGGATGAATAATATGGAGACCTAATACTTGTGATTGGCATTTGAAGTGAGGGCAGTCTTGAGGGGCTGTGGAGTCTCAAACTGTCTCCAAACCTGTGGAGTCTGAAGCTAACTCTGGGTAGTTAGTGTCAGAATTGAATTAAATTGTAGGGTACCAGACTGATGTCTGTGGAGAATTGGATAATTGCTTGGTGTGGAAATCCCCCTCCCCCCATTTGGTATCAGAAGTGTTGTGACTAAAAACGACTCAACATCCAAACTTCCTAGCCTACCATTATCAGAAAAAAGAGTCTTCTTCACCTGCCAATTGTTACCTATTCTTCTAGACTCACTTCAGCAACTAGATTTCAAGTAGCTTTGTCTGGCCTGTTCTCCCTCTGCCTCCACTCTGGACCACTGAGGAGTAGGTGTCCTGTGTCTCTGGCCATTTGCTCACCATGGAGTCCTGCTGTCATCCAGTAATAGCCTCCCCACTACTGTGAACACCAGTGAACATATCTGAGGCGCCTCTGCCTCCCCTGAGCCTCAAACCAGTCCAGTCCATAAAAGTTGAAGAGAATTGGCTGGATTCCACATTCCCGCACACTAGAGACTATTGAGGTGATGGCAGCCCAAGACTGTGGAAACTGCCAGCCTGGTGGGAGATGACCTCAGGAGAGGCTCTGCACTGCCCACTGCGGCCCTCGTCTGCCCTGAGCCTGGGAGCCGTGCCTGGCCCTGCCTCTTCACAGGCTGGAGATGGTGCAAGGCCATCCTTCCAGCCCCGCCATGGCTAACTCTGAGAGAACACTTGGAAGCCAGGACCTTATGCTTCCTCGTCAGCCTAGAACTGAGCCACAAGCCTGAGTCCTCACGGCAGAGAAGGCAGGCGCACGGAAAGGTGAAGGGACTGCAGCCTCTCCTGTGCAGTGGGGGACGAGGCGCAGGGGTCCAGGGGCCAGTGACAGGAGCGCACAGATCTGCAGAGCACGCAGAGCCGGTGTCTACAGAAGGCTGCGTGCAGCCCTTGCAAGCTTTAACTACAAACACGCCTATGGTGCCTAACCACGGACATGTGCTGGTGACTTCTAATCTTGTCGGAAGACTGTCACTGACAGTGCCCAGCAGCTCAGTGAGTGGCCTGTTCACCTGGAGGCAGAGGCTGGAGAGGCATCCAGCAGCCCCATCCTGGGTCTCAGACTCCATACACTCTTCTCCTGCCTGGTGCTGCGCGTCGCCAGCGGCCAACACTCCCAGAAGGAGGGGGGCTGACTTCTCTCCAGGACTCAGAGTGCTCTTTGGCAGGAAGGAGAACCAGCTTGGGCTGGTGAGTCTGTCTAAGGAAAGGTACCAGTAAGGCCTCTCTCAGACTGCCCTTGTCTCAAGTCCTGGGTCGGGGTGGGGGTTGGGGGGAAGCATCCCATCCACCGACACTGCAGAGCCACGGAGCACACAGAGGCCCTGTCCTGAAGTCCCGCACAAAGCCAGTCTTTTCTCTGCCTGTTTTTCCCAATCACAGAATCAAAGATTTACTCTCTGGCAGAAGGGCTCTTAAGGACATCCCTGCAACCCCTCCTGGTGCTTAGTATTCCAGGGACAAGCCTTGTACGGCAGCCCCTTTTCTCTCTGGAGCAACCTGATTCAGAAACCGCTGCTTCATTAAGAAACACTTCCTAGGGGGGCACCTGGGTGGCTCAGTGGGTTGAGCCTCTGTCTTTGGCTCAGGTCATGATCTCGGGGTCCTGGGATCGAGCCCTGCATCGGGCTCTCTGCTCAGTGGGGAGCCTGCTTTCTCCTCTCTCTCTCTGCTTGCCTCTCTGCCTACTTGTGATCTCTGTCAAATACATAAATAAAATCTTAAAAAAAAAAAAGAAAGAAACACTTCCTAGGATGTTCAGCTACTGCTTGCTGCTGGGCTTTCTCCTCCTTTTTCTCCTCCTTCCAGGTCCTGCAGGAGAGCCCTCCCAATCCCAGTGGCACCCCCCAACTCTATCCTCCGCTTGCTCAGATGTGGTTCTAACTTGGAATCACAGAGGGAGAGGGACCAGCTTATGACCTTCCCTGGCTTCCCCCAAACATTCTCCCACTTGGACAAAAATGCAGCCTGGGATGCTAGCCTGGTGCATGAAACCCCCAAGTCTTTCTCACCTGTTCTCTTATTGTTTGGTTGTGAAACCTTCTTCCTTCTTTTTGAATTAGTGGGGTTTCGGATCTGCGTGGTCAGCACACCCTCGTGCCCAACTCTGCTGGGCCCAGGCTGCCGCAGCACACCTTGCCTCGCCTTAGGAGTTGGGCCCTTCCAAGCCACAAGCTGGCCGCACCTTACTGCCAGGACACCCGGGAAAAACACTTGCCTAAGCTTAAGAGAATTCTCCTGCAGCAAGAAATGACTCAAAATACTCAGGGTGGAAAGAATGAGTGAAAATATTTTTATGAAATTTCCCTGACCATACATGGTATTCTCTGCCTACGTAAGACCAAATTCTCCAGGAGGCAAATATCTGCTTTTGCCTATTCACTTTATCCTAAATGCTTATTAAGCCTTCATTGCTGGTGTATCTGCAACATTGGAACTTCTCGGAAAAATGAAGATTTATTCACTGAATCATTTTTGATTGAGTTTTAAAATTCACAGCTGTCTATATTTACCCCCAAAGTGAAAGGGCTATTCTCTACCCGAATGTCTCCATAGGAACCACAGCCAGTTACAACTCTTTACCCACTGGGCAAGGTCTGAAGTATAGCAGAGCCATTCAGAAAGCAAAGGGTGATGGGGGATTACTGTCTTTGGCAGCTTCGCCTAAAGCCTGTGTTGCTGACAACACTCCACTGTCTAAATTGGATCAGTCACTGATTAATTCATTTGTTTATTAATTTATCTTATTTTTAAAAAATATTTTATCTATTTATTTTGACAGAGACAGAGAGAGAAAGAGCACAAGCAGGGAGAGTGGCAGGCAGAGGGAGAAGCAGGCTCCCTGAGGATCAGGAAGCCCCATGTGGGGCTCCATCCCAGGACCCTGAGATCATGACCTGAGCTGAAGGCAGATGCTTAATGGACTGAGCCACCCAGGCACCCCAATTCATTCATTTATCTAACAAAATACTTACTCAGCATCTTCTGTGTGCCAGACCCCTGTGCTAGGGCTATGAAGAGGACAAATTTATAATCCCTGTCCTCAGGGATGACACAGTTTAATGGCAGATACCAGTAAGGAAACTGGTAGGTATGCTGTTGTATTGTAAGAGCCATGGGAACAGAAAGGAAGTCAGGTTGGTGTGAGGGTATGTTGAGGAACTGGGGGATAGAGACTCAGGAGAAGGCTCTCTTGGAGATAGTGAAATGTGAGCTGACAAAGCTATGGATGAGAAGGGAGGGACAGAAATGAAGAATGTGGCAAGTGCAACCTACCATTAGGGCCAGGCAATCAGGGAGGTCTGGCTGGGACATGGGGGGTTGGGTCACAGAGTGAGAGCTAAGCATGAGGAGACAAACTGGCTTCTGAGGACTTGGCACATGCCAACCTCCCTATAAGGCAGGTGTTTTTTCTTGTCTTTCATTTCAAACATTAAAAAAAATTATTTAGAGAGAGCACGCACATGCACACAGGTGAGTAGGGGGAGGGGCAGAGGGAGAGAGAGAATCCCAAGCAGACTCTGCACTGAGCGTGGAGCCTAATGAGGGGCTTGATCCCACGACCCTGAGATCATGACCTCAGCTGAAATTAAGAGTCAGATGCTCAACTGACTGAGCCACCCAGGCGCCCCTCTTGTCTTTCATTTCAGAGGAAACTGACTCAAAACTGTTGAGTATTTTGCCCAAGGCCAAACAGATAAGAAGTAGCAGAATGACTCTGTTGGATTCCAAAGCTCATACTCTTCACCTCCAAGCTCTGCTGCCTCAGCTCGCGTGGAGGACGAGGAGGACAGACAGCGTGGGCACCATGCTAGGGAGATGGAGATTGGTTTAGAGGTGAGAAATAGAGAGACCTGAGTTACAGCAGCAGAGACAGAATGAACTAGAGGGAGATCTAAACAATATTAAGGAGTTAGAGTTGACTGGTCTTGTTAGAAGTTGGTTGTAGGCGGGAAGCAGGAAGGGCTGGCAATGACCTACATTTCCAAGCACCGGGTGCTTTTCACTGGGTTTGGGACCTTGGAGCTGGAATCTCAGGCGTCCAGTTCTGAACATGGTCTGTGACATCCAAGGCCAGATGATCAGAAGGCAAATGGAAACAACGGGATGGAGCTCAGGAGAGCAGCTGAGCTGGACAGAGGTCACTCAACTGCTCTGCCCGTCAGCCACAAAATGGGAATAACAATTGTGCCTACTTTGTTAGCTTGTTGTGAGGATTACCGAGTAGAGAGCTGGAGGCGTACTTAATGCGGAGTGGACACCTTATAAAGGCCAGCCACTCGTGTTTCTGTCACTGTCGGTGACCACTAAAACCGTGGGAGTAGATGAGGTACCACAGACAGAATGGAGAGAGAAGAGCAGGGGACCGGGGATTGAATCCTGAGAGAAAAAGAACCTGCACGTCAGGGGCTGCCAGAGGGACGGGAATGTACAAAGGACTGAGCAGCAGTTTCCAGAAAGAGAGGGGGAAACTAGGAGAGTTCCGGGTCGGGGAAGTTAGAGACCCAAGTATTCAGGGCAGAGTGTGATCAGGAGGGTGAGAGCCATGGAGAGGTCATGCCCTGAGGGGAGGCTGAGAAGCAGCTCTACCGGGCCCACACTTTCATTTGACAAACTGGTGGGGTCCGTGTCAGCTACAGTGCTTTGTGCTGACGGGAACAGCAGTAGACAAAACAGAGGCAAAGGGTGGCTCACTGGCACTCATGGAAACTTCAGTGCAGAAGGGAATCCTCCAATCCAAGGAGGAACCACAGAACCCACAGCCTGTCAGCCTGGGAAGAAAGTTCCTTGATCACCTGTCTGAGAGCTGAAGACACCCTGAACAAATGACTTGCCCTGGGAATCACAGTGAATAGGATACAGGGTTGTAGCTCAGTCTTCTTTGGACAGATGGAAACTTAGAAATCACGTTGCACCTGGGAACTGTGGTGATGGCCTGTGACTAGTTCCCTCCCTCTTCCCTCCTTCCCTCCCTCTCTCCCTCCCTTCCTTCTCCTTCTCTCCTTCCACCCTCCTTTCCTTCCTGAGATTTATCTGCGGGTGGGGGAGTGGGCAGGGGCTGAGGGAGAGTCTTCAGCCCACTTGGGGTGGGGACGGGACTTGATCTCACCACCCTGATCTCATCACCTGCGCCAAGACCAAGAGTCATTCGCTTAACCAACTGCGCCATCCAGGAACCCCAGCATGCGACTATTTCTAAGGCACGCAGCACCGAGGAAGTTTGTTTTATAATTTTTTTGCTCCTAGAGCCTTGGGAAACCCGAGTCCCAGTTCTGGGTCTTCACTTCCACGCGACTGCCACCTGCTGGCCACGTGTGAGAAGTGTGCTTCAGGGAGCGTCCACGCACAGGTTTGCCTCCTTTTCCAGCGGGCAGGAGTGAGAATACATTTGGCGAGTTGCTATTACAAGGAGGAGACCACTGTCAAGGAGCTTCCTGATCAACTGCATTCTATCTCTGATTCCTGTACATCTCCTTACCTCTTTCATCACAGCCTGTTCAAAGCCCACTGTTGAAACACAAAAAAAGCACATTTTATACACGATTTCTTTGAAAAAAGCCAGTTGATAAAGGAATGAATGTTATGTGCTCTGGTAGTGTATGTACTGCTCAATTAAGAATGACTGTAGCGTAGGGCGCCTGGGTGGTTCAGTGGGTTAAAGCCTCTACCTTCAGCTCATGTCATGATCCCAGCGTCCTGGGATCGAGCCCTGCATCAGGCTCTCTGCTCAGCCGGAACCTGCTTCCCTCTTTTCTCTGCCTGCCTCTCTGCTTACTTGTGATCTGTCAAATAAACAAATAAAATCTTAAAAAAAAACTTAAAAAAAAAAAAAAAGAATGACTGTAGTGTAGGGTACCTGGGTGGCTCAGTGGGTTAAGGTCTCTGCCTTCGGCTCAGGTCATGATCTCAGGGTCCTGGGATTGAGCCCTGTATCGGGCTTTCTGCTCAGCAGGGAGCCTGCTTTCCCCTTCTCTCTCTGCCTGCCTCTCTGCCTACTTGTGATCTCTGTCTGTCAAATAAATAAAATCTTTAAAAAAAAAAAAAAAAAGAATGACTATAGCGTCTTCCATGGGAGTCTGCTCTTCAAGGCCAGGAATCCAACCCACCTGTATGTGGGCCCCTGAGGGAAGCACCGACCACCACCCCTGGCACCCGAGTGGAGAGGGTGCCAGGCCATGCCAGGGCAGACATGGAGTTTCTGAGGGTCAGGCAAACTGGGCCATTAGAAAGGAGTGTTCCCCAATGACTTCCTATTTAAAAACAAACAACTACAGCAGACTGTAAATAAAACGAACAGTGAATAAAGTGTGGCAGTTGAAGTATATAATTTCAGGGATAATAACATATATTTTTAAGAATATTCAGCAGACTTTTATTTTAAACTCTCCTTTGACATCAGAGTCTTGTGACTGTTGTTCAATGAAGTCACATGGAGAGGTGGACTCTTACATAGCCAGAAATCACATGAAGTCACATGGAGAGGTGGCCTCTTTACACAGCCACATCCCTGCTGATATGGGTTAGCTCAGAAGAGGAAAGTAAAGGCACAAGGTTCTATGGCACCAAAGGTGTAGTTTTAAAAATGAGATCTTGGGGCGTCTGGGTGGCTCAGTGGGTTAAAGCCTCTGCCTTTGGCTCAGGACCCTGGGGGGCTCTCTGCTCAGCAGGGAGCCTGCTTCCCTTCCCCTCTCCATGACTGCCTCTCTGCCTACTTGTGATCTCTGTCAAATTAAAAAAAAAATTAAAAAATGAGATCTTATGGTATTAGCATGACCCTGAGAAGGGCATGAAGAAAACATAATTATTTTTTATGGTAATAATAATATTGTCCATCCTCAGGTTTTTGACTGTTTCTCAAAAGTGGTAAAAATGTTAAAAGTCTTGTTTCTGTAATACTGGAGAGAAAGGACAGTGTGGTGGTGAGGACTTGGTTGATGGGGTCAGCCTGCCTGGGTGTGACCCACAACTTTCTCACTTACTGTCTCTGAGACTTTTGGTGGGCTATTCAATTG
This sequence comes from Mustela erminea, assembly GCF_009829155.1. Taxonomy (NCBI): domain Eukaryota; kingdom Metazoa; phylum Chordata; class Mammalia; order Carnivora; family Mustelidae; genus Mustela; species Mustela erminea. The sequence goes on from NC_045623.1 coordinate 75,038,992, forward strand.
TTCTGTGCCTCAGTTTCCTCACCTGAAAACTGGGGATGATAATAGTACCTACCTCTCAGGATTGTTCTGAGGACTGTGATGACACGATTGCAGAGCTTAAAACCATGGCCTGGCACACAGTCTTCACCAGTCACTGGTAGCGATGACTAGTTGTCATTCCTGGTATTATGACTGCTGAGTCAAAGCTCTAGGGGTGCCTGGGTGGCTCAGTGGGTTAAAGCCTCTGCCTTTAGCTCAGGTCATGATCCCAGGGTCCTGGGATTGAGCCCCGCGTCGGGCTCTCTGCTCTCTCCTCCTCCCTCTTTCTGCCTGACTCTCTGCCTACTTGTGATCTCTCTGTCTGTCAAATAAATAAATAAAATCTTAAAAAAAAAAAAAAAGCTCTAGCCGGACGGGACTTCGTTTCATTTGTCACTATACACTCAGTGCCCAGCTCAGTGCCTGCTCTTTTAGTAAATGAATGAATGAAAAATGTAAACCATTTAAAAATAAACCAACAAAGGACATTATCAGAAAGGTGAGAGAACACAAGGGCGCCTGGGTGGCTCTGTTGGTTAAATGTCTGCCTTTGGCCCAGTCATGATCCGTGGGGCCTGGGATGGAGACCAGTGTAGGCCTCTCTACTCAGCCCGGGAGTTGGCTTCTCCCTCTGCCCTTCCCCCCACTTATGTGCTTGCTTACTCTCTCTCTCTCTCTTTGTCAAATAAATAAATAAATAAAATCTTGAAAATACAAAGTGAAAAGACAACCTACAGAAGCCATTCTGGTATCCAGAATATAGAAAGAACTCTTACAACTCAATAGCGAAAAGACAAGCCAATTTCTTTTCTCTTCTTTTCTTTTCTTTTTTTTTAAAAAGATTTTATTTATTTATTTGACAGAGAGAGATCACAAGTAGGCAGAGAGGCAGGAAAAGTCTCCCTGCTGAGCAGAGAGCCTGATGTGGGGCTCGATCCCAGGACCCTGAGATCATGACCCGAGCTGAAGGCAGTGACTTAACCCACTGAGCCACCCAGGCGTCCAACAAGCCAATTTCTAAAATGGGCCTAGGACTTGAGACGGTATTTTCTCCAAGAAAGAAATATTAAATGACCCAAGAGGAACCTGACAAGATGTTCAACATCTTTAGTCATTAGGAAAATGCGAACCAAAGCTACAGTGAGGTACCGCCACTCCACCATGCACTAAGATGGCTGTTAAAATAATAAAAAAAAAGGACAATGACAAGTGTTGGCAAGGATGTGGAGAAATTAGAACCCTCATATATTGCCAGTAGGAATGGAAACTGGTGCAGCTGCTGTGGAAAACAGTTTGACAATTTCTCGAAAGGCTGGACAGAATTAATCTATGACCCGGTGATTCCACTCCCAGGTATACACCTCGAAGAATTGAAATCACGCACTCAAACAAATACAAGTACATGCAAGTTCATAGCAGCACTATTTACAATAGCCAGAGAAGGAGACAGCCCAGATGTCCATCAGTGGGTGACTGGATAGACAATCTGTGGGATATACACACGATGGAATATTATTCAGCCACAGGAAAGCAGGTACTGGCACACGCTTCCACGTGGATGAAGCTTGAAACCGTGATATGGAGTGAAAGTAGCCAGATGCAAAAGGTACCATATTGCATGATTCCATTTGTACGAAATATCCAGAATAGGTAAATCCATGGAGACAGAGTAAGGATTGGTGGTTTCTAGGGTCTGAGGGGAAGGGCCAGGGAGCAAATACATGGTACATGGGGTGATGAAAATGTTCCAGAGCTGGATGGGGTGGTGGTTCACACAACACTGTGGGTATACTCAGCACCACTGAATTATTCATTTTTTTTTAAAGATTTTATTTATTTATTTGACAGAGAGAAATTACAAGTACACTGAGAGGCAGGCAGAGAGAGAGAGAAGGAAGCAGGCTCCCCGCTGAGCAGAGAGCCCGATGCGGGACTCGATCCCAGGACCCTGAGATCATGACCTGAGCCGAAGGCAGCGGCTTAACCCACTGAGCCACCCAGGCGCCCCTGAATTATTCATATTAAATTGGTTAATTTTGTTATGTGAATCTCACCACAATTTGAAAAAACGCGTTTATGTGGAAAAAAGGAACTAAACCAAATCTGATTAATTTCTTTCTTTTTTAAAGACAATATTTATTTATTTGAGAGAGAGAGCGCACACAAGCAGGGAGAGGGTAGAGGGAGAGAGAGAATCCCAAGCAGACTCTCCACCGAGCGTGGAGCCTGATGTGGGGCTCCATTTCACAACCCTGAGATCACAACCTGAGCCCAAATCAAGTCAGATGCTCAACTGACTGAGCCAACAAGGTGCCCCAAGTCTGTGATTAATTTCTAAGTAGATCATACTCCTTAGTATTAGGAAGCCACGTAACCTCACAGAACCCAGAACCCTAAGAAAAATTAACAATGACATTCTTGTCCATTGTCAGTCTCTCTCCAGGTCTTTGAGAGGCAGGGGAAGAGATATCACACATTCAAAGACTTGCCCATGTCTGTCCTGTCACTTAGGACCACTGTTTTCCTGAAGTAACATTTCTAGAGGATTCCACTAGGTTAGTGTGGTATAGTTTGCTCAGCCATTAATGCTGCTGTTGTACTTTATGGCTGATAAACCACACTTGAAACTTCACTACACAAAACACGATCATTTTATTAGCAAGTCAAATTAATCCTAGGTTCTAGGTCAATTAGACAAAAATGTTATTCCCCAAGTGACCATTTTTGCAAATTCACAAGCATTTCCATTTTATCATAAATTTGTTTCTTATCCCTACGTGTTCATTTCTTAGCAATTTTTATGAGATGGTATAGTGATTTTTTTTTTTTTTTTGAGATGGTACAGTGGTTTTAAGATATGTCCACAAAAATTTTGCCTGTTTTCTCTTAAGGGGTGAGCCCATTTTCTCCCCCACCCTCAATGAACAGGGTAAACAGAAGTGACAGTGTGCAACTTCTGAGATTAGATAATAAAAAGTAGTGGGGCCTCCTCTTTGCCCGCTCTCAGATCACTCACTCTGGGAGAAGCCAGCTGCTCTGTTGTGAGGACAGTCAAGCAGCCCGTGGAGAGGCCCACGTGGTGAAGACTCAAGGCTTCCTGTCAACAACCAGCTGTAACTCACGAGGTGTGTGAGTGAGCTACTTTGGAAGCGGGTCCTCCAGGACCCGTCACACCTTCAGATGACCTCAGCCCTGTGAGATATCTGGAGCTAAAACCACTCAGTTAAGGTTCCCAGATTTCTGACCCATAAAAACTGTGTGAGATAATAAATGTTTCTTTTGGAGGGTGCCTGGGTGGCTCAGTTGGTTAAGCATCTACCTTCAGCTCAGGTCATGGTCTCAGGGTCCTGGGATCAAGTCCCTCAGCAGGCTCCCTGGTTCTCCCTCTTCCTCTGTACTCTCTCTCTCTCAAATCAATAAATAAAAATCTTAAAAAAAAATTTTTTTTTTAGCCACTAAGTTTTGAGGTAATTTGTTATATAGCAATGGATAATGAATACAGACGGATTGATTAAACAGCTTTTGTAGATTACTGCAAAGTTGGAATATAACAACTTTCATTTTGTCTTCGAAGCAGCATTTTGAGGAATTGAGGAATTTTGAGGAATCATCTTTCTCTGCCCAAGTTCTGTAGCTGCTGTGGCAGGGAAGGGGGACACGGTGGGGGGACGCTGCTGGACGTCACCCTTCTGCATGGCCTAGCCAGCTCATCCTTGAGAAGAGGGGATGGGGACAGGTGGGACAAAGAAAGAGAGACCAAGCGCTAGAGAAGGAGGGGCCGACAAAGGGCAGGTAGGGGTGAAGGCCCAGGGATTTCTGAAGTCCTGGCTTCTCCCAGCTCTCTTAGGTCCTACTAATACAACCAATACTCTATACTTTACAAATATTTAAAAGAAATGTGTGGTCAGTAAATTGGTAATTTGGTGAATTGGGCACTCAGCAAATTGGTCGTTTGGCTAATTGATTTTTGGCAGGCATATCTTTGGCAAATTAATTTGCAATGATTGATCTGCTTCTAATTAAGTCATACATAGTAATTTTTATGATCCTAAGATAATTGATTGATAAAAGATACCAATATATTTACACACACATATGTATTTCAAATTCCCAACAGAACTCATTAATTTCTTCTGCAAAACTCCCTGTGACTTTGACCTTTCTCTTGTCTAGGAAGGGAGACCAGTGAGCGATCCCTTCTGTGGCTTTCGACTGCTCGTCATGATTAAGTCCCTGCCTGCCACCAGTTCCTGGAATAGCAATCCTCCCTGGGAGGAAACTGCCATTTTTCACTTCACAGAAATCATAAATGGAGATAAATTCCAGGCAGGGCCACTTTGAAGAAGGCCTGCCTTAATTTTAATTTTGGCTCTCTAATGTTAAATGGGATGATCATTAAAAGAAATTCTAAAGTCTTAATTCTAGGGGAAAAGAAAAAACCCTGAGAAATTAGTGGACATCAGTACCCTTTGCCTGGTTATTTCTACTTCAAAGTGAACAGGCAAAGAATGGACAGCCAGAATCCCCTGCCCTGAGGACTGGAAAACAGGAAAACTGGCACACAGGGTTCTCTTCCAATCTTTCAGAAGAGAAAAGTTGCCACGTGGAACCATACTAGAGCCTGAGGGGAAAGGAAAAATCAGGACTAGCCTCTTGTTCCAGCTGTTGTCCCCAGCTGTCTTCCTGGTGGGCCCCCGATAATAGGGAGCTGAGATAACCCATCTCTGCTGTGTCCTGTTGTAACACTTGACCTACATACTACATGAGAGTAAAATAGTGATCATTTTATGACACTAAATTTGGAGCAGTTTGTTAGAAGCAATAGGTGACCAGAGCATCCACTCTCTGTGCGTGTGGCCTTCCTGTCTCTTACCTTCCTCCAGGAAACTTTCCTTTTTTTCTCCCCCTCCAAACTCTCTTCCTTGGCCTTAAGAACTCTCAAGAAATAAAAGATCATTTGATACAAACGGCTTCCACCTAGCCATCTGGGCTGAACAAACCAGTTATTTCAAATTCTAATTCCAATATGATGACTGTCGTATAAGCTTGGATATATACAAGATTCACTCATCTCCAATCACTCATTTGACAAATAGGTAAGAGGCTGCTTTTGCTGGTACTGTGTGGGCACCAGGGGTCCAGTAGTAGACAAAGATGATGAAGTCTCACGTCTCAGGGGGCTGACTTTCTTACTGTTACTGTAGAGCACAGACACTAGACAAGCAAATGAATGAACAAGGTAATCTGAAAGAGGTTAAGAGCAGTGATGGAGCGTGTTGGAGAGAGCCCGAGGGGGGGCAATGGAGGGGAACTGGGGACACTTTAGAGAGTGTGGTCAGAGGCCTCTCTCTGAGGTGATGTCTGAGCTAAAGTTTGAGAAGTTGTCCATCAATCCAAGGTCTGGGGGAAAAGCCTTCCAGAAGCTTTGCTGGCCATGGCAGGTGTGTAGAGTTTTGTGCAGGTGCAAGGGCAAGCTATTTTTTTGAAATGATTGTTCTGGCTGCAATGGAAGAGTGGCTTATAGGAGGCCAGGATGGAAGTGGAAGTTAGCAGAAAGGATGGGAGGTTAGCCGTGGGCGATCATGGTGGCAGTGGGGACAGAGAGATGGAAGTAGGGACAGTGCAGAGAGGACTCAGTAAGGGTGGACAGGGTGGCAGGTGAGAGAAAGTAGATCATTTGGTACTAGTTCTACACTTTTTACTGGAGCAGTTGGGTTGGCGGTGGCACCTTTTACTGAAAATAGGAGATAGGGTAGGATTTGGGAAGAAAACTAAGAGTTCTGTTTTGCCTATAAATTTCAGATGTCTGGGGAGATTTGGGGGGAAAGATTAGGCCAGAGACACAGTCTGGTACCTGAATATTTAACATAGATGTGGTGTGTAAAGCTGGGAACTAGACAAAAATCATGTGGACAGAAGGTGTGGGTAAAGAGATGAGAAGTAGGCTGACCCAGCAGTCGGGTAGAGAAATAGGAGAAAGTAGCAAAGCGAGCCTAACAAACATGGCAGACCCAGCTTGAGGGAGGAAAACTGAAAGTTGTATCACAGAGCCCCAGAGAAGAAAACCAGTTGGCTTGGGCCAGTTGGGTCAAAAGTAGCTGAGAGATCAGGTAGGAAGAAAATGGAAAAATGAGTAGCTGGAGGGGAACTTGGGGTCAAGGAGGAGTTTGCACCCTTAAATGCTATCATTTAACTTAATTTGGGGAGGCAGGTCTCTTAAATCTCTTTTAATCCATAGATGAAAGCCCCCAAGGAGGGGCTCTTTTTTTTTTTTTTTTTTTTTTAAGATGGGAGATACAGAACAGATTTGCATGTCACTGGAGATGATCCTCTAGAGAGAAAGAGAGGCTCTGTTTATGAGAGGGTTTTATGAATGTGTTTCAGAGAATAAGAAGAAGCAGGAGAGCGGGCCTGCGGTAGGAGCAGGGACACTCAGTTGAAATGGAAAAGAGGGCAGAGAACATGGGTCATAGGCCAGGCAGGTTGGCAGATTCGGAGGTGGGGAGGTGGAGTTCTCAATGAAAAAAGAGGTGAGGGCTCCTGGGTGGCTCAGTGGGTTAAGCCGCTGCCTTTGGCTCAGGTCATGATCTCAGAGTCCTGGGATCGAGTCCCGCATTGGGCTCTCTGCTCAGCGGAGAGCCTGCTTCCCTTTCTCTCTCTCTGCCTCTCTGCCTACTTGTGATCTCTGTCTGTCAAATAAATAAATAAAAATCTTAAAAAAAAAAAAAAAAGAAAAAAGAGGTGAAACCGTCACCTGGCTCCAGCTCCGCTGACCCCCACTGCAAGGGAAGGAGTCACTTTGCCTCCTAAGCCTCTCCACCCCCTTGTCACTGGACTCTCCCTGGGAATTCTACCTTCCCTGCAGCCTTCTCGGGAGAGCGATGTCAACTACCCCCAGCCTCTTTACCGTCCTCCTTCTGAACTATTCCTTTTCCTTCTCAATACAAACACAAGCAACCCTCCCGCCCCCAGCCCCAGTGCTTGGCATAGTACTTGGCACACTGCAGATGTTCAATCAATATTTGTTTTTTAAAAACAAACCAACCCTGACCTGTTACGCTCTACCACCCACCCCTGGCTTCTCTTCCATGACTGTTGCCATCACCCTGGGGGAACTTTAGCTTGTTTTTGCAATTTGGTGTCCTCCAACTCAGAGAAATTCCTCTCTGATCCTCTCTGTCTGGTCGACACTGTTAGAACCACCTCTGAGACCTGTCAGACCTTCCCTCTCCTGCCTTGGGAGGATTTTCAGTGGGAGCCCACCCGATTTTCTCTCCCTGAGCTTCCTTCCGTTCTGCCCAGCCTGTGGAATAGCTCCCCCTAGTGGACAACTGTACGCATACACGCTCTATTTCCCAGTTGCACCAAGACACTTTGAAGTCCCTGGTGAAAGAGTGTAATTCCTTCATTCACCAGACATCTCTTGAGCACCTGCTATGAGTCTGGTCTACCCGAAATGCTCTTGGAGCTCATAGTTTCACTGTTATCACAGGAGGAGACATCAAACCAAAAAGGCAGTGAGAGGGGTGCCTGTGTGGCTCAGTGGGTTGAAGCCTCTGCCTTTGGCTCGGGTCATGATCCCAGGGTTCTGGGATCAACCCCCCACATCCGGCTTTCTGCTCAGCAGGGAGCCTGCTTCCTCCTCTCTCTCTGCCTGCTTCTCTGCCTGCTTGTGATCTCTGTCTGTCAAATGAATAAATAAAATCTTTAAAAAAAAATAGAATAAGATCCTGATTAAAAAAAAAAAAGGCAGTGAGAAAGCGACACGCTTCTCTGCCTCTTTCAGGATTCAGGGTGTATAGGCAGAACTCCCTCCCTCTCTCCCTCAACAACTATGCAACAAGGACCTACCTTATGCCGGAGACTGGTCTGAGAACATAAGGTCAGAAGTGGTAAGAAGTGCACTGAGGGGTGCCTGGGTGGCTCAGTGGGTTAAAGCCTCTGCCTTCAGCTCATGTCATGATCCTGGAATCCCAGGACCCCCCCCCCCCCCAATTAGGCTCTCTGCTCAGTGGGAAGCCTGCTTCTCCCTCTCCCACTCCCCCTGCTTGTGTTCCCTCTCTTGCTGTGCCTCTCTCGTTAAATAAATAAATAAAATTTAAAAAAAAAAAAAAAAAGGAAAGGGCGCCTGGGTGGCTCAGTGGGTTAAAGCCTCTGCTTTCGGCTCAGGTCATGATCCCAGCATCCTGGGATCGACCCCCCACATGGGGCTTTCTGCTCAGTGGGGAGCCTGCTTCCTCCTCTCTCTCTGCCTGCTTCTCTGCCTACTTGTGATCTCTGTCTCTCAAATAAATAAATAAAATCTTAAAAAAAAAAAAAAAAGGAAAAAAAGAGAATTGCCTGAAACTGTGCTGTGCATTCTGGAGAAGACTGCTCCATGGCTGGGGGGACACCGGAGGGGAGGTGCAGGGTGGTACAAAGGAAGGAAGGCTGACATCTGGGCAGGGCTGAAAGGCAGGAGAGGGACAGCCTTGGAGAAAAAGGCATAAGCTAAGAAGTGATGATGAGTAGGAGTGGTCATGTGAGCCCCATGGAGGTGGTGGCAGGGAGGGAGGCTCAGTGCCACCAAGCAGTCTTTTTGGGCCATTTGACTATGTTTCCTAACATGAGTCTACTGCCAGATCACTGCTGCGCCACTCGCACTCCATCCCGCACTCCATCCCCAGCTCCAGTGCAGTGACAGCTCTCTGCTGCTGGGTCTAACCTTTATTCAGGTCCCTCCACTACCCTACCCTTCACTGCTGACCCCTCCCCCGCTAGGAGACACTCCTCCAGCTTGTAATATATATATTTTTAATTTTTATTATTTTTTGAGTTTTTTTTAAATTTATTTGTTTGACAGAGATCACAAGTAGGCAGAGAGGCAGGCAGAAAGAGAGAGGGAGAAGCAGGCTTCCTGCTGAGCAGAGAGCCCAATGCAGGGGGATCCCGGGATTCCGGGATCATGACCTGAGCTGAAGGCAGAGGCTTTAACCCACTGAGCCACCCAGGCACCCCAGCTTGTAATATTTTAACACAGCATTGCTTCTCACCACACAAGGTCCACTTTCCCAAACACATCTGCAGGGGTCCAAAAACTAAACAAATGGCAATGCTGCTGCAGGAAAAACAGACCGACATCAATTTCAACACTGCCTCTGAAAAACAATTGATATTTGAAGTCCCCCTCTGGACCTTGGCTGGTCTTCCCCAGGATCTCACATGCACACCTGAACCCTGGTACCTGCCTGCTCCTTCTGCCCTTCCAGGCTTCCCGGATCTGGGGCTCTACCCACCTGCCATTTTGGACACAGAAATCCTGATATTTACTAACGTCCACACCTTCCTGCTTCATGGACCTCTGTGTCTCAGCCTCCTCAGCCCTGCCCATTTCCCTGTCCATAGGCCACCTCATTCCCCACATCCAGGCACTTCCCAATCCTGTCCATTACTTCTTCTCAGGGCCTCTGTATTTGGCTAGATGGTGACATTCTTACTTTGTTGTCTGACCAGCACGCAAGGCCTTCCAACTGGCTTCCAGACTTGGGTTTCCCTGTGATTCTGATCTGGTGTGGACACTGCCACCCAGGTAACCTCCTGGACAGAGTGCCCACGACTCCATCTGGCATTCAAGGTGCTCCTCGGTCTGGTCCTGGCCTACTCTTCTAGGTCTTCCTGGGCTAAGACATCTACCAAACTTCCACTAAATGATCTACCTGTCATTCCTCTGATATATCGTGTACTTCTGTATGTCTGGGCCTTTAGTTTATACCATTCCTCTTTCCAGAATGCCCTCCTCTGCTCCTTTCCACTTTCCCAACTCCTTCCCGTACTCTAAGGTCAGCTCAGACACTACCTTCTCAGCAAACCCTTCTCTGCTCCCTCCTGTTGAAAACAGAATCTTCCTTCTCTGAACCACTATAGGAACAGGGAAGGAAACAACATCCTATAAACACCTGCCATGGGGTCATGTTAAAATCATATGCTTAGGGGCGCCTGGGTGGCTCAGTGGGTTAAGCCTCTGCCTTCGGCTCAGGTCATGGTCTCAGGGTCCTGGGATGGAGCCTGCATCGGGCTCTCTGCTCAGCAGGGAGCCTGCTTCCTTTCCTCTCTCTCTCTGCCTACTTGTGATCTCTGTCTGTCAAATAAATAAATAAAATCTTAAAAAAAAAATGCATACACTTTGGGGACACCTGGATGGCACAGTCAGTTAAGCATCTAAGCTGGTTTTGGCTGAGGTCCTGATTTCAGGGGCATGAGATCGAGCCCCATGTTGGGCTCCATGCTCAGCATTGAGTCCACTTAAGACTCTTTCTCCCTTTCCCTCTGCCCCTCCACCCCCCACCATGGATATGCATGCATTCCCTTTCTCTCAAATACATAAATAAATCTTTTTTTTTTTTTTTAAAGGCTTACACTAGGGCAACCCCTTGGGTCCCCTCCCTTTTCGGGAGCTTTGTACTATTGCTCAATAAACTTTGCTTTGTTGCTCATAATACATAAATAAATAAATAAATAAATATATTTTTTTTAATTAAAAAAGATCCCTTAAAAAAAAAATAAAAACCTATGCTTTGGAGTCAGATCTGGTTTGACTCTGGTTAGCTGCATAACCTTGGGAAGCATACTTAATATCTCTGTTCTTTGATGTTCTTTGATGCTCACCATTCATTCCCGTGAGCATTTGAATACCTAATACATGCCAGTCTCTGTACTCTTGTTGTTCTTTTGGGAATTAAAGGAAATGATGCATAGAAAGTAGCTGGCACAGAGGAGGACTGAATACACACAAACATATTAATACTACTGCTGTCCAGTTTAGTTTCTTTTTTAAAGATTTTATTTATTTGTCAGAGAGAGAGGACACAAGCAGGGGGAACAGCAGGCAGAGGGAGAGGGAGAAGCAGGCTCCCTGCTGAGTGGAGAGCCCAATATGGTGCTCAGTCCCAGGACTCTGGGATCGTAACCTGAGCCAAAGTGAGACCCTCAACCGACTGAGCCACCCTGGCGTCCCTCCAGTTTAGTTTCTCAGAAGAAGAGTTTTCTGGGTGATTTCTGGTTAGTGGCGAGGACCACATAAGACACGGAACCAGAGGGCGCCTGGGTGGCTCAGTCGGTTAAGCGTCTGCATTTGGCTCAGGTCATGATCCCAGCCAGGGGCGTGGGTACCAAGTCAGGCTCCCAGCTCAGCAGAGAGTCTGCTTTTCTCTCTGCACCCACCCCCCTTGCTCCTGTGCTGTCTCTCTCTCTCTCTCACAAAAATGAAAATAAATAAAATCTTTTTTTTTTAATAAATAAAATCTTAAAACAAAACAAAACAAAAGACTGGGAACCAGCCAGCGCTGGACCCCGGTGGATCACAGCAAATGTTAAATTACCACGTGGCTAATGTGAAGTACAGAAAGTGACTGTCATTTTCTAAATTACTTGCCAATCAGACGGAACCAGCATCTACCATCTGCCAAGGCTCTCAGGATACCCAAAGTCCTTTGTGACTAAGAGAAAACTGCTCGGAACTACTCTGTCTAGTTCTCATGATCAGCTTCTGTACCGTGTGAGTAGAAACAGACCCAGCGGCCCCCCTACCTTCATACTGGACTTCCAGGTGCATCGTGCGCAGCACCTTCAGGACGCACTCCACGATGCTGGGGTGGGTGGTTCCAATGATTGACTGACGAGACAGACAACAGCACAAGGGGGTTACTTAAGATCTAGTACACCTGGAAGAAATGAAGAGCAGGCTGGCCAATGGCTGGGCAGCCTGGCCAAATGGGGAGAGGGAGGGTAATGGTGAGTCAGTTGGGCCGAGGTGGCGACCTGCTAGAGGAGCAGGCACAAGCCGGCTCCCTTGCTGGGGAGAAGGGTGGATACCGGCTAGGGAGAATCGAACTCCTCCAGGATCCTAAATCTTCTCTCCTTCAGGACCTCACCTGATTGGGGAACCCCTCTTTTCTACCTCTTCAGTCTCTATGTGTGCATCAGTTCCTGTCCATTGGCATGAACATCCTCAAGCCCACCTACTTTGCACACAATTGTCCTTCGGCTTGATCTTCTCTTGTTATTGCCCTTTTCCTCTCTCCACTCCTAAGCCTCCCAGGAGCCCAGGGGAAGCCACTTCAGCCTCCGTGCCTCCTTTGACAGGCTGCTGCAATTTAACTTCTCCTGCCATGGGACCAACATTCACCCAGACTTTTCATGTGGGGACCATCTTTCTGTTCTACCGACACTTAGCCTCTCCATGGTATTTGACCCAGCTGGTCATGTTGTCCTTGTCAAAACTCTTTTCCCTTCACTTTCACAGTCCTGGGTTTTTTCCTGTTTCCTTTTAACACCTTACATTGCTCTTTACCAAAAAGGCAGAGTGGCCTATGGAAAGACTAAGAACTCTGAAGTTAGGAAGAGTTGGATTTAAATGCCTGCTTAGTACATACCTCTTCCTCCATGTGTGGCCTTGAGTAAGTCACCGAATGCCCCTCAAGGTTCAGTTACCCCATCTTTAAAGTGTCTGCCTCCATCAGCTATTGTGAAGACTAAGAGATCGTGGAAGCCAGCCCCTGGCACAGTGCCTGGCAGATAGGAGGCACTTAATAAATGGAAACCAGAAATAACAGTGACAATCAGCCGTCTTGTTGGCCCATCTTGCTCAGCTGTCTCGTAAATGCTGGCGATTCTCCTCTTACTTGGTTCATTTTACCTGGCTGACCTCACTCACTTCTGTCATTTCAGTGGTCCCGTCTCCGCTCAGGAAACTCAACTGCCATCCTCCTCTCGGGTCTCTTTTCAGACTTTTATTTTCTACTGTGTGGTGGATGGGGTGTCTACCAGATGTCCTTAACAGTAATCCTTAACTGAGCTAGCACTCAGAATTACTTGGGGAGCTTAAAAAGAAAAAGCATCACCAAAGGCCTCCTGAATTACCAAAAGTCATTACCAAAGGTCAGAATCTATGGGAGGGAAGCCTAAGATTTTTTGTTTTGTTTTATTTCTTACACAAATGATCCATTAACATCTTCTGCAGCCAGCTGGGCCTGCTCCTTGGATGGCGCTGGGGAGCCACCAAGGCTCATGGAGTCGAAACCTAACTCCTCCCAAGTCCGATGGGTTCTCCTGCTCTCTCTTGGTGGTGCACAGCTCAGCTGGCTGCCAAGCCCCAAGTGGTCTATCACGTTTGATGGCTCTTCTTTTGTTGCCCCTTGTACCAGGCGCTCTGCCTCAAAAATGTCTGTCTGACCCAGTTGCCTCTGTTCCCACTGCCACAGGGGAGGCCTCACCATCCCTCTACCCTCCGGTCTCCCTAACTCCAGCGTGGAGCTGTTTTGAGAGCTTTTGCTAATGGATTCTAAGACCCCTCTTGGAGCCTCTTGTCCCTCCTGACTAGCACGGTGTTTTCCTGTGGACACCATGTCCCAAATCAGATCCCACTCACATTTCAGGGCACTGAGAGGAAGCCACGGAGAGAGAGGAGGAGCTTTTGCAAGCCCTGGCTATCTGGCCTCTCCCTCCCGTGCAGTCTGCAAAAGCACTGTGATCCCTTCCCTACCAAATTGACTCCTGTAAGCTTTTCTACAGTCTTTTCATCATCCTTGTTGCTTGTCTCCACCACTTTTAAGCCTGCCAATATCTTTCTGATCCTTAAGTAAACAGGACAAATCACTCTGCTGGGAGACATGAACTCTTTGCCCCGCCTTGGCCTTCTGGAAGTGACGCTGATTGAGTAGCAGACACGCCATGGGAGGCTGAGCGAGCTCTGTTTCTCATGCCTGCAGGAAGGGCAACCACGGCAGGTAATTTTAAGGCTAGTGTGTTGCATCAGAACCATGGACGCATGCAGCCCGGACTCACCTGCGCAGTTCTGAGAGTCTGCAGGGACAGCTGCTGAGCTTTAGGTGACGCACAGGGCAGCAAAGCTATCAGACCTTTGTATACTTGGTTCTGGTACTTGGGATTTCCGTGGACCAAAGAATCCAACAGAACCTGCACTTCTTCCTGGGTCTCTTCGGATTTCGACTTTGCCAAGAATTCTGCTATGGATCTCACGCCTGAGCACAGAAGAGAGGAAAGGCTCAGTTAGAAGGGATAAGGAACACAATCCTCACTCAAGGTGACCTAATATGGGCAGGGGGGACGACGGAGATGGGTGAACCAGGCCCATTCAAGCAAAGCAGAATCAAGGCTCAGTTCTCATGTTGCCTCACTGTCTTGTTTGCTTCGTGGTTCTGTGACCCAAGGGTGTGGTTCGACACAGGCATGTCAGTGTGTCAAAATCTGTTCTAAAGTTTAAAATGGCTCTGCGAAAGGCACAATTAAACATGGGTTTTGGGATTGCTGCCTGATCATAACACATGTGCAGCATTCAGCGGGGTTTACAAAATGTTCTGACAAATGTTGCCTTGTTTAATCCCAGGTTAACCTATACCAAGAGGAAGATGTTAGTCCCATATTATGGATATATATACACTGAGGCCCAGAGAGGCCATGGGGAGACAGAGGAGAACCATGATGAAAAGTTCTTTTGAAAAAGGGGTGTGTTGGGGCGCCTGGGTGGCTCAGTGGGTTAAGCCGCTGCCTTCGGCTCAGGTCATGATCTCGGGGTCCTGGGATCGAGTCCCACATCGGGCTCTCTGCTCAGCAGGGAGCCTGCTTCCTCCTCTCTCTCTGCCTGCCTCTCTGCCTACTTGTGATCTCTGTCTGTCAAATAAATAAATAAAATCTTAAAAAAAAAAAAAGAAAAAGGGGTGTGTTGGGGGTGGTATCTTCTCCATCCCCCCCGGTCAGAGCACTTGATGGCACATAGGAAATTTACAGGGTTATTTACCCTTCTCACCACACTGTAAGCTCTTTGAGGACAAGGACTGTATTTTATTCATCTTTGTATTCCTAGCACTAGACACATACACGTGTGTGCGTGCGTGTGTGCCCATATTCATTGATTTTATTTCCATTTTATTTCTAGAGTTATTCATAACTCACTTAATTTCACAAAGGATTTTAGGCAATGGCTTAATAAATCTTTGTTGAATGGATGCATGAAAGAAGATATATTTAAAATGGAGAAGTATTTCCAAAACTACCATGGAAAGATTGGAGCAAATGATGAATCAAGAAAATCATAAATCTGACTCTCGTGGTGGTGACATGGACAGGAGCTAACTGACTCCACTGTACAAAGTACTTCCATGCAACCTTTTCTGAGAGTGGTGCTGGGTGCCGCCACCATTATACCCAGGCCCCTAGGAAGACATGGCATCGCCAACCCCATCCTAACACAGGACCCACCATAGCTTTCACAGATGAGCTCCTTGTACTTCCTGCCATAGTTTGCAATAACCTGAAGTAGCTTGATGGATTCCTTCTTGTCCTCCTCCTTGATCTCCTCCAGCCCAAGTATTTCCAAGAGTGTTAGGACGCCTCCAACTTCAAGAAATTCTATAAGGTACCGATTACTGTTCAGGGGAATACAAGAGGAGAAATAAGATACTTGTCATGTTCCTTGGCACTCACCTTTCTAAGGGATCTTAAGGTCCTTCCTTCACAAACTTTACCCAGGAAGTGTTCATGGGCAAAGTGACACAATAATTGGGAAGTTCTTCCTTCCAGTGGCAAGTGCAAAAGTTAAATATGTTGGATGTTTCTTGTGTTTGGTTTTCCAGGATCTGTTCCTCTTCTTCTTGAAATAGCATCTCAACTATCCCTTGGGGAATCACCCCTCTGCCACTCATACGGGCTGTGTGATTTTGGCGGGGTAAGCGGGTTACAGGCTATGCCATCATTCTGGCGGTGGTAATTGGTTGGGACCAGCCATGTGACCTCAGTCCAATGAAGTTCAACACCTGGGACTTTCTTGGGAACCCCTGGCAAAGATATGCTCTCTTTTGAGTGTGGCTGAGCAGGAAGGACGCATGTCTGTAGCTTCCCAGGGCCATAGCACATGGAGGCCTATGAACACAGAGGGGAACAGAGCTGAGAAATGGAGACAGAGAGAGAGGGAGAGACCAAGTACTGATGACATTTTTTGAGGCCCTGGGTCTAGGCAAGCTTAAAAATATGGATTTCTACTCATGTTGGTAGAAGGTGGTGCTCCCATGTAGTGTGAATGCCAAGGGCACCATGAACCCCATATGCAACTGAGACCCCAGAGTCTCCCTAGAAGTAGAACTCACCTGCTCACAGCTGACAAGAAGATGCCAATAGACTGTAGAAGCTTATCTAAACAGGAGCCAGTCATATAGCTGTATGACAAGTTAAAGAGTGAATCTCAGGGTAGTTTTCCACACCGTAACCAGATTCTGCGTCG
This sequence comes from Mustela erminea, assembly GCF_009829155.1. Classification (NCBI taxonomy): domain Eukaryota; kingdom Metazoa; phylum Chordata; class Mammalia; order Carnivora; family Mustelidae; genus Mustela; species Mustela erminea. Next base: position 75,055,283 of record NC_045623.1, read on the forward strand.
ATTCCTGGTACCATCGATGGCCTAGGATGACCAACATTTGAATTGTGCCCTTTATCGGAGAGGGGCTACTAGGTTGAAGGGGAAGTGGCAAAAAACATGCAGTGTGGGGCACAGGGGTGGGCGGTGCTAGCAGGCTTGTTCCCAGTTCCCCAGGAAGCTTTTCTGGGGTCAGCCAGCCACCTTGGGTCTGACAGGCCCCCTCCAGAACAAGGAGGCTCTGAAGAATAAAAGGTGCATGGAGAAAGCCTGGTCAATTTTCCAAGCCTCTCTATGCCATGACCATTGCACCCTTGGGTCTCAGCACAGTTCATTACTTTATGCCTCATTTTTAGACTTCTCTAAAAATAATCGGCTTCATCATTAATTCTCAATTTTGTACTTGCTCAAAGCTTTACACTGGAGGTCACTATCTTTATGAAGGATTGTGTGCCTTCCTAATAAGAACAACGGGAGATGGTGGAAAAATTAAACTCTGATTTAAAACAACCTCCGTATTTAGTGTTATTTTTTAATGTGAGCCTTGCAAAAAGCTTCATTGTAATAAAGCACCCAGAGCATGCATCAGCTCGGATACAAGGTATGAAATCAACCCACAACAGAAAAGGAACCAGTCAACAATTACTAGGCTCATAACACATCACAGGCTCTTAGAACACTTAAGAAATTAGCTGAAATTATTGCAGCTCATGGAGGATGACTGAGAGCTTCCAAGACTGATAAAGGCTAATGTAATGGGTTGGAGGTAATGGTGCTTTGTTGGGGGGGAGGGCGCGTGAGGCAAATTATCTCTGCTGCACCCTGGTTCCCAGGATGCCAATAGAAGTGGAGACAGATTGGCTCATTAGGAAAGGCTCTTTACTGCAAAAACAGTGTTTGCTCTGGAGCCAGGCTCCCCTGCCTGTTGCAGCGACAGCTGGAGGCCAGGTTATCAGACCACAGGGCAGTCTCTGTAATCCTACCCTGTCCTCTATCCAGGTCCCCACGAGCCCCCGTTCCTGCCTCCCTGCCTTCTCCCTCTTTTCCTGTCACCAGCCAGGCTCACCAAATTTGTCACCTCTTCTTCCTCCGTCCCACGCTAGTCTGGCTTTCACAATCACTCATTACACATGTTTCTGGTCCATTGTTTCCAGCAATTAGTTCCAGAAGTTTGCCACAGTATCAGCAGGCGCTAACTAGTACTAAGCATTGAGCGCATGCCCGGCACAGGGACGCTCTGTTTTTCTTGTCTCATTTAATCCTCCCCACACCCTGGGGTGGCTGCTAGTCCTATGTCCGTCTACTTCCTGAGGAAACAATTTCAGACAGGTGAATGACTTGTCCAGGTATCAAAGCTACTGACGGAACTGGGATTTGAACCTAGCAGTCTAGGTCAGAGTCTGAGTTCTTCCTCTCGGGTCTTCCTGCATGGAGACAGACAAAGGGTGTAGGGCTATTTATGCAGATTATCTCCCCGGATGGTGTTGGAGGTGGAACTGTGGGTCTTCCCTGTCCTCGGGGAGGGAGGTGGTATAGGAGAGTGGATGGGGTATGGGCTTTGGGCCAGACAGACCCATTTCAGACCTTATCTTTGCCATCACTAGGAAGTTACTCAACCTTTCAAAGCTCTTCTCTCTCTCTCTCTTTTTAAAAGATTTTATTTATTTCTTTGACAGAGAGAAAGAGAGAGAGAGAGACAGTGAGAGAGGGAACACAAGCAGGGGGAGTGGGAGACAGATAAGCAGGCATCCTGCCCGCGGGATGCGGGGCTCGATCCCAGGACCCTGGGATCATGACCTGAGCTGAAGGCAGACGCCTAACGACTGAGCCACCCAGGCGCCCCAAAGCTCATCTCTCTTATTTCTAAAATGGGATAATGCCAAGCACCTATTATGCTTGGCATTAGGCTCAAATGAGATGATATTTGTACATCACATAGCTCAGTGCCTAGAGCATAAAAAGACTCAATAAATGGTAACTAATACTTTTGTCATTATAATAAATAAATCTTTAGTTTTACTGGTCTCTTCTGGAAATTCGAGGTTAAAAAAGGGGTTTGAGGCTAATGTGAGACTAGGTGGTAGTCAATTTTACAAGACATAATGATGTTATGTTGATTTGTTTTCCTTCCGATCCACCATAACTAGAAGACTGAGGAGGCGGCGTGGGGTCAACTCACGTAACACACGACATCACTTCAGCTGGTCTCTTTTCTCTGTTTATGACAAGGTCTCAAAAAGTTAGGGAATTATGCATGGTGTCAGGTGTAGGCAGTGAACAAATAGTTGTCTGAAAGCACGGTTCTTTCATTCATTCAATAAGTGTGCCGTAGTGTCTTGTAAACACTGGGTGTTCTGACTGGCACTTGGGAGATGGGGAAGGAGGATACAGTGCCGAGGGCGGTGAGGGCAATGACTGAGTAAGAAGAGGACACTACCACTTCAGGGGCGGGGAGGAAAAATCCTGCCACAGAGACTGAGAACCGGCCATGGGAGAAGGCGGGGGACTGGACAGCATAGGAAGGGGCGGTGGTCAAGCAAGGCCGGGACTAGGGGGAGGTGAGTGAGGCACGTGCTTCAGTTGTGACATTTTGAGGGGCCTCAAACCACACAGCGATCAAATAATTAAAAAAAAAATCCATGATTAATAAAATACTAAAATTCTGACTGAAGATGGGATTTGACCCTGTACTTGTACAACCCTGCCTCACTCACCTCCTCCTGAGGTCACATGGAAAATGCTGCCAAGTAAGATGAGGAGGGCAGAGAGGGTGGTCTAGATTTGGTGACCAAGAGGTTGCTGGTAACCTTGGGGAGGTTAGTGTCACAGGTTGTGAGGTGGAAGCCAAATTATGGGTGTTCATGTTTCTCAAGGTGTCATCTTTGGACCATGAGAGACCTGGACAGGTCATTCACTCATCTGAAATCTGGAAGGTCATTCACCTGTCTGAGATTGTCTCCTCAGGAAGTAGATGGGCATAAGGACCAGGGTTCCCTGTCAAAGTGCGTATTAGAAACAAAGAGGCCAGGGAGCCTCCCTTAATCTACTACATCAGAACAGCGGGTTGAGGGTGGGGAGGCAGACTGTTGATCTGCAACTTAAACCTCTTTTATGCACACTAATGTCTGAGGACATTGGGTCAACCTAGAGACATCAATGGTATTCCCCTTGGCCTGTTCTGGGCCCGAGTCTGATTAGAAATTTTATTGATGACTTAACTGTGAGAAAAAGAGAGCTGTGGTTACTGAAGCCTTTAGTTCTGCCCAGCTGCAGGCTCTGGTTCACTCCTTCCTTTACTGAACAAACATGTAGTATGTACCCCTTATGTGTTAGGCATGATCCTGGGAATTAAGAATATAGAGATGAAGAGAACAGAGGTGATTCCTGCCCTCACAGAGCCTATAATCCAGTGGGGAAGAGATATTTTTTTTTTTTAAGATTTTATTTATTTATTTGACAGAGAGATCACAAGTCGGCGGAGAGTCAGGCAGAGAGAGAGAGAGAGAAGCAGGCTCCCGCTGAGCAAAGAGCCCGATGCGGGGCTCGATCCCAGGACACTGAGATCATGACCTGAGCCGAAGGCAGCGGCTTAATCCACTGAGCCACCCAGGCGCCCCGGGAAGAGAGATTTTTTAAAAAGACTTATTTATTTATTTGAGAGAGAGAGAGATAGGTGAGGGGAGAGGCAGAGGGAGAGGAAGAGGGAGAGAGAAATTTTAAGCAGGCTGTGCTGAGCATGGAGTCAGACGTGGGACTCCATCTCCCAAACCTGAGATCATGACCTGAGACTAAACCAAGACTCAGGCGCTTAACCAACTGTGCCACCCAGGTGCCCGAGATATTTTTTAAAAGAGCTATTTATTTGACAGAGAGCATGTGCATGCACAAGAGCACACAGGGGTAGGGGGTAGGGGCAGAGGGAGAAGGAGAGGGAAAATCCCGAGCAGATCCCTGCTGAGTGCATGGAACCTGACACAGGGCTCAATTTTAGAATCCTGAGATCATGATCTGAGCTGAAATTAAGAGTCGGACGCTTAATCGACTGAGCCAATTAAGCAAGTACAAACACAATGTTATAGTGATGAAGACAGAGGGGCTTCCATGAGGATATGTAACAGGGGAACCAAGGCTAGTTTAGGGCTCAGAAAAGGGCTTCCTGAGGAAAGGATGTTTAGACTGAGGTCTGAATGGTGGAGTAAGAATTAGTCAAATAAGGAGTAGCTTTGGAGGAAAGGAGAAAGTTCAGGCAAGGAGAAAAATATATAATAAAAGGATCTGAGGGGCACCTGGCTGGCTTGGTTGGTAGAGAGTGTGACTCTTGATCTCAGGGTTGTGAGTTCAAACTTCACACTGGGTGTAGAGATTATTAAAAAGTAAAGTCTTAGGGGGAAAAAAGGATCTGAGATGATCCATGGAATGCTATAGGCACATAGTGCAGGAATATCCTGAAATGTATGCATAACCCAAATTTTCAAATCTGTCTTCAACCCCAATTTCTCTCGGGGACTCCTGAGCATGGACACCTCCAACACAACATGTCCCAAACCAGACTTATCTACCCCAACTCCTTTTCTCTTCCCACATAATGGCACCCCATTCACCCAGTTTTCCAAGCCAGAAAATAAGAGTCATTGTGTGGGGTGGAAGTGGAGACGGTTGTTGGATGAATAGGTATAGAACTCAGATTCCAGAGAGAAATGCAGGTAGGGGTACACAACTGAGAGCCCTTAACCTGGAGTGGTGCTGACATCATCACGATAGATTAGGTCACTGCGGGAGAGGGATGTGGATGGGGAGTCCCAAGGGAGATCCACATTTCAGGGATGGCTGAAGCAAAAGAGGAACGGACCGAAAGAAAGGAGAAAACCAAGAGAATTGGTATCACAGAAACCAAGGGAAGAGTGGGTAGTTTTTTGTTTTTGTGATGATCTGTATGTGCTTTTCCCCCCTTCTTTTCTCTTTCTTTCTCTCTCTCTCTTTCTTCTTATTGAAGTTTAATTGACATATAACATTATGTTAGTTTCAGGGAAGAGTTTTTTGACAAGTGGTAATGGTTGACAAATGCCGCTGGGAGGTCATGTGGAATGACCGAGGATGCAGTCACTGGGTTTTGCAATTAGAACAACAGCGGTAACCTTGGCAAGACCTGCATCAGTGAAGGGGACAGAAGTCAGATTGCAGGGGGCGGAGGAGAAAAGGGAGATGAAGCAGCGTAGACAGGGAAAGTCAATAACCTTTTCAAGAAGCTTTACCATGAAGGGCAGGAACTAGGTGGAATAGTGGTTGAGATGGGGATTTAATTTAATTTTTTAAGGTGGAAGAAATTTGAGTGTATGTAAATGCCGATGAAAAAGCTGGTAGGGAGGCAAAAGGGAAGTCCATCAGAGAGAAAGAATAAAGACCCTGAGGACAGGGAGAGGAATACCCGCATCAGATCTGACGGGAGTGGGATGAAAATGAGGATACACATATAGGGAGGGAAGACAGGGAGGGTGGGAGTGCTTGACTTTGTGGATGCTACTTTGGTCACCAGCTGTCCTGATCTATAGTTTTAGGGAGAATCAAGAGAAAAGCTGTCCCAATAATCCTCATTCCTTTTCTCCTTTGAAGATTGCCCAACTTATTTCTGTTCAGCAAAGGATACATGAGTCTCAGCCAGGTCGTCAGGCGAACCAGGAACAAGCTGGCTCCCTGGGAAAACTCCTGCTCCAGTTCAGGAGAGGTCTTGCCTTGGTTGGTCTTGATGAAATTGTCAAGGATGTGACTCCTTGCGACTTTGCCAGCATTGTCCCAGTCTTGTAGAAAACTCAAGAGGCGGCTAATTGCTGCCTGCTCCTTTATAGAGGTCATGGTCAGTGAGTCCTCAAGTTGGCTACAGAGAAGGGAAAACAGACAGGTCTCCTAATATTTAGAACTGTGCAAGTCCCACAGGTTACTCTACGGATTTCGCTTTTCCAACAATTGGCTTGAGGTGGGGTGAGCCTCTGTCACCCATGTAGATGTTGTGACATTCAAAATACACCTCTAGAACTGATCATCTCCCTACTTGAACAGAGAGGATTTAGCTGTGTTGTAAAGGTGTTAAGAGTATCAAGGTTAGGTAGGGTGGGTGCCTGGGTGGCTCAGTGGGTTAAGTCTCTGCCTTCGGCTCAGGTCATGATCTCAGGGTCTTGGGATCGAGCCTTACTTTGGGCTCTCTGCTCAGCAGGGAGCCTGCTTCCCCGCTCTCTCTGCCTACTGCTCTGCCTACTTGTGATTTCTCTCTCTGTCAAATAAATAAATAAAATCCTTAAAAAAAATTAAGGTGGTAAATGTCTACTTCACCTTTAAGAGCTAACGTTTTAGCTCCTTGGATCCTCTGTGGATGCCAGCAACTAAAGAACCAGCTGAAATGAAGGTGCTTGCTAAAAACCTGAGTCGCTTTCACCCCTTACTTCACCTAGGGCCAGAGATTTGGGGGTCTTTAGAGACCTGGCCCTTCTCATACCAATCAGCTAAGGAAAAATGCTCCTTAACCTTGTACCTTGGGCTTTTATACAAACTCTCTTAAAAACAACTTAAAAAAAAAAAGTTAGTAAGAAGAAAGTTTCCATTCCATAGTTGGATTAATGGGCTGTGGTTTGTAGGAGTCTGTGTCCTTGGGAGAGTGTTTTCAGTGGGGGAGGGAAGGTTTAAAATAAACCCGTTTTCCAAAAATAGTTGTGATTGAAAGTGTTATTATCCATAACAAATGTTAGTGCTGATGGGAGAGAGGCATGTGTGATTCTTTTGTCTAACAGACAAGTGAAAGTCATATTTCACATTATCATGGGGTTTTCTGTGATTTACAGAATATTTGTGAAACATTACTTGCAGGGGCCATGATTGATATGGAGAGAACAGCTTGTGTGTAGGGGAGATGTGTATTTCACGAAGACTGTTCAACATGAAATTTACAGTCCCATAAAGTGCTTCTACATCTTCGCCAGAGATCTAGTTAAAAGGACTTTACAGTCTGAAACATCCTAAAATTGATTCTAAATTAACGTTTCCTCACATGTATTTGAGATATTGATGGGGCCCAGCTATCAGAATTTTATTAGGAAGCAATAATCTGAGGCTCACGGAGACAGACATACATACACACCAACCTCCACTAGTCCCCAGAGGACACTGGGTATGTGCTCCTGGGAAGGGCGTCCACGTAGCCTTGGGGATGGAGACAGCCACGAAATCCTGTCAGCCTTAACAGCCAGGTGAATGACTGTGGATCAACCTAAACACAAAAATGACCAAAATCCCTCCTAGGATCAAACATCAATCACTGCGAATGACATTATAGCCCTAAGTCTGAGAATAACTTTCAGAGGCGGTGGCCACCTTCAACAGCCAAACCCGTCCTCAAGAAAATGGGGATGAGTGGTTGTTCTGGACCCAAGGGAAGAAGAGTTGAAACACCACCATTAGCTTTATAAGGCAGGGAAGCACCCTGTGCCCACCTAGCTGTCCCCCACCCTCTACCCCCTGCTGCCATTGGTGGGCTCTTTCTAGGATCATGTTCATCCCTTGTACCACAAGATCCGAGTCTCCCCCAGGGCCCCGGCAGTGCCCCATCTCCCCGTCTCCCACTGTACCTCACACAGTGCCACAGGACGGGCCTGTGCTGCATGTTCAGGGGCCTCACTGTGACTTCTCAAGCTGCCATCTGTGGTTTCCTTTCCCCATTAAAGAAAGGGTAAGATAGGGCGCCTAGGTGGCTCAGTGGGTTAAGCCCATCAGAGACACACCCAGCAATTCTGGGACATGGGGGGTGGGAAATGTCCAGCTGGGCGCTCCCCATTATGGCCCCTGACATTTCCTTGGATCTTCCCTATCTTACCCTTTCCTTTTTTTTTTTTTTTAAAGATTTATTTATTTGACAGAGAGAGAGAGAGATCACAAGTAGATGGAGAGGCAGGCAGAGAGAGAGAGAGAGAGAGAGAGAAGCAGGCTCCCTGCCGAGCAGAAAGCCCAATGCGGGACTCGATCCCAGGACCCTGAGATCATGACCTAAGCCGAAGGCAGCGGCTTAACCCACTGAGCCACCTAGGCGCCCTATCTTACCCTTTCTTTAATGGGGAAAGGAAACCACAGATGGCAGCTTGAGAAGTCACAGTGAGGCCCCTGAACATGCAGCACAGGCTCGTCCTGTGGCACTGTGTGAGGTACAGTGGGAGACGGGGAGATGGGGCACTGCCGGGGCCCTGGGGGAGACTCGGATCTTGTGGTACAAGGGATGAACATGAGATCTGGAGTCAGACTGGAAGCCAAGGAGAGGAGCCTCAGAAGAAACCAGTCCTGCAATCCTTTGATCTCAGACACCTTGATCAGAACCTCCAGACCTTGAGATAACTAGCTTCTATTGTTTAAGGCCACCCCACCCCCATGTCTGTCTTGCTTTGTTATGACAGCCCCAGATTATCCTTACTTTACTTAACCTGCTTTAGGCTGTATTTACGTCTTGCCCTAGCCCTTGAGCAATTAGTTTCTCATCGCAGGCTCACTTCCATTTTTTCTCCCCTTATCCTCACAATATAGTTTTCCAAAATTTATAGTTAAATCGATTGTTAGTGTTTACATTATTGACCAGGTAGACAAACACTGTTCACTCAAGCTGTAAACTACAATTACATTTTCTTTCTCTTGCAAGTTGGGCTTTACCTGGATGAATCATTGCTTCTTTTTTCAATTGTGTAGATTTCTGAGTACCTAGAGCGATTTTCTTCCAAATGTTCCAAATACATAGCTGTTTTTCCAAACGTTCAGCCCCTAACTGATCAGTTCCATCTTTTCCCTGGCAACGTCTTTCCCACAGACGTCAGTCTTTCTGCCCCATTCGGGACCACTTGCTTTCCTAAACCTGGCACACAAATGTTGTTCTGGGATTTCCTTTTGCCAGTTTTCTCTGTTGACTGTCCCATCTCCTGACCTAGCTCTTCCTCCTTTTTTGGTTCACTCTCTTGTTTTGTCGAAGCACATTCCTCAGTAGTTTCCTAAGAAATGAAAATTACTTTTTCGTGTGTATCCTTGAAAGTCTCCGAGTATATGACCTCGTGTTATATTGGTTGGGTATATAATTCCATGTGAGGAGTAAACTTCCCTTGGATTGAGCCTTCCCAGCGCTGCTGGTTGAGAAGTCTGACGTCATTCTGATTCGTGTGCTATGGACCGTGGCTTGTTTTTTCATTCTCAATGCTTTTAAACACTTTTCTGAAATGGTGGGATGGTATGTTTGATTGCAGGTCTCTTTCAGTTAGTGTTCTGGGTCCTTGGTGGGCTCTTTCGAGCAGGTGCTATGTCCTTTGGGTTTTGGAAATTTCTTTATCAGGCAATGACTAGTCTTTTCATTGACGAATACATAAATGTCACTCAGTGGAGGGCTTTTCCTTCCTCCTGGGGGTCTTTCAGTACTTCTCTACTTTCCAGGGATGGGGTGCGGTGAGAGGGTTGGGGGTGCTAGATTCCTGGCATGTGGCATCCTGGGAGTGGAGGTGGGGGAGGAGCAGGGCTGCCACCACACAGGGTGTAGGGTTTCTTGCCATCACTCAGTTTTCTCCCCTATTTCATTTTTCTTTTCTTTTCTTTCTTTCTTTTTAAAAATATTTTATTTATTTATTAGACAGACAGATCACAAGTAGGCAGAGAGAGAGAGGAAAAAGCAGACTCCTGCTGAGCAGAGAGCCTGATACAGGACTCGATCCCAGGACCCTGAGATCATGACCTGAGCTGAAGGCAGAGGCTTTAACCCACTGAGCCCACCCAGGCACCCTCTCCCCTATTTCTCATCCCTGCCTTTCAAACTATGCCTGAGATTCTCTGAGTATGAAGGCCTCCAGAATTCAATTTCCTTTCCTCCTTATGCAGCACGAGAATTTAGAGTGGGCATGTGGCTTTTGAGAAAGGAGGCCTCACTCCTTCTCAAAAGGAGAAAGGGGTGGGGACAAAGGGCTGGGCATACTGACTCAGCAAGTTCCCCTGTGTTTAGCCCCTTACCTCATGTCTAACCTGGGCTAACTCGGGTCTCCAAGGCACTAAGCTTTATAGAGATTAACATGGCGTGAAACTGACTGTTTCTTGTTGGTAATCTCCCCTTGTGGGCACTTAATTTGTAATTTTTTTTTTAAATTTTATTTATTTATTTGACAGACAGAGATCACAAGTAGGCAGAGAGAGAGGAGGAAGGAGGCTTCCCCGCTGAGCAGAGAGCCCGATGCGGGGCTCGATCCCAGGACTCTGGATCATGACCTGAGGCGAAGGCAGAGGCTTTAACCCACTGAGCCACCCAGGCGCCCCTAATTTGTAATTCTTAGCATGTTTTTAAGCCACTTGCCTTCCCATTTGCCTTCTACCTTTCAAATATTTGTCCAGCTTTCATCTGGTTGTTGCCTCCTTCTCTGAACTTTTGTGACTTAATACCTTTTTGTATTTCTTTTTAAAAAAGATTTATTTAGGGGCGCCTGTATGGCTCAGTGGGTTAAATCCTCTGCCTTCGGCTCGGGTCATGATCCGGTGTCCTGGGATGGAGCCCCGCATCAGGATCTCTGCTCAGCGGGGGGAGCCTGTTTCCTCTCTCTCTGCCTGCCTCTCTGCCTATCTCTGTCTGTAAAATAAATAAGTAAAATCTCAAAAAATAATAAAATAAAAAGATTTGTTTAGCGGGCACACTGGGTGGGCCTCAGTGGGTTAAACCTCTGCCTTCGGCTCAGGTCATGATCTCAGGGTCCTGGGATTGAGCCCCGCATAGGACTCTCTGTTCAGCAGGAAGCCTGCTTCCCCTCTCTCCTACCTGCCTCTCTGCCTACTTTGTGATCTCTCTCTCTCTGTGTCAAATGAATAAAAATAAATCTAAAAAAGATTTTATTTTATAAATATATAGAGAGAGACAGTGAGAACACAAGTAGGGAGAGAGGAGAGGGAGAATCAGGACCCTGGGATCATGACCCCAGCCAAAGGCTGACAATTAACCAACTGAGGTACCCACGTGAACCTATGTTTATTTTCTTAAGGTTTTATTTATTTTTTTAGAGGTGGGGGAGGGCAGAGATGGAGAGACAAACTTAAGCCTGAAGCGGGCCTCAATTTCATGACCCTGAGATCATGACCCGAGCAGAAACCAAGAGTCAGAGGCTTAACTAACTGAGCCACCCAGGCTCCCTGCCTATCTATATTACTTTAGTGTTCTGTCAGGGAGGTTTGGAGAGGTAGGAGAGATAAGGATCACAGTTAGGTTTAGTCAAGAGTCTCCAGCCACTTATTTATTTTTTCAACTTTTCTTCAAAATAAGACTTTCAAAAATTTTATTTAAATTCAATTAACATATATTATATTATTAGTTTCAGAGGCAGAGTTCAGTGATTTATCGGTTGTACGTAAAAACCCAGTGCTCAATGCATCACGTGTCCTTAATGCCTGTACCCAGTTGCCTGCTCCACCCCCGCCACCGTCCTCCCCTCCAGCAACCCTCAGTTCGTTTCCTACCAGTTCAAAGTTTCTTCTGGTTTGTCTCCCTCTCTGGTTTTGTCTTATTTTTCCTTCTCTTCCCTTATGCACCTCTGTTTTGTTTTTAAAATTCTACATATAAGTGAAATCATATAATTGTCTTTTTCTGATTGACTTATTTCGCTTAGCATAATATCCTCTAGGTTCCATCCGCGTCATTGCAAGTGGCAAGATTTCATTTTTGATGGCTGCATTATATATATATATATATGCCACATCTTCTTCATCCATTCATCTGTCAATGGACAGCTGGGCTCTTTCCATAGTTTGGCTATTGTGGACACTGCTGCTATGAATATTGGGGTGCAGGTGCCCCTTCAGATCACTACATTTATATCTTTGGCATAAATACCTAGTAATGGAATTGCTGGGTTGTAAGGTGGTCTATTTTTAACTTCTTGAGAACCCTCCATACTGTTTTCCAGAGTGGCTACAGGAGCTTGCATTCCCTCCAACAATGTAGGAGGGTTCCCCTTTCTCCGCATCCTTACCAACATCTGTTGTTTCCTGACTTGTTAATTTTAGCTGTTTCTGACTGACCAGTGTGAGGTGGTATCTCACTGTGGTTTTGATTTATATTTCCCTGATACGTCATGTTGAGCACTTTTTCATGTGTCTGTTGGCCATTTGTATGTCTTCTTAAAAGAAATGTCTGTTTATGTCTTCTGCCCATTTCTTGACTGGATTATTTGTTCTTTGGGTGTTGAGCTTGATAAGTGCCTTATAGATTTTGGATACTAGCCCTTTATCTGATAAGACATTTGCAAATCCCTTCTCCCATTCTGTCAGTTGTCTTCTGGTTTTGTCAACTGTTTCCTTTGCTGTGCAAAAGCTTTTTAATCTTGATGGAGTCCCAATCATTCAATTTTGCCTTTGTTTCCCATACTTTTGGAGACGTGCCTAGCAAGAAGTTGCTATGGTTGAAGTCAAAGAGGTTCCTGTCTGTGTTCTCCTCTAGGATTTTGGTGGATTCCTGTCTCACATTTAGGTCTTTCATCCACAAAATAAGACTTGATGAAGATTACAAACCCATTCCCCCCAAACCCCAAACAACCAGTAAGTACAATTTTAAAAAGAATTAAGAAGAAGAAAACAGCGGGAAAAGGAAAGAAATGTCCCAATTTCAGGAGGGAGTTGCTAGGGTAAATTTTGTATCTGAGCTTCTTTTTGACTACCAAATAGAAGGGGACACATTATGTGTCTTTAATGGTGCAGGGAGGACAGATGGAATGATGGCAGAAGAAACCAATGTTTTTTAGTGTTTCTAAGAGCTAGTCACATAGAATATATTTTATGGACATTATTTGTTTTAATCTTCTTAAGTTCCCGAGGAGGTAGTTATAATTATCCCCAGTTTTCAGATGTAAAAGCCAAGGTTTAGGGAGGTTTGCTCATTTATTGAAGGTCTCACAGCTAAACAGGGGTGGAAACAGAAACTGCACTCAGATTGTGTAAAACTCCAAAGTGCAGGCTTTCTCCATAAAACCCAAAGCAGTGATTCTCCTCTCCCCTGTGTTCCAAAACGTCACCAATAACCTCTGTTGTCAGATTCTGTGGCTAACTTGCAGTCCATCTTGCTTGGCCTCTGATGGATTGTGGATGACTCTCTGAACATTTCTCTCCTGACCTCACTCTCTCCTGGTTCTGTCCCTCACTGGATTCTCTTCAGGCTCCTTTGCAGCTCCATTCTATTCTCAGTTGTCTTCTCACACTTCATAATTTTCACTCCCACCCTTTTGTATTATAGTGCAGGCCTCAGGACTCCCAAACCCATACTGTCAGCCTGGGCCTTCCTCCTGAGGTCCAGATGCCTGTATCTGAAGAACCAGTGGAAGTCTTCCTCCTTATATTTCACACACTCTTCAAATCCTAAGTCCCTGGGGTGCCTGGGTGGCTCAATTGGTTAAGCATCTGACTCTTGATTTTTGGCTCAGGTCATGATCTCAGTCAGTGTCCTGGGATGGAGCCCCATGTCAGGCTCTGTGCTCAGCTGGGACTCTGCTTGAGATTCTCTCCCTCGGGCTGTCCCTTCCCAATGTTTCCGCAAGCGCGCGCTTGTGTGTTTTCTCAAATAAATAAATCTTTAAAAAATGCAAATTTGACAGACTTCCCTGCTTCAGACTCTTCAGCTCTTTCTCATTACCCTCAAGATAGAGTTTCAAACATCTCAGCCCTGAGAACTTCTGTCTACAACTGAAATCTGACCTCCGTTCACTGCAATCCCCACACCTCCGGCCCCCGCCCCTTGTCACTGCTTCCAGTGGGAATTAAAAGGTGGCTGCCAGCTTTCCCAGGCTTCACAACCGATTTCTAAATTCCCCACGTCAAATCATTTCTTTTTCTCTAGCTCAAGCCTCCTGTCCTCCCCCCTCTGCCGCGCCTTGGTGCTCATTTACAGGCCTCTCCCTCAGGCTCACGACGGTTTGGGCACCCCTGTCTTTCTGCTCCCCTAAATGCGGCCGAGCAGTTTCAACATCCACAGTTTCCATCTTTGCAATCTGGGGGGCTAGCATCATCCCTGGGTCATAATGGGCGCTCCACATCTGTTGCACTGTGCTCGTAATGAGAATTTTAATTTCCTTAACCCCACAGGGTAATGAATTAAACAAATGTCCTGGGTGTCAACTCTTAGCCAAGCACGGGTTGAGTGGGACTGGTTAACATGACAAACATAGTCTTTGGCCTCAGGATGCTTCCAAGAGGGGCGCCTGGGTGGCTCAGTGGGTTGGGCCGCTGCCTTTGGCTCAGGTCATGATCTCAGGGTCCTGGGATCGAGCTCCAAGTCCGGCTCTGCTCGGCAGGGAGCCTGCTTCCCCCTCTCTCTCTGCCTGCCTTTCTGCCTGCTTGTGATCTCTGTCAAATAAATTAATTAATGAAATCTTTAAAAAAAAAAAAAAAAAGATGCTTCCGAGAGTGGCCAGTGGAGAGAAAGGCAACCTGGCGATTTTAATGAAAAGTGAAAAGTGCTCTGATGGGGCAAATCCCAGGATGTGCTGGAGCATGTAGGAGGGGCACAAAATCTAGACTCCAGTGACCTTGAACCTGCACTTCCAACCAAGCCAGTATTCACACTCACGAGCTATACGCTCAGTGCTGTGACTTGCCTGTGATGTCTGAGATTCCCCAGCTCCTTACCCTTCCATCTACTCTTGGGTTTAACAAAAAGCCAAGAGGCAAGAATATCCTCACAGTCCTCTTCATTCTTCCCATGTGATCTGTTCCCACACCTGTCCTCCGGTCTTCCTCCCCGCCTCCCGGGGCTCCCCATCCGTCCATCCTGCCTCCTTAGGGCCCTCACTCTAGCCACTGCTCCCTCCTCTTCTGTGTCCTCCATCATTCTCTTTATTTAGGCATTCTTCTTGATAACGTACTTAATTCGCATATCGCCTAAAACAAAACCAAATGAAAACAAACCGCACTTCCCTCAACCCCACATCCCCCTGCCCACGTCTCTCTGGTTTTCTCACTTCACAGCAAACTTCTTAAAAACCTTCTACACACTCTTTCCTGTTCCCCCACTGACCAGTCTCCCCTCAACCCACTGTGATTTGGCTTCTCCCTCCCCTGCCACCTATCCCCCTCACTCCACTCCCTTCACCTCACCCAGTGTCTCTAACCTCCTCATTGCTCAGTTCTGTGAGGACGGGTCAATCTTTTGCTCACTTGTCCTGCTGCTGCCACAGGCATTCCTCCTGCCCAGAAAGCTTGCTTCCCTGATTCCCCCGCACCATGAACTCTTCTCTTGGCTGACCTGCGTCTCTGTCAGCAGCCTCCCTCCTCCCCATCTTGGGCCTCTGGTCCTGTCACATTGCATGAAGGCCTCAGTAAGTTGCCTCAAACACAATTAGGAGTCTCTCTGCCTGACCTCCAATCTCACTGTCAGCAATTCCATTAAACATGAAATTCCACAAATAGTGGCAGACAAGTGTGTCCCATCCTTACGCTATGCATATGAAAAAGATACTATTTGGAGGCGGCTTAGAGTCCTCTAGACTCTTCAGTGTCAACAGCATGCTAAGTGCTACTACCGGGGTAAGCACAGGACACTGTGGGAATGTGAGCAAGGGACACAGAACCCAGCTGTGGGCGGGGGAGTGAAGTAGTGGCTGCTCTGGAAGGCATTCCAGAACAGACGCCAACCAGGCCAAACGGGGATCTGCAGCCAGCCAAGTGAAGAGGTGATGAAATTGTCTTTCAGGTAGAGGAAATAAAATATGCAAAGGCTTAGAGAGGAGAGATTGTAAGCCATATTTATAGGACTGTGGTTAGGAACATAGACACCAGGGCTCCATGATTGCCATACATATATGTATGCCATCATGCTTATTAAAATCTCTCTGTAAGTGGCACATCTCCCAGCTGTGTGACCTGACATAAAGTACTTAACCTCTCTAGGCTTCTGTTCTCTTGCCTGAGGAGAGGTGGTAATACCTCACGGGGCCAACAGACCACCTCATATAAAGCTGAGCTCCTATTTTCATGGCTGAGATTGCTCAGAACATCTGAAGGACAGTCTGAGGGTAGAAATGGCAAAGGATAAAACTGTGACAACAGGCAGAGGCCAGAGAGTGAAGGGCTGTGAAGGCTGTGCTGCAGTGTCTGCACACGATCCCCAGGGCCATGTGAAGGTACCGAAGGGTTTTAAGTCAAGGCTGACAAGAAGAGAGTTTGTTTTAGAAATATCCTCTTGGGGCACCTGGGTGGCTCAGTGGGTTAAGGCCTCTGCCTTCGGCTCAGGTCATGATCTCAGGGTCCTGGGATCGAGCCCTGCATGGGGCTCCCTGTTCAGCAGGGAGCCTGCTTCCCCCTTTTTCTCTGCCTACTTGTGATCTTTGTCTGTCAAATAAGTAAATAAGTATATAAATAAATAAAATCTTTAGAAATATCCTCTTGACCGCAGTGTAGAAAGATGACCATAAGGGGGCAAGGCTGGAAGTGTGGCACCAGTTAGGAGGCTGTTCCCCTAATCTCAGCAGAAGATGCTGGTGACAGTAAGGCTGGATAGAAGCACAAATGCTACACATTTCTGGAGAAGGGAGAAGCAGCAGGACCTGAAAACTGGCAGTGGAGGATGAAAGTGGGGGAGGAATCAAGGATGCCCAGCTGACTGGCTCTCTACCTCAGAGAGTACATAGGGCCCACGAGGTACACTTCCTTCTATACCCTACCAGGTCAGCACCCAGCCCTTCCCTGTACACGAGTCTGCCCCTCCAGCTTCCATCTTTCTGACTCTCTTTAAACACCTGCTCAATCTTCACCAACCAAAATCAATACATAAATAACACCTTCCTTGAATGCCTTTCCCTCAAGCTTCTATCCTTCCTCCCTTCTTCACCACCCAATTTCTCCCACTGGCCTACAGGATACAGTCTAAACACTGTGTGGCACACGAGGCCCTTCAGACTTGGGCCCAGGCTAACCGCATCTCACGTCTCAACTGCCTGGGCCCTTCCAGGGCCCTGTGGATCTCAGTGTTGCTCTACCAACAAGAATGGCCAGCTTCCTTTTTGCCCTTTGGCTGATTCCCCAAGGTAACTGGGGGCTGTTGGTTCTGTGGTCCCACCTATGCCATCTCTTCCCCTACTCTGCTGTAAAACTTAACCCTCCATCCCACTGGAGTGTGAGTTCCTCAAGGGCAGGGGTTGGTCTTCCCTATCTTGCATTTCCAGGGTCTGGCATAACAACTTGGCACGAAATAGATGTTTAATAAACGCATGCTTGGTGACTGGATGAAGGAATCAGCCAGCTCCTGTTTGGATGGTTATATCTGAATGTCCATGATATGTAGGTCCATAAAACTACCAACTTCCCAAAGCCGCCATGTGCAGTGGCAGAATCTCCATCCAAGAAGGCCGGTGCAAAGTCTATGAGGCATTTTACAGCTATGACAGAAAATAGCAATGTCAGCAATGGTGTCATCTCTGGACACTAAGGACAGGCATTCAGTGCCATGAACGGTCAGTTAAATTGTAATTGGAGTGAACTGTTCCTCTGCAAACCATAATGTTCTTTAGCTGCAGCCAAATGGTGTTCAAGAAGGAGGGAAATTTTTTTTGAAATGTCAAGGAAATTATTTCCAATTTGGTGCTCACAACCAGAGACTCTAATGATCAGTGGAAATGAGAAGCAAACAAATTAGCACTAATGGAAAATGGCTTTTGGAAAAGGGGATTTAATTTATAGTCAACTGATCATGGGATGCAGCATGCAGTAAAAGTCGGCCTCACCAGCTTGATCATAAGGACTGGAGCACACACGGAATGCCAGAGAAAAATATACGTATGCCATCATGCTTATTGGAATCTCTCTCGTAAGTGGCAGCCAATTAAAATAGTCATTATTTTACCTTGGAGAGAAAATGGCCTGAAAAATCAAAGCACATGAAATTAAAATCCGGATTAGGAACCGTGGTCCAAATTGGTTTGTTTGTGGCCTTTTAACCTTGGCAAAGTCTTCTGCAAGGACCACAAACCTACTTTGTCTTCAGCCCGGAGTGGACTCTTTGTTTTTAATTTCCTCTCCATTTTCAAAGGTGATGAATAAATCTGGACTCATCCATAAATCATTTCTATAGCAGACAAATGGCTCTTCCTCACACAGGGAAACTAAAATCACAAAATCTCAAAAACCCTGGCTATTGTACTAAAGTTAAAAGTCTTTAGTGACAAGCGAGAAGAGGTATTAAAAACCAAAAGGTCACCTGATCTTGTTTCTAAATAAAATTTCTCAGAGGGCTTTTTTCCCCTAAATCAAAGACACATTTCTAAAAGCAAGAAGCCTCCAGGGCACAGGCTGCCAGCCTGGCTCCCTGTCCCCGGATGGCCTCAGAGACAAGGCCGTCACTGTCCCCTGTTCCTGCAGGCTCCACCTGCAGAACAGGACAGAGGCCTTCTCTTCGGGCTCTCACCCCAACTCCTCACTCTCGGCTCCATGTGTGGAAAGAGAGACAGGGAAAGAAACATTTTCCTTCTGACCTCAGGCTCAGTGACAGGGTGTCCTGCCCTTCTGCCCTCAGGGTATATATGCTACAAATGGTCACTTTCTCCTCATAGATTCCCTTCCTTCTGCTTCCTCCCTCGTACCTTCTTCTGAGATCCTTCTAGCTACCCATCGCTTCCCTACAGACTCCAGCTGCCCCATTTTTCCTCACAGTTGCCTTTCCCTCCATCCTCTCCCCAGAGACCACCTTTCCCCCACCTTCCTCTGACAACGCCCTCTGCCTTCATCGTCTCCTCAGACCTACCTCACTCTCTACCCAGACCCCACTTTTCCTCTCAGATCACTTCTGCAGTCTCCCCACAAAACGTTAACTCTCTAGGTCAACCATCACCTTTCTACCCACATTCTCCTCAGCCCTGCACTGCTCTGTGCTTCACCCTCCCTGACCTGATTTCCTACCCTTCTTTCCTTCTCAGCCTTCTTACTCTGCCCTCAAGAGCCTTTGTTCCCCACCAGCAGGCTCCTCCACCCTTAGCTTCTCCACAGCTGCTCTGCCTCCTCTCCGCCTGCCCCCAAAGTTGGCTCTACGCCACGCGCCACTTACACAGAGCCCTCCCTGGTGGAGGTTGCTTATACTCTTTTTTTTTTTTTTTTAATTTATTTGACAGAGAGAGAGATCACGAGTAGGCAGAGAGGCAGGCAGAGAGAGAGAGAGGAGGAAGCAGGCTTCCCGCTGAGCAGAGAGCCCGATGCGGGGCTCGATCCCAACACCCTGAGATCATGACATGAGCCGAAGGCAGAGGCTTAACCCACTGAGCCACCCAGGCACCCCAAGGATGCTTATACTCTTATGCCCCAAAGTTCTCAGGACTGGCAGTGGGGGTGGGGGTTGTGTCTGCTCATCAAAGCCCAACCCAGTTCCTTCTTCCACTTCTTTCCTGTAAACACCCTTACTACTTTGAGGCTCACGCCACTCTGCTCTATTGACCATTACCCCACCTCATATTCATATCATCGCATACAGACTCCAGAACAACATACTTAATTCATCCAGGGCTTTGGTACCTGGCTCACAAGCATCCTTTTCCATCCTCAAATCCTGCCATCATCTAGAGGGGCTGGCCATATCAACATCTTGACTCTCCTGTATTTCACTCCAGCCGCCCAATCCCATGGCTACGCCCTGGGCCTTGCCATCACATGGGACTACTCAAACTTTATTATTCCACTTTTTTTTTTTTTAAAGATTTTATTCATTTATTTGACAGACAGAGATGATAGTAGCAGAGAGGCAGGCAGAGAGAGAGAAAGAAGCAGGCTCCCCGCTGAGCAGGGAGCCTGATGTGGGGCTCGATCCAGGACCCTGAGATCATGACCTGAGCCAAAGACAGAGGCTAAATCCGCTGAGCCACTCAGGTGCCCCATTATTCCACTTTCTGATCACACTACTTTCATTAAACTCTTCCTAGATATGTGTTTGCCTGACTTCACTGGGACCCCCAGTCCAAAACACTTTTATACCCTCTTAGGCAGCTTAGGTTCTAAGCTACATCATCTCAACCTTTTGCCAAGATCATCCACTTCCTTGTCCTTTGTCCTTCCATTTCATCTGCCTGATGAAACCCAAACCTGGATAGATTCAACTAAGCTCTCTGCACCCACTGCTAGATGCCTGAATACTGTTGGGGGGTGGAAAATACCTCCTACACAACCATGCAGACCGCTGCTGTGACATCGAAAGGTCCCCAACCTCATAGCTGCCCAGAAATCTGCACGCTGTCACGGTGCTCCTGTTCTTCACTCACCGAGGCTAGTTCAGCCCTTCTCTGCTCTTCTCAGACCTTGCACACCATCTCCAATCCCACTCTCACTGGCTGATATCATGCCCACATTGCATAGAGAAAATAGAAACCGCCAAACAAGAATTTCCTCAACTTCCTGCCACCAAAGCTACCAATATGCAGATCTCACATGCTTCCTTTTTGTCACAATACAAGTGTCCCTCCACTTTTCTAGGTGAATTTCTCCACCTTATTCCTTTTCTGGGGGTGCTACTCTCTCAGTTATTGCCTTTTCTCTGTCATTTTATCCTTTTTCCCTTTTGCTGGGTCCATGCTAACAGCACTTCTCTCATCTGAATAAAAACTTTTGTCTCCTTCCAGCAATTGCCTTCTCCTTTTTTCTTGGGAAGAGCTAAACGTCTCAAAAGTGTACTGTACAGTTTTTACCTTCTCACCTGCTTCTCAATTCACTGTAATTTGACCTCTGTTCCCATGGCTTCACCGAAACTGCATTTAAAAGGTCACCAACAACTTCCTTGTTTCTAAATCCACCGGATTGTTTTTCAGACCTTATTTTACTTGATTAGTCATCAGCCTTCAATACTTTCCTGCTGTGGCTTCTGAAACACCCCGTTCTACCACTGACTACCTTACAATTCTGGACATTTCATCTCAATTAACTTTGCAGGTTCATCCTTCCTTTGCAGATCCTCAGACTAGGGGGCTTCTCAGGGCTCACTCTTTCTTTCTTTCTTTTTTCTTTTTTTAAAAGATTTTATTTATTTATTTGACAGAGAGACAGTGAGAGAGGGAACACAAGCGGGGGGAGTGGGAGAGGGAAAAGCAGGCTTCCCATCAAGCAGGGAGCCCGATGCGGGGCTCAATCCCAGGACCCCGGGATCATGACTTGAGCCAAAGGCAGATGCTTAACTGACTGAGCCACCCAGGCGCCCCTCTCAGGGCTCTCTTGTAGGCCTTCTTCTATTCTTACTCCTATTTATACTTTCTGGGAAACCCAACAAATCCATCCACTGGTGTGGCTGATGTCTATAAGGCACTACAGACCACGTTTCTATTTCCAGTTTAGGTTTATCTTGCAAGCACCAATCAGGCATATTCCAACCTCTTGGGACACTTCCACTTGGATGTGTCCCACTTGTTATCACAGACTCATCAGACCCAGTACTTACCCTCTCCTAAAAACCCTGCTACCTCTTCTTTCTGTTTGCTCAATACAGGAATTTAGAAGTCATTCTTCATTTCTCCTACTTGCCCCACCAGGCACCCCATCCAGTTTTTTTTTAGCTCATAAGTATCTAAGGAATCCATCTCCGCCTCTTCATTCCTGCTACCTCTCCATTCCTTAGGCCACCATAACCTTTCCCCATTACTGAAACAACTTCCTAACTAGTCTCCTTCCTTCTCCCAATCCCCAATCCATTCTTTCCATTGATCCCTCTAAAATGCAAATCTTGGGGCGCCTGGGTGGCTCAGTGGGTTAAAGCCTCTGCCTTCGGCTCAGGTCATGATCCCAGAGTCCTGGGATCGAGCCCCACATCGGGCTCTCTGCTCAGCAGGGAGCCTGCTTCCTCCTCTCTCTCTGCCTGCTTGTGATCTTTGTCTGTCAAATAAATAAATAAAATCTTTAAAAAAAAATAAATAAAATGCAAATCTGATCATTATTCCTTTGCTTAAAGTACTTCAATGACTCTCCATTGTCCTTAGGATAAAGTCTGAGCTCTTGTGCTCACAGGTATAAAATACACTGGAAAATTTTTATCATCTACCCATAAGCTCAAAGCTGACTTGACATCAAGGACCCTCCAGGATTGGAGATTGTCAAGCGGAGTTTGACACCAAAGACCCTCCAAGATCCTAACTGTTCTTCCGAGTTTACTCTCACATTAGTATCTCCACTGGCCAGAAGATGCTCAAAATTTCTGGCACTCATCTCTCAGTTTCCCCTCGTTGAGCTCCTGCAAGGAGTCCTTTGTCCTCCATATCCCCACGAGTCTTTCAAGGCCCAGCTCAAGACATATCCCCTTAGGGTCTATTCTTCTGTAGTATTTATCCCTCACACAGAGTTGGTTCATGTATGGTTTCTCTCCCTCTCCTTTTAAGACTTACGGAAGTCAAGACCAAAAGCGTAATCTTCACTAGAGCTCACCTACATAATAGGAGCTAAGTAAATATTTGTTAAAAACATAGATAAATTCAAGAAAACTGTACTCTCTAGCCCTTTTATGTCCCCAACGGACAGAACATTTTGAAGACACCACTCCCCTGCCTACCACTCACCCCACCGCCAAAATATTCCTCAACCCACTGGATGGAGGATGGGCTGGCACGCGTCCCCTAGGCCGTTTTGTACGGTTTTCTACCTCCAGCCCTCGGAGCTGCGTCTGGTAAAGGACGGTAGAGGTAGGAGATGGCGTAAACCAAAGGGCACTGCCGTCCACCCCGTAGATAAGACAAGGCGGGGAAGGGAGACCTTCCTATTTCCAGAACACCGCAAATCTCCCGCAGACCCTCCTACCTACACGGGAGGGTGGGAACTCTTCCCGAGAGGCGTCCCGGTTGACCAATACCTGACCCAGATCACGCGAGTCAGCCAATGGCTGTGAAGCACGGCTGGAACGGGGCGGGGAATGGTTGCTAGGGCCGAGCTGTGGGGTGGCGCGAGAGGCTCGGAGAGAGACTCGGCGGTTGCTAAGCCGGGAGGTCACAGAGCGCGGCTCAGCGATTGGGCAGCGACGGGGGAGGGGGGTGGTGATTGGGCGGCGCCCAGGAGGCTCCCGGGTGAGGCGCGGGCGCGCGAGCGGGAGTTCCGGCGGAGGCCCGTGCTGAAGGCCGGCGCCTTCACCATGGCCTCGGCTGAGCTGGACTACACCATCGAGATCCCGGATCAGCCCTGCTGGAGCCAGGGTATGGAACAAGGGTCGGGTCCCATCTTGGGGAGGTAACCTGACGAGTCTCTGGGTCGCAAGCACAGCTGTGACTCCGCCCCTTTCGGAGCCCCGCCCTCTCGCGACCCGCCCCCTCACGGGGTCCTGCAGGTCCTAGGCTTGGTCGGGCCCACAGAGTCCCGCCCCGCACAAGCCCCGCCCCGGAGTGGTCTCGGCGTCCGAGTCCCGCCCCTTCCCTGCGGCCTCGGCTGTTGGGGGCTTTTTCTGTCTTCTAGGTGGCAGTTCTCAGGTCCGTGCCTTCGTTTCTCCCCTCGAAACTGAAGGCTGCCGAGGGCAGGGGCTGTCCTTCCTTTGTTTGGGGTCAGGCTTCCCACTTACAGCCTCTCGTCAGCGGTTGTGGCTGGGGGACCCACCCACATTATTTTCCACCCACTGTTTTCCCGGGGGTCCTTGCAGAAGCCCGGGACACGGGACTCATCCCTCCCACTTTCCTTGGCAGTGGTGAACCAAGCAGTCTCTGCCGTCAGGTTGAAGTCGGTTCAGATCCCCTCTTTAGTAGCTAGATGACCTCTGGCAGTTTCCTCATCTGCAAAACGAGGCTACCCATAGTAACCCCCTTTCCAGGGCTGTTGGTTGCACAACTGAGGTAGTTTGTGTGACGGACCCAGCATAGTGCCTGGCATGGAATAAGTATAGTTCTTAGCGTTCCTCCTCCCTGGAGTCGTATCATTAAAGAGCAGTGTGTAGGAGGCTCCACAAAATGAGTAGCCTGTAGAGCAGGCCTGGGTCCCTGTAGTGAGAGTTGGATTGCAGGCCCAGAGAACGGAAAGTTTGGCGCTGACTGGGAATTTTGATAGAGGAGGCTTGAGGTACTCATCCCAACATGTCCCTCCCTCCTTTGGTCCACACGGCCTTTTCGCCCTCCAGTCTCACTGCCAACTTCTTGTATGGCTGCTGGCGATCTTCCTTAATGTAGAGGTTTACTCTTATCACGCTCTGCCTAAAGCCCTTCAGTGGCTCCTTAGGGCCCTCAGGATAAATCAAATTCAGGTTCCTTAAGGGGGCATTCAAAGTCCTTTGCACTTTAGCAGCTCCTGCTTACCTCTTTGATCACGGTGTCCTTCCACTGTTCAATTTGAGTTTTACGTTCTGGCAACCCGAACTGTTTGTGATTCTCCACACACTTCTTGCTTCTCTGCCTCTACTCCTGCTGTTTCCTCTTGCCTGGAATGCCCTTTCCCCTCTGCTGTGTCACACTGTCCCCTTGTCCTTGTCCAGTTCATCATTGAAGGCTTAGCTCAGATGTTTCCTCCTTCAGGAGAGCCTCCCCAGCCCCTTCCCATAGCATCTTGTATTATTGGTTGGGGTCTAGGAGGAGAGGGCAGCCCGTAGGCTTCCACAGGACAGATGGCCCTAGCTCCTTAGGGCTCCGTATGGTGGTAGAGGGCTTTTGGGCTTATGGGTGTTAAAATACTTTTCAGAAGTTTGGCATCAGGAGAGATGAAGCCAGTTAATATTCTTTTTTTTTTTTTTTTTTTTTAAGATTTTATTTATTTGACAGAGAGAGAGATCACAAGTAGGCAGAGAGGCAGGCAGAGGTGGGGGGGAGAAGCAGGCTCCCCGCTGAGCAGAGAGCCCAATTCGGGGCTTGATCCCAGGACCCTGAGACCGTGACCTGAGCCGAAGGCAGAGGCTTAACCCACTGAGCCACCCACTGCCCCGCCAGTTAATATTCTTGCCTGTGGAGAGCCACCAGCTGCAAAGGGCTGGAGCTACCCTCTTTGTGGCTAGGAGGGCAGATGTGGTCTCTCAGCCCACGTGAGCAGCCTGGTGGTCTTGGTTTGCCTCACTTCTATCTCCTACTGGTTTTAGGGCTTTGACAAGTTGTTGAACCTTCCTGGGCCTCAGATTCCTCCATAACAGTGCCTCTTTCATGGGATTGTGAGGGTTTCCGAGACAGTGACTGGGTGTGTGTGCCTGGCATATCGGTGTATCTCCTCTTCTTGTGGGTCCCCTCACTGCATCAGGAGGTGGGGTCCTAGACTTGGAAGAAACCTCAGGGGGCCATTTAGTCCTACTAGCATGGGGGTATTCTGTTGCTTCCAGACCCTTCCCTGACAGGATGCTTCCTCCCAAACATCCTGGCCTGCCGGAGGTAACTGGGATTGTTAGAAAGCACTTCCCTTTCTTGAGCAACTATAGGCCTTCCTGTCATTTCTGTTTTCAGTTCAGTATTTGGTGTGTCCTGGCCGCAGGTTAGTTGCTGGTGCCTGAGAAGTGACTCACGCACAGGCTCCATTCAGGGAGCTGTGGTTTTCAGGAGGTGGGAGGATGTTTAAGCAGGTGGTTTCACAATGATGTGGTAATTGCAGGACGAGAAGGTCGGGGTGGGTGCAACACAGCAAGGTAATCTCTCTTCCTCTCTCTTCAGGAGGTCAGCTCATTCCTTCCTCACATCTCTGTTCTCCAAGAAGAATACCTCTAGGGCGGTCAGCTGTCCTTCCTCCGATGTGGTTCTAAGGACGTCCTCCATCTGATTACTTCTCTGGATCAGCTTTAGTTCATCATGTCTTTCCCTCTCAAAGCGCATGGTCCAGAGCTGGGCTGGGGGTTGTAGCCCCCCTCAGCAGGAGATAACAGCACTGTGATCCCCTGAATCTCTTTCCCATCTGCAGAGAGCTCCCTCCAGGCTGACATGGTTTCACATGGGGGTAGCCTAGGGGGATCTTGGAGACTGTCTTTCTTTTGCATTTGCTGTTTAATGGTATAGAAGTATGTAGGGCAGTCATGTTTGGTTTCTGGAATTTCTCTCCCCCACATTTGAACATGAAAACTGCGATGCCCAGCACTGCTGTGAGCTGACAGGCGAGCAGCTGCTGCTGGCATATCGTTACGTAGAAGGCAGCTGCGGATCTAGGGTTGTTCAGAGCCCACGCTGGGCAGCCCTGGATCCTTCTGCTGGGAATCCCACCAGCCAGTATCCGTGACTGCCCATGCCAGGAGAGTAGTCTGTCTACTCCTTTGCTGAAGCTGATCCCTTGACCTGGAATCTCCCTGCATCCTTCTTCCTGACCAGTGAGTGATCCCTGTCCCCTCGTAATACTCTGTTCCCATCTCATTTTCTTGGGGAAGATTCTATTCTCTTGGCTCCCATAGCAAGGATCCCTGTGGTAGTGCTTTTGATGGTTTTGCTCACTGTTGCTAGGGCCTGGCAAGGATGAGGTGCCAAAGGACCTGAATGGAGTCACTTGGCAGCTCTGTAGGCCTGAGCCAGAGATGCTCTGACATCCCAGGCTGAGGCTAAGCTGTCCCTTCTCCCAGCCAGAGATTGGTTAGCCAAGTGCTGCCCCAGGCCCCTCTTTGGCTTGCTGGCAGCCCAGTAGGCCTTCTTAACAGCATTATATTGCTCTCATGCTTAGTAAACATTTTCAGAAATAACTGATTCACAGAGTCCGGATAAGGGGCCTAACCTTTGAGTACAAGGAAGGCCTTTGGTGGTCACAAAGAGGAGAAGTGGCAGGTTTATTGTGAGCCCAGGTTTTATTGTGAACCTGCTCTTCTGCTAAGCACTTGCGAGAAAAAAGAAAAAAAAAAGAGTGGGGGCCAAAAAAAGAAAAGGCCACTTAACCTTCAGGAAGCTTTCACTGGCCTCTGGGAAATAGTTTTGAGTGGTTTTGAACACCATGCTGGGCCCCAGTTGTTACTGTGGGCTTCTGGAGAAGAGTGGCCCACTGGACCTAGAGCTTCATAGGGCTGATGGGTAGATGGTGAGCAAAGAAAATGCACAGGTAGGGGCACTGGGGGAGGACTGAGGTGGTCCCACAGAGCTGTCACACCAGAGAGGCCTCAGAGGCCCAGGTGAAGAGTAAGTTGGGACTTCATCCTCTCCTTGCCTGTGGGCCCCCCTTTTTTTTAAAAAACAGGAGTTTAATTTACAGGCATACCTTGTTTTATTGTGCTTTGCATTATTATACTTCGCAGATGTGGGGTTTTTGTTTGTTTGTTTGTTTTTGTTTTTGACAGATCGAAGATTTGTGGTAACCTTGCATCAAGCAAGTCTATGGGTGCCATTTTTCCAACAGCATTTGCTCACTTCATGTTTCTGTGTCATATTTTGGTAATTCTCATAATATTTCAGACTTTTCCATTATGATTATATTTTTTTATGGTGATCTGTGATCAGTGACCTTTGATGTTACTATTGGCCTTGTTTGGGGGCACCATGAACCCCACCTGTGTAAGACAGTGAACTTAACCAATGATTGTTGTGTGTGTTCTTTTTTTTTTTTTTTAAAGATTTTATTTATTTATCAGAGAGAGAGAGGGGGAGAGAGCGAGCACAGATAGACAGAATGGCAGGCAGAGGGAGAAGCAGGCTCCCCTCTGAGCAAGGAGCCCGATGTGGGACTTGATCCCAGGACGCTGGGATCATGACCTGAGCGAAGGCAGCTGCTTAACCAACTGAGCCACCCAGGCATCCCTGTTGTGTGTGTTCTAACTGTTCCACTGACTGGCCATTCCATCGTTTCTCTCCCTCTTCTGGGGCCTCCCTATTCCCTGAGAACACAGTATTGAAATTAGGACAGTTCATAACCCTATAGTGGCTTCTAAGTGTTCAAGTGAAAGGAAGAATCATGAGTCTCTCACTTTAAATCAAAAGCTGGAAATGAGTAAGCTTATTAAAGAAGGACCGTGAAAAGCCGAGAGGTCCTATTGAACCAAATGGCCAAGTTGCGAAGGCAAAGGAAAAGTTCTTGAAGGAAATCAAAAGTGCCCCTCCAGTGAACATACGAATGTTAAGAAAACAATCTTACTGCTGATGCAGAAAAAGTTTTAGTGGTCTGGATAGAAGATCAAACATTCCCTTAAGCCAGAGCCTAAATCCAGAGCAAGGCCCTCCCTCTCTTCAATCCTCTGAAGGCCAAGAGGGAAGGAAGATGCAAAAGAAAAGCTGGAAGCTGGCAGAGATGGGTTCTTGAGGTTGGAGGAAAGAAGCCATCTCCATAGCATAAAAGTGTAATGTGAAGCAGCAAGTTATGATGTAGAAACCAGAAGACTTGGCTATGATCTTTCGAAGGTGGCTGCACTAAACAACAGATTTTCAATATAGAAGAAACAGTCTTGTGTTGAAAGAAGCAGCAATGTAGGACTTTCATAGCTAGAGAGGAGAAGTCAATGCCTGGCCTCAAAGCTTCTAAGGATAGGCTGACTCTTTTGCTAGAAGCTAAGGCAGCTGGTGACTCTTTAAGTTGAAGGCAATGCTCCTGTACCATTCCTAAAATTCTAAGGCCCTTCAGAATTATGATAAGTCTACTCTGCCTGTGCTTTCTGAATTGAACAGCAAAGCCTGGATGCCAGCACATCTGTTTCCAACATGGTTTACTGAATAGTTGAAGCCCACTGTTGAGGACTTCTACTCAGAAGAAAAGATACTTTTCAAGATATTAGTGTTCATTGACAATGTATCTTCATCATCCTTGGTCACCCAAGGGCTCTGATGGAGGTATATGATAAGATTAATGCTGTTTTCATGACTGATAGCACAATATCTATTCTGCAGCCCATAGATCAAGGAGTAATTTCAACTTAAGTCCTGTTGCTTAAGAAATAGATTTCTTGAGGCTAGAGCTGCCACAGAGTGATTCCTCTGGTGGACCCAGGCAAAGTAAACCAAAAACATTCTGGAAAGGATTCACCATTCTAGACGCCATTAAGAATATTTGTGATTCATGGGAAGAGGTCAAAATACTATCATGAGCAGGACTTCGGAAGAAGGTGGTTCCAGCCCTCACGGGTGACTGACCGGCTGAGCACTTGAGCGGAGGAAGTGACCGCAGATGGGGTGGAAAGAGCAAGAGAACGAGAGTCAGAAGAGGCGCCTGAAGGAGCGGCTGAAGTGCGGCCTTGTCTTGAGAAAACCTGAACAGGTGAGGAGTTACAGCTGATGGAGGAGCAAAGACAGTGGTTTCTGGAGATGGAACCTGCTCCCAGTGAAGACGCTTTGAAGATTGTGGAGATGACAGTAAAGGATTTAGGACACTCTGTAAACTCAGTTGCTGAAGCGGCTTTAGGGTTGGAGAGGACTGAGTCCCCATCTTGAAAGAAGTTCTGCTCTGGGTAAAATGCTATCAAACAGCATCACGTGCTACAGGGAAATCGTTTCCGAAAGGAAGAACCAATCAGTGCAGCAAACTTCCTTGTTGTCTTATTTTAAGAAACCACCACAGCCACCCCAGCCTTCAGCGCCCACCACCCTGACTGGTCAGCAGCCATCAACAGCGAGGCCAGACCCTCCACAGCGAAAAGATTAGGACTCGCTGAAAACTCAGATGGTGATTGGCATTTTTTAGCAATAAAGCATTTTTTTTTAAAAGATTTTACTTATTTATTTGACAGAGAGAATAGGCAGGGAAGCAGGCAGAGAGAGGGGGAAGCAGGCTCCCTGCCGAGCAGAGAGCCCGATGCAGGGCTCAATCCCAGGACCCTGAGATCATGACCTGAGCTGAAGGCAGAGGCTTAGCCCACTGAGCCACCCAGGTGCCCCAGCAATAAAGTATTTTTAAAGATTTTATTTTTAAATTTTTTTAAACTAAACTCTACACCCAGTGTGGGGCTTGAACTCACAACCCTGAGATCAGGGGTCCCATGCTATACTGACTGAGCCAGCCAGTCACCCCAGCAATAAAGTGTTTTTAGATTAAGGTATGTACATTGTTTTTTTAGACAATGCAAGTACATACTTCATAGACCCTGGTATAATGAAAACAACGTTTATATGCACTGGGAAACCAAAAAATTTGTTTGACTCACTTTATTGTGATATTTGCTTTTTGGGGGTAGTTTGGGAACAAGCCCACATATCTCCAAGGTAAGCCTATATTTTTTGGAGTCACAGACTCTTTCGCACATTAACGGAAACCCTTTCTAATTTGTCTGCTCTATACCAGGTGCCGTCTATGCTCTGGATTTGAGGTCCAAACCTGGTGGACTCTTTCCAGGCCTCTTTTCTCTGAGCTCGTGGGGGTCTCTCTTGCCCTTCCTCTGTTGACCGTGTCCTCACATGCCAGGCCTGCCAGGAGCACCTCTCATGATTTTATTAATGGCATCACAATTCCTTGTGAAGGAGGGAAAGGTCTTACTCTGTTTTACATATGAGGACCAGAAACTCCAGGGAGCTGAGGTGTCTTACCCCAAATTACCCCAGATTTCAACTCGAGTTCCACTCCTCAGCTAGTGCGTGCGGATTCCTGTTGCCCTTAGGAAGTGTTGCTTGACCATAGTTCCATTTCTAGGACACAATTAAGGACACACACAAAGAAAGAGGTGTTCAACAGAGTCCTTTTATAATAGCAAAAATTGGAAACATCATGTCCAATAATGGGAGATTGGTCACCACAAATTATGAAATATTCTACGGTCGCTCTGTAGCCACTAAAAAGAGTGATGTAGAAATATATAAGCTGACAGGGAAAGAGGTTCACAATATATTGCTAAATGGAAGAAAGCAGATTACAAAACAGTGGGATTCCAATTTTATTAGACATTCATTTTCTCCTTTTCTGCAGTACGCACGTGCTGCTCGTGAAGGTATAATAGTATCTGGGGCTCATTGAACTCTTTTCTTTGTGCCAGGTACCATGCTAAGCCCTCGACAGACATTATCTTATTTAATCTACATATTAATAGCCCCATTTTAAAGAAAGATTTTATTTATTTATTTGATACAGAGAGAGAGACAGAGAGAGGAGAAATATAAATAGGGGGAGTGGGAGAGGGAGAAACAGACTCCCCGCTGAGCAGGGAGCCCGATGTTGGGGTCAGTCCCAGGATCCTGAGATCATGACCTGAGCCAAAGGCAGTTGTTTAACAACTGAGCCACCCAGGCGCCCCTTAAGAGCCCCATTTTACAGATAAGGAAATTGAAGTTTAAGGAGCTTGCTCAAGGTCTGGTTCATAATTATTCGTGGCAGAGCCAGAGATTTGGACACAGATAAGGTTTTGTTTTATTTTTATCTTTTGTAAAGTTCTAATTTTAATTCCAGTTAACATACAGTGTTCTGTTACTAGTTTCAGATGTACAGTATAGGGATTTGACACTTCCATAGAGCACCCAGGGCTCATCATGACCAGTGCGCTCCTCAGTCCCCATCATCTGTTTCACCCATCCCGTGCCCCACCCTCTGGCGAGCATCAACTTTTTCTCTATCCTTAAGAGTCTGTTTCTTGGTTTGTCTCTCTCTCTTGAATTCAGATATGGTTTTATAAAGTATGTACTGTGCTACTTTCCTAGGCTCTTATTTCAAAGGTAAAAAAAAATTATAAATAAATTAACTTAAATATAAATATATAAATATAGGAACTGTTGAGCACCCGACTGGCTCAGTCAGTAGAATATGTGATTCTTGATCTTGGAGTTGTGAATTCGAGCCCATGTTGGGGGTAGAGTTTACTTAAAGAAAAAATAAATACCGGACGTAGGTACGTGAGATTCTATAAAGTTTTGCTGGGGAGTAGAGGACACTGAGGATCCTTTTATTCTTTGCATTTTAAAAAGAAAACATAGGTTCTTTGCATTTTCATTCTGACTTACAGATAAAAAGCATGTATGGTGCTGTATACCCTTATTCCTTGTCAGCCTTTCCTTTGTCTTCTCTACATGCCCCTGGGATATACACAATCTAATCTATGCGTTAGTTTTATGACTTGAACTGTTGTACAATATGTGTATCTGTAATTCTTCTGTTATTGGTGTCAGTATTGTTTTGTTGAGAAATCCTAGAGGACAGGGAGACTGTGAGATTAAATTGTTTTGTGGGTGCTCAACAATCACCAGGGATGAAAAGAATACTTCTGCCTTACCAAGGGGCTAAAATAATATTTTAACTCTCGCTGCAAAAGTGATAAAATGTTGATTTTAGAAAGTGGGTGAAAAAAAAAATCATGAAAAAACAATTGCCTGTAGTCCCAGAAATAATTGCTATTAGTATTTGATGTGTTTTTCTCTATGCATAAATATATATGTGTGTGTGTATACGTGAATATATATGTACCTATAAATATATATGTATATATTTTTAAAGATTTTATTTGTTTATTTGACAGAGGTCACAAGTAGGCAGAGAGGCAGGCAGAGCAGGGCGGGGAGCAGGCTCCCCACTGAGCAGAGAGCCTGATATGGGGCTCGATCCCAGAACCCTGGGATCGTGACCTGAACTGAAGGCAGAGGCTGTAACCCACTGAGCCACCCAGGCGCCCAGCACCTATAAATAAATAAATAAATAAATAAACACACACACACACACACACACACACACACACACACACACACACACATATTCTGTTGTATATGCTGCTTTTCAACGTGCTTTTTCACTTAATGTATTACTAATTTTTTAAAAGATTTTAAAGTAATCTCTGTAGCCACCATGGGACTTGAACTTAAAACATTGAGCATGAGGTCAGGAATTGCATGCTCTACAGACCGAGTGAGCCAGGCAACCCTATTATTAATTTTTAAAAATAATAGCATTATTGAACTATAATTCATATACCATAAAACTCACCCTTTTAAGCTTGTATTGTTTTTTAGTATATTCACAGAATTGTGCAACTGTCACCAGTAACTCCAGAACAGTCTCCCTCACCTCAGAAGAAACCGTATACCCATTAGTAGTCACGCCCCACCCCCCTTTAGCTCCTTGTAACCACTACTCAATTCCTCTGTGGATCTACCTATTTTGGACATTTTATATAAATAGAATCATGTGATATATAGTCTTTTGTGGCTGGCTTCTTCTACTTAACATAGATTTTCTTTTTTTTTTTTTTTTTTAAAGATTTTATTTATTTATTTATTTGACAGACAGAGATCACAAGTAGGCAGAGAGGCAGGCAGAGAGAGAGATCGGGGAAGCAGGCTCCCTGCTGAGCGGAGAGCCCGATGTAGGGCTCCATCCCAGGACCCTGGGATCATGACCTGAGCTGAAGGCAGAGGCTTTAACCCACTGAGCCACCCAGGTGTCCCCGTCATTGCTTTTTTTAATGACCAAATAGTATTTCATGGTATGGCTGTACCATATTACTGATAGGCATTTGGATTGTTCCTACTTGGTGGCTCTTATGAATATCTGTGGCTCTGAACATTTGTGTTCAGGTTTTTGTGTGGACACATGCTTTCACTTCTCTTAGGTGTGTGTTTACCCAGTAATAGAAGTGCTGAGTCCTGTGTTTTTTTTTCTTTTTTTTTTTTTAGATTTTATGTATTTATTTGTTAGAGAGAGAGAGATAAAGATAGAAGCACAAGCAGTGGGGGGATTCCTGGGTGGCTCAGTTGGTTGAGCCGCTGCCTTCAGCTCAGGTCATGATCCCAGGGTCCTGGGATCAAGTCCCACATCTGGCTCCCTGCTCAGGGGGGAGCCTGCGTCTCTCTCTGCCTCTGCGTGCCCCTCTGCCTGCTTGTGTTCTCTCTCTCTCTCTCTCTGACAAATAAATAAAAAAAAAAGAAAAAAAAAAAAGAAGCACAAGCAGGGGGAGCAGCAGGCAGAGGGAGAAGCAGGCTCCCTGCTGAGCAGGGAGCCTGATTCGGAACTCCATCCAGGGACTTGGGATCATGCCCTGGGCTGAAAGCAGATGCTTCATTGACTGAGCCATCCAGGCGTCTTGGGTCCTGTGGTAACTTGATGGTTAATTTTTTTCTTAGGAACTGCTGAACTGCTTTCTAAATGTACCTTTTTGTGTTCTCACCCATAGTGTATAAGGGTCTGATCTCTCCACGCCCTCATCAACACTTGTTACTACCTGACTTTTTGATTATAGCCATCCTCATGGGTATAACATGGGACCTCACTGCAGTTTTCATCTTCATTTCCTTAAGGACTGTGATGTTGAACATCTTTTCATGTGCTCATTGATCATTCGTCTCTTTTCTTTGGAGAAATGTGTATTCACATCATTTGCCCATCTTAATTGGGTTGTCTTTTTATTGTTGAATTGTGAGAAGTTTTTGGTATATGCCAGATACAGACCCCCTATCAGATATATTATTTACAAATATCTCCTCCCATTCTGGGGGTTGTTCCTTTCACTTTTTTTTTTTTTTTTTTTTTTTTTTTTTTTTTTTTTTTTTTTTTTTTTTTAAAGGTTTTATTTATTTGACAGAGAGAAATCACAAGTAGATGGAGAGGCAGGCAGAGAGAGAGAGAGAGGGAAGCAGGCTCTCCACTTGAGCAGAGAGCCCGATGCGGGACTCGATCCCAGGACTCTGAGATCATGACCTGAGCCGAAGGCAGCGGCTTAACCCACTGAGCCACCCAGGCGCCCTCCTTTCACTTTTTTGATGGTGTCCTCTGAAGTACAAATATTTTGAATTTTGACAAAGTCCCAATTTATCTTTTTTTTTTTTCTTTTAGTCCTTGAACTTTTGGTCATGTCCAAGAAACCTTTGCTTAATGCCAGGCCACAAAGATTTTCTCCTGTGTTTTCTTTGAAGGGTTTTATTAAAGGTTTTAGCTCTTACGTGTGTGTCTCTAGTTTGCTTCATGTATTATCAAATATTTCCATATGACTAAACATTTTTCTTTTCTTAGAATTGCTATGTCGGGGCACCTGGGTGGCTCAGTGGGTTAAGCCGCTGCCTTCAGCTCAGGTCATGATCCCAGGGTCCTGGGATCGAGCCCCGCATCGGGCTCTCTGCTCAGCAGGGAGCCTGCTTCCTCCTCTCTCTCTGCCTGCCTCTCTGCCTGCTTGTGATCTCTCTCTGTTAAATAAATAAATAAAAAATCTAAAAAAAAAAAAAAAGAATTGCTATGTCAAAGATGGCATGCTTTTGAGATTTTTGATCCATGTTCCAAAACTACTCTTGTCCCTGTCCTTTCCCCCCATCTTCCTGCCTGTCTTCCGCTGTTGGGGTTCAGACCTTTGCCTTCCCTGGCCTTGGGGGAGGCTTCCTGGAAGTGAACAGTGAGCCAACTCAGCAGGTGGAGCGGGCATTAGCCAGGCATAAACATGGAGTGGCGGCACACTGGGCTGGGGAGTGAGGAGCACGTGCGAGGTCCTGGAGATGGGAGCAGGGTGGCTATGGGAGCGGGGTGGCGTCGGGGTCCAGAGAGATGGATGCTGGCTCTGCCACTTCCTGGCTGCATGTTCTTGGGGAGAGTGGCTTACTCTCTCTGTGTTTTAGTTTTCTCATCTGTGAAATGGGAACAGTAGTACCTAATTCCTAGG
This sequence comes from Mustela erminea, assembly GCF_009829155.1. Taxonomy (NCBI): domain Eukaryota; kingdom Metazoa; phylum Chordata; class Mammalia; order Carnivora; family Mustelidae; genus Mustela; species Mustela erminea. Next base: position 75,090,624 of record NC_045623.1, read on the forward strand.
ATGGTTTAGGACCCAATGAGGAAGCATATATGGGGGCTCTGGCCGTGTGGGGGGGGTGTCCCTGAGGAGGAGGAGGAAGCGAAAGAGGTCAGAGTGGATCTGTTGATGGGCAAAGACAGCTATGTGTACACATTTGGAGCTTAGGTGGTAGAGACTTGGTTCAGCCTGGGGGCTTGGGTTTTGTTACCCAGGGTGCCGGCTGGGGCAGTGGTTACAAGCTGGTCTCGAGACCACTTGGTTTGGGATTCCAGTTTCACTGGTTATTAGTTGTGTGACCTTGAGCCAGTTATCTGTTATCTCTGTGCCTTAAGTTGTTCATCAGCAAAATGAGAATAATCACAGTACATTGTTCATGGGATCATTGTAAAGTTTGGTGAATTGACACACAAAGGGCTCAGAACAGTGCTCGAGGCGAAACGCTCTTGTCCCTGTTACCGTCGCTGTTTTTCTTGGTGATGGGGAAGGAGGGGGAGAAAAGAGCGGGAAGGAGATGTGGACTTCAAGAGGTTTGTGGTGGCTTAGGAAGTGGATTTGATTGCCTGCACTGAGTCGTGGGAAGTCCTGGAACGTAAATGAGAGGTAGAGCCAGAGCCCAAGTCTTGTCCCCAAGGGGCAGCAGCCGGAGGCCCTGAGATGTCAGCCACGGGAGGGAACCAGGTGATCTGGTCAGTGGAATAAGCACAGAAAGAACAGGGGCTTTTATAAGAGGATGGAGGAATCGTGATCTGGATGTGGCAATAAATAACAGTGGCCATAACAATTACTTGTATTACTCTGGAAAGGGCAGTGGGTATCAAGAAGAATGCTAGCCCTTTGTCCTTGGATCCGTCCTTCTCTTGGCAGCCCCAGGTTCATTCCAGCACATTTCTCCTGCGTGCCTGAATGGGCCAGCTAAGGGCTGGGCACTGGGGATGGAGTGACAAACATGCCACGCTCAGCGCCTGCCTTCACAGAGCCTGCTGGCTAAAGGGAGAGACAGACATTAAATCATCCTACAAGTCATTAATCAATCCAGATTGGATCCTGCCACTTCCCCAATTCCAGAATTGTCCTTTGCTCTTGGAATAAAATCCCAACTCCTACGCATGGCTTGAAAGACCCTGCAGGATGGGACCCCAGTGCCACTCTCAGGAGCTCTCGAAACCATTGTCGCTCCTCTCCCTGGCTTTGAGCCCCCAGGACTACTTGCTGGGCCTTACACCAACCCCAGCATCTCCAGAGCCTCCTGCTCCCACCCATGGCCTCTCTCCACCTGGTGTGTTTGTTCTGGGCCTCCAGGGTAGCCAGCACGTGTGTCTTCCTCTGGGGGGCCTTCCCAGTCGCCAGTACTCTCAGCCTCGTTGCCAGAGCATCTTGGACTTTCCGGGTTATAGCACTTGAAATCTAGAATCAGAGCGGGCAGCACGGCTCCGGTGGGAGGATGAGGGCTGAAGTTAGGAATGAGTAGAGAGAGTGGGGCCCCGGGATGAGATTGTGTGGGGGTAATGGGAGATTTCCAAGGGCAGGAAGAGCAGCTGCGGCTCAGGGGCCGCCTCGAGTGCCTGGCTTGAATGGAGGAACGTGTTCCCGCCCATGATGAGCAGTACGGAAAGGCTGGGCTCTGGGAGTGGGCGTTGTGTTCAGGGTGTCCATACTCCGAGAGTTTCTTCGTGGAAATGCCTCTCTGGGGAAGAGTCATTCCTCCCTGAGTTGGTGAAACCTGGGCACCTGTAAAACCTGGTGGAGCAGAAGGGAGTTTCATGTCCAGGGGCAGGTCAGAGGGTCTGCAGAAGCTGTTCAAACCTTCCCCAACCAGAATGCACCATCATGGCCCATTGCAGGCTGACCTTAACTTAAGGAGGCCGCCAGGGGGTGTGGTGTCCCTTGGCTGCCTTTTCTGGGTTGGAGATAAATGCTGAAGCCTTTTGCTGTGTCTTGGTGGTGGCCCAGGAGGGGACCACTGTAGGCTGGGGGAGGGGAGACTGTGCTCAGTCATGGGCACGGAGGTCAGAGAGCCTCCCTGGGGCAGGTCTCAGGAATCGATTTCCTGGATCTCAGAGGTTCAAAGGCAGATCCAAGTGGGTGGCTGTTGATGGCTACCCCTGAGGCTGCTGCAGCCCAAGCTTCAGGGGCAGTCATCCTGAGCAGGGTGGGCTAGGGCCCAGGGAGGCCTAGACGCCTTTCTGCCAGAAGGGCCAGGACAGCGGAAGAGCTGCCCTAGCAGGGGATGGGGACACCAAGCCGGGAAAGGTGGTGCAAATGTTTGGAGTGGCCTGAGTTAGATCTGTGGGACCGTCTCCCTCCCCCTGGGGCCAGGCAGGCATCAGGGGAGCCTGGGAGTGCTGGCACTGAGGAGCATGGGCAGCTCCTGCTCCAGGCTGAGTTGCAACCCAGCCTGGGTTGCCCCTGGGGGCAGGCCGTTAATCTCTGAAGGCCAGAGTCACCACTGCTGGAGAGCAGGAACATTGAACTTTTCAATCATGTTAATTTCCACAGGAAATTGTTGTCTTCCTTTTGTCCAAAGGTTAGTGATTTATATTTACCATCCTCTTAACTAGCCTTGAAATTTACTGTTGCCAGGTCACCACCAGCATCCATAAATCTCAAGGTGGCCGCTGAGCAGAGACAAGGGGCTTGGTACTGGGAAGGGCACACCCTGGCCCTTGTGGGAGGGCAGATAACTAGGAGTGGACAGTCCTGGCACTGAAGTCCCCCTGAGTGCGTGGGTCCTTACTTGGCAGGGGAAATGAGATGAGGTTTGACCAAACAAGGCTGCAGGGAAGCTTCTAGGAAAGTAGCCATGGAGGAAGCAGCTGGCTTGTGCCTTGGCACATCACTGAAGGAGACATTGCTTCTAGTTGGGGACAGTGCCGGTGGCACAGAACATCTTAAGTGGGTTAGTTAGGATGGGAAGCAGGGGCCAGATTCCCAGCTGTACACTTCCTGGATGACCTTAGGCCAGTAACTTAACCACTCTGTGCCCCAGTGTTGTCATCTTCAGTAATATTCCTTGCAGTGTTGTTATGAGTGTTAAGTCTTGGCAAATATTGGCAATGATTATTCTCAGGCAGGAGAGGGCAGGTGGTTTAATGTGGTCCCTCAGAGTCTGTCTGCTCTACCTCCCTGTTGGCACTGTCCCATCCTTTTCTCCTTTTAAGATCTCCTTCTTTTAACTGCTTGTGAAATTAGAATAGGGCTGGCAAACTTTTTCTGTAAAGGGCCATAAGTATTTTAGGCTTTGCGAACCGTAGGGTCCCTGTTGCCATGACTCATCTCTGCTGTTTTAACATGAAAGCAGCTACACACAGGAAGTAAATGAATGAGCATGGCTGTGTTCCAATAAAACTTTCTTGTAGACGATCAAACTTAAATTTCATATAACTTTCATGTGTCACAAAATATTAGTTCTTTTGATTTTTTTTAACCATTTAAAAATATAAAAACCATTATTCTTTTTAGTGTGCGGTTCATACAAAACTAGAGCATGGGCCACATTTGGCCCATGGCTTGTAGTTTGCTGACCTCTGGATTAGAAAGTGACATTGCATGGAGGAAGTTCTCACTTTTCTCGCCTGGGCTATGTCTTTAAGTTATGAAAGAAAGGTGCCCTCATGTGGGTTTTTCCAGTGACCCTGCATTGCCTCCTGAGAGGCCTAAATGCCACTTGAGGCGGGATAGAGGAGGGAGCCCTGTGGGGACCCGAGGCGCACGCACTGGCAGGTTATGCCAAGGTCTGGCATCCGTTGCTTCCCTGCCTGCAGCTAGATTGGCTCTGGATTGGCCAGTCATCCTCACCCCGTGTGCCACCACTAGTGCTGACGGTCCCCTCATGTCTCTGTTTCAGAGAACAGCCCCAACCGAAGCGGGAAGGAGGCGGGGATGCGACAGCCTTTGGTGATTCTCTTGGGCTGGGGTGGCTGTACGGACAAGAACCTTGCCAAGTACAGCGCCATCTACCACAAAAGGGTGAGTACTGCAGGCTTGTGGACACCGCGCCCCGGGGAGCATTGCCACCTGTGGCCTCTCTGAGCTCAGGGGCTGCAGCGACTGCTGAGCACCAATGTGACAGGCCTGGTACAGAGAACAGCCTGTGAGGAAGGTGCTGGGGTTATGGGGACTGTGGCAGGATTATCCCTCCTTTGCTGCCAGCTCTGTGGCCGGGTCTATCTCCTTCAGCCCCCTGACCTGCTTCCTCTTCCTTCCTCCCCAAACTCCTCGGTGGGCAGCCTAGCCCCGATGTGCTCCCAGCTGTGGAGTCGGCCCAGACCTCAAGTCTGTTGTTGCCCAGATGGGCAGCAAGAGCCTGGGCTGAGAGTGCGGGGCACAGTGAGTACCCCCAGGATATTCTCCATTTTCTGACCAGGTGAGTTTCTGTCTTGGGGTTGACATGGCACCTTCACATTCCCGTGGCAGGAGAGCCTCTTGGAAAAGAGATTCAGGCTGGAGGTCTTTTGGCTTCTTAGGCTACCCCAAGAGTTGGATGTAGAGCTTACGGCAATTGGAGAGAGCCCTAGGAGGGCCTGGTTATATTTTGGAAGCCTCTTTTACATCTGTGGCTTCTGGCCTGGCCCTGCCCTCCTCAGCAGAGAGACGCCAGTGGGGACAGCCCTCGTTGCCACCTGGAAGCCCGGGGCCGAGGAGGAGTGGGGATCTCCAGTGGTCAGCCAGTGCCCCCAGCCCCTTGCCTCAGTCTCCCTCCACTGACCACCATCTGCACTGGGCCTGAATGGGGTGTGGCCCTAGAGTGGGAGAAGGGTTGGGGGCAAAATGTTGTTCTGAGCTTGAGGCTTTCCCCCAGCCAACAAGGCTGGTCCTTTGGTGTCGCCTTTTATGAATGGCCTTGCGTTGGGCATACTTCTAAATTCCACTCACTGGGCCAGGCTTGTTTGTCTGCTTCGCCATTGGACTAAGATCCCTGAGGGCAGGTGGAAGAATAGGAATAGGTGAGTGTGGCCAGAACAGAGAAGGAAGGAAAGGGCAAATGTCAAGAGAGGAGGGGGGCCTTGGGGGAGGGTGTGGGGCTAGATTTCAAGGAAGGCAGCAGGGTTGAGTTGGCAGGGCTGGCAGAGGGCTCCTCTGGGAAAGGAAGGGGTTCAGGACAGCATGCGTGTGGAGAAAAAAATGTTCCAACTCCAAACTCCTGATACTAGATTATTTAAAAGAAAGTAAAAATACCAGATCTACCACCTAGAGATGACCTCTCTTTACTCATTCGTGCTCATCCTTTCAGCTTTTCTCTGTGTGTAACTTTTCTTTACCTAACAAGATCTATTGAATATACTTAAAAAAAAAAAAAAGATTTTATTTATTCATTTATTTATTTATTTATTTATTTATTTATTTGACAGAGACAGACACAGCGAGAGAGAGGGAGCACAGGAAAGGGGAGGGGCAGAGGGATAAGCAGGCTCCCTGTGGAACTGAGCAGCTGAGCAGGGAGCTGGATTATGGGGCTTAATCCCAGGACCCTGGGATCATGACCTAAGCCGAAGGCAGACGCTTAATGACTGAGCCACCCAGGTGCCCCATTTACTTTTTTTAAGAAGATTTTATTTATTTGTGAGAGAGAGAGAGCACAGGCAGGGGGAGAATGGCAGAGGGAGAAGAAGGCTCCCTGCTGAGCAAGAAGCATGATGTGGGACTTGATCCCAGGACCCCAGGATCGTGATCTGAGTCAAATGCAGACACCTAACCGACTGAGACATCCAAGCATTCCAATTTTTCAAAATACTGTTTTGCATCATGCTTTTTCTCAGATCCTGATCTCAACCTTGCTTAATCTGTTTTCTTCTCCTTGAGTTCGCAGTCCATATTCAGATGCTCTACAGTCCCCAAAATGTCCTTTATAGCTGATTTGCCCAAACTAGGATCCAATCTAGATTACCCATTGGTTCTAGTTACTTTGTTCCTTAAGGCTCTTTTTATTTATTTATTTTTTTAAGATTTATATTTAAGTTGTCTCTACACCCAGCATGGGGCTAGCAGAGAATATATCCAGGAGTGTGTGATCCCGAATCATGCTAGAAGGAAAGTATGATGGGTGCTAAGAGGTGTTGTGTGATTTGGCCAGTTTGGGAGAGCACGGGTGACCTTGGTGAGAACAGGGCAGGGAAGTTAGTAGGAGGGGACCAGGTGAAGAGGGCAGGTATCAAAGATTGTCTTGGAAGGTGGCGAGAGCGTGGGATAGAGTTAGAGGAGAACACAGTATAATGGCAGAGACTTCTTAAAAAATAATTTTATTTGAGAGACAGTGTGCCTGTGGGGGGTGGAGGGGGAAGGGGCAGAGGGAGAGGAGGGCGAGTCTTAAGCAGACTCCCTGCTGAGTGCAGAGCTCTAGTTGTGAGGCTGTGTTTCGGGACCTTGAGATCACAACCTGAGCCAAAACCAAGAGTCGGATGCTTAACCGACTGTGCCATCTGGGTGCCCTGAGGCTTTAAAAAATTTTTTTTAAATGATATTGGTTTGTCAGGAATTGAGAGAGATAGAGGAGGAGACTGAAAATACAGGAGAGGGAGGCAAAGACCCACTGCGGGTTCCAGTGTGCCCAGAGATGGAGATCCGCTTGGCTGGGGGGTGGGGGAGAAACTGGGATGTGACCTGCAGAGACTTCTAGGAGCATCTGACTGGGGAGGTGGCAGCAGAGATGTGGGCACCTGGGAAATCTCAACATGAGGCCCAGACCTGCGGGCACAGGGAAGCTGGGTACACATGTGCCCTTCCCTGTGAGTGCTGGGGCCGCAGAGGGTATGTTCCGCATGTGCCCTCATAGGTGACGCGGGGTTGGAGGGCACACACCGTGTTATATCCTCATAGATGGCGTGTTGACAGGAATTGCTGTTTATGTCTCCATGTGAATGCTCCCGGTCAAGAGTGTGTATGTGTGTGTGTGTGTGTGTGTATTCTTGAAGAGAGTGTAGCATGTCACTGTTTACCTGCCAGTGGTATGTGGGTATGTGTGCACGTGGGTGTGTCTTGCCGGCTGTGGCTTTGTTGTGTACTTACATATGGTGTGGCGGGTGCACGAGTGAGTGGTGGGTGCCACATGCCTCTGTGTCCGTGGGATACGAAATGGGTGGGCTTTTGCTGGGTTCTTGGAGTTGTGTGTGCGGCCGTGTGATGTGGGAGTGTGTTTGCATTTGTGGGAAATGCTGTGTCTTGGTTGGGGAGGGTTGGGGCGAAGATCTTTCAAGTCCCACTGGGAAGTATGAACAGAGCATTTTATTAACTCTCCCCAGATCCTGACTGGCCAGGTGGCATCACTGGCCCCTCTGCAGAGTCTGGGGAGGGGGGCTTCGGCACGCCAGGGCCCCAGTGAGAATAGTGCCAGGAGGAGTTGGGGACAGGTGTCAGACTGGAGTCAGGGACAGGGGTGCAGTGAGGGGGCTGACGGCAGGGTTATGTCAGCTGACCATTTGGTTTCACTCTGCGTCACTCAAGGCTGTTCTCATTATTACTCCTGCCGCCACTGATGGCTGCTGCTGTTGGTTGACTTTGTGCAGGGTGCTGTATGGGGCACTTGAGGTGTGTGTTTTCATTTGGTCTTCACCATAGCCCACAAGGTGGACGTTATTCCAGTTTACAGTTGGAAGGTACAGGCCCAGGATGGTGACGCAATTTGCTTTTCGCCCCTACTGTTAACAGTGGTGCCAGGAATCAAAGCCAGACCTGTGTGACCCCAGAGCCCGCCTAACTCAGATTCCGCTGATAGAGGGCCCTCTATCTCTTGAGCAGGAGAGTGAGAGGGGATTAGATTAGCATTCAGGCAATGGCATTGGCTGCCTTTTCTTTTTTTTTTTTTAATAAACATATAATGTATTTTTATCCCCAGGGGTACAGGTCTGTGAATCACCAGATTTACACACTTCACAGCACTCACCATAGCACATACCCTCCCCAATGTCCATAACCCCACCCCCCCTCCCAACCCTCCTTCCCTCAGCAACCCTCAGTTTGTTTTGTGAGATTAAGAGTCACTTATGGTAAAAAAAAAAAAAAAAGTCACTTACGGTTTGTCTCCCTCCCAATCCCATCTTGTTTCATTTATTCTTCTCCTATCCCTTTAACCCCCCCATATTGCATCTCCACTTCCTCATATCAGGGAGATCATATGATAGTTGTCTTTCTCCGATTGACTTATTTTGGCTGCCTTTTCTAACTGACATAGGAGAGGATCTGTCTGGAAATTTTGAGGCATGCTTGACCCAGGCATGAAGGGGTACATGAAATTGGCTCAGATTTTAGAATTTGAGGAATAACAGTGTTTATCATATTTGGAATTTCAAGGCGAGTGGGAGGAGCGATCCCAGGCCTTAGAACCAGAGAAATTGGGGTGCCAGGCCCCTGGGCCAGAGAGCACTTGATGTGGGTCCAGCTCACGAGTGGCCTCTGGTGGTCAAGGCTGGGGCATGCAGGCTGCATCTCTGGTGTCGGATTTTATGGGGGCAGCTCCTTGTGCCTGGGAGGGTGGGGATGGCGCAGAGCAGAGTCACTGCAGCCAGGTATGGCCAAGCAGTAAGGCCTTAAATATGCCAGAGTTGAGCAGATGAGGTGCAAGGGGGAAGGTGGGAGAGAGACAGGGCACGGGCCAGAGATGGCTCCCGGCCTTACAGACCGTGCCAGGCTGAGTGGCTGTGGCCAGCATGAAGTGATTATTCCGCAACTGGGCCTCGAGTTTACCTTGCACTCTGGAAGGCCCCAGTGTCTGTGAGCGGTGAGCTGGTGCTTGGAGCACCCGTAGGCTTATGGGCCGCCGGCAGTCAGAGCTGCGGGACATCTCTGACCCTAGCTTGGACTCCTCCCTCCCCCACCCACAACCTACCCCTATCCCTGAGGACCGACCTGGCCTCTCTCCTCTCCCCAGGGCTGCATCGTGATCAGATACACAGCCCCATGGCACATGGTCTTCTTCTCCGAGTCCCTGGGCATCCCTTCACTTCGTGTTTTGGCCCAGAAGCTGCTTGAGCTCCTCTTTGATTACGAGGTGGAGAAGGAGCCCCTGCTCTTCCATGTCTTCAGCAATGCCGGCGTCATGCTCTACCGATATGTGCTGGAGCTCCTGCAGACCCATCGGCGCTTCTGCCACCTGCGTGTGGTGGGCACCATCTTTGACAGCGGCCCTGGTGACAGCAACCTGCTGGGGGCTCTTCGGGCCCTGGCGGCCGTCCTGGAGCACCGGCCTGCTGTGCTGCGCCTGCTGCTCCTGGCAGCCTTCGCCCTGGTGGCAGTCCTGTTCCACGTCCTGCTCGCCCCCCTCACAGCCCTCTTCCATACCCACTTCTATGACAGGCTACTTGATGCGGCCTCTCGCTGGCCTGAGCTTTACCTCTACTCCAGGGCCGACGAGGTGGTCCTGGCCAGGGACGTGGAACGCATGGTGGAGGCACGCCTGGCGCACCAGGTCCTCGTGCGCTCCGTGGACTTTGTGTCATCTGCACATGTCAGCCACCTCCGTGATTACCCTACTTACTACACCAGCCTCTGCGTAGACTTCATGCGCAGCTGTGTCCACTGCTGAGCTCCTTGCCCCACTCACCCAACTCCTCTCTGCTCCAGAAATAAACGCCCCACACCTCCCCACAACCTCTGTCCGTGGGTGGCGGGGTCCTCTCCTGCTTCAGCTTCATGACAGCCCTTTGGGACTCTGTGGTCCCACGAGGAGAGAACTCCCACTGAATCCCAGCAGCCTCTGCCCCAGGAATGGTTTCTCCCAGGATCCTAGGGGTGGGAGTGCCTGGACAGGTTTCCGTGGGAATCTTGCCCTGGCTGTGTTTGGACAGGCATGGGTCAGGCTGTGGATGCCTGGAGCTCTTAGGCCAGGTAGGGCCTACAGAGTGGGGAAGGTGGGGCTGTTGAGGAGTCCCAGCTTTGATCCTTAACTTCTTGAAAGGCAGGTGAGCTTTGAGTAGTGGTGCCAGAGGACAGGGTCAGGCTGGTGCAGGGGACTAGGATTTCTGCTCCCAAGCCCCACAGCATGACGCGCCATCCACATAGACCCCACTTGGTAGTTGATGTAGAGAGACTTCTCTCACCTCACCGCTGGAGAGAGGGGAGCTGAGGACGTGCAGGTGGTAGGCCTGCCGGGGTCCTCAACGCTTTGCTGGGAAGATATTGGTCCAGGAAGGCTGCAGGGTGTCTGACAGGCAGCTGGAGTGAGGAGTAGGAAGACAGTGGTGCCATATAGGACCTGGGACAAGCTAAGTTGGTAGCCCTGGAGACCAGGGCCGGGGCGAGGACTCCTTCATCTCCTTGAGAGACTTACTTGGATCATCTCCAGGCTGGAGAGGTGGCTTCAGCCCGAGTTCTCTACCTTCTCCTGTTCTTTAAGTCCCTATTGCACAATGCTGGCACATAGTAGGTATTCAATAAACATGCTGACTGAATGAGCTCACTGTGACATTCAAGGGACTTGGGTGGGGGACAGGGATGGGCTTTGTAAGTTTGACAGGCAGTGAAGGAGATGGCTGGCCAGGCTCAGGGTGGGAGCTGACGCTTGATATTCTCAGGACTGACAGCCCCTCTGGCTCCAGAGCCCAGCTCAGTCTGCATCTTGGCCGCCCTCTGTAATCTCTTGGGACCATGGCCACTGATCCTCTATGCTGTGTGGTTGCATTCCTAGCCACGGCCAACAGGTGGCAGTGCTGCCTGGGCCATAAGACCAAGCTTAAGGATACCACAGCTGAGTAGGCTTCAGGCCCTCACTCAGGGTTAATGTGGCCTATTAGAGAGCATATGCGGCCCCCCCCCCCCCCCCCCCCCCGGTTGAGAGTAACCAGCGATCAGTGACCTTTGGACTCCAAGGCAAAGAGAGGGGAGAGTTGAGACCTGAAAGGAGCCAGCCTGATGGGACTGGGCATTACCCATTTTTCTGAAACCTTAGCCATTGCTGGGGCTGCTCTGTTCTGGCAGGCTGCATACATTCTCTAGAACCTTGGGCCCTAAGATTCTTGGACTCAGGATATTCGGTGCCATCAAGCTGGGCCTGGGGCTCGGTAGGGCCTTCCCTGAGCTCCAAACAGGTTGTGTCAGCAGAGTGCAGAAGGCAGGAGCGACAGGCTGGACCCTATTCTGTAGTACACAACAAATCCCCCCACCTTAGACGTCGGTGCGTCTAAGGTGGGGGGATTTGGAAAGATGGAGGATGGGCCTGGTGCATGACTCTGTGTAAAGGCCTGGACTCACCTGCAGCTTTAAGCACCTGCCTGAGCACCCAGGATGCAGATTACTACCTGGCAGCAGGCAGCTCTGGGGATGACGATTTGATAAAATGCCATCTTCAGTGCTGGCTGCCCAGCTTCCCCGATGCAAGAGTCCACCTTGGACAACTGGGGCTTTCTCCTGAGGCCACCCGAGGATCTAGGCAGTAGCTACACTGGGGTGTTGGTCACTCACTATAAAAAAAGCCGCAGTGGCTGAGATGGTCACTTTGGTCCCTGGCTCATTCTGGGGGACTAGAAAGGGATAGAGGCTTGGGGTCTGTGTCTTTACCTAAGCTTATGGCTGCTCTTGCTCTAGATTGGGGGATAGAGCCGTGTACCCCCAAGCTCTGACCTCTTCTGTGATTAATGAGCTGACGATTCTGCATCGATAAGGAATTAACCTGGAGCCCCTACCCATCAATAGTCAGGAGTCTGGGTCCCCAGCCCCAGCCCCAGCCCCACCCCCACTCCTGACGGAGTGCTCCAGGGGCCCCCTGAGCAGACCAAACCTGCACTGCTTTGCACACCGACATCCAATCCTCTGCCCCACACTGCTGCCAGGAATTAACCCCTTAACTGCTTCTGTCCACATTGCCCCATCACCTAGCCCTTCATACACACAGGCAGCAGCTGTTTATATTGGTTTAATCCATGTCAAATGTAGTTTACAAAGGGAAAGGACAAGTACCTTTGTATAGAATATACAGACACAGCATCACACCATGGGGCCCACGGGAGGGGCAGGGGAGACCACTTTCCCTGGGAACAGTTCTAATCCCAGGAATGGTTCTTGGCAGAAGGCTGGGCAGCCAGAAGCACACTCATCCAGCCCCCATCTCAGCCCCTGCTTCAGCTCGGTTCCCATTTCCTGTGTCTCCCCCCTCTCCCAACTCCTTATAAAGAGCTCCAGGAGCTAAGACTAAGAAGAGGATCGTGTCCGTTGGGGCATGTGCCCCATGTCTGGGGGAAGAAATATACACCACTGAACACCGAGCACATAGGAGAGGGAAAGGGATGCCATGGGGAGAGAGGCAGGCGCCCTGAGAGGTGGATGGGCCGAGCCCCCAGCCAGCCCTGAAGGGGGCACTGCTCCCAGGTGTTCTTAAAAAAAGAATAAAATCATACAACCAAAGGGGAGGGGACGGAGTGGAGGGCGAGGAGTTGTCCCATTTATACACAACATTGTAAACATACACAGTCTATATTACATGTGCTTCAGTCTGGCGTTTGCATGTCTGTCTGTCCGTCTGTCCGTCTGGGGGCTGGATCTCAGGAGCCTTGCCCCACTACTCCCCCTTACCTCCACCTCCTTGCCCCACCCTGGGAACAGAACCTGGAATAGGTATGGTCCCAGGCTTGGTAGCAGCCAGCAGGCAGGGCCTGGGCCTCAGCCTCCACTCTGGCTCCAAAGTCCTGTGTGTGTGTGTGTGTGTGTGTGTGCGTGCATGTGTGCACACACGCTTATGTGTGCGCGCGCATGTATGTACATGGGGAACCTGTGTGCAAGTATGTACAAGGGGGAGGGTCACATCACAGAGGCGGGCAGGTGGGGCTGCTCGCAGCAAGGGCCGCCAGGGGCGGCTAGCTCACAAGTAGATTCTCCGCAGGTCTCCGGGCGCTGTGATGGTGTTGCACTGAGGGCAGAGCTTCTTGGCACCCTGCAGGGAGAACAGGGAGGGCTCTGGTCACACACTACGCAGCTTGTTTGCTGGTGAGAGCACCCGGGCCTGCAGCCATGTCTCCCTGCGCCCATGTATGCTGGCACCTTGGTCCTGCCAGCCCGGGCTGGGGATGCACAGGCGGCCTCTGCAAGCAGGCAGGCGCACTCCTGTGCTGGGGGGACGCCAGGATCAAACCGCCTGGCCAGCCCCGCAGCGGGAGCCCCGGTAATGAGAACAAGGCTGGGTCCAGCTGTGGCTGCGGCGGCCCTAACGAGATTACATGCGGCCTTTGATCAGGACACAGAGCCCACGTCCGGGCCTTTTATTGCTGTCTCCGGGCGACATTTTAATGGCTGCTCCGGAGCGAAGAACAGGGGCAGGAGCAGAAGGAGCCTAGTAATGGCAGGGGGAGGGGCTGAGGCCCTGGTCCTGCTTACCCACAACCAGCCTCCTCCTGACCCGGGATCTCACCAGTATATGTGACAGAGGGAGCCTCGGGGGTGGGCAGGGGGAGGGGAGCAGGCAGCAAACCCATGGAGCGAGGGAATTTTTTTTTTTTTTTTTGAGGGAGAGAATAAACCTGGTGGGGGAGGAGAGAATGGAGGGAGTCTGGGGGCGGTGAATATCCTGGCTTCCTGCTGCTGTGTTCGATGCTCATGCTCTCCCCTGCCCCTCGCACCACCCTCCCCTCAAGCAGGCTCAAGAATAAGCATGGACGTGTGGGCAGCACCAGAGACTGCCCTCCACTCCCCAAACCGCATGGCACCTCACCAGGGTCCGTAGCCAGCACTCCTCGCAGTGCACATGCCAACACTGGATGGACGTTAGGGGCATCGAGTAGGAGTCCTAGGGAGGAGTGGGGCAGAGAAGGGGTCACTCTGAGGCTGGCCCACCCTCTAAAGAGCTCAAATCACAGTGCAAAGGCCCCTTCCAACCCCCGGAAGACACTGAAGCCTGACCAGAGGCATCCCAGGTTCCCTTTCTCTCACCATACAGATGAGGCATTTGTAACGGTCCCCACGGGATAGCTGCCGTTCAAGTTCCCTGACCCGAGCCTTCAGGGCCTCAAACGTGGTCACAGCTGAATCTTCGGTGATTCTGTAAAGAGGATGGCTTGGTTGGGCAGGCAGCAGGCTGGCATCTCTAACCTGAACCTCCAGCCCACACCTCCCTTGAATTCTAGAAGCAATATATAAATGTCCCCCACATGTCCCTGCTCCCCACCTGCCGAAATCCTCTATCTGAAAACTCCTCTTTCTTGAATTGAACTCTTCACGCTCCTTGTTCCTCCACCTCCATCTTGGTGAATTTCCAAACCAGATACCCCGGAACCATTCTCAAACCATTCCTTCCCAATCACCCTCGACACCTACAATCTGTCATCTAGTTTCTAGTATCTCGGTAGTCTCCACTACTACCTCTGGTCCAGGCCCTCATGTTTTCTCCTACAATTCCTCTCCTGACCTGAATGGCCCCTCTGTCTCCAGATCCTTCATTCCATTCTCTCAGCACCTAGAATTTTGCAGATTTGACCATTTCTACTTTAACATTTCAATGTTTCCCTCAGAATACAGCTCTATCAAACTTCTTGGAAGCTGAACAGGGACTCCTTGGCCTAGCCCCGGCCCATATCCCTCAGTACCCCGCCGCACGTGATGCTCCATCCAAACCAAACTGAAGCTTCCCACACCCAGCACCATTTTCCACGCCCCTGGCCTCTGGCAGTACTTCCTGCTTCCTCTGGCCCACCCCACCTCCTGCCAGCCCCACCGTGGGTGGCTGGTTTCCCGTGCTCTCTGGCACCCTGCAGCGGACCGCACCACAGCAGTGCAACTGCAAACATCCCTGTCTCCCGGGCAAGATGCAGTCTCCCAACCGCAGGCTGCTCACGCCACCAGTACTGACCACGGACATTAGCCCACAGTGGGCACGGGAGTGTGAGTAAATGTCTGTTGACCCAAAAGCCAGTCTCACCCCCAGAGTATGAGGTGTGGAGACTGCACAAGTCCCACAGAATCCAAGTCCTGGGCCACAGGCCCGCCCTACCTCAAGGGCTCCTTGTTGTTCCTTCCGGGGCACATGAGATGCCCTGAGGGCCCTCACTTGCTGTTCAAGCTCTGCCCATGAAAGTCCCTGTAACTTCTGGAAGGCTCTTTGGGTTGCGGTCCTGAACAGTGAAGAGCTAGGACTAGCTGAAGGAGTGGGGTGATCCCTCCTACCCCTTCTGAAACAACTGAACAGAACCTAGAGGAACTCACAGAAGAAGAATGCTGCCTGGAGGAGCAGAAAAGATGCTGCTAGAGATGGGCCTTAGGGAATAATAATGATGATAACACAAATAAAAGAGCCAAAATTTATTAAGCGCTTACTAAATGCCAGCGATTGTACTGAGGGATTGAAAATTATTATTTTATTTACACCTCACAAAAACCCCATGAGGAGATTGTAATATTCCCATTTTATATATGAAGAAACTAAAGCAGCAGAGGAACATGAAGCAGCTTGCCTATGGTTCACACAGAGTGGGGGAGCTGGGATTCAAACCCGAGACTGCTGCTGTGATCCATCGATCACTCTGTGACTAACATTACAACACTGACAATATCCAGGAGGAGCAGGGTCTCTCGGCCCAGGGACCGGGACCGGGACTGGGAGAACAAAGGCCAAGAGGTCCACGTGGCCGTAAGGCTCACCCATGGGTAAGTGTTAACGTGGGGAAAGTGGGGGAAGACTTTGGAGTCCACAATCTGAAAGTGAAGCTGATCTCACAGGCAACGGAAAGCTGCTGGGCCCACCGGAGGAGGGTGGTAAGAGGGACCAGTCTGAGGGGAATCGTAAGTGTGGCGCTGTGGGGGCAGAGACGTTCTCCAAGGATGGCCTGTTCGGCCGGCTTGGAACAGACAACTGCCGCAGAAAGCCCAAAAGCTTACAGGTGGTATTGGCGTTAAGTGATATGAGGAGGTATGGGGAGGATGGTGGATAACATTCCATGGGCAGCAACAGACTTTGATCTCTAACCTTTCTCTCTTAGGGCACCAACAGCAACAAAGAAGAGGAAGTCTTGGTGTTGTGTCCTTGTGTCAGGGATGCCCTCAATCTATTACTCCATGGGTCCACAACTCCCTCTACCCTGCCTCTATCCATGGAAGCTGCAAAGGGAATGACTCCGGCTCCTCTGACACTGGCTGATGCTGCAAGTGTCCACTCAACTTTCCAGATCTGGAAAGCCCCTTCATCAGCCCCTTGACCCATACACACGCCAGCACAGCTCTTCCCCTGGCGCTCTGCCCAATGCCACATGTGCCATTCTCATCTGGACTGTTGGTGAATTTCTGCCAAGGAGACAAGGTAGCTGTGCTCCCTTTCTCTCTAAGGACCAGGCTAGGCATCTGCCTGGTCCTATGTAGTTATTTCAAAAATTGGGACCCTGAGGCCTGGACGGGGGACAAAGGCCCAGAGCAGAGCACTCTCAAACTCTGTATCAGAGGAATTAGAGCTAGAAAGGCAAAAAGGATGGGGCCAGGAGAGGATGAAGCCATCTCCCCCATCATCTCCAAAAGCTCTATAGGCCACATCCGACTGAAGAGCCCACCTTACTGTGGACTTGCTCGGCAAACACCTGGTTGTTCTCTCTGCTCTGGTACAATACCTGGTTCTCCAGTCCCTGACCCAGACTACTTGTGAGTTATTCCTGACACCCTCTGGGGCATGGGGTAGAGAATTTCCTGGAAGCAGCCATGGCATCCTGCTTCCCCTGGGTTGTGAAAAAGATCTAGGGCGGGAACCCACGTTGTGTGTACCAGGAAGTCATGGGGACTGAAGGTCTCAATCTTGGTGGGGCCAGACCCGGTGGAGATCTCCACATATGACTCATCCCAGAGAACCTCGCCTACTGGTGCCTGTGCTCATACAGGTGGGACAGAAGTCCCAACTTACCCAGCTTTGGGTGGGTAGTACCTTCATGGATGGCCACTGGCTCTGGCCCCCACCTCCCCCTCGGGCGCCATCCCTGATTAATGATCTTGTCTTTCTGATTTATGAGCAGCCCCTCCAGACAAGGGTGGGCGCCCCTTACGGCCCCGCCCGCCCCGCTCAGCTGGAGTAGGAGAGAATTATTAAATAAACATCCATACGTCATTCCCCCCCCCACAAGCTGGTTGCGCCGAACCCGTGCGGCCCGCTCCAGCACTGACACGGAGCAGCTGCGGTGATTCATGGGCAGCCGGGCCCCGAGCCGCGGCCCATACATCATGCCAGCAGCACTCGCGGCCCCGGCCGAGATAAACTGATCAACCACAACGGGCTGGAATGAATTTATGACAACACAAAATGGAGGGAAACAAATGGGAGGTGACCCTGGGCCACCGACCCAGCCCTGCACCGGCCTGCAATCCACTCTCCTGGCAGGAGGCAAGATGGAACACTGGCCCTGGAATGAAGAGGCTGCCTTTTAACCCCAGGCAACCTAGCCTCCAGCAGAGAGAGGGGTGGGGTGCGGAGAAGTAAGCAGTGGCCAAGAGCAGCAACTCCAGGCAGCTAGAGCCGGACAGTGCCACTTCTAGGTGCCAGAACTGGCCTTGCTTGGGCTTCTGGAAAGGCGGTAAGATGCCCAGCTGATTTCAAGTCCTTGTGGCTCCTAGGGATCCAGGCTGGGGCTGGCCAGTCTCATGTGAATTGCTAACGGATCTCCTTTCCCTCTGCCAGAGAACCCAGGCCAAAAATTCCTTACCAGCAGTGATGAGACCCAATGCTCCTGCCTAAAATCCACTGCAAGCGCCACCCGGGACAAGAAAAATGAAACCAATTTAGCTCCCGATTAAGAAACAGAAACTGGAGATGAATCAAGTGCGCTGGCTGGGCTGGGCGGCCATACATCACATTCCCGGGCGGAGGCCGCCGCAGCGGGCAGGCAGGCGGGCGGACTGCTCCTCCCTCCGCCAGGACTCCCAGGGCAGTGGCCCAGCGATCAATTCACAAAGTCACGCTTAGCACCAGCTGGGCCCCACTGCTGTCGTGTGCCCAGGACCGCAGGACTAAGCCATGCTCTGGAGGGCCAAGAGTCCTGGCAGAAGGCCTTCCTGCTAACAGAGAGCCCCCCTCTCTCCCCTCCCTGAACTGCCATCCCAGGGGCCCCTCTCCTGGTCAGACACTCACTTCTCGATGTCACTATTCTTGCAGGTCTTCTGCATGGCCTCCTGCTTGCTGCTCTCACCGTTGCTGGTAGATGGCATCTCTGCTGGGATAGAGGGGCAACTCATATTCTGGCCAGACTGGGCAGCACAGGTGAGGGGCTGGGCTTGAGTCAGTCACCACTACCCAAAGGATGTCCCCTTTTCCCCACTACTCTCAAGGTGCGTCAGGACTTACCATCACTGGCCCATTTAGAGAACTCAGGTGTGATGCGTGTGCTGGGAGGGCCACCACTAGGGAAAGGAGGGGAAAAGAACAAAGTGAGCCCTAAAGGCAGGCAGAGGGGCCCTGAGGGTGGGTATTGGGTTGACTCCCCCACCTTAGGACTTTCCATCCCTCTACCCCACCCACCCAAGCCTGTGCCCACACTTGCTTTAGAACTGCGCCCCGGAGTGCCTCTCTCTCCTTGGCTTCACCAGGCTCCTCGCCTGTGCAGGGAATGACGTCAGCCTCTGTGTATCTGGCATAGTGGTCAAGGACAACAGATCCTAGGTTGCAGTAGGCCGTGAAGGTTGAATCCTGGTTAAAGCTTTGACACTGACCCCAAAGTTTGCGGGGGGGGTGGGGTGGGAGGAGGGTATAGGCAAGTACCAGAGCCGCTGGCTACTTTTTCAATTCCCTTTGGCCTGTCCCACCAGCCCCATCTTGTCCCACAGTGCTCCAAGGATACTGCGGCTTCCCATATTCCAGAGTGTCATCCCCATCCACATCCAGGTCAGCGTCGCTGTCCGGATTCTCTTTGCCGCTGCACATGACGAAGCCAGAGCCTGTGGGAAGCAAGACATGAGTAGGACCGGGGCGAACGAGACTACACCAAGCGTGCCCCTTCTGATGCCTCTAGGTAAGGCTTAAGTTTGGAGCCAGGTAAGGCCCAGACAGAAATCTGGGCCTGAAACACAGAGCCAAATACTTAGGTACTCTTGGCTCTGACATTTCATTTCCTTTCACTCTTCCTTTTCCTCTGCCACTTCTTACTGTTCCTGGTGGTCTCTGCTCATGAACTAGCCCATTCATATACTATGTCAGGTCCTCAGGAGACACTCAAGCTAGCCTGCTGTCCACCTGTCTTCCAGGTCTAGTTAGAGCAGGAAGAGGATACAGAAATTCATGTCTGTAGAGCCACCCCCACCCAAGACCTGGCCATCCCCTGTGTCCCATGGTCCACTGTGACAGTCCATCAAAAGGAAGAGCAAACTGGCTAGGGCTAGTCAGAGCCACACAGTGAGACCCCCAGCCAACGTCCTGATTTTGGCCGCCAGGTCCTTGCCAGCAAAAACACCAGGCAGCTGTTCAAATATTTGGTGTCTGAAGCGCCTGACATTAATTATTCATCTCCACCTCACTCAGCCCAGATTCCTGGACAAGTGCAGTTAGAAAGGGATTAGGAAGGGACAGACAAGGGAGGATAGGCACGCACACCTGCTTCTCAAAGCAATCCACAAAGGCAACCAGGCTGGGTGGAGGCAGGGCCATAGGCCAGGCAGGTGGGTGACCCTACCAAGGTGTACTTGGCCCAACCACAGGCAGACCCTTGGCCAGCAGGGACGGGTGAGCTGCTCAAGCCACATCAGGGCCCCTTACCTGATCCTGTGCTCTGACACCCAGGATCACCCTTCCTGATGGGCATGGTTAGGGGCCACAGAGCCTTTTCTCCCTCCCTGCCCCTGTCTCCGCCCAGTGGTCTCAGACCACATCCCACTGGCAAGCACAGCAGTCCTGCCAGGATGGAGAGAGATGAAAACAGTGGGATCTAGGCAAGCAGAATCGGCGGAAATCCTCAAAGAGGCGAGGAAGCAGTTTGGGGTTCTGATGATCTCAGAAAGGTCTTCTTGTCCGTTCTTCTTTCATCAAGACAACAGTCTTATGATGGGTCCTCAAGCCTTTTGTCTGTTCCTTCATCCTGCTTCCCAGATGGTTCTGACCCTTCCTTTCCTGGCTCCAAAACCAGCTATGGTCTCCCACCGCATGTGTATCTCCTCAGCCAGGCCCAGCAAGATGTGGATGTTCCTACTTGTCCACCTTTGCTCTTTCTTCATTGTCGCCCCAAGCACCCCATGCCTACACACACACTCTTTACTGAGCCTCACACGGCCCTGTTATGTCCTGCTCTGCAGACTTTTGCTCATGCTTTTCACTCCATGTGGAATGTTCTCCATCTTTTAAGCCTGTTTCAAGACCATTTTTCTTCCTGATCTTCTTTCCCCCACCTACGCCTCCCGTCTCTGGTCTCTCAAAGATTTCATCCATACCGAAGTCAAGTAGCACGAGGAAAAGCGAGATGCTAGGCACTGGCTAAGCTCCCCTCTGCACTCCCCCACCCCCGCCAGCCCTCATCTCCCCTCCACACTGAGGCACCAACAAACTCAAGGCAGCAGGCAGGTCAGCAGCGGGGCCATTAAGCTGAGAAAACACCAAGTTACAGCTCTGTCTCCTATTCACGGCCAGGTGTCCTGACAAGCAATTCCCTCCCTGTGGCTGAGTGGCACCTCTATAAACCCTCTGACAGTTTAGGAGACAAACTCTGCCATCAATCAGAATGGAGCTATCAGGTTCACTTACAGCCTGTGCCCCCGAACCCTGCCAAGGCTCCCTCCCCCAAGTACACACAGTTCAGCAGCCAGCCTCACAGCCTTTGCCTCGGCCAGGCCCTGCCCAGCCCTGCCTGGTGAGTGTATGAGAAGGAAAGCAAAGGACCCATGGCAAAGCTGAGAAAACGGTACCAGAGAGTTGCCAGGAAAAGTCCTGGTTTCTCAACACAGAAAGCAACCCTGTGGCCTGAAGTCCTCTCCTCGGCCAGGCCTAGACCAGGACTCCCACCCCAGCAGAGCACAGCCACTGTGCTTTCCCTGACCCTCCATGTCTGTCTGTGCGCCACCGCCTTCGTACATCTTGTTATCTCTTCTCCTTCCTGGTCTACAGAACAAACGCCTGCTTATTCTGCAAGTCTGACCTAGCTCAGCCATGCCTCCTGCTAAGAACTCACAGTGCCTATGCACACAGTTGCTCCAGAAATATCCCAACATTCTTTCAACCTTTACTGAGCTCATCCACAGTCTGGCCTGGCACTGGAGACACAAGAGTTTCAAGATCTGATCTCCACCCGTGAGGTGCTGAGTGTGAAGACTTCCCCAGGTATTTCTATGTAGGTGTCCCTTCCTTGGTGTCCACCCAGACTTCCGTGAAAATCCAAAGTCATATTTAACTACATGTACTGTCATGGTCCCTCATCAAACTGCAAGCCCAGGTCGGACTCACTGCTGTGGTCTCAGCAGCATGCAGCAGAGCTGGCCAGGCCCACAGAAGTGATGGCTAAAATGCTGACGGCGCTGTCCTGTCAGGTCCTGAGAGCCCTATGTCCAAAAGGAGGCAGAGGCCTCTCAGGATATAACCTTCCCTGTCAGACCTCAACCCCAGCTGGGCAGTGACGACCTGCCAGGCAGGACAGAGAGCATGGCACATCTTATCCACCAAGGAAAAGGCCTGTCTCTGGTTTGTGACCCTGACCCCATCCCCCTGTGGAGACAGATGTTGGGAACCTCTCCCTACCCCACAGGTGTTCAGAACAGGCTGCTACTGCCAATTTCCCTCTTATGCTGCTCCAGCCTCCTCCAACCTCCTTCCCAGCACATTAAACTTTATTTTCTTAATGAAATGTCACTTGCTGACTTCTGGCAGAATCATAATAAAAAGAAACTGCCATAAAGCCATTTTATGCCGACAGCGTCCCCCTACCCCCCGCTTGGCACCCTCCCCCCACCCCCAGCTTCGAGAGGAAGGCTCCATAGCCTTTTTATGTTCTCAGCTGCTGGAACATCCCAAGCCAGTACTCAGAGGCAAGATGGCACACACAGCTCCTTTCCAAGCCTCTGGCTCCTGTTCCATGTAGCTTCGGGGATAACAAGCAAGCTGCCGCTCCTGCTGCTGCTATCCAGGGAAGGGACTCAGCTCCCAGGACCTCCAAGATGACCTGGAGGACCCTTTAGTCACCAGGGGAGGCCTCTTGCTATGACTCAACCCCAGCTAGAGTGGCGCAGTGTGCTGAGCTGCTGTCTCTAGGCAAACAAGGCTGGTCAGCGATGCTCAGCAGAGTGGGTTCTGGGAGTGGAGGCAGTGTGAAAAATCCCTTCCCTCCAAACGAATACTTAGCAACAGAGAGGATTAAGTGCAAAAATGATAAGCAAGTCTAAATTTTATAAAAATGACCTCTCCCATAAACTCATTTCTTCCTGGGTCATCAAGGAGAAGAAAAAAAAAAAAATCAGTGTTAATTTAATCAATTGATTAGGCGATCGATTGAGAAACTGGAGATGCCCGTTTACTGGGGGCACTAACGTCCTGGAACCCGAAACCACAAAAAAGGAGCCATCAATTTCCTCACCTGCTGCTTCTAACAAAACCTGAGCCCAGGGAGAAAGGAAAGTCTTGGGGCCCTTCAGAGGCCATGCTCTTGGGGAGGGGCGGGGGGGAGAGACAGGGGCAGCAGTTTCCGGAGAGTTTTACACTGGAATTAGTTACAGATGCAGTTACGGTGTCTTGTGTAAACGCCATCGATTGGGGAGCTGACAGTCTGGGGAGCTGCGATGCGGGACAATCAATCGGCCTGCAGTGTCACCTGCCACCTCGCTGAACAGTTGACAATGCAATTATCCAGTGTGGAGGCAGGGAGTTGGCGTGTGTCAAACGCACTTAGCCACTTTCCGGGCCTCCTCAATAACGCGTTTCACTGCCTCACGTCAGGAGAGACGCAGAGAGACAGACGCCGTTTAAAACCATTGATACTTGCTCCTTCTGCCTGCACTCCCTCTATCCCAGCTTAACAATTGTGTTCCAAAAGGCGATTAAATCCCCGTCAGTTGCCACAGGGGACAGAAGGTGCCTTGCTCCCTGCCACCTCTCCTCACCCCTCCCACCAAGCAACAGTTAGAACTAAAGGTGGTAGGAGCTAGAAAGCAGAAGCCCCAGCCCTCCCTGTCCCAAGACTGCCTCCAGCAGCTGGCTGCTCCAACATCTGTCACTGACCGGACCACGCAGCACGGCTACACTGTGGATGCTTTTAGTTACAGGGGTCCCTTCTTTTGGGAACTAACATGCTAGAGGGGGCAGCAGCTAGGGGAAGGCCTAGTTCTGTGCCCTGGGACTCACGGTACCTCTCAGCTCCTGACCCAGGATCTGGTGATGTTTTAGCAGGCCACAGCTCATTAAAAGATCGGTGCCAGAGCTGTCCTCTCTGTGAGATCTCATCCCAGGCTACTGGGAACCAGCCTAAATCCAAGAGAGGAACTTGAGAAAGATGGAGTCACCAGGCCAGGATCTGGGGAGGGCAGAGACCTGCACAGCTGGGCCTCTAAGTACTGTCATTCTCCCTCCCTTCCACCTGTTTGATTCAAAGGGGCTCACTGCTGGATTCTAGCGAAGCATTTCCTGTCAGGGCTCAGACACAGCCACAGCACCCTCTAGTTCCTGTGCAGTCTCCTGGGAGATGTTTCCATCTTCCACACTCCTGTGCCTTCCCCCATCACTGTTACCTTATCTGAAACCAACCATTCCCATGTCTTCTCTCTAGCCTGTCCATTCCAGACATGATGGGCTCCAGGCTCCCCAAATCCAGCTGAGTGAACTTTCAACAGCAACCAATACAGGGGAAGGATCAGAGCTCACCATAAGTCTCTTTTTGAGGACCCAGGAGCTGGAGACAGGAAATGTGGAGAGGTGTGGCTCACTCATCACATACCTCCCTTGCCTATAGAAGGAGCAGGTTTTTGTCCCAAGGGGCTGTATCATTAGGTTCTCACTGAGGCCTGCTGCTTTAGCCCAGAAGCCCTTTGCTCTGCCCAAGGCTGGCATGGTGCCCCAGAAGAGGATCTTTTTCTAACTGCTAAGCTCTCTCAGGGGAATGTTGGGGAAGCTCTAGGCTCCATGCTACCCTTTATGCAATTCTAATGCTGGGTGGGGGAAAGAGCAGTAGCAGACTAGCAACCCTAAGGTTCTGAGAGGACATCAACAGCTCAGGCACACAGCCCAGGATTTCTCTGAGAACTGGGAAGGCCACGGTATTTCCTAGATACTGAAAGTTTTAGGTCTTCCGACCTGTCTTGAAATCTTTATTTCCTTTAGCCTCTTAAAGAACTGTTTTTAGCTGGACCTACCTTGGTGCTTGCTGCCTGCTTACCTGTTCTGTCTTGTCTTTCATTTTGTTCTAGAGTCCCAATTCCAAGCACTCCTGGGTCCGAGCTACCTAGGCTTTGCCCTCGATAGCCACAGATCCGTCTTCAAGGCCTGTTCCCCTCAGCCAAGTGTCTCCACCAAAACTCTTGCTTGTTCCCTAGCTCCACAGCAGATTACACTCAAGGTAACAGATCTGCTCCATCAGACCAGTTCCCAGTAGGCCTGGTGGGAAGCTTGCTGAGGATGACGAAGGGGCCCTGGTCTGGGAGGAGGGATAGGGGATGATCGGATACAGGAACTTATCTGCAATTCTTCAATTCTTTCATATCTAACAAGGACAGCAATCTCTGTTCTGTCAGCACGCACAGCGCAGCTTAAATGGGCCTCAGCACTCGCCCGCTCATCCTGCCTCTGCTCCCTCTCTCTGAAGTCGGCTGGGCAGCTTCTTCAGCCGGCGTTATCACTCCCTCTAACCGGTCTTGGCAGGCAATCTAATTCCTCCTGAAAAGGTCACCGCCATTTTAACTGCCTTTCAATCACATTAAGCACGCGCTGCCCGGCTTGCGGCCCGGCCCGCCCGGCGGGCGATCAATGCGCTGCACTGACACCAGCCCGCCTGGCGGGGCCACACCCAACCCCCCAAGAGTTGGGGCCTACCGGTCCTGGCCAGGGAGGGTAGACTGACAGATGGCCAGCTTCTGCAGCCGGGGTTTCAGGGGCAGAGGCAGTCAGGATCAACCAGGGCCTCCTTTGATGCCCCCCTCCCCCCCACCGAGGAGCCTCAGCCTCCTCTGCTCCACTGCGCCCCGCTCTCTGCCTCGTGGCCCCCGCTGATCTTGCTGTAACACAGCCTTTCAAGTCTGCCTGTCTTTTGACTGCACTAAGCTGTTTAAGAGGCGGCAGCAGCTTCTATCAGGCAAGCTGGAGCCATTCTCTGCAGATAAAGGCACCTCCGGCCCTGCTCCCTCTTCAAGCCTCACTCTCATTCTCGCTCTCCAAACCGCTCAAAGAAAAGCCCCCTTTGAACTCCCCTCAGGAATTCTTGAAAGGAACAACCTCACAGTGTAAACACTCAGGGAAAACTGACACCCGCCCAGGGCCTAAGAGCACCGCACACTGGCTCTGCAAGTGTGTCCCAGCGCAGGGGAAGGACCGTCAAATCAGCAGGCCCCGTCTGCGGCTGTAGCCCCTGAAAGCCTGGTCTGGTGCCCAGAAGGCCAGGTCCAGTTCGGTGCCAAGAAACCTAAGAAGTTGCCACAGTGATGGAAGATGTATCTGCAGCTGCCAACAGAGTGAACCCAGAGCTGCGTCCTGCAGCTGACCCTGATGGGCCAACTGCCAGACACCTGTGTGTCCCATTCCCAGGATCCTGGGGTTTTTGCTGCTCATCCTTCCAGGGCCTCAGACACTCTAGAGCTCCAGGACAGGACCAGAGTGACATGGCAAATGAACTTTCTCCAGCTCAGGGTGGGGCAACGGTTTAGGCTGATTTACCATCCTGCCTGATACCTTCACTATCCTGACTGACCCCAAAAGCTTGGGGAATGAGAGAAACCCAGAGGCATAATGCCCGACCTGGACTTGGAGGCCCTTCATGTGTCCAGTCTGCACTGCACGGCGCTATGGAGACCACTCCCTGGGACCGGCCCATGAAGCATGGCCCTGACAAGACAGAGACCCTCTTCCTGGCTACTGTGAAGTTCCCCAGGGACCCACCAGTACTCCCACGGGTGTTGCCTGGAGAACTGGAGGCAGACAGGAAGCAGACTGGTTCACTCAATGATCGTGAGTCCCAGGGCCGGCTGTGCTTGTACAGAAAGCGGAGAGCTGGAGGCCAGGAGGCAGACTCTTTCCCTCTTCCCCTGACCAGAGCAGGGGAGTCTGACAGGAGGACATGACCCTAGGCAACTGGACAGTCTACTGTATGACCTAGTTGGCGGGGGGGGGGAACTTCCACTTCCACTGGGCGAAGCCACATCCCTCCAAGGAGCTAGGAGGGCAACGGAGCTGTGCAGTGCCCTGAGGACCCCTCTGTAGTAACAGGGGCGAGCCCAAGGGGAGCAGGGAGCAGCTGGGCCCAGGCCCCTCTTGCTTCAGGGCAGAGGGCGCCCGGGGAGAAGGGATGGGATCAGAGCTAAAATTAGATTCCCCAATGAAGCTCATGGGAGGTCAAATTTTGCCATAACTCACTCTCTCCTCTGTAACTGATTTCCCTGACGTGGGGCTGAGGAGGAGGAGGAAAATCCAATGTGTTTGCCTGGAAGCCCTCAGGGCCCCCAGTGCTGGAGGTGTACAGCAGGTTGCTGGATTCTCATTTATCAGCCTTAAGAGGGATGGAGTGATAAATGCATAACCGTCCCTTTAATATTTTATGCAGGTGCTAACGCGGCTTGGCTGTCACCTTCAATGCATCACCCGAGGCTGAGAGCCCCCCTCGTCACTCCTAGCTTGCAGCCTCAATTCCATTTCCCCACCCAAATACATCCATTTTAATATGCACATCACAGGCAGGCAGCACGGTCACAAAGGAGCCCCGCCAGCAGCAGTTCCCACGTGGTGGAACGGATGACCAGCCACCAGCCCTGGCCTCTCGGCTCCCAACAGATGGATACCCAGCAGAGGCCCGGCCACCAGAGCACCAGTGCTTTACATGTCAGCCGCCTGTACCTCGGAAACCACCTTCCAGGAGAGTGGTGGCCCGGATCCGCTTCTGCCCGCACCACTCATATTCCTCAAAGCGGTTGCTGTTCTCGTGCTCGATATCCACAGCATCATCCTCGGCCATGCAGGAGCCTTCCCTCTGTGAAGAGCAAAGCAGGACCATGTGGGTTCCAGGCCACCACCATCTGCTCCCCCAGGTCTATAAGAAAGGCACAGCCCTGGCCCCCAGGCTTTGGTGGGTCATAACCCAGCTCTTGGCTCCTTTCAAGGAAACCAATCCAAAAGTCAAAGAACCTTTGCCTCTTCCCAATAATTTTCTACTGGAGCCCCAGGGAAGGAGTGAAAGTGTGAAAGCAAAGGAAGAGGATGAAGAACGGAGAAGCAGCAGCTGCTGAGACCACACGGGGACCCCAACACAGCCCCTAAATCTGGGGGCAGTCAGCAGCTAGTGTCAGGGAAAGCGGGGGGGGGGGCGGGGGGGAGAAGAGGTAGGTAGGGACGGCCCCTCTACCTTCGAAAGGCAATGCTCCACATGCCTACTCATCTCCTGCTCCGATCCTGCCAGGGGGCGGTTGCACAGGGGACATACCTGCCCTTCATCTTGCTTCCTCCGTTTCATTTTCCCAATCCGAGCTGCATGGAGAAACCGAAAACAAAGCACAGAACATGCAAATGGTCACTGGAGCTCCCAGGATCCCCGTGGAGCTGACACATCCTGACCTCTTGCCAGCCATTAGCCCTTTTGTTCAGGGTCTGATCTGGCCCTCATTATGCAGCACCTCTACTCTTTGGGGACTGGGTCTCACCAGGAGCACCTGCGGAGGAGACTGGTGCTGGACCAGCAAAGTGTCTACTCTTTGGCCACAGATGGCTCAAGTTCAACCCATACCTTCCTACCTGTAGTGCTTAGTAAGTCCAATGAGCAAAGACTCGAAAAGTTGCTAAGTATCTGCCCAGAAGGCCAAGACCATGGGTTCTCTTTGCAAACATCTCTTGGCTAGAACCCAAGGTCCCTGCCAGAGGGCCAATTTGTCCTGCTGTTCACTCATCAGCTAAAACCCCTTTTGTTCCTATGCCAAGGGCCCTGAGGCACTGCCCTTAGTGTCCTACCTAGAATCTCTCAGAACAATTTTCTCTCATGTCCACTGGTCCCATTTAAAAAAATTTTTTTGTGGAATGCTTCATAAATTTGCATATCAGCCTTGTCTCGGGGCCTTGCTAATCTCTGTATTGTTCCAATTTTAGTATATGTGCTGATGAAGAAAGCAATTTACTGGTCCCATTTTACAGAAGAGGAGACTGAGGCCCAATCATAAAGGTATAGAGGATCTGAGTCAGAGAGCCCAGGGTACCTTGAGAGGACAGCCTTCACTATGCCTACCCAAACCTGTTCTATCATTTCTAATCAGTGCAGGGGGCTGGCAGGCCCCCAGGCAGACGGCTGCCTGCCATGCTGTCCCACAGGGGCTCAATTCCAAAGTGCACACTGTAAGCCCCCAGCACTGCTAATTAATGCTGAGAGATGCAATCATTTCTAATTAGCTCACTAATCCCTCTCTGCAGCCCTCCTGTCACTGAAGCAGGAAGGGGTCAAAACAAGGGACTGCCACCCTTCCCATGCAATAGCAGGAGGAGAGATAGCCACTCTGAGATCAGACTGACTGGGGGCTGTGGGAGCCAGCCAGGGAGAAAAAGGTTCCCACTGCCAGGCCAGGAAGAACTTTCTCATGGATACTGACCCTGGTGGGAAGCTCTTGAATGCAGTATTGGGAGGGGGACACAGGTGAAAGCTGATGTTCCAACTTAAAGCTTCAGCTGTGTATTAGGCTCAGCATCAAATACCTTACACAAAGTAACTCATTTAATTCTATGTTCAACCTAAAGCAAGGCTGCATTATCCATTTTAACAGAAGTCACTTAAGACTCAGAGAGAACAAGGCACTTGCTCAAGTAGCTAAAAAGTGGCAAAGACAGGAGAAATCATGCCTGACTCCACAGGGAGATTGCTCTTCCATCCTGAGTACCACACCCAACCCGACTGATTGCAGCAACGAAGACTGATCCCGGAGTATGCTAGGGCACTAAGAATATGCACATATACCTCTTGCCTGTTCGGAGGCAGGGAACCACTCCAACTCCAAAATAGTTGCTCTAGAAAGACCCAAACCAAGTGGAAAGCCATCACCCCACCAGAGATGGCATGGAGTTTGAGAAATCTTGGATCTGTAGCCTGGCCTGTATCTTCACTTTCCTGTGCTCTCTCCACAGGAGAGGGGACTATGTTCTAGTATCCACCTTAATTTTATAGACAAAGATCTAGATCCCTTTGCCTTAACTGTCCTAACACTTGGTATTTCAGGCCTGAGCCACCTTTGCACCCTGCATCAAGGGCTGGGATGGAGAAGGGATGGCAGACATCAGAAGGGCAAGGGGCCCTAATGGTTCTTGAAGCCCATAGGGAGCAGTGTGCCAATACGAAGGGCCTATGACAGACACAACTGAATAAAGAAATGAATCTTACAGATCTGCCAAGAAGAGCATGATACTGGACACTGTTCTTGCCCAAGCCACCCAGGACAGAAGATCCTGTATAATCCCAGGAAAGCACCTGATGGGCTGAACAGCATCTGAAGATTCTCAGATAAGCAAGCAGGTTTGGTTTAACTTGCAATTCATCAGGTGCCTGGGTGGCTCAGTCACTGTGCGCCTGCCTTCTGCTCGGGTCATGATCCCGGAGTCCTGGGATTGGGCCCTACATTGGTCTCCCTGCTCTGAGTCTGTTTCTCTCTCCCTCTCCCCACTGTTCCCCCTGCTGTGCTGCCTAATAAATAAATAAAATCTTAAAAAAAAAAAAAAAAAAGGTAATTCACCATTCATCTTTTAAGTCCTGAACTAAGCTTACTAAAGTGTGGGCAGGGAAAGGTCTGTGTTGGTGTAAGGAAGCAGCAAGACACGGTCACAGAAGCACAGGTTTTGGAGGTAAACTTCAGTTTAAATCATGGTTCAGTTACATCCCAGCTGCACGATTTTAAACAAATCACCTTTACCTTTCACAGCCTCAGTTTCCTTATCTACAAAATGTGTTACCACCTTCTCAGAAGTGTTATGATAATGATGATTAACATGGTGTCTGCCTATGATGAACGCTTTCCTTTTCCTGATCAGGGCTCAGCCAGGCAGCAGAACCCAAGTGGCAGGAGCTGAGGATCCTGAATGGCCACAGCCTCACTCACTCACCAGCTGGCCCAGAGACCCTAAGCCCCTTATAGCCAACACCCAGACATACCACACCCTAGTCAGCACAAAAAGCTAGGTTCATCCAATTGTGTTCAGCAATAGTAATGCTCCAGAGGTTTGAATCCAAAGGGGGGGGGGGGCACCAGGTAGTGCATACATGATGTGCTTTCAGAGAAGGCCTCTAAGAGCTGTCGAGCCCATGCTGATCACCTTTGTGAAATGTGGGCCGACTGATAACTCAAAGAGCCCTGGGATGAGTTAGTTCCTGTTGCCGTGGGAACTCCAGATCTCACTGCATTGTCAAGTCTCAGCAGAGAGGCTGTATTCACACTACTGGGCACTGATTAAAAACTGGAAGAAAAACATTCTCAGCGCCCTGCCGGCTTGTACAGTGAGGTCCCAGCAGTTTGCAAATTCAAAGCTGAGCTCCCGAGTGGAATTGTGTAGCTTGTTCCTCATTCTCTGGTACTTATTGCCCACCAGGGTTCTTGAAGGCCTTCAGAGAGGCGTGGGCAAGAACTGGAACCATAACCTCCATTAGACAGACGGGGAAACTGAGGGAGGCAGCCCTGGTTAGCACAATCTCAGGCGCTGTGACTGCGACGAAGCCAAATGGCCCCAATATCGAAGAGACCCAGGCAAGCCTGGAGCTTCAGGCAGTGAGGGAGGGAGGAGGCCGGGGGTGGGGCGGAGGGAGGGGCCGGGCAAGACTCACCATTCAGTCGGGTTTGCCGGTTGGCTCGTACTCGCAGGAAGGTCTGGGAAAAGATCACGGACAGAAGCAGGGCGGGGGGGAAAGAGAGGAAGAAAAGCGTCAGGCACAGCCTGAAGCCCTGGCCCCCGCCCCCGCGCTGGACCCCGGTCCCGGCCTGCCCCGCCCCAAACAGCCCGTAAACAAACCTACTTCCTCCCTCCCGCCGGCCCCCCTGCTCCGCCGGCCGCTCCGGGCCCTCGGCATAGCCGCCGGGGGATGCTCTAACGGGACCCCGTGGCCGCCGCACGGTGCCGCCCCAACCCCGGTCTCCGGCGCTGCGGGCCCTGCGGCCGCCTGGCCGGCGAGGGCGGCGATGCGGGCGGATTCCCCCCGGCTGCCCGGCGGCGGCGGCACCTCAGCTCCCACCGGCGGCGGCGGCCATGTTGGCCCTGATCACGTGACCCGCTGCCGTCGCGCGCCGGGGTGAAAGTTCACAATTGGGGGGGCGGCGGCCGGACCTGGACCAGGACCAGGAAACGGCTGCTCGTACTCCGGTAGTAACCGGCTGGGGCCGCCTTGGGGTCCCTCCCACCTTCCGCAAAGCCAACCCGTCCGAGTTTTAGCGACTGCCGGGTCCTCCCACCGCGTCCCATTCCCCCTTGCCAGCGCGGGTCTCCTTCCGCCCCAGAGCCTCGATCCGGCCCCGGGTCCCGGACCCCGCCTCCCGCGCGGCCAGCTCTTTGCTGGGGAGGAGGCGTCCGGATTCCCCGTCTCTGGGCGATCCCATTGAATGCCCCAAACTGTCCCTCCCCCACCCCCACCCCCCAGCCTTTCTGTAATCCCGTTATTAGAGGATTCCCATTTCAGCTGTCTGGAGGTTTCGTAGGCACCGCACGCCAATGCGGCCAACGCGGAACTCGACATCCCCAAACAGCCGCTTTCCACTGGGGTGCTCGGTTTGGAAGTGGATGCCACCATCCACTCAAGTGTGCCCACACCGGAAACTGTGAGAGGTGTCTTTGGCCCCGCCCTCCTTCATTCCTCACACTCAGTCCAACTTTAGATGCCACAGGGTCTATATTTAAAGGACTCTTTAATGTTCCCATCTCCACCTCTGTGTATCTCCTACTCAACTTTCCAGGCCTAAGCAAAAATATCTTTTCCTCCCGTTAGAGTACTTCCATCTCTATCTTCATTGTAGCTCATACAAATTCTTATGGTGGACTGACCACTCCAGGGTTGGGGCCATGTGTCAGTCATATGGGTGAACCCAGGGCCCTGCGTAGCGCTTGGCATGGCCTGTTTCTTCAATGGCTACACCTGCCTTGGATGTCACTGCTCTAGGTCATAATCTTGTGAGTTCTCAAAATTTGTCTCTCATCCGGCCTTCTGGTCTTCAGTTTCTCTCTCTGCGACCCATCCTTCAGACTACACAGAATGTGATCTTTGTATTGTACAAAATTGACCCCCATTTATTTAAATCCTTCGATGGTTCTCAACCTAGAAGATTTGCAGCATGGCATACAGGCCTTTTTTCTTCAGACTCTTCTACTACTTTTGCTCTCTCCCTTTGCCATCTTGGCACTCTACCTTTGCAGGGCTAATGGTAGTTCTTTGAGCACTCTGTGCCCTGGACTCTGGTCTAGATTATCCTCCATGCTTCCATATCTGCTGCTTGGTTGAGGGTTGTTCACCCTTCAGGACTCTAGGAAGGCTTCACTTTTCCCCAAAGGTTGGGTTAGTTGCCTCTTCTGAATTTTCACCATTCCTTGGCTCCCCTCTAATCTTGTATATTGTGATTATTTACATGTGTGTCCCTGCTACCGGGGGTGGGATTGTCTCTATCCAGTCACCCAGCACAGGGTCTAGCATGTAGGACATATCAGTGAGAAGGGGAAAAGGAGATTTATAAAGGGAAGCCCCTGAGTCTAGAGCAGGGCTGGGAAACAAGGATTCAGGGCCAGACAGAGTACAGTTCAAATTCTGACTCTGTTACTCATAATTTATCGGTTCCAAAAAAAGGTCATATCCCCTCTCTAGGCCTGTTTCCTTAGCAATAAATTGGGGGCAACAAATCCTAGCCTGCACAGTTGCTATGAGGGTAAAATGAGGTCATGGTTAAGGGGGTTAGGTAATCCAGTGGGGGC
The DNA here is from genome assembly GCF_009829155.1 of Mustela erminea. NCBI lineage: Eukaryota > Metazoa > Chordata > Mammalia > Carnivora > Mustelidae > Mustela > Mustela erminea. Next base: position 75,123,553 of record NC_045623.1, read on the forward strand.
TAAGTATATGGGAATCCAAACCAGAAACCAGTACCCCATGCTTTTAAGACCTAGTCTGATGATTTAAAAAACAAAAACAAAAACAAAAAACAAACCATAATTGACCAACTAGTACATGCCAGGCGTTGTGTAAGGATCAGGAGATGGAATACCTAGCTAGTCCCTGGAGTACTTTCAGCGTCACATTCTACCAGTTTCCCTTGTATTTTACATGCTAACAAAACTGAACAGCTAGCATGTCCCCAAGTACATAATTTTGTGTTACATCTCTATGCCCTTTGCACACAGGGTTGCCTTGAAATGGCAGACCTTCCTTGTCCACCAAAGTGAACTCCTACTTGTCCGTGTTCAGTTGTTAACCTCCTCTGTGAAGCTTGTTCTAATTTGCCCCTCTTTATGCTGTGCTGTCCCAGAAACTTACTTAACTGTCACAGCACTTAAACCACTGGCTATAATTATTTATTTGCAAATCCAATCCCTTGAAGGCAAGGACACTGGGGTGAGCATGTTTGAGTATAAGAAGGGAGTAAAGAAGGATGAGACAAGGACCTTGCCTTGGAGGAACTCCCAGTCTAGTGAAACAGTCATGCTCATTGTGAGAGATTAAATATGGTCACCGTTCTTTGTGGTTCCTTCTGTCAAGAGGTGCATTTCTTCATCCCTTGATTATGGCTTAGCCTTGTGACTTGTTTTGCCAAATTGATGTATGAGTTCCAGAGTCTAGGCCTCAAGAGACTTTGCAGTTTTGGTCTTTGCCTTCTTGGTATGACACTGCCCTGAGGCTTCCAAGGAAGGAAGCTGATCTAACCTATTGGAGGATAAGAGGCACATGGAAGAGAACCGAGGCATCCTGATCTCCCAGAATGAGAGGCTTTTCAGCCTAGTCAATCCTCCAGCTGAATGAGCTACATAAATGAGAAAAGGCCCAGTCAACTGAAAAAAAAACCATGAGAAACAGCACATTGTGTTAAGTCACTAAGTTCTGAGATAGCATGTTATATGTTAGTAAATAATGGAAGCATAGCTAAACAGGTGATCACAATATAGGATGATAAGGGCAATCATAAGGATATACAGGGATCATGAGAAGAGATAGCTAATCCAGAAAGGCTTCCTGGAGGAGATGGTATTTGGGCAGGATATTGGAGGATAAATATAAATGTGACACGGTGGGGTAAAATAGTCCCATTAGAAGAAACCACATGTGTAAAAGTGTGCAGGCAAGAAAGGAATGGCACGGACATGGAGGGAGTGATTGGCATTAATTCTGTGCTAATAGCCCATAGGGTTCATGGAGGGCAGGTATTCATTAGGAATGGCAGCTGGAGATCGGGGTTGAACCTAAATCACAGAAAACCTCAGTGCCATGCCTTAGCATGCCATGCCTATGCCTGATGGTAGTTCTTTTCCTAGTTCAGCAGGTGCTGAGGCTGACTGCTGTGTAGGATATCCCCTAAGGACAGGGCTCTGTCCATGCCTTTCGAGTGGAACTCTTGGTGCAGAGCCTTGTCTCCCTATCACACCAGAATTCCCTGGGGTTGGGTCATTTCTCCACTTACACTAGGGTTATTGGGTGAGAGCAGTGTTTCCAGGGGCTGGACTGGGCTGACTCTCTAGAACCAAGGTTTATGAGAGTGAGGATTCCTCCTCAAGGCTGGCACTTTGGACTATGCAGTTTGAGTCCCATATAGAGTTATAGAATCCCTATAGAGCTAGGATGTTACCTTCAGGTCCCCTCTTGCTGTGATCTCTTGGGACTGTGTGATTACTCCCTTCCTGTTTGCCCAAGGCACTCAGGGGCCACATCTGTCTGACTCTCTCGGGTCTGATACCAAGGTTTGGCAGGATTGAATAATTATTTGCTCAGGGGATCCTGGTTTTGAAGTCTGAAGTCTTCAGGGGATTTGGGGCTAGGTCTCAGGGCCCCCATGAAACGAAACCACATAGGATTCCTCTTGATGAACAGGATGCTTTAGATGTGCTCAGAGCCCACCAGAACCCAGGTGACCTTGGCATCACTCCTTAAAACCCATCTGTCGAAGGCCCATTCCCCGACACCTGTTCCTTCTGGGTCCGGTTAGGGGCACTGGATGCAGAGCAAACCAAATACAGTTCAGGCTTCTCTTCTCTCCTCCCAAGGATGGGAGGAGTTGGCACCAGGCAGCCCCCTCTAAGCTTTCATCCACGGGGGCTTCCTTCTGACGCTCACCCAGCCCCTCCTCACCTGGTATCTGTCTGAGTGGTGCAGGTCATCGGTAGTGGAGGAGTGTGGGGACGCTGTTGGGGACTCTCCTTCTCTCTTGATGGAAGCAGACAACAGGAGGGACTGGAAGAAGAGAAAGGACATGTAGCCTCGGGCCAAATGAGACCTGCAGTCAGTCAGTCCCCTAGAGTTCCCAGTCCACCAGAGCTTTGGGGAGAGGGGCAGAGAGGAAGGCTGAGGGATAGTCTCAGAAGGCAGGCAGGCATTGGGGCCCTGGGGGTGTGGCTGTGGGAGACCATGGCTTGATTCTAGGAAGGCGTAGAGACCTCCAAGGGGGTCCAAAGCTCCCAGACCCCAGGTAATCTCTGCCCCAGTGGGGCAGGATGCCTTGCCCTCCCCTAATAGGCTGAGATGATACATGTTTTGTGTTCCCATAGCAAGTAGAGACTCTGGGACCCCCCTCCTGGGGGGTTGAGGGTAAAGCCACACACCTGCAGCCCTGTCTGCCCCTAATACAGGCTGACGGCAGCCCAGCTATGGAGACAGTAAATTAAATAGTATGTATGAGTTTCCCACATGCAGCTAGGGATGTACGCCGGGTCCATTTATCCCAGCGCTGCAGCAGTGACCCCAGCAAGAACCCCAGCACAACTAACCCCCCCACGTCAATCCTGTGCGGCCTCTCCTACATGCGCCCGCAGTTTAGATTAATAAACTGTCTGCTTTACATTGTGTGCGAGCGCCACAATTCTAAATACCACATGGCACGTTCAGCGGGCTCTTGCCGGCTCTTGCCAAGGCCTGTTCAGCTGCAAACGGGGCTTGGGCGGGGGGCCTAGAGGCCTGCAAGCGATCCCGACTTCCTTCCCCCACCCTCTCCAGCCTGCACAGCTCGGAGCCGGAAGCATACAATTCCCTAGGAGGCCTCCCCAGCCTAGAAACCATGCCAAATCGCCAGTGACAGCCCAAAGAAAGCAATTTGGGAAAGATGGAGCAGCCATTTATCCTTCATCTCCGACCGAGCCTTAGGATGTGACCTGCATGTGGTGGCCAAGCTGCACATCCTCAGGCAAGGGCCCTGGGAGGGGAGGGGCGCCTGCTGGCCTGGCGGGGTGCCCTGACTCAGCCTCTCCCCAAGGAGCTGGTGGAGGAAAGAGCCTGGGAAGGGCCTGCCACTTGGAGCCCTTTCTTCGCCCAGCCAAGGCCTGGTGCCGACTGCGGTGGGCTTTTGGGCAATGTTCTTCTCCTTCTCTGGTCCCAGGGAGGACGCTGAGGAGGGGAAACGATGTGGGGGTCCCTGCCCCCCGCCACGAGAAAGCTCGTTCTTGTGTGCTTTCTCTCTCTCTCATTCTCTCTAGGTTAGAAGCCCTGAGAGGCCCAGCATTACACCTGGGGCAAGCAGAATAAAAAAAGGTCACTGGTGCTTTTTAAACATGGACCAAAAAGCAGTAAAATGTGTTTTGAAAAAAAATCCCAGCATTAAATCATGACTTTTTGCCTGGCTCTTCGCCTCATTAAAAGTGGCCTTTTGGAAGGTAAAATTATCATTGTAAGCGATAAGATCTTTAAGAAAATAATTCACGGCTTCTTCACCCTTTAATATGATAGCCGCCACCGGCTAATTTTTTTCTTAATGGCAATGAGGCCATCAATCTTGTCTAAGGCCCCCTCGCCCTCTCCCCCTCCTCCCTCCCTCCTTCTCCCTGTCCTCTCAGTCTCTGGCTTGAACCTTCTACCTCACGCCTCTTCTACCCGTGGCCTGCTTCCCTAAAGCCTCAGCCACAGGCAGGGGACAGACCCTGCAATGGTCAGCTTTGGGGGTGTGAGCATGAACCTGGGAGCGGGCAAACAGGGGTCCTCGCCTCGGAGACTGATTATCAACACTCCCGTGTTGATGGTGGCAGGATCCACGCATGTTTTAAGACTTCCCGTGTGAGTGTTCTGAGCTCCGTTGTGTGTGCGTCTGCATCTGTGCGGGGCCAGGTATGGACATGGAGAGCAACCGTGTTCATCCTTAGAGTGCTGGCCTCTCCGGGGCCCGGGGCCCAGCCCTGGCAGCTGCGCTCAGGTGCCAGGGGTCAGCGGCCGGCCTGTCTTCCTTAACCAGAACCACTGAGTGCTAGAGGCCAGGCCAAGCCTCACGAGTGTGGCTCCCCACCTGCACGGTCCACAGCTGCATGGCAAGCCCCACCTTTTCTCTTTAGAGCCAGAAGGCTTTGCTTACTTTGACAGAGCCTACATTAGTCTCTGCCCCACCTCTGCCCAACTTTCTGTGGCGAGTGATTTCCTGAATAAAGGTGCAAAATCCACTCCCACCCTTTCTGAGGCCTCCAGGGCCAACCCTTACAGGTAACATGATCACTCTGGCTCCTTTTCTCCAAACTGCCAGATGTCCCCAGTGCCTTTAAGACTTCTCAATGCAGTGGCTCCCTTCTCCAGACTTGCTCTCTTCAAGTGCTGACCAACCCATATGTTTTGGAACTTTTCTTCCCTTAGAGTCTAGGGTACCAGGCTCTCTTGGGCCCCTCTTTACTTGTGACTCTTTCTCCTCTGCCCCCTTTCCTGGTGTCTGTACCTTATCTTGACCCCCCCCCCCATGCAGGGGTCCCCAGATTCTCATCTTGGCTTTTGCTCTAATTTCTTTGTGCATGTCTCCAGACTGCATCATTTCTGAAGCTTTAACCCTCACTCCTCATTCCCTATAAAAAGGGCCAGGGATTCCTGTCTTTATGAATCATTTTGAGAACTTGTAAGGAAAGAGTTGCCTTACGGAGGGTGAGAAAGGGGACAGTCAGTGAGTAGGGTCTAGTCCTCCTCCCCAGGCCCCCACTCCCTCAAAATCATCACCTTTGGGGAAGCAGTACCATCTGCCTCTGGGGCCACCTGTGGGAGTTCTTGGTACAAATCATGTCATTGTGTGAGGCCTCTCTGGCCCCTCCTTCAAGCCAGCTACTTGCCCTTCATTTTTCCCTTTCTGCGTCTGATACTCTCAAACTTCTCTCCCACACTATCTGTTTGGAAGGGGTAGACTGTCCCCCCAGAAGAACCCAACATCCTCCCTGGCTCCCTGCTGCCCTCAGGACAAAGTACACACACACACACACACACACACACACACACACACACACCCAGGGCCTGGCTTCTAAGGCCTTTGTGCGCAGTCTTGACCTGTACTTCGGTATTTTTCTTTACCTGCTATAGCTCACCTTCCTCCTTTGAGTCTTAGTGTCTGAGCACCCCCATGTCCCCAGGTCATTCTTTAGCTTTGACCCCTGTCCCGGCTGGAAGAGGAAGAAGTCAGATGAACATACTCTGGCTCACACTCAGACTACATACACATGCACACACACACAGGCGCACACACACCACGCTTAAGCACACAGGGCAGCCCTTGGCCGCAGGCTGACGACCAAACCCTGGAGACAGTTGGGGATCCAGGAAGAGCTCCTTTTCCTCAAGAGGAATCAGTAATGGGGAGGCCTAGGTTAGGATGGGTAGGAGGAAAACACACAATTGTCCACCTACCTTGGGGGTGCCTGGAGCCATGGCATCCTTCAGAAGGGAATTCTTGCTGCCAAGAAAGAAGAGAACAGAGTGACCATCCCACTTACCAAGGGCGTGCAAGAGAAGAATAGCAAGAAGACCCCAAAGAGAGAAGGCACGGCCAGCTTAGCCCAGCCCTGTGCAGCCAGGCTCTACTAAGGCCACTCGACCCCAGCTGGCCCTGACTAGCTCAGCCTCCATCAGGCACCAGTGGCAGGAGCTGGCTCCTGGGAGGAGGACAGAGACACTAGACCCGTGGGCTCCCTCATGAATCTGAGGAAAGGGGCTTTACCTGCCTCCTGGTATCAGCCCCGAGGATTCTGCATTCCCGGATGCCCCCTTCCCTCCACCTCCTGTCCCCAGCCTGCTCCTAGCTCCTATGGGATTGGGGTGATGGAGCTGACATGGCTCTTGTCAATTCTCCCTCCAACATGCTGCAAACTGCGTTAGGCCAGGAATGATCTCCCCCTGATTCAATTTGTCAGCCCCAGGCCCTCCGGCATCGGGCGCGGCAGGCGGGCGGGAGCTGGGCCCTGAAATATGGTGGGCGGCTCAGAGCAGGCGGGGGCGGGGGCGGGAGGTGATGGATGGGCTGTGGGGGAGGCGAGGACTGTGTTTAATAACAAAATTGGTATGCAAGGCCACATCCCGCGCTAAGCATGAGTGATCCAGAGCCACAAAGTATTACAAATCCCTGCTAAACAGATGCTGACAATGGAACAAGACGTATCAAATCAGATCCACTTCAGAAACATTAATATCCCTGTTCCTGTCCCTCCCTCCCTGCTGCCCCCACTGTGCTCACCACATCTGTGCTCCCACATTCATGCACGTGCACTCACACACACATACAAATACATGCACACAGAGGCGCTGTCTGATACGTGCAGGAGACAAGACACAGCCCATTGACATAGGGCCCCTGCACAGGCGCGTGAAAGCTGTGCAGGTAGAACACACACACAGGGCTATCCGTGAGGCACAAAAGACACACACACCCACACCCAAGGCACACGTGGACTCACAGGGCAGGCCATGGACCCAGGGGACACCCATAGGGTCAGACACAGACACACCCAGTGTGTGAGCCAAGGCTTAGGCAGATTCAGATAAAGGCATCTGTCCCCCAGGGGACATTTGGCAATGTCAGAAGACCCTTCTGATTGTCACCACTGGGGGCAGGGAGTATGCTACTGGCATCTGGTGGGTGGAGGATATGAACCATCCTACAACATATGGGACAGCCCCTCACAGCAAGGAATTATCTGGCTCCAAATATCCATAGGGCTGAGGTTGAGAAACCCTGGCCTAGAGGCAAAGACACACATATCCAATGTCCATAATTCTGTCCACAGTCACGAGGCTCAAACACATAAAAAAAAAAAAGACCCATTCACAACAGTCCCCCCGACCTGGGTGAAGAGCTGCTCAGGCGCCAACATCCACAGAAATACATGCGTAGATGCAGACACCCACGTGCTCAGATACGCACCCACACATGCAGACACATGTGGATGCACACCCACATGGATACACACATCACCGTGTGGAGGCCACCAGGCTCAGTGAGAGCGCGAGCCCAAGGTCTGAGTGTAAACACAGCGCTGTCTGCCCGTGTGATTGCATGGTGCGGGCATCACAGACTGTGTAGGACAGCCAGACCAGGTTCCACTCAGTTCCATTGGGTTCTCGAACAGTCCCTGAACTCCTGCTCCAGGCCAGGCCCTGATCTAGGCAATGGGGATACGGAGAGGAGACAGAGCTTCTCTTGAGGAGCAACTAGTTGGCGACTTTATGATTTTGAGCTTTCCCTCACTCCGTCAACAAGGACTGACATCCCGTTGCACCTGTGTCTGGACAGGTTCAGAAATGAGGCATCTACTGAAGCCGGAAATGAGGCATCTGGTAATGAGGCATCTGTAGATGCTAGAAACGAGGCATTTAACCTGTTCTCACTGGACCCCTGGCCTGAGGTCTGAGCTTTGTCTGGACAGAATCAGGTTGGGACGGAAAAGGAAAGAGTGAGCAATGATTATGCACCAACCACATGGGACGGGCCTGGCAGGTATGGGCCAGGAACTCCATATGTGTTCTCAGTTTAATCATCACAAAAAGTTTGCAAAGGACATGAACAGAGGGTAAATGATATACCCCTCAGGCCATGCAGGGTTTAGGGATTTGAGTTTCGGTCGGACCGAGTCCAAAGTGCTGCCTTTCCATTGCTCACACTGCTTCCCTGAAGATACTCAGGGGTTAGGCTGGAGGACAGAGTTCTTGGAGTTCTTTTTCTACCTCTACTCGGGGAACATCCCACTGACGCCGGGCTTTAGTTTACTCTGCTGGTGAGCAGAAGTAAAGACATCTAGGGTGAGAATGTCCAGACTCTCCCTTTGCCAATACTCTTCCTTTTCCCTTAAGTTGGGCTGGTCCTGCCTTAGGCTCCTTCCCTCTCTTGGAGCAAGCGCGCCCACCCCACACCACCTTTCTTCCAACAACCTGATTATCTCAGGCTTCCCGAGTGAGCCTGGTCCCCCAGGAACAGTAGTCTGGTGAAAAGCCTGCCACTGAGAAAGGGGGAGGTCCGAGCCTCAGAGCTACAGGCAGACAGGCTCCTGCCCAGCCCACCAGCAACCCTGCCTTCAGTCCCTCCCTGTTTCCACAGCCCGCCCCCAACGATTTCCTCCCTTCTCAGTCACTCGCTGCCTAGTGATCCATGGGTTTTAAATTATAACTGGGACCCAGGAAACGCGTTCCTAAGTACAATATTCATGGGCTGGGCTGACACTTTTAATTAAGGTGATTTACACTGAATTATCCTTGGAAATAAAGAAATGGTGTGCTGCCCGGGAATAAACCATCATCACCAGCCGCCTTCGTAAGTTACACTTCGTTTTAATCTATTTGGGGAATTGTTTATCTAGTTCATTACCCAACCAAACACCGAGGCCGGCCTTAAATAAGGCTTAAGTGGGGGTGGGGGCATGGCCGTCTCCATACCCTGCCTCTCTAGAGTCACCCAGCCTCCCTGTGGCTCCTCTCAGCACTTTGAAAGCACTGACCAGAGAGCTGGCTTCCCATCCTAGACGCCAGATCTCAACGTGACTTTGGAAGCCTCCCAGGAAAGGTCCCGAGGCTCAGGCCTCTCCAAACCACGCCTCACTCGCAGCGCCAGGCCATATCTCCAAGTCTAGGGCTCTTTCCTTTCTCTGGATGGAAACTCCTGCCCGGGGGCCCCAGAGAAGTCTGCGGGCCACTCCCCACCACCCTGCAATCTTCAGCCCCCACCCCCAGAGTGTTGCTGCCTGCCTGTCTGTCTGCACGCATACAATCTCTACCCCATCACCATCCCAGAGACATCTGAGGCTTAGCATGCCCAGTGTCCTGTCCGGTGTCTCCTCCTTTCATCAGAAACTTGCTTCTCTGCCATCAACAGCTTTCTGGTCACCCAGGTCAGAAAATTCTTCCTACTAAGTACCCTGTGGGTAATCACCTAAGTTCTCTTGCTTCTTCCTCCACCAGTCTCTCAGCATTCCGTCTTCTCCGATCCCAAAGCCACTGCCATTGTCCCAGGTCAGTGGGTCAGCTCATTATCTGTCCCTTGGACCCTTGGCCAACCTCCTCACTTGCCTCCCTGCTTCCACCCGTAGTTCACGCTCCACACCAGCCTCCAGAGTGCTTCTCCCGCACTAATGAAAGTTGGTCAAGTTTCCTGTGGCTCATCAATATTCTAACTCCCCTACTACCTCCAGGACAACCCTCCAGGCCTACAGACTGTCCTTACTGGAACTTTGCCCTCCTTGCTCTACCTAGCTGAGTCCTGGGGTCTGTTTGTGCTTCTGGGCGGGACTGAGAAAGGGGAGGCTGGTCTGAAGGGGGGTGTGCGTGCACAGCTGATCTCAGATGTGAAAGTACTTTGAAAAGTAGATGTGCTTTGCCAACAGGAGTTCTGACTCTTCTTCCTGTAGGCATCTGTGTGCCCACGTACCTGTGGGAATGAGTATATGTGTGTGAGCATATCTATGTGTGCTGGAATGTGGGGGTGTATGGGTGCCTGTATGTCATGGACATGTTCGCCTGTGTCTGTGGGAACGAGCCAGCCCTAGTTTGGGAGCTGGGAGGTCCCTGCTTCTCTGTGTGAGTCCTCAGGTGGGTCTGAAATAGTGGCTTCCTGGGGGTGGGGGAGCGGTTGCTAGGGGGGAAGTTTGCTGCTCTGTGCTGTTGTGCAAAGGGAGGCAGAGGGCACAATACCAGGCTCATCCTGAAGAACTTCTGGGGGAGCAGCCATTTGACCGGGACAGGGGAGGCATCCCAGGGGATGGACAGGCACCCTGCAGTGGCATCCACAGACTCGGCAGCTGACTACGCCTTCGGAGGGGTGGGAGAGCAGAGGCAAAGGCAGGGCAAGAGAAGGAAGTGGGAAGTTGGAGGAAAGAGGAGAAAGAGGGGGGCAGGGAGAAGGGAGCATGGAGTGGAAGGGAAAGAAGAGGACTGGAGAGCTGGAGAGGAAGGCTCTGGCCACATACCAGGGATGGGGGATGCCCTCCTTCCACCCGTGCCCAGGCACAGTCAAGCTCTGCCCTCCTGCAGGACTCAGTTTCCCCATCTGCAAAATGGCTGGTCAAAGGTCACATTCAGCTCAGGGAGCGGCTGGCAGGGAGAGAGGAGGGAGGAGTCTTAGGAGCCCAGGTGCCACATCTTTTCCCCACTTCTCTGCTCTCCTCCAGCCTCCCAAAGAGAGGGCAGGGGCGGGGCAAGGGCAGCCAAGGCTGGGGCCCTCCCCGCGCGCTACCCGCGCTCCGCGGCGCCCTCAGCCCGGAGGGAGCTGACACACTCCTTGGGAATTTATCACGCACCCAATTACAATGTTAATTGGCAAGTTCCTGAAATCAATTAATTCGCAAATTTTTTCCAATTAAAAATCCAGATAAATCACGAGGGCGGTGGCGGCCGGTCCAGCCAGCAGTCCGGTGGGCGCAGCGGCCGCAGGGAGGGGAGGGCGGGAGAGGGGAGGGGAGGGGGCGGCGGGCGCGGCTGCCCTTGAACGCCTTTGCCGGCCGGTCGGACTGTCAGCGCGCCGGGCGCGGCGGGGCCGAGACAGATAAAACCATCGACCCGTCGCCGCCAGCGCTTCGGCTTTATCGATCCGACGGGAATTTCACTTGCTGTGCAGATCCCGCTGTCCGGCTGTCAGACACCGGGTGGAGGGGGGGCGTGCCAGGGGTTAGGGGGTGCTGGGCTGGGCCTGGACGTGAGGGGCACAGAAGTGGGGGACGCAAGACACAGCCGTGAGGGGCGGAGCCGATGTGGGGGCTCTGGGTGGGGGAAACAGACGTGGGGGTAAGGCAGTGGAAGTAGGGGGTGCCCCAAGAAAATATGGGGGTGGGGGGGTTGGTGCAGGATCCTGGCTGGGGGGCACTTCTGTGAGTAGATGTGGATGCCCTGGGCAGTGCAGGGGTGGAGCCACAGGGACTAGGCTGTTCTGTGGCCCCCCACTGAGGAGGCAGAAAGAGAGCTTGGGCCCCCATTTTCCAGATCCTTAGGGATCCACAGCTTTTACAGAGGGCCACAGGTCTCTCCACACACCTCTGCCTCTATTCTCCCTTCTTACTGAGGGGAAGGCCTCTACAGGAAGCAAATCACCCAGTAGCCCTCCCAGACAGCCAAGAACTCAACCTGGTGGAAAGGTATGTCTTTCCCCCACCGTGCCCCTTTTAGGCTGGTCCCAGGTGTGTGTGTGGGGGGGTGGGCGGGGGAGGTCAGGGGTGTCTGTGTATGCCAGGAGCAGTTAAGAGCATGGCACTACAGTCGAATGCTTGGATTTGAATCTTATCGTTACCACTTGATGGGCTGTGCAACCTTAGAGAAGTGACTTAGCCCCTCTGTTTCTCAGTTTCCCCATCTGTAAAATGGAATTAATAATTTTTTATTACCTATCCTAGAGAGTTGTTGTGAAGATTAAATACATCAGTGCAATGTAGAGAACTTGGCATGTAGTAAGTGTTCAAACAGGGTTATTATTTTTATCATTTCTATAGTCTCCTATGCTAGTTTTAAGTATTCTCACAAATTCTTCGACAGTCCTCCTGTCAAGACGTAGAGCTTATCGTTTAATTCTCTCTTGAGTGGGGTCTGGACTTGGTGACTTGTTTCTAATGGAGAGAATGGAATACACTGGAAGCAATAGCATATGACTTCTGAGACTGGATCGTATAAGGCATTGTGGCTTCCTCCTGAGTCTCTGGGATCACTTCCTCTGCGGGAAGTCAGCAGCCATGTCAGAGGGAAACTCAAGCCGTCCCATGGAGATACCCATGTGTGGACGAACCATCTGGAAATGGTTCCCGAAGTCACTGGCAGACCTTCGGATGACTGCAGCCTTGCTCACGTCCTAACTGCAGCCTCACGAGAGACTGAGCCAGAAGACACAACTACCCAACCGAGCTGTTCCTGAACTGATGGTCCACAGACACTGTGGATAATAAATGTTTGTTGTTTCAAGCCACTGGGTTTGAGGGTAATTTGTAACACAGCAACAGATACCTAATACTTCTTCCTTCAAAATTCAGTTCAGGCCGCCCTTCCCATAGGAGGTCTTCTCTCCTCCATGCTGGGGTTCATGCTTTCTCCGTGCCCCACGGTTCTTCCCAAGGAGCAGCCTCTACCCCTCCTTGTTTCTCTGGCCCTGCTCCCCTTACTCTCATGCAATGAGAGAGACGGACCAGTTCCGGCTTACCTCTGGGTCTCCTGCACCCCTCAAGGGGGATTAGGTGAGACGGCAGAAGGAAGATCAGTCAAGTCTGATGACTTGGACTGAAGGAGGGGGTGGAGTGGGGCGGGGTTGGGAATGGTGGGGCAGGCTGTTCCCCTCTGGGTGACGTATCTTCCAGAGTGGGCGGCAATGGCCAACGTCTCCTCTCCCACGTGCTCTCCTATAATATGACCTTTCCACTCCCCCATCAAAAGCTGGGGTGTATGTCTGTTCCCCTTCAGTCTGGCTGGGCTGATTCTGCCTCGACCAACAGAGAACAGTGGAAGTGGCGTTAAGTGACTTTCGAGGCTAGGTTGTAAAAGGGGATCCAGCTTCCATCTCGTGGACTGGAACATTTGCTTTAGGGCCCTAAGCTGCCCCATACGGAGTCCAGCTACCCGGAGGTTGCCAGGCTATGAGCAGGCCCAGGCCACGTGGGGAAGCCAAGCGGAGGTGCCTGGGTCATAGCTCCAGCAGAGGTCCCAGTTGATAGCCGAAATCCGTGACCAGACATGTGAATGAAGGGGGCTCCAGACGATGCTAGCTCCCAGCCATTGAGTCTTCCCAGCCCGGGCCCCAGACATCGTGGAGCAACACAAGTCATCCCCTCCACGCTCTGTCTGAATTCCTGAACCCACAGTTCCTTGAGTATAAGGAAATGGTTGCTTTAAGTTACTAAGATTTGGGGTAATTTGTTACACCCCTGCTCTGTCCCTTTGATAACCCGGCTCACCTATAGGGCACTCCCTTTTGTCCCTCAGACAGGGAGAAGGGAGGGAGGATGGAGAGGTTGGGGGAGGACTCACACCTGAGCCCATTCTTGATTGTCACCTTTTTGACCTTGAGATTCACCGAGAAGGTAGTGCCTATGCCCCTGGATGTCAGCACAAGGCCACATGGCTGGTCAGGCCTCCAGGCCCTGTCCCTGCTTCTGCTACCCTACCCTGAGGCTTAGCATGGCAGGGCAAGGCCCGTGGCTATGGCTCATCCCTTTCCAGCTCCTTTTATGCCCTTTTGAGGTTGAGGCCTAAAGAGGGGTCACCCTCTTCCCATCCCCAAAAATACAGCAAGGAGGGAAAGGCATCACCATTTGCCTGGAGGGTCCGAGGACTGAAAGCCGAGTAGAGGAGAGTAATAGGAGGGCCTTGCCTTCTACCTAGAGGCTGGGGACTGGGCCAGGCAGCTGTTCCCAGGACCTGATATCTACGACAGAGTGGAATCATCTGGCAGGCAGGCTCCCCCAGTTGCTGGCTTACCTGGCAGGCAGCTGGGCCAGCTGTTCCAGTTCTTGTTCCATATGCTCCTGCAACTCACTGGGCCTTAGCAGCACCTGGCAGATGGGGCAGATAGGGGCCTGGCTGTCAAACAACGCTGCTGCCTTTTTCTTACCTGGGGAGGGAAGAAGAAGAGACAGATGGATAAGCTGGGCTAGTCTGTGGATGGAAACCGAGAGTCCCAATCCTCCAGCCCAAGCCTGCTGCCTCCCAGGGCTTCCTGGCCCTAGAGGAGGGTTGAGTCTGAGGGTCTCAGAGACCATGACCATTCGTTCAGTCTTCTTTGTGGCTCATGGCCATGAATGGCATCTTCTTAACCGGCTGCCCCTCTGGGAAATCTATCAGGACACAATCAATGTTGTATGCAATCAAAGCTGGATCACTCCATTTCATACAGGTTAGGGAAGGTCTTGGTGTAATCATACCATCACCCAGAATATCCAGCGCCCCCTCTGTCTCTCTTTTCCTCACTGCCTTCATATTCTCCAAATCTGGAGAAGGAAGAAAAGAGGGAGAGAGGGGATTCATCCCTGCAGTCAATCAACAAACACTGTCTGAGGGCTGGTCTGCTCTGAACCAGCCACAGAGTATAATCAGATCTAGTCCCTGCCCTTGAGGCCCTCACAGTTGAGTGGGAATGACCAGAAAGGACTCATGTGACTTCTGGGGTAGCATTCTCTCCCAGTTCCTCACTTTCCCAGGATTCTGCCCACAGGCTCTCTCCTTTCCCTATTCGGCACGCTGAATGATCTTCTTCCTTCTTACAGCCGTAACTCCCATCTGTGCCCTGCAGACTCCAGAATCTGTGTTTCTGCCCTAGATCCTTCCCTGGTTCTCTCAGCCTCTGTATCCAAACGCCTAATGGGCTTCAATGTCTGGATGTTCCCCCAAGAATCTGAAAGTCAATGATCAAAAACAGGTCCCTCAGCTTCTTTACCCCTTTCCAAACTGCTCGCCTTCAGCAGTGCTCATCTTAGTTAATGACACCAGCACTCACCTTGTGACCCAAGCCAGGAAACTTCGCCTCCCCCGAGGTCCCTTCCTCGCCTTACTATCCCTTCTATGTTCATTTAACTACCAGATCCTGTCCGTTCTGCTTCTTCAGTATTCCTGGAATCTATAGTCTCTCTGTTTGGGTCTCACTACCTCTCACGTGGATAAACTCATTGGCGCCTTGTAAACCTAATAGATTCTGGGTTTCTTCCTCCCAAATTGTATGGGAAAACGAGTGGGTATTGTGCTGGCTTATGCAGGCTTGGGGGCCAGCTGGGAGCCTGCACTCTGTCCCCACTGTGTCCCAACTCTGTCACTATTTCTGT
This sequence comes from Mustela erminea, assembly GCF_009829155.1. NCBI lineage: Eukaryota > Metazoa > Chordata > Mammalia > Carnivora > Mustelidae > Mustela > Mustela erminea. The sequence continues at coordinate 75,138,640 of NC_045623.1, forward strand.
TGCCGATGGAGACCAGAGCACACTATTCTAGGAAGGAGGCTGAACTTGCCTAGTGCATGCCTCTTGGGGAGCCTAAACCCTTTCCCTGTCACTCTCACCACCTAGTGCTCCTCTGCCCTCTGCTTAAGGCATGGGGTAGAGCGGGCCTATTCATCCAGAAACATTCTTGCTATCCACGTAAATGCCAACTGTGGAAAGAGTACTTCAGCTTTAGCCAAGATCTTTCCTCCTGCTTCTTCTTCCCACTGTTGCCCAGAGAGGGTCAGAATTAGCTTGCAGAGAGATAAAGGTCATGCCAGTAATGACCAAGGTGGTTGAGTTGGGTTGCCAGATTAAATAGAAGATGCTCAATTATAGGGCGCCTGGGTGGGTTAAAGACTCTGCCTTTGGCGCAGGTCATGATCTTGGGGTCCTGGGATCGAGCCCCGCATCAGGCTCTCTGCTCGGCGGGGGGCCTGCTTCCCCTCTCTCTCTCTCTTTGCCTGCCTCTCTGACTACTTGTGATCTCTGTCTGTCGAATAAATAAATAAAAATTTTTAAAAAAGATACTGAGTTACATTTGAATTTCAGGTAAACAATGAACACTTTTTTTTAGTATAAGTACATCCCAAATACTGCATGGCATATACTGATACTAAAAGTTACTCATTATTTTTCCAAAAATCAAATTTACCTGGAGGTCATATATTTTTATTTGCTAACTCTAGCAAACCCATGCCTGAAGGAGCTCCCAGTTCAGGCTGAGCACAGGAACTTCGCTTTGAGGTTGAGTATGGTCCCAGCTCTCCTGGATGCCCAGACTGAGTCATCTCAGAGCTCAGAGAAAGCAGTAGTTCATTCTGGGTGTGTGTTTTGAGGAGTGAAAAAAGAAAAGTCTTCACCAAAGAAATGAAATATAAGTTGCACCTTAGAAGTGTTTCAAGGAGAATGGAAACAAATGAATGAGTTGTGAGTTTCCTGTGGGCAGTGGTCATTTCTTATCCAACTTGATATTTACAGACAATTGAAAACAGACCTGATGTTGACTAGATGTGCAGTAATGAAGCAAAGGAGAGGAAATGAGGAAGGGAAAGGCTGTAGGAAAAAGAGCGGATCATCTTAGAAGCCAGATGACTTTTCGCAGAGCTGGGAGGTCCACTGTGGAGGCTTGGCATGTGCCCAGGGTGGGGGTAGGTGTGGCTCTAGTCTGTGTGGTTAAGTCTCTGAGGAGGGGAAGAGGCCCTATTGATCATGTGCCTTGCTGGTTAAGCCTCAGATGCTCAGAGGACAGCTGGAAGGCAGTTCTGAGTCTAAGAAGCAGATGTGGCCTGGTCTGGAAGATGGGAGATGAGGATTCTAGTCTCAGCTCTGCCTTGAACTTCATTCGGCCTGAGAATCTCAGAGGTGAGTGAGACCCTAGAAGTTCTGCAGGCCCATTACCTTTGTTTTACAGGTGGGGAAACCAAGGCTCTAACTGGATAGTGACCCCTGTACTCAGATCATGATCTCTACACTTCATTCACTTATTCACTTAGCAAACATTTATGAAACAATTATTTTACTTCAGGGATTATTCTAGGAGAAACTGGAGTTCAGAGATAAATAAAACACATGCTTGGCCTGAAGGAGATCACAAAATAAGAGGAAAGCTGAGGAAGGGTCAGTGGGTCCAGTCAGGGCTGAGGGAGGTGGAAACAGGTGCTCCACGGTGGAGGCTGGAGGGGCCGGAGGGTGGTTGGGAGAGTCCAGGGGGAGGCAGTGCCTGATGGAAGACATAAGGGGTGAATCAGGGAGAACTGACAAGGCTTTTGAAATGGATCATTGAAGCAAGGCCTGGGGCAGAACTGGGGGAAATGGTAAGGGAGGAGACCTGACAAAGAGGAGGATCCAGGGCATGGGGTCTGAGCTGAGATGGAAATATCAGGGTTTCTGTCCCTTTAAGCCTGGGCCACCAACTCTGGCTCCTAGGGATTTCTAGAGCCCAGAGTTTTCCCTCCAAGGTTGGGACCAGGAATCAACAGTCCTATATAGTTGTTCTTAGTTCATCTGCTTTGCTGCCACAGAGATCTACTTTTCTGAGCTTGGCCTCGGTTTCCCCATCAGGACAATGGGCCCTCTTCCTGGCTCTAGCTTTAGGAATAGCATTGACAGTGATCAGCCGAGGGACCCTGAAGCCTATGCCCTCCATCCCACCCCCCCATTTTCTCAGGGGTTAGAGTGGCAGGTGTCAGCCTGGCCATGGGCCCCCTGCTTCCCCTCCCCCGCTGTGTTCCCTATAATTTTATATTGAGACCTGTGGTCATGACGTGGGTTTTACTGCACTAACGACATGGCCTGCCCAGGTTTAATGACAAAATCCATACTCTGGCCCTGGGCCTGCTCCTCGTTTGCATAATTCCCAGAATACAGCTCCCTGAAGCTTTTGACCTGGGCCATTACAGTGGCCGTAAAACGGGCCATAAAACCGCTGGGAATGGCCAAGAGGAGGGGGCCGTGGTCTTGCGGGGGGTGGGAATGAAGTCCTCAACCCCCTACTCTTCCCAGACCAGAGTAGGCATCCTGGCCCTTATCTTCCACAGTTCCCAGAATTATGAGAGTCCTTCTCAGGCTGGAGAGACCTCTGGAAATCCCTAGTATAGCTGCCCATCTGATGTAGGAATCCCTTCTCCAACGCCAATGCCAGCATCACAGGCAGGAAGACCAAGCCCTCCCGAGGAAGGCTGTCAGAAGGCATCTGCTCCTTGAGCATCCCTCACTCCTGCCCCGCCCTCCTCAACCCCCCCTCCAGCTATCCAGGCCCTTTGCCACAGGTGGGTCCAGGTCATGCTGGCCTAGGCTGAATTTTGTCCCTCTTCAGGAGGCCTAGCTCCACAGGGAGGTCAGGAGGCAGGCTGAGCAGCCTAGTGGGTAGACGCGGGAAGCATGAGGGGCTGGGGACAGGGACTGGGACGGGCTGTCAGTGCTAAAGATGATGAATGGGGGAGGTGAGGCGGGAGGCCCGGTGTTATCGGCGGCGGATGGCGGCGCGGGCCGCTCGCCGCTCCTGTTAATCCCCGGGCGCTGCCTCAGCCCTTGCACTGATAACGAGGAAATGGGACTGACAACAATTTTTAGCTGAGAGATTCTTCACCAAAATGCCAGGCGGCCCGAGGTCTGACAGCGCCTGATTGAGTGTGTGAGTGTGTGGGGGGAACGCCCGCGGCCCCCTCCCCTCCCATGCAAAGATGGATCGCTCATTCCGCCTCCCGTCCACATTCATTACCGCACCTCCCTCCCGCCCCCGCCCCGCGCGCCTGCCACCGCCACTTGCCCGCCCGCCGCAGGTATCCCCCGAAGCAGGAGGAGGGCAGGGAGCAGTGGGGCCCGACCCTGTCCTCAGCCTGCCGCAGGGCACCTCGAGCTCCAAGGGCCAGAGGCGATGACAGCGTCGATCTCCCTAGCTGTGTGACCTCCATGCGGACCCCCCCCCCCCCCCCGCCGCGCGTTCTGAGCTACTTGGAACACCACCCCACCGAAAACGGTGAGGCTCCACCAGGAAGGGACCGGCCGCAGGCTGTGAAGCCGGCTAGACAAGCCGAGGAGAGCCGAGCGCTCCCGCCAAGTAGGCTTTTCCTTGCTGGGGCCAGGCTCCAACCGGTCGCGCCCTGAGGCCTCGGAACCCGGCCTCGGGCACCTGGGGTCCCAGATCAGCCCTCTGCTGCCCCCCTCTGTTGGGAAGTGCTGACCATTGGGAGCAGGAACTCCAGGGCCCGGCAAAGCCGCTCCTCCTCTGCCAACTTCCATAGTGAAGCCTGGCCTCAGGACTGGTCGCTGGGGGCTGAGGGCTCATTGAAAGGGAAAGCCCTCCCTTCCTAGGTCACTAACCCACATCCGACCCTGCGACGCCCCGCCCAGCGATGGCTTTTCCGGGTTGGCTTCTTTGGTTGTGTCCTAGTTCTGTCGCTTGTGGGTTCCATTCTTGGCTCTCTGTTTAAGCAGCAAGACCCGTCTTCACGATCTTTTCTCTGCAGACCACAAGTCAGGGCTTGACTGCCCAGTGTCTGATGTAAAAAGGTGGAAGATTAAATAAGAGTGAGGGTACCACTAATGGGGCATGGCAACACAAGCTGGGCCTTTTAAGAGAATGTGTGTGTGTACAGGTGTGTGTTTGTGCATAAAAACGTGTGTGTCCCACCCTCCCCTTCACCGAACCCCCAGGAGAAAGGCTTCCATTTCTTGGTGAGCAACACACAGAGGAGCCTTCAAGCAGAATTCAATAGAGTTGTGTCTTACCAGCTGTGAGACCTTGGGCCAATCACCTAACACTACTGAGCTTTGGCTTTTCCCTTGCAAAACAGGTATAATAATATATAACTCCCACGACCTTGGTGAAGATTCCATTAAACCAGGGCTCGGTACGAAGTGATGAGTCATTATCATCTCTAGTATGCCGCCAGCACAGTTTGTTGCTTGTGCCTGTATCTGTCCCCTTCTGACATCAGCCTGGCTTTGCCCTGTATCTGGCCTTCTTCCCTGCCATGGTCAAGATTGTGTACCATTCCCTAGGTACCCTGGCCCTGGCCTCTCTGGCCTCCATGGAGGTCCTTCTTCCTAACCATGCATACCCATCTATCTGTTGATTGGTTTGCATGCCAGCGTATCCATCGGTCCATCCACCTAACCATTTATCCGTTATCTGCGTATTAATAAAAATAATGTTTTATTGAGTGTTATTGTACATTAGGCTGTAGGTTTAATGTTGTGCTTGTGCCTATTTTATCCCATCTCATATCTTTTTTTTTTTAAAGATTTTATTTATTTGACAGAGAGAGAGAGATCACAAGTAGGCAGAAAGGCAGACAGAGGGGGGGGGTAAGCAGGCTCCCTGTGGAGCAGAGAGCCCGACGCGGGGCTCGATCCCAGGACCCTGGGATCATGACCCGAGCTGAAGGCAGAGGCCTCAACCCACTGAGCCACCCAGGTGCCCCTCCCATCTCATATCTTTACAACAGTCCTGTGATGTAGATATTATTGGAATCACACTGATGAGGAAAATGGGGTTCGGAACAACGAAAGACAGAGCTAGAAGGTTTTAGAGCAGGATTTCAGTTCAGGGCCGTCCAACTCCAAAGCTAGTGCTCCTAACCACTGCATGATACCCAGCTACTTACCTCCCCATCCACTCACCTATGCCATAATTCAATAATAGTCAACCAATGTCAGTTGGATGCTGACAGTGAGCCTACTTTTGTACCCATGCCATGCAGTAATGAACAAGACAGGTGCACTCTCTGCTCTCAAGGAGCTTGGGAACTGACTGCAGATAGGGACCTGAAACACACATCCCCAGAGTGGTTTTAGAAAAAGGGAAGTACATGGAGCCGTGGGAGTGAATTTGCTGGCCTGGGAGGGGAAGAAAATGATATTCGAGCAAAGGTGTGAGGGATGAGGGGGAACCAGCCAGGCAATGATTGTGGGGAAGTGATGTTCTAGGTACAAAACAGCATTCTGAAGGTCCGGAAGAGGAGAAGGACCAACTGAGGAGCTGGAAGGTGTGCAGTGTGCCTGCAGCCGAGTGAGTGAGGGGCTGAGGGTTGAGATATAATGAGAGAGAGGCCAGATCCTGGACTGCTTTTTAATTACATTAAGGATTTTTTTTTTTTTTTTAACGTACAGGAGGGTTTTAAGCAGGAGAGAGACATATCAGGCTTGCACTTAAAAAGATCATTCTAACTGCAGAGAATGGTCTGACGGGGCGAAGTAGAGAGCGCAGGAAGGCTGCTTTGAAGGTGATCTCACTGACTCAGGTGGGATACTGTGGTGCCTTGCTGGAGGGCGATGGTGATGATGATGGTGTTGGTGATGGAGGTGAGCAGAAGGGAATGGGTTGGACATGGTGGGTAAAGGACTGAAAGGAGCCAAGGGTGAGTCCAAGGTTTCTGGCTTGAGCAACAGGAGGACGAGCAGCCGGCTTGGTGAGGAAGCAAATGAGTTCAATGTTGGATGTGGTGCTTAGCTTGAGGACGCCTTAGCAGATGTCCATTTGAAAATGTTTGCCAGGTACTCTGTGGGAGCCAGAGCCAGAATGACAGAGCTGGAGACGCTGGCATAGAGGTAAGAGCTGAAGTTACCAAGGCATTCTCTGTGCCAGGCACAATGTCTGGCATATGGTAAATAGTCAGTACATATTTACAGAATGAATGAACCGGTTAAGGAAGTTGAGTGTAGGTGAGATCCGCCAGGGAGCAAGTACACAGAAAGAAGAGGCTGGAACAGACCCTGAATAACTCCGACAGGTGGAGAAAGTTTAAGTCATCAAGGACCGAAAACTGTCAAGAGGAGGACGAAAACAAGAGTGATGTCATCAAAGCTGAGAAGGAAAGAGTGTCGAGGAGGGAGTGTCATCGGTAGGGTCACATGCTGCCGAGAGGTCAAGAACATAAGGCGTGAAGAGAGTCCCCTCCACCCATTATATCTACAATACAGCCGTCTACCCCCTCTTCATCCATCCGTCACCATCCAGACCACCTAATTACTCATCCTGCCCCCTCTTGCTCTTTCCCTTTCTCCGTCTCCTCCCTCCAGAAAACCGTGATTGGCGCCTCTGTCGAGCGTGGGACAGGAAGAGTTAACATGCTGACAGATGGCATTTTTTACCTTCAGTCAATATGAACAAGGCCCCAAGACTATGATTCCAAACATCTGGATTTCATCAATATGTGATCTGTCATCGTATATTGGCATTCCCCAGTCCCCGCGCCAGAGCAATGCGGCTGGTTTTATTAATACGTCAAATACATTATCCGTGTAATACACTTGTCTGGCTGGGGCCTCCCGCTGGGGCGGGGCGGCGGATTTGAATGTATGATGAATCAGTTTGCATTACATGTTCGTAAGTCATCATTTGTCAGGATTAATAGGCATCCCTGGTCGAGGAGGTGGGGGTAGGGCCGCCGGAGGAGAGCCGTGCATTTAGCGATGGCCCGTATTTATCTGCCAGTACCCAGGGATGCCCTGAAAACAACCATGTACCCTCCTGCCCAGACCCTGGGGCGGCGGCTGGTGCTCAGGGGGAGGCTGACATTTTTAGCAGTTCCTGAGTCCCTCGGAACCCCATAGGCCTATCTGTCTCTGCTTTGGGCTGGGCAAACAACCATCCGAAGGGTATGGCCGGGGCCATTGGCACCAGCTGGCTAACTCTTTCTCTCACTCTATGGGACTTGGAATTCCTTCTTCCAGGGAGACTTCTTGACTCCCCAGATCATACCAGGTGGCTTCTCTATGTTCCCCCAGCCTCTCATGCCACCTCTAATGACCCAGTGGTACCACTGCCTATTCTGCGTCTGTCACCCTCGGTAGACTGGAAATTTCTCGAGGGCAAGGATTAACTTGTTTACAGCTGCAACTCCAGCATCTAGCAGAGGACAGAGCCCCAAGATAGAGAATGGTAATAGTAATCATAGAAATCAATAAATATTCTTGGAATGAACAAATGAATACATGACGGTTGACCTTGATAAGTTACCCAAAGGACGCAGATGTTAGCTGGGAGACATCGTGGGAGTTTTTCTCTGACTTCTTGCCTCTGCCCTGACCCTTATCTAGGTCTGGTCCTCTATCCTACTGTAAGTGCCTTGTCCTTAATTTGTTCCTCTTCCTTCCATGAGACGGTGCAGACCCCCTCACATAGCACCAGTTCCTTACATGTGGCCTTGATACGTAGATATAATACACAGGTGACACATTCATGCTCGCATGCCGTCTTCCTTTCTCCCACCTCTGCCTACAAAAGCTCAGACTGGCCCTGCCCACTCCACATGGCCTCCTACCAGCGCCAGGTCCTTAGAAAACAAGAGCCTGGCTGGTCCCCTGACCCCACTGGTGATGGATGCTCTTTCCTGTCTCTAGACAGTGGAGGGGGCCTGCATTGAGCCAGCCATGTCTCCTGGGTGGCCAATGGCAAACTTACGCAGGACAGCCCGGTGGAGGTCAGCCTGTGGACAGGTTTAGGCTCAGACTTGGGCTCGAACTGGAGCCAAGGGCTCAGGGCCAACGCGAGATCAAGGTCACTGAGTGTGAGGCTTTGAGCCCTAGCTGTTGGCCCCATCAGCCTTTGCTCCATCGAGGGCTACCAGCCAACCTTTTTAGTATATGTGCTGCCGAAGCGAGCACCAGCCAACCTGTTTAGAGACTGGTGGGGCTTCAGGGGTCCCAGCTCTTTCACACCCTTGACCTTGTTTGTCCCACACACAACTGCAGCCTCTCTCTTCTGGAGCTGGGATTCAGTTCCCCTCCTCCCTTAGCTAATAACTTCCAGACAGCGTCCTGGGCTGGGCTGGGCCATTGGTGGGTGGGGCTGATGGAGCCTCTGGGGTGGCGGTGGGGGGCGGTTCTCTGGGATTAGCCACGCCTGACTGTAGAAAAGGCCCAACTCAGGAAAATCTTCCTATGGGGACATGCACACCCATCCTCTGAAGTGTCTGGACACACACGTGCACATGGGGGGCACTGGCATACACAGGTAGGTGCTCACATGAGTGTGGGCCTCTTTTTTTTTTTTTTTTTAAAGACTTTATTTATTTATTTGACACAGAGAGAGATATCACAAGTAGCCAGAGAGATAGGCGGGGGTGGGAGGGAGAAGCAGGCTCCCGCTGAGCAGAGAGCCCGATGCAGGACTCAATCCTATGACTCTGGGATCATGACCTGAGCCGAAGGCGGAGGCTTAACCCACTGAGCCACCCAGGTGCCCCGAGTGTGGGCATTTTTTCACATGTAGATAAATAGAGCACCTCTGCCTATCTGCAAGGGTGGATGGAGTATACCTGGGTGCCCCCCCACCCCCACCCTGTGCCTTCCCTGCCAAGGAGCCAAAACGCTAGCACTGTACTGTTTAAAGTAAAGTAAATCCAAGTGTGCTTTACCCCCCGCCGGCTCTGACTATGGGCTTATAAAAATGAAGTGGGAACCTCTGCAGCTGTGGGCAATAAATCCTGAACCGCCAGGAGGGCATGTTACCTGCTTTCTGGGCTGATGGGTGGGACTCGGGGCACTGATTACAAGTGCCTGCGGGGCTGGGTGGGCAGCGGGCCAGCTCCTCAGCCTCAGGCGCTGCCTGCTAGCCCAGCCCTGGGCCAGCTGTCTCCCGCAGACCTGCAGAGGTCAGGAGACCCAAGGCCCTAGGACGCGGGGTGAGGACTGAGAGAGAGCCGCAGAGAGGTAGAGGAGGAGGGGGTCTGGGATGGGGAGAGTGAGCACGACAGGCACGTGCTGCTAAGGCTGAGGGGAGCCCTTGCATCTGGAGATCAATTAGCATCAATTACTGACTTCATTTAATTGTCGTCCAAGATGAATTTGTCATTTTTAGCTGGGAATTAATGGGAGACCTTCACCTCTCCCTGGCAGCAGCCGCGGAGCCAACAGCGGTCACCTCAGTCTCCTAGGAGCCCTGAAGCCTGCTCGGGGGCCCGGGCCAGGCTGGGGCAGGCGGCTAGCGGGGCTTCTGGTCCCTGGGCAAGCTCTCGTCTGCCCCAGGCCCGGCCACCCTGGCCCACTCGCCCGGGGCCAGGGTGGGGGCCGCGGGTCCCACAGAGCCATCCTTCGCAGCCTCTGGCTTCAGCCAGAAATTAATTTGCTGGGCTGAGCGTGTTTACCTTTTCCCAGCAAAGGCGAGACAGTAAACAGCGGACCGGCGGCTGAAATTGAATTGATAACTGCATCAACGTGCCAGATAACGCCTAAAATAATACGCCGATAAGGAAATTCGATTTGATTTGCTGCTGCGCATCAGATTGGCCCCATCTGTAGCTGCCTGTAATCATTTTCAATTGCGTTGGGAAACCTTATTTGTCCTTAAATATTTCTGTCATTTTTCATTGCTGGCGACAGATCCTTGGGCAGGTGGCCGGGGTGCGCTGCCTCTGTGGGCGCGGGGCAGCGGCCCGAGGAGGAGGGGTGGTGAGGACTCTCAGGAAAGGAGGCAGGGAGCAGGCGGCCGGGCGGTGACAGCTGTTCCTCCAATCAATCATGCTGTCGACAGGGAGGGACGACTGGCTGGCAGAAATTGAGTTTGCCTCACAGGGGACGATTGAGCAAATTAATAGCCCATTAGCCAAGCAGTGACCTGAGAAATGAAGGTGCAGGGGTTCCTGCTCACTCAGGCCGGCTGGGGTGGGGCAGGGCAGGGGGAGGGTCTGGGGAGGAGGTGGGGGAGCACGGGGAACGTAAGCTGCGAGGTGGGGTGGGGAGTGGATGGTTCCGGAAGAGTGATGTCAAGTCGGGGGAGGTGGGCTGGAGAGGCGGACAGTCTTAGGAGAGATGCCGGGGAAGGAGGGCGCAGAGGTGACCCCACTGATGACGATGGCTCTTTACCATCTTCCCATCAGGCCCTCCGGGACTGAGTTCCGTGCCAGTGAACTCTCCTTCCTCGGTCCCTAGGTACTTCCTTTACTTCCTCTCATCACTTTCCCGGAAACCAGGCCATGCCCTGGAGACACCTCTCTCTGGAGTCTTCCCCAGCGCAGGCTGTTGATTCTCCCAGCTTCAGGTTCCTCAGGCCAGGAGGGTGAGGGCAGTGTCATCCTGGTGCTCACCGCCACTTCCAGCCCACCGTTTTTCCACCCTATGGGCTCTGAGGTCAAGTTGTCCCCTGCATCCCTTATCACCGGTGTCCCCCATTCTCCATGGTCCTCCAGGACTTTGACGCTCACTTGTCTACGCCAAGCCCCATCACTGACCTGCTCGGCGGCTGTTCTTTCTCCCTGGACTCACTTCCTCCTGGAGGAGCTGGTCAACAGCCTGAATTGCTCTGCGACAGAACTCCCTCTCTCCCCAACCCTCCTACAGCCTCGTACCCATCCTACTTGCTTCTCCCTCTGTCCTTCCATCTCCCGAGACACCGCTGACTCATGGATTCTAGCCCAAGTCCTAGGCCACGTCACTACAACACCCTCTTGCTTCCTCTGCCTCCTCCACCATCCAACTAGTCTCCTTTTGGTCTCAGACACACAGGCGGCTAAACGCAGCTGGGGAAAATCACAAAATCACGCAGATATGTGCCAATAAAAATTCACAGTTTCCAATCCCAGCACTACTAAGCAATCCCTTAACATGCCCTTGGTCAGTTTGGTCTCCCTTTTCCCACAGAGACAATCCGATAATACTTTACTATCCAGAGTCCCCCGCCCCATCTTCTGTCCCCCTCTCTTTTACTAGGTGGCCTTGCTTCCCACTTCGCTTCAGAAATCTGAAGTCCTTACGTGTGAGTTCCCTCCACTTCCAGATCCACACTGGCCGTCTTCCTTCTTCCAGAGTCAGTGGAAGAGGTGTTCCTCTTCCTGTTCCAGCCATAATCCCTTCTCCTGGGTTGAGAATCCCATTTCCTGCCTATGTCGGCGGGGAAAGCTATGGTGGGACCCTCTTTCCTGTGCCACCGTCCATCAGCATCGACACGCCTGGAGTCACCCTGCCCCACAACAATATGAACAACTCCTCTTTCCCTTCCGGATGGCACCTTGTAGCTGATGTTCTCCCTCCTCCTCCCAGGTCCGCCTAAGATGCTCCAAAGAGTCGCGCTTGCTGTCCACCCTCCTTTGTCTCCTAGCACTCCTGACCTCATTGAGGTCTGCAACCCCACCCCCACTCTCCGTCAAGATGCTCTCAGTCAGATCCTCAGTGGTCATCATCCGCCCGCTATGACAGATCCTCCGCTGATATTCATTTATCTGTTATTTCAGTAAATATTTATTGAGGGTCTTCTGTGGGCTAGGCTCTGTCCCATGGTCTAAATCTATGTCCTTTTGGAACTTCCAAGGCAGGAGGAAACAGATACAATGAAATCATACAAACAACTGTAAAATTGCACTCGTGCCGAGGAGAGGTGAACAGTGCTATGAGAACCCATAAAGGCAGATTTGCCCTGCTCAGGAAATCCAGAAAGGCCTCCTTGGGGATGAGGCAAAAGCTGAGAGGTGATGGGTAACTATGAGTTGGGTAGGGGAGGAAGAAGGAAAGGGATAACGTCGACCAAATACTTCTCCATGCTAAGTACTTTACTCTTCATGGTGGAAATGGGCGTGGAGAAGCTCTGTAAGTTGCCCGCGGTTACCCTGTAAGCCACGCGGCTGGACTCCCCTCCAGCCCGTGCTCTTGACCCTGACCCTTCCCCTCTGTGTTCTCGGACGTGAGCTGTGGCCCTGTCTTCATCCCCTCCTCTCTCTGCACACTGTCCTCCTCAGTCCCCACCTCCTGGCCTGTCCCATCCCTGTCACCGTGCACCGATTCAGATGTTCTACTTGGATGTGCTGTAGGCTCTACAAGCTCAGTGTGCCCGGGGTGGGACTTGTCTTTCTTAGACCTGCCCTCCTCCTGCTTTTTCTATTTCCATGCGTGGCACCCCTCTCCACAGACTTCCCTGCATTGGTGGTCAGGACTCTGCCTCTTTACTCTGGTCCCTACATCTGAGCGGTCTTCTTCTAAGGAACCCCGGCGCCGTCTTTTGTCCATGGCTTTAGTTCAGGCATCATCTCCAGTCTTTCCTGTCAAGTCTCCTAACGCCTCTGTGTCCCCTCTAATCCAGTTCTATCTCTACAGCCAGCGGGATCTTCCTACAACACAAGTAGGATCCTATCATTCAGCCACTTAAGACCCTTCCTCCAGTCCCAAAGCCCACAGCATAAATTCCAAGCTCCTTATTGTGCAAACCCGTCTCCAGCCTTGTATCCCCTCCAGCAATGTTGTGTGCTATCCTGGGCGAGGGCCAGCTCTCCGCAGCTGGTCCTCACTGCCAACTGCACTCGTGACATCTCCCTATCCATAGGCAATGTGTAATTCCTATTTGTTCTTGAAGACCACACCCAGACGTTACTTCCTCTTTGACCCCTTCCATGATGTTAATTACTCTCTTCCTCATGCTATTTCTTATATACCTTTACTTCGATTAGGATTATCGATTATTGCACACGTCCTACCTATAATATGGCAATGATTTGTTTGTCTATCTCCCCTGGTAGACTCTGAGCTCCTTGAGGGCAGGGAGTTTCTCTGATTCACTTGGTAGACTCCGGACCCGATTGTAGGCAGGGTCTGGCGCAGAGCGGGGTGGGTAGCAGCTGCTGAATGATTCAGTGGCCTTGTCGGTGGGAGGAGAACTTGAAGGGACTGTCTGAGAAGACTGGAAAAGATGGGGTGGGTGGGTGGTGGGGGTGGGTGGGTGGGGGGTAGGAAGAGGGGAAGGCAGGCCGATGAGGTCATGCTGTCAATTTCTTTTGTTTAAATAAAGCCTGGTTTCATGCTCAGTGACAGGGAGAAGCCCTTGAAAGACAGAAGCTCCAGCTGTCTTAGAAAAATACCAGTGTCCACAGAGCTGGTGTGAAGAAGGTGGGCCGTGGTCATGTGAACACAGATGGACAGTACAATCCCATGCCTAGAAACGCTGACAGACATACCCCTGCCCCAGAGCAGACAGGTACCCACATGCTCAGAGAGGGTCTCCAGTAGCCTCCCCTGTCACAGAGCTCTCTGCGGGGCTCTCTGCTAGCCCACCACCCCACCCAGAACCCCTGGGCTGCTCTCTCTCTCTCTCAGTAATTTCCCTACCCAAGAAAGCTCTAAGGGTTTCAATTACCGGCGCTTGGGATTTAGTGCCCTGGGCTTCTCTGACTGGAGGAGATTTATTTGAAGGTTTAGTGTCGTGGAGAATTCACGTCTTCACTCCCAGGAGCCCAGCTTCCGTCCTGAGCCCCTAAATCAGGAACCAAGATGGGCTATTGTCACTTACCGCATTAGCCTCGTTAGCGGACCAGGAGGGGTGATTAATAGCAATGCACACACAGCCATCCTGCTCACTGGCCGCTCTGTCGCTGCGTGTGACCCAGGGAGGGGGTGGGGAGGGGCTGAGCCGGCTCTAGGATAACTAAGGGGTCTGCATGAGAGCCCCCCCCACCCCCCGCCAGACAGGGAAGTCCCCGAGGCTCTTCCAGATCTGGGGACGGTTCAGAGATGCACAGGCTGAGCCGGAGACCACCCTGCTGGAGGCCCCTGGGGCCTGACTCCTGGAAGGGTGACAGAGCAGGAGTGCACGATGGAAGCCCGTTCTAGGATAAGGCCCAAAGTGTGCCGCTGTGTGTGTGAGAAACATGTGCACAGTGTGGGGTGAAGGTGGACGGAGAGAGAGAGTGGTGTGTGTGTGTGTGTGTGTGTGTGTTTGTGCGCGTGTGCAGGAGGTAGAGAGCAGTGGGTACGCTGATTTCATTTCCCAAACACTCTCTGAGGGCTTACTATGGGCCAAGTGATATTCGAAGAGCTGGAAATACAGCTCCGAAGAGGACAGACAGGGCCCCGAGAAAGAGGAGGGGGGTGTGTGTGAGAGAGAGAAAGAAAGAAGCGTGTGAGAGAGAAATGCAAGCGAGCCGCTGGGCGCGAGAGAGGTGTGAACACGGGAGCGGAGAGGGAGAGGTTCATACGAAAGGCGGAGCTGGGGGGAGATCTGTGTGCGGAAGCAGGGACACGGAGAGGGCGGGTGTAAGGGAGAGGGTGGGAGACATTTGTGTGAAACAGGCATGTGCGACAGAGTGGGTGTGTAGACAGGCTTGGGAGTGAGAGGACACACTGTGTGTGGAGAAGGGTACGGAGTAGGGCACACAGTGAGGGGAGGGGAGGGTCAGGGGCGTGTCTGGTGGAGATCTCTGTGTGTGACGGAGAAGGGTGCATGCGCGTGTGTATGTGTGTGTGTGTGTGTGTGCGCGTGTAAGGAGCCAGCAGGGTGTGTGAGGTGCTAGAGAGAGGAGTGTGTGAGAGGGAGCCTGAATAAGGAGAGGTGATGGGAGAGAGAAGGGTGGGTATTTTCTCTTTTTTTTGCTTTGTCTCTAAAGTGTCTCCCATCTTGCCCCCTCCACAGAGTTCCTGGAGTCCGGCTAACCTGGGTTTGAATTTCAGTTTTGCGCTCTTCATTCACTTATTTATCCGTTCATTCACCTGTTACTGAGCATTTACTGGCTTTTCCTTTCAGTGCCTCATTTTTCTTACCTGGAAAGCGGAGACTTAACAGGGCGATGATGATAACTCAGTGAAGTAATTTATTAAAATGTCTTGTGAGCCCACAGAATTAGGAGCTCGAGGCACCCTGGCCCAGCATGTGGCATGTGGGTCAAGAAATGGTAGCTGGAGAGCCAGGGCTCCCCTGCCAATCCCGTCTCCCTTTCTCGTTTTTCTCTCTTCCCTCGCGCGCTCCCAGTCACAGCTGAGCCATGGTATTAATTATTAGAGCCAATTGACTGTTTAGACTCTGATGTTTTAACTAATCACCACTAATGGCAGACACTGGTGGGCAATCACAATCATTTAGTTCCCAGGCAAACCCCTTCTTCTAGCTGAGAGCAGACCGGCGGGGCTCGGGGGGTGTGCGTGTTTAACAGTTACTGAGACTGGCAATGACGGGAGCGGCGGGATCACCCCTGCCTCGACGAGGCCCCCCTCTCCTCCCTGGTGGCTCTGGGCCAACAGCCTCAGGCCCAGGGGTCCTCTGGAGCCATCAGGTCCCCTGGGATGGGTCAGCTGAGCCCTGCCTTGGAGTGGGTGGCCTTCCTTCCCCACCCTCTTACTTCTCTGCCCTGTGACCTTCGCCTACCTTTTCGACTTAGAATTCTGCCAGGGGAATCCTGTCACCAGCAACCACTCTGGACCAGAAATATCCTAGCTGCTCCCCTTCCCCGAGCTGCTTTTCACCTGGAGTTCCTTAAAGTCCACTTCCAGGAAGAGTCGTTCAGACATGGGTTCAAATCCCACCTACTCGAGGGGCATCAGGTTGGGACAGGTACGCTGGTTGGGAAGGGAAGCTGCACCCTGTCCGTGTAGGCTGAGGGTGGCAGTGAAGGGAGGAACTTTGCTGCTGTGGGTGGAAAGTCACCAGGGGTAGGCGTGTGTCTGGAGCTCTGGGCCCCTGAGAGGCCACCTGTGTGCTTGCCTTGCCTTCTTCACGTGGAGGCCTCAGAGCCCCAACCCGCGTGCAGCCCTGCCCAGCTCCCAGGCCCTGGTCCCTGCAACACCTGCTCCAGCCTAGCTGTGGAAGCCAAAGCCCCAGAACTCAGGAACGCTCGCCTCCGGGTAGAGGCCCTGCAGGGCAGGACCATAGGGTCCACAAGTCCTGGAGGGGGCAGCCTAGGTGCCCATGGCCAGTAGGTGTCGCTGTGGCTCCAGCAGTGGGAGGGGGGTGGCAGGCCGGGGGCCCTGTAGGAAGCCTAGGGGCTGGATGCCCTTTGGCCTTCCTGCCCTCGCCTCTGGTCTCTCTGCCAGGGAAGCTCCTCCAGGGCTTCTCAAGCTTTAAGGGTACAGAACTCTTAGAAGGTCATGTTAAAACGTAGATTCGGAGTTGGTAGCTCTGAGGTGGGTCCCAAAGATTGTTGCGTTTCTCCGGAGTTCCTAGGTGGAGCTGGAGGAGCTATTCTGTGGACCACCCTCTGAGGAGCAAGCTTCTAGACTGGACAGCTCCCTAACTGGGGGACGCCCACTGCGCTTCCTTCCAGAGCCAACCCGCACCCTCACTCCTATTTCTTCAATAAAGCTCCTAGACCAGAGGCCGGGGGTAACTCTTAAGGATGCCCTCTTTTTGGAGACCAGCAGGAAGCAGGCAGTTTATAGGGAAGCTCTGAATCAAAATCTAGCTCCAGTCCTCTGAGGCAACCCAGTCCGACCACCTAGCTCAATTCCTAAATTTATTTATTGATTTAAAAATATATTTTTTTATTTATTTGAGAGAGAGAACAAGTACGTGCACACACAAGAACAGAAGGAGAGGGAGAAGCAGGTTCTCCCCTGAGCAAGGAGCCCTACACGGGGCTTGATCCCAGGACACTGGGTTCATGACCTGAGCTGAAGGCAGAAGCTTAACCAACTGAGACACCCTGGCACCCCTTAACTCCTAAATTTAAATCTAAACCTGAATCTAATCCCGATTCCCCCAGGTTCCCCCAGTTCCCACCATCAGAGCTATATCCTGATACCTCAGCTCAACTCTTGTGTCCCCCTAAATCCAACAACTGTACTATCCATTGTTTCAGTCCTGTCCCAAGACTGAATGCCCCCTTATCCTCTCTGGTAAACTTTCTGATCTTCTGCCGTACTTTCTTCTCAACAGTTTGAGCCAGGAAAGTAGGGCAATAGGATCTGAGAACATTTGTCTCATCAGGCTGGTCCAGGCCTTCTGTCTCAACGACTATGGCATTGCAGAGGGGAAAAGCAATTTGGCAGTCTAGTTGAGATTAGGGATTCCCACACATATTCTGGAAGGTCCCTTGCTGCTAGGGAACACAGCCAGTCTTGTCCTTATTCTATGTTCTCCTCTGTCCTAAAGACTCCATTTTTGGGGATGTGGGGAAGGCAGGGGGGAAGTAGATCCATTTGCCCGGCCCTGAAAGCAGGTGAAAAAGGAGGATGTGTGTGTGCGTGTGTGCACGTGTGTGTGCGTGTGTGTGCTGGGGGGGGGGCGGTGAAGCAAGCAAAGCACTCCCTAGGGCTTCCCCCCACCCAAATCAAGGTTTTTCTGAGGGGCTCTCCTCTTTTCCCAGCTCTGTCTACAATGTGGCCCTCCCGGGCACGACAGAAGCTGATTGTTATAGATCTGACATTTTGTGATTTTAAAGAAGGAATGCAATTTTAAGTAGGAATAATTTGGTTTTGCCCTGGTGGGCTACCCACTGTGACCCACTCCTCAACCCTGGCGTGCAGGAGATAGGTCAACTCAGAGAAGAACCATCTCTCATGCTGGGAGGCACAGAGTAATAAAAAAATACGGCCGCGCGTGTCAAACACCTCTGCCTTTAAAAAGCTCTCCCCTTCTCCATTTATAAATAGCTCTATTTAGGAAAACTGCTGTTGCATTTCTAGAGCACCTCCACATGTATAAAATAACTCCATAGTTTTACAGATCACTTCTCATCAAACGTTTAAATGAAAAGATCCTTTTGAATACCTTGGCAAAGGTACTTAACTTCCTTGTGCCTCAATTTTCTCATCTGTCAAATGGAAAGAATAGAAGTAGCTCCTTCATGGGATTATGCATAAAGTCATTTGAATAACGCCGGGCGCATAGAAGCCATTTATGTCAAATGTTTGCTATTATTATTGCTGCTGTTGTTATTACCAATATCCTGGGATATTTAGCACCTGAGATAGGGGAAAGATTGGGAGAGGCAAAAGTACTTGCCCAAAGTCTGTTGCCAGTAAGCTTAAAAATGAAACTCTTGGGGCGCCTGGCTGGCTTAGTGGGTAGAACATGTGACTCTTGATCTCAGGATTGTGAGTTCAAGCCCCACGGTGGGCAGGGAGCCTACTTAGAAAAAAAAAAACAAAACTACAAAAATGGACATTTGGCTTCTATAGTCTATTGCTGTGTTCTGTCTACCACACTAAAAACATCTGGCCAAAGTAACTGGGGAGGGGGTGGGTCCATGAGTCCCCTGCCCTCTGCTGGGTCTGGGGAATAGGAGGGAACAGAGCAGGTGGGCTTGCTCCCCCTTGTTGAGTTATGGGAACTGATGGCAGGGCCTCGGGGGGCAGGAGACTGGGTAGGCTATGCTCCTGGTTCTGTTCCGTGGCTGCCCGCTGGGCTTCCGTGACCCAGCGAGAGAGCCGAGTCATGACATTTCCCATGGCAGCTCTGGACCCAATCCCCCCACCAGAAACCTTTTCCTCTCCCCTCCAGCTTGTGTCTTGTTCCTTTCTACGCTGGCACCTTCTCCATCCATACTCCCCGCATTCTGCCCAGTGGCTCAGTCATAGGCAGACTCCCAGGGCCAGAGTTGGGCTAAAGGTAGGGAATAGGAGTCCTTAAGGAGGTCGGGAGGGTGGAACATGAGTTTTGGAGTCGGGGAGATCTGGTCTGGAAACCTACCTTACTTAGCATTACGAGCCATGCATCCTTTGGGCAAGTGCCTTACTCTATGGGAGTCTGTGTTTCCTCATACCCAGAGACAGAGGATACTACTACTCGCCTCCCAGGTTGCTCGAACCAGTGAACCAGTGGGCATAGCGTGAAGCACAAAGACTTGCACAGAGTAGGTCTCAGCATGCCTTCCTGCCTGGCTGGGAAATGGGGGTGGCGGGGGCTGCTGGTGGCCTGGGAGTGCGAGGGGGACCTGGCTGATAACCTGGGGAGCCTTGGGGAGGCTTGGCCCACAGGCACTAGAGTTCCTCTTTCCACACAGGCCCAGCCCTCCCCCAGGCAGAGCGGTCAGTGGTCATCAGGACAACACAGGCCTGTGTCATGAGGAAGGCAGCTGTGTGGGGGGTTGGGCTGGAGGTTCTGTGCAAAGAGGGCCCGAGGCAGGGGCAGCTGGGTTGCCTGGCCAGGCACAGCCTGTTACCAGCTGCACCCTGGGGCTCTAAGCCCTGCCACCACCAGTACCCCCTAGTTGAAAGTCACCAGCCCTGGGCTCCTGTGTCCTAGTTCTCAGTTCTAGTTGCAGAGTGGGGCTGAGGAAAGGAATCCAGTGGAGTCTCCCACGGTTCAGGCAGGGTTTGCTCAAGGGAGAGGCTGCCCTCTGCTCTCTCTCGCCTCTGTCCACTGGTCGTTCTGTCCCTTTCTCTTGCTTTCCTTTCCATTTTATCATGAGCCGTTCCGAACTTAGTCCTGGAACACTCTCAAAGTTTGGAGGCCAGGGCCTCGGAAAGAAAAGCACCCCAGGGTCCAGGGCTGGGCCCAGAGGATCCCACTGCAAGGCTGAAGGGGGAAGGAGTAAGGAAGAGAATGGGGCTGGGGCTCGGAGGTGGAGAGGTCTTCCTGGAGGAGGGGGTGGTGCCGGAAGTCTGGAGTGTAGGATAGATGGCAAGAGAAAGAAGGGAGGACAGTGACCAAAGTAAAGGCAGGGTGATGGCCCAATAGGGCTTGAGAGCGTGGCTGGAATAGAGGAGAACGGGGGGTCATGGCATCTGGGTGATACCGCCTGGTGGGGGCTCCCCTGGGCCTTCAACCACCATGGGCCTGTTGACCTCCCTCAATCTTTAGACAGGGCATTGAGGCTTGCAACTAGAATAGTCCATTGCAGAAGGATGCGTCTTGGCCATGTCTGTGACTCTCATAAGCCAGGCACTGGTGCAGCATGAAGCAGTTCGATCCTGGCATGCGGTGGAGGTGGCTGGGTCATTACCCTACTCTGCTGATGCGGGAGTGAGAGGAGTCAGGTGAGATGCCTGGCGTCCCCCAGCAGCGCGTAATGGAGCTGGGACTTGGAAGGTTGGGCTCCTGAGCAAGGCCGGAAGGGCGTTCCTGTGTAAGCCCCTGCTTACCGGCCAGCCTGGTCTCTTCCCTACTTCCCGCCATGTGCACCGGGGTTCTGGCCACATCGAACCCTTTCAGTTTCTCACGGGGGCCATTTCCTCTCACCTGTGGGCCTTTATATGCATTGTTCCCTCTGTCTGGGTGGCAGATCTTTCAGATCTCAGCCTCACGGGGAACTCTGCCTGGAAGCACTACTCTTTGAATCTTTAGGCTCAACCGTGTGTCCCTTATAGCCTCCAAGCCTTCCCTGGTGCACGTTGTAATTAAGCTTTTCTTGTCCGGTTTCTCACCAGGGCCTGGCACAGTGAGGGATGTCAGATGCGCTCAGGCCTAGTCTTCCTACCTGCACATCAGCACCAGGGGAAGGGAGGTGTGCCCGGGCTCAAACAACACGGGGGAGACTAGGGGTGGTCCTGGGCCTGCCAGGAGCAAACGGTCAGGAGGGGGCATTGGAGAAAGCAGAGACTCACTTGAATTTAGGTTCAGGGCAGGACCTGGCCTAAAGCAGGCCCTGGTGAGACTTTGAGGTTGCACAGGTGTCTTTGAGAGGAAGGCCCTCGAAGGATGGGGAATACCACACCTCATGGAGACCAGAGGACTGTAAGCCTGGGGGCAGAAGATTGAGTGGAAGCAAACATGGACAGAGGAAGGCATTCAGCCCCCTCCCTAGACTCTCTCTGCCCAGCAGGGCCTGGGCTGCCCACCCCACCAAAGGGCATCATGTGGGCGACTGCCCAGGATGTTGGTCCTTCTAACATGCTGAGTGCCTGAACCGGCCTGTCATAAACCACACCCGAGAATCCTGGCACCAGGCACTGCTCCCCAGTTCAGGGCTTACCACAGAGCACGCATCCTCTGAGGACCATACCATGGGCCAGCCCTCCCGGGGTCTCCAGCCTCATATCTTGCTTTGCCTTGGGCTGGTGACTGTCCCTCATTCCTCCTGCAGCATTTTACATCTTAACCTGGGCCAGGGTCCACAACCTCCACACCTGTCCATGCAGCCTCAGCTTCAACCCGCTGACTATATGCACCCTGCTGGCCTGTCCTGTATCTTCTCTGGGACAGGAGCTCCCTGAAGGCAGGGGCTTTGTTTTAGAATCCTCTCATTCTTGGGCGCCTGGGTGGCTCAGTGGGTTAAGCATCCAGACTCTTGATTTCTGTTCAGGTCATGGTCTCAGGGTCATGTAAACTAGGCATCGGGCTCCGCACTCAGTGGGGAGCCTGTTCAGGACTCACTCTCTCTCGCTCTGCCCTGCCCCTATGCTTTCTGTCTAAAATCAATCAATCAATCAATCAATCTTAAAAAAAAAAAAAAAAGCATCACCTTTTCTTTGCAGTTCCCAGCCTAGGTGTTGTTTATAAATATAGTTTAATTTAACTATTGGGAAAGACAGAGAAATAGATTAAGGGATGAGGGCTTTGCCTCTCTTAAGCCTGTTTCGTGACATGTAAAATGGAGACAGTGATCCCCATCACCTGGGATATCTGGGAAGCATAAGTGAGATTAAGACTGACAGGAGTCCTTTAAGGAATGGATGTTCTTGTTATCTTTATTTCACAGATAAGCACCCTGGGCTCAGAGAAGGTTGGGGACTTGCCCGAGGTCACACAGCTGGGAAGTGGGGGGGGGGGCGCTGGGATTCTAATGCGTCCTCTCCCCCTCTCTGCTACACCTCAGCTGGGGGGAGGGTGTGAAGTTTGGCTGCAAGTAGGGATGTGTAAGTCAAGTAGGGGATTCGGGTAAGGTTCTTACTTGACCAGTGGGGTATGGAGTTCAGCCTGCGGCACACAGCCTGGCAGGGTGAATCAGAGAGGAGACAAGAGTGGGGAGAGCCTTGCCTGCAGGCAGGGGGCTCCTCAGGAGAAGACATGGCCCTGTCCTCTGGGTGCCTGATGAATTCTGGGAGAGAAAGCAGGTCTCAGGCCCAGGAAAGGCATGGGCAGGCTGGGTAGAAGGGCATGATGGTAAGGAGGCTTGAGATCCCAGCGTCTGCAGGTGGGAGAGCCCCCGGAGATGGATGGCAGAAACGAGTCCACCCAGCCGGGACTCTCTTCATGCCCTGGTTCTGCAGGCAGGGGTGGGGACTGGCCACCTGCCATCCTCCGTGCACCTGGGCTGGGGGGCCCAGCCCATGGGCAGCCCTGGGCTCCAACTACCTCTGCCCCCTGGCCCAGCAGCAGGCCCAGCTGGCTCACCTTCTCAATCAATACTGCGCTCTTAATGGGCCCAGCCACCAGCACCAACCAGGGGCATTAAATGTTAATTATATCTATTTGGATTTGAAAAATTTTATTACTCAAGTTAATTATGGCTGGAGTCATAAAAAGGTTTCAGAGTGAAAGGGCTGCCTTATTGGGGCCACTTTCCCCAAGACAGATTGGAAAGGAAAAGAAGAAATAAAAGCATCTGGCTCAAAGGGCTGGGCGCTCCCCATCCACTAGGCTGAGAGCCGGGGGCTCGGGACCGGCATCCTCTAAAGCCTAGAGTACAGCTCGCCCACCGGCCGTGCTGGTGCTCGGAAGACAGGAGAGGCCGGTCCTGGGAAGGCAGGGCCTCAGCTCGTGGCCCCAGTGTGAGGGGTGCCTTCGGTAGAGAAGGGCCCCCTGCCCGTGGAGGTCCAGGGAAACTGCTGAGAACATCTGGGCTCCCAGAGATCTGGATTGAAGGATATGCCCGGGGCTCCTCTCCAAGTGGTCTTGAGGCTGGGAACTCCTCCAGCCCTGTTCCCCACCCTGGCCTGGCCCCACCCAGCCCAGTCTGATTGCTTCCTGCCAGCCCCACTTAGGATTCATGGGCCTGACCTGCAGCTATAAAGTGTTCACTGTAGCCGGCAAAGACGCAGGATTTACAGCTCTGGGGTCAGCTGTAGGCAATGACACACACAATAGCTGACTCACAAGGGTGCCCCGTTTCCAGCCCACACATAACTCTCTCTTGCACGCGCAGGTACACATGCACACATCTCGACGGAGACACAGACGCACCTTCATGCCCAGGAGCTATCCTACTCACGCACGCAGTAATGGGAATTCCATTTGTGGAGCAAGCACGGTGTATTGGGTGCTTTATGGGCATTTGTCTAATCCTTAACACCAATCCTGTAAGGTTGAAGCAGTGTTACTTCATTTTATAGAAGAGGAAGCGAACTAAGGCTCAGGTAGGTTAAGCTGTTTGAGCACATGTGCCCTCCGAGGGAACCAGCTCTACAGAGAGCCGCGATGCCTACGCTGTTGGCCAAAGAAACAGTAAATCCGTCAGCAGCCTGAGGGGGTGGGCGTAAGACAGGCCATCCCATTCCTCTTCCCTCTTTCCCATCAGAGGAGCTGGAGGCTGGTTCAGAGTGGGAGGGAATGTTCTAGAAGCAGACCTGTCCCTTGGCCCCCTGCAAAGTGATAGAAGGGAGACTAAAAGCCAGGAGAGGAGGGCCTTAATCAGATAGGAGACTGGAATTGAAAAGTGCTCAAACTTAAACGTCAGAAGTCACTGGGAATTAGGGAGGAATTTGCCCATGTTGTGAAGGGATCAACTGTCCATCGGACAAAGGGTATTTGAGGAAGGATAGCTGGTAGGGAGGGAAGAGGTTTCATATTTGTATCTCCCAAGGTGAGCTCCTCCATATACTGGTTTATTATCATTATTGTCACTGTTGTTCTCATTACTGTTCTCGTACTGGGAAGACCGTGTAGAAGGGGTCTGCGGCCACTCCTCCCCTTGGCCCACGAAGCATTTGCCTCTAGTTGGTTCCTCCTGTTTTCTCAGGTCTCAGAATTTCTGCCTTTGCCCCAGAGCTGGTGCCCAGTGTCCCTTAGGGCCAGCCTTCTCTGTCCTCAGCAGGAACTCTGCTTTCTCGGTCGTTCCTCATTCCTCTCTCTCTTGGGTTTTTGCCCCTCCATTAGTCCTTTCTTCTCTGTCTTCAAACCTGTATGTAGTTTCTTTCTTGCCTTGGCCAGCCCTTCCCTTGACCTTGTTAATTCCTCTGTGACTTTTCTCAGTTTCTTCTGTCTTCTCATCTGCCTCCTAGAGACAGGGCCTTCGCCCTCTGGGATGGAGTGGCCATGGGAGTGTCACTCCCATGACCTCACCCAGAGCTGCTCACTGGCGCCCCATGGAAGCCTCGACCCTTCTAGCTCCTCCGTGGCCTCCTTCTCACGGCATCCGCAGCTTTTCCTCACGCCCCTACTCTCCCTTCTCCCCTCACCTCTGCCGGCCCTCCTCTTCCTGTCGTTCCTTCCTCCTCAGCTGACTGGACACCAGTATCTTGTCTCCTCTTCCCAGTCCTCCTGACTCAAGGTTCACTCCTGGGCTCTTTGCTCTTAGAGAATTTATCTTCTTATTCTTGGGGACTTCCATGTTCCCCCTTTCGATATGACTCCCAAAGCTGCCTCTGTGTTTCTCCTGAACTCCCATCCTGAGTTGTCAATGGTCCAAAGGACCTAACTATTGAGGTGCTCTACTCCCACTCCCAGGGAAACATGCTGAAATTGGTCATCATGGTCCTTTCTTCAAAATGGCTCAGCTCACTTTCCTCCACCTCATTTCCACACATAAAATAACTATGGTTCTGGTTGCCTGGCCTTCCCAAACACCAGACCCACTGATTAAATTAATACACTGAGCAAATTTTTTCCAGGTAACTCTCATGTGCAAAGCCCAAATAGCCCAGGGTGGCGGGGGTGGAGATGGAGGCAGAACGAATAGGGGGCAGTAGGAGGCCACGGAGGGGGAGGGCTCTGGAATTGGGTAGATTTGGGTCCAAAGCCTGGCCTCCCCACCACTTGCCAGCTATGTGACGCTTAAAGTGAACATAGAGCGCTTCCCATTTGCCACACACCGACTTCAAGGTCTTGCCTTTTGGATCCACTTCATCCTCACTACCGTCTTTGCAATATTGCTATAATGATTCCATTTCAGAAATCAGAAAAACAGACCAGAGAGGTTAAGAAATTTGCCCATTGTCACACAGCTTAGTAAGTGGCTGAGCCAAAGGATGAACCCAGGCAGGCTAGCAGTCTTTACGACCACTTTGCTATATTTAACCTCTCAGGGTCTCAGTTTTGTTCTGTTTTGTTTCCTATTGTGTCACCAACATCCAGGAACCCACTGAGTATCTGCTGAGGAAAAGAGTACAAATAAAGAGCTAAAAGGTACCTGTTGGGCTTGATGGCTTGAGTAGTTGCTGACCTTGGCCAAAGCAGGGTCAAGGAAGAGGTGGGGCCAGAGGTACGGCTGCAGGGGCCTAAGGAGTGAAGGGGAGGGAAGGAGGCTAGGTGGGGGTCAGGCGTGGACTGTCCATTCAGGAACGGAGAGAGAGGCATGGGATCTGGGTCATGACCGCTGTGTGTTTCATTTTAGCTTAGGGAAAAGGGTTGGGGCTCCAGGAGGGGGCACCATTGCTGGAGCCGGGCCTAAAAGAGGACGTGAGGAAACAGGATCCCAAGCACAGAGAGGGGACGCTTCCTGATCAGGAGGGACGTTACTCTGTTGGAGAGAGACAGGAGAAACGGATAAGGACTCACTGGGGAAGGGCTGAGCTGGAGGAAACCGTAGGGGCTGGGGAGCTGGGAGAAGGAGATGCCTCCATAGTACCATCTTCGGTGGGACAGCCAGTGACCTGGAGGGTAGGCCTTCGAGCTTCTCCCCTGAGCTTCCCCCAGGGGCGCTTAGTGCCAGCTCCGGAGACAGAGGCTTGGGTGGCTGGATTAGAAATGGTTACTTCTGGCTGTGCCAAGACAAGCAGAGGGTGGGGGAGGGCAACTCTTGGGCTTGGCGTACCTGAGCCCTTAGCCCTAGTCTTGCCGGTAGCAGCAACTAACTACTTTCGGACTGCCAGCATCTTACACCCTGACAGGGGAGCAAAACCCTGTTTCCAGAGCTGGAGCCAGCCATGCTTTCCTTGAGTGAAGCAGTAAAAGGGGAAAATCAACATCCCAATGATCTTGTTTATGGTGCTAAGTAAGCTGTACAGCTTAATCCGTTCGAGGTTAATGAATTTACGACTTGCTTTGGAGTTTGACAAGGGCTATAAAAGAGAAATGAATGCTCTGGGCAGCTCCTTCCCTAGCTGCTGCTTAGGGTTAGACCAGCCTGGCCTGGCCCGCCCTGGTGAGGGAGGGGAGAAGATTGAAGTGGTGGGTTCATGGCCAGTTGCCTGGGAGAGGACCAGAGAAGGGACAATCTAAGGGCCAAAGGACCCTTTCTGGAACCTTCTTCTAGGCTGACGTAAGCTGTCCCCCCCCTCAGGATCTTTGCATCTTGGGCAAGTTGTTTAATGTCTCTGAGCCTTATCTGGAAGAGAGGGATGATCCCATCTACCTCTCAGTGATGCCGTGACAAAGAGGTGAGGCACCACGTGTGAAGAACTTTGCGTCAGTCCCTGATAACTGGTAGCTGTGGTGACTACCATTTTCTTCTGTCTCACATCGTAATTTGCTGTTTATTCGTCTGTGTCTCTCACCATGTGCCCACTCATTCAGAAGTCCAGGGAGTCTGTTACACCGTGTGCCAGGCCCTATGTCCCACACAAGTTGGTGCGAGAGGCACACACCTTACAGCCCCCTGAAAGTGCAAGGAGAGCAGCGCGGGGAAGGAGCGGGGAGCAAGTTACCCTGGAAGAGCACAAAGCAAGGAGTGGCCCCGCCTGCCTGTCCGTCTCAGCCAGCCAGTCTGAGTAACGCCTTGTGCGCCTTGTGCGGTTACAGCACTTGGCAGGTCACGGAATACTTCCATGTGATTCGTTCTTTTGATGCTCACAACAATCCCAGAACGACCACATTTTCTGAATCAAAAATTAGAACCCAGGGGGACCACCTGCTGGGACAATAGGTCAAAACATTGGGAATTTCGGGCTGTTTAAAAAACTCTGTGACATGCCGAATTCCTGAAGCAGGGAGGGCAGGGCCTGCGGCATCTCTGTTGGAACAGTCAGGAGAATGAAGCTCAAACCGTCAGTGAGAGAACAGAAGCTTTGCCTCGTCCAGCCACCCAGCTGCTTGCTTCTGGGGACAGATGGCCTGGCGCGGAGGCCGCAATCGGTGTTTCTCAGGTGAACTGGCCAGTGTCTATGTGGATGTGTGTCTCTGCTTCTGGGAGCAACTCTGCTCGGAAGAGCCGTCAGTGTTCCTCATCTCCCCTTCCTTCTTCTCTGTCCTCCCTCCAGTGCGCTCTTGTGGGGGGTGGGGGGTGGGCTGGGCTGGTTGGTGTCACCCCATCAGCTGGTTCGCGAGGTTAGATCTCAGTAACCCTGTCGCCTTATTCTACCCACAGGCGCTTGAGCACGGGGGCTCACTCCTTCCTCCTCGAACACTTGCTTTACTTGACTTCTGTCACAACCCACTTTCCTGTTCCCTTCTTGCCTCCCTGGACGTCTCTTCTTAGTCTCCTTGCTGGAGCTCCCTCCTTTTCGCACCCACTCGATACTGGAGTGTGAGGCCAGGTCCCTCGGCAGGCACGCACGAGTGTGTGATTGAACCGACAGGCAAGGCGGGCTCCGGCACCCTCTGCTTATGCTGGGGGGGTTGGTTTCTCGGGCTTTCCCTCAGGGAATACCTCTTTCTGGTTCCCCTCCTCCTAGCTCACCGGCCCCTCAGTTCCAGTGTTTTCAGCGTTGTCTCTCTGACGCCGACTGTCCTTGTCCTCCTACTCTGAAACCAGAGTTCCTCTGGGATCTGTTGGCAGCTTCTTATAAACTAGCCACCCCAGACGCCAAGGATCAGGAGGCTCCCCTTTTGCTGGTAAAGACATGGCCTCCCAAGGTGAGCGCTGGCTGTTTCATGCAGCAGCACAGGTCAAACACAGGAGGTGGATGGGGCACAAATGCTGGTGTCACCTGGCTCATCCCTTGGCCCCACCAGTGTCACCACTGACAGACACTGCCTCTCTCACGGACCTGGCCATTGGTCCCCAGTGCTTCATCCTAGAGATGAAATCCAAGAGCATGAAGAACACAGGAGTGGAGTAAGAAGAGCCGGCTTGGGCCCCAGCTTTGCCAGAGAGGACTGAATAAAACACCAGGAGATCTCAGGTTCTATCCAGGGCCCTAAAGGAAGACCTAGGATCCTGCCCACTGTGGTTTCACAGGTCTCTCTTTCCCCTCACATCCTTTATTTCCTCAGAGCACCCACTCTGGACCCCTCGCTCTCTCTGCAGAGCTCCTCATGTCTCCTTCCCTCTGCCCAGAGGAGGAAACTCTTAGAAAAACACTGAGGTTTTGGTTCTGCCTTTCTCCTCTCCCTGGACTCCAGAACCGAAAGTCATGGTTGCCTGGCAAGAGACTTCATTTTCTCTGGAGACCATCCCTCCCTCCTCCTCAGGAACGTGTGGGAAAGAGTTCAGCCATAGCAAGGATTCCCTGGCTAGCACCCTGGGGAGTCCTTTTGCTCTCCAGGGAGGGTCCCTGTGGGCCCCACCTGTCCAGCTGGTCCTACTGCAGGGGACAGGCAGCTGGGACCCGTCCTGCAGGCGTAGAGGCTGAAACAGGCTAATGAATCCTGATGGGAGAAGTGACCTTTTCCAAATGCCACATGTCATTGGATTTTATATCACACAAGGACAATGTGCCATGGGTATTAAAATCGTTTTTCCAATAGTTATATATGTGTGTGAGTGTGGTGCAGAGTCTGTATGACGAGAGGAAAATCCTAATGAAGATGTCATCAGACGAGCCTTCCTTCCTCAGCCCCAGAAAGGCAGGCCTTCAGGACACTCCCTCTCTCATCCAGGGTTTGGCCCTAGACCTTAGCTCTGGACCACAGGTAAACTTTTCTCCCACCAGTTTCCTAGCTGAGACCCTGGCTCTGGACCTGGCCTTGGCTCCACTTCCTGGTCTAGGAAGGTATACCAGCATCAGAGGAAAAGCAAGACCTAGAGACAGCAGTGGCCCAGAAGTTGATGTCTTGTAGACACAGGCCCAGGCAAGCGGGGCTCCTTCCCTTGGTCTCCTGGAGAAGCTAGAGAATGCTTGGGAAAGGAAGGACATATAACCAGAAGGAGCTGGTTCAGAGGCTTCCAGAACTCTGGAGGCCAGGAGAGGCTGGACTTGGAGCCAAGAACCCCAGACTCTTCTGTTTAAATCCTCCTAGTTCCCATGGTCTAGCTTATATCTGCAATATTCCTGATAGGTGGCCTGCCTAAACACCTCCAAGGCCAGGAGACTCCAGCCATCCCCAGGAAGCCATTTCAGCTCTGGAGAGCTTTGGCTGTTTAGAAAGTTCACACACAGCTTGAACTAAAATCTATTTCCCTGGAAGTTCCACCCACAGGTCTGTGTTTAACCCCTTGGCCTCAGACAGAGAAGTCCTTCATCTCTGTTTTACATGATAGCCTTTTGGGAATCTGAAAACACTAACAGTGTTCCCTGGAGTCTTCTTTTCTCCAGGTTGAGCATTTCTAGTCCATTCAGTGATTCCCAGTATGACCCAACTTCACATAGCATGACCCCTAGGCACTCCAGTTCTGTTCCACTGAGGACATAAGACCCATTTTCTATTGCCACGATGGGCAAAGGAAGTCTGCATGATAAAGGGGAAAAGAGCAAGCATCCAGAGTCAGAGCCTAAGGTTCAAAATCCTGGCCTCGGGGCTCCTGGGTGGCTCAGTGGGTTAAGCCTCTGCCTTCAGCTCAGGTCATGGTCTCAGGGTCCTAGGATCGAGCCTTGCATTGGGCTCTTTGCTCAGTGGGGAACCTGCTTCCCTCTCTCTCTCTCTGCCTGCCTCTCTGCCTACTTATGATCTCTCTCTGTTAAATAAATAAATAAAATCTTTAAAACAAAACAAAAAACAAAATCGCGGCCTCATTCTTTAATAGTGAGAGGAATGGAGTCAGGTCCTTCACCTTTTTGAGATACGGTTTCTTTCTCATAACCTTAGATGAGGCAACAACTTCCTCACTGAAACAACTTCTTCAGGATGTGGTCCAAGGACAGGCCAGGACCTCTGCGGAGACCTCCTCAGTCAGAGGAGGTCAGCAGAGGTCGTAGGATGAAGGGCAGAACAAGTAAACACTCTCCACAAATAGCTCCTTGTCCCAGATGGGTGCCCAGAACTAACTGCCCCAAATCCTAGTAAAAAGCTTCAAGCACGAAGCCTGTCCCCATTCTTGCCCTTCGTGCTCAGACAAACAAGACCGCGTGTAAGAGGCTGCTTATCTCAGGGAGGGAGCCACTCACTTCTTAGGCCCTACAGCACCAGAACCCAAGTATCGCGGCTCAGAGTGGGGCTCCCCAGGTCTAGGCAGAGACGAAGATCCGGGTTGCACTGCCTACCAGAGAGCTCTCCCCGATTCCCAGAGACCCGCCATGTCTTTGGCTTGTGCAGACTCTTGAGTTACCGGGGTTTGAATCTTGGTCTAACGGCTCGCTAATTGGGTGTGACCTTGGCCGAGTTCCTTAACCCTCTGTACCTGTTTCTTCATTTGAAATATGCTGATCATTTACCTACCTCAGGGTGTTGCAAGGATTATGTGATTTTATACATGTAAAACACTTAGAACAAAGAAAGTTGAGGACAGGGTAAGCACTCAATAAATATTGGCTATTGTTATTATCCTACTCCTAGGACAGTTGTGAAGGTCATGGGTGCTAGATAATAGGAACATGTCATTCCTGGCATACAGTCAGGCAATTGGGGGTGATTCGAGTTGTTGACTGCCTGTTCTCCTGCATCGGACCTGGGCCTCCAGGTTGGTCTAATCGGTGCGAAGTGGAGCAGAACTACTTGTCCCCTCATTGTGGGGGGATGATAAATGATATCAGATACTAGGCGGTGGGGGTGGGGGGGGGAGAGGAAAGCCATAGCACTTGCTGGATTCTTCTGAATTTACTATTGAAGATTCCCCAGAGCTTCTCTAGCTTTTCTCCCTTCCCTCTGCATGTCCTCAAAATCAAATATTTATCCTGGTTGCATTGCATCTGGCTGGAAGTTTCTACCCATCATTTGAGCCAGTCAAGATCATTTGCTATTCTAATTCAGTCATCTTTCCTTCTAGAGTTGTGGCTTCTGCAGGTCTCATCCACAAGGTTTTAGATCTTTTGTGAAATTCCATAGTCCACAGCCAGCAGAGTAAAATCCCCTCTGCCTAGCAGCCAGCTGTCTCAAGTCCTCCTTGTTTACCTGGTCAATTCATTCTCATCCTTTGGGACCTAACTCCAATGTCAAACTTCCTTAAAAACCCTGAGCTTACATTTAGTTTAAAAAAACATTTGTCAGAATATTTCATACTCACTATGAAGGCCGGAACCAAAAGACTCTACCAAGGGCTGGTGAGAGGATGTAGAGAAACTAGAACCCTCCGTATTTGCTGGTGGCAGTGTAAGATGGGGCAGTTTCTAAAAATGCTAAATATGGCATTACCATAAGCCAGAACGATTCCATGCTGAGGGGTATACCCAAGAGAAAAAAAACCATACTTCCACATGAAAACATTTACGTGAATGTTCATGACAACGTTATTCATCAGGGCCAAAAAGCAGAAACAACCCAAATGCCCTTCAGTTGATGAACCGATAAATAACATGGGCTGTATTCACACAATGGAATGTTATTTGGTCCTAAAAAAGAGTGAAATACTAATACATGCTACAGTACGGATACACTGAAAGCAGGCTAAATGAAAGAAGCCATTCACCCCCCTCCCCATGTATTACAGAATTCTTTGATATGAACAGGCAAATTTTTAGATACGGTAGTCTAGTGGCTGCTTAGGGTTGGGAAGTGGAGGAGGGAGATTGAACACCAGTGGGTTTTTTTTTAAAGAGGGACAGAGTGTTCTGAAATTCCGGATTCTGGATTCTGATGATGATTGCACAGTCCTGTGAATACACTTTAAATACCCCAATTACATTCAACTGTACACTTCAAATGGTATGTTACACACATTTTACCTCAATAATGCTCACATATGTGTGTGTATATACATATACATATATGTGTATATATGTATATACATATATGTATACACACACACACACACACACATATTTGAGAGAGATAGAGCAGGGGAAGGGGCCCAGAGAAAGAATCCCAAGCAGACTCCATGCTGAGCTTGGAGCCTGATAGGGGGGCTCAATCTTACCACTCTGAGATCATCACCTGAGCCAAAACCAATTGTTAAACGCTTAACTGACGGAGCTACCCAGGCGCCCATCATAATGCTCTTTTTAAAAAACTTAACAGGCATCTACTACAAGCTAAACGTTGGAAGCAGTAGACCTGGGGATCTGGGAGAGAGACTGGGGAAGGGTGGTAAAGGGATGTTCCCTGGAGTGAATGATTCTTGGGCTGTGTCTTCATGGATGAGTAGAGATTAGGCAAAGAAGTAGAGGCAAAAGGTGTGCTCAGCAGAAAAAAACAGAGAAGTAGAGCAAAAAGTACGAACTCTGTAGTGAGACTGCGTAGATCTGAAACCTAGCTACCATATACTCACTATGTGACTTCGGTAAGTTACGGAACCTCTCTATGCCTTAATTTCTTCATCTGCAAAATGCGGATAATTATGGCATAGTATGAATAGTCTAATAATAAAGAATAATACAGTGCAACATGGCCAGGGTGATGATGAAATGAGTTAACTCATGTTAAGGGCTCAGAACTGAGGCTGATACGTAATAAGGTCTTGATAGACATTAGTTACGTGGGTTACGGAGTACAATACTGTTTGGTGTTAAAGGATAAGGCACAGAAGGAAGGGTGATGAGAAGGGCAAGGTAGAGATCAGATCGCAGGGAACTTGGAAGAAGGCAGAGAAGCTTGGTCTAGAACAAGAGGAGGTGTGCCTCTGGAAGAGAGAAGGAGAGAAGAAAAGGTTTAGGCTCAAAGTTGAGGGATGTCAGGTATCCTGGGTTTCTACATAAAGTAGGAAGCAAGAGTGGTCGAGGGACAGAAGTTGAGTCAACACGGAGTCATCCGAGACTCAGATGATGTGGAGGACAGGTCTGTATGGTTGTGTGATTTTGCTCACCAGCTCTCAGCCATGGGCATAGAGATGGACTGTGGCAATGATCCAGAGATAAGGTTTTGCTAAGTAGTATCACAGGACAGGTGCAGAGGGCTTGAGGAGCACAGGTGAGAAAGAGGTCAGCGGCTCAGTCCTGGTAAAGAAATAATGAGCAGGGTGTGCTGATACACTGGGAGAAAACATTAGAATTGGGTACCAGAAGGCTTCATGAGGTCAAAGGGGAGATGTTCAACTGTAATTTATTTGATTATTCATTCCCTCATGCAAACAACCCTTACTGGGAACCAATCACGGGCCAAGGATACAAGGGTGGGACCTGCTGGATGCTATCTTTGCCCCTCCCATGGGAGGCGGTTAGGAGGTGAAGCAGGAGTCTGGGTGTGAGAGACAGGGAAGCATAGGTGGCTGGAATAGAAAATATTCAGAGGTAATGCAGTTTTTTGTTTTTTAAAGATTTTATTTACTTGACAGAGAGAGAGAGAACACAAGTAGGCAGAGCAGCAGGCAGAAGGAGAGGGAAAAGCAGGCTTCCTGACAAATAGGGAGCCCAATTCAGGACTCTGTCCCAGGACCCTGGGATCATGACCAGTCGCTTCACTAACTGAGCCACCCAGGCACCCCATGGTAATGCAGTTTTTTAATCCAATAACTTGACCTTCATATAGCCTCCCCTGTAGCATATGCCCAAACTTCTTGCCATAGGCTACAAGGCCCTACTTCCTGCCTCCTTCCTGCCTCTCTGACTTCATCCTGTACCATTTCCCCCTTAATACCTTCTAGCTACTCTGGCCTCCTTATCAGGTCTTTGAGTACTCCTACTTCTTCCCTTTCTTGGGACCCTTCTTTGCATGCCTGGCCCCATTTCCTCCATCAGTTCTGAGCTCAAATGTCATGGAGGAACCCTTTCCATGGCCATTCTACATAGAGAAGTCCCTCCCACCATGACTCTCTATCTTAGCAGGCTGTTTATTTCCTTCATAGTACCGATCACGCTAATTACTCAGTATTTTTTTCATTGTTTGTTTCCTGCCTCAAACACAAAAGCTTTTGATAACAGCAGGGGTTTGTTTGCACTCTCTCTCCAGGGCTGAGGACATGGCTAGGTGCTTCATAAACACGTGTTCAGTGGATGAATGACATGGGATCATGGGTGGACAGATAAAGTGGTAGTGAAGACCGCTGAAGATGAGGTGGTCAAGTCTGAGAACTAGGGGAACTGGGTGGCTCATCATTTGGGGGGCCCTGAGACCCCCTAAGATGAAGGAAGGAATGGGGGAGAGAAGATTGATATAGGTGTACGTTTTGGGGAACAACAAAGAAATCAGTAGATGACAAAGATAGCAAAGAAACGTAGTCTAATGAAATACCAAGAGCTTGAAGGGAACAGGGATTTTGTCTTTACATGAGGGTAGACCAGTGGCTGCCTGAAGTGTGCAGGAGGGGAGCATGAAGCTGGGATCCAGAAGAGTCCGTAGCCTCTGCAGACAAGAGCTGTAGACGAGGCCTTTGCAGAGAGCTGTATTTCCGGAGGGATGGGAAATAGAGGAAATATCCAGAAGCTGAGGTTGTGTGGAATTGCCCGGGGGCTTCATGGGGCAGAAGGGAAAAGCTAGGAGGGGAGGTGACAGAGGGCCAGGGGGAAGGGGTGCATAGTAATTTGGGGATGAAAACACTAGGGGGAAGACTGTAGGGG
The DNA here is from genome assembly GCF_009829155.1 of Mustela erminea. Taxonomy (NCBI): domain Eukaryota; kingdom Metazoa; phylum Chordata; class Mammalia; order Carnivora; family Mustelidae; genus Mustela; species Mustela erminea. The sequence goes on from NC_045623.1 coordinate 75,173,515, forward strand.
CTTGTACTTGGGCAGTGACTGGGGATGGCTGGGATGTGACAGCTGATGGGAAGGACAGTCCTAGGGTTCCAAATGGAAACTTGGGATCAAGATCATTGTAAGGTGAAGGTGACATTGCTTTGTAGAAGCTGAGTAGTGGTATCCGAGACAAGGTAGCTCAAGCTGTCTTGACTGCCTGGATCTCTGCTTTATGTTCTCCCAGCACCTTGGACCCAACCCTATGGATGCATGGAAACTTGGCAAATGGCCAGTTCCTAACCCTCCCATCGGTTCCCGAAGCCTGGCCTCACTAGTTTGCAGTCTCCGTCTTTGGCCCTTTTCCCAGAAGTGAGCCTAGAGTAGAGAAGGCAGAGTGAATTGAGGTGAGGGAGAGGAGAGGAGATGTGGTGAGGAAGATTACTCAGACTTGAGCTCGGTTGGGCCCAACCCCGCCCCACAGTCAGCACAGCCACGGTCCGGCTGAAATAACAAGTCAGAGACTGAAACACTGGCCAGCCCTCTTTGTTTACTCAGCTTTTTCCCCACCTTTTTCTTTGGACAATGCCCTGCTGGGCTGGGGCTGTCCTGCTGGGTCGTTGCTGGGGCTCCCCCGCCAAGATGGAGCCCAGCTGCTCAGCTGTTTACAAGGCGATTCCGGTTTACACTGGGGCCCATCCTGTCCTGGCTGGGCTGGGAGCTCAAGGCAGAGCCCAGCCAGTGGCCTCTCGTAGCCCTGAGCGCCTCTCTTTTTCAGGCTGGGGAGCAATAGGGCTGGGAGATCCTCCATGCCCAATGCCAGGGAAGGCACTGTCCTCAAGATGGAGTGAAAATGGAGTAAGACCCGGCCCCACGCCAAACTTCTACCCTTAGGAGCCCCAGAGAAAGAAGGACTGCTGCGTCCCATGGCCTCTGTCTCTGTTCTTTCAGGTGGTGAACTTGCAACAACAAAGATGGCAGCCCCTGTCCCCAAGCCTCCATTCTACCTGGTACCTAGGGCCTGGGAACAAATCTCTGCCTTATCTGCCACCTCCCTCCAAGCTGCTCTGAGGAGCAAAGGAAATTATGTGTATGCCAAGACTTGCAAAGCCCTTGTGACTATGACGGAATGATTTACGGTAATTCATTGAAATGAAACAGATATTCTCCAGCCCCTAGAAGGCAGGGCCCTTGTCCTAGTCAACTTGATGGCCCCAGAGCCCATCATGGAGCATGGCACACTGTGGGGGCACAATTATTTCATTTATGAAACAAATAGGTGCCAAGAAACTCTCAGACTAGGGGGAGAGACAGGTAATAAAAACACGGTGTGGACAATGATACAACGGGAATGGGCATAGGGTCTGAGTAAGCACCTAGGACGCCTCTTCCCTGGTGGTAACAGCATCTAAGATACAGCAAACAAATGTGCTTATAAAATGAAGAATGATGGGCACCTGTGTGGCTCAGTGGGTTAAGCCTCTGCCTTTGGCTCAGGTCATGGTCTCAGGGTCCTGGGATTGAGCCCTGCATCGGGCTCTCTGCTCAGCAGGGAGCCTGCTTCCCCCTCTTTCCCTCTGCCTCTCTGCCTACTTGAGATCTCTGCCTGTCAAATAAATAAATAAATCTTTTAAAAATAAATAAATAAATAAAATGAAGAATGAACTTGCCAAATCCCTAATGGCAGGGTGTCTTGGGTGATCTCTCTTATTCCCTTGTCCTCCCAAAATAGTACCTAAGGGCCTGGCTTTAGGCTCCTGGGCCCCGAGGCCAGTGAACTGTCCGAATCCGGCTTCCCTAAGTAAATTTATTAAGGAATCATGTGGATCCTTGGGATGCTTTTGTCCATGCTCCCCAATCCTCTTCAGTTGGAGCAGGAAGAGGAAAGTGATGGCCTACTTGCGGGCTACAGAAAGCACATGATAACCATATGTTCTCCTGGACTTATCTTTAAAGCTTGATCTTTAAATATGATCTGAAGGACAAGTAGGAGTTAGCCATGAAGAGGGTAGGGAAGAGACAGTTCAGAACTAGAACTAGTGGGGAGAGCCAGGAAACAGCCTGCAGGTGGACCAGCAAGGTCTAGCTGGAGAAAGCCAAGAATTACAGTATGGCCAGAGGGGAGAATAATTCTGGGGGGACATTGAGGAATGATTTCTGGGAGGTAAGCAACCGCTGGTTGATGAAGCCCAGCTCTTTGTCCCGAATGGGGATACATTTCCTTGGAAGCAACTGCCGTCTACATTCTGTTGATTTTAAATTTGTATCTTTACTCTGGAGCTCTCCTGGGAGTATCAGACTCTCATATCCAATTGTCAGTGGATGTAAACACCTGAAACTCAAACTAGCCAGTAGGAACTCCTCCTGGTCTCCTTCCAAACTCAGGGTTTTTTTTTTTTTAAAGATTTTATTTATTTATTTATTTTTTTATTACGACAGAGATCTCAAGTAGGCAGAGAGGCAGGCAGAGAGAAAGAGGGTTGGGGGGGAGCAGGCTCCCCGCTGAGCAGAGAGTCCGACATGGGACTTGATCCCAGGACCCTCAGATCATGACCTGAACCGAAGGCAGAGGCTATAACCCACTGAGCCACCCAGATGCCCCCAAACTCAGTTCTGATCCTAACTCAGGACTCTGCCCTGGTTCAGCTCCGCTTTCTCTGATGCCCATCTTTAGCTTCCTTTCATAGATTCTGGCCTGTTCTCTTCTTTCTGATTTGGTGTCCCCATGGACCAATAGCTCAATACCTACCTCATGGTTTTCCTGGTCCCAACATCTCCCTCTTTTGCATGCAGCGTTCCACGTGCAGGCCCTACACAAATCTGACCAGGCAACCCCCACCTCCTTCAAAGCCTTCAGTGGATCCCCATGCCCTTAGGATAAACAAGATGAAGTTCAAACTACTTAGCACCTGATTCGTAGGGTTTTAGTGAAGGGGAAATGAGATGATGCACAGAAAGCACTTGGCCAGCCACCTAGGACATTTTGGGCATTCCATTAATAGTAGCTATTATTACTACCATAATAATAATTATACAGTTTGTGTCATATTATAATCATCGTCTAAGCTCCCCCCAACCCACATGCTGCTGCTTGTCTTTCTCTTCAGTCTCTTTTTTGGCCATTCTCCTCCATGCTTTCTTCCGCGAGCTCCTAGAGAACTCCTCTTTCAAGCCTCCATGCCCTCGTCCATTTCACCCAACCTCATTTCAGCCTGGAGGACCCTTTCCTTTATTATTTGCTCTATCAGCTCCTCATCATCCTTCCTCATGAGCATCTCTCTGCAAGTACAGCAAGAGAACAAAATGCTACGGACATGCATTTCACTTAGCCATGGTGACTTGGTATTGTAGAGAGGAGTGGTGACAATGACCCAAATCTTTAGTGGCAGTAGCTGATGGTAGAGATCAGAAGCTACCCTCGAGGCAGTGAGTCACAGACACCCAGGGAACTGAGAAGTAGCTGAGCTGGAGAAAATGGGCCTGGCAGAATGGCTGGCCTTGGGAGGTTGGCCGTGGAGTCTGGCTGGTCAGGAGGAGTAGAAGGACCAGTAAAGAAGATTTTGAAACGTACCAGGGAGAGATTAAGTCTGATGGAAGAGGGGCTCACCATTTACCAAGGAGTCAGACAAGTAAACAGAAATTATATTACAGCATGATAACTATTATAATAGAAGTGGTGCGGTGCCATCAAGACATGGATTTCAAAAAGAGTCCCTTTCCTAATGAATTTCAGGGTGACAATTGCATGCAATAAGGGTTCATGAGCCCATGCTCTGTGTCAGGCACGGTGCTGGGTGCTGAGGACGCGGAGGACACAGGGATGGATGAGCTGATTTCTGCCCCCTAGTGGGAGGAGACGGCCAAGCTAAAAAAATGCCACAAAGGCTGTCAAATGTCTCCTGTCTCCAGACTGCCTCTTCTCCCATTTAGTGTGATAGGAATCATTATCATTTAATTCCTCAAGCTAAAAGCCTGAACATTATTTCTGACTCCAAGATTTATGTTCTAGATGAAACCTAAAACATCCTATAGAGGATGGATTCGAGGGAAAGGAGACTGAAGGCAGGGAGACCGGCTAGAACTGATGCAGTAGTTCAGGGGAGACGTGATGGCCCTGGGTTGGATTAGGCTAAGAGCCTTGGAGAGAGCTGGCTAGATCTGAGAGTATTTGAGAGTAGGGTTAACAGAATTTGAATGGATGATTCAATGGGTGATTGAATGGACATACCAGTAAGAAGGAAGGAGCAGTCCAAAATGATTGCAGGGTGGGGTGCCCTGCAGGCTCAGTTGGTAGAGCCTGTGACTCTTGATCTTGGGGTTGTAAGTGTGAGCCCCACGTTGGGTACAGAGATTACTTAAAAATAAGACCTTTAGGAAAAGTGATCCCAGGTTTCTGGATTGGACATCTAAGATTGTGGTGCCATTTAATGAGATGGGAATGAAAAGAGGGAGAAAAATGATATGTATTGTGCTTTAAGTATCTTTATGGGGAGATGTCCAGTGGGTGGTTGGAAAGTGAATTGGAAGCTCAGGCGGTTGATGTGGATTAAAGTTGAGATTCGGAAGCCATTGGCTTACTGGAGTAGCATTTACATGTGAGTGGATGCAAGACTATACTTTCAGGGATCATTTCTATAGTTTGTTACATGTGAGTGGATGAGATCACATTAACAGGCTGTGTGCAGAGAAAAGCGGAACAAAAATAAATTCATTCGTTCGTTCATTCATTCATTTGTTCATTGAGTAAATTTATTGAGCACTTACCGTGTTCCAGATACTGTTCCAGGTTCTGGAAGTAAAACAGTGAACACGGAACTCAACTTCCACTAGTGGAAGCAGACAATGGAAAAAAACAAATAAAAATGGAATAGGAGGTCAGATAGGGGTAGGTGCAATGAAGAAAGACAAAGCGGGGCAAGGACATGCGGAGAGCAATGGCAGGCGGTCAGGGAAGGGCTCCTTGAAGAGGTGACATTTGAGCAGAGGTCTGAATGAAGTGGGCAAGAGACTCCTGGGAACCTGTGGGAAGAATGTTTCAGGCAGAGGAAATAAGGTCAAAGGCCCTGATGGAGAATATGCTTTGGCGTAGTAAGGAGCAGTGGGGCTGATGTGCTGGGGTGGAGAGAACCCATGCGAGAGGAGCAGGAAATGGAGGCAGAGAGGAGCCAGGGACCAGATCATGAGGTCCTATAGGCCAGGATGAGGAACTGGGTTTTCTTCTAGTGTGACAGGAAGGCCTGGAAAAGTTTGCAGCAGGGAGCGATACAATCTGACTTACATTGTAAAGGATTACTCTGGTCGCTATGTGGAGAACAGATTGTCGGAGGGCAAGAAAGGAGTGCGGTGGGAGATGACAGTGGCCTGCCTGACCACAGGGGCAAGGAAGATGGTGGGAAGTAGTCTGAACAGAGTCCTGTTGGCGGATATATTGGGTGAGTAAGGTAGGAAGAGATGCCAAGAATCGGAGGGGAATCAGAATGGAGGAGACTTCGATTCTAGTCTTTTCTCTGCTCTAACTCCGTGATCTCTGCAATGCCATCTGACTGTCCTTTGCTTCACTTCCATTAGTCCAGCAAATATGTACAGATTGCCTACAGTAGGCCGGCCTGTGCTAGGTGCAGGGCAAAACCGCTTAAATTCTAGTAGGAAAGAAAACAAGCAATTTGAGGAAGCGATAAGCGTTACCCCACAAACCAATCAGGGTACCGTCATCAAAGGTGACAGGGAAAGGGGGACGGGGAAGAAAAGCTCCCATGGTGGTGACCCTTGAGCTGAGTCGGGAGTCGGAACTGCACCTCTTGCTAGGTCTGTCTCCCAACTTTGCTGGGCGTTCTCTGAGACAATAGATGGAAAAGCACATTGACGAAAGCAGTTACAAATGATTGTCTTAACTTGGCTCAGCTCTCCTCCCCAAAATATATACCCATCATTTCTGTTAAGACCTGGAAAAATAAACACACACACACAGCTCCTTCCTTTGTGCTAGGTTGGCCCTCCAGGACTCCACCTTCTCCAGCACCTGTCTCTGGGGTCTTCATGGGATTATCCCAAGGATGCCAGGTCTTCCAGGAGCTCTTGGTATCTAGAATCACCAAGACGGGCCATCCCACAAATCATCATGGGGCTAAACTCCTCTTGGGACTCAGGACAACAAAGGCAGAAGGCAACTAAGTAAATGACTATGGAAGAAAAGGTCTAGAAAGGAATGCCCCTTCTGCCTCCTTTTCTCTTCTCCTCTCCCCATGGCCTCCCTTCTCCCTTTTCTCTTGTTCTCTACTCAGCAGCCCCCTACCCCAACACCTTCCCATGGGGTTTAGGCCAGCTGCTACCCCTGGAGGTCGTGCAAAGATCCTGGGCTCTGCCAGGGTGGGGTTCTAGGCTAGCGAGCCTAAGTCAGCAGGCTTTGCCCACAGCCCCACCCTGACAGGCGGTGCCTCTGGCAGCAAAGTCATGGCCCTGACTCCTCTGTCTCCACGTTTAAGAACATCTCTAACTGCTCCTTGGATAGCTCAATTAGTAAAGTGAATATATTATATAAAGTCTAAAAGATTAAACTATCATCGTCAGCCCATAATTTCATGAAGAAGTCAGGGGACCGTATCCCTCTTATTAACTCTATAACAAATGTGATGAAAATGTTCAAATAGAATGTTAATGCAATGTTACGTGTAATTTTCCCAGGCGATTTTCTGCTGAAATATTTCTTTATTAATAGTAATTGAGGGTATAAATTATGAATGAGGCGATTTTCTCCTTTCAGTAGGAAAGACGTACTAATGGCAATAATTCTTTATAATAATTTTTGGGGAGAGTGTGGCAGGGAAAGAGGCTAGTCTAAAAACAGACAAAAGCCCCTTTCCCGAGTCTCCCTGGGGGGACGACGCCTTGGCCCTAGTCACCCTCCGTGGCTTCACACACCGCAGATTGCCCGCAAGTGAAGTCTTTGTTCTTCATCAATTTTCCAAAAACCTCAAGGTCTGTTTGGAGGGCAGGAAGGAAGTTTTGCCTCTGGTCCTCAAGTGGGACAAGTTCTGAAGACAAACTTTTCTGCCTAGAAACCGTTCTGATAACAAGACCAAAGCCAGGCTCCTCAGCTGGGCTTCCAGGTCCAATCAGTTTGGACCCAAACTGTTTTTATAGCATCCTAGAATATTCAAGAAGGAATGACCCTCAGAAATCTTTCCATCTACCCCCCCCCACCCCATCTCGGTCTATAAATGAGAGGGATAAAAGCGTGGAGAGTGGGCATGGGTTGTTCTGTGCCACACAGTGAGTCTTTTGGGGAGAGCAGGGACTTTGGCCCAAGGGACCACGCACCCCCCCTTCTGCAGGTGGACAGCCCCAAGCCTCTCTCTCTCTCCATCTTTTCAGCTTCATTCTCATGGGTTGCCAGCCTGGGCGTCCTTCTCATCTGTTAAGACCCAGCTCAAATATGGGGCACCTATGAGTACGTGGTCTATTGCTCATCAGTCTTAGTTACGTGGCCTTGGTTTCTCTCTGTTTAGGACTGTCATCGGTCTGGACAGAGGTCCAGGAGGGCAAGAGCTGCAGAGAAATACTTTCTAAATTCTGCAGAGCTGTTAGACTAGTGCCTTTCTCTGAGGTCTTTCTCCATGTGGGGATATCCCATTTGACATTTGCCCATTCATTTATTGGGCAGACATTAAACATCTACCACGTGCCAGGCACTGTGCTAGGCACCAGGGTAACAACAGTGCATCTATCCAAAGAGAATGAAGATAAATAAATTCGGTGTTCTTAAGATCACAAGTGGGAAAGACAGTAACAGGTACACAAACGCCTACGGGCGGTAACGCATGTAAATAACACATGCTTATTTCATAGCAAATGTTTCTTCTTCTTATTGAATGTTATGGCCACAGTCAGGATTTTATCCTGAGTGAGAGGAACGGTCACTGGAGGTTCTCAGCAGGGGGGTGGCATAGTGTCACCTACACTGTTAAAAAGAACACTCTGATGGATTGCCAGTGGGCTGTGGAGCCACCTAAGATGGCTGTGTAATTTTGGCTGGGTGAGTGACACCGAAGAGGGAACCGACTAGGGGACAGAGGACATGTTCGATTTTGGACAAGTTGCATCTGAGAGATGCGAGGGTCAAATGAGTGGGGATGTCCGGGAGTCCAGGTGGAGTCCGGAGTGGTGGGTCCAGGTTGGGCCCTGCGGACTGGTTTCAGCCTGGGGCCTCTGGGCTTGCACCACCCCTCACGTGCAAGATTACATGATGTGTGTTTACAGGTCTGTTTCTCTCTACTGGACTTGAGCTCCGTGGGGGCAAGAACGGGGCCTGGTTAGTTTCTCCACCTTTGGTCACCAGCACAGGGCAGGTTATACAGTTGCTGGTGGCAAGAGTGCACTAAAGAGCAAATGAATGAATGGACGAATGCAGGGAGGGGCCACATGTTTATGCTCTTTGAGGCAACCCCTGTGGTCTTGGGGGTGCCTTAGACTCTCTCTGATTGCTTTAAACAAAGGCTACCCCCACCCATCTCTACCCCAGGAAGTGTAGGCTCTTTCCAAGCCTCCTGAAAGATCACTGGGAAATGCTCTCGGTGACTTACACAACTGCCATGGTATTAGGCATTCTTGATCTCCATCGTAGGGCTCTGTCTATCACTGCCATGAGTGGGGCAGGAGAAATGGTCCCCTTCAGGTCTGCAACTCTGGCTGGGGGCTCTGGTCAGCTTGTCTCCCTGCTCCAGGATCCCACCCCGCTGGGAACCTCATCACACGCTCTTCCCTCCACCTTCTTGCTATGTCCGGATCCCCAGCAGCTGGTCAGAAATGGGGCTGCTGGAATATGAAAATCTTGTTTTGTTCAAAATAGTATTTTTCCACACCTTCTGTTTGGAATCTTCCCGGTTCCCTAACCAGAGTTCATAGCAGGAAACTCCCACCTCCTGCATGTTGATGAGGAACACAAACCCACCCACTCAATATCATTCCTGAGAGCCCAGGTTTCAGGAGAGAGAGAATGACAAGTGCTCTAGGGACATATTCCAGGATAATTCTCCACCAGTTCTTCCCTGTACTTCACCATCTCTGGCTGTTTCTCCCCTTTAGACACAAAAACCTTAGGAACGTTCTAGGAGTCCTTGGCAGGGGCAAGGGCCCAGGCCCATACGATCAGGCTGGCTTAGCTCTCTGCCCTTGGAAAGCAGTGAGGATGGGGTTGGAAACAGAGCTATGTTAGTGATGTTCTCTGAGTGACATAGTGACCTCTTGACCAGAGGCCACTGGGGTGACCTCCAAGGGCATCTCTGTCTCCCCAAGCAGGGCTCTGGGGCCAGGAGGCCAGGCAGAGTTCTAGAGGCCTTTTCTCCTCCCTCAGGGAAATCTATCCATTAGTAAGTTGCCCTCCGAATTAGGGTAATGTATGTGCTCCTGCACAGACCCCCCCCAGACTGTAACGGTCAGCCCTGAGGCTTCTCCAGCTCTTTCAGATCCATACCACTTGTCTGCAGAGACCCTATCTTCTACTAGGTCATTTCTAGATAAGGAAAGATCAGGCTAGCTCAAGGCAGCCTTGAAGGGGAGCGGGAGATAGATCTGACCGTCAGGTTGGAGGTCCCCAACTCTGGAGCCTATCTTCTGATAATGATCCCTTCCTTGTCCTACAGGCTGGGGTCTGGGAAATGGGCAGGCTTAGCCAGGGTGGGGCTGGGACTTGATCCACACTCCACTCCCCCTCAACACTTAGTCTTGGCTCCCCTGGGCACCCTCCTCCCACTTTGGCCCCCTTCCTTGTTGAGCCAACAGCTCGATCTTGATCTCTGGAACAGGAAGGTTGACTCCAGAGGGGCCTTCTCTGAAAGCCAATGCTAATCGGGTTAGGGGCCAGGCTAGGGCGCTGCACTCCCTCTGTAGGACCAAGTGCAAGTGAAAAAAACGCCAATTACCAGATGACAAAAAGGGTCCCTGCCCCTTGGGAAGGGCAAGCTGGGGGGAGGGATGGGAGGGGCACAGTAACTGAACACCTTGCCGGAAATAGCTCCCATCAGTCCACTTAGGGAGCCATCAGCCCCAGCAGATTTATGGGCAGCGTGTGCCCCTCTGATAGATCGGACTATTTAAAGGCAGCTGAAGCCTCCATTTATATCAATGTGGAGCAGAGAGGGAGGGTGAGAGGCTGTGGCGGGGGAGTGAGGAGCAGCAGTGGGGGCATGCACCTGACGTGGCACTGGGGCTTCAGAGATGAGGGGAGCCTGCTGGGCGGGAGGACTGGCTCAGCCCGAGGGGACAGGAGTCTCCAGATCAAGTCCGAGCGGTGCCCAGGGAGGGCCAGGCGGGAGGGCTTCAGAGGTTTCCCAGGAGCATCTCTGCCCCAGCCCCAACCCACAGTCTTTGCTAGCCTTGCCAGCTGCAACAGGGAACTCAGGCTAATACAGAAGTGGAACTCCTGATTGCATTTCTAGCCGGGCCCCCACCCTCCCAGCTGCGGGGCATGCTTGCCCTCCCTGCAACCTCCCCCTTGCCTGGGCTGAGGGAGAAGGAATTGGGTTAGGCTGGGGGCATTAGCCGCTGAGGAATGGCCTGCTGCCTCCTGCCTGCTTGTCCCCAGCCTGCACTTCCTGGGGGCAGAGTGAGCTGCGCCCATCGCTCTCCCTGGCTCTGCCTCGGCCTTCCTCCCTAACTCCATTACTCCCAGGCTGAGGTGCTTACCCGACCCATGGTGGTCCCACTGATAATTCACCTCTCAGGAAACTCTGCCTTTCTGACCTCTCATTGCTTCCTCCCTGACTCCCGCTCTCCCCCTGCCCAGCCTCCTCCGCAGGCTTCGAGATCTGGACCCATCTGGCCTTATTCTCCTGGCTTAGTGGTAAACCGCTGTCATTCACCCATAGACTGCTAGTTTGTTTGTTGGTTGGTTACTGACTCATTAATTCATTCACTCATTCATTGAGTGCAGACTAAACACTGTCTACGGAGGGCTCTATGCTGGGTCCTGGGGATACTCAGCAGATTCTGGTATAGTCCCTAGTCCTGGGGGAATTTAAGATTGCAGGGCAGGTAGGCAAGGGAACAGCACAACCAAACTTGTCCCTGCAGGGTGGAGAGCAGATTAGTGGGGGTGCGCGCAGAGGCAGGAGGGCAGAATAGTAGTTCTCAACTCTGGCGGCGGCACAACAGAATTAACTGGGGACCTTGAAAGTGAGGATGCTTAGGCCACACAGAGATCAACCAAATCCACATCTCTGGGGAGAGATCCAGGCATCAGATTTTAAAAAGCCTACCCCATCGGGAAAGTCCGATGTCCTGGAGCCAAGATTGAAACCAGTGTATTAGAAGTCTACTGCAATAGTCCAGGCAGGAGTAGACAGTGATCCAAACAAGAACAGCAATAACATGGATGGAAGGGAGAGGAAATTTGAGAACTGTTTCTCTTGCAGCTGTTTCTAACTAGTAACACTCTCTGGTCCCCCATTCAACCTCTATTCCCACCATTTTTATCTTATGACCTCAATCATAACTTCACAGAAGAAACTGATGCCATTGGGGAAGACTTGGCAGGATGGTAAGTCCTGGTAGGCAGGCTGCAGTACTGAACTCACGGGGGTCAGTGGAGCTCTCACAGGACAGGCACCTAACAGACATTGAACTGAGCTAACTAGTGGGCACCTAGAAGTGTGGGTCCCCAGCTCAGGAGACAAACATGAGGAGAGGACACAGATGGGGGGCACAACAGCCCTGGGGATGACGGAGGGGCTTGTGGAAGGAAAGGAGCACAGAAAAGAGACAGAAGGGACAATCAAAGAGGTGGGGAACAGGTATGTGGAGGGGGAACAAACCAAGTAGACAGGTTTCCCGCAACGCTGTCCTGGGTGCCCAATACTTATCCTGCATTTGAACTTCCCTGTTTGAAGAAGGTGCTCTGTCTCTGTTTTATAGACAGAGATCCAGGCTCAGAGAGTGTAAGTCAGTTCAGGTTAGGGAATCCCCTGTCAGGAGCTAAGATGTGAAACCACGTCTGTCCAATCAAAGATATCTTAGCCCTATGGCACATGGCAGGACACAAAAGGGTCACAGAGCCCAGTGACAGGGAATTTCAAGGATGAGGAAGGAGTCAATAATATCAAATGTAGCAGCTTCCCCTCTTCCTGTTCAGCTGGCCCCGTTTCCCTGGATGGCCTCGGAATAGGCGCCATCACGGCTGGGAGGAAATCATGGCGCCCCTGAGTTCTCAGCTCTTTGGGCTAGAGTGCCTTTCTCCACAGTCACTGTGCCACTTCAGCCTCCTCCAGCAGCAGGGGTCCAACAGCCCGGGCTGTGTGGGGTGTGTGTGTATGGAGGGGTCGGCCTGGGGCTCAGCTCAGCCCAGTTAGCGCAGAGGGGCCCGGCCTGGCCTTACGCATGTGGACCATGGATGATGCCAGGAAAGAAGGGGCTGCCTCCTTCCTCCCCAGCTCACGAAATCCTTCTGGCCTGGAAAGACCCTGACCCATCGTTCCCTTCCCAGGGAAATATCCCGAAGCTAGAAGGGCTCGTGCTCCGTTCTCTGGAATCCCACTATAGTGCTGTTCTCGGGCCTGTAAAAACTCGATCCCAGTGTATTCTGGTTACCTGGTGGGCCCCAATCAGGTCAACAGCTACCCAAGGGCAGGGAGCAAGTATGATTCTTGACTGGCTCCCCAACATCTTTCTGTGGTGGCACAGGATAAATTCACATTGATAGAATGACTCAAGAAACACTAGGACAAGGCCGGAAGGGGACATGTGGGGTGGAGGAGGGGAGGGTAGGAGAAAGGAGGCCCTTTCTGATTTATAACGGCCCAAGCAGGGCAAATGGCCCCGAGCTTTCTAGCAATGCTTTCCAGTCCATAGGAAGAACCGCTGGGGTCCTCCTAGGGAGCTGCCTTTTGGGGCTTCCTTGGGCTAAGCATGTTCCAGTCCCCTCCAGGCACCTCCCGTACCCTAACCCCCGTGGTTGTCTGGGACCTGCTGAGTCTGAGGCGCAGATTGAAACAGTGGCAGCAACGACATGGCCGGGAGAGGCTGAAGGCCTCCCTATATCTTTGCTCAGGAAATGGCCTCATAAAAGTGACAGGGAGACGCACCTATGGATGCTTGTTAAAGTTTTATTACTAATCACCTCCAAAGTCAGTGAGGCATTGGGAGGGAGCTGGGAAAATGGAGTCGTCAGGGCCTGGGAGCAGGTGACAGTTGCCTCCGCATGGAAGGCAGAGATTGCCCCATGGGCTGAGGTGGCCACTCTTCCCAGGGTGCCCCGCTCTGCTCCACCAGGATGGGTGCCGCTCTGGCACTCTCCCTCCTTGGGAAACGGAAGCTGCCTCGTTCATTCCCGTGCCTAGCAGGTCACCACGCTGAGTCCAAGCCTCCTCTGAAGCATCTGACCCATCCCCGCCCCTCCTTCCCAGGGCTGCTATCCTGCTCAGGCACCCTGACTCTCGCTTGGCCCGTCCTGACAGCCTCCCAAAGGGCCCTGCCTTTGGTCTGCAGTCTGGCCCTCTAGACAACCTCTCCCACTGCTAGTGGGGTGATCCTGCCTCTTCAGCGGCCTCTAGATGCCTCCAGAATGGGTCTAACTCCTCGCTATAGCATGGACATTCCTTCGGGACTTGGGCCCTTCCTTGACCTCTAACACCAATTTCCACTATTTCCTTCCAGGGCTGGACAATTTGGATTTCAGCCCCAAATCCATGTGCTGTCTGCCAAGAAATACCTTGTCCCCAGGTGCTTGGTAAACATAGGCTCTTTTTTTTTTTTTTTTTTTTAAGATTTTATTTATTTGACAGAGAGAGAAAGAGATAACAAGTAGGCAGAGAGAGAGGAAGGGAAGCAGGCTCCCCGCTGAGCAGAAAGCCCGATGCGGGGGCTCAATCCCAGGACCCCGAGACCATGACCTGAGCCGAAGGCAGAGACTTAACCCACTGAGCCACCCAGGTGCCCCTACATAAGCTCTTTTTTAAGGACCCAACTCAGACGTCTTTAGGAAGCCTTCCCTAACCCCTCCACACATTCCTCATACTGACAGTTGTGGTTCCTTGCACAAGTGCTTCATAGACCATAAACTCCTCTAGGGCAAGATTCAAGTCTGATTCATCCCTCCACCCCCAGGCGTCTGGCTTGGCACTGTGGTTTGCTGAACGAAAGCATGAATGAAGAATCGTTACAAGGTTTGCATTCCGTGAAGCCGTACACTATACAAGGGTAGGGGCAGTGAGGGTCTCACTCACGACAGTGACCCCCCGTGCCTGGGGCCGAGTGACAGATGGGGTGTCTGCCCAGGGCAGCGGCGCTGGGAAGGAGGGGCAGGGAAGGGTCAGATGGCTTCAGAGGAGGTTCAAACACGGCTTGCTGACTTGCTAGGTACAGGAGTTGAAAGAGAGTTCAGCTCTTTATTGAATAAGAGAATGGCGATTAAATGAGATAATGTGTGGGAAAACATTCAAACTCTAAAGATCCTGTTTTTATTGTTCTGTTCCCAGGCTTCCTGCTAGCATCTGTCTTCTTGTCCATTTGGTGACCACCACCTCTATTCTCTGGGAGCCAAACTGACGAAGGCAAGAAAGGAAGCTGAAGATATTGGAAAACCTTGAGGCTATTTTTCCTGTTTCCAAAGTACACCTGCTCCTCGAGACCATCATGATTCCTCCCCCTTCCAGGATCTGAAGGGGGCGAGAGGGGTGCAGAGTTTTCCCTCACTCAGTCCTCAGCTCGACTGTGTAGAGAAGAAGCCCTTCTGTGGGCCCGGCTCTGTGCTCATGCTGGGGACACAGAACCATCAGACAAGCTCCTGCTCCCCCACAAGCTCTCACTGTGTCTCAGGAGGGGATACAGTTAGCATGGGGGTACAGCTGTGTCAAAGGCCACCCCACTCTGGAGCGCAGAGCTCTGTTGACACTAGCTGGGTGGGCCCTAAGGAGAACAGAAGCCAGGGAGCATGGAGGCTGCTGAAGGAACCATGACTCGGCTTGGTCTGAGGGGACCCAGCCAGCCCCCCACCAAGTCCCACCCCAGAGACAGCCCTTCCTGGAGGGAGCTCAAGGCTGAGGGAGCTGTAGGTGGGGAAGTGGGAGGCCCTGTCAGACATCCGGCTCCCTCACAGGGGGCCGCTTCACCACGCTTCTCTGTATAGGCCCATTCTCCCTGACGAAGCACAGGTCACCCTCTTGCCTGTAAGGTCGGCAAGTGAACAGGTCAGAGCTCTTCAGAAATTATACACCCAAGGCGAAGGTAATGACATCTGACGCAGAGAAGTGAGCGTCCTCCAATGTGAGCCAGGATACCTTGACAACTTAGGGCCAAGTCCCTCCAGCCGCTGCCCTTGAGTGACAGCAGCTTCCGGGGGCACAGCTCTGGACTCTCCCCATTCGCTCTCTTTTCCATGAGTCCGAGCTGTGGCCCCTCCGTGTCCCGGGCCCCCCTGGCCAGCTGCAGCCCCCACTCCTGTTCCTTCTGGGCTAGATGGTGGTCTCCCCCATGGTGCCCCCTGCCTCACCGACACAGGCTTGGTCAGATCCTGTGGTGCTGCCCGCCCCCCTTCCTCCTTCTCATCTCTATATATCTGTCTAATGAACATTTCAATAAGCCGAGCACAGCTTTTTCCACTTAATAAGCAGAGTGCTGACTTCATTGCGGGTTTGCTCTTCACTTATCTGTTCAGGGCCTTAAATCACTCCCAGGAAAAAGCTTAGCAAAGGGAAACCTGGTACCCTGGCTATTGGCTACTCCTGTCAGCACCCTGCCCTGCTGGGCCAGAGCCGAGGGGATGCCTCTGCTTCCACAGAAAAGCCAGAACATGTGAATACACACCTGGGAGCCAAGAGACAGGAAGGCTAAGGGCCAGGGGTTGCCGAAGCCACCACCATGGAAGGAAATTCTAGAGGCAGGGCGGAGGTGGCAGAGTAGAGCAGGCCTGGGCTGTCCTGCTTCAAGGTGGGGACAAGGGAGGGGTGGTGGGGGTGTTGGATGCCAGTGAAGCTCTGTAAGGGAGACGTGCTGAGCAAGGTATGTTTAATGAACATCTACTCTATGCTAGGAGCTCTGCTAGGGGCTTCAGGCAAATAGTGAACAAAGGATTATGGCCCCGCCTTCATGGACTCGCTTTCCAACAAGTAAGGAAAACAGTAAACAAACCATTTACTAAATAAGGGACAGTGACAGGTGTTCTGGGAATGAATAATGGCAGCTGGGGAAAGCTGCCCTCAGGAAATGAGGTATAAGCTAAGGTCTGAAAAGACTGGCTGAGGCAGGTGACAGGTGACTCTGGTGGTGGGGGAGACCAGAACAGCCCAGTAACCGCTCACTTTCACGGGGCTACTGCATGTTGTGTAATTGTTATGTGTTGGGACCATGTGAGGTAGTGGCAAAGGACACAGACTTTGGAGCAAGACACACCTATGTCTGAATTCTAGGGTGGACTTACTAGCTGTGTGGTCTCGGAGAAGTGAGTTAACCTCTCTGTGCTTTGGTGTCTTCGTCTGTAAAATGGGCTTAAAGTACCCGCCTCACGGGGCTGTCATAAAGACTAAACTTGATCCTCATTGTAAAGAATGTTTAAAGTACCTGGTGTGTAGGACATGCTCAAGAAGCAGTAGGTGTTTCTACTAACAATACTATCATATGTGTCTATTCCCCACCGCCACTGTGTCTATTCCCCTAGCCTACCAGAGGTCCTTGAAAGCTTAGACAAAGTCTTCTAGGTTTTATGTCCGATTAGACAGGGAGAACTGGGAGAGATGTGCTATCTCACATGGTGCAAGAACTCTCGCAGAAAAGAGCACCAGGCATCCAGCCAAAGAAAGGTATGACCCTCGGAGTATATGCGTATATATGGAGGGGGATGGGCCATGGGATGCTGTTTTCCAGGATCCTTCTGGATCTAGTTGGCACGAAGACTTCAGGGCAAAAGGGTAGAGACTCAATTAAATGTGAGCAAGTGCAAGGCAGCGCCTTTTGTGATAAACACATCAAAATTCCCTCTCCGGTGTTCAACTCTGCATGGTCAGCCACAGTTCTGGCAAAGGACCTAGAAATCCTTCTTCATTTAGACAGCTCCCTGAGGCTGTTGGCCAAAAGACCAAGAGAATTGCAAGTAAGATGTGAAAGAAGGAGAACATACTTCTTGAGGTGTCCAGCTGGAACAGGCCTCGCTTGCAGGGCTCTGCTGGGTCTCTGTCCTGTCCTGGAGAAGATCCAGGAGGTGCGAGACTTCCTTTACTGGGAAAGGTTAAATTGCTTACTCTCAAGTCTGCAAAGTGGAAGGCTGCTGGGGGATGTGCAGGAAATCACAAGCGGGGTAGAGAAGGTGATTAAAGACTTAACTCACAAAATCCTGAAACCCTAGGCAAGTGGATGTACTTGGGAAGCTTGAGCCCATTTGAGATGAACACAGGTGATTGCCATTTTACACGGTGGCCTATAAACTCCAGAAATTCATTAGCCCAAGGGGTGGGTCTAGCAAAAAACAAATGAATCAAAAAGTATTTGGACACATTTATGAAAGAGTCCTCTATGTCCCTTAATCAGGGTTTGTTCATAGTGAATGAACCAATGAATACGAATGACCCTGGTTTTCAAGGTATTTCAATTCAGTGCAATAAATATTCATGGAGAACCGACTATGACAAAGCATTGTTGCAGGATGTAAACCTGAACAGTTTCTATCCAGAAGCTTACACTTTTATAAGAGGATTAGAAGGCACAGTGTCAACACAGGGAGAACATAGCGAGTGCTGTAAGAAAAATGCAGGAGGGTATGGCCACTCATAGAAGGCAGAGATTGTGCAAGGTTTGGAAAAGGGATCAAGAAAGATTTTATGGAGAAGGAGATCTTCGAAATGGGCCTCGAAGGACAAGTTCGTTTCTAACAAGTGGAAGAGGAAATAAAGGTATCCCAGAAAGAGGGAATGACAAGTCCCAAGATATGAAGGTGGAAAAAATAAAAGGACATGTTTAGGTATAGATAATACGCACAGTGAGAAGGGGCGGGCGGGAGGGGAACAGAGAGGGAGGGAAAGAAGAGATACCTAGAGAAGAACAGAGCAGCATCCGTCGAAGAGCAAAGTCAAGTCTGGGCCACCCTATAGCGAATAAAGGCAGGGTCAGAATTGCAAAGGCAAGGTCTTGAAGATCTTCTGACAATTTGGGCCCTAAGATGAAAAGGAGCAGGCAGAGATTAGAGGGTAGCTCTTAAATTTAAGACTCAAAATAACTGGTAGATCTCAGAGTTCCTTCAGCTCAGCCCCTAGGGAGATGCAGAATGAGGCCCCATGGTTCCCCGTTAGTACAGAGATTGTCTTGGCCATTTCTGGCCTCGTGGGGATCTTAGTGGGCAACAACATTGGATTCAGTCACAATGGGAGCTCCCTGGGTACTCCCTCCCTGTCCAGTGTCATTTGTACAGGGGAACTTTGATTAAAAATGAACATGAGGAGCAGCCAGGAAGAGATAAGAAAGGGAAGGAGATACCTGAACTTGGGGCAGCCAGGCTGAAGAGTTGTGTTAAAAAGAGGACAGGTTTCCTAGAAGGCAGCGGCTGCATCTTGGGACAGAGAAAGGAATCATTTGTTCATTCCGGTTGTTATTAACTAGCAACTTGTGGAGCTTGTTTTATGTGCCAAGCACAGTGCTAGAGCCCAGGAAATACAGAACCTGTCTTTAAGAAGCTCACAGTCTGGGAGGGGAGAAGAACGTATGGACAGATCATTAGAAAATGGTGTGGTTAGAAAAGCTAAGTACTGGGTCGGTACCGTGGGGATGGTCAGCAACACCAAGGAGGGCTTTAAGCACGACATGTGCCTTGAGGTGCATCTTGGAATGTGAGTGGGAGTTTCCAACAGGTGGATGAAGGGACAGAGGGCATTCTAGGCAGAGGGAAGGGTATGTGCTATCAAGGAGGTAAAAATAAATTGGTATTTGCAAAGGAAGTACTTCAGTGTGGCTGGAATTTAGGGTATGCATGGAGGCGCCGTAAGGGCTGAGACTGGGGAGGGGGGTGCGGTCAGCTCATAAAGGGCTTTGAACGCTGTACTAATGAGCCTGGACTTGATCCTGTCGGCAAAAGAGAAGCCATTGAGGGAGTTAAGGCAAAGGGGAGACATGGTTGGATTTGCAGTTTAGAAATACCAATTCCCAAAACAATATGGAGGAGAAATTAAGGAATCAGAATTGTTGGCAAGAAGACTAGCCCAGGAGCTATTGCCGAAGTCTAGGAGGAATGACAAGGACAGGTCTGAACTAGAACAGGAACAGTGGGGGTAAAGAGGACGAGATCAAAACAGAGTGAAGGGGTGAGTGGGGAAGGTGAGCTGAGAAGTCCATTGCCTTTTACCTGCTTGCTCTGGAATTCCAGCTGGGACCTAGACTGCCTCTCCCCCTGGCTGCATGTAAGGAGGCAGGATCTGGAAGGCAAGATCTCGAAGATCCTTTGACGCTCGGGCTGCTCCAATATGGAGCCCTGACTGGGCCCCACAGGTTTGCCTCAGATGATTTCTAGGGAAAAGGTAGATCTTTCTGTCTCTCCATTCTCCGGTCAGCTGATTCCGGGCCCCTGATCAATGCCCCACTCCCATCCCAGCCCAACTGTTACCTGTTTTTGGGTCTAACATCGGAGCCCTTCCTTCTACACACTGAAGATGCTATAGGATGGTTCTTGGCTGTGCAGGACAGACAGCTCTGTTGAGCATGGACAGACCGGGGAAAGAAATCTTGAGATAAGGGCCAGGATTCCTATTCTGCTTCGCTTGGGGCCTGGTACGGTGCTTGGGGAGTGAGCTAGCCCAAGAGTGCAGGGCAGGTAAGAAGGACACTTCCTATGCAGTGAGAAGCAGTTCTCACTTTTTGGCCTAGGTTTCTTCTCAATCCCCACCAGGCTGCCAGCTGCCCACATTCTAGGCTTTGCCTCTTCAGCAACTCTTGTCCTCAGTGAAGCCTGAGTGGACGAGGAGAGCCAGCCCTCCTTATCTCCATCCTGCCTCCATCTCATGAGCAGGAGCTGACAAAACCTGTTTGCCCCTCCAGTTCCACACACCACCCTTCTCCAGGCTTTCACGTGTCCTGGAGGCGGGCGGCTGTGGGCAGCCTCAACCAAGCTCACTTGCCTTCAGGATTCTTATTGAGTTTGACACATGGAAGACACTGGTGGACAGGAGGAGAGAAGCAGTTGGGATAACATTAGCCTGGTTCCTTGTTCCTCTACTGAAGGTCATAGCTCCTAAGCTCAGCCACAGTCCCAGTCCCAGCTCCGCCTGGCTTCTGGCGCATGCTCCCTCAGGCCGGAAGTGGTAACAGCTCCCCTGCTGCGCTCCACCTTCTCTCTGCCAATAGTCCCTTCATCAGACTTTCTTCAGCTACTCCATTCGTGGAGCTCGGTTTCACACTAGAATTCCGACTAATACTGCAGGCAGGCTCAGATATATCACACTAGCTAGACATACATTTGTTCCAGCAAGTTCTCTTCCGTTCCATCCTACTTTGTCTACCACCGGCCTTTTAGGGTAGTGTTAGTAAATGTCACTCCTTGCTGGGTGGATGGGCGGACTGAAGAGCCAAACAAATTAAATTTCATGCTTTTAGCCTGGGCAGCTTCTCATGTAGCTCTACTTAGATGTTCATTCCTTCAGCTTTGTAACGAGTACAATGGCGAGAAACAAGTTAAACCAGGACACAGAGAGTGTCAGAACTGGGAAGCCAGGGACGCCTGGGTGGTTCAGTGCGTTAAAGCCTCTGCCTTTGGTTCAGGTCATGATCTCAGGGTCCTGGGATTGAGCCCCGCATCATGCTCTCTGCTCAGCAGGGAGCCTGCTTCCACCTCTCTCTCTGCCTACTTATGATCCCTCTCTCTGCTAAATAAATAAATAAATAATCTTAAAAAAAAAATAAAAGGAACTGGGAAGCTGGAGGGTTTGAAGCATTCAATCATTCATTCATTTGTTTATTCATTCTTGTATCTAAGCAAATAATTTGTGGAGCACCTACCATGGTCTAGATACTATGCTAGGCACCATGGATATAATAATAAACAAAATACGATACTGGTCTCACTGTGCACATGATTTTGTTGGAGAGACAAAGGAGTAATTAGGTAGTTATAGTAAATCGACCTTACTAGAGGGATGTATATGGGGTGCAGTGGAGATATGTGTTACGTATCCTAATGTTGGGCGGTGGGGCAGAGGAGGTCCCAGAGGAGATGAGTCTAAGCTATGATGTGAAAGAAATCACGGAAGTGACAGGGGTGCAGAGTTGGGGGAAGGAGGAGGGAAGGGCATGTGCAAAGGCCAGGAATTGGAACCCGGTGTGCCGGAAAGCTGAAAGTAAGTCAGTATGGCTGGAGTTTGTAGGTCAGGGGCAGAGTGGTGAGAGATTAGTCAGGAAAGATGGTAGACCAAATCATAGATAGACTTCTAGACTATTCTAAGGAGTTTGGACTTTACTCCGAGAGCAATAGGGAGCCACTGGTGGTTTTCAAGTAGGGAATGGACACGATCAATTTTGAATCAAAGTAACTGCCTGTACCATGATGAATGCTGGAAGGGGCAAGAGCGAAGCAGGGGGCCATCTCAGAGGCAGAGACAGGGACCGGAGCAAGAACAGCGAGACTTGATAGAATGTGGCTGGTGAGTGATGGCTGTTGGGAAGAGTGGGAAGACAGAAGAGTCAGGGATTACTCCCATTTCCAACTTAGTGTCTGCGGAGAGGGGAAATAAATAAAGGAGGAGGGGAGGAGCCGGTCTGGCAGGAGGTGGAAGATGAGTTTCATTTGCCTTCTTGAGGAGATGTTAAGATGGACAGGTCTGTGGACAGCCTAAAGGAAGCCGGCTACGGGGATCTGGAGTTTCCATGTTTACAAGTTCCGAGTCTGCTATTGGGCTCTTTTCTCTGAGCACCCTGAGATCATCTCAGGTGAGGTTTATCAGAACCATGAAGCAGCCTGCACACTTCCTGTTTCAGTAGCCTGCTGCCTGTCTTGGGATGGCATCTCCCAGCCCTGGAGGGGCGCTAGCTTCCACTCGCATACATCAAATCAGTTCTAACTCTGGGTCAGGCTCCCGGAGGTGGGGACTCCCATCCATCTCCCATAAAGAGGGAAAATGGAAGTGCATGTCAGGATGAGACAAAATATATGGCTTCGCTTCTGGAATGTCCGCTGAGGAGCTCTGCCTTATGCAGCAGGCCAGCCTGGGAGCAGGACAGGATTCTGAGTGGGGGAAGGAACATGGTGAAACTGTAACTGTAGCATGTGTAAGCTGGTGGTGATGGGCAAGCTGAGTTGTTTGGAGGCAGGGAGGTTGCTACAATAATGCAGAAAGTGGCTTTTTGTTTATTGTATAGGGTTTTCTAATGCTAATCAAATTAGTAAAGGTTTAAAAATTGATAATGTGGATAATGGTTTAAGAAAATGGGTAGGGGCGTCTGGGTGGCTCAGTGGGTTAAAGCCTCTGCCTTTGGCTCAGGTCATGATCTCAGGATCCTGGGATGGAGCCCTGCATCAGGCTATCTACTCAGTGGGGAGCCTGCTTCCCCCTCTCTCTCTGTCTGCCTCTCTGCCTACTTGTGATCTCTGTCAAATAAATAAGTAAAATCTTAAAAAAAGGAAAGAAAGAAAGAAAGAAAGAAAATGGGTAAGCATCTGACTCTTGATCTCAGCTCAGGTCTTGATCTCAGGGTTGTGAGTTCCAGCCCCATGTTGGGTTCCATGCTGGACATGGATCCTACTGAGAGGAGAGGAGAGGCGGAAAGAGAAGAGAAGGGAAGAGGAGGATAGAAAAGAAAAGAAAAGAAAATGGGTATAGTCAGTCACTGCTGAGGAGACTATGAACTGGTATAACCTTTCTGGAAAGTTGTCTATCAATATATATCAACCAATTTTTAAAAGTTCATACTATCTGATCCCATAATTTCTTTGCTAGGACTCAAACCCAAGGTAATTATCAAAAATTCTAAAAAATATGTATGCTTAAGAATGTTCATTAGTGTGTTATTAATAATAGCGAAAGAAAGAACCATCGAGGTACCTATAAAAGGGAGAATGGTTCAATAAATTAAAATGTAAAGAAATAACAAAGAAAGTAAGTGAAGAAATATTTTAACATCATTGCGAAAAGGGCATTGGGAGTATATTTGAACAGAATTAGAAATGTTCACAAGAGAGTGATTAAGTGGTAGAGTCATGGTACAAATGAAATTTTGTATCCTGGAGTGAATCCTGAAACAGAAAAAGGATATCAGTGGAAAAACTGAAAATCCAAAAAGAGTTTGTACTTATAGTTCAATGGTTTAGTTGATAATAACATCGTACCAGTGTTAACTAATTCTTCGTTTCGATGATGGTCATCTAAGATGTTAACATTAGGGGAAGCTGGGTGAGTGTGTATCAGAATACCTTCTCCATCTTTGTAATTTTTCTGTAAATCTGTAGCTAACATTTTTTGAGGCTTGCTACATGTCACTCATTGTGTAAACTATGTTTCTTACACTATTTCACTTAATACTCACTACTCTATTAGGAGGTAGATACTGTTATAGCCTACTTTATTTAATTTAATTTATTTATTTGACAGAGAGAGAAAGAGATGACAAGTAGGCAGAGAGGCAGGCAGAGAGAAGGGGGGAAGTAGGCTCCCTGCTGAGCCGAGAGCCCGATGTGGGGCTCGATCCCAGGACCTGGAGATCATGACCTAATCCAAAGGCAGAGGCTTAACCCACTGAGCCACCCAGCCACCCCCGTTATAATCCATTTTAGAGATGAGGGAATGGAGGCTCAAAGTCACACAGATTTTAAGTAGTAGAGGCAGGATTTGAATT
Source organism: Mustela erminea (assembly GCF_009829155.1). Classification (NCBI taxonomy): domain Eukaryota; kingdom Metazoa; phylum Chordata; class Mammalia; order Carnivora; family Mustelidae; genus Mustela; species Mustela erminea. Next base: position 75,197,257 of record NC_045623.1, read on the forward strand.
CAGATATTCCTGATTCTAAGGTCTGTGCTTTTTCAATTGCATTGAAAAAAGAAACACAGTATCAAATGGTTAGTAGCAGTTATCCCCGGGAGGCCGCCTCATAGTTCTGTCTTTCCCCCTTGGAGGTTGTTGTGGGAAGAGAGAGGATAGGGGAAAGAATGGGCAGGACTTCCCATCTGATGAGGCCTGGGTGATAAATCGAATCAAGAATCAAAGATGGCTGCACACGTGGGCGCTCCTTCCAGCCAGGGGGCTGGTTTTGGGGGGCGCTGGGGAAGACAGTGACTTCGGCTTCTGCTCTGCTGCGGTAGAGGTGCTAGGGGACGGCCAATGTTGCCTGCACAGCCTGAGTGGGAGGTCAGGGCCCCATGGTTCTGGGGACCATGGTTTAAGTACACCACGTGACACTAGGAGAAGGCATGCAGGTAGGGGTGGGGGGAGGGGAGGAGATGAATGGGGCTCACCCAACAAGGGGAAGCATCTCAGGGAGGCCCAAGAACTTCCTGAGTGTCTCCCCTAAGTCGCCACTGAAGCTGCTCACAGGCTTACATGGTACTAATGATTCCTACGATTGAGGCTGCTAGACTTTACAGCTCCTGCCAGTCTAGTCCTGAGGCTGGGACAAGTTGGAGCAGGAATCGGGGACAAGTCCTCAGCAGATACGGTTTTGCTGTCGGGAGAGGTTCCTGCTCCTGAGGGTGGAAAAGCAATTTTTCTGCATCTCTTTAGAATCTCTGGCTCTCTGGATTTCCCCATTTCTGGTTCCTCCCATCAGCTCATCATTGCTGACAAGCCCTCAGCTTCCCCCTCAGCGCCCAGGTGGGGAGCTTTGTCCTGTTGTCCAAGTTCAGAGGACTGAATGCTGCCCAACCATGGCAAAATCATGGCAGCTTTTAGAGGTCTTTCCAGCGAATGCACCCAGAGACTGGCACATGGTGGGTTCCCCCTAGGAGATGTCTCCCTGATCCCAGATATCTCCCCCTGCCTCCTCACCAAACCTGCCTCACACAGCTGCAGTAGGCAAGGTCAGACCTGGGCCCTCTGGGCTTTTTCTCTGGACTCATCTTAGGCCAACTCTCCAAGACGCGTGGGACCTCCTGGCCTTGACAAGAGGACTGTGGAGGGACACCAATCAGCAGTCAGGAGGGCTCAGGAGGGCACTTTTGCTCTCTTTTCGCTTGATTTGTTCTCTTTCTAGCCCTCTGCGCAATTGGCCCTTAGGGCCTAAGGGCCTCCCGGGTTTCTGCCCCACAGAAGACAAACTCCAAACTTCTCAGCTGGCTCCAGGTCCCCGCAGAGCTATAGGCTGAGGACAGGTCTCCCATGGTGGCTTGGAGCCCCTGCTGCTTCTCTTTTTTGCATGGTGGACAGATGGAGCCCAGGCATAGGATAAATAAACCAATTAAATCTGAGAAAACAACGTCCTGCTACTTCTCTCCAGAACCACTGCCCACCCTCGAGTCAGAGTGAGGGTGGGTCTGTCTGAGAGCTAAGAGGCTGGTGTGGGGACTCTTCCCATCCTTGGCTAGAGACCCCCGCCTTCGGGCCGGCGCCTGCAGCGTGGGGTGTTTTCCTAACGTGGTGAACACATGTCTCTGGAGGACGATTGTTTTCTCTCTGAGGTCCTTCAGTTACCCTGGAGGAAGGAATGGGAGAGGCCAGGTGTGCCCCAGCTAAAAGGCAGGGACAGGAAGGGGAAGGGGTTGTCAGACTGGGGAGGCAGCATGGGGAGGGGTGACAGATTGGGAGGGCGGAGGCCAGGGGAGAGAGAGGGAGTCCCAGACTTCAGAAACTTGAGGCTGATGAAGGCCTCCTACCCTTGGACACACCAGGATTGGTCTGGGAACAATGTGACGCAAGAGAGAGATGATCCCCTTTGGTCTCTGTCCCTTTTGAGAACCTCAGAAAAGGTGGAGAGAAAAAAAATCCCACCATAGATGACGTTTCCTTAGGTATGCTATACCTCCTTTACTGAAATTTGACCTGCCTTTAGCACCGGTTCACAGAGATCCTTCTCGATGGAAGGCACTGTGCTAGCTGCTGGGGCTAGAAACTAACAAGACACTAACAAAAGGAGATAGCCATCCAGTGTACTAGGCATGACAAGGCTATAGCATGTCTGTTCTCATAGTGGCTGTGAACAAAGTGCCCATTTGTGCCTGGAGGGGTCGGAAGATGGCACAGAGGAGAGGACCTCTGAGCTGGGTCTTAAAAGTACCACGGGGAGTGTACCGAACGGATCGAACCAAGGGGTCGGGGTGGGGCGCTCAGGTGGAGGAGTGCATGCCGGTAAAATGTTGTGTGCAAATGCCTGGAGGCTTCGAGGGCTTGGAGATTGTCCTGGAGCAGCGAGGAGCCCTTGTGGGGTTTAGACACGTATGAGGATGGCAATCTAGCAGCATTGTGCTAGCAGCAGGGGGAAGGAGGTGGGGGGAGAAAGACTGGACGGTGAACACAAGCTGGGAGGGTTTTTAGAGATACTAGTGAGGCCCACGGAGGACCCCATACTGAACTAAGTCAGTGGCAGGGGCTAGAGATGATGGGACATACAGAAGGGATGGTAAGGAATCCTTGGGACTTAGTGACTGATGGAACATGGGAGATGTGAGGCCAAGAGGGAAGAGACTGAGGAGACCTGGGTTTCTGGCTTATGTGCCCCAGAGAAGCGTGGCACCGTTCATGCCGAGAGAGAAATGACGGAAAGAGAACGAGTGGTGTGTGTACGTGTGTGCATGTCGAGGCGTCATAATGCTATGTGGGGACAGGCCTGGCCCACGTGGGGGTATTCAGAATGCCGCGGGTTTGCGGGGCTAGAGCCTTGATACCAACGATCACTCCAGGATTTCATGACTGGGTAACTGAAAGGATGATAATGTCATCAGCAGAAATAAGGACCCCTGAAGGTGAATTATGACAGGGGTGGGGGCTCGGTGATGGATTGAATTTTGCGGGGTCTATGGGACAGACTGCTAAAGGTATTCACCAGGCATTTGGAAAAATGGGATCAGAGCCGCGTGAGGTCAGATTTGGAGCTTTATATGCAGGAGTCCTCTAAGTAAGGATGAGACTTGCAGCCGAAGAACGGATGAGATCATCAGATGCAAGTGTGTACTGAGAGCAGAGGGTCAAAGACAGAACGCTGGAAGACGCCCACTTCTATTTAGGGCGGGAGGGGGGCAGAAAGCGGGAGAAGCAGCTGTCTGCACGAACCAGAAGCGAGGGACTAGGGAGGAGTTTCTGAAAGGCACAGGCAGGTGAGTCAAAGAGGTGCTGATTAGGGCAAGGGCTGAGAGACTTAGGGATTCAGACACATGACCATTAAGAGAGCAGATCCAGGGAAGAGGCAGGGATGATGGCAGGAAGGAGCCAGGGCTGAGAAGCGGAGCGGGTTAAGCATAAACAACCCTTTGAGCCACGAGACAGTGAAGGGGGCATTGAAAATGGGAAAGATCTGGCCAAGTTGCATTTCTGTGATGCGCGCAAGGACACATTTCCACTTCAGGCATCTCATGGGGCTTTGGTGATGTCCTTCCCTTGTCCTGGGGCCTCTCATGGTCATGGATCCTGAGGGCCGCTGTATTAGCGATCCTGGCGGAAGGGTCCCCTGCCACCGCTGACACTATGAAACACCTTGAGGCATTCCTCCCTTCTTTCTGCCTTGACTCCTCCTCTGCCTTTGCAAAATGAACATTGACTGAACAGCTATGCTATGTCACCTGTGTCACCATTAGGTGGCCCAGGACAGCCGGGAGGGGGAGTGGCGCAGAGGGGCCGGCCAGCAGTGAGCTGTGGGCAGTTGGCAGCAGCAGGTGTAGGGAGAGGAGGCTTGGCTCTGAGGCTGCGGTGGGGCCTTTGGGATTGACTGGAAGAGGCTTGGGGGAAAGAAGGGACAGATGCGGCCTTAGAAGTCACAGCTTTGGGGTGCTGGTGTGGCAGGGTCCAGAGCGAGCCCCAAGGCCCCTCTCGCCTGCTCACAGCCAGGGCTGGGGGCGTCAACGATCCTGGAGCAGGCACTCCATCCCGGGGTAACATGATCCTGTAACGCAGGGCTCCTCTGATGTGGGCTGCTTGCCTTTTACAGCATTAGGGGAGCAACATTTCATGGAAAATTCAATAAATCCCCCTGTACAGCCAGACGTCTGTAAACAATGGCTTCCAAATTCAATCAGGCTGGGGACCCGCAGCAGCATTTATGAGCTCTAACGTGGAATATTATATAGGGGAGTGAGTCGCGGGGGCTGGGGGAAGGGCTTCCTGGAAGATGGGCCCTCCTGCGTGGCTCCCGCTCTCAGATCCTGGTGGTGGAAGTGATTCTCCAGGTAGAAAGCCTGACTGTTGAAACTCTCAGGCGGCACCCAGGGGCCCCTGAGCCAAGGCTCTGTGCTTGGGGAGGAGGACTAGAGATTTGGCCTTTGGTACTGGCTGTGAGGAGGCTGAAGGGTCAGAACAAGTCAGGCTGGGAGCGAGCTGCCTGCCTGACCACGTGTGTGAGCCACCATAGAGGGCTTCCTCTTTTGGTCACTGGCTAAAGCCCCACAACTTGAAAATCTCCTTTCTATCAACTTTCTACCTCTTTGGCCCTACGGTGTGGCAGTGATCGTTAGAGAACAGGTCCCTCTCTCCTGCTCAGGTTCAAACTCTTCTTCTCCTAGTACAGGAAGGTTCGCAGCAGGATCGGGCCAAGGATGGGGACTATAACTTTGAAAGAATAAGGGGGCTGATGCTTTAGGGAGACTGAGGCCTTGCCTGCTCTTCAGGCCCCCTCAGATTTCTCTTCTCCTTTGCCCACTTAACACTGCAAACTCTGGCCCACTCTCCCTACCTTTCCCCTTCCACAGTTGTTGCCTTTGAACCCTCTGGAGGCTTTCTCCTGCAAACCAAATGTTATGGGGCAGAGGAAAGACCCACAGCTCTGGATTCAAACCCAGAGTCCTCATCATGGACCAGCTACGGTCTTGGGTAAATCACTTTCCCCTGACTCTCAGTGTCCTTACCTGTGTGGGAAGGATAATATTAACTGCCTCACAGGGCACCTATGAGTGAAGTGCCTGATGTTCTAGCTTCCTTTTCCACATTTCTCCCCCTTTTCTCAAACCTCCCTTCGATGAAGCTTCTGCTAATCATTGGGAACTGTCCTCCATGCAACCAAAGTTCCAGAAGTTCCATCAGCTCTTTTCTCACATCTTCCACACATCTCAGTCTCCCTTGTGATTGGCTTTCCTGTGGGCCTGAAGCCAACCGGAAGAGCTCAAAGACCACAGTAGGCCCTGGCCACACTGGAGAGCCCATGGGATGGGCAGAGGCAACTCTGACCTGGGCCATCACTGAGGTTCCTTCCTTAGACACCTGGGAGGTAAGCTTCCCGAAGTCAGGGGGCTTTGCCCGCTTTGTTTCTGGCTCTATGTCTAGATGTCTAGACATAGAGTGTCTATGTCTAGAGCAGATGTCTAGCAATGTCTAGCAATATCTAGAGCAGAGCTCGACACCTGGTAAATGCTCAGTCAGTATTTCCTATATGCATCTGTCGCTTCAGTTTGTTGATTTTCCTGTGGTTTTTCTCTGGTTCCAGAGGGAGAATGGACAGTTTTCCTTCTAGAAAAACCACAAACCCTCCTGAAGGTCAAGAATCCTCTCTTCCCTTGAAATGTCCTTGGAATGTGCGCCAGGTTTCCCCCATGGAGTGGGCAGGGGGTAGAATCACTCCCAGCAAGGATCTCCTGGCAAACCACTGCTAGAAATGTGACTTTTGGGAGGATGAGGTGGAAGGGGTGATTCTTGCAACCAAGGCCCTATGAAGGCTCTAGGTTAATCCATGCCAGGCCTTTATCTCTAAAGGATAAATCCAACGGATTTAACTTCTGTGGATTCGGACTGAATATCTACTTCCTTCCCACTGCTGAGGACGGTTCCATACAGCACAACCTCCTGCCCTTGTCAGTCTTAAAATACAGGGCAAAAGGGAGAGAAAGGTTGGCCAGCCCCAGAATAACACTCAACAAATCCTTATAAAGGATTTGTTACATGCCAGATTCTACACTCAACACTTCATGCCTTAACTCATTTAAACTTTGCCTCGACCAATGTGGGAGGTACTAGTATCATCCCCATCTTACCTATAAGGAAATCAAGGCTTAGAGAGGTTAAATTAACATGCCAAGATCACAGGGTCGAGAAGGAAAGGAACAAGATGGGACCTTAGATCTGTCTGGCTCAAGCTATTAATCACTATATTCTGGTGCCTCAGAAGAAGGTGGAGACCAGTCTGGGCTTGAATGGTTCTGAGGCCCTGGCAGGGATCAAGAATTCTCCACTGGCTTCTGCTCTGTTCTGCTGCTCCCCTGTCCACCCCCAGCTTCGATTTACACTGGGCAACCGAGTTTGTCTGAGAGAAATGATGGGCCTCCAGCCCTCCTGCTGGGCACTGCTGGGGGAAAAGAAGGAAGGTTGGACTGGACCAGGGAAAAGGCCCAGGCTCCCTGACCTGAGCTACAAGGACAAGTGGGATGTTCTGCTGCCCAGCTGGGACCAGTACCAGCCAACTGGGCACACCTTTGCCATCTCAGACTTGGGCTGTAGGCTCTCCCCCACTGTCAACATTCCGCCCATCCCTAGGGAGGAGATCCTTTAAGATTGGAGCCAGTGTTGGCCTTTTGGTTTTCCATTAGGCAGGATGGGGGAGAGGGTCCAAGGAGATAGGGCCATCTCTCCCCACAGCCAGATGCCCAGCCTCTGCGGCTCTGGGATTCACTCCTGAGGCAGTCATGCAAAATTATTGTGATTTTTTTTTTCCCCAAATGTCCAAAATATGATGCCATGTTCATGGTACACCGCAGTCACGTACCCCTGCCCAGGCACAGGCGCCTTCAACATTGACTTCGGTGATGAGCTGGGTCTGTGCTCTGGCTTTCTCTTTTTCTCTCTCTCTCTCTCTCAACTCCCCCCTCCCTCTCTCTCTCTCATTCTCCCTGCTCGCTGCTGTAAGGATCAGTCCCCAAAGAAAAATGCCCAATTTGTCATGTCATGTCCAGCTGTTAACCTCCCGTCGGTAAGCCATGGGGAAGACTTACTTTCTCCTATTTATTTATTTGCCACTTGGACAATAGAAGGCCCCAGGCCTGCTGAGTTCTCCATAATAAAGCCACCAACGATCTCCCCCCTCCCCCCTCCCCTCCCCCCACCCCCATGTCAACAACACTAGCCAACCTGCAGGTGTCACTGGGCATTAACCCCGGGCTTAACTCTGGCTCTGCTGAACCGGAGGGAAGGGGGAGGGGGTGGCGAGCGAAGGTGGGGGGTCTGATGGGGAGGTCTCCGCACAAAGAGGAAGGCCTGGGGATGGGCTGGCTCATAACCATCCCTCCGGAAAGCTCACTGTGCTGAGGCTGGGGGAGGGAGGGAGGGATCAACCAAATAATGCAGCTCCTTCTTCCCAGCCTCCCCAGTGGTCTCCAGGCAGAGCCTTGGCCAGCCGGTGGCAGGCGCCGAGCTCACCGCACCTAGCAACACTGCTGAGAGACGGGGCCCTGCAGGAATGAGGCCCCGTGTGGCTGGCCCAAGAGTAGGTCCGGGAAAGGGAAGGGCTGCGGCAGGGCGGAGAGGCACAGAGCCTCCGGGCTCCAGGCTGCTCCCTCATCCCTGCTTTCTCTAGCACCCCCTTGCTCCCCTCTCCAATCTTCTTTGGCTCAGCCCAGTTAGCCAAAGGAGAGAGAGGTGCTCCAGGGAGGCCCTGCTGGCAATGTCCAGGCTGGGCTGCCAGTTCTCCTGGGGATTAAACAAGGGGGGGTGTGTAGGGGGATGGGCTGCTTTTTAGTCAGTGGCCCTTCCTTCTGTTCAGATGTCAGAGTGAGTTACAGATCACACCGAAGGGCAGTCCCCGTGGCCTTTCATCTGGGGCTCCCAGGCCCATAGTGTCGATAGGACTGTCCTATCTCCAGGGACTCGCGCTTCCCCTGGGACAAACTGTGGCACGGAAGCCCAGATTAGGATTAGCTGGATTGTCCCCCTGGGCCACTTCTCCATAGTTCCCTACTTCCTGTTGACCCCTTCTCCACTCCCAACATCCTCCCCATCCCACAAGAGACAGCCTGAAGCACACAGACATTAGTAGGGCATTTCCCAAGGCTAGTCACTGGGGGTGGAGGGGGGACTCGGTTTGTAACCTACCACTGACTGTCCTTAGTGAGGCTTCGACCTTGGACTAGCAGCACCCGGAGACCAATGAAAGACTTGGTCAACCCCTGCCCGTTGAGATTTCTTAGGTAACTGTTTCATGGTAAGAGCTCGCTATTTGAGCATCGGAATGGAAATTATCAGGAAAGGGAAAATGATGGTTGACTGTAAACATGTCTGGAGGATCCACAGGGTTCTGCCCTGGTACCCACTCTGTTCTTGGTCCAGTGCTGCTGTTATTTAACAAGAAGCAGCTAGAGAGACTCTAGGGCCTTAGAGGACCAGAGTGCAGACAGAGGTCAAAGATGAAGAGGACCAGGCAGCCGCAGGTCAAGCCCGGACTCTCCTGCAGCCCCCGTCCTGGTTGCCACCGTGAGGGAAGCAAGGACCACCTTCCATCTGGGGACTTCAAGTGCTAAAATTTTTCTCAAGAGGAATTCCTCGATATTGCATTTTGTAAAATGACCTACATCCAAGAGCCATAGGGTAAGAGGGATGTTAACAGTTGCCAGACTGAGGTGACCAGAATGGGAAGGCATCTGACCACATTGGAGATGTTCAGATCATGTCCAGTGTGAGGGGCTCACCTCTAGAACTGCTCCACGGGCTGCCTTGAAAAATAACACTGTCCAGCGGGGGCTTGGGGACACCAATCCAAGACAGAAAAAGGGAAGATTCTATGGTGGGTAAAAGATGGGACTATGAAATAGGTCTCTGAGGAGTCTTCCAATTAGTGCTCAGAAATTATGCTTCTAGAGATTTCATGGCTCAATCTAGGAGACAATGTGTACAGAGGAACAAATCCAGACAATGGTATGAGACGGACTTGGACTGGACCCCCAGCTCAGTTGATTACTATCTATGTGACTTTGGATAAGTTACTTGACTTTTCTGAAGTTCAGTTTTCTCTTCCATGAAAGGAGCATAAGGATACCTAACGCCCGGTTGTTAGGAAGATCGAGTGAAATAATCTAAGTGAAAATGCCTCGAAGAAAGCCCGTTTTATAGCAAACCACGATAGCTGTCAATTACTGTCTCCTTTCCTCGTCTGAAGCTTCCTTGGTTCGGTCTCTGACTCAACAAGGAGCCCCAATTTGTTGTACCTCGTGGCCACCACGGGAGGGGGAGATGTGCAAAGCGCCCCTATCCGTGGCACCTGGCTCGTCCTCTCAGAGTCTGATCTCTCTCCCTCCCCACATCTACATCAGCCTTGGTTCTGGGCAGAGATGTTGCGGTGGCTGGCTTGTGTGGGAGGCATCTACACATTTCTTATCTGGCCTGAATAGCAGGCATTAAAATGCATTTTGGTTCACCCAGGACAATAAAGAAAAAAAAGGAAGCTTTAAGTCACTAATAAAAATCAAATGTAGGCAGTTTGCAGGAGTGATCAGCTCAGAGCTTTGCTGTTCTCTTGTTAAGGGTCTGGAGCCATAAATAACTTCCCCATAAGAAGGCAGAGGCGAGGGGGAGTGAGTGAGAGGGAACGCAACAACACAAAATTTTTCATTTTTCTCCATAAATCATTTCAGCGTGCGATAATATTTGTTTTTTCTAATGAGTCTCTTGTGATCCATTCCAGGAGCTAACATCAGGGCCTGTCAGGGGGTGATGTGTGGTACAGTTCAAGGCTTTACAAAAACTGCCTGCTACACAGATTTTTTTCCCTCTCTTCCTTATGCTAAGTATTCATGAAGCCCATTATTCTGTGCTCCTGCTTTACGGATTCTTCCTTTCTGTCTTTCTCCTTTGGGCAGCAACTGCCCTGCTCTCTCCTCCTGCTTGTACTGAAGGGCTTTGCTGCAGCCTGGGAAAGAGATGTAGGCAGTGGGAGAGGAAGCTGGCTCAGGAGGTATCAGCAGGAGGCCTTGAAGTGTAGACTTTGAGCCTGGGTGGGTGGAGGAGACTTCTTCAAAGTTCAACCGAAGCTATGTAAGCGAATGCCTTTCATAGTCTGGATTTCTCATGGCCGGCTCTGACGGACCCTCTCAGAGCAGGCAAGACCACCTGTCAAGCCGAAAGCACCCAAAGAGAGGGGACCCATGAACGGAGCCAGATTTGTAAGAGAGATTGTGCATACCAACCCGCTGAAGAGTTTGGAGTTTATCTTATAAGCAAAGGGAGTCAACGAAGTATTTTACAGAGAATCAGATTTATCTTTTAAACTCTCATGATGACTGTGGAGGATGGATTGGGGAGTCGTGCAGGTTGAAGGGAGCAAGGAGTGAGACCCGGAATCTGGAAGTTCTGGAAGAGTGTTGCAGTGATACAGATGGAAGAAGGATACGGTAGCAGATTCAGAAATAAGCGGGTTTTTTGGGACACCTTAGTAAACCTCTACGCGTCCTTTAAGACTGATTTTAGTACTACCTTTGCTGTGAAATCATTTCCACCCTCTCCAGGTTGGCTCACCCATTCCCCTTGGCTCCTATAAGATCTTCCTCATACTTTTCCTCCCTTCGAACCACTCTTCACATTGTATGATGATTATTAGCTTGAGCTCCTTGGAGCTAGGGTCTGGGCAATCCTTGCAATCCTTGCATCTTGCCATCTAATACATGCATAGCGCATAGAATTACTCAGTGGTACTTACTTTGAATAAGCAAACAAAAGAGGAGGGAAAATAGAACTAGACAGAATGTAGAAAGCTGAGGGGTTTAGGGGCAAGTGTAAGAACAGGAGCCACCCAAGGAGACTGAGAAGGAATGCTCAGTGTTAGGCTAGATCTATGAGAGTCATGTCCTGGGCTCATGGCAAGTCATAGGAATAGAGCTTTTTAAGAAGAAGGTGATGAGGGGTGGCTCAGTTGGGTAAGCATTTGACTCTTGATTTCAGCTTGGGTCATGATCTCCGGGGCGTGAGACTGAGATTTCTGTTGGGCTCAGAGCTCCATGGGGAGTCTGCTTGAGGGTTTCTCTCTCCCCCTCAACCTTCCCCTCCTCCTGCTGGCTTGCTCTCTCTCTCTCTCTCTTAAAATAGAATAAAATAATAAAATAAAATAAAATAAAATAAAATAAAATAAAATAAGAAGGCAATGATTTTTGGTGCCAAATGCAAAAGTGAAATCAAATAAGACAAAGAGAGAGGTGTCCACAGGACTTGGCAGTTCAGAGGCTGTTAGTGATTTTTGCGAGAGCAGTCGCACTGGAGTCAGGGCAGGCAGAAGTCAGACCAGCCAGTTCACTTTTGGATGGGAAGGGAGAAAGTGTGGACTCTTCTTTCAAGAGGGAATGTGAAAAATAGGGGTACTTCAGGGGAAAAACAAGATCAAGGGAAGATGTTTTCAAGAAGGAGGAGGGTTTAAAAAACATTTGTTGGGTCAAACGAGACAGAAAAAAAGAGTGTAAAAAAGAAATGACACACGTATAGGAGAAATCCAGAGCACACCGGATAACCATACCGGAAGACTACTGATCCGTGTTAGAAAAAGGTCTTGAGTGGCATACAGCAGGATGATGTCTTCTGCCCTGTTCAGCATTTTTATCAACAACTTGAAGTCAGAAAAGATAAAGCTGACAAATGTACAAGGGAGACGAGGCTAAGGACAGCTAAGATGGACTACAGAACCCGGATTCAGAAGTCATTCCCGAAAGTTGGAACACAAATGAAATTTAACAAAATAAGTAAGTATTCTACATGTAGACTAAAAAAAAAAAAAAAGATACATAAAATCTGAGAAAGTCTAAGTTGGAGGAATTCTACCTTGAGAAGAATTCATGGGAAGAAGACATGGGAGTCCTGGGTGAATTTACATTTGCCAAAAGACTTCGTAAGACTTTGGCCACATTAATGAGGTAGAGTGTATAGAACAAAGGAGGGTTGGTCACACCACGGCACAGGTGAGATGGTCTACTCTGACTCCGGCATCCTACTACTGGCAGGCCATTGATAACTAGGGCAGATTTGGTCAGGGTGGAAAGAGGTCTTGAAACCATGATTTGTGATCAATCGTTGGGGCAGTTGGGGAAAGAATAATTTGAGAAATGCGATAGGAATACTTAAATACTTGCCAAAGAGTAAAGAGGAGAGATTTCTTCTGAAGAGATTCAAAAGGAAGAACTTTAACCCAGGGCAAGAATTAAATAAAAGCAAATTAAATTTTGACCTAATATGAGGTAGGAGGACTAGGGATTTTCCCCCCCATGCATGGGTTTTAGGATTTCTAAGGCCAAATATAAAATGTTGCATATATGTGAATAAGTATGGGGTCCTTGACTTCCAACAAATTTTTAATGGGGTCTGTCTCTCTCACACACACACACACACACACACACACACACACACACACACACACATTAACAACCTCGAAAAAGGGAGAACTGTCTCTCCGTTATGGCAGTTGGAATGGAACTATGACTTCTAGAAGAAGCAGGCTTCCCATTACTAGATATGTTCGCATAGAGGCAGACAGACCTAGTAAAACCTCTATCAAGTTTGGAGGTCTGATTCAGGAAGAGGTTGCTTGTAGACCATGAAAAGGAAGGTGTGTGTGGTTTGTGTGTGTGTGTGTGTGTTGCGTGCATGTGTGGGCGCAGAGGGGTAGAGAGAGAGAGAGAGATAAAGGGGAAGGCAAGACAGAGGTACTGAGATAAACACTGTCATGGGCCGTTTCCATCATGTACTCACAAGAGCATAATAAAGCCCTTGTAATATACTAGAACTTGTGTGGTCCCGGGGCCTAATTTGCATACTAATTACTGAGTGCAAATGGGACTGAGGGGTAGGGAGGGAGGGTGGGGGAGGCATGCGGGGAGCGAGGGGCCTGGACTGTTTGCTCTGCCATTTCATATCATGCTAACAAGCTAATCCGGCGTGCAGTTAGCTCCTGATATATAACTGCTCATTAGTATTATAATAAAGTACATGAAACAACCATAAAACGTTATATACTGCACAAGTGTTGTTTTCTTGCCAATTATCTGCAGGCGGATTTATCACCACAGTTGTTTCGAATTCCCCTTGGTGAGGTTTGGGCGGAATAAAGAAAGGTGTTGGTGGCGGCGGCAGCAGAGGGGGGCCTTTTCGAGGGGCAGACCATGTGTTTTCTTAAGTAGCACTTACTGATGCGCCATTTCAGGAGAGCGAAGCAACGAGATCCCATCCTTCCCCATCTTGGCAGCTCAGGGAGAAAACGAAGAGCGTGATCGCCGAGGAAGGATGCGGGACCCCGCGGTTCGGACCCGGAGACGCCGTGCCCCTAGCCCTTTGGACGGCACAGAACCTCCGAGGACAGGGTCCTGTATCGGGCCCCCAGGCGGTTTAATGAGACCTTGTAAATCTGCACCACTTGCTTTCCAACCTTCCAGAGTGGTGGCCCAGGTAACCCAGTTCAAAGCAACACTTCGCCCCCACTGAGCGCTTCGTGGAGGACTCCTAGCCAAGCCAGCCTTGTTTCCGGGAAGATGGGCCAGAGATCAGTGGTTCTTGCAAAGAGTTGCCTTCTGCCTCGGGGTGCGCCAGGCACACCTACCACCCAGTTTCTCACTCCGCAGGGGAAGCTGAAAGTAAGTGAGGGAACAGCCCAAGAATTTTCCAGCCAGTCTGCGGAGCCCAGGCCACATGTCTTAAGGTCACTCTACTCCATCACCACCAGCAGACACCGGAGAGGCCCATAATGGTTGGTGCTGGGATTGGGAAATGGAGAGGCCCCTTTCGTTTTTCTGTTGGATTTTTTTTTCTGTTGGATTTTAAGAGCCCTCTTATTTAGTGATGGAGCAGGAAGAGGCTGTAGGGTCCTGTCAGCAACCCCCACCCCCGCCCCAGGCTGCAGGGGAATTGCTGAGCTCTTGTTGCACTTTGCCCGCAAGGTCTCTTTTGGACTGCCTGCACCCGTAGCACATAACCAGCTCCTGACAGCCTCATGGTCAGGAACTTCATGGTCAGGGCCCCAGGATCGAAAATGCCAGTGCTTAACAGGGAGCCCTCCGACCAGAAGCCTTGGCTAAGCCCTGTGTGTCCTCTCAGACCTGCAAGGCGACATCCACTTTAGTCATTCCCCAGGAGCTGTGGCAAGGCAAGGAGGCAATTCTGTCTTGCTCTCTGCTGTCTCGTAGTACCAAAGGATGCATGGGGGTTCCGGGAAGTGGATGTCAGCTTCAAAGGCTGGAGACGTACCCCCAACAGCCACACTCCCTTTAGTGATCCATGGTGGGTCTGCTAATTCACAGATTAAATTCAGCTTTGAACACATCTGTCCTAGACTCTGGTCTCCTTCCAAAGAAGCCAAAGGGTAGTAAGCCAGGCCAGGCCAGGCAGACCCAGTAGGAGTTTCACTACATTCCCAGAACCGGCAGCCTCTGGAAGGAAGGGCATGTGGGAAGCCCCGCCCCACATGGAAAGGAAGGGATGGGATAAAGCTGGTTGGTCTCCATGGCCACCACCCTCACGAAGCCAGAAAACTTTACTCCTAACAAGAGGACACTCTGTAACTCCCCTGCCCCTGTGTATGCTCTGTGTGCTCTAGAGGTGTCATATAGACATGCTGTCACTGTCCCCTGTGTGTGACATCTCCACTTGAAGAGCTTCATAATGTGCCAGAACTTTCTGCTCTCGGTATGTCCTTTGTTGTCTTCATTCTCTACATCCTTTAAAAGTCTGTCTGAATCAGACTACAGCTGGCTGAAGAAGTGACCACTGGACCCTTTCCTAATGCCAGAGGCATGCTTTCATGTCCCAGAGACTTTAGGTCGATGAAATGGAGGACCACAATTCTCTCTCACAGGCAATTCCGTTTTATCATTTGGTTATGATGATAACCGTGGTGTTGAATGCAATGATGATAAAGGAATGATCACCTCATTGGGATGCTTCATAGTCTCCAAATCCAAGGAGAGAACAGCGGGCTGAAGGAAGATCCGTTTCTAGAACAGATACATGCCAGTGCTGTGGCAGAGACAGCAAATACATGGTACTTGGGATATGGGGGCACTTGTCATGTGACTTTGGGATATGGGGGCACTAGTCATGTGATTTTGGGATATGGGAGTACTTGTCATGTGACTTTGGGATATGGGGGCACTTGTCATGTGACTTTGGGATATAGGGGCACTTCTTATGTGACTTGACGAAAGAATCAAGTTCAGGTTCTCCAGCAGAGGCTACCAGATCTTCCATGAACCCACCTCCCTCTTCACCCCATCATCTGCGCTCTGTTTTCCCCCAATGTCCCTGCAGTGCTGAATTGTTCTAGTTCCCCCTAGCAAAGGAGGCTCTCCTGTTTGCTCATTCTGATCCCCTCTGCCTGGAATGGCCATCTACTTTTTTCCACAGCCAACTCTTCATAACTTGCATTGGGCATTATCTCCTGCAGAAACTTTTTCTGAGACTTCACCCCTCTCTGATCTGGTCTGCCCTGACGTGCCTGTACTCACCTCTAGCTCAGTGTCGACTGGCAGCTTTGGAATCTCTGAAGGGCAGGTGTCTTATGCTTACAGTCCTAGCCCCTAGCACAGAGCCCGGCCCAGACCAAGCACATAGAACATGTTTTTACTGACTACGATGTGAAAGAACCAACGTGAACTGAAGGCTCATAAACCCACACCAGCATCCCAAGCCAGACAGAGCCTTCAGTGAACTCTCTTCATTTCCTCGCTAGATAACAACCGCTAATCCAGCATGCATCAGGCACTCAAAGCCAGGTGGTCCTCTCTGAAACCAGAGAGAGGGGGCAAACCCCAGTTTTGTGATGTCGAAAGTCCTTTGCTACACTGTTGTCCACTTTCGCCTCCCTTTGCATCTAGTCCTTAAAGGAGCAGGTAGCTACTGACCCGGTCTGGGCACAGCTCCACGGTGGCTCTGTCCTGTTGCCACGGGCGGGCCACCACTCCCGTTCCCGGAGGACCCTGGAAGCCCCCTCTTGCTCCCATGTGGTGGTCGGGGGGGTCTTCAGGGGCTGGTTCAACAGAAAGCCCCAGGAGCTCCCTCTCCTCTGGGCTGTTCCCACCTGCAGGAGCCTGAGGTGGACAGAGAGCAGGCTACTGGTGCCCTCCCCAGGGTGGTGACGGAAAGCAACTGAGACCCTGCCAGAGTTCCCCTAACCCTGGGAAGTCACACGAGAGCATTGAAGTCATACTGTCACTGAAGTCACACTTATTCCCCATCGAAAGACACACTGTGACCATGAGAAGAGGGAAAAAAGGAAAAAAAAAAAAAAAGAACATGGGCTTGGAAGTCCAAAAATAATTCCATCTCTTCCAAGGTATTCACCCTTGGGAAAACTGCTTCGCTTTCCTCAGCTTCACTTTTCCTACCTATAAAATGGAAATAATAAAGCCCACCCATAACGTTAATAAGGACTAAAATATTTGATAGAAGATATCAACGTATGCATATATTTGAAGTGCGTACCCCTGGTAGACAGCAGAGACTTAATGAACAGTAGAGATAATACTAATACCAATACTAATACTAATAAATGTAAAGGTCTGAATTTGGATCTAAAAACCCAACAGCATATGGGATGCCTGGGTAGCTCAGTTGGTTAAGCATCTGCTTTCAGCTCAGATCATAATCTTGGGGTCCTGGGATCGAGCCCCGCATCAGGCTCTTTGTTCAGTGGGTGAGTCTGCTTCTCCCTCTCCCTCTGTGGTCACTCTCATTCTCTCTCAAATAGATAAATAAGATCTTAAAAAAATAAAATTAACAATAAAAACCCAAGAGCATAGAATGGGGTGAAAGAGGCATGATTCAGCAATGAACAGTTTGGGGTTTGGTTTGGTGACCAGCTCAGTAGAAGCCAGCAGTGAGTGAGAGATCCCACGGCACTCACAAAGCAGTGACAGGCTCACCCTGGTCCACCTCGGGCAGTGCTGGTCCGGGCACCATTCTCGAAGAGCCCCAAACAACCATACACATAAAGACCTCCTGTAAGCCACAGAGCTTGTCCGCATGGAAAGCACTACTATGAGCTGTCAGCAGCATATTACCAAGCAAGGTAGAGATCATCTGTAGTAGGTATTGCAATAAACAGTACCGCAAGGGAGGGCAGAGGACTCAGCACCATAGAAAGAAAGGGGGAGAATCATCAGTTTATAAGAAGGAGACTGGTAAAGGCAGAAGGAGATGATTTCTGTAAGTCCCCCATGAGAAAAACCAAGAACAGGAAAGTGAAAGCTAATTTAGACTCCTCAAATTTGGGTTCCTTTTAAGAAAAGTATTTTCTAACAATCAGATATCCAGACAAGGACTGCTTTGAGAAGTAATGAGCGCCCCCCCCCCCCCCATAAGAGGTATTCAAGCAGAGGTTGGTTGATGTCAGTTGGGTCTAGTAGAGAGAATTCAAACAGGGAGGTTGAGACCAGAGCTCTCCTCCCCTGAAATGTCATGGCTCTTTGTCATCAAAGGGGCAGGGAAGAATCAGAAATCCTCAAAATGATCACGTATCTGATATTCATTAAACATCTACTACATGCCAGGCATTGTCTAGATGCTGAAACAAATAACAAAAATAAAGAAAAAAGACTCAGTACTCTTACCTCTCATGGGGTTAACTGTCATGACAGAGGTCTGGCAAAGAGCTTGGGTGCACGCCGGAGAGAATAACTAAGTGCTGGGAGTCCTCGAGCTGAGTCTTTAAGAAATGCTCTTACGAGATGGAAAAGGGAAATAGGGGTACAACAGGTGGAAGGGACAAGATGTGCAAAGCTGTGGTACTGTGCACCAGCAGGGCACATTCAGGGAGGATGAGGTATGTGGGAAGTGAGACTGAAGACATAGTGCAACTTGCTGAAGACCTTGAATGTACAGTAAGGGTTACAGAAAGCATAACGGGGATTGAAAAACAGTGGCACAGTCACACTTGCATTTAAAAATGATCACAAGGGTGCCTGGGTGGCTCAGGTGATTAAGCATCTGCCTTCGGCTCAGGTCATGATCCCAGGGTCCTGGAATAGAGTCCCATGTCAGGATCCTTGCTGAGTGGTGAGCCTGCTTCTCCCTTTCCCTCTGCCTGCCATTCCCCCTGCTTGTGTTCTCTGTTAAATAAATAAATAAAATCTTAAAAAGAGATTTATTTGAGAGAGAGCACGAGAGTGAGTGGTGGGGTGGGAGGGACAGGGGGAGGGAGAGAATCCTGAAACAGACTCTCTGCTGGGCGTGGAGCACAAAGATCTCAGGACCCCCACAAGGGACTCCATCCCAGGACCCTGAGATCATGACCTGAGCTGAAATCGAGAGTCAGACTCTTAACTGACTGAGCAACCCAGGCATCCCAAGAATTTTTTTCTAATTGTAAATGTAACATATGTCCACTGTAGATCATTTAGAAAACAAAGAGAACTCTAGAGAAGGAAACTCAGTGAGAGACATATAATCCTACCACTCGGTGTAATATGTTGGTGTGATTCCTTTTCTTTTTCTAGGCATAGTTTGAATTAACCTTATTTTAGGATCTCTGCTAATATTCTCCAAAATATTCTCTGAAATAGTCTCCAAAAACATGATTATTTAATAGCTGTGCAATATTCCTTCATATGATTTCACTATAATTTATGTACTCATTCCTTTGTTGTTGAACAGTTAGGTGGTTTACAAATTTTCCCAGCTATACATAACACCAAAATGGTTATCCTTATGCATAAATCATTGACTACATGTCCAGTTATTTTCTTAGACTAGATTCCAAAAAAGGAATTACTGAAGTAAAGGGCATGAATATTTTAAGGCTTTTGCTACACATTACAAAATTGCTTCCAGACAGGTTATACAGACGTGTGCTTTTACGAATAGTATATAAAAATGCCTATCTAATTCCACCCTTATTAACACTGAACTTTATCATTTTAAAAGTTGTCCATTTGTATAGGCAAAATATTATCTCATTTATTTAATAAATATTAGCTATATTAATTTGAAGATTTTCCTATTTCTTTCACAAACTGCTTGTTCATGCCTTAGTTCATTTTATATCGAGCTAGTAGTGCTTTTCATTGATTTGTAAGAGCTCTTTATATATTAAGAATACCAAATGTTCTGCTGTGTTTAAAGCAAATCTTTGTTTTTCAAGTGGTATTTGGGCATTTGTCTTTCATTTTTGTTTGTGGCAGGACTTGCATTGTTGTACAGAAATCTAAAAGCTTTGGTGACTTCTTCTGTTGTGTTTATGCTAAGAATGTCCTTCCCTAACTGATTATACGTATCCATATTTTATACAGATCTTGCTGTGTCTCATCCTCTGCATCTAACTTTTTAATTCATCTGGAATTTATTTTGATATGAGGTACAAGACAAGGGACTTACTCTTTAGCTACCTCCCAATATTTCTTTTCTTTTCAGGTGAAGAAGGACAGGTAAAGGGCAGGGAAAGGGGGAAGAATCTAGATTGAACCAGTTTTCGCTTGTGTGTTTGGTTGAATGGTGCTTAAGGATCATTTAAGTTGCAGAAGGACAAAAATATACAGATGTCACTTTCAAATACGTTGAATATGAGTGTCCTGCAGAGGTTCAAGATGGTGAGTTGGCCGGTGGACTATGAGGCATGAAGCTCAGGAGAGAGGTTGAGGCTGAAGTTGTAGCCATGGAATCATCAGTGTTGCGAAGCCAAGTGGTACCGCTGGAATGGATGAGCTCTCACAGGGCAGAGGCGTAAAGTCAGAAGAGACAAGTGAAGGTATTCTGGGCAGCAGCCATGTGGAAGGGACGTACATAGGAGGAGAAGCTAGGGAATGAGAATGAGGAGTAGATAAAACCCAAAGGACTGAGTTGGAGAAGCTAAGGAAAAAGAGAACTTGAAGTGGGGGGAAAGGTGATCCAAGTTCCCATAAAGCAATGAGATCGAACATGGTCTATAATGCGCTGCGTGAGCTGGAGATGCGGCAGTGGACACATGAGAGTTAGGGCTGCTTTTGAACAAGTTTATCAGTAAAGAGAATGAGGAAGATGGGGCAGTAGCGCACTTGAACAATAGTGTAGAACAAGGTTTGCAGGGGAGATGTGAGGGTGCTTGAAGGTAGAGGGAAAGGCACCGGTAGGAAGAGGGATGTTGAAGAAGACATGGCGGTGTAAGGTCTCAAGGAGCAGCAGAGACGGGCGCCAGGGTACAGGGGGAGGATTAGTACTGAGTCGGGACTCAATGCTGTGGAGATGACCGTCTGGGTCAAGGGTGAGGTTAAAGGGGAGAAAAGTTGAGCTTTCGGTCTCTGGTCTCTCTGGGAAGCAGGAAATGAAGTCATCCAGGGAGAATGAGGTAAACCGAGGCAAGGAAGTAAACTTTTTGAGAGAAGGAAAGGCTTCAAACAACTGCTGTGGGAAATGGAAAAGGGAATTGATTCTAGGCCGAGCTGGAGGACTGGCGAGAAGCACTCAGGGCCCAGCTGAAGTTCTTACCGGGCAAAAGGGTTGTGTGATTTTTCTCAGTCCAGCATCACAGAGCGGAGGTAGGGGAGAAAGCAGATACTTACTTGGAGTTGGATCTGAGATAGGCAGGAAGGCAAAGGGGTAAGAAAACGGAACCAAGAAATTCTTTAAAAAGATTGAGGGTCAAGGTTGGGTAAGAACAAAACTAAGCCTAGGAGAGAATGATGGCCTTGTTACATTAGGAATGGTCCAAGGATCGAGGGTCTGTATAAGGTCAAAAACCAGCCTCCGTGGGAGTGAGGCAGTAGCACAGATGTGGAAGGACAGAAGGGTCTGGCTAGAATGTGGGATTTCTGAGGTGAAGAAATCCTGGGACACAGTCAGATAGAGGGTGGGGCCGTGTGCCTCTGGCCTTCTGCTGTGGGAGTATAGAGACTGGAGGAGAGAATCTGGGATTTCAGTGGTCCCTGTGGGTGTTGAAATTCCCAGGACAAAGGTGGGACTCGGGGCCTGGGGAGATATTGAGTCAAGGGCCAAAGTTCACAGTGACCACTGGAGAGATGTCATCAGCAGGGGGCAGTGACAAGAAGACCAAGTGGCTGATGTAGTCTCAGAGACCAGGGCTGGGGTGGGGGTGGCGCTGAGCGAGCACCTCACTGCCTCATGAGGGTACGAGAGGCCAACCAACAGGTTCAGGGCACTGGTGGGCCAGCCAAAGTCGGCGGGGGGTGGGGGAGCAGTGGGGAGCAGGCTCTGTTTATTTTGTTGGTCGGTTCAATCGCGCATTCATTCCGAAGGGTTGTGATGAGTTGGGTCCGATGAGCCCTGAGCACAGAGGGCGCTAGGTGTGGCGACGAGGCTCTCTCTCCCAGAGGAATGCACCAGAGCCAGCAGCCTCTCCTCTTTCTGCCAAAGGTGGCCCCACTCTCTCTCAGCAAGCCCCCCACACCAAAGTCCTGCCACCAAAGCCAGGCAGGCCGTGACACGGCTGATGGCCGGTAGGAGATCTTCTTGTTACAGCTTTTTCCCCAGAGATAAATAGGCCACGGTAAAAAAGATTGCTACATCCTTTCAATAAAGATTTTTTTTCTTTTCCAGACAGCTTGAGAAATGTTTTAAAAGCTTCTCACATTTCCAGTGAAACCCACAGAGAAGAATTTTGCTTGTTATCAGCCCTGGAAGCCTCTGATAGACGGGTGACATTTTTTTTCTTTTTCTTTCTCTTTTTCTCTTTTCCTTTTTTTCACCAGCTGAAGAGAGAGTCACAGTGTGTTTTATAACTGGCTCTCTGCATTTCAAAAGCTCAACGAGAGCTCTCTGCTAACCCCGATAAGCCTTGGGCTCTTAGCGTCTTAAATACCTCTGACAAGCTATACATTACAGCGCTAATAATTTGCCAAATTTGCGCCCATAATATGATATCTGTGAAACGTCAAGGGCAGTAATGCGATTAGCGGTCTCAAATGAAATATCGAACATTCAGCGTTTAGGTCCTGAATAGGGGGAGAAAGGAAAGGAAATCAATTTCAAAAGCAGGAGGGAAAAAGGCGATAAGCGTGTAATAAAAATAGAGAGAGACAGAGGAGAGATGCGGAGGAAGAGAGACAGGCAGAGCAAGACTCAGGACGAGATAGACCCCGGCTCGTATTCATGTTTTCGGCAGGTGAGGGATGTAAAAAAAACTTTTACAAATTAGTTGGAATACGAAGCTGGGAAATAACCTTTGGTCACCACAGCAACTGGGTTTGGGGGTGGGGGGGGGCAAGGAGAGCGGTGGGGGCTGGGAGCCAAGAGGGGTTGGCCAAGCCTAGGGAGGGCCTTTCACTAGCTGCCCCCAACAGCCCGCTTCCATAAAACACAGGAAGTTGAATTACAAGGAGTCTGAGGGTGGGCTCTCGCCCTGCCCCCACCCACCCGAGGTGGGAGAGTCGTAATGGACTAATTATCTGGCCAGCAGAGGCGGTGGCGGCAGTCGCAGGAGAGAGGGCCCGGGCTGTCACATACCAGGCTCTAGACTAAATAACAACATCTCACACCTGCAGCTTTACGAGCCCTTGCCGAGAGAGGAGCGCAAGCCCTCCCCTCTCCTTGGCCCCTCTAGCTTCTCCCCATGTGCTGTGGACCCCCACTCGAGCCAGGCTGCCGCGGGGGCACTGATGTGCGTGTGTGTGTGTGTGTGTGTGTGTGTGTGTGTATGTGTGTGTGGGAGGGGGTCCTGGCCCTTCCTGAAGCCTTGGTCCCTCACTCAATCCCGGCCACCTGCAGTTACCTCCCCAGGCGATGCCCCTTCTCCTGGGTCCCGCGGGTAATTCTCTAGGGCTGTCAGCAAGGCAGGGAGAATGGCCCCATCCCAGAGTTCTCCTGGGAGCGGGTCTGTCTCCACCTACAGCCATCTGCCTCGGCTGAGGGACTGTCTCTGGGATGGGGCTGCATTGGAGCACGAAGGCAGAAAGGACAAGGAGGTCCCCTTAGACCTGAGGGGACAGCAGAGGCAGGAGCCCTCAGCACAGCTCTCTGCTTTTTGCTCTTTTCATTTCTCGCCCTAATACCATGCTTCACAGAGAGAAGCACTTCTTTCAAAATGTGCTGTGCCTGCCCTTTCTGCACCACTTGGTCTTGGAAGTGACCCCATAACCCTGAACCTCCCTCTTTTGCGAGGAGATGAGACAGAGCGGCATCAAAAGAAGAAAGAAAACCGCGATGGATGTAGGAGCCGGTGCCTCATCAAGGGGAGGGCAGTCCAGGAGAGCAGGGCCAGGTCCGTTCCCCATGCCCCATGCTGAAGTCGCCTGGTCCCACGGTCACCCTGCGGGCAGCTGGAGGATGCCAACCAGGATGCAGGCCAGCTCACTAAGGCAGAGAGAGCCTGGAAGGTGCAAGATGGGCCGGGGTGGGAGAAAAGCAAACAGGCTGCCTGGGGCCTGCCCCAGACCCTTCCCCAGGGCAGCCTGGAATGGCCATTCCAGGGCCACTTCTTGCGGCACCACGAGCCATTAAAATAGGAGTGCTCGGGGAGCCATCAGCCCAGCACAGATGACTTCCCCAGATGTGGCAATGGGGCAGGATGTGGAAGCCCCCAACCCCAACTGTACAGACAAAACATTCCCGTACTAACCATCCTCGGAAACCCCACAGCCCAGAGCCCCTCTTACAGATGCTTTCTAGACCATTTAGCAGGAGGCAGTGTTTATTTTTGAACATATGTTCTTTCCCATCTCTCGCCTCCCTTCTCCCTTACTGGTCCTTCCATACCCAAAGCTACCCTCTGGATGGGCTGCTTTTGGATGTCATGGCCAAGCTGCAGTGTGGCTAGCATGCTTTGTTTGGGCTTGGCTGAGGATTTTAGTGTGTGCACACGTGTGCGTGTGGGCACACACACACACGCGCACGTGCGCCCATTTACTCGGGGCTCCATTTGTGGAGTGCATGTTCCATACCAGCTCAAAGAGGGCAGGTTCTCAGAGGCTGCCCGAGTTTGTGAGCAAATCCTAAACCAGGCTGGATGTTCCCTACTTTCCAAAACCCGTGCCCTAGTCAGAGATGGTTCCTGGGCATTATATTCGTATTGGGAAGGTGAGATAAGCGATAGAAGGTTGCTGCCTAGCAGGGAAATTCTTGGCTGGAAGCTTGGAATGGGCTCTACTTGGTTCTCTATCCGGGTATAGGGCCCAGCATATTGCCATGCTCAGTAATCGCCTACCCTCTCAACTGAGGCCTCTCTCTTTTCTTCAATAAAAGAAAGTCCTCCAGGCCCTAAGGGACCTGCTCAGATTTTGCCCCCTTCAAGTAGCCTTCCTTGGGGCACCTGGTTGGCTCAGTTGGTTGAGTGTCTGCCTTCGGTTCAGGTTATGATCTCAGGGTTCTGGGATGGAGCCTTGAGTCAGGGTCCCTGCTCAGTGGGGCGCCTGCTTGTCCCTCTCTCTCTGCCTCTTCCTCTGCCCCGCCCCTCCCCCCCTCCTGCTCATGCTCTCTCTCTCTCAAATAAATAAAATCTTAAAAAAAAAATAAAGACACCTTCTTTAACTCAAATAGCTCAGAGTTCTTTATCTTCTATAGATGTGAGGGCTCACATTTACTACATGCCTCTTGTACTAGGCATTTTACATGTTATTTTATTTGGGTTTCAGAACTTTGGATATTATTTGTATTTTATAGACAAGAAAAGAGGCTCTGGGAAGTTAGGTGATTTGTCCAATTCAGCGAGCAAATGGTGGGGCTGGAATTCAAACTCAGGTGTCTGTCTGAATCAGAAATCCCATGATCTTTCCATTACGTGACAGAACTCCCCACATGGAAATGTTTTGCAAATACTTGTCACAGTCTTTACTAAAGTGTGGCCCCCTGGAAAGAAAATAACACCCTGGGTTTAGTCTAGCCAGGGCAGACTAGAGAGACTTTTCTCAATGAAGCCTGAGTTTTTAGTCTTCTATCCTCCTTTGTTGTTCTACACACAGCTGATCGTCAACCAAACCCTCAGGCTTTCTCACTCTCGTGTCCCCCTCACTCTGTTCCCAGACACATCAGTAGATCTTTGGTCTTCTTCGTTGCTTATTCCCTCTGCCTGGAAGGCCCACCTCCTCATTCATTCTCTTGCTAATTCATTCATATACGCTTTCATTCATTCAGTAAACATCAATTGAGAGCCTCCTATATGCCAGGTATAGGCACTGGGAATACGCTGGTGAACAAAAACGAGACAAGTCTCTTCACTATGCATACGGTCTAGGGGTGTGATGGGCATTTGAGGAATGACAGAAATACGTGTGAGTCTGCGACGCCGATAAGTTCTGCAAGAGCCATCCATGTTGCTATAGGAGATGTGACCTTGTCAAGAAGGTCAGGGAAAGTTGACCTACGGAAGTAGTAACAGAGCTGAGATTTGCTGCGAACCGCATCTCCTACCCCCAATCCCCACCACAGGGCCCCACCGACCCTTGACTTTGCCTAGGGAACTCCAGCTGTCTTTCAGATCAGCTTCTGCAGCACTTTCTTGTAAAGTTTTCCCCAGCCCCGCAGACGAGGCTAGATCTCCATTGCTCTCTGTGTTCTTCTCTGTAGCATTTCGCTTACATTAACTACTTGTTCAAAATTGATCCTCCTAACAGATTGTCAACTCCATGAGGGCAAAGAATGTGTCACCCTGCTTGCCTGCTTTATGTCCCGTGTCAAGCGCAGTACCTGGCACGTACTTGACAGTCAATAGATGTTTGCTGACTGAATAATCTTGCTTTCCCATCCTCTACTGGTACAGCTAAAGTTTTGGATCCAAGCGCAGGAGTTTGCATTTGTTAAATTTCACGTTAGACCATCCCAGTTATTAGTATTCTGACTAATTTCAATCTGTCTAATATTTAGAGTACCTACTGTTTACCCTGAGCCTACCTGATGCTGGGGATACAAGGAAACTTGCACAGTCTTAGCTCTTGGGGAGCCTACAGTCTACTTTGAGAGACGGAGAAGAAAACTAGTAGTTCTAGGGATGCCTGGGTGGCCCAGTCAGTTGAGCGTCCGACTCTTGATTTTGGCTCATGTCATGACCTCAGGGTCATGAGAGCGAGCCCCATGTTAAACTCTATCCTTGGAGGGGAGCTGCTTGAAGTTTTCTCTCCCCTCTTCCTCTGCCCCTCCTCCCACTTGCACACACACGCTCTCTCTCTCAAATAAATAAACACATACATAGAGGAAAAGAAAACCAGTAGTTCTAGAGTAGTTGTTATGTCCAGAGAATGGAACTGTTAAATCTGGCTGGGGGAAGAGGGGCAGGGAAGGCTGAGCTGAGACCTTTGGTTTTCATTTCAGATGGACACAAGGCAGGGAGGACCTTTTGAGAAGAGGTGGCAAATATGTTCTGGCATAGAGGCAAACCTAGGACATGTGAGGCAAATACATGGCAAGTAGTTCAGTTGCCATGAGGGTCAGAATAGGAAGTCTTGTAGATAGCTTCTTATGATCACACGCACACACACACCCACGAGCACACACACACACCCCATAACACACACTACACACACATACTGTCTCGGACTTCGATATTTTCTTGTCATCCTTTTTTTTTTTTCCAATCTGAAGAATGTCTTCTTGACAGAAAATATGACAGAAAGTAGCTTCCGGTTATGTCTCTGTTAATCCAAATCCATTTTTCATGCTAGCTATGAGTTCTCTAAGATACATATCTGATCATATCACTCCCAAGACCCTCCCTGATTTAAAGCTCTCGGTGGCTACCAACTGCCCCTAGAAGTCATACGCTTTGTTATGGCGAACAAGGCTCTTATCCACTTGGTGCAAGCTTATGATTCCAACCCCACTTTCTCCTCACACACATCACTGTGAGCCACACTGGCTTAACTAACATCTGCACTCGACTTCCAGCATTATCTATTCTCTCTGTCTGAATGGGGAGACAGAGAGCAGGGATGTTGAAGAGGTCCACGGCTTGGATGTCTTACTACTTTCCCTGGAGCATTCTGTGCCCAACACCATGAATCCCACTTGCTGAATTATTTATAGTTCCCTGAACGCTTTTCTTTCTTTTGCCACTGGGCTTTTGCACATGCTACTTCCTTTGCTTCGAACACCCTTTCTCTCTGGCTTTCAGTCAGGCTGGCACCTACTTCCTGCAGTTTTCAGGATGCAAGTGAGGTGTTACTTTCTCCAGAAAGTCTTTCTGCCTCCACTTCTGCGGAACTATGTGCTCATTTTTATAATGGCGTCACTTCTCTCGGTTTTAATCTGTTTTCTTACCCTTTTCCCTTACTTGACTATATCTGACTTTACTGTCTCATGTTAAGCATGTAGCTTTGGGCTTGGTTTGTGCTAAACCTTTAACAGGCATTTGTCGATTAAATAAATGGTCACATAAATGAAGAAATGAATGGATAAACTGCTCATGGTTCCTGAAACACACACTAACTGATGTTTGTGCCTTCTGGACAGGTCATTCTGAAACTAAACTTTTCGTTTCTCCCCACGTCTCCCCACTGCCCCAGTGAATCTCTTTCTCCTCCTCTCCCCTTTCCACCTCTGTAAATGGTACCTATGCCCATTGGTTCGTATTAGAAACCTAAGAGTTTCTCATGGTTCATTTGTTCATTCATCATTTATTAAGCACCTGCTCTGTGCCAGGCACTTTGCTAAACAGTGAGGACATGGCCCCTGGCTTCACAGAGTTCACTGTCCCATCAGGGTTAAGTTTCTGAAGGCTCTCCATCCCGTCCCTGAGAAGAACTCCAGAAAGACCACATGTTGCCTGCCTGTCCATGCTGGTTCTCAGGGGTGTGATGGGCATAGGAGGGCAGGATGGTGGAGAGGAAAGTGCTGGGGCTCTGGCTTCAGGAAGAGGTGAATTTAAAGATTTTTATTTATCCATTGACAGAGAGATCACAAGTAGGTAGAGAGACAGGCAGAGACAGAGGGTAAGCAGCCTCCCTGCTGAGCAGAGATCCCGACTCGGAACTCGATTCCAGGACGCCGGATCATGACCTGAGTCGAAGGCAGAGGCTTAACCCACTGAGCCACCCAGGTGCCCCAGGAAGAGGTGAATTTAAATCCGAGCTCCTCCTTATCTTGAACCAGTTTTAATTGATACTCTTTTTTTTTTTTAAAGATGTTATTTATTTATTTGATAGACAGAGATCACAAGTAGGCAGAGAGGCATGCAGAGAGAGAGGGGGAAGCAGGCTCCCCGCTGAGCAGAGAGCCGGATACAGGGCTCAATCCCAGGACCCTGAGATCATGACATGAGCTGAAGGCAGAGGCTTTAACCCACTGAGCTGCCCAGGTGCCCCAATATTCTTTTTTTAAAATTTTTTAACAAAACATAATATTTTAATGTATAATATTAAATGCCTACTCAAAGCGTGGCATTGTGCAAGGTGGCGGTGATTCAGAGGTGAACAAAGGAGACATAGTACTCCCCGCACAGAACTTGGGTTTGGTGGAGGAGACAGGCATTAAGCAAACACACAAACAAACATATCACTACAGTTCATCATAAACACTTAAAAGTAAATGTAATAAATAGAAAAACAGGAGACATTTTTATTAGATTGGGAAGAGTTCTCTGGGGGAAATGGCATTTAAGCAAAGATCTGGAGCATAAGGACCCAGCCATGTGAAGAGGTGGGTGGGAGGCAAAGACCCCCAAAGTGAGGAGAGGGACAAGGCTGATAGGGAGCCCGTCTCACCGCGTTAGGGATTATGAACTTAACTCTAGCGGCCAAGCATCTTAAAGAGATTTCTGGGTTGCCCAGTGGAGAGGCTAGATTGGGAGGTGGCAAGAATGGAAGAAAGACACCAAGTAAGACTATTTTAGCCGTACCAGATGATAGGTGATGACAGGCTGCTTGGGGGGTTGGGGGGGGGTGGTGTGTGTGTGTGTGTGTGTGTGTGTGTGTGTGTGTGTGTAGAGAAGTGGACTAGAAGTGTTATGTCCTTAAGAGAAGTCTCAGAGGTGGCATGGTCAGGACTGCATGAGGCGTCAAATGTGGGGCCCAGCAAGAGGGGAAAGTTCAAGCAAGAGTGGTTCTGGTTTCCTGTGCAAGCACGTGGACGGGGAGGGGACATGGAGCAGATTGGCCGGGATGGTTAATTATTGGCAGTATTCCGGACAGGTTAAGTTGGAGCATCTGTCAGAGATCCAAGTGGTGGTAGTCAACAGCAGGCAGGGGTCTGAGGCAGACTTAGAGTGGGGATGGGGCTGGGGGGTGCGCGAGAGAGGACGGAAGAGTGAAGGGAGGCTGAAGGAGTTCATTCATCTCTCCGAGCCACATTTTTGTCACTTCTAAAGTGGGAGCAGTAACACGAAATGAGATAATGTAAAGCCACCTGGCACAGGACAGGCTCTCCATAAATACCGGTTTCCTTTCTTTCTCTTCCTCTTGCCCTCTAATCTATTCCCACTTCCTTTCTCTTCATGGTTCTCCAAGCCCTTTCCCTTTCTCGCTGACCCTGTACCTTGCCTACAATTGTCACAAAGGTGAGGAGAGTGAACTTCTGAGAAACTGCTACGGAACTCAGGGCTGGGACTGGTCGACTTAAATTTCATGCTTTTAACAGTTCCACACTGCCTTCTACTTGGAATGCCCTTCTCGGTGCGTTTCCGTGGCTTGTCAAACTTGGGCTCACCGTAAGGAATCATTCAACAGGTTTGCCAACTCTGTGACGTTTTTCCAAGGTCTCTAGCTGATTTAGGTACTTGCTACTTCTAGGTGATTCTGCAACTCGTTCAGACTTCTATCTTGGCACGTATCGTAGTATACTGACATGATCTCTCTAGCTGGGCTGTCTCCTCTGAGGACTGCGAATTCCTTTAAGCAGGAACTATTTTTAAAGCTCTGTATCTCCAGCATTTAACTTAGAGTAGGCAGTCTTTTAAGAAATGCTGCATGACCTCCAAGGCTCTGAAATTCCATGATTTTAAGCAAAAAGTTTAGATAAGTGAAAAAACAAGCACCACCCACAGCTCCTTTGCTATCCTGTTAGAAGAGTAGCTCTAACAGCCAAGATCACGTCCAAGGGAGTCAGGCTGGAAGGTTTCAGCATCTCATCTTTCAGATCAACGTGCTGCAGTGACTGGCAAGCCAAGTGGTACCCAGAGGCACCTGCAGTCAAGTCATTATTCCAGATCCCAGTGAAAGGACTGTATTTTAGGAAAATGCATGTAATTTACAATTGTAATATTCCTTACACCGAGGTAATATAGGAGGACAAGGTTATCATTTCTGTGCTAAATGCCAAAAACAAGGAGACTTCTGTAAGCTGCAGCTGTTCCCTTAGACTCTTGGAGCGTCTACAGAGCTCAGAGAACCCTGAGATTGCCAAGAGAGACTTCTCATATTTTGTGATTTTCCTTCATGGAATGCCAGCCATTTTTTTTTTTTCTTTACTCACAATTTCGATCCAGCATATAAAGGGAAAATAAAAGGGAAGTGACTTAAACAGTAGGTCTGGAGGGCTTTGACCAAATGGGATGCCTAGAATAGAGTAGGCATTCCATAAATATTGGCACAGATAAACGATTCTAAAGCCCCAAATGCCTCCGTTTTTCTTTCTGAACCTGTACTCTGACCATAAGCGATCCCTTCATCCTCTCTCCTCCTAGAGCGCGTGAATCTTATGACTTACTTACATCACTTGCTATTACTGTACCTGACTCCGTCTTGAGCACATGGGCCCACACCCGATGTTTTTCCAGAACTGTCCCCTGAACTGTATCGACTCATCATCAGTTGGCATCTCGGTGACCGTCACAGCTCTAGGAGCATCACTCCATTGGATTCTAGCCACTGCTGCCCTTCTTGCACCCCTAGTGATGTCCACCCAGGGTTCTGGATTCCCCCAGTGTTCTCAGAACCTTCTACTCTGCCTCGGTTGAAATTTTCTTCAGTTCACTGAGTTAAATGGAGAGGACATAGAATAGAGCCTCGTCTCTGCTCCTGGTCCCTACCACTCTCTACCAGTCTCCTGGACTCTCCTTTGAGAACTGGTTTCCACCACCTCAACAATTCCCCGGCACAGTCCCTGCCACATCTCCCCTTTCTAACTGTGTCCCCCATGACTGGCCCATTCCCAAGGACAGACTCCTGCCCAGCCCAGTTCCTAGCCCCCTCATTTCTCGACCCCTGCCGGACATACCAATCTTTGCATTTGGAGCTTGAGGAATTAGTGTAGAGGTTGTATGCGTGCAACTTATCAAAGACAGACTTCAGAACCTGTAAAGGCTCTCCCCAGTCTGAGAGACTGTGATTCCAGGATCTCACCTTGAGCTCACCTGAAGAAAACATTCGATTTAGTTTCATTCATGCATCTCATCACTACTTTAGTCAAGGGGTATATATTTTTTAAAAATCTAAGAAGCAGCTGGAGGGCTGACCAGACCTCAGCTTGGCCCATGCGTGATGCTTACCCTCCAGATCAAATAGGGAGCTGCAGTCCATCTTGCAAGCCCCCAGTGGACCAGCCTACACTGGAAATGGTCACTAGCATTAAAGAGTTAATTCGACTTTGACTGTAGAGCTTCTATAGCGTATAGCTCACAGCGGAGAAAGTCGGAACTACTCAGAACAGGGGATGAACCCCTCACGTTCTAGTTTCTTGCCATCTTGGAAGTCTTCCCATCAGGCCACATTTCCAATAAGCAACAAAGAACCAATTCTCTGCATACTTTGATACCCAAGACAAACGTCTGGTTTCTCAGCATTTTATTCTCAGGGAGGTATGGTCTTCCAACACAGTTCCCGTCTCAACTTAATTCTAAGATTCTGGACCACTCGTAGAACAAATACTGAATGCCTGCTGGGTTCTGGGCACTGTGCTGGGATTATGGCATTGAACAAGACAAAGTCCTGCGTTCAAAGGGATCACCGTCTGGAGAGGCAGGAGTCAGATGCTAAACAAATACAATTACCCAATCTATTGCTTGGTTATATTTAGGATGAAGTGCTACAAGATGCCAGCTGCCTATATATTGGATCCGAATGCTAAGGGGACATTATTAAGGGTGGCCTAAGACATTTCTCGAATGGTTCTCTGTTTCTCCCCTCTTGTAGGCTCCCTCTACTTCTGGAAGAGAAACTTCCAAAGCTAACCGATACCTCTGATGCAGTAAGGGAGAAAGCAGAAGGCATTGACCATGCAGGTATAAAATGCCCATGTACCCAGGGGGACAGACGCATGGCTTTGTGTGTGTATGCATGTACACAAAACACACACACACACACACACACCCGGCAAAGGAAGACCCATGAAATATGCCCTGGGGGGTAGAAGAGGAAGAAAAAAAATGAAATCCAAACAGTCTTTTTCACCCCGAAAACATATAATTTTGTGTAAATTTTTACTTTAAACATCTCTCTTTTCCTGAGCTGTGATATGGGCCCTGTCAAAGCCAGGGCCAATTACTGCCATTAGGTTCCCATCATGTCACCGCTTCTCCCCCGTCAGGAAGGCCCTCGCCTCACAGGCCTATAATCTGCACTCACTTTCGCTCCATCACTTTCAGAAGGAACAAAATTGTTTTGTGTGTTTTTTTTAAAAGGGCCTTTATTTGGCCCCTGTCAACTCTGAAAAGAAGAGAGAAAGAGAGAGAGAGGGGGAGAGAGAAAAGAGGAGAAAGAAAGATTGTTTAAGTGTTTAACCATGAGATTGCCAACAGGAAGCATGACAAGAGGCAGCCCAGGTCTCCTGAGGAAGGTCCTGGCTTGGGAAACCCTGGGCCTTGTCCCCCCTTTTTGGACCAGCTCTTTCTGTTTCTAGAAGGGCTCTTCTCACAGGTGCTGAACTCACAGCTTAGGAAAGACACCATCGGAAGACATCTTGAGGGCCTGCCCTGGCTGTGAACCACCAGACCAGCTACTTAGAACGTCACAGGCCAGAAAGTGGAGTCACCTTTTTGGGTTCCAAGTCTCCTAAGTCACAGGCTGTGGTGGGGGCAGTGGGTCGGAGAGGCCCATCAGGAATACCAGAAGGTGCTGTTAGCAGAAGGTAAAATGAAAGCCGGCCCACTGGGACAGTCTTGCTAAGTACACGGGTTGGCTTGGTCCCTCCCTTAGCTCAGCGGGGACCTTCTGTGCACCCCTCAGGTCAATGGCACCAAGGCACCGGTGGGTGGCGGGGGGAGGTGCCCTCCTCCCAGGAGCACCGAGCTCACCGCTGGGGAACTCTCCCTTCATCTGAGGCTCACACAGCACCTGAGCCCACCGCTCCTCCTGCTCTGGAATTACACCTTCCCAAAATCTGCAGCCAGTTATCACACCCCCAGCCCGGCCCAGCCGGCCCAGCATGGCACTCCACTCCCGCCGCCTCCGTCGTCACTTAGCCAAGCTAAACAGATTTAGCTCCTTTAATCTTTCCTCATTAGCTGGCAATCTGGAAAGGAAACAAATGCTCACCCCATACAGGTTCAAGCTGTTGCTTTAACCTTGTAAAAGCGTGCAGGGCGCTGGGGCGGTGGAGTCAGTTAGCATCATTACCATGAGAGGCCACTCCCCCCGCAGCCAGCGGGCCTGGAGGGGCCTTCCCCACTCTTTCTGAAACCACTCCGGAGGGTCACCTCCCTTCTAGCTCTTCCTTCAAACAGTTGTGCAAGCATGTAGCCCTCTAAGCCAGGTGGCTCCCCGGGCCTTCCTATGGTTCTCCTGGAAGAGCAGGGGGAGCTTCCCCCGGCCAGGTTGATTTGTTCGAGCCCAAGCCCACCACACACATGGGTGCCCACACCAATGACTTCTTCAGGTTCCCGTGTCATTCCTTGGCCACATTCCCCCCATCAGCTCCTTCAGTGCACACAGTTTACCCCCTCCCCACACTGCTCCAAATTGAGACCTCGTCAGTGGGTTCAGAACCCTCGGTTCATTGGGAGGGTGTCCTTCTCCCCGAATGGATTCCCTGCCACTGATTTTCCCTTTCTGTGCAGTCTTCACCTACATGTCTACACCACTGGAGAAAACCTGAACCTGTTTTAACAAGAGCCACTTGTGGTGGACCCATTACAACACATCTGTTGTTCTGTTTCCAATTTGATCACTTAGCGTTATTCTGTTTGGTGTGGTTTGGCCCTTAGGCACACTTACACACGCACGCACGCAGGCACACTCGCACGCACTGCTCTCAGTTCTGTTTTCCTCCCAAAGATGACAGGTTCCCTCCCCCCTTCACTGTATCTAGCTCCAAACTAACCGGATGAACATTTTTAGGACTGTTGGACCATTTTTTAGAAGTCACATCCGTTTCACTTCTCCAGGCTCCTGATGGCCCCTTTTACTTTCTATGATTTTCCAAGACATAATTATAAGTGGCTCAATCAGCTCCCCGCTTAGCATGTTCCCAGAACACTGGCCTTAATACCTCATGATGGATGTCATCCTGGCTTGCTGATTTGTGAAACCTTTACATTTTCTGAGTATTCTCCTACCTGCTTTCTATCAGTAACGATTTTTGCACCGTCTGCATTTACTTCCTAATTATCCAAATTCCTTTTTGTCATTTTTCTTTTTAAAGACTGATCTAAAAAATGAGCTGAGTATCTCTGCCCTGTAGGAGGTAAGATGAATCTCCCACTTCTCCTCATTTATTAACAGTCTATGTATGCTCGCTGGTCTTTCCCTCACCTTTCCCTTCCCCTCACCCTCTATATATTGCAAAACATGTTTATTCCCTTTAACTCTTCACTAGTTCAAGTTTCTCTCCACCTCCTATGGTTTGTTCTCTTGCCCACAGGCCCCAGGATCTCTCCTCTGCTGCCTACCAAAGACAATCCTCTTATTTTGCTGAACACTAGGGTGACCTCACCCAAAGCTATTCTAGCCGGCTAAACCTTTCTTTTTCTCTTACTATGCATCAGAACTGAGCTGAAGTTCTGAGTGTTTTTCCAGCCTTCTCCTCCTTGGGGCTCCAAAATTGGACTGGCATCTTTGGAATATGGGGGGGGGGACTGAAGCTAGCTGCCTGCTTTCCCCGCCTCACCTAAAAGACCTCAACCATCATTTCCAGTTTCTCCCATCCCCTGCCTTGAAAATGTTCTCTGTGCCATTCAGGCTTACTGGCTTCCATTATGGGGTTCTAAAGACATTTTCTAGATGTCAGAGTAATACTTAGCTCTCACTTTTACCTCTGGGAAGACTTGGTTTTCATTTTGCTCATTTTCTCTGTGAGTTGCTACCTTTTCTCTTCCTCCTTTCATTCATTCATTCCCCCATTCTCTCATTCATTCAACTTGTATTAAGTGCTTGAGTGCCTACCACAAGCACTGGGGATAGAGTAATGAACAAAATGGCAGGATGCCTGATCTCACAGTTCTTGAGGTCTAGTAGAGGAGACATGAAATACTCTCCAGGTGGTATGAGAAAGTAAAACCGGAAGACAAGACTTACATTGGGAGGACAGGAAAGGCTTCTTTAAGCAGTGACGGTCACAGATGGGTAAGGATGGATGGATGGGTAAGAGTTGGGAAGGATGGGTAAGAGTTGGGTGCAGTGTACACTAAGATGCCTCAAAGGAAAGTTTGAACGTTCGATGAACCAAAGGAAAAGTAGTTGACTGAGCATAGGGAAGGGGAGAACGCCATCAGCCAAGGCAAGGGAATAATGCCCTAAACTGAGGATGAAATTCAAGACAAGGAACAGGATTGGGAAGGAAAATTATGCTCCACTGTGCCCTAGAAGAGTTGAGGGACAACTCATTTCCAGTACTTTGGAACATTCCAGTTCATCCTCCCTGTTGCTTTGATGACAGGGGATGGTAAAAAATCGAGTGAAGCCATTGGATTTATTCTCTCTTTTGCCTTAGCTAATCAAGTGACCCTCCAGATTTTCTCACCTATAAATGGGAGTCTAGGCTTGGCTAAAGAAAAATGCAAAAGATACAATTTCATGAAACAATTCTACTCCAGAGTGAAGGTGGGTATAGGAGGGGTGAAAGTTTTGGAATCTTCGGGAATGGACAGGCAATTTGGAAGAGGTCCCTAGGTGATGCTGATATACCGTCCAAGGGTTAATTTTTCAAAATTAACCCCTCTTGAGTCCCAGTTTCCTCATCATTAAAAAAAGGGATTAACCCTATCCACCTATCTCCACAGATCGCCAGGAGACTCACACGAATCCTTTGAAAACTATAGAGTGTTCTTCGGCTTAGTAGTGGTCAGGATGGAGAGAGAAATCTTCACTATGGTGACCCAGGAAGAGCTGGGGGGCCTTGTAGTTGCTATGTGGCCCAGAGTGAGGAAGAGACCAGCAAAGCCTGTGGAAGATCTGCCCCCAGAGCCTCCAGAAGATGGATGAGGCCACGAGATGCAGCCCCGGGGACGGGAGAATGGTACAACCTGGACTCTTGGATGATGTAATATTCTAGGTATATTCCACATTGCCATTGCAACAGGGTTGGAAAGGCCTCTGAGCACATCTAGGTCAAACACCACCTGAACAGAAACCCTTCCATCAGCATTCTTCTGTGTTCTGGGGCACCTCTCCCAAGAGTTGAGACTCAAAGGCAGAACTTCTTGAGGAAAAGAAGGGGAGGTGTGTAGAGAATAGGGATAGCCATTAAGGGGCAACTGAAGGGTTGAAGAGGTCTCCCTGCCCAGCAGTGAGTCTGCGCCCCACCTGCTGACTCTATGCAGTTCCCCCATCTCTTCTAGGGTGTGCCTTCTGGGGACACGTGCACAAACCCAATCTACACAGGTGGGCCCTCAGGTCAAGGACACCAAGAGCTTCTTTGAATATTCACCAGAGGAGAGGGTCCCCAGGCTTGCCGAAGGAAACAATCCCACTGCCCCCCCAACCCTGCCTCAGGAAGAAAGGTCATTCCCTCCTCCTCCTCTCCACAGCAGCTTTTCAAAGGTTAAATTCAACCAGCCCGCTCCACCACCCCCCTCACGCCCACCCCCAAACAAGAGAGGAAAAGTTAATTGAAAATGCTGTTTAATTTTTCAGCTCCAGTGGATCCTACCCCAGCACAGATGGCTCCCCCAGGACTGTCTGTCCCGAGCCCATCTCCACCACTCCATGGCTCCCCCCTCTCCCCAGCACGGGGGCAGAGGCACAGCCAGCAGTGGCTCAAAGGGAGAAAAAAGAAAGGGGAGGGTGGGGGGGGCCACGGCCACACAAAAGAGCATTCTGAGCCCTTGGTTCCCTGGCCTAGGGAACAATGCTCCCGACTTGATCCTTTCATAAAGAGAGTTTCTGGTGTCAGGAGACAGCCGCCCAGCGCCCAAGCCGCCCGCACAGGCCACTTCACTGCCCACCACCAACTGCTGTGCTGGCTGGGCTTCATTCCGCACCCCCCTCTGCGTCCAGCTGGAAAGGAGTGCGGTACCAACCCCCACCCCACTCCCCCACTCGGAGCAGCCCGCTACTTGTTGCCCCCTAAAGGCTCTGACAGGGCCCCAGAGAGGCCAGCCAGCTGAGATGAAAGGCGAGGACTCTAACTGGATTACCCCAACCAGCCCCAGGACTAAAGAGGCCAAGAAGCCCTAATTAAAGCCATCCCCCTGCCCCCTTCCCCCCCAACCCCAATCACCGCAGCATTTCTCCTTTCATCCCAGGTTCTCCACTTTGTTCAAATTTCCGCTATTGATGAGTTACTAGGCTCTGGAGAGGTGGGGTGAGTGGAGAGAGGTACAGATCTCCTCAGTCTCCTGTAGCTTAAAGCACTGGCTGTCAACGTGCTTGGACTCTGTTGTCCCTGCGTTTATAGCGGAGAGGGAGAAACCCTAGCGGGGAGGAAAAGAAACGCTCGAGGCAAGGGAGCCAGAAGAAGAGGAGGGCATGGGTCCGAGGGCAAGAGGCCATCCTGCCTGCTGGATGAACGGCATCCCACGAGGTCATGAACAGCGTGGTGATCTGCCCCATTGACCAATGATGGGCTATGTGGACAAGGGCAGCAGTGATTTCCTTCCCCAAGGGGAACCGTGTGGGCTGGGTGGGTGGGCTCTACCTTCCTCCTCTCCCCTTCTTTGTACCACCCCAAATTTCCCCCAGTCTCACCTTCCCTTCCTTGCCCAGAATGAGCCACTTGCCTTTGGCTAGAGAGCATGATGGGGTATCTGAGCCTCCATGATAACCTTACCACAGGGGTTCTGGGGTTTGTATGAATCAGTTCTCTCCTTTTGGATCTTCACCATCTCACACGGCAGATATTTTTGCCTTCACTTTACCCATGAACTTGAGATGGAAAGATTCCAAGGAACTTCCATCAGCACACCTACTGTTTGGCGAGTCAATGGCAGAACGAAGACAAGAGGCCAGGCCTCCTGACTCCCACGTCAGTGTTCTCCCGTCAGCCAAACTCCCTGAATGTCAGAGAGGCCCAGGGTGAACGGGAGTGCTCTTTGCAAGGATTCTGGGCTTGCTCTTTGGGAAGAGGGAGTGGAGGTTTTACCTTTCTTGGGTCATCCCAGCCTATACCGCACGGCCAGAGGCTGAGAGATCACCCTCGGGGCAAACAAGTGAGGGCGGCAAAAGATGGACCCAAACTGAGGGCCCCACGGCACTTTCCCTTTTCTCTATTTCCTGCCTGGTGATGACAATCTTCCTTGGCAGTTCCTTCCTTCCAGTGCCTTCAGCCTGCCCGTCTTGGTGTAATGACAGGAAGAGAGGGGGAAGAGATCCAGCGGTCACTGGAGCCCACTTCCCTACCCCACTATCCGAAGCTGCTGGCAGACCGGGTCTTCCTGCATACCTGCCCCGCTCTGACCACTGTGGGACTGTCACGTGGGTGAGCTGGCCCTAAGGAGATTAGTGTCCTGGTGCCAGTACCTGGCTTTCTTGTAAGCAACGAAGGGACAACCACCTCTGGGCTGGGATGCCCGGGCATCGCTTGGGCCCTGGGTCCACGCAGAGGAAGCCTTGGTGTTTGTGTTTATTCTTTTGTTCTGTCTTGTTTGCTGCCCCGAGCAGAGGTAAGGGATAGGAGTGCTCTTTTCGCCTCGTTTTTCAAAATAAAGGGGGTAAGATGGGATACCTTCCCGAGGTGTTAAGGGTGGGGGAAAAGGATTCCACCAACCAGAGGAGGGCGGAGACTGGGCAGGGCATGGGGGGAGGGGAGCGGAGAGGATTGGAGGGAGGTCAAGGGAGAAACGAAGAAAAGAGGAAAAAAGAAAAACCCAGCAGTGCGCCATGTCGCATTGTTCATGCTCAGCCCTTCAATTTGCTCTCTGCATTCTCCTGCCGTGGGGAGAATGTTACGCTGGCTTAAGGGACAAATCAGACACAAAATAAAGACCAACACTCAGCAGTAAAGCAATTATCGCAACATTTTATGCCAGGACTGTTCCTTTTGAAGGCAGCCTGGTGCTACCCGCATGTACCTTAACCCGTTCCTAATAACCATAAAGTTACCATTATTTACGGTACAAGACATTAAATAAATAATGCAAACTCAGGCAGGCGAGCAGATCTCGCCGAGCTAGGCAAGAAGGCTTCCCTGCTGTGGGCCGGCCGCAGGGGTTAACAAGGGATGGAAGGGACGCTCCCAGCGACCTGTCTAGGCCTCACTTGCCCTCTCCCATGGGAGGCCATGAAGAGCCAAGAGGGCACACAGCACAGCAGGCCGGAGGGGGAGGACAGAAACTAGGTAAGGCCTGACCCGGAGCCCAACCAAGAGGAAATCCAGCCAGGACCCACATGGCCTATGGACTTGGCCAGAGTCCTGTCTCCTTGATGGTTGCCTGGGAGGCAGCCAGGACCTAGAGGAACTCTCTGGAAGCCGTGTGGTAAAGGGGGTTGAATGGGAGCTCCGAAGTCAGTCAGACC
Source organism: Mustela erminea (assembly GCF_009829155.1). NCBI lineage: Eukaryota > Metazoa > Chordata > Mammalia > Carnivora > Mustelidae > Mustela > Mustela erminea. The sequence goes on from NC_045623.1 coordinate 75,236,958, forward strand.
TGGGTTCAAATCCTACTGCTTCTTAAAAGCCTGTGGACCCTGTGTAAGTGGCGTTCTCCTTTAGTTTCAGTTTCCTCGGTGATAAAATGGCAGATATCACATGCAGTTTTGGGAGCTGCCATGAAGATAAATGAGATGAATGTAAAGCTGGGAGAACAGTGCTTGGCACTTAACAACTATTTAATGTTGATTTTTCTTTCCCTCTGAAAGGAATTCTTAGCGTCACATTTAGAGATCAAAACTGATCATACGATGACAGCACCCTGAAATGGGCCCGAGCGTTCCAAAGGTTTCCAGCGTGAGGTGAGGGGCGGGAAAAAGGCCAGAGACACAGATTGGATAAATGGATAGATGCCTCCTTCTTAAGATGGAAACGGTCATGTGGCCTCCAAAGGACACTGTCCATTGATGCTGAGAAAGATACTGATGACAAAGATATTGTGGGGGGCCCCGGTCTTTGGAGCCCTGTTTCCGAGGTACCAGACATTATCTGCAAAATCAAATATGCAAGAGAGGGCTTTGCCCTTTCCACCTGTTCCATTCTAACCACTTGTCATAACCTGTGCCCTTCCAGAACCCCAGAGAATCAAACTGCCTTAGGTGTCGTTACAAGCCTGGATTCCTGATGGGAATCTCAAAGGAACCAGCCGCACTAGGTCGCCACTCTAGGCTTCAACCAGCCTCTCCTCCTTCTGCCTCCTTCTGGTCTCTGAATCTGAGCCCAGGAGACCGGGGAGAATCACAAGGGCCTGAGCCCCAGGGGTCCACGCTAAGGTGGTCCTTACAGCTTCTGTGTTGCAGCCATTAATGTTCACACCCTTGGGCAGATGAGCTTGTGATCCAGACCAAAGACAGGTGCCAGGCTGGGCTGGCCCATGGGCTTGGCTTCTACCCAGATCCGGATATTTTTCACGTGCATCGGATTACCTAACCAAAGGTAGTTGATCAGCATGCCTAGAACTTTAAGGAGCATCAGAATCGAGTGGAGAGCTTATTAAAAGACAAATTGCTAGGCCCACACCCAGAATTTCTGGTTGAGCACGTCTGGAGTGGGGCCTGAAGATTCCCATTTCTGAATTCCCAGGTGATGTAGACGCTACGGGTCCAGACGCTACCTGGCTATGAGGACACTGGCCGAGAAATCTTGCTCTGGTCAGCTTTCCCAGTGCTCTCTTACCATCTCAGACCTAGTCTTCAAAGATGGACCAAAAGACCCACTGTTGGAGGCAGGGACAGGGGTTAAGGTTGGGGGGCCTGGGATGATTTTTTGGCTGCAAACCAGACAGAGAAAAAAATCAGAAAAGTACTCTCAGCGGGCCAGTGGATGAAGGGTGGCACAGATCTGAACATCTTTCAGCACCTAAATTTGCGTGCACATGAAAATGGGCACATTCCTCTTTTATTTCCTTTAGCCAAGATTTGGAGTCCAAGCCTCTTCTTGCTCACTGGGGTGAATTTTCATCTCTGGAATGCTTTTTTTTTTTTTTTTTTTTTGTAGACATTTCAAATGGACCAGAATTAAAAGACCAAAAAAACAAACAAACAAAAAATGTGAATGTAATCTTAAAAAATGAATTCACACACAATTCTGTAGTATTTTCCTGTCAAATGAAATTAGATGTTATTTACGTTGCAATGTCCTGTGTGGTGTGGGAATAGCATTGTTATCTCACCGGATTACAATTATTTGTTCCTGTTTTTCTATTCTAGACTGTGAGCTCCTTGAGGACAGAGACAGTTCTTACTCAAGGGCCTGGCATAACGTTTAACCTAAGGAAGGTTTAACAAATATTATGAACAAATATTGCTCTGTGAAGAAGAGGCCTAACACCGTGTGTGTGTTTATTAAATGTAAAAATGAGAATAAGCCCATTCACCAATTCTTCTCTCTTCCTCGGACTCTTTGCTCCTCCAATATTTCAAGACTGGAGTCCGAGGGTGGGGGCTGGTTATCATTGGCAGGTCTGTAACCCGTGGAGCTAAGAGCACACAGTGGTACCATTTGGAGAACTAAGCACCCCGCAGATTCCTCCCCAAGGACTCTCCGAACAACAGATCGGACTGCAGCCTTAGCCAGCAGCCTTAGAAAGTGGATGCGTGGGCTGTGGGTGGGAACTCCTGCTGCAAATTCAAGGAAGGGAAAGACCTGTAGACCTGGCCTGTCCGGGGAATGGCTGGTCCCCACACCCGACTGGTGGCTGTAGCCTCCTTCCTGGCCTGGGGTCCCTCATCCTTTCTCTTTTCCTGCTGTTCCGAAGACCACAACACCACCACAATTTTCTGTTTTATTGTTGGAGAGTTAGGGTGCTGGGGAGGGTCAGCAGAGGCCTAGAGCAGGGAACCCACCTGACTTCTACCACTAGGGGGTCCTAAACCACCCTGGCCTCCCCTCCCCCACAACGTAAGCCTGCACTTGTCACAAAGTCAGTCTCGGCAAAGGCGCTGCGGCTACTGGGGGTGGGGGAGGGGAGAGCGCGAGGGAACGTCATTCTCCGCGGGCTTAAAGTAAGTCAAAGGCTCGGTAAGCCTGGTAAAGGAAGAAAGGAGTTCCCCTGCTTGGCCCTGCGGGGCTTCGCCGCTGACCGGGTTCTTCTGCTCCTACCCAACCATACACTCCCCAGGCTTCTCTGCACTCCTCTGCACTCTCCAGGGCACTCCTCCACCCTCGTCCCCGTGGAGGGAGATGGGACTTCTCCGCCTTCCTGTGCTCCCATCCCAGTCTTCCCGCCAGCCTGGGGGTCCCACAGCTGACTGGCCTGCAAACAGGACTCCATCTTCAGAACCCACCCCCTCCCCCTCAACTTTAGCATTAACCTTTCTCTCTCTTACAACAAAAGCCAAACTCTTTCAAAGCCAATCTGATTGAAATTCAAAAACTTTCCAGGGCCCTCGGCACCACTCTCTACTCCTCCCCATATTGACAGCGGCTCACCAGCCACCCCCCAACCTTCCAACCCCTCGCCCCCCCAGCAATGCATAAAATAGAGGGACAAAGGGCTCTCCCACCCCCTTCCCCCAAGCACAAGGCTCTCCCTTTGTATCATTGTATCACTTGAGGCTGGTGGAAAAAGAGAGCTGGCTCTGGGCTCCCCATTGTCTCTGGCCACCCCACCCCCACTGCCTTCTGCAGCTTGGAGGCCTAATGCTGGCCCCAGCTTAGTTGACCAAACCAGGAGAAGTTGGGGCCCCCTATGGAGGCTCAAGGCCCACCCTTTGATGGAAAGAAAGAGAGCCAAGAGCAAGTCTAGGCCGGAAGAGGGCCTGGTGTCATGGCTCCCTAGCCACACATCCCAGGCGGGCTTGAGAGTGGACCTAGAACAGCAGCCCCAAGCTTGCTCCCTTGTTTTCCTGGACACCAGATGGAGATCCTCCCTCCCTCCTTCTTCTTTAGAGACTCCCTCCCTCCCTCTGCTGCGGGAGCAATTAGAATGGTCTGGCAGGCTCTGGGGAGGGGAGAGGGCCCAGGTGGTAGCCAGGAGGCTATTAGAGAATAGAGAAAGGCAGCCGGGGGACACCTCCCTGAGCAGGGTGCAGCCACTGGGGAGGAAAAAATCTAAACAATTTTCAATTAATTAATTAATTCAACAAGTATTTATTGAGCACCTACCATATGCTCACTGGGGAAATGGCCGTGGACAAAATATAGTCCCTCCTTGCAGAGCTTACATTCTAGTGGGAGAGAGAGAACCAACAAATTGAATCAATATTCAGGTATAAGTGTATATGGAAAAACAGAGACAGAAAAGGGGCTAGAGAGTGCTAGGTGGGGTAGTGTTAACGGGGAGAGGGGAGGGTGTGTCATGAAGGCCTCCTGATATAGTCAGAATTTAGACCAAGGCCTATCTCAAGGAAGTCTCTGGGAAAGGAGGATCCCAGCCTGAGGGAACAGCAAGAACAGAGGCCCTAAATTATTGATAAAGGAAGAGAAAGGCTGAAGTAGTGAGATCAAAGGGAAACTGTAAGCATGAGATTAGAGAGGGGCAGGGAGGCCAGGATAATGTAGGGTCTCTTAAGCCTTGATAAGGGGGTTGGATTTTACTCTGAATGGGTGGAAAGCCAGAAGGGTCAGATAATTTGATTTATGTCTTAAAAGTTCCCAGGGCAAACACAGAAGTGGGGAGACCTTATCAGGAGATTGTTATAATTACCTGGGTGAGAGATGATGATGGCTTGGACCAGGGACTGAGGTAGAAATGGAGAGGAGTGGCCAGACTTTGGTTATGTCCTGCTGGTAGAGCCAACAGGATTTGCTGGTTGGTTGCATGGAAGGCGTGAGAGAAAGGAATTAAGGAAGACTTCAGGGTTTGGGGTCTGATTCAATGGAAGACTGAAGTAGCCATTTATTGATAAGGTGGAGATAAAGGGGATACTTATTTGGGCCCATGCACTTAGAAGAATGAGGAGTTCAGTTCTGGGCTTATACATCTGAGCTGCCTATTAGACATTCCACTGGCGATGTCCAGTAAGCAACTGGGAACAGGGGTTTGAAGTTGAGGGGACAGGCCTGGGCTAGAGGTATACATCTATGAGTCACCCGCACATGGCTGGTATTAAAGCCAAGAGACTGGATGAGATTGCCTAGGATGGGAGTGTAGATAGAGAAGTGGAGAAATCCATGGCCAAGTCCAAGGGTAATCCAACGCTTAGAGGTCAGAGAGAGGAAGAGAAACCAGCAAAAGAGGAGCAAGGAGTGAGGTAGGAGAACCAAGAGAAAGCGGTGTCTTAAAAGGCGCGTGAAGAAAGGCTGGGAGGAGGGAATGATAGGTTGAGTGTGATGTAGACTGAGGACTGGTCATTGGATTTGGCAATAGAAGAAGTCACTAGTAACCTTGACAAAACCCATTTCAGAGGAAAGGTTGGGGAAAAATCTGCGTGGAGAGGGTTTGAGTGAAAATGAAAGGAGAGGAGGGTGACAACAAGGATTGACGTAAAGAGGAATGGGATCAATGGAAGGGTTCTTTAGAAGGTGGTCAATATTGACACATATTTGTATGTTGACGGGAATGATATAGCAGAGAGAGAAAAATCTGATGATGAGATGGAGAGGAGACAACTGCCGGGACAGTGAGTGTCCTTAATGAAGTAAGAGGGACTGGGGTCCAGAGCACAAGTACAGGAGTTCTCCTTCTAGAGAAACATGACATGTCACCTATAGCAACAGGGAGAAAGCTCAAGCAGAGGTACAGATACAGATGAGATGAGGTGCATGAGATGGGGGAAGCTGGTATAAGTTATCTTCTGATGGGTCCATTTTCTCCATTAAACGAGAAGCAAGAATTAAGCAGAGAGAAGGCAAGAGGTGGACGCAGCTAGGGTTGGAGTTTCGCTGGGAGAGTACAATGAGAGAGAGAAAGCTAAGGGAGTTAGTTGAGGGTACATAAAAGGCAACAAAAATAACAGTGGGCCCTGAAATCTAAGCTAGGTTAGGAGAGAAATTAGGGCATGATGTGGTAAGGGACAGTGAAAAGCTGGTAGGACCAGTGGAGTATTGTCTCACTGGGGCTGGAATTGGGGCACTTAGAGGGACTGAACTGGTGTAATGAATATTACAAAGGGGTTCAGTTTTGGTAATGAAAATGACAAGGTTTTAGGGATGAACTTCAGAGTCCTTCATTGAGGTAGAGTGGAAGACATTACTAGAAGAGAGAAGGTCTAAAAACCAAGAGAGCTGGAAATTGGAAATGGTTCTTGGGGAGGGGGAGTGTCCTTGGACCAGGAGCACTGGCAACACAAATCTTTGGGCTGGACTCTAGACCTATATGATCAGAAACTCGGAGGATAGGGTCCAGAATTCTAGCCCTCCTGGATGATTTTAATGTTTGACAATTACTGGTATAGTAGATTTTGATGGACTGTGGGAGTTGGGCAGCGGGTGGGGTGAGAGTGGGATCAGATTAGGGCAGTAGTTCTCAACCATGGGCACACGACTTTAGAAATCACCAGGAGGGCTTTAAAATTCCCAGTGCCCAGACTGTCCTCTAGAGTCAGTGAAATTATAATCTGTCAGGGATGGGGACTTGGAGGATATCAGTATTTTTCAGTTTGTCCTGTGATTCCAATATGTGGGCAAGGCTGAGAACCACTAGATTATGCATTATACAGAGCTCTAAGGAATGACAGAGTCCAGGTGATGATGTCCTCCTGGGAGCCAGGGGCTTTGGTGGTGAGTACGTAAACAGAAAGCATGACAACACTGGTCCAGGTAGACTCTGGGGCAGAACTTAGTGGTGAGGCTGGTTGTGCTACCACAGAAGGTATGACAGTATTTTTAGGAGCATGTGGACCTCTGGAATTTCCACATTCAACATTCCAAAGTTAATGTGTCTTTCTCTTCTGGGAACCCAAAAGCAATGTAGTTTGGGAGGACAGACAGATCTATAAATGAAAGAAAGAGGTATGTTCACTGCCCACCAAACACACTCCATGGTAAATGCTGACTTCCTTTGGGCATGCCCACGTCTAGGGAAGCAAGGGCTATCTGAGCCAAGTTCTGGCAAGGTCTCTGCTGATGCACTGTTCCAACCAGTGAGCTCCTTGGCCAGGCCAGGCTTTTCCCCAGCTGGTTTCTTTTCTCATGGAAGCACAAGCAGCTTTTCATGTATCAGGCATCTTGGCCTCCACGTCCAGTCCAGATGCCTTGGGAGTTCAGATAAGAGAAGGAACACAATTAGCTTTGGAAGAAGATGTATCCTAAGAATTTAGGAGCAACTTCTAGCAGAAAGGGAGGGTCTTGAGAGTTGTATAATATGTGCTTAATAAATGTAGATAATAAATCCAGGAATGAGGAGAATTATTGAATTTGGGGAAATGGGGAGATTATCAGGTACTGGGGAAAAGGAGTAAGGATGATCGTATATGCATGCTTTATGGTTTGATCTTTATGCAGAAAGACTTGATTGAGGGAGATTCTCTCATATAACAAAACAACACTAAGTCCAAAGAGAAGGGTTATCACATGGTGGGGATGGGGCACTAAGGGATTATCACACACCAGTGGATGGGAGGAATTGCCAGATGCTGGAGTCTGAGCATACCCTGGTGAGACCTGATGGTCACTTAAGATTCCAGATTATCCCACACAGGTGTGTAAGGGTCCAAGGACATAAAGGGCAGGTCACTTTATACAGGAAGAGCTTGGTCTCTAAGCATAGAGTAGAAGACTGGTGGTGGGGGGAAGGAATCATCAAGTACATATATGCCCAGAATCACTAGCCTTGAGAACATATCTGGATTGTGGATAAGGTATGGTAGACACCATCAGAAAGGAGGGAACAGACGTATGATGTTCGTACGTATGACAGACGTATAAAATACGTCTGTCATAGCAGTACTGTTTTAAAGGAACCCCAAGAGATGCCTCAGGAATTCTGGGCTCTGAGACTCAGAATTAATTTGAAAGGTGACACTAATGTAGCTCTTGCTCTGTATCCAGGGCAAAGGCGGAAGTGGTCAGAGGAGAAATTGTCCTGACAGTCCCGCCCCCAACCTCAGGCCAGGAAATATTAAGGCCGGGACTCTTTGCCTTTAAAGCAATAGGCAGGTAGGCAGGAGGAAGGGGCCACTGTCTTTCTGCTCATCAGGACGGGGACCACTGGAAAGAGCAGGCACCTTCTGCAGCCCTCACGCTGTCGTTCTCTGCCCTAGCAGTTCCATGTTCTTGAGAACAGGCTGCAAAATTATTCAGCATTCCCAAGTGACCATGCTTGATTAAGTTTCAATTTTAGCAACTTGGCTAGGTGAACAGGGGAGGCTGTTTCATTGTTGGGGCAGGGACGGGAAGATCTAGACTAAAAGCTGGGCTCTGGACTCTCAGCCCACATCACACTAATCTAGACACAGCAGCACCACATGGGACTCGGGAGGGAACAAAGGGCAAGGGTGAAAAGTAGGAGCGGCTGATATGGCGAGTCCTCCTTCCCTACTCCATGGCCCGTACCTTTCTTCTCGTACACCAGATCTGCAGGGTTGGGGTTGGGAGCGGGCACTGGTTCATTGATTTAAGCCTTCCCATCTTTCCACAGCATTTCTCACCCCGTGGGTATTTAGCCAAAGCTCTTCAGAGTGGGTGTCTGCGTTTCATTCATTCATTTCACTCATTCATTCTCCTGCCATTCCTTTCATCTTCTAGGGATACTTCACTTACTTTCACAGCTTTAGTTGTGAAAGAAAGGTTCGTGGTACTAACAGACCTCTCTTCTGAATTCCATCCTGGGAAAACTGGAACCCCCAACTTCACCAGGATTTCCCCCATAGGCACCTAAAATGCAGTATGTCAAAAGCAGAACTCAATCTTACTCCCCTTCACCTTAATTTGCCTTCCCATTTCAGTGGATGCCCCTTCTGTTCACCCTGCCACCCAGTCTATCCTGGAGCTATTCTTTATTTCCCGCCCGAGAACCATACTGCTCTTTCTAAAGTACAAATCTGCGGTGTTTCCTAAAATTGAAAACTCTGATGGTTTCCCATTGTCTTTAGGGTTCGGACCAAGCTCCTTAACAAGGCTGATAAAAGCCCCCCATGGCTGACTCTTGCCTACCTCTCCTGCATAATCTCTTGTCACTGTTTCATTTACCCATTCATTCAGTGACTGTGCATTGAGTGCTTACTACCTGCCAGATAGTATTCCAACTACTGTAAGGCAGTGAACAGAATGGGTCTCCGCCATCTTGGAGTTCTAGCTATCCTGATGTACTTTCTGTTCCCCTCTCACATCTGGGCCAATATATACAAAGTTCATTATTATGCCTGGAAAGCTCATTGTCTTCCTTCTAACAGAATGTCTCCCTACTCCAGTTCCCCCTGCCTAGCTAACTCCTACTCATCAATTAGGTCTCTTTCGCTCTCCAGACCAGGTTAGGTTCCCCTAACCACATGCTTCTAAAGCAACTTTTTTTTTTTTTTTGAAGATTTTCATCCATTTACTTGACAGAGGGAGATCACAAGCAGGCAGAGAGAGAGGAGGAAGCAGGCTCCCCACTGAGCAGAGAGCCCGATGCGGGGCTTGATCCCAGGACCCTGGGATCATGACCTGAGCCGAAGGCAGAGGCTTTAACCCACTGAGCCACCCAGGTGCCCCCTCTTTTTATTTTTTCCCAAAGACTTTATTTATTTATTTGACAGAGAGATAGAGAGCACAAGTAGGCAGAGAGGCAGGCAGAGGGAGAGGGAGAAGCAGGCTCTTTGCTGAGCAGGGAGCCCGATATGGGATTCGATCCCAGGACCCTGGGATCATGACCAGAGCCGAAGGCAGCTGCTTAACTGACTGAGCCTCCCAGGTGCCCCAAAACATACTTTTCTTTAAAAAATTATTCTTTCCTGTTCATATTAATGGTGCTACCCATTGCTCACAGGCACACAACTTAGAAACTTCATCATGAATTATTTTTTCTCATTTGTCCATACGTCAAAAATCTTAGCTAAGTCCAATAGGTCCTCAACCTCTGTCACCTCTCTTTAGTTTATCCCCCTTTTTTTATTCTCACTATTAGTGGTCCAGTTCAAGTCCTCACCTTTCTTGTCTTTTGGAAATACATCTTTATTAAGGTGTAATTTACATACCACATGATAGACCCATTAAAAATGCAATGATTTGGGTATATCAAGAGTTGTGCAGCTATCACAATGAATTTTAGAACATTTTCATCACTCCCCAAAAAAGCCATACCTTTAAGCTATCACCCCTAATCCTTTTATTTCCCACAGTCCTACCAACCACTAATCTACTTTCTATCTTGGTTTGCCTATCTTGGAGCTTTCATATAAATGGAACCAAACAATACATGGCCTTTCGTGTGATGTAGTCAAGGTTCATCCCTGTTACAGCATGTATCTGTCCCTGTTTTTTTCCAGCTTTCTTGAGATATAATTGACATACAACATTGCATAAGCCTAAGGTATACACTGTGTTAATCTGATGCATAGCTATTACAAAATAATTACCACAGAGCGCCTGGGTGGCTTAGTGGGTTAACCCTCTGCCTTTGGCTCAGGTCATGATCTCAGGGTCCTGGGATCGAGCCCCGCATCGGGCTCTCTGTTCAGCAGGGAGCCTGCTTTCCTCTCTCTCTCTGCCTGCCTCTCTGCCTACTTGTGATCTCTCTTGCACTCTGTGTCAAATAAATAAATAAAATCTTAAAAAACCCCACAAAAAACCCACAAAATAATTACCATAGTAGGGCTAGTTAGCGTCTCTACCACCTCACATAAGCACCATTTCTTTTTGTGGTGAGAACATTTAAGACTAACTCCCTTAAAAAAAAAAGAAAAGAAAAGAAAAGAAAAAGAAAAAGACTGACTCCCCTAGGAACTTTCTAGTATATAATATAGTGTTGTTAACTGTAATCACCATGCTGTACATGAGATTTCCCAGAATTTATTCATTGTGTAAGTGGATGTTTCTATCATTTGCCCAACATCTCCATTTCCCCACACTCACCAGCCCTTGGAAACCCCCATTCTAATGTCTGTTTCTATGAATCTAGCTTATTTATTTACTTATTTATTTAGTCACCTCTACCCCCAACATGGGGCTCGAACTCATGACCCTGAGATCAAGACTTGCACGTTCTACCGACTGACCCAGCCAGGCGCCCCTATTTGACTTTTTTTTTAGATTACACATGTAAGTGATATCCTACAGTATTTGCTTTCTCTGTCTGACTTATTTCACCTAGTGTAACATTCTCAAGGTCCATCCATGTTATGGCAAAGGACAGGATTTCTTTCTTTCTTTCTTTCTTTTTTTATGGTTGAATACCCTTCCAATTTTAGTATATGTGCTGCCGAAGCGAGCACTATGGTTGAATACTCTTAATGCTGTATATGTATGCATCATATTTTGTTTATCCGTTTGTCTGTTGATGGACACTTAAGTTGCTTCTCTGTCTTGGCTATTGTGAATAATGCTGCAATAAACATGGGAGTGCAGATATCTCTTTGAGATCCTGATTTCATTTCCTTTGGCTGTATACTGAGAAATAGAATTGCTGGATCATATGATATTGTATTTTTAATCTTTTGAGGAACCTCCAAACTGTTTTCCATAGTAGCTCAGCCAAGCTCCATCCCCATCAACAGTGCCTCGAGGGTTCCCTTTTCTCCACATCCTCACCAACACTTGTTACCTCTTGTCTTTTTGATGACAGTCATTCTAACAGGTGTGAGATGATAACCTCATTGTGGTTGTAATTTGCATTTTCTTGATGATTAGTGATGCTGAATGTATTTCTGTACTTATTGGACACTGGTATGTCTTCTTTGGAAGAATATTCAGATCCTGTGCTCAGCTTTTAATCAGATTTTTTTTTTTCAACTATTGAGTTGTAGGAGTTCCTTATATATTTTGGATGTTAACCCCTTATCCAATATATGACTTAAAAATATCTTCTCCCACTCAGTATGTTGCATTTTCATTTTGTTGATGGTTGCTTGGGATGTGCAGAAACTGTTCAGTTTGATGTGGTTCCACTTACTTATTTTTGCTTTTGTTGCTTGTGCTTCTGGTGTCATACCTAAAAAATTGTTGCTAAGAACATCAAGGAACATGTTCTCTGTTTTCTCCCAGGAACTTTATGGTCTCAGAGCTTACATTTAAGTCTTTAATCCATTTAGAGTTAAATTTTGTGAGCACTGTAAGATAGGAGTCCAATTTCATTCTTCTGCATGTGATTAGCCAGTTTTCCCTCTAGTTTATTGAAGAGACTATCCTTTCTCCATTGAGTAGTCTGGGATCCCTTGTCGAATATTAGTTGACTGTTTAGGTGAACGTTTATTTTTGGGTTCTCAGTGCTGTTTCATTGTTCTGAGTGTCTATTTTCAAGCCAGTACCATACAGTTTTGATTACTATAGCTTTGTAGATAGCTTGACGGCAGGAAGTGTGATGTCTTCAGCCCTGTTCTTTTTCAGGATTTCTTTGACTATTCGGTGTCCTTTGTAGTTTCATACAAATTTTAGGGTTGTTTGTTCTATTTCTGTGAAAAATGTCATGGAATTTTGATAGGGATTACATTGACTGCATAGGTGGCTTTGTGTAGTATGGGCATTTCACCAATATTAATTCTTATGATCCATGAACATGGGTTTTCATTCCATTTATTTGTGTCTTTTTCAATTTCTTTCATCAAAGAAACTTATAGTTTTCAGTGTACAGCTCTTTCACCTCCTTGGTTAAAGTCATTCTTAAGTATTTTATAGTTTTTGATGCTCTTGTAAATGGAATTGTTTTATTTCTTTTTCAGACATTCCATTGTTAGTGTATAGAAATGCAACCAATTTCTATATGTTGATGTTGTAACTTGTAACCTTACTGATTTTTGTTGATTTGTTCTAACAGGTTTGTTGTTGTTGTTATTGTTTGTTTGTTTGTTTTTTGGTGGAGTCTTTAGGATTTCCTCCATATAGGATCATATCATCTGCAAACAGTTTCACATTTTCCTTTCTAATTTGGATGAATTTCATTATTCTTGCTTGAATGTCTAGCTAAGACTTTTAGTACAATGTTGAATAGGAGTGGTGAGAGTGGGCACCCTTGTATCATTCCTGATCTCATAGGAGAAGCTTTGACTCTTTTGCCATTGAGTATGATGCTTTAGTTGTGAGCTGGTCATATGGCCTTTATTATGTTGAGGTGTTTCTGTTATAGTCAATTTGTTGAGAAATTTTTTTTTAAGATTTATTTATTTATTTTAGAGAGAGAGAGAGAGAGAGAGGTGGGGAGGGTAGAGGGAGAGGGAGAGAGAAACCTGAGCAGACTTCACACTGAGTGCAGTGCCCAACAGGGGTGAGGGTGGGGGGTAGGTAGGTGCAGAGCCTGAGGTGGGGCTCAATTTCATGACCCTGAGATCAGACCTGACTCAAGATGCTTAACTGACTGGGATACCCAGGCACTCCAAGAAAATTTTTATCATTAAAGGATGCTGTATTTTGTCAAATGCTTTTTCTGCATCTATTGAGATGATTACATGATTCTTATCTTTTATTCTATTAATGTAGTTTATCAGATTTATTAATTTGTGTGTGTTGGACCATCCTTGCAAACCAAGGATTAATCTCACTTGATCATGGTGTATGATCCTTTTTTTAAGGTGTATGATCCTTTTTTTAAAGTGCTGTTAATAATATTCTGTTGAGAACTTCTGCACCTATATTTATCAAGGATATTGGCCTATAGTTTTCTTTTCTTATAGTGTCCTTATCTGGCTTTGGTATCAAGGTAGTGCAGCCTTGTAAAAATCATTTGGAAGTGTTTCCTCCTCTTCAATTTTTGTCAGAGTTTGAGAAAGATTGGTATCAATGCTTCTTTAAATATTTGGTACTTCATGTACCAGCCATTTTATGACTGAATACTATTTCATTGTTGGATAAATTACATTTTGTTTATTCACTCATCATTTGATGAATATTTGAATTCTTTCCACCTTTGGCTATTATGAATAATGCTTCCATGAACATCTGTGTATAAATGTTTGTATGGACATATGTTTTCAATTCTTTGGGGCATAAACCTAAGAGTCAGAATTCCTGGGTCAAATGGTAACTCTATGTTTAACATTTTGGGGAATTGTCAGACAGTTTTCAAAGTGGTTGCACCATTTTAACTCCCAATAGTAATTTATAAATGTTCTAATTCTCCACTTCCTTACCAACATTTACTTGACTTTTTGATTCTAGCCACCCTAGTGGGTGTGAAGTAAAATCTCATTGTGGGTTTGGTGAGCATTTCCCTGATGACTAACGGTATTGAGCATCTTTTCATGTATTTATTGGGTTTCCATGTATCTTCTTTAGAGAAATAGCTATTTAAATATTTTACCCATTTTAATATTGGGTTATGTTTTTTATTATTGAGTTTACTTCTTTCTTCACAATCTGGATGTCTTTTATTTTATTTTCTTGCCTAACTGTTCTGGCTAAACTCTCCGGTACAATGTTGAACGTAAGTGGTGAGAGTGGACTTCTTATCTTGTTTTTTGATACTCCCAATTTTCCTCATTGAGGAAGTTCCCTTCTATTTTTAGTTTCTTGAGTGTTTTTTTATCATGAAGAGCTGCTGGATTTGTCAAATGCTTTTTTCCCCCCATCTATTGTGATGATCATTTGGTTTTTGTCCTCTATTCTATTAGTATAGTGTATTATTGTTTTTTTTTTTTCAAATGTTAAACCAACTTTGCATTCCTGTTTAGTTAAGGTACATAATCCTTCCTTTTTAGATGTTGCTGGGTTTGCTATAATTTTATTGGAGATGTTTGTGCATATATTCATGAGGGATCTGTAATTTTATTTTCTTATGATCCATTTGAATGGTTTGGCATCATAGTAATACTGTCTTCACAGAATGACTTGGGAAGGGTTCCCTCCTCTTCTATGTTTTGGAAGAGTTTGTGAAGGATTGGAATTTACTATTCTTTAAAAGTTTGGGAGAATTCACCAGTGAAGCCATCTGGAGTTGGGCTTTTCTTTGTGGGAAGTTTTAAAATTACTAATTCAATTTCCTTACTTGTTATAGGTCTACTCAGATTTTCTTTCTCTTTAAGTCACTTTTGGTAGTTTTTATTTTTCTAAAAATTTGTCCATTTCGTCTAAGTTATCTACCTTTTTTAGTTATCTACTTTTTTTTAAGTAGTTATCTACTAAACAACTGTTTAGTTATTCACTAACAGTGGTTTTTTTCCTTTTTTTAAATTTCTGCAAGGATGGTAGTGATGTCTCCTCTTTCATTCCTAGATTTTGGTAATCTGAGTATTTTTTCTTTTTTCTTATTCAGTCTAGCTAAAGGTTTGCCCATTTGTTGATCTTTCTGAAGAACCACTTTTTAGTTTTGTTGATTTTCTTCTTTGTTTTTAATTCAATATTTCATTTATTTTATTGTCTAATCTTTATTATTTCCTTCCTTCTGTTTGCTTTGAGTTTAGTTTGCTTTCTTTTTTCTAGTTTCTTAAACTGCAAGGTTAGTTTATTAATCTGAGATAGTTCTTCTTTTTAAAGTGTAGGTGTTTAGAACTATGATTTCCCTCTGAGCACTGCTTTAGCTGCATCTCTTAAGTTTTGGTGTGTTGTGTTACCATTTTAATTCATATCAATTTCTAATTTCCCTTTTGATTTCATCTTTGACCCTTCCCCAGTTAAAGGGACCCTTTAACTGTCCCTAAAAAACATATCCAGTACTTTCCTTTCTAGTTGATATTACATTTTGTTGCCTGACTAGTTTTATGAGGAACAATTTAGTTTAATAAATATTTCTTGAGTACCTACTATGTTCAAGCTGAGGGCTGGGAATAAAAAATGATTAAGACACTTCCTGCACTGAAGTAATGCACAGTATAGTGGGAGAGATGACCCTGAAACAGATAAGCATAATAGAGGTTGATAAATTCAATGACAGACTTATGTTTAAAGTTCCAAAGAATATAGAAAGTAAAGTAATTAGCTCTGTTTAACAGACTAAATCTTACAATAGAGGTGATTACTGAGCAGGGCTTTTAAGGGCAAATAATAATTCATTAGTTAGGCAGAATCGCGAAAGATCATTTCCCAGGCAGTGGAAACAATATGTAGACTTAGAGCTGGGAAACAAAATATGGTATTCATGACCACCCTTTTCCCTATCCTCAGTCTAAGAGATTCTGGTGAGGTAGATTCTACCCATCACTCCAGGGTAATGGATGTGACCCAGGCATAAGACAATTAGAGCATTATGTTGCCCTGGCAAGGTGATGGTTCAGGATGGCACAAGTCAAAGCCAAATGGTGGTACTGGGACTTCAACTGGGATTTTGAGTAAAACCATTTACCTTCCCATGCTGTAAAGTGCCAAATGAATAGCTAAAAACTCAAGTTATCCTCACGCAGTTGAAGCTAGGAAGACGGATGAGAGCCAAGGGAGAGTGTCTGGCACATAGTGGGAACTCAAAAAATATTCATTTAATAAATGCATGAGTGAACAATGTTTAGAACAGAATCCTGAGGAATACCAAGATTTCCCAGCTGAAAGCCATCTCAACTTCCTCCAATCTCCCCAAATTCTCAGAATTGTTCTTATGGTGTTGAAAACCTTTGATTTCACAGTATAGTTATCTATAAACCTACATTATCTGTTCTCTTAGGATCTAATGCTTTCCTGATTCTAACTATTGGATATATATACCCTGCTACTTCAGCATCAACTTTTATAACTTCAGCAGTATTTTAAAACTTAAACATGCCATATACAATTGATTCTGTCCTTCTCATAGTCTAACTCCTCTTCCAGAATACTTCAACTCAATTCAACAAGCACTTTTTGAGAACTAATCAAGTGTCCATCACTTATAAAGTGAGATCCATTAGTGGAGGGTAATATCAATTTAAGAATGATCATCAGCACTTTTTAATGAAATGCAATAGAGTAAGACAGAAAATTGTAGAGTGCATCACATAAAGTAAGGAAACTACTATCTTTGTGAAACTTTTGTTTCAGTTGGTGAGTGTGTATACTGACTCACACTGTAAAACATATTTTAAAAATATAAATCATAGTGTAAAAAGTTTGAAGGCCACTACTCTAAGACACACATATTACCAAGATGCACAGGTCTTTGGTCTGTAACTCAACAACTAAGAATGCCCGTGACTTCCTTCCCTGTATCTCTAGCCAAAATTTTGAGACTTTGTCCCCGAGCCTAAACTTCGGAAAAGGATCACAAATCTGGTTAGAGTCCTTATTTCTGTTGCAACGACAACATTAAAAAAACAAAAAACAAAAAACAAAACAAAAAAACCCCACCTGGAACTGTCCTTTCAAATCTAACACACACAACCTGGCTCCTAGCAGTTCACTGCTATTAATTGCCCTACTTATATTAATAGCAATTACTTGGCACATGGTGTTTACCAGACATTATTCAAAGCTCTTACATGTATTATCACATTTACTTCTTTTTTGGGGTAAGATTTTATTTATTTATTTGACAGAGAGAGAGCGCATGCATAAGCAGGGGCAGCAACAGAGGAAGAGGGAGAAGCAGGATCCCAGGACCCTGAGATCATGACCTGAGAGCAAAGGCAGATGCTTAACCAACTGAGCCACCCAGACACCCGGATCATATTTACTTCTTATAATAACCCAAAGGTAGGCAATATTATTGCCAATTTCATTTTATAGATTGGGGAGATTGAGGCACAGAAATGTTGACTCCATTTCCCCAAAGCCACAAAAGTAGGAGGTGGTGGAGCTATTTGAACACATGTCGTCTAGTATTTCAGCCCATGCTCTTAATCATTAAGATCTAGTGGCTTCCTAAGTGGGCTTTACTGTTGGACAGACACATCCATGTCTCAAGGAAAAACTCTTCCAGACTGGGTTCGAGTAGCTCTTTCCTGAAGAATATTCTTCACCTGGTATCTCCTATCTTTCCTAACCATCCATTTTGATGAAGAATAGCCTAATTTATTTGGCCCTGGGTTCAATGTTAATCCGCAGGTTGGTTTAGACTCTCACTAGTTCCCTCGGAGAGAGAAAAGAGGAGCAAAATGAGGCCAACAATGCATTTCAATTTTTAAGGTTATTTTTAAAAAAGCAAGATGATGGGGGAAGACAGCATATATCTGTCTCTTGAAAGGAAAGAGCCTCTGTCTCTTGCCCATGGCTTTCTCTGACTTTGAAGCTCTGCTTCCTGCTGGAGCCTCCGAGCTCTGGGCGCCCTCTCAGCCCACGTGCTCCTGTTGAAGGTGATGAGGACAAAATTGGGCCAGGTTGCCCAAAAGACCCCCATCCTTTGTTCTCAGTGAATGCTCTCTCTTTCTGAAAATGCTCAGCTTTATCTAAGAAAGGGAAAGGGCAGACCTTATTTCATTAGAAGAAAGGAAGAGGGTCTGGGAGACTGTTCCTTCCCCAGGTATCGGTGAGTTGCTAAATAACAGGGAGAAGAGTCAGAGAAAGGACAAAAAAAATAAAAAATAAATAAATAAAAATAAATAAAAAATAAAACGACACAGCACAGCTCTGAGTCTCTCTCCTATCAGGTTTTACAGAGGGGCAATAGATTTTCTTCATTGCCAGTCCTGACTTATCACAGCCTTGTTTTTAATGAGGTATAATAAGGGGAACATTTTGTAACAACACGGTTCCCCTATTTTATCCCGCAAACAGCTGTGTCATGCTTGTGGCTGGAAGAATGAATCATATCTCTGCCGGCATATGCTAACTCCCATGTAATTACCCCAGCATCTTAAATAAAGCAGGTCCTAAACCTGTCGCTCACATTACAAGCAAACGGTGCAGACCTCGTAACTGGGGCCTCTATCATTACAATTAATTTATCACAGAAGCAACTGAGATTAGAGGCTAGAATTAAAACCCAGAGCATGGAGAGTCACCGTAGTGACACTGAAAAACAGGCTCTTGAGAGGCCGCTCGCTCCAACCGCTGCCCGACTAATGCCTTTCCTGGGGAAAAGCAGCCTTAGTGGGATTTTGTTTTCTTTACATTTTTTCCCACTCCAAGATTTTACTAAAGTGATTTCCCTGCCTCTCTTGATTCAGAATGATGCTGGAAAGATTCTACCTGATACTTAAAGAGAACTCGGAGCAGGAGTCACCATTTCCTCATTCTTAAACGACCACTGTCTCTCCATGCGTACAGTCCCCTGAGATGGCCCATTTGTTTTTGTTATTAGAAAGGAATTTCTCATGACATCAGTTTGTTTCCTTTCAGGGGGCAGGAGACTGGGGGAAGGGGGAAAAGAGCCCAGAGTGTTCGCTTCAAATACAAAATGCTGTCTGCCGCGCCACAGGCTGTGGTTCTCAACCAGGGTTCTTCAACTGAACCTCAGGGACCGAAAAATTACCTCAGTAACTATTTTCTTAGTTCTCCCAAGGATGGTACAATTAGTCCATCTAGAAAGTACATTCTAAAGGCACAAGAGAGAAGTTAATTCATTATGTTGAAGGGACAGCTTAGGGCATCTGTGCTTACTCTGGATGGAAAGGCTGACAGACAGACAGACTTTGGTACAGCATTATTCAGAAAGCCCACCAGAGAACCCTCTTCCAGGCCACAGGAGTCTGCCCCCTCCCCCAATCCTAATCACAGCAGGTCTCACTCAACCCCTCACACGGGGCTCCTTTCGTTCATGAAGTGGATAGGGGCTTCGCTGACCATCCCACCGAAAACTTGAAGTAGAATATCTCTGGTCTCCAGGCACGGACGTTGGGGGATCCTGGGGCTGCTTCGTTGTTGTCATTGTCACCAGAGCTCAGCAGTCTATTCTCTGTCAGTTCTGCCTGTTGTGTGGCAAAGTCTACTGTGTGCCCACTGAAACCTGTTTCTTCTTCCTGGGCATACAGCTAGACGGTCTTCCCTAGCCTCCCTTGCGGTTAGATATGACTGAATTCCAGTCATTGGATCAGAGGTCAAAGTGATGTGTGCTATGCTACTGCCCCTGGGCTAATAACAGTCTCCTACTTGATCCTTTATGTTCTCTTTCTTTTCTCAGATGCCGGCTAGAACATCCAGAAGAGGATTCTGAACCCTAAGGGTTGACGAACCTGAATTCCCAAATCACTGCTATGAAGCTGCCCTCAGAACAGGGTTTGCTTGGTGTAGAAATTACCTTACACCGAGTAATGAACTCTAAAAGTGAGCTGACCCAGCCCTTCCTCAGGAGGCTCTACAGCCTATGAAGGATAAGTGAGGAAGGAGAATCTGGATCCCAAGGCTAGGAAAACAGATTTGGATAGGGTGAGGGGCTTAGGATGGCAACAGCCAGCTATGGGCCCAGACTCTCCACCTGGAAGAGGGAGCTCATGGCGTTGGGGGTTTCTTGGTCCCTCACATACTTGATTTCATCTGATAGGCTTTGGAAGGCTCAAGGGAGAAGAGGTAATGAGGGGGTAGTCGGAAAGTCTGATTCAAATAGAATAATGAACATGTGTATGAAAGCAAACTAGAAATCAGGATCTTGAATCAGATCAAGTTGCTGGGCTGCTTACACACCTCGGCCCTGTCTCATCTGGTTACTTGTCTACTTTTGCCTACTGCCTATTCTCCAGCTCCCTGGATATATTTTCAAACACCTTTCCAAGGTAATCTGCTTGCCCACGAGCTTAGGAGCTCTTCAAGGTCAGAAGAGCCTCATTCCACTCTACACCACTTTAGCCGGTACCAGGCCTAGCTCAGGACTAGCTCAATATCTGCAGAATGAATGGGCACAAAACATTGCACGTGTCGGTTTTTTGTTTTGTTTTTATAGATTTTTAAAAGTCTTTATTTATTTATTTATTTGAGAGAGAGAGCATGAGAAGGGGAAGGGTTGGAGGGAGAAGCAGACTCCCATGTTGAGCAGGGAGCCTGATGCGGGACTCGATCCCAGGACTCTAGGATCATGACCTGAGCTGAAGGCAGCTGCTTAACCAGCTGAGCCACTCAGGTGCCCTAAAGATTTTTAAAAATTTATTTGAGAGAAAGAACACAAGCAGAGGCAACAACAGAGGGAGAAGCAGGCTCCCTGCTGAGTAGAGAGCCTGACTCGGGACTCCACGCCAGGACCCTGGGATCACGACCCAAGCCAAAGGCAGACACTTAACCAACTGAGCTACCCAGGCCACCCAGGCACTCCCAACGTGGCGCAGGTTAATGTAATGAGTTTATCTTCTAACTCTGCACGTTGGGATGCCCTCTAAAATAGTGCCCTAGAGGGGCGCCTGGGTGGCTCAGTGGGTTAAGCCGCTGTCTTCGGCTCAGGTCATGATCTCAGGGTCCTGGGATCGAGCCCCGCATCGGGCTCTCTGCTCGGCAGGGAGCCTGCTTCCTCCTCTCTCTCTCTCTCTGCCTACTTGTGATCTCTCTCTGTCAAATAAATAAATAAAATCTTTTTAAAAAATAAATAAATAAAAAAAATAGTGCCCTAGACACTGGAGATGGTTCCTTCTCCCACAATTCTTTTCAGCTTTCTTCCTGATCCAGAGCGACTATCTGGAAGCTGGGCTTCTGGCATTGAGAGGGTGGAGCAGAGCTAACTGGCCCACAGGAGAAGGAGCTGATCTCCTTGACATGTGTATGTCAATTAACACCAGGACTGAATCAGCCACAGGCTATGCCAAGGGCCAGCAATGTGAAATGTGAACAAGCCCAAGTACCTCATGCTATCAGAAAAGAACTCCTTTTCCTCCTGCAGAAGGACCGTTAACTCCACATAAGCTGTTCATTACTCTCACCAAGAGAAGGAACACAAAAATGCTTTGAAAAATCTGCGGCATATAAAAGGGGAACGGGGATGCCCAGGCGCTCAGTGGGTTGAGTGTCTGCCTGCGGCTAAGGTCATGATCCCAGGGTCCTGGATCGAGCCCCCGCATCGGTCTCCCTGCTCTGCAGGGAGTTGGCTAATCCTTCTGCTCTTTACCTCGATCATGCCTCTCACTCTCGCTGTCTCTCTGAAATAAATAAATAAAAATCTTTTTAAAAATAAAAAGATAAAATAAAACAAAAGTGGAAGAGATCAGTATTAGCACTGGTCTGATCTCCCTCCTTCCTTCAAATGTCTTTCTTCAAATGTCTACTGCAGCCCTCTCTCCCTACCCCTCCTGTCCACTTGAGAAGGGAGCCTGCAGAGATCTCGTCTAGACCAGTTCTGGTCTGGCTTACAAAGCATTCTTGGTTTTATCTCATTTAAAAAAATATTATCCCTTTATGGAAAAATGAATGGAGCCAGTTTGGAATAGATGTTCAGGAGTGTGGGTGCAGGAGTGCCTGTGTGGTACAGTTGACTGGGCACCCGATTCTTGGTTTTGGCTCAGGTCTGATCTCAGAGTTGTCAGAGAGATCCTCTCGTCAGCCTCCCCAGTCAGCATGGAGTCTACTTGGGTCTCTCTTTCCCTTTCCCTCTGCCACTCCCCTCCTCAAATAAATAATCCTAAAAAAAAAAAAAAAAAAAAAAGTGTGTGGGTTTAGAGTCGGGCTGATCAGGTTCAAGTTCTACTTCTGCTACTTATAAGTAGAGAAATCTTAGGAAAATTACTTCACCTCTTGAAGCCTCTGTTTTCTTATCTATAAAATGGGGATGAAATAAAAGCAAGTTCACAGGGACTGAAGTAGTGCACGCAAAACATTTGGCACAATGCCTGACAAATAACAGGCACCCAGGAAATGTTAGCTGCCATTGTTTTTGTTTGTTTTAAAGATTTTATTTATTTATTTGACAGAGATCATAAGTAGGCAGAGAGAGAGAGGAGGAAGCAGGCTCCCTGCTGAGCTGAAAGCCCGAAGCAGAGCTCGATGTGGGGCTCGATGTGGGGCTCGATCCCAGGACCCTGGGTCACGACCTGAGCCGAAGGCAGAGGCTTTAACCCACTGAGCCACCCAGGCACCCCGCTTAGCTGTCATTGTTTTGGTTTCCTGTCTCTGGATTAACACCCATCCTCCTGATGAGAACGATGATCCTCTTCTTGTTGAAGTCAGTCCTTCACATGTGCTCTGGATCCTATCCCTTCTTGCCATTTAAAAACTGCATCATTAATCATCATCTCTTTTTCTTGTACTACCCATCTTTTTCTTTGTCTGAATCATTTCCATCAACATTCACACACGTACTTGTCTCCTCTATTTAAAAAAAAAAATCCCTCACTTAACCTCACATCTCTTTACTTGCCATCATATTTTTATGCTCTTCTTTATAGCCAAACATCTCCAGTGTTGTCTACATATGCTATGTACCTTTTCTCACCTCTCATTAACTCTTCAACTCATGACAATTTGAATTTGCCCTGTCACTCCACTAAAACGGCTCTCAAGGCTACCAATCACCTTCCATATTGCCGAATCCTGCAGACACAACCCTTTACTTGATCTCTCAGTAGCATTTGACATAGCTCACCATTTGCTCTTTTCTTAAAATTCCCCTTCAGCTCCTTGGTTTTACCATCCTTCTCAGAGTCCTTTCTTCTTCTACTAAATCTTTAAATGTTATAGGTCTCTGGGGGTTGGATCTGTGCCCTTTTTCCCTGCTTTTAACATGATTTGCCTTGGTGATTTCATCTTTTTTAACACTCTAAATAATGAAATGTTGTTATAACGAAAACAGCAAAACATCTCAAATATAGGACACTGGCTTTGGAACTGGGCAGAGCTGCAAGGAAGCTGATATAAAAGACTAGAAAAAGAGTAGCTTGTATCATGTAGAGGTAAATACTTGGTTAAGCAATAGTAATCTGGAAGACAGAAAATGGATCTAATGAGCTAGCAGAACTGAAGGAGATCTTACAGTAAAATATTGAAATCACGAGCTGGTTGCTTTTAGGTACATTTGATGAGGCACTAAGAAGAAAGAGATAAACTTTAAAAAGAACTGGCTAGTCTACAAGCAGAATTCAGTGGAAATACAAAGAACTCAGAACTTAATGGGTTGAAACATAAAACTTTCTCAACTCCAACCTCTCCAGTAAAAGATTTTCAATTAAGATCCATCCTGGGGCTAAAGATCAAATTTAGGATGCTGCCAGAAGAGATCATTTCCAGGTGAGGTAAAAATTAAGGGTTTTCATTAAGCTCTGAAGGAAATAAGGTGGCACCTAGTAGGTTCTTTCTGCTGGAAAAGAGGCTCCTAGATAGCTCATGAGTGTGGTTCTCCAGGAGCCTGACATGTCCAGACTGCCAGTAATTAAGTCTGGATGGATCAAGTCTTGCAAAAACCGTGGGTGGGGCTTGTGGCACACAGAGCTGACTAGTATCAAATATATAGAAAACCCACAAAGTTTGTGAGAGAGTTGTATTGGCAAAAACACTGTCAGCTCTAACTAAAAGAGACTGAAACTGTTAAAGATATAAAAAGATCTCTGAGTCCTCAGATTTCTATGGACAGGCAGTAGGCAGAAAAATATGCTTAGCCTTCAGAAAGATATGCTATTTAATGTTCTTTTTAGAAGCAGTCAAGGCAGGTCTCCTGGGTGGCTCAGTCGGTTAAGGGTCTAACTCTCAATTTCAGGTCAGGTCACGAACTCAGTGTTGTGAGATTGAGCTCTGTGTCAGGGTACACACTGGGCTGCTTAAGATTCTCTCTCTCCAGGGCGCCTGGGTGGCTCAGTGGATTAAGCCTCTGCGTTCGGCTCAGGTCATGATCTCAGGGTCCTGGGACCGAGCCTGGCATGGGGCTCCCTGTTTAGCGGGAATTGCTCAGCAGGGCAATTCCTCTGCTTCCCCCTCTCTGCCTGCCTCTCTGCCTACTTGTGATCTTTCTCTCTCTGTCAAATAAATAAATAGAATCTTAAAAAAATATATATTCTCTCTCCCTCTCTCTTTGCATCCTAGAAGAAGCATCCAAGGCTTATGGAAAAGGAAGAACTTCTAGAGGATAGAACAAAGAGCTATAGTGAACAACAGATTGGAGAGCTACTCCCAGAAAACAGAACTGAGGACTAATCAAAGAATTCCCAACTCCCAGGATGGTTGGACCTGTTCATTTGCCCAGTAGAATTTCAGAACTGCTATGGATTTGATAATTTCTATCTGCATCTAGTTCTCTTTTTTGAATGGAGTAGTTTATTGCTGTTTTCTTGTACCTATTCCACCAATGTATATTAAATGGGTGGTGGTATTGTTGTTTTATTTATTTATTTTGGTTCTTAGGTCATCAGATAAAGAGAAGTCACAGTTAGACCTAACATAGGGATTATAAGATTATAAGATCCTAGACTTTAATAAGCCAGGTGCCATGATTTAGATAAAATGTGGGGGAGTCTTGGGATTGTAGGTGAGTGTGTTTGGCAAGTGGGAGTTATGTGAATATTCATGAACAAGGGGTAGACTGTGCTAGATTAGATTATTGTCCAAATATATTTACTCCCCTGCTGTCTCCATGGAGAAGTTTACTTTCCTGCTTCTTGACTTTTGGCTCAATTATGTGATTATTTTGGCCAATGGTACATTGGGTCAGATATTCCCAAGCACAGACTTGAAATGTACTTGTGGGAGGGGCCCTGGTAAGGCCTCCCTGTAGTATTTGCTGCCCCTGCTACAAGGTTCCAATGTCAGTCTCTACAGTGTTTCTGAAGTCACAGATCATATACTGTGAAGAAGCAGAGGGGTTCCAGAGCATGAAGATCCTCCTATATGGGAGAGGTAGAAAGAAAAACCAGGGACTGGATCCTGGTACAAGCTACAGATTGGGGTCCGACTTTCTAGCTTTTCTAACCTCAAGCTTCTCCAAGTCAAGATCTCTGACCTTTTTATTTTAAAGTAAGATCTATCCCCATTGGGCTTGAACATTTTTTTTTTAAGATTTTATTTTTATTTATTTGTCAGAGAGAGGAAGCACAAACAAGGGGAGCGGCAGGCAGAGGGAGAGGGAGAAGCAGACTCCTTACTGAGCAAGGAGCCCAATGCGATGTGGGGCTCGATCCCAGGACTCTGGGATCATGGCCTGAGCTGAAAGCTTAACCAACTGAGCCACCCAGGCACCCCTGGGCTTGAACTTAGGACTTCAAGATCAGTGCTCTACTGACTGAGTCAGCCAGGTACTCCAAGATCTTTTACTTTAATCTCTAAAACTTTTCTACTTTCTTTTCTTTGTTCAGGCACTAACATTTTATTAAATATTATATGAACTTTATGATACAAAGATATAGGATACAGACATTCTATATGATATGAAGATATGAAATGTAATAATAAAAGGAACATCTGTGAACCACCATCCAAACTTAAGAAATAGAACATAACAACTAATAGTTATGTGCTCCTTCTGGAGGCCATCTCCTTACCTCCCTCCCTCATCCCTTCCCAGACTTATGTGTATTCTTTCGCAACTGTTCTTTTTTTCTACTCAATGTTATATTTCTAAGTGTTCTCTATGTTGATTCTAACGGTAATGGTGCTTTCATTTTCACCTCCTTATAGTATTCAGTTATATGATTATACCACAATCTGTTAATCCATTCTCTTGTTAATGGACGTACAGGTTATTTACAGGCTTTGTTTTGTTGCTATTACGAACAATTCTGCCATGAACATTCTTGTACACACATTTTCTGGAGGATGTGAGCAGGAGTTTCTCTAGGGAATATACCAAGGGATGGAAATGCTAAGGCATGTGATGTTACTGTTCAGCTCTACAAGAATGTAAGCTGCAATGCATGAGGTCAGTGTTTTCTATTTTGTTCATTACCATTTCTCCAAAATATAAAACAGTGCTTGACACAGAATAGGTGACTCAATAGTTAGTGGTTGAATAAATGAAGATAATGCTTTGTTTTTTCAAAGTGTTGATACCAAATTTTTATTCCCAGCAGCCCACCAGGTGCTACTTATTATTACTTTTTTTTTTTTGAAGATTTTTTATTTATTCATTTGACAGAGAGAGATCACAAGTAAGCAGAGAGGCAGGCAGAGAGAGAGGAAGGGAAGCAGGCTCCCTGCTGAGCAGCCCGATGCAGGACTCGATCCCAGGACCCTGAGATCATGACCCGAGCCGAAGGCAGCGGCTCAACCCACTGAGCCACCCAGGCGCCCCTTATTATTACTTTTTTGATCAAACCCAAATACCTCTTTCCCTGACCCATTTGCTCCTGTGTTCCACAGTGGACTTTTCATTTTCTTCTCACTTCTATAGCTAACAAACTTGAAGTGGTCACCCTTTCTGTGTGAACTAGCACAGTTTAACTCTTCCAAGCTTCAGTTTCCTCACTTGTAAAATGGGGATTGCAGTGCCTTCCACTGCAAAGATTTTTACACACTCAATAATGATACCAATGAATGATAAATCCTATTACAGAGAAACTCTCTTATCCAATGTATTGGTTGATTATCCAAAAAGTCCCGTAAAGCAGAATGTCATTTAAAAAGATATATACTTACCTCAAACATTTTATTTTAACTTAAAATATACAAATGTAGATTCATTCTCCAATTTTTTGATGTAAGGCCAAGGAATGTGCCTGCTGACTGGCTTTCCAGATCTTTCTTGTGTAAATCACACCCATAATACATTGTCTTCATTTCTTGGTTTTAGTTTTTTATAGAGGAACAAGAACTTAGAGAAATTAGAGGGCCGATTCCCAGATTGTTGTGATGTTTTCCCTCAGTCAGTATTATTCACAGCTTTTTTGGCAGCCATTATTTTAAAAACTCACCTTGGTTTTCAACTTGGCTTTCATAAAACAACAACATAAAAATCTCTCCAATTTTATTGTTGAATTAACAAAATATTTCATGAAATAAGGCAGTTATAATAGCAACTGCCATTGGCATAAACAGGCTTAGGGGCAAGTATCTCCGGGTCTCGGTTACAAGTCAGCTGGTGGGAGAAGCAGTGAGATGGCGTATCCGATAACAGCAAAATCAAGAGTAGCCATCACCTGCATCACTGTAGGCATTAGTACATTTTACACACGGCATAGAAAGCAACAGTTAACCAGGCAAGTAAGTTAAGTGAAAGTTGAGAGAGCTACTCAACTATTATTCTCTTTGCTTCTACCATTGCCATAGTTACAAGGCCCATCTATCTCCTCAGCTGATCCCCCTGAATGAAATCAGCCTCTTATGTTAGGCTTGGTTCATTTTCTAGGTTTGTCCCATTGGCCAGTAAGGGACAGAGGAAGACGTGGACTCCCCAGTGAATGAAGCCTGGTAGGCTGGAGGAGATTTTAAGATACTCAGCGATTGAAGTTGCTCTTGATTTCTAAGAGTCCCTTGTCCCTGATGAGTTGAGATAGGAACACAAGTAGAGAGAAAGTTCCACCTTTCTACACTGTCCTCTGACGGAGAGGAAGAAGGTCTGACTTTAATTAGTCAGACCGTCACCCTACTAAACTCCACTGAAACCAAAACAAACCAGGCAGTCCCATATGTCATAAGAATTAAAGGCATGGTTCCCACTTCCTAACGATGCTTTTACAGAAACCGTTCCACTGTAAAACTTTATGATTTGAATCTTTATAGCCGCCAGCAGAGCACATGTTCACTGCCTTAAATTATAACTTAATCACAATAGAAGCTGACTTTCCAGCCCTTTGCAGTTAAGACAAGAAAGGGAAGGGCCTATAGAACAAATTGGCCACTATTCCTCTGCCCGCCTGCCTCCTCCTGGGTTGTAGAGTCCCAGGATGTGCAGGGACATGAAGAAACACACACTTCGCAGTCCAGGAAGACCTAAGGGAGAACCTTTTAGTAAGGCCTAGAGACATGAATGTGTCCTGTCTGGCGCTCACGTGGTCTGATCAGGGCAAAGTGAAAGCTGCCAAGAGAGTAAGAGGAAGAAAGGGAACACCAGCAGGGCTCACAGGTATCCTAATCCCACCTCATCACTGTGCTGCTCAGATGACTCTTCCTTAACTTTGGTTGAGCATCCTCTATCGTTGGCGACTGAGATGACACAAAAGGAAACAAAAGTACAATCCCACTACCTCTTCTCAGTTCAATATGGCTAAAACATCAAGTCAGAGGAGGAGAGTAATAGAAGGTGTTGAGCACCTCCCCCTTCAAAAAAAAAGCAGAGGCCAGATCTTGAACAGCCTTTATTTAGACAATAGGGAGTGATTAAAAAAAAAAAAAAAATTTTTTTTTTTAAAGGGATGTCTCTTTCTATTGAGTACTTTGAGGAGGAAAGGGCTCTCCCTGGGCCCTAGAAGGTACATCGTTAAGGGCCGGCCTCAATCTCAAGCCTTTACAACAATCTTATTTTTTTTTTAAAGTTGTTATTTATTTATTTGACACAGAGAGAGAGAGATCATAAGTAGGCAGAGAAGCAGGCAGAGGGGGAGGGGGAAGCTGGCCCCCTGCTGAGCAGAGAGCCTGATGCAGGGGCTTGATCCCAAGACCATGGGATCATGACCTGAGCCAAAAGCAGAGGCTTAACCCACTGAGCCACCCAGGCACCCCGAGACTGATTTAAAAAAAAAATTTTTTTAAGATTTTATTTATTTATTTGACAGACAGAGATCATAAGTAGGCAGAGAGGCAGGTAGAGAGAGAGGAGGAAGCAGGCTCCCTCCTGAGCAGTAAGCCTGATGCGGGGCTCAATCCCAAGACCCTGGGATCATGACTGAGCCGAAGGCAGAGGCTTTAACCCACTGAGACACCCAGGTGCCCCATGATTAAGAATTTTTAACACTGAAGTGCCATGATGTAATTGCCTTTTAAAAAGACTCTACACCCAAAGAAGATGTACAAATGGCGAAAAAAATGAAAAGATGCTCAACATCAGTAGTCATTAGAGAAGTGCAAATCAAAACCACAATGAGATGTCACTCCACACCCAGGAGGATGGCTATTAAAAACAGAGAAGCCAGCCAACCAACCAGGAAATGGCAAAGATTGGCCAGGATGTGGAGAAATTGGAACCCTCACATATTACCTACCGATGGCAATGGTGGCTGTCAACTATGTAGCCTCTGTGGAAGCCTGTATGGCAGAGAGTTAACCAATGACCCAGAAATTCCACTCCTAGGTATATACCCAAGAGAAACAAAAGCTTATGTCCACATAACAAACCACATTAGTGCTCATAATAGCCGAGAAGAGGAGATGACCCCAATCTCCAGCAAATGATAAATGGATAAACCAAATGTGATGCATCTGTATGATGGAATATTATTCAGTCATAAAAAGGGCTGGAGTACTGACATATGCTGTAATGTGAATGAACCTCAAAAAATATGCTAAGTGAAAAAAGTCAGACATGAAAGGTCACATGTTGTACGCATCCACTTATGTATGATGTCCAGAATAGGCAAATCCATAAATACAAAGAGTGGATTACTGGTTGCCAAAGGGGGGTTGGGAGGCACAGTTTCTTTTTGGGGTGATGGGAAAGTCCTGGAATTAGTCAGAGGTGATGACTGTACACCATTGTGAATATACTAAAAACCACCAAGGTGTATTACTTCAAAATTTTAAAAAATGATGAAATTTAATTGATTTTTTAAAAAAATAGACTGGAGAGGAGCAAGATAAAGACCAGAGAGACTAGTTTAGAAACCTATTTGAATAATCTAGGTAAATTAGAAGAGTGAGAAAGGAAAAAAAACAGCAGGGATCTGATGAGGGGCTAGACTAAGGTAGTGGTAGTGGGGATTGAGGAAGACACAGATTTAAACATATTTAGGGGTAAAAGTAATCAGATCTTAGTGCTTAATGTAAGGGGTTTGGATGACTAGATGGGCAGTGCTACCATTAACCAGAATAGGAAACAAAAAAAGAGCAGGAGTGGGCTGGAAGGAAAATATGATTTCTTCTTTGGACATGGTAATTACGAGGTGGGAGCTTCTAGGTGCTTCATTCAGTCAACCAATATGCAAACACCTACTAGGTATCTGGTGGGAATACCCAGGAGGTAGGTATTGACTTCATTTTCAGAGCTGGATAGAATTCTTTGCTGGATGTAGCTATTTTGAGATTCACAACACAGAGCGCGGATAGAATCATTTAGGGAAAATGGGTAGATGAAGGCTGAAGACACTCTTCGAGGGTTAGGATTCCTCAAAAGAGGCAAAGAAAAAGCAGAGAGGCAGAAAACTGCAGAATTCAAGGAAATGTAGTACGAAAAGAAAGGCACCGAGGCCAGCTACAATGAAGGGCAGTCTGATTAAAATAAAGGCTGAAAAAAGTACCCCCTGGATTTGGTAATTAGGACGCCCCATCCGCCTACCAGTGCAGTGATGGAAGTCAACACTTCTGCAAGCAGTTGGTTAATAAGGAAGCAGAGACAACTTTTTGTTCCCTCAACAGATGTTTACTGAATGCCTGGTATGTGTCCGGCGATGATAGAGGAGATCCTTCCGGGAGGTTTGGAAATAATGGGAAGGAAAGAAATGGGACCGTATGGGATACCTGGGTGGCTCAGTCAGTTAAGTGGCTGCCTTCGGTTCAGGTCAGGATCCCAGAGTCCTAGGATCGAGTCCCACATCGGGTTCCTCCTCGGGGAGGGAAGCTTCTCCCTTCCTGGGAGGGAGGCAGGGAGCCTGCTTCTCCCTCTGCCTCTGCCTGCCACTCCACCTGCTTGTGCTCTCTCACTCTCTCTCTCTGACAAATAAATGAATAAAAACTTAAAACAAACAAACAAAGAAGAAAACAGGACCATAAATGCAGGAGGATGGAGGCACAGAGGGGAAGGGAAATCTGGCAGGATAGGAGAGCACAGTTACTGTGAGAAGTTTAAGGTTGGCGGGTTCTGAGTGATAAGGTTCATGGTGTGGCCATGGGACTAGACAGCGAAGTTAATGGTGATAAAGGTCTTTAGAAATTAATAGGCCAAGAAGCTATAAATGTAAGGTATTGGATCATTCCATCCAACAGATGAGGAGGAGAGTCAGAAAATTGGCAAATGACAGAAGGAAGAAGGAAGAGACACCAGAATAGTGCAACAGAAAGGGCCTCAAAGGGGGTATTGTGTTCATCTCTTTGTTCCCCTTTATTGCAAATAAACACACTCGTATATTCCACGGCCAGCTGCACAGACGCTGCTCCATGGTAAATGCTGCTGACTGACCGACATGGCCTCCCAAAAGCATCTCAGGGTCTCTTAAATGAACTCCTGACATTCCCAACCCAAATGAGTTCTCTCCCATTATCTACAGTCTGTGAATGGTACCGCCATCTAGCCACTCAGGAAACAGGGCTGACACTTTCCTTCCCCTCTGTCACTCTTCAGATGGAATCCACCAGAGAGTCTTGCCGATTTTACCTACCAGGCGTCTTTCTCCACCTGCCCTCCAGCGCTATAACGCAAGCCGCCATCCCCTCTCTCGGCTTCCTGGCCCACCAGTGCAATCCGCTCTTGCCATCACCAATTCACTCTCCCCTCTATGGCCAGAGTAGTAGTTTAAAAATGTGCATCTGCTCCAGGTCTTGGCCCCCTTCTTCTCCATCCCCAAACCCTCTGAAGGGTTTCCATTGGCCTGAGGACTCTGACTGAGCTCCTTAAGGCCAGACCTGTCTCTCCTCAGCCTTGCCTCAGACCACACAGTCATCAGCATGTCCAATTCCCGCCCCCCCTCGGCCTTGTCATGAGCCCTCCCGTTGGGGCCTTTGCACGTGCCTCTGCCTCCGCCTGGCACCTTCCCTACTCCTTGTTGCCTCGTTAAACTCCTACTCAACTTTCCTAAAACCCCTGTCTGGGTCACATCATACCCTGAGGCTTTTGCAACCCGCCACAGTTACCAGTTTTACATTTGTTTGAATAAATATTTGGTTAATGTCTGTCTCTATGAGGATAGGGGCTGTGCCTGACACACGCAGAAGGAACACAGTAAATATTTATTGAATGAATGATATCGTAATAAACTTGCCCAGTGTCATTAAGTGGCAGATCTGGGACTATGTCCCAAGAGATGGAGCATTAGGTGGTAGATTACCTTCCATTTCTGAGATTTTGTGGTTTCTAGGTGACTTTTCATTATTTTCCTTTCCCTTCTTATACTAGACCTTGTGAACACCCCTCCATTGGGTACCAGAAGGAATTAAGGCTTCTAAGGACGGGAATAAATTCATTCCTTTGGGTGCTAGAAATCTTTCTTTGGCCAGAGACTTAAAAAAGACTCCTCGGGGTGCCTGGTGGCTCAGTGGGTTAAAGCCTCTGCCTTCGGCTCAGGTCATGATCCCAGGGTCCTGGGGTCGAGCCCCGCATCGGGCTCTCTGCTCTGTAGGAAGCCTGCTTCCCTTCCTCTCTCTCTGCCTGCCTCTCTGCCTGCTTGTGATCTCTGTCTGTCAAATAAATAAATAAAAATCTTAAAAAAAAAAAAAAAAGACTCCTCAATGGCAACCTTAGTAATAGGTCAGTCACTTTGTCTCCACCTAAACACATCGAATAACAAAGCTCAATTCTTCTCTGAAAGATTTCTTCTGATTTTTCCTTTATTTTCTTTAATAATGTATGAGTTGAGGTTTTTTTCATGTAATTACTGGCTTTTTGTATTTTTTTCTAAAATTAGTGCTTATATCCCTTACCTACTTCTCCCTCTGTCTTAATTTAACTGATTTATAAACTCTGTAGATTAAGGAAATTAGCCCTTTGCCATATCATGTGGCAAATATGTTCTCCAGTTTGTTGATCTTCTGATATTATTTATGTCATCTAAACAGTTCTATTCTAAATGGAAGAAAATGTCAAATAGACACTAGGACAAAGAAATTTTCCTCTTATCCTTGTTCTCCAGCTTAATTCTCCTCCCAAAGGCAAGTGCTATTAATGGTGTCTTACAGATCTTTCCAGAGCTTGCTTGAACAATAACAATTTGTATGGTGTCTGTTCCCTCCTCCCCACACCCCAGAAAGTAACAGTGTACTCCATATTCTGCAATTTTCCTTTTTACTTACAACACAGGGTGTATCAGAGACCTCCCTGCATCAGTACCTAAAGAGCCAACAGACATTGCCCAATCCCCCTCCACATAGAGGATGGAGTGATTTACACTCCCATCAGCAATACACGTGAATGCCTCTTTCCACACCCTTCACCAACACAATGTTAAAACTTTTCTTGATTCCTGACAACCTGATAGGTAAAAAAGGCTGCATGCATTCCTCTAAGAGTGAAGTTGAGCATCTTTTCCTATATTTAAAATGCTGAGGACCATTTACAATTTTTTATGGCTTTAAGACTTTTCCATTTTCCAAGAATTAGGATTAAGAAGGATTACTGTGATTACGGGAGAAAGGATCTTTGCTAATCTTGATCTAGTAGCCTACTTTCCCACTGGGGTAGCGGTGGGAGGGTTTGAGCTTTGGCCTTCTTTTTATCAGCAACATATCTGTGACTAAGTCTAAATTATGGCAGAGTAGAAAGAGTTTGGGCTTTAAGGTCATGCAGACTTAAATCGGAGTCCCATCATCGTCCTTTCCTTATTGAAGTGTTGCTGTGTCAGGCTCAGTGCAGGATGCTGGAGATTCAAAGATAATGAAAATAGGAGCGCCTGGGTGGCTCACTGGGTTAAAGCCTCTGCCTCCCGCTCAGGTCATGATCCCAGGGTCCTGGGATCGAGCCCCGCATCGGGTTCTCTGCTCTGCAGGGAGCCTGCTTCCTCCTCTCTCTCTGCCTGCCTCTCTGCTTACTTGTGACCTCTGTCAAATAAATAAGTAAAATCTTAAAAAAAAAAAAAAAAGATAAGGAAAACACAGTTCTTGCCGTCCAGGAGTTCTCAGTACTAGGAAGACACAAGACACATAACCAGTACATGTAACGCAGAATATATAACGTGAATGCTGTTGCTGATGGGGTATGGATGACAGCCGGTGGGCCTGTGGACGATGAACTGGGAAAAGATGAGACCAGAGACAAAGAGAGCAGTTATCAGGCCATGGCAGCAATCTAGGCAAGCATGAAGGAGAACCACATTCTGCATATAATGAAGCAAAATAAGTAAGACTTACTGGTTTTGGTAAAAGCAAGGGATGAGACTAGAGTAGTGCCTTGAGGACTGAGAGGTGAGGAATCTGTTCTCTCTTCGCTATGACAGTTCTGGTGACTTATTAGATGCTCGCTCCTCAGATAGTCCCTCCTTCCTCCTTCCGTGCCTCCACCTCCATCTTCCCGGCTCCCTGGATATTTCCTTGCTCGTATGGCTTGCTTTGACTTCACCGCAGGGCGAAGTCATCTTCCTACCCTTGACTTTGGGCTTGGCTCTTGATGTGCTTCATTCAGGGAAATGTTAGCAGATATTATGCAAGCAGAGGATGGAAATGTGCTGGCAAAGTTGGCCTTAGTCTCTTGGACTCTTGCCTTTCACGGTGAGGAAAAACATGCCTCTGGGAGTTGCTGGTTCAAGGAGAATAAAGGCACATGGAGCAGCCCTGGAGCTCACCCACAGTGGAGCCAAGCCTGGCAGAGCCCAGCCTAGATCCCCTGATCCGATATCTGTGCATTCGAGAAATGAATACTTGCTACCTTCGAGCACTGAGTTTTGAGTGGCTTGTTAGGCAATGTTGGGGCAAGAGCTGCTAATATAGGTTTCCAACAAAGAGATCTCTCCTCTAGGCTAACCATCCTCACTTCCTTCCACAGTAATCATATGCCTTCTCCTTTCTCAACAAGATATACCAACTGGGACCAATTAGGGGGTACTCCTCAAAATCATCAAATTAGAATTCTGTGTTCATGAGGGCCTCTTCTCCCTCTTCCCTTTCACTCTGCCTCCATCCTAGAGCCAGCCAAATAGAAGGCTCTTCCTTCCAAAAGGAAGAAGAAATCTGTCCTTGGGGCCTGGGCTCAAAGAGACTTTAGAATTAAGAGGTTCAAACTCAGAAGGGAGTGGTTCTCAGCACCTGGCTAATTCTAGAAACTCAATTTATTCTATAAACCAAGAAAGAAGGCCAAGAGCCATCTAAAATGTCTAAAACATGGAAACTAGTTATACACCAATGGTCTGTAGTTAAGACGCTAAAGAGAATGTTTTTTATCCAAAATCACCTAACGCTAGGAAGATAAAGGAGGATTAGGGGCAGATCCATGTTTTTTTTTTTTTTTTTAAAGATTTTATTTATTTATTTTGACAGAGAGAAATCACAAGTAGATGGAGAGGCAGGAGAGAGAGAGAGAGGGAAGCGGGCTCCCCGCCGAGCAGAGAGCCCGATGCGGGGCTCGATCCCAGGACCCTGAGATCATGACCCGAGCCGAAGGCAGCGGCTTAACCCACTGAGCCACCCAGGCACCCCCAGATCCATGTTTTGTGGCCTCTGAAGCTTGGCATATACAACTTTGAGGGTTCTCTTAAAAAGAAAAGAAAATGAAATAGAAGTACAACTATAAAATTACATTCAAAAGTGAGTATGTATTTAACACGACAAATGATAGCACAACAAATAACAAAATTTTTGAAGCTGACCATAGGCACGCTGGGATAGCTCAGTTGTTTGCATCTGCCTTCGGCTCCGGTCATGATCCCAGGGTCCTGGGATGGAGTCCCACATCGGGCTCCCTGCTCAATGGGGAGTCTGCTTTTCCCTCTCCCACTCCCCCTGCTTGTGTTCCCTCTCTGGCTCTGTCTCCTCTCTCTGTCAAATAAAGAAATAAAATCTTTAAAGTTGACCATAAACATCCCCCCAAATTTTTAATAGGATTTTAAAACTAATTGTCTGATATACCCCTAAGTGATTATTGCCTACAATTTTGGGGTTGCAGACTTTCTGATGGATTCTTCATATGAACACGTTTAAGTATCATTCTCTATAGAAAAATCGAAATATAATTCAGCCTTCTACCACTGTTGATCAAACTTTATTATTTATAACTTAGAAGATTTTCTTTCAGCTTCAAAACTCCCCATTAGTATTGTTATATAAATCTTTTAGTATTGTTGTGAAATTTGGGGAAACATCTATCAAATTTCTTTTGTTTAGGAGTTGTAAGATTTCAGGGCATTCTGAATTTTCCTGAATACTCTTGGACTTCATTGACACTTTTTTTTTTATCAGTTTATTATTGATGTCCTAGCTATAATGGCATATTAGGAGTTTTATGTTACCTTTGGTGATGTCAATATACTGTGGAGATATGTAAAATATATAACTTCGCATAAGAATGCACTCGTTATGAATAGTGTTGTTATGGGTTTATGCCCTATAAACATAGGAATTTTAATAAACTCTATCTTGTGTGATTTTCATTGAAAAAAATGTGTATGATGCATTTATCATTGTATATAGTGCATTAAGGAGGATATTCCCAACAGGGGAGAGGCTCTGTTTTAACCAGGCATTAATAAGAACCAAAATTTCTGGGGCGCCTGGGTGGCTTGGTCAGTTGAGCATCTGCCCTTGACTCAGGTCATGATCTCAGGGTCTTGGGATCAAGCCCCACATTGGGCTCCATGTCCTCGGGGAGTCTGCTTCTCTCCCTGCTCATGTTCTCTCTCTCCCAAATAAATACATAAAATCTTAGTAAAAAATCATAAAACAAAATCGTAGTTTCTGGATCCATATATTTTCAGCCTTGCTTCTCTCCTATTGCAGGGTGCTGCCATGGGGCACATTCACATTTCCTGCAAGGTCTGGCCTCCCACCTTCTTTTTTTTTTTTTTTTTTTTTTTTTTTAAAGATTTTATTTATTTATTTGACAGAGAGAGATCACAAGTAGAGAGGCAGGCGGGGGTGGGGGGGAGCAGGCTCCCTTCTGAGCAGAGAGAACCCGATGAGGGGCTCGATCCCAGGACCCTGAGACCATGACCTGAGCCAAAGGCAGAGGCTTTAACCCACTGAGCTACCCAGGTGCCCCTGGCCACCCACCTTCTTGTGCTGATGCCACTGAGTTAGCAGAGGGGGCCATATGCCAACCACATGCACCATGAATCTCTTCAGTGAACACCACTAGGACTTTCTGATTTTCCAATACTCCTTGCCCTTCTTTCCTCCCCTCTACAGAGTCAGCCAGTTCACACATCTTTTACCTTCTTTTAGATAAGCGTCTTGAAATAGATAGCTACACTCATTATCTCCACTTCTCACCTCCAATTTACTACCAACTCTCACAAGTCTAGCTTCTGCTACTAAAACTGCAGATACCAAGAGTTAAAGGGGCTGTTGGTGTCCTGTCTGTATCCCTGCCCTTACTACTAGAGGGCACACTAGACTTCCAAATGCCAGGACTTGTGTTCATTTGCTTCCTTATACATCCAAGGTCTGCTTTCTTGTCTAAACAGCAGACTGGAAATGTCACTGAATTAATGCCCTCCAAGAGCAGCTCTCAACCAATGACCCGCAGGAGTTGGTATATAAATACTCCAGGTCTCTCATTCCTTGAGAGGGATAACTATGAGCTGGGTGTTCTGCACTGACTTCCAGAATTTTCCCTGGGAGATTAAACTCCAACTGCTCACAGTGGCTGCTGGCTTGGTAACTCATCCTTTACCGGGTTTTTCCCCGTCCTGTTTCACTCTCTCCCACCTCCCAGTTTTCCTTCATCTTCCAAATACACTAATGTTTATCTCAGGGTCTGCTTAGGGAAACTAAAACCTAGCACCAAGATCACTACCAACATCCTAATCATTTCAGCCCTAATTACTTAGTCAGTTAACAGATATGCATTGAGTACCTGCTAGGTGTTGGGCACTGTCTCATCTTCTCTCACCTCTTTGTTACTTTTGATTCTGGCAACCACTCCTTCTTGAAGCCCTCTTTCCTTGGATTCAGACTTCCTTCTTTCATCAGCGGCTCCTGTTCCACCTACCCCCTACGCGGTGATATTCCCCAGAGTTCCCAGCTCCACCAATGTTCTTCCCACTTGACATGCCCTTAGTG
This sequence comes from Mustela erminea, assembly GCF_009829155.1. Classification (NCBI taxonomy): domain Eukaryota; kingdom Metazoa; phylum Chordata; class Mammalia; order Carnivora; family Mustelidae; genus Mustela; species Mustela erminea. The sequence continues at coordinate 75,275,146 of NC_045623.1, forward strand.
ATGTGACATACCCATACGGGGTCAAATCCCACTTATTTATTGAAGATTTCCAAATCTCTTTATCTACTTTTACTCTCTCCTAGGTTCTAGACTTTTATGTTCTACTGCCTGTTGGGTATTTTCACCCATAAGCTGCTAAATCACCCCAAATTCAATATATCCAGTGTTCAAAGGGTTATTGGATGGGTTCTGTGTAAAGAGGAGTATGTGAGGAAAAGGAAGAAAAGATATTGGTAAGAAAGTAGTTAAAAGCAATGCACCACAGGATCTAGGCTCAAAAAGGAGGGAAGTGATACTGGGAGGCTAAGAGATTGGCACAAAAACGGAAGAGTCAAAGGCAGTCTGAGATTACCCAACAGATACACACATTTTCAGGGCACTAGCAAAGCAAAGGGACCACCTACAACATATTTGGGGAAAGAACCTGAAATTTTTTAAAAAAAGAGTGCTGAAATAATCACCATGGGAAAAGTCAGAACTTTACTGGATTTCCTTATGCTTATTTTACAAGTTAGTATTGTTTTTATTCTAAATTCCATAGGGGAGCATTCTCTTTTCTGGTGCTTAGGAAGATTAAAGGTCTGGTCTGGGTCTGGGAAGCTGATGAAATTAAGACATAGCTAGAAGAGACGCAAGGGAGAGAGGATGCTGGAGTGATAGGGGTTGTCATCCAAGATGAGATGTTCTCTTAACTGACCTTGTCCTTACTGACCTACTGGATTCACTACAACTTTTCATTTCCACTGTGATACTCACCAGTTAATGGCCACAGCACCCTGAATGTTCCTGGTGAGTAAGTTAGTCTGGTACGTCCGTGTCTGATTCCAAGAGTTGAGTGGAAGTCGCTGTTTAGGCCCAAAATTGTTTATGCCAATGATAATGATCACTGAATTTACATAATTTAAGTAAACATTATGTAAACCAATGGTACAAAAAGAAAGAGAATTGTTTCCAAGAATACAAAACCAAATGCTTTGGAAAGTCTCAATAAAGGTAAATCTTTTCATTTCATTTCGCTTGCTTTATTTATTTATTTATTTATTTAAGAGCGAGAAAGAGGGAGAGTGAACAGGGGGTGGGGACCAGAGGGAGAGAGAGAGAATCTCAAGCAGACTCCATGCTGAACACGGAGCCTGACGCAGGGCTCGATCTCATGACCCTGGGATCATGACCTGAGCTGAAACCAAGAGTCGGACACTTAACCGACTCAGCCACCCGCCCCTAAGTTTCCTTTTTTAAATGCTCTTGAATTGGGTATGGGTGGGACAACTGGAAAATAGTTAACATCTACTGAATGTTTACTGTGTCAGGTACCACAAAGCCTTTATATAAAATATAATAACTCTCTTAAGTGAGTACTGAGGAAACAGAAGCACAAAAACACTAAACAACTTGCCTGAGTTCGGAAGCAGTGCATCCAGGATTTGAACCCAGGCTTTCTGGCTTGAGAGGCTGTGCTCTTTACCATTATTATGCTATTCTGTACAAAATCTGAAAAATCCTAGTAATAGAATCTGTGCTAAGGTTATTTTACAAGAAGTATTTGTTCTACTTTTCTACTTTATCTTTTTTTTCTTTAAGATTTTATTTATTTTTTTGAGAGAGAGAGAGACAGAGCAAGAGAAGGAACACAGGCAGGGGCAGTGGGAGAGGAAGAAGCAGGCTTCCTGCTGAGCAGGGAGCCTCATGCGGGGCTCCATCCCAGGACCCTAGGATCATGACCTGAGCTGAAGCCAGACACTTGATGGTCAACTGAGGCATGCACCCTCTTGTTCTACTTTAAAAAACTTGAAGCTAAAAATCCAAAGATGATTCCATATAGGTGCAGTCATTCAAGAATCAAGGACTCCACACTTCAGGAAAGGTCTTAAGAAGATGAGCCAGTGTGCATTTATATGTTCTAAATTAGAATAAAATGTTGAACACCTATATGTAGTAGTTTTCATGACTTCCTACCTTAACTGATTTTGATTCATCAATATTGTAGCAATGGTGAATGAGTAAGACTTTTTCTGTTTTAGCATTTAAAATTTTGGAGATGGAATAGCAATAGATAAAGAATCTGTTATTTTCTGAAAACACAGATCTGAATATAACATCTGATTTCCACTCTTGACTCTAGGGAACAAACTGAGGGCTGCTGGAGGGGAAATGGGTGGGGGCATGGGGTAACTGGGTGATGAGCATCAAGGAGGGCACGTGTTATGCAGAGTGCTGGATGTTATGCGCAACTGATGAATCATTAAACACTACATCAGAAACTAATGATGTACTATATGTTGGCTAATTGAATTAAAAAAAAATGCCTTTGATTTCCATACCTTTCTCCCACTCCCAACTGGGAAAAAATCCAAAGATACAGACAGGATCCTTCTTACCTCTTTGATTTTTATCTTCAGCCAATTCCCTTACTCCTATTTCTAGTCATTCTGCCAATTACAAGCACACTTCATTTTATTATGCTTCACAGATAATGAGTTTTTTAGATTGAAAGTTTGTGGCAACCCTGTGTCATTTGAATCTTTGGGTGCCATTTTTCCAACAGCAATTGCCCCTTTTTGTTTCTGTGCCATAGTTTGGTAATGCTGGCAATATTTCAAAATATTTTTATCATTATTATATTTGTTATGATGATCAGTGATCAGTGATCTTTGAGGTTACTATTATAATTATTTTGGGGTACCACAAACCCCACCCATATAACCTAATTGATAAATGTTGTGGGTGTTCTGACCGTTCCACTAACCAGCAGTTCCTCTGGTGTCACTCCTTCTTGGGCCTCCCTAGTCCATGCAGACACAAAAATGAAATTAGGCCAAGGAATAACCTTATAGTGGCCTGCGAGTGAGTGAAAGGAAGAGTTGCATATCTGTACTATAAATCAAAAGCTAGAAATGATTAAGTTTAGCAAGGAAGAAATGTGGAAAGCCAAGACCAGCCAAAAGCTAGGCCTCTAGTGCCAAAAAGCCAAGTTGTGACTGCAAAGGAAAAGTTCTTGATGGAAGTTAAATGTGCTACTCCAATGAACACATCAATGATAAGAAGGCAAAACAACCTTACTGCTGATAGGGAGAAAGTCTGAGAGGTCTGGATAGCTCCAACCAGCCATAACACTCCCTTAAGCCAAAGCCTAACCCAGAGCAAGGCCCTAACTCTATTCAATTCTATGAAGGTTGAGAGAAGGGAGGAAGCTGTAGATGAAAAGTCAGAAGCTAGCAGAGGTGGGTTCATGAAGTTGGAGGAAAGAAGCCATCTTCATAACATGAAAGTCCAAGGTTAAAGTAGCAAGTGCTGGTGTAGAAGCACCAGCAAATTATCCAGATCTGGGTTAAGACCATTAATGAAAGTGACTACAGTAAACAATAGATTTTTCAGTGTAGGTGAAAACAGCCTTAAATTGGAAAAAGATGTCATCTAGGACTTTCATCTCTAGAGAGAGTCAATGCCTGGTTTCAAAGCTTCAAAGGACAGGCTGATTCTCTTGCTGGGGGTTAATGCAGCTGGCGACTCTCAGTTGAATCCCATGCTCAATGACCAGTCTATTTACAGCATGGTTTACTGAATATTTTAAGCCCACTGTTGAGACATACTACTCAGAAAAATATTCCTTCCCAAATATTGCTGCTCATTGACGATGCACCTGGTCACAAGAGCTCTAACGGAGATGGACAATGAGATTAACGCTGTTTACAAGTCTGCTAATACATCACCCATTCTGCAGCCCGTGGATCAAAGAATCATTTCAACTCTCAAGTCTTGTTATTTAAGAAATACATTTTGTAAGGTTATAGCTGGCACAGTGAGTCCTCTGACAAGTCTGGGCAAAGTATATTGAAAACCTTTTGTAAAAGATTTAACCATTCTAGATGCCATTAAGAATATTTATGATTCATAATAGAGGTCAAAACAGCAAAAGAAACAGGAGTTTGGAGGAAGTTGATTCCAACCCTCACGGATGACTGTGAGGAGTTCAAGACTTCAGGGGGAGAAGTAACCGCAGATGGGGTGGAAAGAGCCAGAGAACCAGAATTAGAAGTGGAGCCTGAAGATGTGGCTGAAATGCTGTAATCTCGTGATGACACTTGAACGGAGTTGCTTCTTATGGGCGAGCCAAAAAAGTGGTTTCTTGAGATGGAATCTCCTCCTGGTGAAGATACTGTGAAGATTGTTGAAATGACAACAAAGGATTTAGAATGTTGCATAAATTTAGTTGATAAAGCAGCAGGGTTGAGAGGATTAACTCCAATTTTCAAGGAAGTTCTGCTGTGAATAAAAAGCTATCAAACAGCATTGCGTGCTACAGAGAAACTGTTTGTGAGAGAAAGAGGCAACTGAGGAGATAAACCTCGTTATTGTCTTATTTGTCTTAAGAAATCACCAGAGCCACCCCAGCCTTCAGCACCCACCAACATTGGGTCGGCAGCCACCAACATTGGGGCAAGACCGACCCTCCACCAGCAAAAGTATTATGACTGGCTGAAAACTCAGATGATGTTTTTGTTTGTTTGTTCGTTTTAGCAACGAAGTATTTAAAAAAAAAATTTTTTTTTTAAGATTTTATTTATTTATTTGACACAGAGAGAGAGATCACAAGCAGGCAGAGTGGCTGGCAGAGAGAGAGGGGGAAGCAGGCTCCCTGCCAAGCAGAGAGCCCGATGTGGGGCTCGATCCCAGGATCCTGAGACCATGACCTAAGCCGAAGGCAGAGGCTTAACCCTCTGAGCCACCCAGGTGCCCCTTAAATCTTTTTTTTTTTTTTTTTAAGGTTTTTATTTATTTGACAGAGCAAGAGAGGGAACACAAACGGGAGAAGTGGGAGAGGGAGAAGCAGGCTTCCTGCTGGGCAGGGAGCCCTATGCGGGGCTCGATCCCAGAACCCTGGGATCATGACCTGAGACAAAGGCAGACGCTTAATGACTGAGCCACCCCAGTGCCCCTTTAAAAGATTTTATTGACCTTTCCTGGCCTTTACTTGTTCTTTCCCACTGAAGGCCTTAGGGCCTTTCTCCAAGTCAAGAGAGTCCTTATTCTTATTCTGGGAATAGGACACTCAAGTAGTATTTTCACTAGAATCACAGGATCCCAGAGCTAGAAAAGTTCTTCAGAGTCATGTTAGCTACTCCTCACCCCCACCCCAAAGCTTCAAATCCCTCAGGAACATCCCTTCTCATCACTTGGCTGTCTGGCCTCAGGGTATCCACAGACAAGCTCAGACCTCAACCAGGGACAGATGGCAGGTGGAGCCAGAGAACCCAGAAATTCATCCTTGGGCTTCACGAGGTTTCCATGTTTATTCACAAAGTTCATGTTATAGTTACAGCTTTAAGGCTCTGTTGCCAACTCCTTCCCTTACCTTAGACCATTAGTTTAGTTAATCAGGATTCTTTTCGCCTCCCAGCTTACTCATCTTTCCTTATTGTTCTCAATGTTTTCACCTCTCTAGTTCATTCATTTGTAGTTCTAAGAAACCTCTACTTCTTACAACCGACTTGAAATATCAAGAGTTCTTTAATCAGTTAATTAAACAAGTATTTATTGAATACCTACCACATTTTCCATCCCACAAATTTCTCTTTTCTTTCATAGCACCATGAAACCCCCCTCCCCCGCCCTGAGACTTACAGCTGCCTCACTAGTGTCCCCTTCTCAGCCTCTCTCCTTTTCCTAAACCCCAATCCCATCACAATAATCACTGGGATCAGATCATTCCCCTTTCCCAAAGCCCACAATGGCTTACCTCTCTACTCATAAGCATAGGCTTTAAGGATCTGCTTTGGTGGCTTCTGGCCCACCTCCCCTACTCTATTGCCCTCAAGGTCAGTGCTCTAGGCTGCCATGACACATGAAGCTACCACAGGATAGCACTTTTGTTTTCATTTATTTTCTTGCCCTTCTTTTGCTTTTTTTTTTTTTTTTCATCTTTCCCATTTTCCTCCTCTCCCTCCTATGACCCCCATGGGTGTCTCACTTGGGAAAACTTCATATCATCTTACTCAAACACTTCCCAAGTCTTGTCACTGAGGAGTCTTCCCTGGTGTTTTATGCTTGAGGCATTGCGGTATGCCCTATGCCCTTGCTAAGGTGAATGAGCAAGAGGAGACCAACTTACATTCTAAAAAAAGAGATCCGACAGAAGCAAAGGAAAGAACAAACAGAAATCCAGTAAACAGAGAATGACAGGAAAACGATTTGGCATTTCTTAAAGTCAAACATATACTTACCATATGACCTAGAAATGCTACTCCTAGGTATTTATTCAAGAAAAATGAAAACTTAAAATACAAAAACATATTCACAAATGTTTATAGTGGCTTTATTCATAATCACCCCAAACTGGAAACAACCTTTATGTCCTTCAACTGGTGAATGGATAAAACGGCAGTGCATCCGTATAATGGAATATTACTCAGAAAAAAAAAGAAACTACTAAAATAGGAAACATGACACCAGAAACTGAGGATCAAGGGGACCATCACTGCAAAGGGGAATGAGAGAATTTCTGAGGATGACAGAACTTTTCTGTATCCTGACTGGGCTGGTAGTTACACGATTGTATGAATTTGTCAAAACTCCTAGAACTGTACACTATAAAAAGTGAATTTTACTATGTGTACATTATATCTCAATAAATATGACTTTAAAAATATATCCACCAAAATAGAAATATTAATAGAGATGCAGAAACAAACAAAAAACAATAAACCTGATTAATAATACAAAAACTGGTTCTTTAAAATACACCAACATATACCAATACAATAGATAAAATTCTGGCAAATCCAAATGAGAGTAAAAGAGAAAACACATAGGCAAACAATATTGGAAATAAAAGAGCGGATTTAATTTTTGACATAAAGAAAATCTAAAAATTATAAGTTAAGCATAACCATTACTTATAAAATAAAAATAAAATAAAATAAATAATATAAATAAATAAAATAAACAAATAAAATAAAATAAAGATCTACATGAAATTGCATGTTTTTCTAGGTAAATATGAATGTATAAACTAACTCAAGAAGAGGTATAAAACCTGAGTAGGCCAATAGTCATATGGGGAATTGAAATGGTAGGCAAAGATATAACATCCCCAAAACCATCAGTTCCAAATAACTTACAGATGAGTTCTACCTTCAAGACACAAACAATTTCTGTTATTTATATAGTACAGGAAAAAAAGTGGAAATTTTGCAACTTGTTCTGCTAGCCGGCAGTTCTCAAAGTGTGGGCTAGGGATCCCTCAAGATCCCTGGGGACTTTTCTGGGAGTCCATAAAGTCAAAACTACATTGATAACAATATTAAGATGTTTTGACTTTTTCATTCTCATTCTTTCACACAAGTGTAGGTGGCATTTTCTAGAGACTAACAGAATACTATGTAATGATGTCATTGCTCTGGCAATTAATGAAACATGTGCTTGTACATTCGTGTGTTTTAAAAATTTGCTTCATTGTAGTTTCTAACATTGACAGGAAACACATGAACAAAAATTCTTTGAGGTTCCTCCATAATATTTAAGAGAGTAAATGGGTCCTGGGACAGAAATATTTGAGAACCATTGTATTAAACTAAAATTATTCCAACATGAAAAAGAGACAAAGAAGAAAACTATCAGCTTACTTAAGAACATCAGTACAAATGTCTTGAATTTAATTGCTCTAAAAAGGCTTTTTCATAACTAATAACAGCTCAGATTTATCCAGAAATGTAAGGGCTGATTTTCTATCAGGGAATCTATTAATATAATTCATTACATCAATAGATTAAAGGAGAAAAAGTCATGATCACCACACAAAATGACACTTTAAAAAATGATACTTTAAATTCCCATTTCTGATTTTAAGAGGCAAGCAAGCAAACAAAAAACAAAACAAAAATTTAAAAACTCTTGACAAGCCAGTAATGGAAAGAAATTTATTTAATTTGATAAAGGACATTTACCAGTCCCATTAAGGTCAGGAACAAGAAAATGATGCCAGCTTTCATTGCTATCATGGTAACTACTAAACATGGCACTGGAGGTCCTAGATGGTCCAATAGGATAAGAAAAAGAAATAGAAGCATTACAAAGTCAGACATAAAACTGTCACAATCTATAAGTGATTAAATTTTCAACTTAGAAAATCTAAAAATTAACTGTAAGAACTCAAAACAAATACTAGATTTCAGGAAAAGCTTGACAAAAGATCAACAACAATCATTCCTTTTCCTATACACCAACTATTACCAAATAGAAAAATGTATTGGGAAGTATCTAATTTATAATAGCAAGCAAATTGTAAAATACATGTGACTAAACTCACTGATGTGCCCAAGATTTATATGAAGAAACTGTAAACTTTATTGAAAGACATTAAGAGAAGACAAAAATAAATGAAGAATACATCATGTTCTTGGATGAAACTCAAATTAAACTATAAATTTAATGAAATTCCAATTAAAATACTTATAGGATATTTTATGGAACTTGGCAAATTGATTCCAAAGTTCGCTTGGTGGAGGAAATGTACAAAGGCAGTCAAAAAAATTATGAGGAAGAAAAACAATGTGACAAAGAAAAAAGAAACATAATGAAAATGTAGAATATGCAGTTCCAGGTCCCTTAAGGTATAAACATGTCCTGTAATGCTATTGTAAGAAACAGAGTGATGCTGGTACAAAAATGGACCAAAAAAAAAAAAAGGAAAAAGAAATCAAGGGATCAGGATAGAATCCAGAAGCAGACCTATGTACAACCTGGCATCTCAAATCAGTGGGGGAAAGGTGGAGTATTTAACTAATTATGTTGGGACAACTGGAAATTACCTTAGAAAAAACTAAAATTATAATCCTACTTCACATAACTGAAAAAGATTTATTTTAATTGTATTAAAGATCTAACTTGGGATGACAAAACTGTGAAAGTATTGAAAGAGATTATATATATATAAAATCTTTTGAAAGTAAGGATGGCATTCTAAGCAAAACAAACCTCAGAAGTCATAACAGAAAAAGACTGGCAAGTTTTACTACATAAGAAAACCTTTTGTGTGATGTAAGAAAGTATAAAGACAAGCCAAAAAAAAAAAAAAAAAAAGCAATAAGCTTGGAAAAAATATCTGTAACATATATAACAGAAAAAGAATTAATCTCAAAATGTAATGATGCGAGCCTTCAAATCAATGAGAAAAAGACAACAATCTAATAGGGAAATAGGCAAATAATATAGACAGGCCATTTGCAGAAGAAATACAAGTGATCAATAAATATATGGAAGCATCCTCAAATTGACTAGTAACCACAGAAATACAAATCTGCAAAAGATTAATATAGCTTTTTTGCTCGTTAGATTTACTGAGAACTGATAGCCAGTAGGGGTGAGATGTGGGAAAATGAATATTCTCATTCACTGTTGGATGGCAATGTAAGCAGATACAATCTTTCTGAAGCACACTCTAACAAAAACTTAAATTCTCACATCTTTTATCTCAGCCCTTCCGCTGCTAGAAACTGACTTGCAGAAACAATTGCATACAACCATAAAAAGATCTGTGCAGAAGGTTAGCGACTACATTGCTTGTGATAGTGAAAAAACGAAGCACTACAAGGATTCCAATAGGGAAACAACTAAATAAATTTATGATAGTTACAAAATATGAAATAGCATTAAGGGTTAAAAGAGTAAGGTGATTCTACTATGAATTGCCATGAAAAAATTTTAAAGGTGTATCATTAAGGGGTGCCTGGGTGGCCCAGTCAGTTAGATTTTGGACTCAGTTTTGGCTGGTTGTGATCTCTGGGTTGTGAGATGGAGCCCTGGATTGGGCTCTGTGCTCGGTGCAGAGTCTGCTTAAGACTCTCTCTGTCCCTCTGTGCTGCATGTTCTTTTGCTCTCTCTCTCTCTCTCAAATAAATAAATGCACTTAAAAAAAAAAAAAAAAAGATAGGGGTGCCTGGGTGGCTCAGTGGGTTAAAGCCTCTGCCTTTGGCTCAGGTCACGATCACAGGGTTCTGGGATTGAGCCCGGCATTGGGCTCTCTGCTCAGCAGGGAGCCTGCTTCCTCCTCTCTCTCTGCCTGCCTCTCTGCCTGCTTGTGATCTCTGTCTGTCAAATAAATAAATAAAATCTTAAAAAAAAAAAAAAAAGATATATTGCTAAGTAAAAAGAGCAAAAAACCTGTTTATGGTATGATCCCATTTGTGTAAAAACATATCATTTACCTACATCGTACACATCTATAAATAGGAAAAGGTCTCCAGGAGGTACATACTAAACTGTAAATCATGTTAACCTTTGTGGATGGAAGCAGGATTACAGAAGTGGAGGACAAATTTACTTTGTAATTATTCTGTAATTTATTCTTTTTCAGTGAGCACCTATTTCTGTTTTATCTGTATGTTTTCAAAACCAATGAGGAGGAGAAGGAGGGGAGGAGGAAGAAGAGAAAGAAGAGAAAAAAGAGGAAGCGGAAGGAGAGAACAACTGTAATATCCACAGTTAGAGGGGATACAGGCTGAAGGGAGAGCATTGGTTTTGAAAGGAGGAAAGACTATTTCTCCCAGGCTCTTTTAAACTCCCTTCATGCATTTCCACTAAGTGGATTACTTAAAGGCTATAATTATGCATGTATCTGCCTTCATAAACACAGAGACTGGTAAGTATTCATCTCTGGGTCTTCAGAGCCTAGCAACGTGTTTGGCATTCAGCAGATGATGAGTCAGTGTATGTCGAATGAGTCATCATCTGGAAGACAACAAAAAGGTAAACACACAGTTTTAGGTAACTAAGTAGATGAGATGGGGTGAAGGTGAGGGTTGGAGTGGGTAATGGCGTCATTACCAAGTAAAGAAAATAGGAAGTTTGGGGGAATGATGACAATAGCTAACATTTAATGATTACTGGGCCGGTATTGTGCTAAATGCTTTATATCCATTATCATGATCACATTGACTCCTAAGAACAACCTCACACAAGGAAAGAAGAGTCAAGAGACTTTCCCAAGGTCATGCAGCCATTAAATATGGAAGATGCAATTCAAACCAATATCCTAGACTCCATGCTCTTAATCCTGAGGTTAGAGTGCCTCTCCAAAGATGGAAAGTTAATAAAATCAATTTTGACCTGTTGTGATTGAGATGCTAATGGGGTATTCATTGAAGTGGAGCTGTCCTGGGGGCAGCTGGATATCACAAGCCTGCAGCTTCTTAGAGAAGTCAGAGCTAGAGATATGGATTGGAAGTTATCTATGGGAGAGTGGCGTTTGGGAGGTCAACATTCAATAATCATTCAGTAAATATTTTTTTAGATTTTTTTAAATTTTGGGTGCCTGGGTGGCTCAGTGGGTTAAGCCTCTGCCTTTGGTTCCAGTCATGATCCCAGGGTCCTGGGATCAAGTCCCACCTCGGGCTCTCTGCTCAACAGGGAGCCTGCTTCCCTTCCTCTCTCTCTGCCTGCCTCTCTGCCTACCTGTGATCTCTGTCTGTCCAATAAATAAAAAAATCTTTAAAAAAAAAGATTTAGATTTTTAAAAATTTTTATTTATTTATTGGACAGAGATCACAAGTAGGCAGAGACAGGCAGAGAAAGAGGGGGAAGCAGGCTCCCTGCTGAGCGGAGAGCCCAATGCAGGGCTCCATCCCAGGACCCCGGGATCATGACCCAAGCCGAAGGCAGAGGCTTTAACCCACTGAGACACCCAGGTGCCCCTCATTCAATAAATATTTATTGAGCTCCCATATAATCTCCAGCCACATATGATATCAAACATTCACTTCGAACCAATTTGATTCATAGAAAGCTGACTATATGAAAGTACTGTGATCTGGTATTTTTAATTGTTGGTCTTTTTTTTTTCATGTCTAACGCTTCCAATTACACAGTAAAGTATCTTAAATACTAAATTTCTTTTATTCCCTTGTTACAAGGCTCAAAACATGTTTGTCAAAATAAAACCCAAATATGTCTGTCAGTGGAATACTTGAGAAAACATTAAGAAGTGAGCAGCCATACACAAGGCTAGCCTAAATCTTGGGAAACCAAGTGTAGACAGTCTTCATCTCTGTTACCGTCCAGAAGCCTAGACAAGCAGTCGGGTTTCGGTAAACCAAATAAAAGATGTTTCATCGATGTCATCAAGGTTAATGACAGGCATCAGAAAGTTGTGGCTTGGAGCAGTGGGCTAGTTGCCAGAAGACTCACACCAGGGGTATTGCCTTGGCAAATTTATCCAAGTCCAGAACCTGGCCCTCAGCCTTGCTGGTCCAGAAACTCAATCCTGTCAGGTGAGAGACACCAGGGAGGTTTACATATGTTCACTAAGTCATGAAAGACTGAAGTACAAAACTAGAGTGTCAGTTTATTAATATACAAAGAGGTATTTGTATCCACCATCATCGGCCTGTAGCCAAGGGACGTGCAAAGCCCAATTGTTAGCAGACCGGATGGTAAGCTCAGAATCAGCACGCACGGAGCTAGTAATAGGATTAGGGTGTTTAACAGCACCAGGCTCTGAAGTGTGGAAGAGGAACAGAGCATCAGTTTTGGAACCAGATTAACCTGGATACACACAGAGCTCCTCGCTTCCTAGCTGAGTGGCGGTGGGCAAGTCACTCTATCTCTCCAACCTCTCGTTTTTAAGAGGTGAATGATGATACTTGCTTCTCAGGCTTACTGTGAGGATTAAACAGATCATGCACAAAATGCTAGAGACCAGCCCCTGTCATGTGACGGGCACTCCATAAATGGCAGCTACGTCTCCATCCCCGTAGCAGGGACATACCTGTTGTGGGTGGACCCTTTGAGAATACTTGCTTTGAAGGAAACAGGGCAAATAAAAGTGGGGGCAAAAGACTAGAAAGAAGGCTGCTGCTGCAGGAATCTGGAACATGGTACCATGCATACAGCCGGTGTGGGGTAGGGAGTGGGGAGAGAGAGGTATACAAATTTGAAAAATATTTAGGAGGTAGGCACTATGCTGGGTGTTTTACATAATTATTTATAGTCCTGACAGCAACTTATAAGGTAGCCCATTTTGCAGATGAAAGTCAGAGATATTAAGCAACTAGCTCGGGATCACGTGGCAGGGACTGCACTGTAAATGAATCACAACTGGTCCGACTCCACAAAGTTTCTCATCTCTCTACAAATAAAACAGACCACTGTTCATATCTTGGTTCTCAACCAAGATGTCAATTGTGAGGAATATAGTAATTTCTTACCACTAATAATGAAAGTATTGAAGTTTGGAGGAATGATTGAGTTTTGAGAAAACAGAACTTGGAGCAGATCAAGGTTATCACTCTAATAAATAATGTCATGATTGTACACTTCCATTATGATATGCTTTCTTGAGGCGGAGACAAAGAGGAGGAGGCAGAGCTCATGGGCCAGAAATTATACATCAACGCGGATTTGTCTATGACAGATGACCATGCACGTGAACCTCATCTACTGTGTGGGGATGAAGACAGCTGCTTAAGAATGGTTACTCCAGGGAAGAGGCATTCTTTTTGAGCTAAGAAAGTCTTAGCTGGGCCATCTACAAGATGTCACTGTAACACTGACAAGCTCTTCAGACAGCAGACATCAGTGCTGACCAAAGGATAATCTCATAGGACCATGTTCTCAGATTTTCATCTTTCCAGTCACACTCACATACAAATTATCATCTGCTTCAAAAATGTAATCTTTCTAGAGGAGGGACAATATCATATAACAGAGTTCAGCTCCTTTTCCACAGGCATGGACAAGTCAGGCTTTTCCCAGTTTTACTTTTGCAGCTTAAATTTTTAACCCAAGCATAAAATTTTACATTTGCTCTTATAAAATTTTGCTTTGCATTTATTTGAGGTTCAAATTTCATCCCCACGAAATGGATGTAAATCAGCTTTGTTTCTCCGCAAATATAATACACGTGGCTTCTATATTCCTACTCCAAATATCACTTTAAACCAATTGCTGTTTCTAGAAATTTGTGTAAGTTATTCATTCATTCAACAAACGTCACTGCATGCCAACCAAGTGCCAGGCCCTCGAGGAGTTCCCAATCTAACAAGGAACAGGGGGACAATAACACTAATAACACTAATGACAATGACTACTATTTACCACCTCCTACTCTGTGCCAGGCACTGTTGTAGGCCCAAGATGAAAGAGAGGGGTAAGAAATATGCCTCCATTCAAGGGGCTCCCCATGCCTTCGGAGGGCATCTATATAGCCTAGTGGGAGAGGGAAGTATATTAACTGGTATTTGCAGTAGAATAAACAGATGCCCTGCTAGCAATAATACTAGTGTATTTAGTAGGAGGACAAAAGATGGTGAGGTTAATGAGGGATGAAAAGGAGAGTTGGAAAGGTCTTAAAGAAGCAGTGACCTTTGAACTGAATTTAAAAACGATGAGTAGGTATTCTCCCAATTAAAGACAAAGCGGGGGAAAAGCATAACTCTGGCAAAGGCCAGTATGAAAAAGAGTTTAATGTGTTCAAGGAACTGTAAGCAGTTTGGTAGAGATGGAGGTTACAGTAAATAAAGAGGAGGGAGGGGGTTGAGAGGATCCAGCACAAGCTGAGGCTTTTAGGGCAGATGATGGAGGGCCTTACATGCTATGTTGTCCAGGAGGCAATGGAACTGAGGGGCTCCAGGGATGGGAATTACTAGAACAAGGTTTGTCTTAGAAATAGAGCTTTGGTAGTTATGACAAAGATGGATTAAAAGGGTCTGAGTTCAGAAATAAGGAGAGCAATAAGATACAGAGGCTTGGGGTGCCTGCGTGGCTCAGTCAGTTAAGGGTCTGCCTTCGGCTCAGGTCATGATCTCGGGGTTCTGGATTCTAATGACTGAATGGCTTATAGCATGTAACAGGTACTCAATACATTTGTGGAATGAGTGAATGAAAATGATGATATGCTACTCAATTCTCCTACTATCATGTCTTGAGTATTCTCTGCACCACACTCAACAGGGATCAGGAACCTTCTCCATGGACTAAGTTTCCAATCGCTACTCCATCCTTTCCTCCACAGTTCTCCACAAAGTATCTTGCTTCCTACTTTAAAGGTGGGGGCCATAGCATCTTCCTCCCCCATTTAGAATCTTCTCTTCTATCGCCCTTCCTAGATTTGCTGCTCGTCTCCAAAGCTAACCATTTTATCCATCACTTTAACTATCTCTCTTGCACTTGTTTCTCAGATTTGCATCCTTCATTATTCCCGATCTATATGATCAGACATATTTTCTTCCCCCTTCAATTACTCATACCAGCTCAGAGAATGTGAAGGTAACATACTCACCCTAGAAAACATGAGACCTAGGAAACAGACTTATGTAGAGTTCACATTCTGTTGGTAATATACTCTTTAATATCCTTCCAGGCATAACTTTCATAGGCCCAGAAAATGCTTGGTGCTATGACAGCAAATTAAAAGCTTCAGTTCTCCTCTACCCCCCCCCAATTTTTTTTAAATTAAAAAACATAAACTTCAGTCCCTATGACTGCTTAGGGCTGGGTCAGACGTGGCCCCACACACTCCTCAACTGCTGGACTAGATGGGCTCGTACTAAGGCAAGGACATCCCTCTTTAGCGGGAGATCAGCACCCCTCCTCTCTGAAGATACTATCTTGAAAGTGGCCACCAGAATGGCTTCTAGGTCAGGGATGAATCAAGTCATATATTCCAATACCCGTGAGTTCCTCTGACAGATTTTGGACGGGATTCTTCAAGCCAATTGCTCTTTTTGGTAATATAGTCTTGGTTCTAAGAGTCAGCCCCTGGACAGAGCTCTCCTTTAAATTTGCCTAATGTCAATGTCTCTAGGGCAGGAGAAGGAGTTTCTCTTGGGGGACTCAGGGATCAAGAGGTCTAAAGGTCCAAAGAAAGCTCTCTCCTACTTCCAAGCTGGGTCCCAAAATCACCCATCAGTAATACTCCCAGAACAAAGTACCAAGTTGAGAAGGAATCTGTTCTAAGTCAGAATCTCTTCCACCCTGATCTAATAGATGACTCCAAGTGAACTGACAGAAAGAATACAAGTTTTCAGCATCAGACAGGTCTGGCTTTGAATCTCAGCTCTGCCACTAACTAGGTGTGCATTAGTCAAGTGCCTTAAGTAGTTCTACCAGTCTCCACTGCATTGTCTGTAAAACGGAGATAAAATCTACCAGAAAGGTTGATGTGTAATAAAATTTAAATTTATTCCCGTTTCCCTTCTACTTCCTCTGGAATAGGCTCCGAACATCAGCCCCAATGCCATGGTCAGCTTCAACCAAGCCCCTCTCTTCTTTGCTGTGTCCTCTTCATCTCTTGCCACCCCCCTCCACTCTACACTGTGTACCTGCTGGAGTGAAGCTTCTCAGTTCCCTGAATACATAAAGCTCCTCCTCCATAGTGCTGTCCAATAGGACTTTCTAAAATAAGAGAAAAAGTCCTGTCCCTGAGCTCTTTACTGTAATAGCTACTAGTCACATGTCAGCGACTGAATTGTAGCTAGTGGGACTCATAAAAAATATTGTAATCTTATTCAAGTCTAATTAAATTTAAATAGCCCCCATACCATAACTGACAGGTTTAGACTGTAGGTCTTTGTGTTTGCCATTTTGGTGCATGAAATGTATTTCCTCACTTTTTACCTAGCTAACTTCTACTCAGGCTAAAAATCTCCACCTGAACACCTGTTTTTCCAGGATGCACATCCTGAGACTCTGGACCCAGTTTGGTTTCCCCTTTGTTGCCTTCTCCTGTTATATCACTAATCACATTTTATTTTAATGACTGTCTATACTTTCCATTAGGTTGTCAGTTTCTTTG
Organism: Mustela erminea; assembly: GCF_009829155.1. NCBI lineage: Eukaryota > Metazoa > Chordata > Mammalia > Carnivora > Mustelidae > Mustela > Mustela erminea. The sequence goes on from NC_045623.1 coordinate 75,291,932, forward strand.
GTTATCCTATCTACGGACTACCTCCCTGATCTGGATGCCTCTTAACTTCCCTTTTAGTGGAAATCCACAAGAGCTCAGGATTTAGACTTTTTCCAAGTTGGGGACCATTACTTTTGAGATAACTACTGCATATTTGCATATGCTTTAGGGATTGATCAGAAGTGGCCTTATACCCTTCTAAGGACAAGCCCAAGTCAGAAACTAAAAACGATAGGAACCATAAAAGAGCTCATTTAAGAATGAAGAATTTCTGTATGCAAAGTAAACAACAAAACCCTACCATCTTAATATATCAAGACAAATGATAACTAGGGAAAAAATGTACAACATATATGATAGACAAAAAAGGGTGACCAGTCTTCTCATAAAAAAGCTCTTGAAATCAGTAAGAGAAAGATGGAGAAAGGATATAAATGGGCAAAAGCAAAAAGACAGACTAAAGTCAATAAACATTTTTGAAATGTTTAACTTCATTAGTAATTAAAGAATGCAGGTGAAGTAACAAAATACCATTTTTTGCCTATTTGACAAAATGAAAATGCTTTATAATATATTGATAAGAGTATAAAGAAATAGGTAATGTGACAGTAAGCATAAAAATAAAAAAGCAAAAAATATATATATATATATATTTTTTTTTTCACATGTGCATGGAGGGTAGGGGCAGAGGAAGAAGGAGAGAGAGAATTGTAAGCAGACCCTACATCCAGCGTGCAGCCCAACAGTGTGGAGCTCATGGTCTCTCAGGAGACCCTGAGATCATGACCTGAGCTGAAATCAAGAGTTAGTTAGATGCTTAACCAACTGAACCACCCAGGTGCCCCAAATATGTACATTTTTTTAATTCAACAATTCTCGTTTATCCTAAGAAAATAATCAGATACTTGCCAAAGGTGAATTTACAAAGATGTTCTCTGCAGTGTTGTTTATCACACTGAAAAGCTGGAAACAACCTAATTAGATAGCCAGAAAATTGGTTACATAAAATACGGTACCTCTCTACAATGGAATACTAAGGAGCTATTTAAGGTTGCTGCTATAGATCAACATTTATTGACATGGAGCATTATCTATAATAAATGAAAAAGTAAAAAACCAAGCACATTAGTACGATCCTCTTTGCATAAAAATATATGTTAGCTTACTTATCTGTCAATTCATGTAAAGGAACCTGGAAGGACAGATGCCAAAATATTAACGTTTCTCTCTTTCCCCACTTAAAATCATGGCAGTGAGCCAGTGGGAGGTCCTCCCCAGGATTCTCTGGTGTGGGGTTTGGTGTCCCCTCAAATGGGTCACAGAGAACCTGAGAAATATCCAGTACCAGGTTTCCTGGTTGAGGCAACTGTAAGTCACTGGGAGCACGAACCCAACCTATCTTATTCACTGTGGTATCCCTGGTGTCTTGAATTGCTTGGCACATAATAGGCATTCAACAGATACGTGTTCAATTAATGAATTATATCAGAGCACCAGTTTTACTTAATGATCAGCATATTTAAACATTGTCTTGATACATTAAACCCAGAATGTAAAATCCACAAAAACTTAGGTACTACAAGACTCCCCAATATGTTACATTTTCTATACACCATTACAATGCTGGGGGGCCAGAAGTTCCTGTTCTTTTAACATTTGTGCACTTTCCCAGAAGAGTTAGAGAAGCAGCAAATAATATCTTTGTGCAAGGTCTTTCCCAACCATTTTTGAGGCTACGTGTCACACCCTCTAACTCACAGATGAGAAAATGAAGGTTTGGTGATTGCTCAAGGTCACACAGTTAAAAAGAAGGGGACTCGGGATCCAAATCTAGGCCCGTTTGTATCCGAAACTCATTTGTGGCTTGAAAGGTGCAACGTATGACAATGAAAAGGACATGGCAGTTCTGTGACAGCGAATGTCTGTGCCTTCTAACGAGTCACCACCACTTAGCCCGGAGCTCCCATGTCAAAGAGGTGCTTTTTCTTAACCCTTGGAGAATCCAGAGGACGATTTGTCACTAGGGTTATTAGCATTTTTCCCCGGATATCGACAGCTTGTCCTTCCTCCCTCCAACCAGTGACTGATTTCTTCAAATGCTCGCCAAATACAGCCCAAGTCACCATGGTAAACGTATTGACAGAATCACATTAACAGCTCCTGAGCATTTACCGGGTTGTAAGTTATTCAGGGAGAAGAAAAGATACGACAAAAACACAGGAAAATAAAACAAGTGCAATCAGCAGTGACAATTATTTATTTAGAAGCTGTTTGTCTGGAACAGTTTTTTAAAAATATATTTTAATTGCTAATTATGGTTTCTTCAAGAGAGTGGTCTCGGTCAGAGTTGCTCCTCCTCAAAGCTAATCATTAATATTTTAGCTGCTCAGCTCAGAAACCGTGCTCGATGCCGTTGTGTCTATGCAGTTGACTCTAGCTTCGGGGCTTTGCTGGTAACGAAATTTGACAGTGCTGGTTGATTTGGCACACCAGTCCTCAAGTTGGCTAGTCCATTTACCATAAGGCAGCAGACATGGAAGTCCTTAGTTCTCGAAAGATTGAGGCTGGTTCAATAAGCAAAATTCTGCTCTAAGCCACCAAGACAACTGACAATTTTTCAAAGGAATGACCTATCTTTTCTAAGTTAATTTACACCTTTTATTGGGGAACATAAGTGCTGCCTTAGGCAAGAGAGAGAATACAGAAGAGTTTGTTTCAGTTTCTAATTCCCTGGGTACTCCTGGGTGAACCTGGTAACAAATAAGGTCAGCCCCTGGGCCCAGGGAGGTAGTGCGGGGAAACGGGCGTGAGGGCACTCTGGGGTCCCTGCGTGTGAGTATGCTTGGGCACAGCCTCGTCTCGTCTTCCGTGTTTCCAACTTTGCCTGCTTCTTAAGGAGCATCTAATCCTCACGGGAGAATTTAATCTGTTCATTTGCACGCATCTCATCAACACCCTGCTTTGTTGAGGACTGTTTGATGTCCCAAGGAAAAGACTTCGAAGTCTTTTAAAGCCTTTTTGATGTGAACCAGAAAATCACGTTTTGTCAAGAGTGCACTCAACTTGAACCTCAAAAGGTTCAGGACGCAGAAACCACACGGTTCAAGTGGGATTTAAACTGGGCAAAATCACTTCCTTGTCCTCCCCTGCAAGTCCCTCCCCTCCGCCTTTGTGCTAACAGTTCTGTGCACTGTTGGGCCTTTTTTTCCTTTCTATTTATTCTCTCTTTCACTCACACACACACACATATCTTGGCAAGAAAATCTTAAGAAAAAGAAAACTATATCACCCCCAGAGAAGTAGCTATCTCCCCAAGAGGGATAGAAGCGGTCTCCAACTCCACCTTGTCCTCATGGATCTGGAATGATCACCAGGCCTCTGGGGCCGCTTTAGGTGAGGGTCAAATGATACACAGAGCCAAAAGCTAGGACTGCATCCCTAATCAAGGTCTTTAACTAGGTACAAGCCTACAGCGTCCTGTGCCGCAGGCCACTTTGGCAGAGAAAACTGGAAACTTGCTTCAGAGAGTAGCTATTTTGCATGTGAAGGAAGCACCTACCTTAGGACTTCACAGTTCAACTTGGAAATGAAGAGACAGGAGATTTGACTCTTCCCAAAATCAGGGAAAAGAGCTGAGCTGACAGAGAATATGCTAACCTTTAACTGTCTCTTTCTGAAGGTCTCTTCTGTTTTTTCCTCCTAAGGCCCTCAAACACAGTTACTCAAAGGCCAGTAAAAGTTTAGACTCAGGAGATGGACTCTCAATTGTTAAAAGGTCCAGAGTATTCCTGATATCCTAAGGAACACCAGATGCCCTCTTCCCCGTGCCTGTACGCACATCCAAACTTCAATGACCACTAGCTCATGTCCTGCTAACTATAATGGTCACCACTGATTGAGTGGCTACTGTATATCAGACACCATGCTATAAATACAGTATTTTAGGGACACCTGGGTGGCTCAGTTGGTTAAGCAGCTGCCTTCGGCTCAGGCCGTGATCCCAGGGTCCTAGAATCGAGTCCCGCATTGGGCTCCTTGCTCGGCAGGGAGCCTCCTTCTCTCTCTGCCTCTGCCTGCCTCTCTGCCTGCTTGTGCATGCTCTCTCTCTCTCTCTCTCTGACAAATAAATAAATAAATAAAATCTTTTAAAAATATATAGTTTTTAATAAAACAAAAAGGTGAGTCAGCTTGTTCCCACTTTACAGACAAGGAAACTGAAGCTCAAAAGTTTAAACTACCTACCTCAGAGCAGCACATCTAATAAGAGCCCAGGCTGTTGAACTAAAGCTCGATGTGTTGAATTCCAAAGTCAGTGGTCTTGGCTTACCACCGTGCTGTTCAGCACTGCTCTGCTACAGTTTTTGTTTTTGTTTTGTTTTCTTAAGCATTTAGTGTTCTGCCGACTTATTTATTTATTATTTACTGAGTACCTACTATGGGAATTTTTGCTATTTCAGTAAGTGTAAGGCACTATTCCTTCCCTGCTCTCTCATCTGTGACTACTGCAGTGGCCTTTTTACAATGATCTTTTTTTACTAACACCCTATTTGAACCCATTAGTCACACAACAGCCATAGTCCTCTTTTAAATGATAAATCACAACATGGTATTTCTCCATTCAAAATACTCTGTGGCTTCCTGTTGCATAAAGAATAAAATCCAGGGACACCTGGGTGGCTCAGTTGGGTAAGCAGCTGCCTTCGGCTCAGGTCATGATCCCAGCGTCCTGGGATCGAGTCCCACATCGGGCTCCTTGCTCGGCAGGGAGTCTGCTTCTCCCTCTGCCTCTGCTGCCACTCAGCCTGCCTGTGCTTGCTCTCTCTCTCTCTCTGACAAATAAATAAATAAAATCTTAAAAAAAAAAAAAAGAATAAAATCCAAACTCTCTATGATCTAAAAGATTCATGGAGATCTGGCTGTTCTTTCTTTCATCTACTGCTGGATTCCCCCAAGTTCACCCCATCCCAGCCCTCAGGCTCTCTGTCCCTCAAATGTACCAGGACCCAAACGCTTCTGTGGTTGCCACTTGCTCACCACTCATATTTCCTGTTCGAACATCACCTTTGGGGGCATACCAGGCATAGTGGACACAGCGGGCCATTTTTTTATGACAAATAATCATGCTATGATCAATCATAACAATTACTTTCTTGATTGATGTTTCAGTTTTAATGTAAGTGATTAACAACTGAAAAATAATGTTTTTTTTTAAAGAATTTATTTTATTTATTTGGCAGATAGAGATCACAAGTAAGCAGAAAGCCAGGCAGAGAGAAGCGGAAGTGGGGGAGGGGGAATAGGGCGGGAAGCAGGCTCCCCGCCCAGCAGAGTGCCTGATGTGGGGCTTGATCCCAAGACCCTGAGACCACGAACTGAGCTGAAGGCAGAGTCCTTAACCCACTGAGCCACCCAGGCACCCCTCATGTTTTGTTTTTAAAGATATTCTAATTTAGTAAACTATTAACCAGATGAACTAAAATTTGCCCCTACCAAACGGAAATGTCACACCCCATTTCATAGTTTGTTCCACTGTTTCAAAGTTTAAAACATAAGTAAGAACTCCAAGAAGTCAGAAAGAATGGCAGACTGAAATAACTTAATTTTTGTTTCTTTATCTTTATGATTAACGTGCTCTCATTGTTTATTTTGAATTTCCCATTTGCATGCAGGAGTTGAGCCATATCACAGAAGCTGAGGACAGAAGTGAGCTCAGCTGCTTCAGAAGTGTTAGGCACTTGCTCGAAAAGCCAACTGAGCCTACAGGTGTCATGGGTCCACAGGATAACAAAAATTCTCCCAATTCTTCCTTACAGAATACAGTATTTAGTAAAGAATAAAATTTTAAATGTGCTAATATAGAGATACATATATATTGGTAAAACTCAAGAGTGACCCCAGCAATTTTTCAGAACTTAGACCAACAAAAGATATTTTTGGAGAGAAATATTTTATAAATATTTTATAACTGACATTGTTTAAAATCACCAGTGCACGATGACATTAAAAAGCAAACCAACTTTAAGTTGACTGTTGTTTTGACATTCCTCTGCAGGCTATCACAGCACTTAATTCCCCTCACCAGCTCACACGACACTCTATCACAATAAAAAAGCTGTAAGTGCTGTGATACAGGGAAATACAGGTATTAGGAGAACAGAAACAAGGGGAAAGGAGTAGGAGAAGAACAACGGAAATATAATGTCCCAGAAGCCAAGGGAGTAGGAATTCCAAGACGGATGAAGTCAGGGGTTAGTTGTATCCAATACCATAAAGGATCCCTCCTCTGAACTGGGTGCCAGGGCCAACCCAGAGTACGGCCTAGAGATCTCCCTTCACTACATGGAAAGGTAAAAATCAAGTCTGTTTTCCTCTAGCTGGCATGTGAGTTAGCTCAAAGGGAAAATTCTTATCTTTGGTCTTAACCATTTCTTTTTTTTTTTTTTTTTAATTTTTTTTATTAATTTTTTTTTTATTTCCAGCATAACAGTATTCATTATTTTTGCACCACACCCCGTGTCTTAACCATTTCTTAATGTAAGAGGCAGAAAGATAGAAAAGCACATATCATATTAAGCCAATGGCAGGTCTGTGATCTTTAGACCCTACTCCAGCAAAGAACTCAGCCAATGGCTGTCAGGAGCCCTGACCAGTGCATGAGAAGGGAAGAGAGGCCACTTGGAGGATGGCTTCGGGATAGAGTCTTCTGGTCTGTTCCTAGCTCCTAGTTGGCTATTGTGCTAAATCTCATATAAATGACCACAAACAGAACTGCTTACATAGAATACAACTTAATCCTCCCATCTGCTCTCTATCTACCCCATCTCACTCACTCAAAGAAAGTAGCAAGCATTTGACCACCTTTAAGTCTCTTTTCATTTTTAAACTCCCTTCACTAGGCACTAGGGGCCCCTGGGTGGCTCAGTGGGTTAAGCCTCTGCCTTCCGCTTGGGTCATGATCCCAGGGTCCTGGGATCGACCCCCCACATCGGGCTCTCTGCTCAGCGGGGAGCCTGCTTCTCCCTCTTTCTCTGCCTGTCTCTCTGCCTACTTGTGCTCTCTGTCTGTCAAATCAATAAATTAAAAATCTTTAAAAAATAAATAAATAAACTCCCTTCACTAGGTAGCTTCTGCACCAGCCTGTACTTTTCGGATGGTGAAGCGGAAATAACCATCAGTTAATTAACCTTTTTTTAAACTAATTCAGAAAAGAAAATTAAGTTTGTAAATAACACCAACAATAAAATCAGACAAATTTGCAGCAATTGTGACTATCCATCCCATTCCACTAGGCATTTGCAAGAAATGGTACCAATCAGTAATGAGTTCTCGAACTAGAGAAATCATCCAGCTTTATCAAATCATCTCTCTAAGATTCAATCTTTAAATGCTAGTCATGGGCCTTTCACATAATATAGTCTTCCAAATTATCTTTTTTTCTTAATTGTCTCTTTTTTTAAAGATTTTATTAATTTATTTGACAGAGAGAGATCACAAGTAGGCAGAGAGGCAGGAACAGAGGGGGAAGCAGGCTCCCTGCTGCAAAGAGAGCCCGATGCGGGGCTCGATCCTAGGACCGTGGGATCATGACCTGAGCCGAAGGCAGAGGCTTTAACCCACTGAGCCACCCAGGTGTCCCTAATTGTCTTTTTATTAAAGTAGAGTCCAACACAGGGCTTGAACTCACAACCCTCAGTTCAAGACCTGAGCTCAGATCAAGTTGGACAGTTAGCCAACCGAGCCATCCAGGCACACCCAAATTGTCTTTCTAAAATAAACTTTTTAGAAGTTTTTAGATTTACAGAAAAATTGCAAAGATAGTATAGACAGTTCCCATATCCTCACACCCAGTTTCCCCTATTATTAACATCTTATTTTTAGTATGGTACATTTGTTATAACTAATGAGCCAATGTTGACACACTATTACTAACTCAAGTTCATATTTTATTCAGATTTCTTTACTTTTCACCTAATGTCCTTTTTCAATTCTAGTACCTCCAAACTATGTATTAAATCATAAACTAGATTTTTTATTATAAAAACAGTACATACACATATTACCTATTCAAATACTGCAGAAGAGCATACAATAAAAAGTATTATTTCAACTTTCCTTCCCAGTTATACTCCCCAAATAAAACTACTGTTAACAACCCCCTTTGTCCCCTTCCAAAAGTTATATATGTGTATAAAGACATATATGTATGTATCTTCTTTTCTATACAAAGAGGTCATATACTTCTCTGTACCTAGTTTTGCATATAAGAACCTATGGTCCTAACTTACTTTTTAAAGCCACTATCTAGTCTTCTGTTACATAGATGTGTCATAATTTACCAATTCCCTATCAATGTACTTTTCTTTCCCCCATCAATGTACATTTAGGTTGTTTCTGTTTTTTCAAATTACAAACAATATTATAAAGTACATATATCCTTATGCACTTGACCAAATATATGTAGGATAAATTCCTACAGTTGAACTGCATCAAAAGATATTTGCATTTAAAAGTTTCATAGGGGCGCCTAGGTGGCTCAGTGGGTTAAAGCCTCTGCCTTTGGCTCAGGTCATGATCCCAGAGTCCTGGGATCGAGCCCCACATCAGGCTCTCTGCTCCGCAGGGAGTCTGTTTCTCCCTCTCTCTCTGCCTGCCTCTCTGCCTACTTGTGATCCCTGTCAAATAAATAAGTAAAATATTTTTTAAAAAAAGTTTCATAGATACTGCCAAATTGCCCTCCAAAGAGATTATGGCATTTTACAATCCCATCAACTATGTACAAGGCCCTGTGTCCCAGCACCTTCATCAACATGGGTACACTATGAAACAAATTGTCCGTGATTCCCTGAGATGTTTCAAATGTTCCATCGTCTTCCCACCTCCATCTTCAAGTATTCTTTCCCTCTTTTTAGCTTTCTGGTTACTTTTGATTTTCTTCCTGCCCTCTCTGAGAAGGCTGTCTTGGACCTTTTTTTAAAAAATTTTATTATTCAAGTATCTAGTTAACATACAATATTATACTAGTTTCAGGGCATAGCATAGTGATTCCACAATTCTCTCCATGACACAAGGTTCGCCATGATAGGTGCAGTCATCACCTGTCACCATCTAACCTTCTTACAATATTATTGACTATATTCCCTATGTTTCACTTTTAACCTCTCTGACTTATTTATTTTCTAACTAGAAGTCTGTACCTCTTAACCCTCCCTTCACCTGTCTCGCTGCACCTTTTTCTACACTTACACTCTTGGTTTCTTCCCCACTTCTCTAGCCACCTTGCTTTTTCCTGCTCACAAATTTCCATTATAGTTTTCTGCAGCTCCCCATGATTCAACAACAACAACAACAAAAAAACAGTTCCCCTGCCCTGCTCTCCCAACCTGCTGGCCCTTCTGAACCGAGAGAGAATGTTAATAGGGAAACCCGAAGATCTTTAATCTGGGCCAAAATATCAGAAGGAATCTTGGTGTAACTCTAAAGAAAAAGAACACTGAGAAGAATTCCGCATTATTTCCTCTGTTAGAATTGAATCTGTTATTTTTTCTTCTACATTCCACACCTGGATTTCCTCTCTTTAAATCAACAGTTCGTAATTTTTATTCATTGCTCTTTTTTTTTTCTTTTCTCTTTTGGTAGCTAGAATTGGAGAGGAGGCAAAAGGAGGGAAGGGAAACAAAGGGAAAATCCCAAAGTGGCTGACTGAAGAAGAGAAACAAATGGGCAGGAAGGGTAGAGGTAAGGAGGCAAAGCAGAGCTTAAAAAAAAAAAAAAAAAAGCCAACTTCTTAAGTCCTCAAAGAAAAGTTCTTTACTTTGGATCTATCACCACCCCCTTCATTCCTGAGCTCTAAAAACAGGATCCTAGTGCAGGAATGGGTTTGAGGGTGGGGAACAGTAAAGGGTGAGTGAAAGGATCCTATTCCTCAAACTGCAACCCCCTCTTCATCCCCAACTTCTTATCCAGCAAAGCTCTATCCACCACCAAGAATCAGCTTAATAGAATAAAACCACTTAAGGCTGAGGCTCAGAGAAAGTCAAAGACCCCACAATCTCCTTGCCTATTAAGCTTCTTAGAAGTTAGAATGCTGCTAAAGAAAGTGATATTATGGCCAAGCAAGCGACTCAGGAAGAACACAAGGATAGTAAGTTGGGAGGAGGGAGGCCAGTTTGGGGGTTTATAAGCATCTAACGTTAATGAAAGATGATGGGGCAGCGGGTGGATCCTGGAGTGGGAGCAAAAGTAGCCAGCGTGAGAAAGGGCGCTCTTGTAGGTCTTCAGGTTGAGACTGAGGAGACAGGTATTTACAGAATGTACAAAAGGGACTAGAATCTGGATAGAGAAGAAGTAATTGTTTTCTTAGGCTAAAGGGGAGAACACAGCTTCACGTAAGCTCCACATAAGTAATCAGAGGACAAGCAAAATAAAGCCACCTACAACAGTTCTTTCCTAGGTCACATTTCCCAATGATTTCAGGCATTCTGCCGCTTCCTTATCTTTCTCCCCAACACAGCTGGCAGAGTCCACAAGCTTGCTCTCTGAAAGGCTGCCAAGGAAGAGGCCAAGAACAAGACTCACCAAACCCTTAATTCCCAAATAAAGTCCTGATGGCTCCCTGTCCTTCCCCTGGTAGGAGTTTAGCGTGGAATTCTGGTTATTTCCACCCTATGTCAGTTAAGGTAGTTAAAAGGAGAGATCATCAGATAAGGTGTAGTCTCCTTGCTCCAATCTCCATGTAACTGGAGCCAAGAAGGCAAGACAACATTATAGGGACCAGCTCCTTAACGTCAGTCGGGAATTTTTTTCAGCTATAGAAAGAGCTGTCACAGACTGCACAAACTCGTAAGAGATCAGGGCTCATCAGTCACTGCCTCTATAATGTAATCAAGAATAGAAGCTGGGGAGAACTAGAATTTAAATAAAAATTTGAAAAAAAAAAAAAAGAAGAAGAAGAAAACCCCAAACAAGAATAGAGGCAGGTGAGGGAAAGGCCTGGTCCAAGAGACTTCAAAACTGTGACAGAGTCCTTGTGATAGCGACGATGAAACCCAACATGTATTAAGGGTCTACTTTGTGCCAGGAACTATTCTTGGGAGTTTATTTGCATCTTATATGAACTCTCTTACCTCCTAACAACCCTAGGAGACTGGTATTAGTGCAAGTCCTACTTTACCCTGAGGAAACTGAGGCACAGAAAGACCACACATGTCTGGCCTGTCTCAGAGCTAGCTCTCTTTGAATGGCTCTGTCTGTAAAGTGCAGAGTTCCCCACTGGCAGGCTCTGGCCCACAGACAGCATGAGGAGTTAGCAGATGCTAAAACCATCTGCCCCCTCTCCCATGTTGGGGTATATCTGACAGACTCGTTTTTGTTTTGTTTTGTTTGAGATCATAACTAGAAAGTTCCAGGCAACACATTAGGGACTGAGAACAGAGATGAGTAAGACACCATTCCTACCTCAAGGAACTCACAGAGCAAGCAGGTAGGGCAAGAGAGAGGCCTGTGAGGGCCAAAAGAGACCTCGCCTAAGGGCTGCTTCACTACAAAGGAGTCTTACAATTTCTTCCAGTGTGGACACGCCCTGGCATGCAGACATGAGGTATCAAGAAGTATCTGTTGCACCATGAACAGATACAAGTATTATTCTTATTACCTCACGAATCTGACCCACAGTCTTTCCTCTCCTGGAGTTTTCCTCCTTCCCATTGGCTCCGCAGCCAAACTTCCTGCTTCTGAATCTCACCTCTGCTATCCCTTGCTTTTGTGACAGTGGGTATGTGCTTAAATGCTCTGGGCCTCGGTTTCCTCATCTGTAAAATGGACATGATAACAATATCGATCTCAAAGGGACTTTATGAGGACTAAACACACAAGTACTTATAAAGCACTCAGAACCGTGTCTAACTCATGGAAAGCACTCGAAAGGTATTAGCTCTTCTTATTAGGAGCAGTGCTGTGTGTCTGTCTTTGCCCGCAGTCATTTCTCTCGCAATAAAAAGACTGAATTTAAATGCATCTGGTATGGTTAGTTTAAGGAGGATAGGAAGTCTCTGGGACTAAATAGGAGGAGAACAGTTCCCCTGGGAAGTTGGAGGAATAACCCTGGAACTTAATTAAGATCTTGTTAATGAATCTGCTTGTTAATGGTCTATTAAATAATCACACAATGAAGTTTACCGCACAAGTAAAGCCTTTTTCAAATGCTTGCTCTTTCCCAATCCTCCTGGCTCAGCTCTGACTTCTAAAGATCTCGCCTGAGGGGCAAGTCCTTCCAAATCCTTCCAAATCTGATAGCCCTCTTCACCTTGCCCTACACGCCTGTAGAGCCTGGTTGTTCTTGTGGCCCAAGCAAGGTCTCCAGGGCAGAAAGCCCTCTTCACCTCCATTCTGCCTATCAATCCTTTGGCCAAGGCATTCTGCCTCTAAGTCAAAATATTTCCCTCCCCAAAATAGGAATAGAGTCACGGGCCCTGGGAATTGAAAAAGAAAGGCGCTCTGAACTTTGCTGAGAAGAAAGGCAGAGGGTGAATTCGTTTCAGTGGGAATGCGGCAAAATAATATTTCGGCTCAGATGTCACGGATCCATACAGAAATTAGCCTGCCAACTTGCATCCACAAAGAGTACAAAACTTTTGTCCCAAACCCCCTGGGAAAATAATGCTTCAGCCCAGCCTGTGGCGGGGACCGCAGCCTCTCTCGTGGAGTCCGGCTGCAAGGGTGGAACTGCAGGTAGGAGGGCTCCCTCTAGGTTGAACACTCAGGTATTTCATAAACCGCTTTACTCCCCCAAGACCATGCTGCTCCTTAGACAGATGCTCCCAGAAGGGGAAGAAGGCGTTATACGAGGTATGGGTACATGTTATCTGTGGTCTGTGTGCTCGTATGCCATTTATACGGTAACTTTTGGATGACAAAACCCATCTGTGTTCTCTTTCCTGATTCAACTACCCTGTAAAGGAGGGCGAGGATTGTTTGCCGCCTTTCATTGTATATATGAGGCTCTGGGGCTCAGAGAGATGGACGGACCCAAAGGTACACAGCTTGTAAATGAGAAGCTGGAGCTTCTGGCTCTGGGCTCTTGGCCTGTCGCTGAGCTGTTTCCAAAGCCTCTATTTCTAGTCATCACTTCCCACTTGTCCATGTGCCAGGGGCTGCCCAGCCCAGCGGTGGATCCCGCGTGGTCCTTCAGACTATGTCAAAGCGGGTAGAGCCAGCTGGCAACGCTCAGCATAACTCGGTCGAGGAAACAGGGACCCTGCGTTCCCGTATTCTCACAACAAATATTTAATACTGAGCCAGGTGCTAAAGGAGGAGAAACACTGGGTAGAGTCACATAAGAAGACAGACCTGGGCTCGTGGAGGAGGGGCAATTAGGCAAATAATTACAATACAGCGTGAAGAGTGTTTTAAAAGGGGAGAGTAGGTCCAGAAAGGGACACCCCCTCCGAGTTCATGAGCAAAATAGACGAGAGCATGGGTTCCTGTGCAGGTGCCTGAACCACCTGAAGCTCGCGGTTCGCTGAACCTTCCATCCACCCGCAGCTGTGCCCACAAGGGTTAAAGCTTGCAGCAGAAAGCCAATCTGCAGGTACTGGTGACTAATTCAGCCTCTGACCCACCACGAACCCTTATTTCTTTACAAATGAGCATTTTAGCATAAGAAGAAAGCTTAAGGGCTGGGGAAGAAGAGAGAGGAGGCTGGCAAAACCCCTCTCTAGCCCCAACTCGGCAGTATAACAGCAGTGAGCAGCCCAGCTGGCTGGAGCCCAAGAAGTACCAGAGCGCGCACTGGCTCTCTCACATCTGGCTAAGCACCGCGAGCCCCTCCACTGGGCCACCTTACAGCTACTATACTGCACCAAGAAAGGGGCGGTCTGAGCACGTACCATCAGCCGGTCAGCAATAAGGGAAGAAAAGGGAAACAACCCAAGGAGGAGCAAGGGCCAAGGGGGCAACTAGAGGCAGTTGGACAGATCCCACCCATAACAGGAGACTGGAGAAGAAAGACACTGTCTTAAGCGGAGGCTGCATCTTCACTCTTACCACTCCAGGCTTCTGGGTGGAAGCCCAGCTCTTCCCCTCTGCTTGCCCATACTGACTCGCCTTCCTCCAAAGCTGTACTCCTTGGTGAGATTTTCCCTCAGACTCTTAGCCTTGGTGAGTGACTCATACACTTTAAGGAATCTAAGAATGGCCTGCTTGCTAAATATACAGATTTCCAGGTCACATTCCCTGTGATTCTGATTAGAAGGTCTGATTAGAAGGCCTGGGAATATGCATTATAGGTAATAATCCCCCACCCCGCCCCAAAATCCGCACCCCCCCCCACTAGTGGTAGGGAAGCTGGTGGTCCTTAAATCACATTTTAAGAAGCCCACCTGTGGGAATGACTCCCCCTGAGATCCCAGAGCCCCTGCTGTCTGTTATTTTATATCATCATCTTTTTTTTCATGTATACATCCTAACCACTCACCTTCACCATAGGCCCACAAGAAGAGGAAGTATCATCTACTTTTTTGACTCCTCTGCAAACAGCCCTGAGCACCGAGCTCTACAGGAAATGCTGTGGCTGTTGAGTGATGACCACGATAAGAGGCCAGGGGAAGGAAAACCACGACAGGGATGGCAGAGAACCGAGGCCCTGGCTGGAGGGAACTGTTTTTAGTATGCCTACGTGTGCCAGCCTGGAACAACGGTTTGCCTTGCTTTCTTTTTTTCCTTCTTCAATAGTCTTGGCACTACATGCCTAACCTCCCTCATGAAAGTCACGCCTGAACAAAGCACCTCCCATAGGAAACTTTGCCAAGAAATCCTGCCAAGAATCCTGGGTGCTGTGTGGCTTAGTTTAACGGTCAGGGAGGACTTTAGACCTTCAGGCTTATCGGATCTATGCAAGGAGAGTATACAGCTGAGCATCAACTTGAGTAAAAAGACCAGAGCCCTTGATCTAGCCCCCGAAACATCCTCAAGGGTAATGGTCTTCCATATTCAACAAATATTTCCTGAGTACTTTGTATCAAGCATGGTTCTGGGTATTCAGAGGTCTTATGATATCATATGTCATTACAAAGTATTTTATAGTGACTTATCTTTAGAAAGTTACTTTTGTTTTGTTTTTTAATACTGAAGGAAAACGAAAAAATGGCAACCTACTGAATGGGAGAAGATACATGCAAGTGATGTATCTGATAAGGGGTTAATATCCAAAATATGTCAAGAATTTATACAACTCAATACAAAACCACAAATAATCCAATTAAAAATGGGCAAAGCACCCAAACAGACTTTTTCCAAAGATGACATACAGATGGCCAACGGACACATGATAAGATTCTCAACACTAATCATCAGGGTAATGCAAATCAAAACCACAGTGAGATACTACCTTACACCTGTCAAAAGGCTACAATCAAAACCACAGAAAGTAACAAGTGTTGGCAACGATGTGGAGGAAAAGTGCAGGGCTGGTAGGAATATGAATTGGCACAGCCACCGTGGAAAACAGTATAGAGTATTCTCAAAAAATTAAAACTAGAATTACTGTAGGATCCAGGAATTTCAATAGTGGGTATTTACCCCCCAAAAATGAAAACACTAGTTCAAACAGATATATGCACCCCTATGTTTATTGCACCATTATTTACAATAGCCAAGATATGGAAGCAGCCCAAGTGTCCATCCTAGATGTATGGACAAAGAAGATGTGGCTACATATATACACAATGGAATATAACTCAGCCATAAAAAAGAATGAGATCTTGCCATGTGCAGCAACATGGAGGGACCTAGAGGGTATAATGTTAAGTCAGTCCACTCATATGTGGAGTTCAAGAAACAAAACAAAGGAAAAAAAGAGAGAAAAAAAGACTCCTTTTTTTTTTTTTAAGATTTTTTTTTTTTTAATTTGGGGCACCTGGATGGCTCAGTGGGTTAAAGCCTCTGTCTTCGGTTCAGGTCATGATCCCAGGGTCCTAGGATTAAGCCCTGCATCCGCATCAGGCTCTCTGCTCAGCAGGGAGCCTGCTTCCCTTCCTCTCTCTGCCTGCCTCTCTGCCTACTTGTGATCTCTGTCAAATAAATAAATAAAATCTTTTAAAAAAAGATTTTTCTTATTTATTTGAGAGAGAGCATGAGAAAGGAGAGGTCAGAAGGAGAAGCAGACTCCCTGCTGAGCAGGGAGCCCAATGTGGGACTCCATCCCAGGACTCCAGGATCATGACCTGAGCCAAAGGCAGTTGCTTAACCAACTGAGCCACCCAGGCACCCCAAACAGACTCTTAAATACAGAGAATAAACTAGTGGCTGCCAGAGGGGAGGAGAGTGGGGGGATGGATGGAACAAGTGAAGGGGATTAAAAGGACACTTATCTTGATGAGCACTGAGTAATGTACAGAATTGCTGGATCATTATACTGTATGCCTGAAACCAATGTTTCTACTACTCTATGTTAGTTATCTCCTCCCTCTACTACTCCATGTTAACTATACTTCAACAAAACAGACAAAACAAGAGAAAGTTACTTTAAAAACAAGACCCTATATGATGTTCGGCTTCAGAAGTATATAAGCATTAAAGGAATGTTCTCAGGAACACCTGCCTATGGGATGAAGTACTATAGAGATCCAAGGTCATGCCTCAGGTCCTGGCAGACAGAAATTCTATTTTTGCTTTATCATAAGCAGTCCTTGGCAACTCTGGAGTTCTTTCTTCCACTCTCAGATGCTATACTTTGTCCATAAAGGCAAACTGCCCCACCTAGCCCCTTTGAATAAAGTAATTCCTTCTTGATGTCCAGATATCAGCTTAAAGGTCACTCGCTCCAGAAAGTTATCCACATTCACAGACAAGATTAGGTGCTCCAGCTTCTAATCCCGTGGCATTTTATACTTCCCCTATTGTACTTTTCACAACATCCGGCAATTGCTTGCTAAACTTTAAGCTACAGTAAGGCAGGGACTGTATATAATCTGCCTTGCTCATCATTGTATTCCCAGCGCTTAGCATAATGCCTGGAACAATGCAGGTACGTAGTAAATACTGATTGAATAATTACATGAATTAATGAGTGCATCATATTAGCAAGATGGAAACTGAATCATGCCTCATGTACTCTGCCAGTTTTATCCATAATACACCAATAAACACCTAAAATAAGCAGCAGTGTTCCTTCTGTGGGGCCAGCACAGTATGGAGGCAGAGCTGAGGCTCACAGGATCACCCCAATACTGACTCCAGGAGGCACTTCCACGACCAAAGGATAAATATAATGCTCCAAAGTCAATATAATATCACTAAGAGCCTGAGAGTTAAATCAGCCGTAAGCCACAAGGCCAGCCCTGTCACAGACTTGATGGTAAGATCTCTCTTTCAAGTCACCCAACTTCTCCTAGACCCAGCTTTCTCATGAAGAGGGTATCAGGCCCTTCAGCAGCAAGGACCCTCTTTAAATAAAAAACAAGTGACGGTAAGAAGCTACTCACACTGTGGTGGGAGGTTGGAAGAAGAGGGCAGCTCTGGCAATGAGGCATTGCTACAGTTGGGAAAGGGTTAAGCCCAAACGTCTGTCTGGGATCTCTTACCAGTAAATCAGCCTTGACTGTTGCTCAGGCTGAATGAAGCCCCACCAGGTTGGCCTGTCAGGAAGGAAGCCCATGCGTCCAGACTTTTGTTGTTCTAAGGATTTTTTTTTTTTTTTTTTAATTTTACTGCTCAGGAAGGAAGGCAAAGCCTAGGCTCTAACTGCAGTCCCCGCTGATTCTTTACCCCAGCACGCACTACTGCCTTCACCTTCCTATCCACCTCTTGGGTGCAACTCTTCTCTTTTCTGGAATTCCTCCCTTCCCTTGACTTTGGCATTGGGACCTAAATCTCAGACTTTCCCCCCTTCTTTAACAACTCAAAATTAAGAATGGTTGAGCTTTTCCCTTCCTACCTAAGGACTGGGGGTAGCGTGAGAGGAGAAGTGGGTGCTCTTCACCACCAACAAGGACCTGAACCCCTTCTCTGCAACAGAGCCATGAAGGACCTGACAAGGATTGAGGTGTCGGCCTCAATTGGCCGCCAATGGCTATTTCTGCTACATATGTATGTGAACAGGAGACTTTTCAAATCTAAGCCACTATATTTAAATAACAGACTCAAATCCAAGGTCCTGAGGCAGGTCAGTCTTGCCCACTCCCATCCCCCTACTCTCCACCTCTCCCACTGATGTGCAGAATCATTCTCTGATATTCCCAAGCCCCATGGGGCTTTCTTTCTACAAAGAAGAAAACACTGAGTTTATTTGTGCACTCAGGGTAATGGACAGCCCTCTTTTACTCCTAGGAAAATGCACACAGACACCATGGAAGAGGCCTATGCCCGCCCAACCCTTCCCTCCCCTTCCCCTGCTAATCCCGCCCCAGCAGCTCCCCCAGCTCAGTCCTGCTGCTGTATTTCTCTCCTGACCTACAAGCCCCCTTCAAGCCCCGTCCTAAGCCTCCCCCAAGCAGAGACAATCCATCATGCTGTGGGACTGTGACACACACAGATGGGGGAAGGTTCACAGATTTCTCTCACATAGGCAAGAGGGTAAAAGTGCCTGTATAACTTAAAATCTAGGGACATACTAGAAACTCTGGGGCTTTGCATTCTAATACTAGTCAAATACCATTACAGAAAATCTGATTACATATAGCTCAAATCTCTACCACAAACAAATTCTAATGGTCCATTTGTTTCAAATGATATCTGATAATACAAAGTTCCAGAATAAGAAAATATGATGAAATCTGGCTTCTCTGACCTGGGCCACTGCCTTGATAACTAACTAACCCTGGTCAAGTCGCTTCCTGACTCAGACTGGGTTTCTTTAACTCTAATATTGCCTTGCTTCTAAATAAAATGAAGGGAGAAAGAGGTCAGAGGGCCACCGGGGCTAATCATGGTGAATGGGTAATAATGAAGGGAGGTGAAGCAGCTGGGTATTTTAGAAAAGGGCTCTGAGACTTTCTCTCTCCTTTTTCCATATTGCCATAAGGCACGAATGTGTGAAAGGATCCTACATACATGCCAGTTGTTAATGACCCTGTGTTTGGCTACATCAGTGCTTCTAACCATGAAGATTATACCACCAGATTATCCTTGAAATAAGTCATTAGGTATTGAATGCTTAGTATGTCTGAGGTACTGTTCCAAGCATTAGCTGTGTGTTTAATCTCATTCAGTCCTTCACAACAGCTCTTTAAGTTGTATAATTCCCATTTTACAGGTGAGAATACCGAGGCCCAGAAAGGTCAGGTAATTTGCCTAAGATCACTGAGTAAGTAAGTTAGAGGGTCAGGATCTTACTCCAGAGGCTACCCTCCTAACTACTGTGTTATACTGTCTTCCTACCTTTGATCTAAAACATTTTCAAGTTGAGGCTCCAAAAGGGTAAATGCAACATTTATTCCTCTCACAGGTATTTATTCTGCTAGGCCACTCTGACTTGGTGTAAGTCACACTCCAAAAAGCAAAGACCAAATGAGAGCACTCTAGGATTAGCTGGCACCTAAAGGGGAGTCATACACCTGAAAATAAAGCAAAGATCTGTCCAGGACTGGCCCTTGCCCCCTCCCTACAGCTTTCGCACTGTCTGCTGCTCTAAGATGGATGCAAAGCCATAAGTCTCAGCCTGCAAATGAATTTCAGTGGAAAAAGACAACCCTCATCTGGTGAGTCACACTCAGGCTTACTGGGCTTGATTTCTCATGAGACTGTACCAAAAGGTCCCTTCCTTACACATACAGCTCTAGACTTTCCTGCAGCTCCGCGTCTGCTGAACAGAATGTGCTGGATGCAGCTCCATGTCTTCCCCCCAAAAACACAACTTTCATTTCCTCTAGGTCATCTTCAATCAGAACACATTCCACAGGGAAGATTGACGGTCAAATGTCTGAATGGCCAGATGGTTATGTGTGTCTACAAAACCTCCACATCACTTGTCTGTTTCCAGCTTCACCCAGGACCTGGGTAGGAACTTGTTTTTTTTAAAATACACATCAAAAGCAGATCAGCATTTGTGGACACCATGATAGGGGATGTAATGCTGTGAGAAAGCATTTGGGAAAGGGATAGCCTCTGATCTTAGGTTCCTAGAGTGTTAGGTGAGAAAAGCAAATTTTGAATTATTTTTTAAGCTAGGAAGTATTCTTTTGGTACCCCAAATAATCAATACATTTATAGCTGAGAAAGGCAATTTCACATATCTCTTGAAAAACTTCCTACCTACTTTTGTCATTATTAAGCCTCAAGGCGTAAATAAATTCTTCTTTTCTTCCCTCCAACCTCTACACCTTTGGGATAGAATAGTCTAATAGATATTACTCAGTGCAATGCCAAAGAGTGGCAAACAGATGAAAACTTGGGAGAAAAATTTGGTTATAATCACCACCGTTAATTTATTCAATACTCAACTAACACTGAACCTTTTGATGGGATTGGCACCAATGTCCCTGCAAATTTTTTTAGTACTAAAACTAAACTGTGCTTAAGATTATAGAAAAACCTAACCCATTGGGTAAAAAATGGAAGGGAATGAATTCCTCCTGTTTACTCAGCATCTGACAGGTTTACTTATTCATACCACAGCCTATCATTTCTCCAGGCCTAAACCCATAGTCCCAAATCAGGATCTTTTCCTGGAAAAGGCCTAAGAGAGAGACTAAATAAGTGAAAGTTCTTTTGCAGAAAATTCTCCTCCTTGCCCAAAGAAAGAGATATTTACAAATTCCCACCCACAGCACAGACTTGCAGTTTCTATTCAGCCACAAACGTCACAATTTAAATGGTATTTTTTAAACGTGAAGGCATTTTAGCTGCTATAGGGCAATAAGTTATCCTCAAGTCTGCAGTTCATCTGTCGTTAGGGGGGGAAATGGCACTGGGAAATGCTGTTAAACTGTTGGAAGAGAATATTCAAATCCAAAGATTACTGTAATTTTGGTGTTACAATTGTGTGGGTTTTACACTTAAAATGTATCATCACTCCAAATCCCAAGTATTTATAAAGAGTACATTCCAACATGGACGCTGATATTTATTGACCAGATGGACGTGGTTAATAAGACTTAAAAAAATGAAAAACCATTATGAATATATAACTCTATTAAATGTATTGTCACTCCAGCTGCCGAGTATTTACAAATAATACATTTCAATGTGTGCTAATATTTATTAACCAGATGGATGTAGCTAACAAGGGTTAAAAATAAGAAAAACTAATATAAAAATATAATTCTATTTTTTCAGTTTCCTCTTCTGCCTAATGAGGAAAGGGGATGGGGACGGAGAGCAACTTTTGTTATTAGGATACAATGTGTGTTTTTTGTTTTCACACAAAAAAGGGCCACCAAATAATCAACCTGGGGCCGCTGACCGGAAGGCAGCCCCGGAAAACTTCCCGTGGGAAGAGTTCCAGAAATTGCCCGGACTTTAACAAGCCCCGCTGTGCTGGCTGAGAGCCTCAGACGGTCCACGGCGACCGAGACTCGCCTCGCCCGAAAACCAGCCATCCTGCAGATTCACGAACCCCAGGACTTGGGAAACATTCCCTGGAACGTTTTACAAATTTAAAAAGCGAGACGGGGAAACGTTTCGAATCTACAGGAGAAACCTCAAAGTCCTCGGCTGCCGAGGGAAATGCTAGCACCAGATGCGCGTGTACACACGTCCGTCCTCCTGGACGCGCCCCCGCGCCCTCCCCCACGCCCTCCTCCCTCCCCTCGCCCCCCCCCACCCCCTCGCCGCGCGCTGGCCGCCCGCGCGGGGTCCCCTCGCCTCCTCAGGCAGCCACGCGCTCACCTGCACCTCCCGCCCCGTCCCCCATCAGCCCGACCCCCCGCGTGGGCGTACCCCCCCCCCCCCGGGGAGTCACACTCACTCCCTTGTCCTCACCCCGTCCCCACACTCCCTCTGCGGCTGAGACGACAGCACAGGAAACCGACCCAGGGCTCGGTTCCTAGTGCGACCTGGGGCCGCGGTACGTGGAGGGCGGGGCGGGGCGGGGGTGGGGGACCAGGCCGGCCCGCGGGTCCCGGCCGCAGAGGACGGCGGCGGCGGCGGCGTCGGCGGCGTCGGCGCGGGTCTCGCCCGGCCCTGGGGCAGCAGCGACCGGAGTTCTCCCGCAGCCTCCGAGTCCAGCCGAGCGACGGCGAGGTCGCCAACATTTCTGAAACCACTTGAAAGCCATCTCGGTGGCGGAGGCTGGGGGGTCCTTTCCCAGGGGGGTCCTTTCCAAGGAGGCCAACGGTGCCCGCTCTGTGGTCCTTCCTTCCCCTGGCCGGGCCTCGCGTCTCTCCGCGCCCCCTCCCCCAAACGATCAATTACCAGCCACCCTTCTGCCGGGAGCGGCGAGGGGCTGGCTGGCGGCCGCGAGGAAACGGCAGCCCGGATCACTTCTGCATGACAATTGATGGGAGGGAGGGCGCGAGGCGAGGAGGGAGGACGGCTGCGGTGTCCGTTTTCTCACCATGGTGATTAGGCATTCCGGCCGCGCGAGGAGGCAGCCGCCGACCAGAGCGGCGCGGCGTGGAGCGAGGACGGGGGAAGAGAGCGAGAGCGGGAGCGAGCCCAGCCGCCGGGCGGGCGGCGGGCGAGCGGCGCGCTGAGCCAAGCCAAGCCAGGCCAGATGGCTCTGCAGCCATCAGGGACTGCTCCCGTCCAGCCCGGCCCCACTTTAGCTGTGCAAACATTTCTTTATCCCAACAAGACAATTAAACCCGGCAGCATGAAAAGGAGTCTCCATGACTGTGCTGGGAGTGAACAACCAGAAACAACCACACATTACAGGAGTTCTTGCCCTCCACCCCTGGAGAGAGGAGAAAAGGGGCTGCCGGAGAAATCGGGGAGCAGCTGGGGGATAACTGGGCTAGGTGTGGGCAGTGGGTATGGAAGGAGCCATCTGACCCGTCTCCCCTGGCGATCTGCTGGCCCTTCCACTGCGGTCATCTGCTCCAGCTACAATCCAGAAGTTGAGCCTGGGGACCTGACAACTATCCCAAACATCTTCCCCCATGAGAGCAATTCTCCTAAAACCCCAGGTTAGGATCCCTGGCCACTCCAGTCCCAGGGCCCTTGGGAAGAATCCCCCTTAATATCACCCTCATGATGTAGCCAGGACTCCTCATTCCAGACTGTCCTTGGGCGTATGTGGGCTCAGCTGATCTGTTAAGACACAGGGTCTTCGATGATACATGACACATTCTCCGGGTACAAATACCATCTCCTACTCAGGGCTCAAGAAAGACTTTTCAAATACATCAAAGATGAGAGCAAAATAGAACATCCAGGAACTGCTGTAAGCCATCCGATTTCCTGCCTCCCTGTGAATCAGCCTGACACAGGGAAGGGCCAAGGAAACAGGGCCACTGCAGGGTCAATGCCCAGTGCTCGTCCCTGAGGTGAATCAGAAGCCTGGGCCAGTCATTGCTCCAACTGGGACAGTTCTGGTTCCTCTCAGCCCTCTGGTGAGCCTGCATACTAGCCAACTCCAATTTGGGCTGACGGAGTAGAATGACTGGCAGGCTGGTTCCCCCCACCACCACCCCAAAACACGAAAACACCTGCGTCACCCAGGCAGGAATCTGGGCACAGGGGTGGCCAACAGAGCACAACAAGGAAATGCACATGGTAAGAGCCAGGGCGCTAAGGGGCTAATAAATGTATAGATTCTAGCACAAGGCAGCAGACAATACTTATCTTCCCTTTTGTTGTAAAGTTTCCTTAATGAGGAAATGTTTATTTTAAAAGCCCTGGGAAACATATCTGAAGACACTTCATATGTAAGACACACGTGGACTCTTCGTAATTGGTCCATAAATTTTAGCATCATTTCCCTGGACAAGAAGCCTTGGAGACTGGTTCAGGGAGTGACAATAAACAGGAGTTACCTCAGTTCCCTTCCTGGGGAATTACGCATCCTCCATGAACGGCTTCTCGCAAAACACTTCTCCCTTTCTCCAGGGCAAATAAGTCAGTCCTGCCGAGTCAAGGCTTCTTTTTTCCATAGAACCCAACACCTACCTCACAAATCACCTGTGATGCCAGGTAGGTGAACAGGGAAGCAAACCAGCAATCATCTACTAGGAGAGACAACACTTTACCCAAATAGCTACAATTTAGGTCTACAAAAATGCATATTTAATTGCAAAAGGAAGCCTGCGTATCGGCACCCAGATTTAAGGAAAGAACACGTGTGCGTTACACCATGTCTGCAGGCCCCTCTTTCAAACGGGCTCACATGTGAACATATCTGCATATGGATGCAGTGTGTGAGCAGGGGGGTGGTTGCGACAGTAAAAACTGTCAGTGTTTCCATTGTAAAACTGATTTTTTCATTGACCTAAAACTCAATCATAAAACTTCTACTTTAAGGACACACACACTCACACACACACCCATGCTCAGCTCCCACCCCCGAAAAAAACCCCTAAAGCTAAGTGCCTATTTAGAAGTTTTACTGTTGTATTTAATTAAGACTTTTTTAACATTTTATGAGAAAAAATTATTTATGAGAAGAGAACTGAAGAATAAGTCAACCACATCAGAAATTAACTCTAAATTTTAAGAATAAAAAACTAGAATATACCTGGTTAATTTTGGCAATCTGACCAAAAGTCACTGCATCCTATTACTTTGCTCTTTGGAACACTTTCTATCCTCTCTCTTCTGGCCTCCCATCCCCCCTCACTGCCCCAGCTGCCCCTTAAGCTCTCCCTTTGGAAGCAGTCTTGTACACTGTCACTCGATTATCTGAGAAATATTACTTATTTCAAAACGGTTCTGTAGGGAGGACCTGAAAGGCATCTAGTGGGAATAATCAGGCCTTCTAACGGCCCTTAAATATGTATTTACATAAAACAGACCATAAATATTCCGACACACGTCGGCATATGACAGGAGCCAAGAAAGCTGCTGCCGACTTTGTCACAGTGCCTCTTCAACCCTTCCCTACAGAAAAATGTTTCTCC
The DNA here is from genome assembly GCF_009829155.1 of Mustela erminea. Taxonomy (NCBI): domain Eukaryota; kingdom Metazoa; phylum Chordata; class Mammalia; order Carnivora; family Mustelidae; genus Mustela; species Mustela erminea. The sequence goes on from NC_045623.1 coordinate 75,316,897, forward strand.
CGCCTTCCAAAAACTCAAAATCAAAAGCACAAACGCTCCCCAGTATGATCCTTCGAAGGCTGCTCTGCCCCCTAAGGAAAGAAAAGGAGGAAGGAACCCAGACCCAGGGCTATCACAGGCTAAGAGGCTCCTCTTCACTTGGTACCTTTGTTTCTTGTTAAAGATTAGTCACTAATGCAACTCTAGGTAATACTGTGGGTGTGCAAACATCCTATGCTCATAGACACCCCTATAGGTTTTATGTTTGTGTAAGAGAAAAAAGAGAAGACAAAGTACTCTCGAAAGAAAGAATATTTTAAGCAAATAAAAGGGGAAAGGGTTCCCATTTCGGCAGCACTACAATTTGAAATAAAGAAGTTTCCTCACCCTTCTGATCAGAATCTCATTAATTTCAAGGTCAGAATTCCATTTCACTTTGGGAGATAGACTCATTTAATTTTTCTCCACCCAGGCGTATTCCTGTGTGAGGGAGCCATCTCCATGGGGAACGGCACCACCACACAATGCAAACCAGGCAAACAGAAGAGTTATGGCTTTGACACTCGGAGAGGGAATGGATAGCCACATCTATGAGTTCTGACTTGACTAACAAGCTTCCTCCTGCTCTGGGGGTCTGACACAGGTTTGGGCTAAAAAGAGAGAAAAACAGAGACCAGCCAGATCTGCTGGGAGAGAAGAAAGGAATCTTGATCTCCAGATGTTACTTGGCGGCACATTAGGTTTGAGAGGATTTCATCTTCGACTTGTATTTGGAGCAAAAAGGGGGGCAGAACCACCCAGGCCAGCTTTAGCCAGAGGTCAGATGACAGCTGGCCTTGATGGCTTGCCCACTGACAAATGAAAACTGCACTGAAGTAAAACACAACAGACCCACAAGACGCCAGCATGTCCTGCAGGTATACTGGGAGAGCAGGATGGTAAAGCATGCATCAGCTGTCCACAAGGGGAGATGACGGAAGAGGGGCCCAAGCGAAGTGAGAGAACACATGGGCACTTGTGCTAGCAGCTTCTCCCTGAAGTGGGGAGGTCTTGGGCTTACAGACGCTGACATAAAAGACACACTTGCAACATATTTCAAAACCAAAGAGCGATGGATTTACAAGGCAGGTTGATTTTATGATGACTTTTATTGAAAAGGTACGCTGGGTTTAGGCAGATGCCTTTTAGCGCAGGAAAGTTAACACAGTGCCTAATTCAAGGAGACAGCCTGAGGAAGCAGTGCCGACAGGGGAGAGAGCTGCAATGTCTCTATTACTCTCCTCGGCATCATAAAGAGAAGAGAAAAAAAAATGGTATTCGTGTTGGTGGTTATGGAGAGGACAGGAGCACAAAAAAAAAAGAAAGGGGAAAGCAAACCTCAGACGTAGTTTTCTTAAGAAAATAAAATGAAGCAAATCTTAGAACAAAGGGTTGGGTGGAAAAACGCCCTCAGTTCATAAATTCTCACCAGGCTTGAAGAAAACTGCTCTGCCTACCCACAGCCCCAAAACGTCAGAACACAATTATTCTCTGATTCTATTAGAGGAGAAGATTGCAGGGTTCAGCACTCCTGGTCTACAAGTTCCAAATAAAAGCTTGGTTCCAACTATTAGCAAGGGTCACCAAAGCTCAACGAGGCACTGGGAGAACACAAGAAAGCTGTTCCATAAGCAGAAATTAATAATAGTTGTGAACATCAAATATGGAATAGTCACACAGGTCAACCGTGTCTAGTCCTAAAAGTGAGCCCCAGGATAAGCATCCAGCAAACCTGTTAAATCCCAAGAGAAGTCGGCTTTCTAGCCTTGCGATCGCAAGGAAAACACAGCTGTTTGAAATGCTTTATGGTGATTGACGACACCTTTGTCCTTCTCTGAAAAAATAGCCTGATGTGGACAAGGGCTGAGAGTTGGGAAAATAAAATCACGTGGAGTCCACTGGATATGATACAATGGAAAAGCTAAAAAATAATGTCAAGATCAGAGAAATATAATGAGGACAGCAAAGAGAGGAGGGATGGACAAGTTTCTTCAGGCCCCCCAAATATCCTAGGAACCTATGCTTTCTAATAAAATGACATTTGCTCCCGTATACATATGGCACCCCTCTTCATTCCAGACTGAGCCCCCAGAGAATAAGTCAATCATGCCCTGGGGAGAGGCAGCTTGGAGGCCAACTTGCCTCTGGCTACCATCAGGAAAACATGTCCTCCCGGAACTGTCAATGCTCATCGACATTAGCCAAGTAAATGTTAGCACTCTGCAGCCACTGAGTGGGAAGGAGCCAGCCCTCCCTATTCCTCGGAGCATGAAAACTGCCACCGACCTGTTGAACACTACTGTGAGGCAGGGCTTGCTGGGGATAGGGAAGGCTTGCACCAAAGTACTTACATCTGTCATTCCGATCCTCTGGGCTAGAAGAGGCTTCCCGATCCGAAATGAGGCCAGAGACAGCAAAAATCTTCTTCCCAGTATCATCAACCTTAAGTGAACCGGGGGAGCTAGATGGCAGCTGTGTCCCAAAGTCATATTCCTTGCCATCTGCATCTGAGAAGCGCAAGTGGGGAGACTCTGTGTCATGGCAGTTCTTAAGTCGCTTGGCCGGCGTAAAGGCTGACTGGTAACTCTCGCGGTCCTCAGTGGAAGCGAAGGGACGGAAAGCCCCCACTCCACTATGATTCAGCATACTGATTGGGGTGCAATCTAGATTTGGGGGAGCAAACTGAGGGTGGAGGTGCAGTAAAGAAGGGGGAAAATCACGATTGGCAAAAGTGCCGGGCACCCCACCTTGCCGATGGTACATAGAGGCAAAGGTGTAGGAACCGTTGGTGAAGGGAATATGCACGTCCTTGTCTACTGAGACAGGTACACCAAAGGGTCGTGGCTGCTGACAAGGGATGGAAGCATCGCGGCTGGCCTCAGCCGTGGACGCCAGGACCATCAGTGCTGGGGATGCCAGCGGGTTGGGGAGGTAGGATGAGTTCTCCATCTTGAAGGCTGCCCGGTGTAAGTCCATCGGAGTCTCTTTCTGTGGCTGGTGTCACACAAGAAGCAGTCTTCCCTGGGAGGGAGGCCGAGTGGCACCTTGGATCAGGGCAGGGAATATTACTGGGGAATCATCCCCTTCTAAGACCTGTGGAAACAGCAAAGAGAAGAAAAGAGGGGGGAGGAAGGTCAGGGGGAGGAAAAAAAGGGAAACCCCAAGTGATCGAAACACCATCCTTCTGGCTTACAGATGCTCGGGCAAGAGACACCAGAGGCTTTAGGAGCCAGTGGGCAGCAGCATCAGACCATTTTCATTCAGGAAAATCAATAGACAACTTACTGTGATGTACGCGTAGCTGACTTTGGTCCCTACACGTTCCGGGTGAAATGCGCCTGAGCCCAGCAAAGGAAAAAAAAATCATAAAACCTCCAAATACAATATTCCCTGAGCAAATGAGCTTTGGAAGGCCAAGGCATCCAGTAGATTAGGTGGGGTCTATATTTTAAAGGGTTTGCACCTGCACACACCGCTCATGGCAGGCCTGATGTTCAAACAGAGGCGAGGTTCTACCTAGGTGACCCCCCACAAACACATTCTCTCTTCATCTCCCCTGACAACGCCCTGGTGCTGAAAAATTCCTAAATCAAGCACATCTAGACCATCTGTACATGCTAGTCGGTACGAATTGTACGTGTGGATAAATCACACACATTGGCACATACATCAACACATATCTTCATGTATCATTTAAAGCTGTTTCCAGAAAGAAGTGCAATGTTATTTTTGATGCACACCCCTCTCTAATCATACAGGTTTTCTCTTTTCTGAGAAGGAACAAAACCTTCATCAGTAAAATGCCTGGCATCTCTGACAATATTTAACACCATAATGGGTGCCTTTGGCATATGTTCTCTAGAAGCGGCTGTCTTCCAGGGGCAGCAAAGAATGGATCGGTAATTTTAGTTACTAATGCACTCGCTCTTAAGTAGATTTGTAAACAGCCTTGAATTTGCCATTAACATTTGGAGCAAAATGTTAACAAAATTTCTGACTTATTTTGCTCTGCTTATTGGCCTGGTCACAGTTGTTGTCTGATAAAGGCCCATGGAAAAATCTGGAGTTCGGAGAGACTTCCTTCAATTTCCTTTTTAAATTTAGGTTGTACATCTCCATAGTCACTGATTCCATTTCAAAATTTATTTTGAGTAGGGGGTTGGGGGAGTGAGAGAAGGGCTATGTATCAAAAGTCAGGATAACATAAGATGAACACTAGAATTTATTAGCTTCAAAAATATACACTAGACAGAAACTTAATGAAACTCAAAGTGTAACCAAAAATCACCATCTGCTACAAATTATCACCTTTAAATTGAGAGTCATAGCTCAAATAAGAATTTACCCCTCCTTTTAGGGGAAAAAAAAAACACAAAACACCTAGATAATGGAGTATCTTTGATATTCCCTCAACTAGAGAAGCCTCAGTTAAACTGTAGATGAATCCCCTTGGCTTAATGCAGTGCAAAGAGAGTATTTCCTTTTCTCATCCTGTAGCAGACGTGTCAATGACTGTTATTAATTGGGAAGATGAGTGCACACCATCAGACTGCTTCCTCATTTGGCATCTCTCCTTATAGACATCATTGCTAAATTACCAGATTATGTATCTCACATTAACGGATTTTTCTCTCTTCCAAATTTTAAATAACTTTCCTGTCAAGTTATAGCAGCTCAGGGAATGATCTGCCAAGGACAGCCAGTTAGCCTGACAAGCCTGGTCTGGAAATCCTGTTCTTGGCTGTTTCCAAGTCAGATTAATGGTCACACAACATGGATGCTCTAAAAGTGGGTCTAGGGCTGTTCCAAGGGTTCTGAGCAGCTCTTCATAACAGAAATAACTAACTACTTGTCTCTCAACAAGCAATATCACATGAGGTAAGCAGGAGAAAAGGACAAACATAATACACCGCAGGTGGGGGGTGAAGGGTGGAATGTTTTCCCCCCAAATAACCAATTGCCCAGAGAATTCACTTTCTATTTTTACTTCCTGGATCACCTCATTATGTTAAATGAGTTTCATAAATTAGCAATCTGGCGACAGCACCGGACACTCCAACAGAACACGGTGAATCACTCAAACCTGGTTATTCATTTGAAACTTCATTATACTGAAAATAAATCAACAATATTTTTCCAGGCCACATCTCTTTTACTCTACTGTGTGGGCGTTGGTCTCTGTGGGGGGAGGGTGTGTGTGTGTGTGTGTGTGTGTGTGTTTTTTCTTTTTCCTTTTCTTTCTTACCCCCTCCTCACATTAACAACTTGTATAGATGGGGCTTCAGCAGACCACAGTCATTATGAAAATCTATAGTTAATACACTCCCAATGTCAAAATGTCATGGGTTTAAACACAGAACCCAAAATAAGAAAACTAACTGACCCTCTTAATTAAAAAAATATGGATTGTAAGATAATCAGCTTGATGGAGCATTTGGGTGACTGTAAAGAACCAGGCAAAGGGAAAGTAAGTAACTGTTACTTTTCTGCCTCTATGCTGATTTTTTTTAATTTAGCACTTCGTGCAAATCCAGATTAAAATAACTCCAGCTATTGATCCGAGCAGTGGAATTGACATTAATTTTAGTTCACTTCTCACTTTGCAAAGGGATCAATAGGAAGTAATAACAGCTGACATCCCCGCTGAAAGGAGGAGAAAGAAGGGCTGAAGACAGAAATCGAAAAGCAACCAAATAAATCATCAGCTACTTTTCCACGGCATCAGACAAACTCCAAACAGATTGCAAAAAGTCTTTGTTGAATTAACTAAACAAGGAGGAGGGATCAATCCACGAAGCTAAATAAATTGTCTGGCAGGCAGTGAGGTTGGACGGGGGGACCAGCAAATATTGAGTTTTAAAATTTTCAAATCCTTGACGTGATGGGTTTGGTTCAGGTCCGTATGTGTGGGAGTTTGTTTGTTTGTTAAATCACACACCCGACCCTGGTTTAAAGTGATTACAAAACGCCAGCTAACTGAATAATTAGTGAGATTACTAATTGCGTGGCTAAACATGCCAGAACCAAGACAAATGAAACGAAGAAACTGGCGTTTGGAACGTGAAAATGTCTGGAGCTGGGCTGATGCGCAGCGCTCTGCGCTCTCCGGCGCGAACTAGCCACTTTCGCATTGAAAAACCGAAAGCCAGAAAGAAAGTCTCAGAGAGTGGGCGATCTCCCACCCCAGCCTCTAACCATCCCGGTCCGGGGTCTGGGCTTCCTGACCCGCGCTGGGATCCGCGTAGAAGGAAGCGGCGCTGCTGTTGCCGCTAGGAGCCAAACCCACTTGCAAATGACTGCCACAAAGAAAAGCTGCAAAGCCTCTTTCCCCGAGCCCTGGCTCTGAACGCCCACCAAACTACGACTCTGCGGGCAATTAAAACGCACACACAACACTCCTCTGCTTATTACAACAGGTGACATTTTTGTGGTCTCTGAATCGTTTCCAAAAGCCAGGAATTAAAATAATAGAACAAATTAAACGATATTTTTCCTTTGCATAAATAAACTTTTAAAAAATTAACAGGCAACTTAAAAAGCAAAGAACAATGGGAAGTGGGGCCAGGGTAGTGGGGGGTTGTGAAGAACTCAGGAAAGAATTTTTTTTTTTTAAGTTCACAGACTTCTTCGCTTGAAGAGAATTCCCGCACACCAAATGCCCAGGGGGTATTTGGAAACACCGCTCTAACAGAAATTTTACCACCATATGCAAGAGCTCAGGAAGCATAAGCTTAACACTATTCCAAAGGTTGGGGCCAACGCCTGCAATTCAGACGTGGCCGGGTATCGGTCCCAGATTTGGGCCCCGACCCAGGCCCGGCGTGGCCAACGGGTGCGAATCCGAAATAACCCGGCCTCTCCAAGAGTGCGGGGCTGCGGGGCTGCCAGTTCAGCCAAGCGGGTGCAAAATTCAGGCGGGAGGAGTCTTAGCCCGGGAAAACCAACTCTTTTAGGGAAAACGGAGGAAGAAGAGGTGAAGGCGAAACCTGCAAAAACTTGGGGCCAACGCAGCGCCGAGCCCACCACTCCTTGGCCTGACGTCTCCCCCAGCTCTCGGCTGCCATTGCACAAAGAATACTTTAGATCCCAACAACCTCTGCACGAAAGCAGCTGCTTGTAACTTTGGGGGAAACAGGGCGCCGGCCAGGCAAGAACCGACAAGTGCGAGGAGCCCCGGTCCACAGCCGGGCAAGGCCCGCGGGGCAGGGACTGGGGGTAGTCTGCCTTCGATCAAAGTCCAGGGACCTCGTGCAGCTGAACAACCCCGCCCCGCGGGTCACCCGGGTCTCCGCGCCGCGCGCCACCGCTTCGGCGGGCAGCCACCGGGCTCATGGATTCTGGCGCTCCCGTAAATGCGGGCCGGCGCGGGGCAACCGGGCCCTCCCGGTTCCGGGACTGTGGGCCTGGGGTGAGGGAGGTAGAGTTTTGCCTTTCGCGCCTACGCCGTCCGGCCGCCGCACGCAACGCAGCCTCGCAGAACAGGTGTGTGTCCCCGCTCGCTGGGCGCCCGGCCCCGGCCCGGGTCGGTCACCAGCGGGGCGGCGCCGCCCTGTCCTCGGCCTTCCCCCACCTCGCCCCGGATCGCAGCGAGCGAACTCACGCCACTTTTGCCGGGTTTCCGCGGGCCAGGAGGGATGGGAACGTAAGACTCCCGCATCTCTTCCTCGACGCTCTACCTTCCCCCCTCGGCTCGTTTTCCATTTGGGGCAAGAACCCCCCGAGACCGGCAGAGGAGGAGGCCGGGCATCCCTGGCCGCTCAGCTCCCTCCAGTCTGACCCGCCGCTTCCTCACTGCCCGCCCTTTTTTCTCTTTATTTTTCCTTCCCCCCCCCACTTTGCTCCTCAAGCCGAGTCCGGAGCGGGGGCTGGAGGCGAGACGTGGCTGGTGGGCATCGCGGGCAAAGCGCGCCCGAGTCCTCCCTCCCTGCTCTTCGCGGGGCAGGGAGGAGGCGCAGGCCACAGACCCCGGACGGCCCGGCCCGGCCACGCCAGGCAGGGCTGAACCCCACACCAAGCGCCCCCGCCCCATGCACCCACCCGGTGCGACGCGCGCCGGGCTCGGAGCCGGGGCCCTGGCCCTCCGCTGGACCTGCGGCCAGGGCCCAAAAAAGCAGTGCGTTCCGAACGGGAAACGAGAGCTTTTCCTCTGCCTCCGGGCAGCCCGAGCCCCCGCTACTTCGGGGCTCCCGCGCGCCCTCGCCGGCCGGGGACCGCCTGGGCCTCGAGCTCTTGGAGGGGCTCGTGGAGCAAAGGACAGACCCGGCATCCCCTCTGATGGTCTCACCACCGTGGGCGGCCTCGCCCGGGGGGCCACACGGAAGCTCTCCGCCCAAGTTTGTTGTGCCCTGGAAGAAAAGGCTTTCCCTTACAAAGCACAAAGGCGAAACGCCCAGGCCGAGCCCTGAAAAGCCCGGGGCTGGGGAGGGGGGCCGGCCGGAGGCTCGGGAGCGCGGTGGCGGGGCCCGGCTCCCGGGCGGAGAAGGTCGCTCCGCAGGGGCTGACGAGCACGGTGGCGGTGGCCGCAGGACTGCAGCGACCTGCGTGCTCGCTGAAAAGTTTTGTTCTCAAGTCGGAGGGAGAGAAATTGTTACTCAGTTTAAGGCAGGTCTAAGATTAAAATAAAAAGAGCCACGCGCCGCTGTCTACACGGCGGTCCTCCCGCCCGGCTCCGTAGAACCACGGGGCTAGAGTCCCGACCCCGAAAATCCCGGGAGACCCCCCACGGGTCCGGCTGCTCTAAGGCCAGGCGGGTCCAGCCGGGCGGAGCAGGGAGTTTACCGGTTGCGTTTAGAACGGTCCACCTCACTGCCAGCACCTGCCTCCTTCCTGCGCGCCGCGACTCCCCCCCCACCCCACCCCCACCTCCCTCCACGCCCTTCACACCCGCCCCCGCTGGGAAAAAGTGAGCCCAGCACCCGGGGGCCCGAGGCTTCCAGCGCTGCGCGCGTACCCCACCGGGCGGGTGGCGAGCAGTGTGGGGGCGGTGGGGACCCTCCTCCCTATGCTCTCCTCTTCCCCACCCTGCCTGCCGTCTCAGGCTCCCCACTGAGCACCGCCCGGGCCGGGCCCTGCCGGAAATCGCCGCGGGATACGCGGGGGAGCCCGGCGACAGGGCTATCTCCGCATCGACCCAAACAAAGTGGGTACGGGGCTTACTAAAAGATGGAAAAAAGAAGTCCTGCTCCCTTCCCCGGCTGTCCCCTCACCCTCCCTACTTGTCCGATTCCCGCGTCTGGTCCCTCCCCCTCGCACCCCCCAAATAAAACACATTAAGGAAAACTCAAGACGGAAAGTTTGAGCGAGGCAGCGCACGGAGTGCGCAGGGCACCGTTGCCGGGAGGCACCGTCGCGGAGATCTGAGACGCGCCAGCCCAGGTCCCAGTCCCTGCCCCTGTCGCGGGGAGCCGCCCGAATCCCTAGGAAACGGACACGGAAAGTTAGGTTCCCGAGCAACCCGCCGCCCTCGCACCCACCCCTCTGTGTACGCGCACACATCCACACCCCTTTCTGGTCTCCATACTTGCCGTGGAAATTCCTTGGGAGAACGGTCGCACTTTTCAGGACACGGAGGGAAGGAGGCAGTGAGTGTGGTGCATGAAAAGTCCCGGGTGCGCAGAGCCGGCGGAGGCAGCGGTGGCGGCGGCGGCGGCAGCGGCAGCAGCAGCAGTAGGCGGCTGGCCCCGGGTTTGTGTTCGCGAGCTGCCTGGGATTGCATGTACAGATCAAGAGACTCGGTTGGTGTGAGAGAAGGAGCAGTGCTGCCTCTCAGCGCTGGCTCTAATCAGTGAATGAGCCTCCACTCTCCCAGGGACTCGGAGACACACACACACACACACACACACACGCACACACACGCACACATTCTCTCACACTCACACACATACAGGCACTCTGAGCACTGAATACATTAGGGCACTAAGGGACTCTGGGAAATGGAGTCCAGAACCAGGGCACTCCTGGAGAACAGACCTGCTGGCCCTCAGGAAAGAGCTGGAAAGTCTTGGGGTCGCTGGACATTGTGGTAACCCAACAGAGAGCGCATGCTTTTGTTCACACTTTCCCCTCATCACACGCTCCCCGCCCCCACCCCCACCCCCCGCCCGGGGAGATCTCAATGAATTGTTTGGTGCTCTTCCTTTCTTGAACCAAAAGTGACCAAGAGTAAATGTTCTTTAAGGCTGACACCCACAGCAGCTGAATGACTCCCAGATCCTGGCTTCCTCATAAACTCTGCCTTTTTCCAGAAAAATCTTACCTACTGCTTTGCTCCTGGAATACTTCTCAGGGTCTTTGCCTGTAACAGTAAGATAACAGATAAATATAAATAAAACTACAAGTTTTAGAGATTGTGGAGAGGGCGTAGTTTAGCACCCAGAGTCAAGAATTAAAAATTTTACTGGTATTTATGTTACAGTTCTTTTTTTTTTTTTCCAAATCATCTTCTATCATTTTTAAAAAGATTTTATTTATTTATATATTTGACAGAGAGAGAGAGAGAGAGATAGTGAGAGAGGGAACAGAAGCAGGGGGAGTGGGAGAGGGAGAAGCAGGCCTCCCTCTGAGCAAGAAGCCCAACTGGGGGCCCAATCCCAGGACCCTAGGATCATGACCTGAGCCCAGGGCAGATGCTGAACGAATGAGCCACCCAGGTGCCCCTTTTCTTTCTATCATTTTTTTTTTTTAAATTCACCAAGAACAGAAAGATAAATAGGGGGAAATTGATGGAGAACTAACATTCCCTGAGTGCCTTCTAAGAGCCAGGTAACAGGACTAAATGCCTTTACATAACCCCATTTAATCCTTAGATTAATTCTGGAGATAATATTATCATTATTTTATATATAAAATAGGAAACTGAGGTTGAAAGGGTTTTTGCAATTTGCCCATGGAATATGGTTAACAAGTCTAGGATAGCAGGTACTCCTAGCTCTGAAAGCAAAGCCCAACCAAAATCTAATCCTGGTTTAAAAAATCATTCTTTTGTTTGTGGCTCAGTTTCTGAAACCTCAGATTTCCCATCTGAAAAAAAAGTGGGGTGGGGGGGTTGGGGGGGATAGAGTACATACTGATAATCCACTCAGCAAAGAACCACATGGGATTACAAACTGTCTCTCTAAAAACACAGAGCCCTCAGAGTCTCATTCTTGCTATTATTGCATGGTCCTTTTTTCTTACGTTTAACAATAAGGTAGTATCTATACATCATGTATGTTTAGGTTCTTAATTTTATTTAAAAAATTTTTAAATTTATTTTTAATTTTAATGAGCAATTCTTTAAGTAAATGATTGATTTGATCAATCTAGAGTTCTATGGTTATGACTATTTCTGTATCTGTAATTCATGGGATTACCGTTGTTTGTTTAGGAGCCTCTAAATCTTAGTCCACATTTAGTCATTTCACTCACAGCAGAAATTTATTACAAGTAGGTGCTATTCTTCCCATTAGTTTATTCTTTCCTGCTGGAGTGTAAGCTTCCTGAGGGCAAGAACCATTTTTATTTTTATTTTTTTAAGATTTTATTTATTTATTTGACAGGCAGAGATCACAAGCAGGCAGAGAGAGAGGAGGAAGCAGGCTCCCCGCCGAGCAGAGAGCCCGATGTGGTGCTCGATCCCAGGACCCTGGGATCATGACCCGAGCCTAAGGCAGAGGCTTTAACCCACTGAGCCACCCAGGTGCCCCAAGAACCATTTTTATTTTATTCAGCATTATATCCTCAGTACCTAACAGTGGTAATCTTTTAGCTGAATGCATTTATGAGGATATAAAAATAAAGTGAACAAACACAATTTCTGCCCTCAAAGAGCTCTCCATCTGGTAGAGGAGACTAGAGGTAGAAGACAATTTGGTGGCTGCTATTGGGATGACCATGTAATTTATTGGTATGAGACAAGTCTGATCGTGAAAAGGAGTACCATTCATAATTATGCTGTGATGGTCGGTGTGAAAAAGGACCATCCCCGGCTGAGCGGGTTGAATGGTCATCTCAGCTATATGGGGTGTTTCAGTCATTCATTTAACAAGCATCTGTTGAGAATTCTCTTGTGTGATGTGTTGAAGGAACTATGAGCTGTTTGATTTCTCTAGAAATTGAAGTATGAGGCATTGAGCAGCAACAGATAATCAGGACAAGTGGGACAAATCACAAAAGGCTATATAGTCTAAGTTAGGGAAAGTGGACTTTATCCTGTAGCTGATGAAAAATCCTAGAGTGGGGCGCCTGGGTGGCTCAGTGGGTTAAAACTTCTGCCTTCGGCTTGGGTCATGATCCCAGGGTCCTGGGATCGAGCCCCACATCGGGCTCTCTGCTCGGCGGGGAGCCTGCTTCCTCCTCTCTCTCTGCCTGCTTGTGATCTCTGTCTGCCAAATAAATAAATAAAATCTAAAAAAACCCACAAAAAACAAAACAAAAACCCTAGAGTGTTTTTCAGGGGTATGACATGGTAAGATTTCTGCACAAAAAGAGTATCAGTTATTGGGTGAGCATGGTGGAGGTTAGACAGGAGGCAGGAAGACCAGTTAAGATGTTTATGACAGGTAAATCATTTGGGATCTGGTAAAGCCTGAATCAAGGTACTGAGGCAGTGTATGGAGAAGAGGGAACACACTGCAGTGAGATCAAAAGGTGGGATCAACAGGATTTAGGGGTGCCTGGCTGGTTTAGTGGGTAGAACATGTGACTCTTGATCTCCGGGTTTAAGTTGGAGCCCCACATTGAGTGTAGAGATTACTTAAAAAAAAAAAAAATTAAAAATTAAAAAAAGGCAGGGCCACCTGGGTGGCTCAGTCAGTTAAGCCTCCATCTCTTGATTTCAGCTCAGGTCTTGTTCTCAGGGTCATCAAGAGTTCAAGCTCCTCACCCCCATTTGGCTCCATGCTGGGTGTAGAGTCTAAAAAAAAAAAAAAGAAAGAAAGACAATAGGATTTAGCCACTTTCTACTGTAGATGAAGCAAAAGAAGACCCTCTTTGAATCTGAAATAGCATTTTATTATTTGCAAGACAAGATGCTATCAGTCCTTTTTTTTTTTTGAAGTAGGCAGAGAGACAGACAGAGGAAGGGAAGCAGGCTCCCTGCAGAGCAGAGATCCTGACACACACCCATCCCAGGACCTCAGGACCACGACCCGAGCAGAAGGCAGAGGCCCCAACCCACTGAGCCACCCAGGCACCCCAGTACTTTAATGTTCATTAGTAGTTAAAGGCTTCCTCAGATCAGCTTCTAGAGTTCTCATAAATCCAGTGGACATTCTCACGAGGAGATGATAGCCCTATGTCAATCATCAAACCAAACATTTTTGAAATGCTACCATATTCAGTGCTCTGCACTATGATGCAAGTACTTAAGAATTAGATGAAATAATGAAAAAATTAAATCCACAAAATCATAGCAAAAATATATAATGCAAAATTGAATATGTAATACCTCACGAATTCGCGGGTCATTGTCCAGCAACCTCAGCTATCCAAAACACAATGGACCAGGAAATAAGCAAAAAGGGTCCCAGAATAGCCAAAATAAACATTACAAAGTCCTTGCACTAAAGTTAACACATTTTACTCCTAGGAGAATTCCTCAAGCTTTCACTCAGAGCCGATTTACTCTTTCTTAGGTACAATTCTAATAAGCTTGATTATTTGGCTTTCCCATTTACAGCTGATTAAGATTGTCAAATTAAAAGGGGGCAGCCATTAAAAAGGAGGAGATAGACTTGGATGAACTGACACGCAAGGATACCTATTGTATACTGTCAAGTGGGAAGACCAGCTAGTCATATAATAGCATACGTAATATGATTGGATATTTGTATGTACCCAAGTACGTACACATATTGACAGAAATGGCCTGTAGGGATATACATTAAACTGCCAACAATAGTTATGCCAGGGAGTGGGCGTGGGAATGTGGGTGGGAGAGGGGAGGGGGGAGTGGGAATAAAGAAGGGGCTTTTTGCTTCAAATGCTTCTGTTTGTTTGTGTTTCAGTGAACATACATTAGTTTTGTAATTTTAATATCCATTAAAAAGCATATAAAAGGAGCAAAGGGCAATGTGGTTAGAGCGAGCACGTTCGCAGCCAGAAGCCGTGACCAATACACAAGAAGCAAGCACTAAAATTTACAAACTAGAAGACGATGGGGTTCTTCAGTGTAGAGGCAAGAAGCCCTATCCCATCAGTGGTCCCAGAGGATGTCACAAATTCCAAACCAGCAAAACCCTAATGCTTGAAGGGCTAAATCATCAAGGAACACATTACGCTTAGTATATTTTACTTATGAGAGCAAGCAAATATGAAAAACTTAGAAAAATAAATTCCCACCCAAAGCAGATTTTGATGCTTTAGGAAGTCTATTGCATTTGTCTGGAAAATATACATTCATGGAACACACCACTCCCTGAAAATGAGAAGTAAAGGAGATAATATTTTAGGTAAGAGCAGAGCTGATGCAGAATAAGGAATGGTCCGTATAAATAACATTCAACAGGTATTTACTGGGCCAGGCACTAAGAACACAAAGATAAGTT